>NC_090955.1:7487500-8737500 GCF_040807025.1 Struthio camelus | reverse complement strand
TAATGGTGTGGCACTGGTGTTAAAGTGACAATGATGAGAGCTGCAGTTCTTGGTAGTTAATAGCTCTAAGTATTAGGAACTGTGTGTTCTTCTAAACCTACTTCTCCTTTCTGAACTGTGTTTAGCTTTGCTCAGTGGATGGTTAAGCTTCTCCCATGGCTGTAACTCTTCCTAGCTGAGGGCAGCCAGAATGGTGTCCGTTTTCCCTGGTTTCAAAGACCCAGTCAGGTGTCTAGTTTATGGAGGGTGTATGAATGACCAATGTAACCAGCCTCCAAAGGGACCTCTAGAGCAAAGTACCTTCAATCCAGGTACTTTTGATAGCCTCTTAGATGCCATAGCTGTCTTCAAGCACCTTTGCAGGGCAGTTCATCCAACCAATCTCCCTTTGACTATTGTGGAAGTCTAGAATACTGGATTGTGGGTTTTTTTGTTGTGTTTTTTTTTGTTTTTTTTTTAGATGCTTGAAGCTGGAGGGGTTGAACCTCTTGCTTAGTCCCTCTGACTCTAATTCTACTTTGTATGGGAAGAACTCTGAGATGTGAGATCATGCAGTTGCTATTTCAGTATGAGCCAGCAGCGTGATTAATGCTGAAAGGCAAACATGATTTGGACCTCAAAGAGGCATCCTGAAGCCTCTGTCCTGCTACTAGGTCTCTGCAGTCACTACCCTGTGAAAAATCCCAGTGTGTGCCAGAGCACCAGTAATGCTGACCACAGCATTGTTGGAAGTGACTATATGAAGGCAAAAGTCACCTGGTGTGAGACCATGTAGTACCATAGTGTATGCAGAGCTCTGTGTTGGTTCACAGATGCCGATGCTTTGCTCCACAGAGAACACTCAAGATAGATGTGGGAAGAAGCATCTTTCTGCTTATTTCTAGCTTTTACCTAGTTGATTCGTTTGTTGGAGATAACTTTACACAGCATCACAGAATGGTTGAGGTTGGAAGGGACCTCTGGAGATCGTCTAGTCCAACCCCCCTGCTCAAGCAGGTTCTTCTAGAGCATATTGCCCAGGATCGCGTCCAGACGGCTTTTGAATATCTCCAAGGAAGGAGACTCCACGACCTCTCTGGGCAACCTGTTCCAGTGCTCAGTCACCCTCACAGTGAAGAAGTTTTTCCTCAGGTTTAGGTGGAACTTCCTATGTTTCAGTTTATGCCCGTTGGCTCTTGTCCTGTCGCTGGACTTTAGACTGTTCCCAGAATGACTTTTCAGCATATGAACTTACTTTGTTAAGGAATTAATCTTCTCGTATAACTTAGCTTCAGAAGTGGAGAAGTAAAGTGCTTATTCCTCCCTACCCTCCCTACCCAGCCCCGTTGGTTGTCCGCTGAGGAGTCCTTTTAAAGAAACGGGGTGCATGCTTTAAGTTTTCAAGTAGCTCAAATAGTAATTGTGTGGTGGGTTATTGTTAGAATTACAGTGACAGAGGCTAATTAGAAGGAATGCTATTGCCTTTTAGGAAGAAAAACAAGTTTAATTGGTAACATCCCAGTCATGTTTTGCCAGAGTCTCCCTCTCATCTTTTCCTAACTGGTTTTGATTAATGTAATGTTAACAGTAATTTCTCTGTATAACTTGGCTTCTAAGATTCTCTCTGCCAAATTGCATTATTGTTCCCTGCTTGATGGAGCTGTTTACAAGCATGTCATTTTCAGCATGCTGTTGTGGGAACAGCATTGTACTATTACTAGTCTTGTGTGTTCTTTCTCACTAGCAAGTAGATAAAACAGTAAAATTTAAGAAAGGCGTGGAGGGGGAGGAGGATGTGTGGGGCGGGGGGAGAAGCCATGTCTTTGCATCCAGAAGTGTTTACACAGCGCTTACCTTAGGATAACTCTATGTACTCCATATACATATTGCTTAGGTATAACCTGTAGATTATCTCTTTAAAGCAAGACCTGGTGACTAAGTAGCAGGGTGGATGGAGGCATGCATGAGTATTACAGGGGGGAGTCTACCCCAAGTTTTCTACTCCCATTAGCTCTCTTTTTCAGATCCTCCTACCCTCACTGATATATTCCAGGAGCCATCTTCCACTGATTTATCCTTCCATCTGTCCCTTTTTTCATGGGGATTATCTTGAGATGTGGGTCTAGTACTAGTACTTGAAAAACAGTTGGTCTATTTTAAAGCAGAGCTGAATACCTGCAGTGCAGATTATAGGCTTGAAAATATGATGATAGTTGGTGGTATTTATAGGGAAATAAGGGAATTAATAGTAGTGGTACTTGTGGGTACTCTGTTTTGATTTCTAGAGTTAGAAGGGTCTTTCGTGTGTTTGAGTAACTGCAGCTCTCACATTGTAACCTGTAGGCTTTGTTCTGCCCAAACTCGACTTCAGGAGTATATCATGAACAGGTTGTAGCTAAAACATAGTTTTCATTTGATCCTAATCCACCAGAACATCTTCAACTCAGTTGAAGTAACATGCTATCAGGAAATGAATGATCTTGTTTCAGTGACTAGATGTGTTATAAATGAGGTCTCTTTATATAAGATGGGGAAAATCCAAATGTTGTGTAATCCTCCAGCAGCTTGTCACAGATCTCTGTGCTCATTGTGTACAACATGCTGAGGTTTTGGGGAAAACCAGTGCTTTTTCTTCTGACTTCCAAAACTCCCACTGAAGTTGCTAAGCAGGAAATAGACACAGAGCTGGGCTTTGCTGAGCTGGACATCAAGCCTTACAGTGCTGGGGGCTAGTCCTGCAAACACACTGGTGAGCATCTGACTCACCTTCCGTGTAGCCAGTGTGTAGAGGGTACAACTTCTTGGCATCTTAATTGAACAGAACTCTCATGAGTAAGACTGTTCTCTGTGTCTTGGCCATGGTGTTGCCTTTATCCATGCAGTTCCTGCTGCATGATGTCCCACAAACTTCAGACTTAGTGTAGAACAGGCCCCTGGGAGGTCTGGGCCCTTTGGTGGTTATGAGAGAGGCTGAAGGAAATGATGGTGTTGTGCTTACTAAAAGGAAACTCAGGCAGTGGGACACATTGCTTTCAAGGAGAAGTCTGCCAGACAAGACAGGGCCCAGGTGTGCTCAGTTGCCATGTCTTGAGGAAGCTTTAAGAGGCCTTTAGGTAGCATGGTGCTTCCTGGATATGCTACCAGAGAGGCAGGAGAACTGCAGCTATGGCATCAGCTTTTAGTGAGGCTGTGCTGTGCATTTTCTCCACAGCTGGCTACCCTTTGAGGAAGAGCCTTACAGTCAGATAGGACCAAAGATTGCCGCTGCCTGGCTTTTTAATTATGACATTAAATCAGAAGGGGTTTCTGGTGCTTTTTCTCACCCTTGATTATCTAGCAGGAGCTGGGCTTGATGCCTCCAAATGTTAGCTCTGAAATCTCTTGGATGAAGTGCTCTTTATCTCTGTATATCCTGAGGCGACTGACCTCTTGTTTTAAAGCCTGCCTCAGTGGAGAACCGGTCTGTGTTTCCAATGATGAAAACCATCGTAGGCTCCAAATGAGTCCCTTGTGTAACTAACAGATGGGTGCAGAGTGGAGCTTGATTCAGGCTCTGAAAAGAAATAATAAACCCTTTTAAAAAAAAAAACAAAAAACCAAAAAAAACAACAACCCGCCCTCAAGCTCCCAGTGGTTTCAAACCTGAAATAAAATTCTGATTAACCACAAGCCTGCTCAAATATATAACTCTGTATGACAGCTGCAACAGAACTTCTTTTCCTAGTAGATTCATTCCTCTGCCTCAGCCTAATTCCCTTACTGTGGGAAATTAACCTTCTGTGGACTGTATATGCATTTCAGTATTACCTCTGTTGGCAGCCTGTGAAATAAGTTAGCACTTCCCTGATTGGAGTTCAGAACTGAACTGAGCCCATGCATCCAAACTCTTCTGAACCTGAGGGGGGAAAAATGGAATCGCATGCAAATGCAGATTTTTCTGGCTCATGGTTAGCACTAAAGATTACTGGGAACAGACTCTTGCCTTCAGTTACAGAATTATTATTTATATTCCGTTTTGGGCCTGTTCCGCTGTTGCATAACTCCCCAAATTTCAGTGGGGCTCCACCAGCTGGGAATTTGGCATGTTTTACCTCATAGCGTGGTGTTTTTAATTTTCTTTCTTATGTCTCAGAGCAATTTGAGCAGGGCATTAGAAGATTTGGGGCATATGGGCTCTATTCCCAGCAGCACTGTGGGGGTGTGTACACATCTGAGCACTACTCAGCACTTCCCTGCCTGTAAAATTTCCCTTGAGCTTAAGTTGAAATCCAAAGAGGGCCAAGGTGGCAGTGGTAGCATTAGTTCTTACCATGATACACTGAGGTAGTTGCCTGGCTCTCTGAGATCATTGGATAGGTGCACAAGTAGGAGAAGGTGTGTGTGCATGAGTGGCACTGAACATGTACAGGAGTGGTGGAGCCACCTGGTATATGTTTTTGTGGAAAAAGTGGGACTGCAGCATATTTATGCCTCTAGCTTTATTATTTTTGTTTTCCTGCAATCCTATATTATCTAGGACCTAAGAGACCTGCTCCCATAGATTTTAACGCTGCATGGGCTCAAGAGGTCAGGCTCCAAGACTTAACGGTGAGAACTTTCTCAGCTTTCTGGGGATGTTTGCAGCTTCTCCTCCCCGCATCTCTAAAAACAGCCAAAACCAACACTGAGTCACTCCAAACTTGCTCTCCCCCAAAGTGCAAGCATGTTCCCTGCCCCACCTCCATCCAGAGATATATTACTGCAAAGAGCTGTGAGAAAGGATGCGGGCTGGGTGCCGAGGCCCATTCCTGATGGTCCTTGCTTATGACTTTTGTAGTTGCAAGGAGCACGGTGCTCTTGAGCTGTGGCAGAATTTCTGTGTAGGTGCTCCCTTATGCTTTGCAGGTGGGATGGAAAGAGAAGGGGTTGCAAAGACCTGGTGTTTAAGTTGATCTGGCTCACTCTGCCTGAACTGGACTCGGGTGGGCTCATGGGAGCAGCACGGCTGGCTGGCTGGATGTTGCGAGCAGCTGTGGTTCAGGATCCCAGTACAGCTTCAGGAGGATGCGTCTATTTCTGGAGCGCCTTGCTGAGCAAACCGGGGTGTTCGTTGGGTAGTTGTCCCCGCAGAAACTGGGGCTTAGAAGAAGTTTAAAAGAAACCTTCATGTCAGCGTGAGGCTGTTAGCCACAGCCATTGTCTGAATGTTTTCCAGACTCCTTTCCCCTCACTTGGAATATATTTGGAAAAGTCACATTGTCTGGTCGCCGTATGTGACGTGGAAAGGGCTGTGGCCCTGGGTTCTCCAGGGTCCAGAGGGCTTGAAGGGGCAGGCTAGGTCACAGCCCCAGCCACCTTGCAGACAGCTGGGCTGTGGCACCCTACAGGGGCAGGGGGGCTTATTGCCATGGACGCCCACTCTTGTGCCTATCCCCATGTATCAGCGATAGCCCACCTGCTCCCAGCCTCCTCCAAGGCTTACGGTTCTTACTAAGTGGAGTCTCTGCCTGGGTGTTTCGGTTTGTTTCAGTATTCAGGGGCACGTGATTTCTGAGCTGTGCTCTCTGATTTATGAGCTGCAGGCTGGCAAAGAGAGCCGGATCAGGCACTTGGCTATTGTGCAAACAGAGATGACACATAATATCCGAAGTAGAACACAGGAAAGATAAAATTATACAGATTGTTGAAATACTCTCCTCAGCTGTGTTGTTCATGTGGATGAGTAAAATCAGTATAAGGGTGGTTTGGTTTTGTGTGTGAGTTGGGTGTTTTAGTGTTTTTTCCTCCATTTGTGCTTCTTTCAGCCCAGGCAATGATGCTGGGCTCCATAGTGTAATTTGCAATTTTGGATATGAGTATTGGCATAAAACTGTTCTCTGGGTTTCTGCCAACCCGTGCATGGTATTGTTTTGTATTTTTCCTCTCTGAAGCTCCAAATAAAACTTACTTTTCTTACATGCCACAAAACTTGTGCTTCTGACTTGCTGGGTATTTCATTAGTTTCTTAAGATTTTCCTGAGTGTACATTTGAAGAATTGCCTTTTTCATTCAAAACTTTCTGAACTTGAGCAGTGGAGATTCAGCCATGAAATAGGTGAGAGAAACTAAACCGGAGAGAACTATAGCCTCAGGCTGCATGCTGCATTCTATCCTGCGACAGCAGTACAGATTTGAAGTGATTCAACAAACCGGTGGTGTAACTGAGAGTAGAATCCAACCTCTTTAATTTGTCAGAGTGAGTAGCTAGCAGTTATGATCAATATCCTCCTTGACAGAGCTTAATCACGTTTGATCGGTCTTTGCTGCTGAGCAGTATAGCAATCACTGTTCTTTGTTTGCTCTTCTGTTGGAATAAATTCCTTTTTCATTTCAAAAGCAGGGATTTCTGCTGAAGTAAAGCACTTCTTTCAGTGCAATTAAACTCTGCTGTTGATATTAAAGGAAAGCAGTTCACTCTACTGTAGTGTGCCTCTATGCATGAGTGAGCTAATATGGAGGTCTGTTTTATGAGGGTATAACAGGATGAAGGGTGTAGAGAGCGGTTAGTCATTCACATGTGTGTAGTGACACCACCCTAAACTTTGTGATCATCAGGAGCTCTAAGCTAGCAGTCCTTCTTCTGTGGAAGGTGCACTTTTCTTTTGTAGCCTGGTAGGAGGACGGTCAGCTCTCGAGTGGCTTATAGGGTCGAAGATGGGGAGATACAATCCAGTAATACTGGTCTAGAAAGATATTTAGGATAGAAGGTTCAAGAACTCGTGAACGAGTGAAACCTTCAGGACTGCCACTGGCCTAACTGCACGGTGGGGAGTAAGATACCTCCCTTCCGTGTGATTTCTCAGAGAAGATGATAATCGTGCATGTATAGGATGAAGTAAATCTGTAGTTTTTCTCACTTCCATTATTTACCTTTAGACTGATTACATCTGGGGCCTGGGTGTGTTTTCTGTGGGTCCATTCTGAGACAGGTGTCAGTCAGCACTGGGCTCCTGCTGACAGCAGAAGCCTCCAGCTGAAACCTCTTGTGTACTCAGTACCTAACTGAATAAATAAAGCAGACAAAGGAGGGGACAGTAGAAGAGGTGCTATGCCTAAAGGTCCAAGGCTCAAACAAGGATCTGAGATGTTCAGACCTGGATTTTTTTCAAAAGACTCGTCTCTCCTTGAAATTAAAGAAAGCTAAATACTGACATATCGTCGAGGTTGTGGGCAAATTTGGCACAGTGCTCCCTAGCGCATAGGCAGAGTTGGAAAACTAGGTCTAAACAGGGTCAGACTGTTCCTGCAGTGAGAGAAATGTGAGGACTACATGGAGCTGAGGCAGAAGTGGAGACCTAGGCCTAAGGATGCTAACTGTTTTTCGGCAAGAAGCCGCTGTTCCTTTATCTGCCATCAGTGCCCGCTTGCTCTAGGTGCCTTATGCCTTCCTCTGCAGCCACTACCATAGATTTTTTTTAGGGCTGTGACAGGGGGAAAGCAGATGCAGTTTTACTGTGCCTTGTCTGTTGTCCTTGCAATTATGCCAACATTTGGTTGCCCCCAGGCCCAAGAACACACAAACAACTCTTGTGGGGCTGCCCTCAAGTTTCCCTCCGTGCCAGGGGTGCATGTTTACCATGAGATCCACCCTTCATTTCCCTCCCCACCATATGCGCAGGAAACAAAAACAGTGCAGATGAAGACAGTAAGAGCAGAATCTGCCCTTGATAGTGCATGGTGGATGGAGGAACCTTTCTTTTTTTTATGTTAATACTTGGTGTCACCAAGATCTACAAAATGGCACAGACTGCCCTGACCCAACAGGAGAAATACACACAAATTGGAAGAAATAGTCGTCTTACTGTAAGGAGCCTTCTGCTATGTGAAGGATGCTGTGCAATTGCACACAAGGAAATGGCAGAGGATCTAAACCAATGAGTGCTTAGTGATGAGACTATGTCAGAGATGGCAGTGGGCAGATAGTGAGTAGAAGCAGAAGACCTGGAGCAGGGCTGGGAGTTGAGGCAGGTCCTAGATCCTGGTGAGATCCAACAGCAGCAGGATCTGGTGGCTGTCTCCTTGCACAGAGGCAAATGGCTGATGGATGCATATTGCCTCTGTATGAAAAGCTGAAACTCATAGCTCTCAAATGCTGTCTGCCCACATGTCTGTGTGTTGTCTATCAGCATCCCCACCCTCTTAATTTTGGAAAGAAAACTGAAAGTTTGTCACGGCACCCATGAAAGGTCATTGACCTGAGGTTTTAGTCTCTGCTGCGTCATTGACTGACTTTTGGCTGGTAACACTCATCCTCTGTTAGCTCAGTAAGGACATAGTTAAGGAAAGTGTGGCCTGAGTGGATTAGACAGTTTGAGACATGAGCTTAAAATTTTCCATTTGCACTTCTTTTCAGCAGAAAACTAGGTATTGAACTAAAAGTAAATGGTAGAAGTCCGCTTTCCTTAGAAGTCTGACTTTTCATGCTGACAAAAGACCAGCCCCTTCTACCTCTGCTTGCCGTTTCTCTTGTTTGGTTGGTAAAAAGTGTTGTGTGTGTGTGTGTTTGTTTTTTTGTTTCTGCTTTTTTTGTTTGTTAAACCTAGAGGAAAAAGTTCAAAACCCAAAACCTTGGAGCTTGATTTTAAACCATGTGATTTCTGGAACATCGAAGAATTAACTCTTTGGGTACTAGCATTTCTCTCTCACAGGCTTCCAACTCCCCTGGGTATATTGAGAGCAGCATATATTGTAGCTCAGGTCGGTGGTGACAGTGTTTTAGGCTTGTGCAATTATCTTGCCAGAGGCGAAGGATAGTCTGGGAAATCAGCCAGGAGAAACTTACAATAAGCAGGGCAAGTGGTATAAATGTAAGAATAGGGTGGGATGCTTGGATGTGGAAACAGTTGGCCTGGGATTGTGTTCAAACTGCATGGCAGCTTCAGAAAAGGAAGCTTGAGTGAAGGCATTTATAAATGCTAGGGCTTTGTGTAGATCTAGCCTATTGAAAATTAAAAAACTTGAGGTGGAGAGGGAGATAAACATGCTGCTCTTAGGCTGTAAAGAGAGTTGGATCAACACTCGGGTACATACATCAGCAATTTCCAAGTAGAAATGGTCTGGCTTTCTTCGGTACCATTCACATGACAGGGAGTAGTAAGCCAAAGCACTATAAAGCAAATGAGGAGGGAACACACGTACCGAAGCAGCCAGGATGTTCAATTTACTGAATGTCCCTTTATTTCTGCTTTTTGTGCTAAAATAGATTGGAAGGGGTAGAACCTCTGTTTCTAGCCAACTGTCTTATCTTCATTGAACTTAAGTGTTATTTATTCACACATGCAAAGTTCATGTTCCAGCATGGATGAGCTGATTCTCTGATGCGAACGTGTTAAGTGTGCCGAACAGGAAATGAGTGCAGTGAGAAAAGGTCAGAGGATAAAAGGGTTTAATTCTTTTAAATACATGTAAGTAAGGGCATTGGAGGGAGCATGCATCTCTGCTAAACGGGACACCAGAGGATACAGTTACTTGCATAGAAAAGGCGCACACAAAATTTTTCTGCAAAGTCTTCTGATGGAGAAAGCAGCTGAGGGTGAAAGTCCAAGGGAGTAGAAAAGAGAAGAAAACAAACTCATGGAATCCGTACATTCCAGACATAACATCCCCAAAAGGAGAAAGAAGTGTACTATTAAAAAAAAAAGGTATTTGGTGAAATAAGGCCTTATGTGTTTCTCCAAAACCGCCAAACGCCTTCAATTCCAGTCCTGTCTCATGCCAAGTATGTTGAGGTAACCACATTGTGCTGTTTGAAAACAAGCCTTTTCATATAAGAACTGTATGTTGCTGATGCCTCGTGCCTGCTCAAGCCCAGCGCTACGAGGCATGCCGTTCTCTTCGTCACTTGCTGGTTGAATAGAGGCCCTTCTGAGCGGAGCTGAAGACGGGACTGGGAACATTCTGCACCCTAGAATACTTCCCAGATCAGGCAAGGTATTTGTCAACAGGTTCAGTTTATATACTTAGCACTCCACCCAGCGTGGTCTCTTGGCTCTGCATCCAACTAGTTAAATTCCTTTCAAGCGTGGATGTCAAGCTGACCTTCCCACACAATGCAGAAGGATTCCTGTTGCCACCTTCATCACTTTCCCTGCCAGCTTCTCTCTCCTGTTATAACATGCACTGAACAACCATCCATCTGACAGTCACAAGTCCACCCTCCCCAAAGCCAAAAGCTGCAAAGAAGTCGGTGCTAACTCCTATTCCAGCAAGCATCCAGGGAATTGATGGGAACTTTTGTGGATCCAGTTTTGTTTGTGTCCGCCTAACCCATCGTTGCTTCTCTCTGCCTAACCACGGAGTGATCCGTCTTTCTCTGCTGTTACTCAGCTTCTTTATTCTGTCACTGGTATCAGGCCCTAAATGGTCAGCTAGTGCCTAAGGCTAGATTGTTGGGGCTTACAGCCCCTGCCTTGATTGTTGCTGCTCAGAGGCAGGACTGGCAGGAGGTACTACTTTTTTGATGCATACCAGGCTAGTGAAGTAAGCACACATAGACTTGGTGGGGATTTGGGAGTCAAAAGAACCCAAACGTTGCTTGCTTTCTCTACCTCAGTTCCTTTGCAAGAATGCTTGGTGGGATGTATGAAAAGCATAAATTATTCCAAGAAGAGTCTCCATCCCTGTGACGTAAACAAGAAAGACACAAATGAGAAACAAGAAAGAGATAGAGAAGAAACAACTGTTTCACTACTCCTGTTCTTTTATGGTTCTTGGGAGCTGCATTTCTTTCTCCTTACTCTGAATTGACTGTAAGGTTAGGCCCCCAATATCCTGTGGAACAGCCTTACTTATGTTTTTTCACTGAAAGGAAGGGATGGTTATGGGGAGATTTTTATGAACCGCCTGTTTTAAGGTAGCACAGGAGAATGAACCGACTTCCCTCCCTCTTGGAGCTTTGACAGAGGTGAATGCATGAGGTCTGTGAATCTAAGGATTGTACTAGGATGGGAGTATTGACCATCCTTTAAAATTGTTCCTTTTGTATTGCTTTACCCTAAATGTTTCTCAAAGCAGGAGGAGGGCTATGTCTGTTCATCTGTGCTATGCAGCTGATCCAAGTATTAGTAAATTGGAAATGCTGTAGCCTGGAACATCAGTTTCAGATGGTGAATAGATTCTTTCCCATCCCTGTCCCTACAGCCTAGCCGCGCAGCTGATGCCTAATATAGGTTAACAATCTCTCCTTTTGGCTGTGCAGACAGATGCAAGATAAATGTCTAACATTTCTGCTATTTCCTTTGCTTCTGTCTCCAGCTCTATTCTTTCATTCTTCAGAGGACAGATCACTTCCTTCAACAGTTGTCTATTATATACAGTACATGCCAACATAAAAGAATGTTTAAGCATTCAAGATGTTCTGTAGCTGTCCATACTAATTTTGTTTGTGTGCCTCTGACAAGCTGGATTAGCTTTTCCCCAGTTGTTTGCGTTTTTTTCAACTGGCATATAGTGGCTGATTGTGCATGTGGAAATGCTTGGGGATGGGTGAAGGGAACTGTCACCTTCTTTAACTTGTGTATGAAGTAGGAATGGGTGAAAGAACCTCATCATCTATTTATGATGCATAGAGAGTTCCTGTGTTTTGATTCACATTACACCTTTGCCTGATAAGAGGAAGTGGGTTATTAAAATAATAGCAAATGCATTGTGGATATTTCTGAAGTCCTCTAAACTTCCTAAATCGCAGTCAGTGTCACTGATGATGCCAGAGCATCTGATTTCTCCTGGAATAAATGAAGATAAAAATGCCTGTGCTCCTCTTATATCTTCTGTTAACTGGTTTTGACATGTTGACTGCAAAGGGCTCAGCAGGACACCTGCAGTCAGTGGCAGAAGTGGATGTAGTTGTGTTTGGGAGTTCATTGCTCTTAGGGAATTCTTGAAGGTAATTTGTCTACCTAACCCGCTAACTCTTTGAAGGCGTTACTGAGGGAGCCAGTCTGAGCCTCTTTGAATAGATACAAGGCCAGGAGGAAAGTGAATAAGAGCTTTGACCTCCTTTATGCAAACCCATCAGGTATAGTGGAAGAGTAAACCTGGTATCTTTCTGGCACCTAGTTAACAGTAAACTGGCTTATTCTTTGTCTAGATAAAGCTGAAACAATCTAGTGGACTTGGAAGTGACAGGCCTTCTGGGTGGGTGATTTCTATGCTCCAGACACCAGAACCTCAAAAGCTATTCTGACTTCAGAGTTTTCCAGGAGTATTTCCAATTTTAATTTAGAAATACTTTAAGAGCTTTCTCTCCTTATTGCACATTTAGTATAAGCAGAGGTGTCCTTGCTGAGGAACCTTGCATACAGTTTCCAATGCAATGTTTTTAACCTAGGTTTCTGAAGCAACACGACTTAGACATACGCTTTGTGTGTCAGGCTTCATCCTCCTTCCCTAATACCTTTGGTTGATTTCAGCTACGCTGGACATCGGAAGACAACGAACTCCCACATCTTTGTGTTTTAGAAAAGCAGCCTCTTGAGATAGAGGGAACTCTAGCACCTCTGAAAAAGTGTCAGAAGTCATGTGAGAAGATTGGAGATACTAGAGAAGCTTCATGTCACAAATCTCTTAGACATGAGAAGAGCTTCAGTGGGAGCTTAGCTTATTTTAGAGACCAGATGATCCACCAGCAAGATGCAATGCTATAAGAAAGCTGCACTTGATTGTTCCAGAGCTCACAGAAGTGCTTGCCAACATTCTAAAAAATGTTTACTTTCTTGGGTAGCCAGGGCTCAAATTTTAGTTGCCTTCTGCAAAGATTTCATTTCTTTACACCCACTTGGGAAGGCTGATTTTGTGGGAATTCAGGGGAGGACAGAGACTGAGAGAAGATGTAAGCCGATTGGTCAAAGAGCTCTCATGTTCTATGAGTCATTGGGATTTGGATGGATTGCTATGTAGCACTGATGCCTTTTTATTAGGATAATTTATTAGGATCTTATAGTTTGGGGGTTTTTCGCCTCTAACTGCTAGTTCATAGATCCTTGGAGATATACATAACAAGCTGGGAAAAAGACCAGAATGCAAGAAAAAAAGAAAAGTGAAAAGGCCACAGGCAACCTTGATGTATGATAGAGTAATATTTCAGTTGCAATACAAATGATTTATTTACTGCAGAGTAGTTCTGTACTGCTAATAAAATCACGTTTCCTCTTGGAACAACCTATTGCTGTTTGCAGATCAAGATTGTTCATTCATGGAGTTCCATATACAAAATCCCGTGTCGCTTTGTCTCATGGGTGAGCCTCTCCAGGTGCCAAATACAACCAACCCAAATTCTGCTCTTGGTCACACTGGTATCAGTCCCATCCAGAGGAGAACTTGGCTTTTAGATCTTGAGTCATGTTTTAAGAAAAATAATACTGACTCAGATTATTTCAAAATGATTGTTTATAGCCAGCAGATTTTGAATCAAAACAAGCAAACGCATTTTCCTCTTACGCTCTTTGCTAAATAAGCTGAATAAGCTGTGGAAAAGGTTTCAGTTTGCAGAACTTTTTTTTTTTTTGGTCCCCCAAGATCACTGTTTCACGTGTTCTGCTTCATCCCAAGATCGTGCTAGTGTTCTCTAAAGTTTCCTAGGCCATTAATCTCTCCCTATTGTTTCCATTTGGCCTCGAGATAGGTCAGCTGGAAATTGCATTGCCACAGAGTATTCTGGTCTTGAACACAACAAAAGAAGTGGGGAGAGCCTCTAAATACTGTCTGTTCTTCCTTCAGAACGTATAACTAAGTAAACCAACGAAGGCTGTATGTTACTAAATCCTTTATCTTCTCGAGGCCAGCAGAATACACTAGGCATCAGGCACAACAGCGCCTCGCCTCTTGTTTAAAAAATAACTCTCTGCACATCCTATTTCCATACTGCTCTCGTTTTTTTCCTCCTTTGTCTTTAGCTATTCACCAGGGTCCAGTATATTGGATATGACAGTTCAAAATGTGTATTTAAGGCTCGGTGACACACAGCTAATGCTGTGGCCGCAAAGGAACAGTTATGGCAATTCAACCATGTGAGCTGCTGTAGTGTTGCAGATCCATCACTCTTTCCATTGTGACTCCTCCCCACTCCCGAAGGATTTATTGATGCTTTTTTGAGAGGGCTCCAGTAAGTAAAATAAAGATGTATTTGTCTCCACAGAAATGTTGCAGCTACAGTATGTGGCTATTTGGAGAAGACAAAAAAAAAAAAAAAAAAACCTCTAGCAAACTCATATGCTGTAGTGGCTTTAGCAGTGGATTTTCAAAGCCTTGTGTATTAGTCTTAAAGTGCATTACTTTTAACTTTTTTTTTTTACAACTGCATTTACTGCTTCTGATTGGTATAGGGTTCAAATTTGAGTGTTTCAAGCAAACAGCTATCATCTTATCAATCCATACTTAGGAATACACCATTAGAGGCCGTCTCACTTCATGGGTTGGTCAGTTCAAGGCACTGGTATTGGACTGGCAGGTACAGCCCCAAGTAACTCTGAAGGAACAGTAATTTTTGTAATGGAAACTGTGTCCAGAAGATCTTTGGCTGGAAGTCATGAGTCAGCTGTACCCATGTCCTGAGCTGGCTGGATGACACATTGCCATGTTACAACAGGACTGAGCCTGTGCTAGTAAAGCCTGCCCTTCAGCAGGGGCCATGGCTTGTTAGCAGAGTTGGGGAGTGAAGGGGCCCCTATTGAAAGGGCATCAGGCAAGGACAAATACACTCAGACTCTGTTGTTAACTGATGCAGTCCAGGGAGAAGGGATGCAGGCTCACTTCAGGGGTTTGAGTGGCTTCCAGTGGAAGGAAGTTCTTGGGGGAAGGTCCCAAAACGTGGCATGTCCCAAAGGTGCTGAGTTCCATCCACCCACTACACAAAGTGCTCACCTCTGCCACTGGTGTGGAATGTGTGGGCTGAATGTGCCCTCTTGAGTCTCGAAGCCCAAAGAGGAGACCTTGGGACTCCTAGACTAAGGGAGATTTTCTTTCTGTACCATGACAGAGGCCTGTTACGTGGGAGACTGAAGTTTTAATGTTCAAGCAGTAGTGATGGATTTGCATAGTTGAACTTTTCCTAAAGAGAAAATTTTTTTTGGTCTTCATCTTTATTTGGGTACTGATCTCTGAAAAACACTATGCTTATTTGCTAAGTGGGAACTCTTGGTTCTGCAGTCAAAGGCTCCTCTTGTCCGAGGCAAAGAGGAAGCCTGGTTAGCTCTTCTAGCTTTAAGTTTTCTACCAGGAGGGGCAAGAAATGTACTTGTTCGGGAAGCCCCATGCATGCTCCCTCATTGCAACCTGAGGCTGCAGCCTCCTGTTACAACCCTTGCAAATGCTAGGCACATGTCTCTCCCGTGCGTGATCTTATACATGTCTGTGTCCATTCCATGTCGGACACATACCCGTCTCGTGTGACTAGACGTGCAAGGTCTCTGTCACTGGCACAGATCAAGCTGCGGTCTCTCATCCCTTTGAGACAGTGCAGCCACGGGGTACCAGATCTCACATTGTGAGAGACCTGGTGATCTGGCTAGCCGGTCTGGAAAACTGCAGACATCTCTGCTTTCAGTCCCCAATGATGAGCTTGTGCTGTGAGGGGCAGAGCTGACTGAGTTTTATTTGTGTGCTCTGTAGTGATGGCACCTCCGGTGCCCCAGGTCTCTGATTTTATAAATAACATTATAACCTTCTAGCAGACCTTAGTTTCCAGCCTAGTTTAACAGTGGAAATGTTTCCTTTCCTTTGCTCCCAACCGTGAAAGCTCTGACACGATGAAGTGATCCTTAGAGACTTCAAAGATTTTAAGATGTGGCTCTCCACCTGCTAAAATGGTAGCAGCACCCTGACAGTGGCTCCGTAGCTCTCTTGTAGTACACAGTTCATTTGCAGCTCATTGTGATGAGTGACAAGATCCTCTTATGATAAAGCTGTGCTTGTGAAGAGCAGACCAGGCTTGATCCTGTACCAGAAACTGGTTACATAGGGCAGTGCTGATCATCACCGAGTCACACAGCTATTCCTCAGTGCCCCAAAGGCTTTTGTTGGCAGTCCTTATTGAAAGCTATGGTGAGCGTGGGGCTAGCTCGTGCAGTGCCTCCCACCCGCTGGTGCCTGGGCGTCAGTGTGTCTTCTCCTGTTCCTTATCTGCAGGAATCCCATGATGTGAGCCCAGCCCTTTCTCCCCATGCAAAGGCTTCCCCTCTCCCTGCTTGGAGAGTGAGGTGCTGAGCAGGTTGCTGCTGGGCTTTCTGGAGCATTTCAAAGCTGTCACCTTCCACCCCTCTCTTTGCGTGGCACTGTGTGCAGGTGCTGGCCTCTGTTGTTTGCCCACCATTGTCTTGCCCTTCTCCCTACCTCAGAAGAGTGCCGAGGGAAGGCTTTGCTGGTGCTTTGCCCTCATCCCACTGCTCCTCTGTACAGACAAAGGAGGTGGTCTGTGCTAGATTGGAATGACTCAAAGCGTTGGCTTTAGCTATGAAGCTTTAGTTTTTCCTGCTCCTTCTTCTAGCTGCTTGTTCACTGCCCATAATGCTGCTGTCTGCTGCCCAAAGGCACCCCCGCCCCAACACCCCAGTTGTGCTATTACAGTTGCTTGGCCACCCAGCACACAAGGTTGCTAATGAGATGGATTGAAAATCTTCCTTCTTCCATTCCCCCCCCCCCCACCTTATTTTGCCAATTTGATTTAGAGTTTTGGGGCTAACTGGCCACGGGGCTTTCTTAAGGCACTGAATTTAAAGGCCTTGGCCGACCTGGATAGGTGGGAAGTTGGTAATAATGTTAGAGAGAAGAAAATTAGTAAGACTTGCATTGACAGAACTTGTCTGGATTGCTCAGAGCAAAATGATGACTGAAGCTGCAGACTGTGTCTGAGCAGTGACTACATCCAAAAGAAAAGGAAAAATCTAAACTTCCTGTTCATGGCCTTTCATAAAGTTGGCACAATCCTAAGAATAGCTCCAAATTTTACTCCAGTCCTTAAAGCAGAAATCCTTCTATTAGAAGGAGCGTGAAAGTACGCTTAGGCAGTCATTCCACATCTGCTCTGCTCTTTTTACAAACTGTTTCCACTGCAAAGTTTGATTTATGATCTATGCAGAAATCCTCATCTGAATTCTAATCTAGCATCTGACCATGTAGTACTTCTCTGTAGCTCTTTCTAGGAAGGATCTGTCTCATTTAGCCTCTAACAATCTTTCTTTGTTAGCAAAGTACTCAAGTCATCTGGATCTCAGCTGTCGCTCTTTTTTTTCAAATTATTGGAGACATAGCTATCTCCAGAAAAACACAGCATATTGGGTATACAGAGAGCCCATTGTACTGTCCAATCAAAAAGAAACCGCCATCGTGTGAAATGAAACATGGCCTAGGGCAAGTATGAATCTGGGATGCCCTGATGTTTTCAGACTTGCTTCCGATCATGTTGAGCAGATACGATAAATCAGCAATTGATAAGGTAGGGACAGCTCACTGCCACGTTTTGAAGCGGGATAATAGAATTTTTGAAAGATACCATAACATGATCTGTGCAAAAATGGTCGTCAAAAAGTATAACCAAGTGTTTTGTGTTTTTACTGTTTTCACCCATTGATCTGAGTGCTCTGTACCCTTGAGAGAAAGGCTATATGCTTCTGTCTAAGGAAAAGTCTGTTTCTGAGACAGCTTATTCTTGCTTGTTCCAGGGCCAAAGGCCTTATGGGTACCACACCTATGAGTCCATAGTGCTAATGTGTTTAAGAATGGCGGACACAGCAGCGCCTAGATCCTGCCTAAAAGTAGTAGGAACACGTCAAGGTGAAGGAAGTTTGGCGTGTTGTCTAGGAGGGTTACTTGGTCTAAAATAGGTCTGAGACATGGTTCAATCTCTCTTGAAGACAACCTCTGAGAAGCAAGTATTGCAGCTAGAGGAAAGCTCCTACGATGGATGTAACAAATGTAGCGCTGAGTTGGCTGCCTCAGTGTGGATGAGTAGGAAGTTAAAAACAGAGCAAGAAGTGAGCTTTGTCTTAGTGAAGGGATTGTCACATGCAGTGGTGAAATTTGGTGGATTTGAAAGGTGCAAAATGGAGCTATATATGAATTTCTTGAGTATTAGGAGCTCCATCATGGAGCTCTTGACTCCATGTCTTCTGTTATGCTGCTCCTCTCACGTGGAATAGACTCGCTCTTGCCCTCACCCCCACACTTAATTACTGGAATTCAGAACAGATTCTGCAAAAAAGCTACAGCCAACAGGACGTATCTGTTCAGACTGTTTTCCTAGAATGTCCCTGAACAAAAGCTAATTCCCTAGAGGGAAATGCTTCAGTGTCCTTTTACTTGGAAATGGTCAGATTTCAGGCCATTCTGAAAACCCGTAACTGTAATAAAATGATTCTTTCAAAAAGATACTCGGGTTGTTTTCCACCCTACTCAATGAGATCCATATTCCATGGCACTGACTGTAAATCTTCAGTTTGAAAATAAGTGAATGTCATATAATGAATGTGTTTTTACTTTGTCATGGGAAGACACAAGCCAGTTAGATTCTGAAACAAGGGTTTTTTTTAATTTTTCTTAATAAAGAAAATCTGTTATGCCTAAGAAAAATAGCAGTTACCTCTGCTTTGATTATTACTATAGCAGTCTGAGGTATGAAAGGAAGTGAAGGTTAGAACTTCAGTCTTATTTCCAGTTGAGACTTACTAGATTCTAAGTTTCTTTCAGTTTTACGTAACTCAGGAACAAATTGGATTCATTTAATAAGATGTTGGAAATGAAGCTGTGCTTAAATTACTTAAAGAGGTGTGAACGTTTCTTTAAATGAACTGGTGTGGGTGCATACGTGTGCGAATGCCTGGTTTCTAACTTGTGCAGCCCATCTTGGTCTCTGGGACTGGGATAGACATCCAGGATTATTAATTATATCACTCCTTGTTAGTGTACTGAAGAGTACTTTACAAGGTGCTGTCCCTGTCATCTGAATGAGACAAAACGGAGGGCAGAGGTAGAACTCATTTGGAGCCAAACGAATACCACTGTAACATCTGCTTTGAGTCGTGCGCTTCCTGTGGGCACTGCAGAGGCAGTGAGCCTGGACGGAGAGCGTTGAAAGAGAATGCTTTGTTTGAGAGCGCTGATATGTGGGAAACATTAGATTAAAGGGGAACAACAAAACAAGACCTCTTGAGAAATCTGTCCGCTGAAAAGGAAGAGCTGAGTCCCCAAGGCAGGGTGCAGGCTTGTTCTCAGTGTTCCTCTTGAGCTGCAGTGGGCGTCCGTGCAAGTTGCCTGGCTGGTGGTAGCTGCAGCTGTGCTGTGAACTGTGGAAAAACCACAGAGCTGCTGCTATATCTTGTGACAAAGACTGGTAGTGCTAACGGTGGGTAGGGGCTTAAGGGATGAGCTATGGCCCCCATACCTGGCCTGATCCTGTTTAATATTTTTTGCTCTGAGCGCCACTGTGGAGTAATAAGGAAGAGTGGAGAAAAAGAGACCTCATCCCTCCCTCAACTCCAGTGTTTGTTTGTGGGCTTTGCACAGTCAAGACCCAAAATGATATTTGAGTAGGTTTGTTCAGCTCCAAGAGATAACACCTGCTGCACCTCTTTCCTTTACCTGCAGTAGATTGCTGTGGGATGTGATCAGTGGGAAATTGCGTAGATGGTGATTGCCAGTGGTTCTGAGGTCTTGATCCGAAGGTGGAAGGCAGTTTAAAGCACTAAGATTATATCCCCCCCAATCCTTTCTCCCTGTATAGTAGAACTTTGGTATATTTGGCTTTCCTTCTCCCCTTTGCCCTTATAAATCCAATCTTCCTAAGGCGCCCTCAGGATGAGGACAACTCCCTATCCTGGGTTCAGTTCAGCTCAGAGTGAAAGTCCCAAATGAGGTGGCTTTTTGTTCTGTTTCTCCTAACCTGAATCAGTCACGGATACTTGGAGGGACCACTTAATTGGGCGCCTTTGTGATTTCGAAGGCTTGTCTTCCAGATTGAGCATGTTTCCAAATTGTTTCCTATTCTTCTGTTCTTGGTGCCGGATCATCTGCCAGCTTTGTCAGCCAGAATGAAACGTGGACAGCAGACTCTAGATGTTTTGATCCAAAATTTTCGGCTAATTATAAAGTAATAAGTAGACAATCTTTACCATCCTTGGAGAGTTAAGTTTTTATAATTGCTGGCCAGGCTTCTTGATGCAATGGACTGTAAAAACAAAAACAAGTTTCCTCATACTGAGGAAGGAAAACCGCTAGTCCTTGATGGCCAACAGTCCTGAATAAGAACCGTATCTGACAAGGATTCAGATATAGCAGTTCCTTGTGTACAAGCTGTGTGATGTTTTTCTTGTAACTCTGCAAATCGGGACGCTGAAGAAACTGCTAACAGCTGCCCATATTTCATCCTTCAGGAGAACTGGAAGGTGAGGAGGTAATTTAATGGCAAACCCCTTTCTTAGCAGCTTGAAGGCTCCCTCTTGAACAGGGTCCTGGAAATAGTTATTCTGGCCCTTGTCAAGCTTAAAGTTAGACAAAAATATAAGGAAATAAAAATAGGAAATTGAGTTGTACTCAAATTCTAGATCCAAGCTTCCTGTATTTTGAGATTGTTTGGATCTAAACTGTGTGCTTTGAATCCATTGCTAATGGAAAGAATTGGTCCTGATAACCAGCCAGTTACTTCTAACAGAACAACCCTTGTTTGTTGAATGTCTGAGATTCCAGTACATTGAGAAACCATCATTGTTTTACCTAAAGTTATTTGATTTATACCAACATAGTCTCAAGTACTCTCCCTTGTCCTTTCAAGCAACATTCTAATTTATTTAATACCAGCTGGTTCCCTAAGCACCTTAGACTTTTTTTTTTTAGTATTTTATTTCACTTTTGTTCTTGAATTGTGATCTGAAAGTGTTAAGTCCATGAAGGAATGAAGTGAAGAGGGCTCCATAGTGGTACACTAGCTTAGCGTCATTTTGCCCACCTTCAGTCAGTACTAAGGACTTGATTCAAAGTCCTTCAAAGAGGCTTTTAACCAACTTCAGTGGACTTTCGGTTAGATCCTTATTCCCTCGGTGAACTGTCTAAAACTACAGAGCCATTAAGAGCATAAGGTGCTACCGGGCTTAAAGTGACAGAGGGCCTTAAGGCATATGAGGTTTAGTTTACATGGGGAGGGCGCCCTGACAGCCTCTGAGACTTTCCCTGTTTGAAGAACTGGTCTTCCAATACCCTTTGGTGCAGGAAACCAGAAGAAAGTACATCCAGCGCAGGCTACCAGCAAAGCTTATTAACCTGCCAGTGCAAAAGCTCCCTGACTCTGTTCTGGTTTCTGAGAGAGGGTTTCCCAGCTCCTGTTGAGTAAGGGAGCCAGAGGGAAATGAAACTGCTGCTGTGTTTTTGTGCTGAATTTGGAGCTGTTCCCCTCTGTGGTGATACCCTGGTAACTTTGTCCCTGCTGTTTGAAAACCGCTGCTCTGTCAGACTGGGAGGAAATTGGAACCAGTAAAGACCTCTGTGGCCTGTTTTCATGTGGATTCTTGGTACACACCAGTGTGTTTGCAGTTTTCTTTCTGTCACCTCAGTGCTCTACTGGCAGAGGAGAGGAGAGTGCCCCTGGGCGGGGGAGGGGAGGGGTGTGAGAGGCCCTGTGAGGCCCAGAAGGTGTGCTGGGAACACCAGCCCCTTAGTACTCTCCTGAAGGAATGTGAAATTAAAGCAAAAAAAGGCCATCCCAGACAAGGCTAGCAAAGGCACTTTGTTCTTCCCAGGCCTGGATGGGCTATCAGAAAGCCAGAAGGCAAGTTAGGAAGATTTTCTTGCTAGCTGCATTTGTTAGGTGAGACTGACAGGAGCAGAACTACCTTTTCCAGGCCCCAGAGCTCGCTCTTCCACCAGGATAGGGTCTTTGTAGAAAATCTGTGGGGGAGTAAGTTTTTATTTTAAACCCTTGTGGGTGTAGAGAGACAAGTCAATCTATGGTCTGGAGTTTCAGGCAAACAGGGCCTCTCCAACTAATGCTGACTGAGTTTACCCTTGCAAAATGGTTTAAGGACAGTGAAAGCCTGCCTCCCTTCCTTTTGATAGCCGTGCTCTTGGAGCAGGATGCATGAAGTATGCCCCTGGATTAACAAAAGGGTGTGAGCATGTTAGAGGTGAGGAATAGGCAAGCGTTAGCTGCTTTGGCTAGAAAAGCTATGCGATACCCTTGCATGTTGCAAGGGTAGAAGTAACTGATTTCTGAAATGTCTGTTCACTCTCCCTCCCTTATTTTTCTTGCCTTGCCCGGAGGAGTTATGTAATAAAGTGAAGCATCTTAGGGGCTTACAAATGTGAGGACATCAGAAGAGCATTCATAAGAAACTGCAGAGAAATGGGACGCAGAGGAAGGGAGGTAAAAGCATTGCTTTGGGGCCATCCTATGGGGAGTTCAACTTGAGAAAAGAGGAGGTTCAGACCCAGGGGTAGGGCTGAAAGTTGAAATTGTTGTGTGGGTGCTGTCGCTATCCAGCTGCCTGGGAACACGCTGGTCTGAAGGCTGGGACCTCAAGGCTGTAACGTTTGCTTAAAAGATGTATATCTTTGGTCTAGTCCTCTGCCTTGCTTCTAGAACTAAATTACCAGGGATGATGTTTGCTTTCCCGACCTGCAGCTTAGGCTGTAGATCACTGTTGGCCCAAAGAGGAGATATATATTCAAGATGTGGCCACTGCATTTCATCTCTTCTCTGCTCCGACTTTACATAAAAACATAACAATGGTTGTGTTGAGGACATACTAAGGGTCCCGCCAGCCCAGTAACCAATCTCTAATGGTGTGCAAGTGAGTACCCCAGGAAGATCAGGAACATATTTGGTATTTCCTCCTGGTATCCTTTCAGCTTCCAGCTGTTTTCACTGAGAGGGTTTTATGAGCCTCCTGTGGACTGTCTTAACTACTAACCCGCAGTGAATCTTTCACCCGAGTAAATTATTCCCTTTGAGCCCATGTAGACTTTTTGCATCCAAAACATGCTTTGGCAGGGAGATGCGCAGGTCTGGTACCTGTTGTGTGAGGAGCCACCTCACTCTCTTCTGAAAAGAAGTCTATCTTCTCTTGATAATCCCTAGGAAATATCTCTGTTATGTCAGTATCTCCCAACATACAACTCGGACCTATTAGGAAAGCAGCCTAATCACTTCCTCACTGATTCCCCTTTTACAAATGGAGGAAGGATGTAATACAGCTCCACACTCAAAAGCGCTCTCAGTTCATGGGACTTACACGTGCAACTTGTGTGAAAACTGAGTCTGTTAGGCATCATGGATGACCTGGGGAATTGAGTGAATGGAAGGGGATGGATTCTGGGATAAAAAAGTTTGCATCAGGTTTTTAATTGCTTACCTTGAGTTTTCCAACTTCTGCATATTTTTATTCATAAGACTCCTTATAAATAAAATCATATATTTTCCCGTTGCCACAGCCAACATCAGATGTGTGTAACTGGACCTAGACCTACTGGTAGATATTTAGACAGTAATAAGTGACTTTTACCAACCTTGGAGGCTTCATTTTTGTAATTGCTGTTTGGAGCTGCTAACAGAGCAGAGATTGGAAAACAATAAAACCATGTTTTGTTTTAGCAGAAAGGAGTGATCCTATTTTTATAGTGCATCTTAAAAGGCCAACTTCAATTTCCTACAAGGCTTAGGAGGGAGACCAAACTATTAATAATTGAGAATGGATAAAATCTAAAGCCGGGAGAGGAGGTTTCTGAGGTAGGTGTAGGCGATGCACCCAAAGACTCACATCCTGAAGTTAAGCACAGGTGCATTTAAATTGGACATTTTGAAAAGCATTTTAACTCTGTGGTCAATGAGACAATAGAATTGTTTGCCAAGGAGGTCACTGGGGGCTTGTCAGCAGAAGTGTTTTCGGGGTAGAAAAGATGAAACACTTAAGAGATTAAAGGAGCAAGGAATCTGTTTGAGGTATCAAGATAATGAAGGGCATTGTGGAAAACCACCTCTCTGTTTGCCTGCACCTTCCTGGTTTGTCTTATTATGGCTAAGGAAATACTTGCTGCAAGTAAAAGGTGAGGTATGGAATACATAAATGGGAGTATAAGCTGCCTGGCGAATTCCCTGCCACCTCAGCACGTTTATGGCTTGTTCAAAGAAAGGATTAATATTCATTTGTTATCACTGGCAAGACTTGCGGAAGAGCAGGTGCAGACTCCTTAGTGGGAGTGTGTGCTCCCAGTGTTGGGCACAGATGTCCATGCAGAAGTTAACTGTTATCATGATGTTCAGGTCTGATCTGCAAAAGATGTCTTATCATCTCCAAGGACTGAAAGGCTCCTCCTTCTCTGAGAACATTAACTACACAAATAAGCACATTGAAGTCCATCCTGGACTTCTTTTCAAATTTTGGGCCAAATTCTCCAATAATATAAATTGGCAGTGTTCAACAAAGCCAGGAGGATTTACAGCAGCTGCAGATTGGACACTTCTTCCCAGTGACTGCCTTGGGGTTGAATTCTGAGCTTGACAGATTGAGTGGTGACTTTTGTGCTCTTGGGCCCTTCTGTGAAGAGGTATTTTAAACTCTCCAACTCATCTTCCCTAGAGTCAATGGAACAACCGAAGGCTGATTTTCTGCCAGGAGGCTGTAGCTGTGGCACTTGTAAGCCAAAAGAAAAAAAAAAAAACGGAACAGTGAAAAAGAAACCTCTGGTTCATGTAGAGGAAGAATAATTATGAAGCCTAAAACCTTGCGTACTAAAATATATTTGCACGTTGAGCTTTTTTCACTAGCATGCTTAAGAGTGCACAACTGTTTGCATCCATAAGAAGAGGTATAAATCAGAAGAGCTGTGGTTGGTGGTTACCGTGTGCAGATATAAAGAACAATGTGCAGTGGAAGGCAGGGAAGAATCAGGCCTTCTTAGTTAAAATGTTTCTCTGCCCCAGATCCTAGGAGTTGCCAGCGAAGAGCTTGGTGCCAAATTCAGTAAGCCTCTCTAAGAATGTGATGACTGTACTCTTCAACCACTTACACTCCTGTAAATCAGCAACATCTGATTAAAAGACAATGAAATTATAGCAGTATTAGCTCAGTTGGAATAAGAGGATTATAATCTCTTTCAGTTTTCATGGGTGTCGTTTCTGCAAACGAAGTTCTGAAATAGATGATGGAAAAGCAGAGGACACTGCAGACAAGAAAAGATCTGATTGCAATTTCTTTATTGTTATTTTTAATTGCATCTTTTCTAGCCTGAATGTGCTTTTAATTCATTAGCCTCAGTTAATCTTCAAGTACATTTTTATTATTAGAATGCATTTCAAAACTGCCCTGGATGTGATTTTGTGTGTGTTTGGTTTGAGTCAGCAGTTTACAGTTTGTACAGAAGTAACATTTGCAATACCAAGTCCTAAAGGAATTTTTCAAGACAACAAGGTTATTTCATATGAGCAGTTAAAAAAAATCAAAAAAATCACAAACATCTGTATTTTCTCAAGGGACACATAGATTATTGCTTACAATGGTGTAGGCTGGAATGTGCCTCTTTCAGCTGGATGAATCCATGTGCCCTTGCCAAGAAAGTTTTACATTTCCCTTTTTCCTCGGCTGCTGTATCCAGCCTTGGCACTGTATCTACTTATTATATTTATTTCTTCGATTTGCTGGTTCCAGCTTTGGCATTTACCACACTTCTGCATTTGTCTCCCTACCCCCGAGTCTGACGTCATTTGAGTGAGATCAGGGTGGGAAAAAAAACACTTTGGAGAGTCTAGTCAGGTAGAATAGTAAAAATAAGACCTTATGTAGTAAGAGAAATGATGGACGGTTGGCCAGTTCTTAGCAGGATTGTTCTCCAAAGAGTTTGGCTGCTGTTTTCAGTGAGATCAGGACTGGGCACTTGGCTGCAGTGAGAAGTGGACCTGGGCCATGCAGCTTTCATCCAGATTCTCCTAAAACTCAGGAGTGTTTAGATCTGGCCTCCTCCTGGTGAGAACATGCAATGCTTGGATATACGTGCCATGTAGGCAGAGCCCTGGAATTACGTTCCCAAGCAGAAGTTTGCAGAAGGGTTGCTGTTGTCTTTGGCCTTTGAACAAGATGCATGGCGGTGTCATCTCTTTGTAGCCTCCCTTTTCCCAGCCATGCTTGTCCTATGTAAAGGGCCAAGGACAGTCTGACTTGCTGTGGTGTCTTTCCAAAGTTGTAAATATGCAGCTGTTATATATATTAAAAAAAAAAGTTGGTACTTCATGTATTTTCAGGAAGACAGCTCTGTATTTGGGCTGATTTATCGAAACCTGCTCATCTACAGCTTGTATTCAAAAGAAAGAGTCAAGACACGAGGTCTTGTGTCTTGTTATTCACCCCAGATTCAGAACAGTGCTCTTTAATGCAATAGTTATTCCTGGTCTTGGCCCTTTATAGTCTTGATTTGATTTATTTAAACCAATAGGAAAAATCTGGGAGGTTGGCAAATTGGGTTTCTTAATTCCCTGATTCATTTTCTTGAATTTTTTTGATATGGAAAATTAAAAGAAAACAAGCCTGAGAATTGATATATGGCATGTACCACAGCCTCTTTGGATGGATAACATGAATCTGTCACGCACGCCTCAGATGTAAATCACTCTGCACCATAGGGACATTAAGACTCTTAATTCAAATGTACGTGTTGGGAAATTGTTCCGCAAATGGTACATGTATGTGTGCAGTAGCTAATTAAATCTGGAAAACTTGGCTTGTTCACATCCCCTCTGAAGTAACGCAGGGTGCCTAATCCATGTTAGGAAATGGACTGCTTTGCCAAATGGAATTTGAAGGGGGGGGGGGGGGGAAAAGTCAGTTGGGTGGTACTGTAGCACAGAATGTCCCAACCTGGAAAACTTTTTAGTTAATTTTTTGTTTATTTTTAGCACTCCTGAATTAGAGACCTCTTTTTGTCTCTGAGAGTAGAGCAGGAGATTCTATGTGGGCCAAATCCTGGCACCGCTTCAGCCCTCATTACAGGGCACGGGGACAGCGTGTGTAATCTACTGAGCATGTGTTGCAGGTATCTCTGTTCAGTCTCTAGAGGCCAACTGTTACAGGCCTTGCTCAAGGAAATTGAACTAGCTCAAGTTATAGTGACTAAAGACTTTAGCTCTAAAGATCTTGCTTTAATTCCCGATGTTTTGGCCAAACTGAAAGTTTGACTAGCCTTTTCTCTCAAGATTTACGTAGAAATGTCTGCCTCCATACAGTTCAAAACCTGCTTCTAGCATGAAGCCTTGAATGCTGAGCTTCATTTTGTGTGAATTTTTTCACAAAATTAAAGTTAAGTCAGACTGTCTCATCTGAGAAAAAATGAACAAAGAATGATTCTGAGAGGATCTCCTTTTCCTGAGGGGCCAGTAATTAGCAGCCTGTACATTATAGGACCTGTGGACTAGCCAAAAGCCTGGTCCTTACATCTGAGGGAACTGCCAGAGACAAAGGTCATCTCTCTGTAGACTTTCTGGTGTATTAAATTATCTTTGTGTAGTTAGTACATGGTTGAACATGCTGTCTGCAACTAAAAGTAGCATATATAATTCTTACAAGGGGACATACCTAGAAAAGGAGTACAAATTTGAGGACTCAAATGAATCAGTGGTTAACAGAAGAGTTTCTGAAGTATTTGGATGATATAACGGGAGTATTTTAAAAACACTTTTGTCTGGCCATCACTTTCTTCTTTTTTACCTGGAAAACAGATAAGAACCAATCAAGGGTAACAACACGTTTGCTTATATAAGTGGTACCACTATGTTCAGCTAAGATGTCTATAGGTTGAGTTATTCAGCGCACCCAAAATCACAGGGAAGTTAGAGGATTTAAATGAGTATCTTGAATTTAACCTCTTGTTTTATTCCAGGCAGGGGGCAAGCGAGCCATGTTGCAACATGACTCCAAAGATGTTACTACGTTTTTGCATGCAACCAAAGCCATCTTCTCTGTTTCATGGCTAAGTGGGGACTAAGTTGGTGAGCCAAAGGTTTTAGTTGCTAGTGAGTTCCGCCAGCAAACAAAGCTTTACAAGAGGAAAACCCAGTTGTGTGGTCATAGGTGTTCATAAGTAGATCACAGTTTTGCTTGGTGAAGCTTAAAGTTCAGGCCTGAAATGGCTGTGGGCTGTACCAGCGTGTCATAGTTTTGCTCCCTGGCCACTCAGTCCAATGCGAGGTTCACAGAATCACAGAACGGTTGAGGTTGGAAGGGACCTCTGGAGACCATCTGCACCAACCCCCCTGCTCAAGCAGGGTCACCTGGAGCACATTAGCCAGGATCGTGTCCAGACGGCTTTTGAATATCTCCAAGGAAGGAGACTCCACAATCTCTCTGGGCAACCTGTTCCAGTGCTCAGTCACCCTCACAGTGAAGAAGTTTTTCCTCATGTTCAGAACTTCTTGTGTTTCAGATTGTGCTTGTTGCCTCTTGTCCCATCACTGGGCACCACGGAGAAGAGTCTGGCCCCATCCTCTTTACACCTTGCCTTCAGATACTTTATACACATTGATCAGATTCCCCCTGAGCCTTCTCGTCTCCAGGCTGAACAGTCCCAGCTCCCTCAGCCTTTCCTCATATGAGAAATGCTCCAGTCCCTTAGTCATTTTAGTAGTCCCTTGCTGGACTCGCTCCAGGAGCTCCATGTCTCTCTTGTACTGGGGAAAGGTTCTTGCAGGACAGTGTGTTCAGGTTCTTTTCCCCATCCGACTGCTCACTGTGGTACTGTACAGCTTGATAAATTCGCTGTATGATACCTAAAAGTTTTCTGCTGCACCAAGACTGTTTCTCTGTAATCTGAAAGATGTCTTCATATCTCTGCAGTGCAGACCAGGCCTACGCTCTTAAGATTAGTATTAAACAATGTAAAATATTCTCACTATTCTTGAAGGTAGCTAGTGTAAACTAGTGTGCTTAGGATCTGCCAGATATATGCCCTAGCTGAGTGCTTCCAGGTAGCGTAGGTTAAAATAGTTGTAATGAGAGGTGGTGTTGAACCAAGTTCTCCAAATTCAAAGGTCAGAACCTGAAGGTAGAGGCTGACCTTGGTCTAACGGTGGATTTTTAATTTCACAGTGGGCCAAAGGAGAACCTGAACACTGATATCTAGATGCACATTTATAAAATAGGGCCATTTCTATGAAAAATATGGTGCTGGTCAAGAGTTTAAGGAAAATACTTCTTATGGTGGAAAAAAATCCACTTGTGAAAATCCAGGTTTCTTACAGAATTGAATTGCTTTCAAAGAATATCATAGGAAGCTGTCTTATATTAATCCCAGATGGTGTTGCCAGTCAAAACACGGAAAGAGTAACTCTTAAGGGGAAGAATTTTCCAGAGGGAAAATGGAGGATATTAAAATACAAAGGCTTGTTGAAAGACATTGGGTTTCAGTGAGATTTCAAATATTTCATCCAGTGATTTAGGCACCAGAGGCTTTTGGTATACTGGTTGGCATCCTTAAAACTCTGAGCAATATGTGTAGATGGTAGAGTTTTGCACACGTAAATATTGTGTGGGGTTGAAATAGATCCTCTTCTGCATGTGTAGACATCAAGACTTAGTCTGTTTGACAGTGGAAGCTTAATAATAGCCAAGCATGAATAGCATACAAATATACTTCTGCTGAATTATTTGCATAAAGGGGCTATCATAAAATTACAATTCAAAACCTATTAAGAAGAGTGAGTGTGAACTAATGCTGCAATAATAGGACTATAAGGATTTTGAGTTCAGCAAAAAGTGGCAAATTCTGGCAGGCAGTATGGTTTTATACAAGACAAGCCTGTCACAAAAGGCTGGTATCCTTCATCTGAGCAAGTGCTGCCTATCTTTCTCAATCTACTAAAATGCCTATCTCTTAAAAAGAAAAGCAGTTTGATTCCTGCCTGTGATTATAAGGAAATCATATACAGATGGCATTGAAATGATTATTCAGGATACCCATAATGCCCCACTAAGAACCTACTCGAGGAGTTCAACTTTAAATGAGCACAAAATGTTGGGAGATGGAGAGCTATATACTGTGTATGAGTAGAGTAGGAAGAGGAAGGCAACGAGCACAAGGGCTGTTGGATCAAAGTTTTCTTGTGTCCTTGTCCCCGCGGGCTATCCCCAGTTCTTTCAGTGGAGTCATCGTTTTTTCCTGACCCAGCCCTTGTCCATGCTCAGCCATAAAGACTACAAACTCTTAATTGAATGTTTTTCACACCCAGTAAAACCCTAGCTGAGCTCCTCTCCGTTCCCCCTAGCGCTGCAGATCTGGTCTCTCTTCCTTCGTGCTCCCCACACCCCCTCACCCTGGTTACACAAATGAGCCAAGAGAAACCTCTGAGCTCACTGGCTGTAACAACAGGCAGCAGGAGCCAGGTTTCTGCTGTATCATCACCTCGCCAAGGGAACAGGCAGGCAGGAGGAAAAGCCAGGGGTTGGGCCTTGCAGGGGCTGCTCGGTTCCCTGAGCTGAGAAGGATGCCTCACCCCAAACGTCGCTGTTGGAGGAGTCTGCATTGGCCCCCTTTGCAGCGCAAGGCCACAGGAACACACTCCAGGTAGGATTTGTTATTTGAGTCCTCGGTGATGGGGGTCACAGCATGGTGAAAGGGGAGTACCGATGTTTTTGGACATCTGTGTAATGCCCATTCACCAGCCCAGGACTGGTCTCTGCTGAACTGGTTTGTATCCCCAGGCTTTCTGTCATGCTCCAAGTCTTGACTGACAAGAGTTTGTTTATGTAGTGCTTGGTCTAGGCTTCTGTTTGCCTAGCAAAACATAATAACACAACATTTAAGCAGAGAGCAATGTGGACTAATTAATTCCTGATTTGGGGAAACAAAAAACTGAATTCCTAAGTAAACTAAGTTTTCCTAAAAACTAAATAATTCTTCTCACCTGCTTTCTCTCCTCTTATGTTCCTCCCCCTGTACAATAAACAGAATGGCCACCCATGAAACACCAAGCTTGCCTGAAAACATAAAGAGCTTAAGCCCTTGGAAGGGCACTGAGAGATAATCTTCAGGTGACAGAGGTTAACTTGGCCACCTTCCACTAGGAGATGGTGCTTGCTGGTCCTGTTTGCTAGGCTGGGTAATCAGACTGGAGGATGTTCTCAGAGGTTAACTCAAGCCCTAGGATCCAGACCTTGCTAGTCTCTGATTGAGTCTTGCTAGTCTTCTGCTGTGAGTGGAGAGGGAGGCTCCTCCAGTGGATAATTCAGACCACGTAAATCATTGTCCTTCTCTGACTTCTCTTTTAGAGGGGAAGCAGTTTCCTTTTGCTGCCTTGATGAATATCTTCTTCTCCCTCACGATCAGTCTTCGTTGTCTTAAAAGCCTAGGACGGGGGAATGGGATGAACTCTGGCATGTGCTATGATCTGGTTGTACGCATCTATATGTCTGTCTGTAGGATGTCTGCAGTTACCTCTGTCCACACAGTGTAAGGAAATGCCTCTGACTTTAGCCTCTTCTTGCAGCAACAACTGAAACTAGGGCTTTCTAGGGAAGGATTTCGTCTGCCTAACATTAGCTATAATGTGGAGATGTGGCTGGTCACACCATGCTTGATGTCTTCAGTATGAGGATGGTGCACGTCCCTTCATGCACCACCCCACAGTTCCCCTTGAGCCTGTGTTCAAGTGTGGATTTGTGTCCCCCAAGGTATTTCTCAAGATCTCTGAGAGGCCCTCTGGGTGATCTTTACTGGTTACGCTAAGCTGGGTGGAACCAGTCTCTTTCATTTTTTTAATTTGGTAGGTGTCAAATCCTGAAGCCTTTCTTTTGGTTTCAGTCAGAGCGATAACTGGAATTTCTTATCCCAGATGTAGTAGTATCAGTGACTCTGGAGGGTGTTAGTTAGTCAAACACAAGATACTGGGGCTGGTCCAGGGTTGATCAGGTGAAATTATATGGGCTATTTTAAACTGGAGGTCAGAGAAGATGATTTGGTTTTTTTTTTTTTTTAAACTTGGGTTCAGCGGGACTATCACCTGTTTCAGCATCTGGCACTGTAAATCATGCGTACAGCATGTCGGTTTGTTGGCAGAAAGGACAAGTGGAACCGAAAGGGACCCTGATTTGTACCGCTCCAAGCTGATACTGCTTTTTTAGCATCATAGGATATGCAGACACAGCTAAAAAGCCATTCTGGAAAAAAAAATTGTAGTTAAGACGTTTTCTTCTTCCTACTCATGGGAGCTGAAAATTCAAACTTTCTGTAAACAGCCTTGGAAACCGTTTTATGTTTCCAGAGTTCTGAATCCAAATGTTTCCATGAAGCAGTGACACAGTTTGAGAGCAGCACACTTTTTTCTTTTCATTAGTATTTTCTTTCTGTTAGATTTGCAAGTTTTTTTAAAATACTCCTCTTCCTTTTTGGGACAAACATCTCCCTCTTCAGAGCAGATTTCGGTCAGAGGTGGGGAAAGGGAAGTGTGTACTTCCTTAAATAAATACGTACATGTTTTTTAATATTCAGGGTATTTTACTTTTCAAGCTGAAGCCTGATTTTCTTTCTTTCTTTCTTTCTTTTTTTTTTTTTTAAATCGTCATTTAGTGCTGTGGAAAATGTATAGAGTTGTTTTGGCTGGGTAGAGCAAAGCAGTGGGTTAAATTTTAGCACGTTTAGTAGCACAGAGATCTCTCTTCTGTGAAAGACAGGATTGTATTATGTAACCGCCTGGCTGCCAAATACTTACGCTGGCAGCGGTCAGCGTTCTATGCACCATTGACATCAAAACCTAATGAGGTTTGATCCAGAGAAGGGATTTGAAAGGACGTCTTGTTTTTCTTCAATCTTCACAAACTGAACTTGTTTAAAAAGGGGGAAGAAAAAAAAAAGATACAGAGTCTTGTTTGATAAATGAAGAAAAATAGTGGTTTTTCTCCAAAGTTTTGGCTGTTTATTGGTTTAACAGCTATTGCTCAGAACAAGTCGTTTCTATTTACGGTGTTTATCATATCAGGTAACCTTGTGTGATGGATCGAGGGGGCTGGAGGTCAGGCCTGCAAGTGTTCCATCTGCAGAGGCTTTCTGACAGCTTACCTTAGGGTTGCCGGTGCCTAATGTTTATACATTGTCATATTGTCCGTTCAGGGAACAGAGGGACGAACAAAGGGTCCCGCTGCCTGTAACGTGCATGCTGAATAACACACGCCAGCGAGTAAGCGCGGGGACAAGAAATGCAGGAACGTAACAAGAGGGTGCTCAGGGGTGCCCAACTCCAGGAAAGCTGCCACAGGCCTAGAAGCAAAAAGCATGATATTTAGTCAGAGGTAGTAAGCTCTTGCTGAAAAGCAGGTCTTACTGTTTTACCTAAAAGTGGAAGGGCTACTCTACTGGGTAAAGGCAAAGGTTTGTCCAGCCTGTCTGGACGACGACTGGTGATGAAGGCTGAAAGGAGGGGAACAGGGTGCAGGGCATATACTGAGTGATCTGTCCCTTGATATAACACTGACTAGTAGTTTAGCCATATCCTGATGGCTGGATGTTTGATAGACTGAGACTCTGAATTTTGTTTTTATCCCATTTTGAACTCATATCCTGCCGTCACAGGCTCCACAGTTTGTGCTCTGTGGAAAACTTTTGCCTTTTGGTTTGTTTCAAACCTGCTGTCTGCTTCCTTGGCCCCGGGCTATTTTCTGCATGTAGTCGTGTACCATCATGTGTGAACACACCACCTCACTCGAACGTGGGACGGCATTAGGTCAGATGCCTCCCTTCTACATCTCTAGTGCAGTGCAGGCGTTACTGGTGTTAATGCTGAAGCCTCCTCTGATGCTATGAGCCGCCTAGTCGTAGTCATGTATTAGGCTGGTATCCTGGCAGAGTCTGTTTTAAATAGGGATTTGAAGTAGGAATGAGATGTATTTGCAGACTGGTGTAGATGCTTATTAGGGGCTGCTCCCCATGAAATGTCGCAGAGTTTGTGCATCTGTGAAAGAGGGAATACATTTGAAATAAGTAGCAGAGTTGCCAACACTAGCAAAGTGGAGGCAAGAATAAGCGTATTGAATGTTTCGCAAACGTACAGCTGAACGCAGCCACTTATCTTTGCAGCACCCGGGGAGTTCAATATCCTTGTGTTCATTTGCCAGTGGGGAAGCCGGTGTAAACAGAGGTTAACTGCCCACAATAAAATTACCAAACAAGTCAGTGGCAGAGCTGAGACTGCAGTTCAGGAGCACTGTCTTTTGGTTCGTACTTAGTGTGCTGCCTGCATGTTTCTGGAAAAGTATTTCTGGTCACAACGTTAGAGGTGCTAACTCAAATTAAGCGTGACAGTTGTGCTCGTATTTCTGCTTTTATCTTGGAAATCTCAGGACTTTTTTGCCTATTCAATAAGTCTCGTCAAAGCTATTTAAAAGAAAACTACAGAGTGCAGGATTATTTTTTTGTTGTTGTTGTTGTTCTGGGCTTCTGCTGTTGGCAAAAGTGTCTGACAGTAGCGTGTGTAGGAACAGAAACACATCAATAAAGTCCAATAAGCTCTAGCATCTGTGCATGTTACCAAGAATACAGGAGTGGAGCGCAAACGATAAACAGCGTTGCCACGTGATGGACTGAAGTTTGCATGCAGGTCTCAGCATCCATTTCACTCTTCTAGGACAGCTCCCAGCGTGCCAAGGATCCCCAGCAGCTACAGAAAGCTAGCAGGTTGCTTTAAAGGCAACCTGTCAGAGGAATGAAACTCTTTTTTTTTTTTTCCTCCTGTTTTTTCTCTCCTGAGGCCCAGCACGGTTTAGATTCAGTGTGGTGCCAATGAGAACTTTTGTACGCTTAAAAAACAGCACATACCGAAAGTAGCTTGATCTCAAAAGAATGGAGATTTCTTCTGTTAGGAAGGAGAGTTTTGCAGTTGAACTTCGAGTTGTTTTCTGCTCTAGCAGTCTAATGTAGAGAGGTTTGGGGACATAGTTCAGCATTTGAGGGTCTTACCTGGTTCCTTCTGAGCCTTAGTTAGATTTTTGGAAGTGCACAAGTCCCAGTGGCTTTGGGGGAACTGCAGGTCTTGCCACCTGTGAAGACTAAGTTAGTAACACAATTTTAAGACAGTAGCTTGGAGAAGAGACTCTAATGATAGCCCATAGCACAATGATAGATAGGGGCAAGAAACTGCAAAGTTCCTCATGAAAAGCAGGGTGTGTGATCACATCCCTATTTGGATGGATTTGCTATCCTGCTTAAGATAGAGTTCCAAAGACAAGATCAGCTGGTTCTTTGTCTTCTTTCATGTGTCCCACTCCTTTCCCCCCCTCTTTTTCCAGTGTGTCGCTGCTGTCACCTGCACTTTCATGGAAGTCTCTGGATTCCAGCCATCTCTGCAATAAGGTGCTTCATACCAGAGTGGTCTCTGGATTAACACTGGTCACCGAAAGATGCTGCTTCAGCACACTTCCCTGTGTCACTAATTCTTAAACTGTCTCTTTCATGCAAGCAGAGGATTTTAGCAGGTTATGCATTATATATACTGGAAGTTTGAGGCTTAGTGAGTATACCCAGATTTCAGCAGCCTACTGCACCTGTAAACATGGATTGTCTTGACAACATGTATAAGAGAAAACCAGACCTAATTTATTTATCTGGTGATCAAATCCTAAAGTTTTTTTTGTCCCCTGAGAGGCTGGTTGGGGACACAATTTTTAAACCCATCTTCATTTTCAAGTTGCATTCACAGCAGAAAATGTTGGGTTAGGGAGGCACGCTAGCATTCATGGCCAGTTTGTAGTTTGCTTTTTGGTTTATTTCAGTGTCAGAGAATCCACCCTTGGACTGTGAGAGTTTCACAAACAAACATCGTACCACTTCACTGAGCGTGACATCAGGCACCAGGACAGAGCAAAGTAATTCATGCCAATAGCTAACAAGCTTCCTGAGTAAAAGACAACCGACCTGAAGGAAGTGCAAATACACCAAGGTAATTGGGGTAGGAGAAACGTTCAGTTATTGTAGTAGAACTATCAACAATTGATACTTCCATCCAACGAGGAATAGTCGTGTCCCAAAAGTTGCTTTCATTCTGACTTTTGGGAAGTTAAAGTGCAAACCCTCACCTCCTCTTTCCTCCTCTATCTAGAAATGCTAATAATTTGTGTTCAGGTAGCTATCTCTTATCAAAATGAAACATTTAGAAATCAAAGCGTTTTTGTTTTGAAGTGAGTTGAGGTGTGCTATTTTGGATCAGTTTAACACTAGGATCCCAAAGTACTTTGTGGGAATTGTGGTCAAGGAGTCTCATACTTCTGTCACCTCTGTAGACCGACTTCCTCAGCCAGACCATGTCCCACAACACACCAGGATCAAAATGTACATCTGTGATAGATAATCAGAGAGGAGATCTCGATGCGTTGTGAGGTCTGTAGTCCACCAAAGAAGCTCAGCCTGTGAAAAAGGGGCTCATGAGGCATCCGGATACCAATTTGCACCAGTGTTGGAAATAAGGGGAACTGTCCAGAGATTTTATGCTTTGATCCACCTTGACAGCCTAAATCAAAGTATCTCTACTTGTGTCTATGTGAGTAGAAATGAAGTTAGTTTGATTTTCAGTGGAAAATTTCTAAACTGCTCCAGTTACTGGCACTTCTCCACTACCCAGTCTGTCAGCGTGACATAATGCTGGTGTGTGACTGGCATTCATGATGGGGCAATGTGCATGTCCTTGGTTATCTGTAGTACTTTTTTTTTTTTTTGGTAATGAATAGTATATTTTTGTAGCTCACAGTCTTGACTAACCAGTGAAACTAGAAGTAGCTTAGAGGATGGACTTAGTCAACACAGTGTTGTCTGAAAGCCTGGCTTAGTGCCCCAATTTGGTGTGACTGTATTGATTGCAGAGGAGGTTATTAATGTCAAATGTGATGAGAAGATGAATCATCTTCTGAAATGTTTACTGCAGAAGATGAAAACACATAAAAATTCAAGTTGAAGTGAGTTATAATATGAAGCTATTCCAATGAGGGTCACATTTGAAGAAATAAGGACGTTCTCTTGTTTACAATACAGGGGTCAAAACCAGAGAGCATGGTGCCCAAATTATTCCTAACAAGCCTGGCATGAGACCCTATTTCTTTACACTGCTAGACAACTAGACGCTGTTAATTGGTTATATTAATGTATAGCAAGGCAGAAAATTTTTGGCTTTTGGTTGGTAATTAATCCCAAAAGGTGATGTCTGTAATGCCTTTACAAAGAGTTTATGAAAGGTTATTTTGGTATATGTATTGCAGTGGAACACAAGAGGATATTTGCATAACACCTTGGATGCGCTCAGACTTTTTTCAAAAATATATATTGATGCAGCTACCACAGGCTTGGGAAAGTGGAGGAGAAGCACCGCACTTGGCAAAGCCTGGAATGCAGGTTTGGCTCCCAATATGTGCAAACTAGTGTTAGACAGCACCCAATTTTCAAGCAAGGCTGTGTGCCTAGTCCCTCGTATTTTGTTCTGCCTTCGTTCTGGGAACGTGGTGAATCCCAGAAGCCAAGGCAAACACAATGTTCACTTTTGCTGGGTTATGTTTGGCTGACATTTCCTGAAAGGAAGAGCTCTGGAAAATAAAAGCTTAATATTTATTGGGCATCATCATAAAAATAATAACAAAAATAACAACACTTCATTAAGTAAAACGGTTGCAGTTCCCCCATTTAGTTCTGAGAGGTTATTGGGAGAAATAGGCAACGCTCATCACAGTGGGGCAAAGAGATTAATTCTCCGTTTATCGAGCAGAAAGTAATGTTTTCCACAAATCATTTTGGGACCAAATGACATATTTACTTCAGTATCTGAAAGCCTCAGTAGGTAGCCCAGATAGCTCTTACAAAAAAAAAAAACTTTCCATCACTCAGTTCTGGCCTTCAGCTGTTTAAAATGGCCACTGTGTAGCATCTGGCTTCCGCCTTCCATGGGGAGCTGCATGCAAGCGGGGTCTGTTCCGGTAGCGAGTAAGTCAATAGAAAGACACCATTTGTTTTTCATTTGGGCCTCAGACAAAGCAACTGAGGGAGTATATTATATTTGAGCATATTCTTTAGTGCTGGTGCTGTGGCACCTAGATTTCATGGTGATTTGTTCGTTACAAATACTCCAGAACAAAAAGGATATAACTGCAGGCAAACTGTGACATCTGTAAATTCATGTCTTTCGACAACAGGGATATAGAGGAACATCCAGAATAGGTCGTATGTTCCACTAGCAAGAGCTACATACCTAAATATGGGGTGCAGAATATCAGCCTATATCTCATCACTTCAATCCCCAAGATCAGTTTTTCAGCAGGTTTATCTGTCAGTTCTCCCAGATGTGCCCTATGTTTGCTTTTGCAGTATTATCTTTGTTATTTAGATGCTATCAGTATTTACAGAAGACTTCTCTCTAAATCCTTTATTGTTACTATGTGAGGAAGCCTGGATTAAAAAAAAAAAAACAACCCTTGGGTAATTAACCACAATCTTAGAATATCTCTTTCTGTGGTGTCTCTAAAAGCGTTAAACACAGAAAAGGGACCAGGAGCTAAATACAGTAAAAGACACCAACATGCAAGTGCCCTTTAGCTTTTTAAATCCAGTATTAACAGTCCCTAAATGGGCAAAGATTAAGTCATTATCATTTTCTTTTAGCTAATGTAAGCAGTTATGCACTGTGCATGGTGGCTTTCATGAATCTCACTCTTACACGTGCACTTGTCTGACTTGGTGCATAAGGATCCAGGACCCTAAAAGCTGGACTCTACAGTGTTGGCCGTTGGGGGTGCAGAAAAAGAGTAGCAGGGAAATACACACACTGCACCTGCAGGCTCCACAGGACCACCTGACCATGTGGATGATGCCTTATCTGCCACTAATGAAAAGGTGTGTTTGATTCGCTGCTGAAGTGGATAAAATAAGGAATGGGTAGTCTTCCACATCAGCAAAGGAGAAAAGACTGGTGGGAATGTGTTGGATCCCTGAGCTGAAAACAGTCACCTTCCTTTTTCCCTATCTTGCTCTCTAGGCTGGAACTTGGGGGTGATATGCAGCCCCTTCTTCCTAAATAACTTGTAGGGACTTAGAGGAGGCCAATAGATATCTGTGCTAGAATGGGATTGTATTAGCCACAGCTCTTGGTAGTGAGGTTGTGAGTTGCCAGAGCACTGTAGAACAGGTAAGCCCAGCCCCAAAGCTGTGGGACCCCATCCAGCATGTGCTCCTGCTTGGCAGGACGTGCTGGGGGGATTCTGAAGGTGTTAGCTTAGAAGTGCTCTTGTGAGGAGGAAGCCTGACCTTAGAGAAAGCTGCTTTCTAGGGACTGTTTGTGCCCAGCAAATCCAGAACAGGGGCTAAAATTCAGAAGTGGCACAAAGCGGTTGTGTATTATTGTCATCTGTGTCCTGCTGGGCCATAGTAACGGACAATCTGTAGTCCCTATTCCCTAGTTAGCTACTGAGCGACAATGAAGGGAAGCCTGCGTGATACAGATGCAGTCAAACAGCTCTACCTGTGTGTCTAGCTGACTTGCTACAGTCCATCTCTGATCCAGAAACCATGCCAACCCAATAGCATAGTCCCATAACGTAGTATCACTGTCAGCAGGATACAATCAGCCCTGGGTTCCTGTATTACTACAGGGCTTCCTACTTTGGAGTACGTTTGTGTCTGACGTTAAGTGCAGAGAGGGGCAGACACATACTGTTCTCACAGTCTTGCAGAAGAACCTTAAGGTGGAAGAGACCTCTGGAGATATCGGGTCCACCCTTCTCAAAGCAGAGTTAATTTTGCAGTCCTCGTAGACAGACCTATGTAGGGAAGCATTAGAATTTAACTCCATCATATTCCAGGTGTATTTGACCATATTATAAATGGTATGTTCTAGGTTAAACCAGTAGTTGCCTGTATTATCTTATCCTGAAGTTGTCTTCCATTTTGAGGTTCTGCTTGGGAAACAAAAGATCAAATCTTCATATTTAGCAAATGTAAAAATATGCAGGATAGTAGAACTATATTCTGGCACTGCATATTCCAAGAGGAATCATGCATTGATTAGGGAACTGTATTTTTTATTAGTATTACGGGATCTACTTTTAGAAGTACTATGTATTTATTCTTGGAAAGGCTACCCTGTTATGATGTCTCAGGTTAGAAACACCAAAATTAAAAGTCACACTTTCCTCAGCCATATCTTCTAATTTTTCAAATGAAATCCCCAAGTACTTGCAGTTGAAAAAAACCCTAGCAGCAACAAATTGTTCCCTTCGTAGTACAACGAAGGATGGACTCTTATTGGTTTATGGATTTGCGTCCCCCTCATCACTTGGCTGCTTTGCCGAGTTGTAATCAGTACCTTTTAACACCAGAATGAAGCAGATTTGCTCCATATGTCCAATATTGTATATCACTACGCTATCTGCTCTAGCTGTGCCCATAGCCCTGTGACTCCCATGTCGATGCTGCAAGAGCCAGTAAATTGCAAGCTCTTGGCAACAGCAGGAATTATTCCCATTGAAAATATTGCATTATATTCCCTGGCGAAAGAGAACATTTAATGGAGTACAGATGATGTGAATTAATCTTTGAATAAGCATTTAATTTGTTGGCCAAGATCTGATTGCCCTTTTTTTGTAGTATTCTCATAATGAACATAAAAAGATTACAAGATTTGTGAATGCATTCAGTCCTCTGGAAGCTCAGGCAGCTGGCTCGGCTTTGACTTTGTGTCCCCCCTGTCCCCCGTTTGTTATTAGAAACATTTATACAAACTCATAACACTAGCATTGTTAAGAGCACTTCCAGGGCAAGATGTAAGGTTCAGAACTCCATCACCTTACTTAGCCCTTTCTAGCCAAAGGCGCTGAAGAAAAGTATCTTGCTGGAAAATGTATTTTTTGCACAGGTCATTAAAACTGAACCGGTTGGCTTGCCTACAAACATATGCATCAAAAGTATTGAAATAGCTGAGATACAGGACATTCAAATGAATTCTTCCTTCTCTTAGGGATACCTTGCTTTCATTGTACTCAACAATAGAGCAGCACGCTACAATGGTCGTCTACAGTAAATTTTGACCCCAAACCATTTTCAGGACAATGTACAGGATAGCAGGGAGTAGATGTTGGTAATTACGTAAAACTTCAGTTAAAAATACACAGGATATATGTGAATATTCACAAGCTCATTAGTAGAAGCTGAAAGGAAGACCCTGCGGCTTTCCATGCAGATGCAAGGTCTTGCACCAGCAGTGAGTTTGCATCATGGCAGAGAGGAGCTGGGAATAGGAGGAGGGATGAGAGAGATGAGTTGAGTAGAAAATTGAAAAGCATTATTTTGAACTGGATCCCAGTGGGTTATGGATAAGACATTGCAGGCAGGGGTCTTCTTGGAGCAAAGATTTACTGGTGAAATCGGGAGCTGCAGGCCCCGCATCCCAGGAGCACTCCATTAGACTATGTGCTGTGGCATGTGAGGTTTCACGCTCCAGGATGCAGATGGAGCGACAGAAGCTCTTGTCCCTGCTCTCATCGAGAGAGCGCTGGCCTTGGTCTTGCCCTTCTGTGTGGGGCGAGCAGGTGGGGAGTTGCACATGCGCCTGGTGAGACTGGGTCATGGGCAACTGGGGAGGATCCATGAGAACAGGGCAGTTCACTCTTCTCCACGGCAAGAAGTGATTGTGGCCTGAAGGAACAAGGATGCAGTCAAGGCCTTGGCATTTAAAAAAAGGAGGTGGTGACAGGAAGATTTGCAGGCAACAGATGTGGGAGGAGAAGGAGAGTTCAGGGTCAAGGAGGATGGCGTGGCTGGTTCAGGGGCAAAAGGAAGGTTGGCTGGAGATGAGGGTCGGCAAGGACTGGGCTGTGTTTGAAACTGTGCTGCTTGCATGCCTGTGGTGCTTTTTGAGGGGAGGGGGCAGGGAGGAGTTGTGAGCCCTCATAGCAGATTGGTACAGTTCGGAGCTGTATTTCCAGCCTTGGACTCTTGGTTGCAGGGGGCAAATTCTCTTCTCATGTGCATTTCTGCGAGGCTTGTATTAGGAGGTGGAAAAATATGGTCTTGGGCTAAAGCCAAGGAGTTGAGCAAAGCTAGTTGGGGTTTTGTTTCTGATCCCAAGGCAGGTGTAAGGTTTGCAGGAGTCATTTAACCTTCCATTTCTCTTTATGTAAAACAGTGATAACGCCTTCTTATCTTGTAAAGACATCGTAAGGCTTAATTCCATAGTACAGCACTTCTTAAGTAAAAACTGTTCCTGTTGCCTAGATGGGAGAGGCGCAAAAATGATGCAACTTGCTTGGGATTATGTTGGATGCATAAGGCAGAGCTGCGCTGTAATCTGGACAACGGGAGCCTAGTGTTTTAATTTAGCCACTGAACCACACTTGTTTTCTGCTGAGCTTCAGCAGTAGCTGATAGATGAGATTGCAGTTATAAGGATCTATTTTGCTGTTAGTAGAGTTAAGTGCTTCACTGGGATTCCTCTCCTTCCTCTGTCCCCCTCAGTTTGCTGTGTGCTGTTACGTATTCCTTAGAATTTCCTTGAAGATTCAGATTCATTGAGTTTCGTGAATGCACGATTCACAGCAAAGCTGACACATTTCATTACGCTCAGCACATTGCGCAGAGGCTTGGCAAAGGGTCTCTGGGCTTTATTCAACCCAGACACACCGTGTGACCAGCTGTCACAGATTGTGTTTTAAAATTAGAAGGAAACCATAAAACACACTTGAAGGAAGGGGGAAAAGTCCTCTCTCTCCAGGGACAGCAAGAATTTTCACTTTGAGCTGTGACAAAAGATTCACAGAGCACGTCAGGCAGATAGACACAAAGGCTTTGTGCAAAATTCAGCTGGTTTCAGTTTTTCTGCTTGAATGTTATGTGATGGGTAGGCGCCACTGTACAAAGGATTCACCTTGCTCTAGCTTCAGCACAGAGTTCTGCTTTTAGTGTTGCTGACCAGGGCATGTACAGTTTTTGGTGGAACAGTGCATCCTTTTCAACTCACTGCTGGATTAAAAAGGACCTCTGAAAACACTGCATCTTGTTGTGCTACGTTATAGAACAGTGCCAGAGTGGAGGGTTGCATAGCCCTCTTCTGTAGAGGCACTAAAATCTGTTTCCTTCATTAGATCTGCCAGAGTTTCGGCGAGGTAGAGATGCACGCTGATTGTCCTCATACTGCAGAGCTCTTCTGTCCTATTACATGAAACAGCACTTTGTGGGATTTTTGGCTATACAGATAGGACACACATCTGAGTATGTGTTTTTTGGGTTCCTCTGGCCTTTGAGCTGCTAAATGGCCCGTCCCCAAACATAGTGCAAAGCTATGACCTGTCCTGGTGGCTCCATGTGAAAAAACATAGCTGGGTAGTTATCACAGTGCATTTAGTACATGGGGTGCTGGAGCAAGAGACAGATCTGGACTGCAAATGTTTGAGGCCTCCTTTTAGGGGAAGCCTCAGACAGGAATCGGGCGGTGCATAAGGCTTGTGGTACCTGATCGAAATTGTAAAGAACCATTGCAGAGTTCAGGACCACTGAATTTGAGGGCTCGCTTGGAGGCACTGAGGGACTGATTTAGAATTTTTTCTGATGACATCAAGCGGAGTAGGAGCAGGTATAAAAATGAGATCTTGATTATCTGAAACGGAACTTCCAAACTTAGTCGATACTAAGAAATTCAGGCTTAGGTGAATCGGCTGCAATCGGACAGTAAGTCAGTAACAGAGCTGGGGCAAAACTTAGGTTTCCTGACTTTCCCTGCATGACAGGTATCGTTTTTATTGTGACTATTAGCTAATAGTGTGAGGTGCAAACAGGTCATAGCTTTGGAAGAGAGAGAATTGGAGACTTCAAGGCACTGATAGATGACTACTGTAGATGCTAACAAAATTAGTTAATTAACAGTGACGAAATTATGTCATCACCCACTAAGTGAAGCATGCAACACCGTGGCTGGAATCTGTTCAGCGCCTGCTGTTTACCTTGACACATGCCAATTTATAAAATGGGTTAAGCTGTTTCCATTCCAGCATCATATTCTCCGTGTGGGAGAAAGCTTGCCTAATGAAATGCTTCCAAGTGAAAAATTCTGTTCTTGAGGCTCATTAATCTTTTCCCTCTGTGATAAGGAGGTACTTGTTCAAAGTCCGTGCTGAATCCTGATCTCTCTGTAGCAGAGGAGGTAGCAAAAGTATATACAATGAGGAAATTAAATGCATGTTAAATTCTTATGCCTTTATGTTTAAGGGCCATACACAATCCGCATACAACCTTGAATAGAACAACAGCTTCTTGGAGGAGTTAACAGGCATCTGCAAAGACTTTTTCGTGCAATGCTATCTGTTGAGTTCATCTATTATAATCAGGTCAGTATATTGCAATGGCAGAATGATGAGGCTGCCCAGTGTGTCAGTGTCATAAATGAAGGTTGGATTCAGGTCTGTTCTCTGCTGGACTTGCACAGAGTCACAGCGCATCCCTGTTCTGCACACTGGCATAGTCTGAGGCAAGTACTGGAGATGGAAAGCCCCCACATGCTTCATGATGGCACTAGCTATGCTCTGGGATGGATTCGGGTCTGGAAAAGGCCACGCAGACCAGTTTGAACAGATACTCTGCATTTTGCTCTTTCTAAGCATAGTGCAGATGCTTTGAGTCTGAGTTATAGCAAGGCTTATCAGACTAATCCTGCATGATTTACTCTGTAGGAACAAATACAGCTTTTTGTAACGTACAAATAGAGATCCCACTAGCAGCGTTATTTTGTTTATAAACAGTTAAAGCAGAAAGCTGGTCCCCAGGCCCAGAGAGAACATCTTGAATGAGAGCATGGGCTGGTAATAGAATGAGGAAAACTAAATTATGACGTTTGGATTTTATCTGCCTTATTCAAAAGGAAGTTGCAATGTTCAGCATCTCACAGGTTTTAACCTAGGAAGGATAAGGCGGCCTGTGGCATCTGGCATTTCCCCTTATGTTTTTACAGTGCTCCTATATCCTTCTCAAAGAAAGATGTTTTTATAAAGGCAGTTTTTTAAAAGGCTTTTATAAAAATATCAGATACGTTTCGACTTCAGGTCCCAGAGTACATCAGCACACTCACACAGACATACCTTACCTTGGGGAGCTGCAGGAGTTCACAGTCCTGTTTTTTTTCTTATTCCAGCTGGAGATGTAAGGAACAAGCCTGTTTGTCAGGCAGCATTTTTGTCTACAGTGGAATGTGACCTGCCTCCCCAATGAAGGGCTTTCAAATGGGCTGCCTGGGGGATCTTAGAGCAAACTTGCCCTTGGTGCGATAGTAAAAGAGTTGCTCTGATGTAGTTGGCCTAGCAAGGCAGATTTACAGGAGCGAAGGCCTCTCAGGGGAGCGAAGCCAGCTGGAGCGTCCTCTTGACTGAACAAATCGTAAAGGGAATCTCTTATTCCGCTGGGAAGAAGTTGTGGGATTGGCCTTACTCCCAGCCTCTGGCAAAAGGGACGTGTCCACAGCAGGGGGAGAGTTTTGTCCCAAAACGCTGCGTGATGTGGCTACCCTTTCCTCAGTATAATGCTTTCTTGGCCCATTAAGGGGACTAGAGGAGAGGGAGTTGAAGTGAGAGCAGCCCTAAAATTGCTGCAGTGGGGCAGGAGCTCAACCAGGTTGCCTCAGGTCTCCAGACCTGAGGAAGGGCGTACCTTTACAGCACTTTTCTGTCTCTCCTTTGCCTATTCTTTGCTCTCCCAGCGTTAAAAGGCTGCTCTCAAGCTCTGGGTCTTATTCTCCATTTCCTGCTATTTATGTTTCCAGGCAGGTGCTTATATTGAGTCTGATATAACCAAGTAGAGGCTAGCATCCTCAGTCCTGCTGTTAGGAGTTTTAAGCGTGTGTGCGTGCACACAGGTGTGTGTGTAAAAAATGACTGCCTGAAATGCGCAGCTGCTATCACACATGTAGTTTCAGATGATTTCGTTGCTACTTCTGAAGCATCTTGCCCAAGTAGATAATAGATGCGCTTGTCCCTTTAGACAGATAGTACCTTAAATACAGAAAAATGCCAGTTGGTGCTTTTCCTTCCGAGTTTTATATCCTGGAGGGCCCTTCACCAAATAAACTACTAGCAGGCTGGGTGGGAGGCTTGATCTTCAGAAATGCAATGGCTTAGGCCTTTTTAATGCAAATCCGTGTTTCTAGGAGTTAATTTGATAGGAAAGCCCTCTATGAGAAGGGCATCTTTAAGTGCATGGATTTCTTAATCGTTTAACTTTTGAGGTGTAGGTTGGCTCTGGCCATTGACTCTAAATATAACAGCTATCATATTTTCCATTGTAATGGCTATTATTTTTCTTTAGGCTACGAAAAAGAGCATATTTCTGTTAAGTAGGGATACCACAGGCTCTCCCTGGGATATGTGAAGTGATTGATTTCCAATGGACGTTAGCAATTGACTGCTTTCTAAAATGAGACTTATTACTAGCAGTAAAAATCACTTAAGATAGAATTCTACTTTCAGTAAATTCAAAGTTTGAATTTAGAGAATGATGGGTAGAATTTGACTTACCAATTCAGTCTAAGTCTTAGTCCCACTGAGCAAAATTCATAGGCACAAAGGCATTTGCATAGGCCCGCTGTAGCAATAATCTATCCCTGAATGTGCTAATACCCACCTAGCCCTCTAAGGCAAGAGTGCGAAATGAGAAGCTATGAGCTACATGCATCATTTGGCTATATGATGATTTAACATTTTACTAGCTCAGTCTTCCCATCTGCAGTCTGGGAACACTAACTCTGAATGTCTCAAAACTATTGTGAAAATGTCATGGGTGGGAGTTTATAGAGTGAGTTGAGATCCTCTGTTGAGGGGGCAGCATATTATTAGTCAGAACTGGGCCAGATATTGAGTTTATGCATGGACCGTGGGGACCATAGCTTTGACTCAGATGCTGTAGGTAAATCTAAATTCATACCACAGTCTGCAGAGAATGGCTGTTTTCCTTTTAATTTGCTGTTCTTCAATGGGTCTCCAGCCTTTGCTAGCCTGCCTTTTGTGAAATGAATTTTCCACATTCAAAAGCAGCAGTGTTTTATTTTTGTTTTAGCTTTGCTTGGGAATGCAGAGCAATTCAATCAAGAGGAAAATACACCATGAAAAGCTCTGAAAGCCCCGAGGTCAAGGATCTGAAGTTACCCACAATATTAATGACAAACCAGCGGCTGCACCATGGCAACGGGCAGAAGAATATGTGGCGTGGAAACCATAAGTAGTGTGGGGCTTTGAAAGAGCACAACCGGGAGAAAAATGGAAATTACATGATGTTCTCTCTGTTCTGTGCTAGGACAGCCATGTACAGTCTAATCCCTAGTGTTGGCATTTCCAAGATTTTCCAGAGGGCCCTGTAAGAGGTGGAGAAAGGAGTTGGAACTGGAGTTAGACTGCCAAGAAGTTTTATTTTAGTGGGGGAAGGTTTGGAGGAGAGCAAGTTAAGTAAAGTTACTTAGAAAAAAGCATGCTGGTGCTAAGGAATCTCCATGCATGGATTCTCCTTTGGGGTTCCCTGCTGGTACCAAATGAGTCATTCTGAAAAATCACAAGTTGATGATGGACTTGATTAGAAGTATGAGCCAGAGCTCCTTTACCAAAGCTGGGAATTAGCAGCAATAGGTTGTGCTGTTGACTTCAGAGGATGTTGAGTTTCCTAATGAAGGAATTGTTTCCAAAAATGCCTCTAGATGGAATAGTCTGTTATTTGATTTTAATAGAAGTTTGTTTTTGTGACCATCTCTGCTTGGTGGTACATGAGACAAAGAACTGTAGCTGTGGAGGGCTGAACTTACAAGTTCTTGCATCGCGTGGCAGTTGTAGGGTGCAGGGGATGAGGGAGGGAGAGAGATGCAGCTTTCTTCTCCTGCAAGGCCCCGTAAAACTGCAGTACCTACCTATGCTTGGGAGTGTGAGAATTATACACAGGCTAACGTGGCTTTTTCCGATAAAGGTAGTCCTGCTGTCACCTTCATTCTTACTAGCAGATGTGGCACTGATGGGAGAATTTCACTGTTCTCTCAAATGTGGGGTACCATTTTGCCTTGCAGAAACTTGCTTTTTACGGTTAGTCCAGACCAATTTCTGTTGGTGCAGTTCAAGGCTTCACAAGCATTTTTCATTGAGCAGTGACTGCAGCAACTAATTGGCAGTGGTGGAACCCGGCTCTACAAACCACAGATGGTCGGCATACCATGGCTTGGCCACCCCAGTCTAGAGTAAGGGTGTTTTGACCACGTTTTGCAATGTGTGGTGAACCATCAGCCAAATCCTCAGATGGCATACATTAGCATTATGGCTTGAAGTCAATGTCAGCATTTGCTGCTCTGCATATTATTCTGCACAGATGCCCCTTTTGCTCTTCCTTTTGCGTATATAAGAATGGCAACTGTGTAACCATGCATGGAGCTTTGCAAGCTTTGCACACATGCTTTTTTGATCAGGCCCTGCTTTCCAGAACACCAGTGATATAGTTAGTGACTCAGAACCGGGTCATGGTAAACTGGATCACTGAACAGCCCGGGGTTCTGTTTTGCTATGCTTTGACATCTGTTGCTGTAGCATTTGTTCTGTACACTTGGCGATCAGATGACCTAATTCTTTTTTGTGTCAACAGGGAGCATGTTTGAGCAGGGAGAGGGATGAGTTTTGAGGAAAGCCCTATGCAAAAATCTGTCCATTGAATCTGGTTGCTCAGAGGAACTTGACTGAAACAACTGAACGAGAAGAGAGGAAAGAAGCATATAAAGCATCGGGGAAACTGGAGGGTAATTTGACTTGGAAAAGGAAATGAGCAATGGAGAATGACAGCATGAGTGGGGAAGAATTTTAAATGTAAAGAACAGAATAGGCAGGGGAAGGAAAACTGTCTGGAATAAGAGAAGAAAGTGGTGTGTTTGTGGGTTTTTTTTTGTTTTTTTGTTTTTGTTTATCTGGATGAAGGTGAGGACTGGAGAAGCAGTGAACTCTGCTGCGAATGCTGCAAAGGATTGCTTAGCACCTAAAATGTGCCCATAGGACCCTTTTGATAGTGTGAAAGGCAGTAGCTCAGGAGGTGTTGAATTTGGCACAGCAGGGCTTTGCAGCTTCTGGGCACTCAGAGCAGTCTCCTTTGAAGCACCCTTTGATCACTTGGGAAAAGCTGGAATTAAATGACAGAAGGGAACAGAAAGTTCAGCTGGGACACATGGCTGAGAAATGTGACTGTGTTTCCTTCTCTCAGTCAGTTGGCGTTTCTTGGGTACCTTTTAATTTCTTGTGCAGCGTACAGTGGCTCAGTGGCTACTCAGCTGACTTTGAGTATTTTACTTCTGAACAACATGCGAGTGTTGCCTCTTTCCGCCTCTTCTAATGCTTATGGCTCAGTAACTCCAACCCTATGGCAAAAAGAATTGAGATTGGCTAGTCATTAATACTGTTATTTCCTGAGGCCGTTCTGCTTTCCAAAATAACCTAACTGTACCAACTTGCTTAATTTGGATCCTTTTCTCCTTTGTATGGATCCTTTTCTCCTCTTACTGTCTACCATAGACGTTAATGTCTATGTTAGTTAAATATCTAACATATTTATGAGTAGGTAGAAATGATGATAAAGGATGAGTGAAAGAGTGATAACGGAATGTGTATGCATGGGTCAGAAGTGATCCAGACTTAAATTTCTGTGGCATCATTTCACAGAATCACAGAATGGTTGAGGTTGGAAGGGACCTCTGGAGACCATCTGGTCCAACCCCCCTGCTCAAGCAGGGTCACCTAGAGCACATTGCCCAGGATTACGTCCAGATGGCTTTTGAATATCTCCAAGGAAGGAGACTCCACAATCTCTCTGGGCAACCTGTTCCAGTGCTCAGTCACCCTCACAGTGAAGAAGTTTTTCCTCATGTTCAGAACTTTTGTTTTTTTGACTAATGTTTCCAGAGCAGAAACGTGCAATGGGTTCCTTCTCCCTGCTTAGCCAAGATTGGCTGACACCAGAGTACAGTGCCATCTTGATCAGATAGAAGAGCTGCAGGAGTTTGGCATCTGTCTTAGAGCGAGTGAGCGGGACAAGACTGATTGCCGTGTTTTGGGCAGGAAAGAAGGGTTGCCCCGACAGTCTACTGATGGAGGAACCAGTGTATTTTGGGGGATTTTGATGCTTCTGAAAACTGTTACCAATGAGACCTTCTAGGAGGATTTGTTAACATGCCAGGAAGCTGGTGGCAGAGGTGGGTGGAGGGGAGGATCTGGATAAGTCTGTGGAAGACTGTGGTCCCCGTGCCATCGAACGCAGTTACTGTGATGGATGTTCCTATCCTTCGGATGCTATGAAGATAGTCTGATATGCTTTGTGAGCTGTTTGGACATTCCTGTAGAGCTGGGAGCTGTACAAGTACCTGGCTACATTGAGGGCTAAATGCAATACTGATGTGATGGAGGGAATAAGGATAGCGTAGTGGACGCCCCATCTTGTGCGACCCTCAGTTCACCAGGCAGTTACAGTGGGCAAAGCGGGGAGGAGGCTTGCGTAGCTAGTGCTGTCTCTGAGGACTATGATTTTGCTGGTCAAACCAGATGTTGAAGACTCAGCTGCCTCCTGCTCCAAAAAGCACCCGGATATTGTCCTTAAACTAAGAAACTGCAAATTTACCTCTCCATGACTGATTTCTTGACTTCCCTCACTAGTCCCCGTGTTTGTTTGTTTTTTTTTCAAATGTGATTGTATGGCTCTGGAGCAACTGCTGACTCATAAGCAATCTAAGTGCAACTCTTGTGCCTTAACAATGTCACGTAACTAGCCGTGGGGATCTGCGGGGCTTCTCTCTGACTTTAGACCTATCAGTAGAAGTAAACCAGGATGGGGCTAAGCTCGCTATTACTGAGCCACCAAGGCACCAAACCGGATGCATAGCCCAGTGCCAACCCACACTAGAGCAATGAGACAGCAGTGGAGCAGCTATCCTTGCCTATGTGATGTATTTCCAGGGCTTGCAGAATTATATGGTGCATGTCTTGTGGATTTGGCTGTACAAATCTTTTGTTATGCGGAGGAAGGTTGGCCACTGCTCCTCCAGCTGTTCATAAAGTGATACGTGTCAGTGGTAACCCTGCGTGTAATATCAGAAACAGCAGCTACAGATGGAAAATCACTAAAGTGCAAGTTGTACTGACGTGCTTGACTTCTGACATCAGATTCCTCGGAAAAGATCCTGAGGAATCTGGGAACCGTGGCACATGATGGATTATTTCTGGTTTGGCCTGTCTCCTCCATGCAGCTTGTTTCTGACAGTCTGTGCTCCTCTTGACAGCTGGAGGGTTGTGGAAATGCAGCGTATTGCTTGCTGCCTTTACTATTCCTGCTCTGCTAACAGGCTGGCGTACGTCTGAGTGTGACACTGTGAATGTTGATCATATGTCCTGAGGTGACAAAGTTCTGCAGTACAGTCTGCTCTGTTCTTTCCAGCAAGGATGCAAAAAATAATCATGCATGTTTGCTGGAGCCAAAGGACATGCTAAAACTCCATTACCTTCCATTAGAGTTTGTAGGCAGTCATTCACCCAGAGAGAGACTACCATAGGTTATAGAGAAGAGGTAGATTTAAAGCCTGCTGCTAATTTCTGATCTGTATGAGTACAACCTGCAAAGACTGATTCCAGCTCTTGCTGGCTCACTGAAGGGCATGTTCTTAGCTCTTCTGTTTCAGTTTTTCCACTGATCCTGTTGCTGTAGAATCAAAGGTTAATAATCTGCCCAAGCAGCGTTGGAAAGGGCTTGCAAATTGAAGAGCGCGGTGCCCTCTGGAAGCCAAGCCCTCCACAAGGCTGTCAACACTGTGCAAGTGTGGGGTGAGATGCAGGGAGGGATGCTGTTCTGTGCCTTCACAAGCTTAGCAGCCAGCCGGTGTACCACTGAGCGCTCCTGGGTCCTCTGTGCAGCAGGTGGGGTTTGGGACGTTCAGTGCTTGATGCATTGAGCGGCTTGCTCAGCTCTTACAAGAGATGCTCTTGCTCCAGGCTTAGATGAGCCTGTTTTTGGTGTGAGGATAGGCTAGGCAGCTTTTTTTTTCTCAGCCTATTTCCAAGCAGCTCAAAGGACAGTACTTTCAAGTCCCTGAAGTTCTTTACGGTTATACTTTCTCCCCCTTAGGATGTCTAACAGTAGGAAGTTACCTGTCCAAATCTCAACCTGAAGCACGGATCTAAACAAAGATGAGCCTAGGCAAAACTGCTGGATGATTCCACATCTGTAACGGGTCAAAAACCTGGGCTGAAGCCAAGCTTGTAATGGCCTTTCAGCTCTGGATCCAAGTTTTCTTTTAAGAGTCCTGTGTTTATATAACCTGAATAGACTGGTAGATGGACTCATACAAGCTGTGCAGTGATACTTGCTCACTGAGTAGCTGTTTTGTATATTGAATGCTGATGCCCACGTAGACGGGTCAGTGTTCTTTAATAGCATTAAACTATCACTTTAGTCTGCCTAGTAATTTATTTCAGGGTCTAGGCTTAGCAAAGGAGTTAACCCCATTTTTAGGCTCATCCTTTACAGCGTGGTACTGCTCTAGTGGTGGTCCCAGGGAAATAATTGCAATAGTGGGACAGATTATTTTACTCTGAGGTTTGTTTGAATGCCACTCACACAAGTGCAAGAAGCAGAGTGAAAGCTTTAGTGGCTTCCTGCTTTGGGAAGGGAGGGGAGCTAGTTACAGAGATCACTGTTTTCTGGGCACTGGGGCCAAATTTGTTCTGTTAGTGAATCTGCTCTCATAACGCATGAGTCCTAGGTATGCAAAGGGGGCAAGATGAGTCATGAGCTCTTGCAACAGTTCCAAAAAAAGAGCAAAAGTCCTGTACTGCTTGTTCGCGGCCTTCCTGGCGTTTGCACAGGGGAAGTCTAAAGCCATTCCCCTGCCATATTGTTTCCCATGAGTATCTGCCAAAGAATGCCTGATGCAAAAAATAAACCATGGCAAGTGCAGTCTGTTTCCATTACTGTATGGGGAATGACTGGCTTATGTAACACACAGCGTGAAACCGTTGCAGAGATCAAATATAAATATTGCTCTGTTGTGGAATGTACTGGGAGCATAGTGAACATGTTTGCGGCAAATGAAAAATCAAAGCTCATTATCACTCATGAGATTTACCCTCTTTGTGCATGTTTGTGTGCGTCTTTCTATTTCTGTACGTTAAAAACTCTAGGTCGAATCCTGACATTCTGAGTCTATTTTTATTCTGTTGCTACTCAGGCAAACCTTCCATTGACACTAATTGGAAGACTGCCTAAGTAGAGGTTGCCCAGGGAATTCAGAATCTGGCTGTAGCCCTGCTTGATTTTTATTGCTGAGATTCCCTTTCTTGAGGTTTATCTCTATATCTTTAAGTCTGGCTTAGCAAATGCCCAGCTGGTGCAAATTTGCATTGCACTCTGAGGCCAAACATTGTTTTGGGGTGGCAGGGTTCTTTTCTCCTCTGTGTTTGGGATAGATGTCTTGCAAGTCTGTGGCCCTGCTACTAGGTCTGTACGTTGTGGGATTTTCCCCATGGAAAGGGATACGTGGGTGAAGCCAGCCAGGTGGCAGTGGAGCTGTGCTGACTTGAGCTGGCTGTGGATGTGGCATGCAGAGTGTTCCCCCCACTCCCCTTCCCCCCTCATCATTGGAAGCTTTTGGAGTTTGATGGCAGAGATTCAAATGAGTCCCTTCCAATCTCAAAGCTCTCCCTGCTGTTTTCCTGCTAACCTGCTGCTTCCGAGTTTGTTCTCTCTGAACCACCACCACCATCTCACACAAAGGTGGCAGCAGGTAAGGATTTGGCATGGAAGGCCCCGCTTGAAAGACACCTGGGGGGCAAAACTGGCTTGTGAAGTGAAATATATAGCCAGCAGATGAAACAATCCTCTGGCAGCGTGATGAAAATGACTGTCCGGTGGAACCTCTGCGCCTGGGGCAGTGAGCAAGGAAGATTCATTTCCTTTTATCATTAGCTTGGTGTTTGGTTTTAGGCTATTGCCCAAATGCTGCAGTCACTACCCACAAAGGATCGGTTGAGGAAAAACCATCCTAGACAGGTGGTGCTGCAAAAACAGGTGGTGGTAAGGTGTCACGTAAGGAAGTAGAGGAGTGATGTTAAATGAAGGAGAGGGAATGTGTCTGATACAAGCATGAGCAAGTCTGTGGGCGATGATGTAAACCACCTCCTGATGGAGGGTAGGGGAGCTTTTGGTACGTGAAAATAGTGTCAACAAGAACAAACTTGTGGGGGCTCACAGGGGCTTCTTGTTTCCTGCAGTGTCACTAATGACAATTGTCAAGTTGCTGCTCCCTACTGGACACAGTCAAAGATTTTGTTCTCCTCTTTCTCTCTACAGCCTGAAGGGTGCTTTCCTCATGTCAGTTAGCTCAAATTAGTTAGAGGTTTAAGAACGTGGGATCAAGCCCCCAAAACGCACTGATTACTCTCTTACCATCCCATAACCCAGCCTGTATTTTAACTAACTTGTGCCATTTTCTAGCTATTTCTGCAGTTGGCTGGTAATAGATGATGGCACTGCAGACCGTAACACTTTCTGGAGAAAAAAGGTCACCTCAGGTCTCCAAAGGTCCTCATACCACTCAGAAACAAGTGGCCGTCCACCTCTGAGAGCTCCCCCTTCTTCCCCTCCCATTGCTACCAGGATGGTATGGGCAGATTGTGGGCTGGATGTGTTGCGATAAAGTTATGGGTGGGTATTACAAAAGTAGTGGTGGAAGAGTTGTCGAGGGCTTACTGCTGTCTCTGCACAGAAGGAATTCCCAAATTGTGCTGTGACACTTAGTGGAACCCACAGTCCTATTTGGTAACAGTGCCAAACCTCTGAATCTCTCCAGAAAAGGGATATGTTCCCGTTACGCTCCCAGGCCCAATAATCCTTACAGAGAAGTGATGTCCAGCCTGTATGACCTTCAGGAGGAGGGGTGAATACATGCGAAGGTAAGCAGAGTGGTTGTTAGTTGTACATGAAGCTCTGAAGGGATAGCACATAGTTCTGTTAAGCTAAGAAATCCTTCTGCATAAACATTAACCGGCACTAACTTAATATTCTACAGACTTAATACACTCTCAAAGGATTTTGTAGAGTGCTTATTATCTGGCTAGAGACAATTCACTCCAAGAATTAATGTTGTGTGGACTGCTGTTCGTTACAATGCTAATAAAGCTTAATATGAGCTTAAAATCCACGCCCTGTTTAAACCTCAGACAGTTTGCCCTGATGACATGAGTGGAGCAGGAAACCTCCTTTCTGTCAGTCAGCCTCAAAGGCCAGACTTCAGGTTTCTTACCCTCTGATGTGACAAGTTACCTCAACTATTGGCCTAGGCAGCGGGTCAGCTGCAAAAGATAGTTCTGACTTCAGATATACCCCTGAACTTCCTTGTGCTCTAGGGAAACAATAATGCCATTCTTGGGACATCTGCAGAAGCAGTAAAATGCGAAATCCCTTGTGCTACAAGCTATTCTCATGAAGTTTCTAATCAAGTATTTGGCAAAGAGAACTGAGTAATTTGGATAATTTTGGAAATGGAGCCTCTGATCTTCTTCAGCTTCATTCATTACTCTATTTAATATGTAATTATAGCTAGATAAAACACCATTAGCCACTAATTCCCTGTTACTGATGAAGATGAAACTGAGTTGCCCTTGTAAGTGCCTTATTTCATGCTGCTTAGTGCCTGAGCCTACAGAGGGACACCTCTGAAATGTCTCTTTAGAGCAAGCAAAGCAGGACTTTCCTAGACCTGTGGTCCAAATTGTATAATCAGTATTTAGGATTTTAGTTCCAGTTCTCATTTTTGGTGACCTTTGAAATAGTCCAAAAGGCTCACAGAGTTTAATGTACTTCCCAGCCACGTGGTTCTTCTGGTATCAGGAAGGTCAGTGTGACTTCGTATGCAGCTGAGAAACTCCAGGGACTTTCGATGGCATGGTTCTGCTCTGTAGCTCAAGGAGAGAAAGAAAGGAGGGCATTTCACACAGAAGTTAAAGGGCTTCACATGGGGACAAAGTGTATGCCACAAGGTATCTTTTGTAATCCTTGGCTTCCTCCCATAGCTTTCTAGGGGGTACCTATGCAGGGGAAACAGGCAGAACTAGTCTCTGTTTCCTGATCTCGAAGGCAGCCAGATGCAAAGTGGTTCTGCTCCAGGTGCCATATAGATGCATTAGGAGAATGCAGAGCCAAAGCTAATATAATACTCCCTGTCCTGTGGCACAAGGATGGGCAAAGAGAGCACACGCCTGTCTCTACCCATATTCCCAGGGAAACTGAACCCCTTTGCAAGGCACAGAACTGCCAGAGGAGAAGTGGCATCTGGGAGTGTGAGCAGCTTAGGAGTCTGCACACAACCATCTCCACTCTGGGTTTTTACTGTGGGTCCAGAGTTGTTTGGTGTGTAAAAGCACCAGCAAATAAGAAAGCGTCCAAAGTGAGTTTCTTTGCTTCCCTTTAAGTTGTGGACCATTAGGACCTACTTTACAATGGTATTTTGGTACTCCATTTCTTGATATTTGCAATGTGGGACAAGATCCCAAAAAGAAGATGTTAGACAGGAACAAAGGGTGATTATTAATACTAGCACCCAGAGACTCCAGTCTCAAACCCAGACTTTCGGATTTCTGAGGAAATGTAAGGGAAGAATCACTTTTTATTGTGTGGCAATGACCAGTTTAGTCACCCCCGAGGAATCACTTTGCCTTCTTGAATTACCCTGTTAAAAGGACTTCCCGTTAGGCTACAAAGAGAATCTTACTGACGGGGGCTGGAGCAAGAGAGTTGATATACACAGTGATATACTTAATGCGTTCAGTCATAAGGAGCCCCATGTAGCTATTCCTTCAGTTTCCAGCAAGTCTGTGAATGCCTGTGAACTCCCTTTCCTTTTGATTTGTCAACAGAACTCATGACCGTGTCCATGGAGTTAATTGTAATATATTTGACATGCCTTGTTATAAACAGCAGCTGCAGGCCTAAATGTATACAGCAAGCTTCCTCTGAGTCTATCATTTAGACATATCAACCCAACATTGCTACAAGGTCACAGCTATTCAGGAAGCTACATTAACTACAAACTGACACTTACACTGAATAAATTTGCTTCATCCAGTACTGGGGAAAAAAAATTACCCGTTGTCTTTGGATAATGAGGCATGCTTGATAATGGGCCTGTGACTGCATCTTCACTATTTTATGGTGGTCTTGCCTTGATTTTCTGTTCCTTCTATTCTGCAAGAGAAGATGAGCTCCTTGCCTTATTTTGAAAAAAAGCAAGTGACATAACAGAGACTGAATCACAGGACTAAATGAAATGATTCATAGATTGTTAGATTTTAAGGCCAGAAGGGACCGTTATGACCAAACGTTCTGACCTTCTGTGTAAGGTAGACCAGAGAATCTCATCCAAAAATTCCAGGAGCGAGTCCTCCATTTCTGAATCTGAATGAAGTCTCTGATAGTAATTGCCGTGAAGCCATGCTATCCTCCTGTGCCTGGCCAAAGTGCTCAGGACTTAACCAGACAGTGATCATTTTACACTGCAAACCTATTTAGGAGGAAGGAGAATTTTAAAGCAGAAAGCAAACAACAGAGGTTCAAAGAAAAGATGGCTATGAACTGACTGTAGTTCAAGAAATCAAAGCAAACTGCCCATTTAAAGGAGGCGAAGGAGGTAGATTGAACCAGATTTTACTGAGATACAGGCGGATATTTCACGTTGGCTACACCAGGCAGACGGGTGCAGGTAGAGCAGCCTCCTGCAGATCTTCAGCTGCAAGCCTGTGCATGGGACACTCAGAGGTTACCCTAGTTCAGCACAGCATATGGTAGGTGTGAGCCGTAGGACCACATGGAAGAGTAAATGCAAAGCGTAGCTCTGCCCTGAGCAGACAAAGGCCTGGGTGTGTTTTGCTTTGGAGTGAGCTTTATGCTATGTCAAACGGATTAGTGACATGTTTTAAAACAAAAAGGAGGACTGGACATCGAATGCTTTGGAGCCTGATTCTGCCGGGGAAGCTGTTCCTGCAAAATACTGGATGTCCTCTCGACATCAGTGAGAGTGACAGCCAAGGGCTTTCCCGCACATAGCAAGATCAGGTCCTTAGTAAGAGTAGCGGTGTGTGTTAGGCAAGCTTCCCCTGCCTGGTAGGGTGTAGCGCCAAGGACGAGAGCAGGCATCTTCTTTTGGCATGTCTTGTACTCTGAGACGCTCATTCTCTATTTCCCAGTCCACCTAATTTGATCCTCTGGACAAGAAGTGTTAGACCTAAAACAGCCGGAGCATGAGATCCCACAGTGCATCTGTTTATAGCCTGATTGCTTTGCAAAATGTTCATTCCTCCTCCAGACCACTTAGAAGTGCGGCCTTTCTGATGGCTCATTTACTGGGCATGTGCTTGCCCTTTAAAGGATTCATGTTCAATTACCCTTCAGAGCCACTTTCTGGGCGCTCAGCAAAAACCTCAAATGGCTGAGGAGGCAGCACACCTGGTGAGGATGCTTCCAGCCAAATCCCTTTGCAGGATCAGGAGCGGAAAAACAGACATTGGAGTTGCTCAGAAAGCCTTGTGCATCATAAAAAGTGATCCCTTTAGGAGCGTCTGTTCACACCATAGCCAGCTTGCCTCTAGGTCATAATGTCTTTTATTTATTTATTTGTATTTTTTGTTATTACCAGCGTTGTGGTTTGGGGATCCAGCAATAATGGAATTTTTAGGGCAAAATACATATAATTATACCTGTCAGCCCTGTCTTTGTGTGTAGCTTGTGGGGCTATTGTATGAACAATTGACACTATGGTTCATGTTCTGCCATTGATTAGCTAGTGGCTGACTGAACTGTCCACCCTGTCCTTTGAAGATGAAGTGCTGAATATTTATTTTCATCATCATAATTCTGGCTTTCAGTTCCATGGAAAAGGGCCAGTACTCCAGCTCCAGACACCCCAAACATGGGTGGTGTTTGGAAGCTGATCCAAGATTAGGTTCCAAGTTTTGCAAATCTTTATCATGGAATAAATAAAACCCCAGGTGTGACCATCTTGGGGTCAGTCCCTGGCCTCACTGAAATCAGTGGGACTTTTGCCAGTAGCTATGGCTGGAGCCAGGAATACAAACTTGGGAGGTTCACGATAGGATCGTATTTACAACTTGAACTTGCCTCCTTACTTAAGCTTAGGGTGGAGGAAGGAGTCTTCCTAAGTTTGTACCCTTTCCTAAGGATTTCTAAGTAGCAGCAGCTAAATAAAAAATGCTGTCTTCAGGCTACCGCAGTCTGGGGCTTATTCTCAGGCAACGGGGAAAGCTCGGTGACCTCTTGCCCCACCTTCTGTCTTTGTGACAGACATATCCCCTTTATTGAATATTCTTACTGCAAGGAGTTTAGCATATTGGTCCCACATACCTGGAAACTTGTGATGCAGTTAATTCTCTGAAGGTCATATCAGAGAACAGCCTGTCACTCTTTAGGGAAATGCCTGAGACTAGATGAGGGTGAGAGCCCTTTGGTAGGGCTGTGTTACACTGAGGACCTCAGATAGAATGGGTCTCAGCTCTTGCTGGCTGTACTCAGCATTATTCTGCAGCATTGTCCTAGCTAAGGACAAATCAGGATTCTCTGTCTGCGGTAGAGTCTTGCATTATGGTGATGCTTTTCTCCTTCATGTTGACGCACAGGTTTGGAAGTGGAAAGAAAAAAGGCTGCTTCTTGCAGCCATGCCTCTTTCTTTTGCACCTGCGCTGTGGCCAAGCTTAATTTGTCTTCTGTCAGCCGCACAAACCTACCAAAACTGTCTCTCTGCCACTACATACTTAGTAACATATGGAGCTGAGAGCTAGCCCTGCACCAGCTCTGCTGCTCTTCTAGGTGTGCAGTGCCACGTCCTGTTTCCGTGTAGTGGTGCTCACTGTGACCTGTGGGCTATGAAACCCAGCTCGCTCTCTGCGGCACTAAACCATGGCAGCCACATTAGTCCTCCCCTTTCCGATTTTGTACAGTGTTCCCAGTGTTTTTAACTTCCGATGAATTCTGAGCTTGAGAACTTGTTTCTGGGGGTGTAAGTAAAGGAGAAGTAAGACATTGAAAGATAAGTAATTTGAGAATGTGTCCATACTACTTCTGGGGAGGATGTACTGCTAGTAGGTAGAGGCAGACATAGAACTTGATCCGGCCTAGGACAGGGCAGGATGTTGTGTGGACAGCGATAAGCAAAACAGTCAGGAGACAAGGAAGAGTGGATATGGTCCTTATTTTACTCTGGCAAACTCAACCAAGTCATATCAGCCCATCTGATTGTGTGCTTTACTTTGCCCTTGTTCTAAAGGGGGCTTTGGGTTTAACGTTGTGAACATGGGGAAGTAAATGCTTAATGCTCAGATCTCAGCGTCTCCTTGCATGACGTCCACTGGCATGTGCCCCAAAACCCCGTGTGCCCGGGCACGTTTTGTGCAAATTTCCAGGATTAAGGTTGTGATGGGGGCAAATGCCGGACAAATTTCCCTTGAGCAGCTCTCTCGATGTTACCCTGAAACACAAACCTTCCTACGTGGCTTGTCGTGCTTAAGTGAGTAATCGTGCCAAAGTAGTTGTTAACCAGAGGGGAAGAAACCCGACTCGGTCCACAGGCACAGGCTCTGCCAAACCCAAAAGTTGCTTGGCTGTTATGGTTGTTGTAGTCTGCAGTAAAAAAAGGTTTCCTCATGTATGAGCAGAGAGACTGTGCAGAGAGAAAGGGGCAGCGATGTTAGGCTTTGTTCAGCGTTGCAGATTTTTTCTCAGAGACGCTTGGAGTGGCATTCATATTGTCTCATTTTGGCCCTTTAAAATTCCATGTCTGTTTAAGCCAGATTCCTTGTATAGTCAGCTGAGAAAGATAAGCACTTTAACTGGGTCCCACTTGAATAGAGATGTTGGAAATGCACGGGATGAATTGCCCTCTGGAGGTGCCTGCCTCTCTTACCTGCTTAAAGTTCAGTGGCATGGAGACAACTTTTGTTTCAATTTTGACATAGTCAGGGGCTTTAGACATCCGTCAAGCTATGCTGGCTCAACAGTGCTCACAGCTCACATTCCTCCTCCTTATCTGTGAAAGGAAAAGATTCACATAGCTCAGCTGATGTGCAGTAGCTCAGTAAGCCAAGGCAACTCAACTGGGCGTCTGAGCATGAGAATTGCAGTTAAGCGCAATTTATAAAGTACCCCAGGATTCATCTCTAAGTGCTATCACTTTATTACTTTCAGGAGGTAACTAGTCAATGTTTACTGTAGCTAGTTAGCAAATTGTCGAGTGGGAAGGGGATTCTGAAAGCCATCTCATCCATGCTATAACTGCATGTGTGTAGATGCTGGTGCCTTTGAAGATCTCCATTACTGGAGATGTACTGGCCCAGTGCTTTATCGCTGTTGTTTGAAAGCTTTTCCGAAGCTAAATTCCAATTTCTTGTGCCTGTTTGAATGCTTATTAGCATTTCAGCATAGATAATTAAACTAGTGTATTCATAAACAATGAAGTAGACCAAACATTCTCAAAGGATGTTTAAGGGGACTCTGAGGAGAGAAGAGAAGGGAGACTTAGTGCACATCTCCAGACATAGCTAGATTTCTGCAGCTACAAGGTAACGATCTTCTCCAGTATTAAAGAGACATTTTGGGAGGTGCTCTGTTTGGGGAATTAAGGTTGAAGCATTTACCTTTTTTTAAGCTTGTTTGTTTTAACAGATGGTAAAGGACTTTCAAGGGGCCCTTCTCATTCAGGTAGAGCTAATGAAATATATTCAATTATATAGTGATTTGAGAACTAAGGAGAACTTTGGCAAGATCTCTTTTACACCTGTACAAGACTCTCTCTGTTATTTTTTTTTAAGCCTTGTGACCTGGCATTTGCTCAGCTAGAGTGATGCTAGAGAGAATAACAGCTAGAGAGAATAACACCTTGGTGTTATTAGAGGGAAAGGAAGTTGTTTTAATGCTCATTCACAGCCAGAGTTTTCTGGGAAGGCTCAAATTCTTCTAAAGCTCATTAAATTATTACCTTCATCCCCTGCTGCACACTGCAAAACAGTTCCCCCCACCCCCAGTCTTAATGTCGCTGTCAGTTCACGCTTATTATTATAGAGCAGGTCACAAGATGTAATGCACTACTAACATTGCTGCCACAGGCTCCAAAGAGGCCAGCAGACCATCACAAATATGGCAAGCCCAGGGCCCGCATACCTATTATGGTTCTCATTACACCGAACTACTTCACTGCCAGCTCAGAGTTTCCAGGCAGTGCAGGGGCAAGCTCCATTCACGAGAATGTCTCTCTTTCGTGGCACAGAGGATGCATTAAGTGCATGGGCTTTCAGCAGATTGGCTCTCCTTATTAGCCTGGATCTCCAAGCGGAGAAACATGTTTGTCATTTCAAGGACTCTGTGTTTTGCTTAGCGCACAGATACATAAATAGATCTTGCCTTAGTGAAATCAAAGCTGTTTTGAGTCCTATTTGCGGCAGAAGGCAGCTACTAATGGAATAAAAATCCATAAGTGCAGTCTCTCTTGTCTACAGCATTTTTTTCATCCAAGTAGGTTGATGGTACTTTAAAAGAAAGCTTTACCATAGACCATGCTCAGTTGCTAATTGTAATTATCTCTATAGCGTAAATGAGGAGACTGAGACTCAGGAGCCTAAGCTAAGCTAGCAGCAAAGGGAGAACAGTTAAGTGTAAGCTTTGGCCTACCTCCTCCAAGCTTCCTTTTTCAACAGCTAGACTGTGCTGCCTCTGAAAAATGCGTATGTGCCAATATATTTCTGGGTCATTTCAAAGCTTTTGGTAAACAGTTTAAATGGCTGTTTAGCGTATATCATGTGCTGGGAGCTATGACTTCTCATTGTTTCTGAATGAGGAAAGGCTTTGAACCTAATAGAAACCAGTCACTGCTAACAGAGGGAAGCGGTAGTTCTGGTTATAACCAGAGACAGAGTTTTACATGACAGCAAGGATGCAGGTTCCTGAAAAGCCAGGGCGTATGATGGCTACTCTCAGCCTGTAGGTGTGAGACCCATGGGCAGCATGCTGGCTCTATACCCAAGGACAGGCTTTTGACCTGTACTTGCGATACTGACACATTTACTTCTTGCATACAAAAACTGAGCATTTGCATGCACAAAATGAGCAGTGGCATGCAAGCAAGAGCATACCGTCTTTTCCAAGACTGCAAATGAAAAAGCAAGATTTCCTAGCATGATATTTGTCTCTTTGATGTTGTAATGTTACATATATATGTATAAACATATATATATATATATATATACACATGTAGGTACTCAGATTTCCAAGCTAGACTGCAGGAGTATCTGGGATCATCAAGTTGGGACGAGATCTCCTTGCGTGGCAGTGTATATGAACATACAATCTAGCCTGAAAAGATGTTCCTTATTATTAGGAAGAAGGGACTGGGCAATAAAAGATCAGGGAATAGTGGAAGGTAATGCAATTTAGTGTTTACAGAATGAAAGCAAGAGCAGTGATTCTTCTGCTTTGAGTCTTCCATTGATATTTCTGTAGCTTTGGACAAGTTATTTAAACCTCCTTGTGCCAGTTTTCTTGAACGTATCATAAGGGAAATACAACCTGAGTCACAAAGGAAGATCCGTCCGTATTTTTTAGCCAAGGATCCCCAAAGTTTTTAACAAGCTGTAAGTCAGGTTCAAAACAAGCTCAGCTGGTTTGAGTACAAGGAGATATACAGGAATAGTGTCCCCTGCTCCTGGAATGTACCCGTGTCTGGGACTGAATGTTAAAGCAGCGTGCTCTCACAGCCTGGCACAACAGTCCGCAGCAGGGCAGAGATATCTGGCACTGCATACCTTTGAGAAAAAAGTGGAAATGTGGAATTGAAGAATATAGTTTACCCGGGTCGGAATCAGGAGCTCATTGGCGTAATGAGTTTTTTTCCTTCAGTCAACACCCACATTTGACAGCCCTCCTGAAGGATGGTACCTCTCGTGGTGTTGCATCCCTTTGTGCTACAGTGGCACAAGCCTGATTCTAGAGACACTGCGTCGCAGTGCAACCCCAGAAGCAGCTCTGAGCAGAGCGCCTGCCTGGCCCCTGCTGATGTCTGCACGCTGCTGCATCGCAGGCAGCTGCCATGTTGCCTGGATGGATGCATCTAGTGACTTTCAAGCCATTGGGAATACAGACACAAATGTACTTTTGAAGTGTGCACTGCTCATCCCATCTGATGCCATGTTTCTAACCTTGCTGTCCAGGCAGCAAATATGCTCTTGAATTTGGCCTCAAAAGGCAGGAGTGATGTAACCACTGTGGTCTTACCATAGCATCATAGGACAGGGGTCTGTGAGGAGATACAGCCCTAAAGCTGCAGCACACAGCATCAAGGCTGTTTTCAAACACTGATTTTCAAAATTAAAATATACCCCCTCCCCCACCCTCCAAAACGCGAAAATTTGTCTTCCTTTCCTCCAGGCTCTACAATTCTTAGCCTGGTTCTTTTGAGGGGCCCAAAATAAGTTAACTGCCCTCTAAACAGTAGGCAGTTATACTGTCAGATCCTAGCTCTGTGGAAGATGAGATCTAGAAGGATGGTAAGTATAGTAGCACATACTCACTAAAGAACCCAGCAACACCAAAACCCCAATACTGCTGGGGTTAATCTGCTGGGAGCGTTTTCTGTTAATTATAGAAACCAGTTTTCCCTCTCGCAAACCGGTTATATTTCTTTCTTTCTTTTTTTTTTTTTTTAAAGGAGGGCCTGGCATGGCTCCAAATGAACCTAATCAACCTCTGTTGCAGAGCTGTAACAGGCGCCTGTAAACCTAGTTAACACGTTGTGAGGAAGCTGACAACTTGCAGCTCAGCTGCCAAGCAGAGACATGAGCTTTTCCCCTTACTCCTCTCTTCCTGTAGGTGATTTCTTGAACTCTGAGTAGGGCTGCAGAGGCTAGGGAAGAGCTCTGCCTCCGGCTTTAATGCTTGTCCCCTTTTCCTGCCTGTTAAGGAAAGCAGCATTGAGGGGAAAAGGAATAACAGGGAATGTCCTTGGTGGATGGGAGAAAAAGGAGAAAAGTCATGACTGAAATAGGACTAAAAGCACTGAAAAACTTGTCATGGATAATTTTCATAGTGAGGAGAGTTTGTCAAATTCTGGCTTGCATAAATAAATGGTGCTGTAGGCATGAGTTTGCAAGACTGCAGGCCTACAGCACACTGGGCAACCCAGGGAAGAAGCTGGGAGTGAACAGGAGCGTCCCTCGGGAGACATCCCAAACGGCTCTCGAGTTCCTCCTTGGGTCTCCTGTTGATGAGCTGTGCAGCTGCGGGCAGCTTGGCCCTCTGTCTCCCCATCTGTGATGGAGCGGTGATGCTGGTCTTCACTGCTGAGATCTGTGCTCCTTGCTGGTTAAATGGATGTGGCTGATGTTGGTAACTGATGGGGAGAAATAAAAACTCGGTATTTGAACTGTCCTGCAGGTTGAAGGAGGCTGAATCTGGACCCCTGATTTGCCTTTTGAGCCTCTTTTTGATAGCAACAGAATCAGGATATCTATGTAACGTTTATGTTGTTTTCAGAATACTGCGTAACAGATAATCTGCTTGAGGAAGCCTGTAAGTTGCTCAAAGATCTATAGTTGGAAGGTGTTACTGGTGGAGAGAGTATTATTCTGTTATGCATATGCTACTATATGTCTTCTCTGCTACGTATTCCACAAACAAATTTTCTTCTTAAAAGTTAATCTATGACAATTCTGTATGTCTGTTCTACAGTGGTGGTAATATGTTGTTCCCCAGATGACCAAGGGCTGGCTGACTAAAGAGCACTGCTCTGCACATAATACTTGAGGGTGTTGTCAGAGACGCACTTGTGCGTTCCCTGGTCTTGTCCAGACATGAAGCTGAGAGGAGAAAGGATGCAGGCATAAGGGTCAAAATTGGACAGTGGCTTCTGGATCCAGTAATACAGACATAGGTAAATGGCAAAATCCTCCTCTCTCCCTTTCCCCTCATTGCTGCCTTCCTGTAGAATGCTAGCTTTTTTACAGCCTCCTTGCACAGGGATGTATTCAGGGAAGTGACCCTCATGCTAGCTGCACCAGGAGATCTCCTGTGGTTAGAGAGGCTAGCCTCGTGCTTCTCCAAGAAGGCTTCTGGTTGAGTTTTTGCCCCGGTCATCCACGGGGTGCAAAGTAGCCTAGTAAGTCGTTCTCAAAATCCATTGAATTAGATTGTTTGGTGCCTCCCGTAGTTTCCAAAAGGGCTAAACGCTGTCTTATGAGCGTGTTGCGTTGGGATGTGTGGGGCTTAAGATACGTTTCCCTAATACCCGTAGGCAGTTTGTGTAGATACTTGGCAAGTCTAGAGACAGGATACACAACACTGGACTTGCCTTGTTAGACAGTGCGTTTGAAAAGGTGGCCCTGTAAGCATGTGGCTGCGACTGTCCTTGTTAAAAGTCTCTGGTAATGAATGCGTCTGTGCTCAGTCTTCATAATCCTATTCAAGCCCTGCATTCTCTGCTAAGACTGTCAGCTTGCGCCAAGGCTGAGGCCGTTTCTCATGGTGATCTCTGGGACACCTGTCAAGCAGGAGTTGGACTGAGACCAGCAACTCATTCCAGATGCCACCAAGCAATCCTTAGCTTCTAATGACTCCCAGCCCTTACTGCACTGAATACAACTATAATTGGTCACTTGGGAATGAAGGGGTTGGTTTCTCCTTCCCTTGACTACTGCTTCCCTTCCTCTGCCGTTCAAACCTGCCCAAATCACTTTGATTGCATGCCCCCTGTTTTGCAAAACGTGGATTCCTCAGATCCCTTCTCGAGAAAGGTCCATCTTTTTTGGAAAGAGTTCACACAGGATTTTATGCTGCTTGTTTGAAGCAAACAGCTAAGAAATCAAATGCAAAGATTTGGGACGCGGATCTGCAAAAGGCAAGAATGAAACTGTTGCCTGAAGGAATATCCTAACAAACCAGAAAGATGTTTCAAAATGATCATTTGTGAGTCAGTTAATAAAATCGCTTCAACACAGCTGTGTCCTAAGGAATAAACCATCTAGATTTAATTCCTCTTAAGTAAGAAGCATTTATCTGTGGGGAAAGGATGCTGGATGAGAGGTTTGTTCTTCTTCCTTGGGGCAGTGATATGTCTCTGAATATATTTAATGGTGCCCAGCATTCTGCAGGACTGAGTGTTTCTGACAGATGGTTTATTTTAACAGCTACGAAAAAGGATCACTGTCTTATTTACTCTAAGAAAACATTTCCAGGCAGAACTGAATGGTAGAAATAACAGTCCCATTACCTACTTTTGGAGCTGCTCCATCCCAGCAGAACGATTTCCTTCTGCTGTCTCCCATCATATTCAAAGCACCTAAAATGCCACAGAGATGAGAGTTATCACGTATAGTGCTGTGTACTGCATTAGGACGTTTGTGGTGTTACATAGGCTTGAATGGTATCGCCAGTTATCTTGAAGTGGTCCATACAAACTGGGAGCTACAGAAAGACTGAGCTTACTCTCAGCTTGTATTCTGATGTGCACTACAGGGAAATAATTTGAGCTCTTAGTGTAAGTACAGCCGTCTTGCTTCTTGGCATAGGTGCTGCTATGCCAAATTAAGTGTGCTGACATGGCTAGGAATAATAATTCATCATACCATATTGAATTTTCAAGGTGCAGGAAGAAGGATCCCATTTTAATACTTGAAATCACATTAGCTGAATGGAGCGTATTTGCTGTTATCACTAACAAGTTTGGGAAACAAAGCATACAGGGTAGCTACCTCTTTGTAGGTAAGCAAACTGTATTTTTTTTTCTCTCTCTCTCTTTTTGCGGTAGCCTCAGCTGTTGGTGACTGTGAGAAGTGGACCAGTGACTAAAGAAAAGACCCACAGGAGCAGCAAAGAACAAGAGGGAAGTTCCAGAAGAATGGGAAAAGGTCTGTGCTGTGTCACCATTTAAGAGATTCGATGAGGTGTTAGTCAAAGTTACGGAAGAGCTCAGTGGCTCAATAACGAAAAAAAAAACCAGGGGAGTTAGTGGCAGGAAGAAAAACAGTTCCCTTCAAATTAACCTAATATCCAATTCGGTTGAGAGCTTACAGGCAGTAATCTGTTAATTGGCTGATGGTGATACTGTAATACACTGACGATTTCCAGTTTTATGCGATACCATTCAAAATTTTAGTTATGAATTCCTGAAGAGCGATATGCCAGTCTTTAGAGGTGGAGAAGGGCTAATGTGGTCACTGGATTGACAGACAAGAGTCTTATGCTGGTGCAGAAAGGTTCAGTTCTTTCTGGATTCAGTGCTGCCGCAGCTACTGCTGGATGTTGGACCTCATTCAGTTCAGGAGAGATTTTAATTAGTTGGGGTGAGTTTTGAGGAGTGCTGAATGAGTGGAAGCTCTTTTGCTTTAAAGAGGAGAGACTCGAGGAACCACGGGAAGTGAAAGGGTAATTTGGGAATGAGCTCTTCAGTCAGGGAGATGAAGATGTAATTGGATCCAGTGTCTGGAAGCTGAAACTAGACAAATTCAGCCTAGTGAAGAAATGCATATTCAACAAGCCCTTAATCCTTGTTAAGGCTCGACTCTGCTCCGTCAACGGCCATTTTTATTTAGGTCAAGTACTTTCCTAACAGAAATATTGCAGTTCAACCAGGAGATGTACTGTGTCCTTTGGGTCACACAGGACAGTGGTCTCTTCTGGCCTTGAAAGGTGTCAACCACAGATGGGCTGAAAGCACACAGTTCCAGACTGGAATCTAAGCCTTATGCGTAAGGGCTGGTGGGTTTGGGGGTTTGTGTTAAATATGATCTAAAATGAATGCGTTGTAGCTTGCTTTTTCTTCTGATTTTGCCTCAGGATGCCAGCTATGGGGAAAACCACAAAGGGTTTGGCTTCTTCCCGGGCTCAAGCAGTATCCCACATCTCAGAGATGAGAAGGCCTATGAAACAATCCCTGTTTTCAAGCATTCCATGTTGGGACTCCAAGTGCGTCTTCACTGCAGTGCAATATAGAGCAATGACAGCTAATTCAGCTGCTGGAAGCAGTCTAGGAGCGCAGGACTTGGTGAGGAAGGGCAGATTCCTTGGTGCGCAGCTCTATGATTCCCTGGCTGTGTTGCTTGTGACAACTGAGAAAGCCCAGTGATGTAAACATGCCCAGAGGTGGAAAACATGCCCTTGGTATCCTTTGCCATCCTGCTCTGGGAGTGTTCTGGAGCGTTCCCATTTCATGTTATCAGTTTCCATGGGAAGGGGGGGCTGTTTGGGAGAATAATAACGCAGAGGCTGGGGCGCACGTCCTTGGAATGAGGCAGCTGGATTCCATCCCTGGCTCGTACTGGCACTTTCAGTTGTGTGGAGGCATTGGCACCATGAAATGTCAGGTCTCAAAATGGAAATGGCCCGACAGTGTTTGGGACCGATTCCAGGAAATGCCTCTTGGATAGAAGCACTCTCGCTTGTTGTCCCTTCTCCGTGACCGCGTGAGGAAAACGATCTAAAATAGGTCATTGTTATGCATGGAGAGAGCCTGTTCCCTAAGCCCCCTTGGTTTCCAAGTAAACGAGCTTTGGAGGTAAGTTAGGAAAAGAGGCTGATTCATTAGCAGCAAGGGAAATCTGTGCATTGGAGAGGTGCCCAGCTGCCCAAAGGGATTTACGTAGTGACATGCTTCTCAAATCTTCGCAGAGCAAGCTAAGTGATACACACACAGGCTTGAACTATATCACAATCACATGCTTGCTACGCTCATTTCTTATCTCATGGGTTTCTCTGGAGAGTATCAGTTGCTCCAGTCCCTCACAGGGCTTTAAAATTCTAAGGGAAGGAGTCACAGAGATCTGTCTTCTAATGTGAGAAAATTCTGTATCTGTTTTCTTTTCCAAATTAGGTCACCTTGTAAGGCAATTCTGGATGGGGTTTGTCCCTGCAGTTATAGAGGCTGTAAATAACATGTATTACAACACGTTTGATGGTATTTCATAGCGCCATCACTAGTCTATCTGAATGCCATGTCCCAAAATTAATACCAAAATAATTTTATCTGCTGAAAGACCCCAACTGTCACCCTCCTGTCTGGAATGAGATCATTTTGGGCAGTTATTCGCTCAAAGGAGGAATGGGGCCAGCATGTTTTTCTGGCGTCATTAGTGAGGGCAGGCTTGTGCACAGAGATGAGCGCTCTGCTTTGTCAAACCATCTAGAAAGCGAGGAGGAAGATTTAGTCTTTCTGGAGCATCTTTGCCCTCTTTGTTAATGTGACAAGCAAAGGTGCCAGTTAGCACCAGTGATGAGACGGGCGCTTGTCCAGAAGATCAGAAACGGAAACCCGCAAACTGCTCTTGCACAGGATGCTGAGCAGCTGTCAGACTGTGAAGATTTCTGGCCCCTCCTGACCTGGGCCAGATTTGAATCATTGACCTAGAACTGGAAAGCTTGAAATCCCTGGAGTACAAACCATGGGATAAACAGCTCTTGCAGAGTTGCATGCTCCCATTGCACACTCAATTACTGCCATCTAATGGTAGATTGGGTGAAGAAAGGCTTTGTGCAGTATAAATATCTTGTCATTGGGAATCTAGAATGTGGCAAAATGTGTGCAAATAATTCTGATCAGCCCCTAAGACTGCTGGGGAAGCACAGTGCTTTAAGCTAGTTTTATTCTTCTGTAGAACAATTCCACAGGCACCTGTTGTGCTGCAAGTCAGGTAATGTATGGAACCTGAGTGAAAGTCTGTAATTGTAAACTGGCTTAACAACTGTGCAAGAGCAGCGGGAACCAAGTGATGGGTGTCTGTGGCAGGTGGAGATGACAAAAGAGTAGACAGGGTGGGAGAGATCACTTTTTATTACTATGAGTACCGCAGATGCACACAAAATGTCTAAGTAGCATCCCTTAAAGAACTTTGATATAGAAAGACAAAGAGATGGAGACTAACACAAAGTTACAAAGTTAACTTGTAAATTATTGGGCTTGAAGGCTAACAGACAATAAAATTCCCCTTTCTGCGAAGAAGTATGTACAGGAGAAAGCAAAGGAGAAGTAGAGATGCTTCTTTCTTCTCCCTGCCCACCCTCAGGAAGTGCCTGCTGGGTTTTGTGTCTCTGAAACCCCTCCTTTATTTGTGTATGTGTGTGTGTGGGGGGGTGTTACGTATATATATTTCAAGTTGGCTGTGGCCTGTTTCTGTCTGTGCACGACCCTCCCCCAATTGTAAAGATACTCTTAACTCATGCTAGCTAGCTAGCACTATCTCACAGAGAAGAAAGCTTAGAGATTGACTATTTCTTCATGCATCCCTACACTGCAGTAAGGATGCAGGCTTAGCCATACGTGAGCCAAGAGTCCTATTTGGCTTCCCGTTGGGTGTCCAGAGACATGTCCCGTAAGGAGACTGCAGTCAGCAAACCAGAGAGACCAGCCCCTAGCAGTCTTAGTGCAACCCCAGTGATGATAGGGGAACTTGCATGGCCTGGCAGTCAGACTAAGCCTGTCACTGGTGCTAACTGCAGTGAAGTCATAAATCAGGGCTTTGTGGTTGAGAAATATCTTCAGCAGTCCCTAGTCACCTAAGAAGTGTCATTTTATAGCAGGAAATTGGGAAGAAAAAAAATGTGGATAGAATACTGGAAAGAGCTCTAAAATTCCCCTCTACGTGGCTGAAGGAATAGTTGTCAGAAAGAAAGTCCAAGAGAAGAGCAACGTAAAGGAGAGAGAGAGAATGCCAAACTTATTCTGAGGCTCACTGGAGGAAACAGTCTTTAAAAGTACCAAGCAGAGAAACAGAAATGGGTGCAACGAGTCCTCTAATGCCCTTGCAACTGCTAGGAATACTACCCACACATATGTGATTGTGCAGAGAAAACGAGCACATGTGAATTCTAGCTTGGCGGGGACGGGAAAGATCTTAGCATGAAGTTGCTTAGCTTTGTGCCAGCAGCTGAACTGTCCTATCTGGAGACTCACAGGAGCTTTGTTTGCAGTCAAGGTCCAGTCACTGTTACTTTACGTCAAAGCCATGTTCTATCTAAACGCTGCTGTTGCACTTCTTGGAAAGTAAGGCTTTGTGCCACCCACTGCTGTAAGACGGTGTTCTCAAATACCTACCCACTAGTGATACACCACTGGTTTCAGAGTGATATGTGAGGACTAGCCAAACAGTTTGTTCCCTTTTACACATAGGAGAAGGTCTAGGGTCAGGGTGCTGGGTGCTGCTGTTGTAGCTGATGGTTGGATCCAAGTGGGAGAACCGTTGTAGAATGAGCTGGAACCATTACCAAAATATCCTTGTCAATCAAGTTCCCCAGGAGACTTTCCGCTTGCTCTGTAGATATTTTTCTTTGAAGCGCAGTGGTAAAGTGATAGCAGAATACATGTAACAGGTCTAAAAATGTCTTGGCAAGGTTGCTGTTTTTTAAACAACGTCCCTTCCCTTCTTATTTCTCACAGGAAAACGCTGTCTTCAGAGTATGCTCAGGGAAGCATCAGTTGCAAAGTGAAGACATAAAATTACATCAAGTGAGCTGAAATTTAAGCCTTGCCATTATAGCACTGACGTTCAGCAGTAACACGCAGCAGCTGCAGGGTTTCGTTACTGTCACTTGCAAAAACCTCCAACTCCCTTGTGTGTGCCTTGCTTCGAACCAAAGCTCGCAGGCCCAGACACACCATTTTCTCAGTAGGAACCCTTTAGCATTACGTCTGAGAGACTCCTGCAGGATATAGTATCGCTCTGGCACTGAGGTATGATTTAATATCCTCAATTGTTCTTAAGATTTGAACTGCTTGATTCAGGCAGCTTGCATGAGTACGGTTACTTCCATGCTTAATGGGATTTATGTGCTTAAATGTAATGGATGCTGTAATTGCATTTCTAACATATTGGTGCAGTATGGGAGGAGGATAACATCAAGTCAACGGGAGTTTTGCCACTGATTTCAGTGGAGCCAGGCTTTTGCACAGGAAGCTTGAAACGAACTCTGGCAAATGCCCCCCTCTCCTCCACCCCAAAGAAAAAAAAAAATCTTAACTCTTAATTGCAACTCTTGTTCGCTCAGCCCACGCTGGAAGTTTTTACTCTTGCAGATACCGTCTGCTGTGGGGTCATGGAGCGGGGCGGGGGGAGGCTCGGGCAGGTCCCCGAGGGCAGTAGCAGGGCAAGGTACCGCCGTACCCCCAAGCGCTTCCTTCCAGGACGCTGTTTCCCGCGAGTGGGGGAGCCCCCAGCCAAGACCCGCTCCCCCTAGAGCCTCTAGCGCCGGGCAGGCACGAGTATAATAATTACAATAACTACTAATGATAATAATAACGGTTGAGCGGGGATTTCTAGCAGCCGCCAGGCTGCAGCCAGCGGCCCGGGCGCGCCTCCCGGCGCATGCACGGCGCCCGCCCCCGCCGGGGCCGGCCCGGCGGCTGCCACTCACGGCGCCGCCCGCCTCCGCCCGCCGCCGGGGGCCGGTCTCGAACCGGCGGCCGCGGCGCAGGGCGGGCTCCCCCACCCCCCCCCGCCGCGCTCCAGATGTGGCGCGCGCTTCCCCCGCTCGCCTCCGTTCCAGCTGCGCCCGCGGCCTCTGCCCAGGGCAGGGCGAGGGAGCCGGTAAGTGCCGGGGGTACGGGTTTCCTGCTCCCGCCGGGCCGGGGGGGACCTTGGGCTGGTCTGTCCTTCCCTGCCTGCCCCAGCCATGCCTGGCACGTTCCAGCTGCTTCCTCTGCTCTCCAGATGTTGGCCAGGAAGAGGGTTAATCGTCGCTAGGGTAGGGCAGGGGTTAGCGTGTCTGGGGCCCGTCCTACAAATGGCAGCATCGCTGCACGTCTGGCAGGAGGCGATGGGGAAGGATTTGGGGCGCTGGCTGTGCTAGCAGCGGGGCAGTCAGGATGGATGGCAGTTGTGTGAGGAATCCAGGTGTGAGGACAGGGAAAGGGTGACTGGTGACGGTTTCGCCTGGCTGCTTATGTTCATGGGATGGTGTGGGAGGTGCTCTGTTGTTGATGGATGAGTCACACAGTGGATGCACGTGTGTCATACACAGCGCAAGGGGAAGAAAAAGTATACAAATTAGAGGACCAAGGAGCGATAGACAGCTGGCTGTGCCGTGCCAGCTAGTGGCTTGCACTGCCCTTTGCTGGATTGCCGGATGTGGAGTGATTCCATTTTGTGGCCAAGGCTCGGCCCCTTTGAAGGGTTGGATTCTGCTGGGCTTCTCAGTTCCCATGGCTCCAGCGTGAGAAGCTGGCGGGTCCAGAATTCAGGCTGCGCGCAGCACCCTCCGCATCCTTCCAGGCATTTCCTGGGTGGCAGCAGTCTAGTGTGACTACAGGCCTGGCAAGAGAGATGAGACTTTGGAAAGGGAAATGAGTTTGCCGCAGCACACAGCTGATGTTAAACTGAGCACCAGCATTTGGGTCAGCAAATGGACTGTGTCTAGGGTTGGGGAAGTAGGTGGTGTTTTAGCATCAAGTTGGTGGAACGGGCAAAGTACTGAAGGGTTTTCTGTCCCTGGCCCATCTAGTGCCTCCTTTTATTGCCTCTTTGTTTCTGGCTTTGTTTTTCAGAACAACTCTGTGATTCAAGAAAGCCGCCATGAAGGGTGAGGAAGCACGACAGAGGAGAAAGGAGGGCAGGACTAGGAATGGAGAGCGATCCAGGCACAAAGGAAAAAGTAAGGGTAAACACAGAGACAGCCGACTTGGCAACCAGGAAGCAGAGGATGCCTGTTTGCTTGCACAGCAGAAGCTGTTGGCTGAGGAGAAGGTGGCCATGGCAAAGTCGCGGGAAGAGTCGTCTGTTGCAATTTGCCTGCAGGTGCTCCTGCCATACCTCCTAGCTGGACTTGGCATGGTCTTAGCAGGCATGGTTTTGGATTATGTTCAGGTAAGGGAAAGGGACGGATCTGATGTACCTGGGATGGGCAAGGTGGGAGACTTGTCTTCAGAGGTAGGGAATTTGCGCTGGCGATGACAAAGGTGAATTTGCAGCAGTTTCTCATACCAGCGTATCCTTCATCTATTACAAAGTTATTTTATGCAGCTCTCAGGAGAGAGCACCTGGTGTTTTTCTGATCTTTTATCTCCTCTGGAAGCATAAAGACAGCATGGTGCTGAAGAACATGTGAATGAGCTGAGGCATCTATGTGGGAAGGTACAGCCATGCGCGGAGGTCGTAGCTTGGTCCCCAGAGGAGGTTGGCTGAGCTGCAGCCCCAAGGGCTGTGGTGGCGCAGCACTTTCCTGCAGCAGAATATAGCTGTTTAGTTCCTGGTCCTGGATATAGCCCTGAAAAGCTCTGCATCCCCTCCTTCATTGCCCAAGGAGCCAGGCTGCCCAGCACTGTTAATGTCTCAAACAGGCAGGCCCATCCAGCCTGCACTTATTATCCTTTTCTAAGGCCTTGTAGCAACGGCTTAAATCTTTGAGTCTTTTTTTAGTCTGCGATATCTGATTCTGTGACAACGAGAACCAGACCTTGCCTCCCATAACGAAACAACACAGAGCTTTAAAGTAGTGAAGAAGACTTAATTTTAGGCAGTTTAAAGCTGAAGTTATTTTCCAGATTGTAAATTGCTATGTCTTTGTGCTCCAGGTTACTCTCACTGCTCTGTGGCTTTTTGTTAACCCTTATTATTTGACTAGCTAGCTGTTGGGTCACACTGCCCTGGGCTATCTGGTACAGTGACCCTGAAACTACTGTGCTTGCATGGACAGCTTTCACAAATCTGGAGCTGTGTTCCTTTGTTAATGGCTCTGAATTGATCTCCTTAAGCTAGAAAGCTATAAAGGCTTAAGAGTGACAGGGTATCCTTAAATGACTTTTAGCACGCGCTCAATACCTAGCAAAATACCTACTCAGAGGAGAAAACACCAAGGCAAATCCAGAACCCAGTTGCAAACTATCTTTTGTCTCCTTTGATATTGTTCTGAAAGTCTTGAGCAGCCCCTTTCAGTTTTATTTTTAGGCTGTTTGAACCTGCCCATCCCTATGGATCTCTGACATTGAATGTATATTACCTCCTAGCCTGAGATATTAAAGTGTGAAATAGATTGCAGATGGATTTATAGTGTTGGAGGTGTTTTTTTCTCTTAGATTATTTTTCTCTTAGAGTGTTTTCCTCTAGGAAGGAGTGGGCCACTAATTTGAACAAAATGTGAAATAAACCTCATATTCCTCTGAAACCACAGAAGTCTGGTTTCTGTTTCAGGCAAATAAAGAGCTCATGAAAAGCCTTCGTGTTGGTGCCTAGAACCTGAGACATCAACCCATGCGCCATCACGTAGGAAAAACAGGCCTTTGGCTATTAGCACAGCAACTTTTCCGGTGTAAATAAAGACCACACGAATGCATCTCATCATGGGCTTGCTGCTGCTAGGAGCTGTCCTCCCTTTCTGCCAGCCAGCCCTTGCCTTTGCCCCTGCTGCTGCTGCCGTTCCTGTGGGGCAATGGGAGATGGTCCGTGGCTTTGGCCCCTGGCACTCGCAGTCTGCTTGCTCTCAGCCTCTCTACCTAAACCCTCTCCCCTGTCCTTTCCTAAAGCAGGGGACAGAGGATCAAGGTAAGAAACAGAAAAAATACCTAGGTCTGAGCTGATAAAGAGCTAGAAGAATCAGGAGCAATACTGCTCTGACAACCAGGGCCTAGGGTCCCTGGAAGGCGTTAGCATCACTGATATCCCTGTCTGTCCTCTGCAGGGATGATAAGGTACGCCTGAAATTGTGTTCTTTGGCACGTGTCATCTTTTAGTGCTGATTTTGTACTGTGACGGTGGAAGGAAGCCCCAGAGCGAGGCCAGGGCCCCCCAAAGAGACTGTTTCTGCCTTATTTGCTCCGGGGCAACGCTATTTGTTGACTAGTTTGCGGGGTTAGGGATATAGTGTATCTGTGGGCAGAGAAGGGCAGCAGTGGACCTCCCCAGATTTTGCCAGAAAGAGTGGTGCAGCTGTGAGGGGCATTTTTTTTCTCAACTAGTTTGAGTTGGTTCCCTGCTGCTTGGCAGTGCTCTCTCTCTTCACAGACATGGTGCATCTCTTTGTAGCAAATATGGTATGCCTTTTTGCCAGAAAACGCAATACATCCTTTTCTGGTACATGTGGTGGAAGTCTTTATCAGAGACTCCTTAAGTGCCTAATAAAATGACCCAGTGTACATGCACAGGTCACCCGAATCAATTACCTTCTCTGCACGTTGATTCATCGGTCGAAGGCTTTTTATGGTGCTTACTTAGAAACAGAGAGCGCCGAAGCGTGATAAATTCATAAACCCTGGCAGGTTGCAGCTTCAGTACAGGATGTATTGCTGCTGTGTTTTTAAGTGGTATCTGAATCATTCAGGCTCATTGATATTTCCTTCACTTTAATGTTTTTGCCTGTCAGCAATCCAGTCTGCAGGTACGGTGACATTTAGGACTGGGCATGCGCATTATCAGACCTCTGAAAAACTGTGGCTGTTGCCCAGAACTTAACCTTTATTCTTTATTTCCTTGGTGAGTTTCTAAGCAGAACTGGGCCTTCATGCTGTTGCTGCTAAGGTCCTGGCTGGTAGGAAGCTGGGTTATGTGTGATTATTAACCTCCGTCTTCCAGCTATTGTAGACTTTCTTCAGGTCGGAGTAACTGAAACGATCTCCCTTTCTAGTCTTCGGCTAAACGGAGCATTGTTAGGTGGAAGAGACACACACGTACACATCAAGCCAGTGGGGAGAGAGAAGGCTTCTGCTGTGGCTGTCCCAAAATAGCAACCTAGAAAGTTGCAAAGGACAGAGTCCCACATCTGCAGCTAGGGCTCTTGTTCTGCAACCTGTCATGCTTCCGTAGGGATCTCTGTGCCATCTCAGCCCACTAGGCCTCGTTCTTTGGTTTGTGTGAATTGAGACCAAAGGAAGTGCATCATTCAGAATGGCTGAAAGCTTCTTAAGTTTTACAAGGCAAAAGTATGCCTTGTTCTGTCCAGTCCAGCCAGTGCACTTAGCTGCAAGCTGGGGAGCCTGTCACTGGGGCAGAGTCCACAGCCTATTAATCTTTACATCTCGCAGCAGAGAAAGTCAGGGAATGAGCTGGATAGTACAAAATGTATTAGTAAAGCAGTGTAATTTAAACATTGAATTTAAGCTGGACTGAGAAACCTGTATGTTTCATGCCTACCACTGAACACTTGCTTTTAGTAGTTTGCCTTCACTCAGGCATGGCTGTGTTTGAACTTGTGGTTAAATAGTGAAAAAGGCATGGTTGTCAATCTACTCACCCAGTCGTATACCCTCTCATCCTAAATTGTGCTTTTAAAGCCTTTTGATCCTTTGATCCAATTAGTTTGCCCAAATTATTAGAAAAGACCCCTGACAGAATACCCCAGCTCCCTTCCCCACGTGCTTGACTTTAAGTTGCAGAATATTCTCCTATCTTTACTGAGCAGGATACAAATTTCATGGTCATACGTGGTCACGATGTAGCTCCGGTTCTTGGGCATTTGTCAGCCGTTTGACTGTGGAGACACTGAGGTGATACCCCCACCTCTAGAGCCAAAGGCAGTATGTTCCTGGGAATATGCCGAAGTGATGTTTTTTGCTTTAGGACAGAAAGGGAGATGAGCTTGCAGCACGCCCTGGAAATGTTTGCCCTTTCTCTCCCTTGCCTGTAGTGTAGTGAGATTACTGAGCTACCTTAAATAAGCTCCAGCTATGACTCTTATCTTGGCCTTTGCAAACTAGCAGAAAGTTGAAGTGATGACAGCAGATAAGGCTGTTCGCTTTTGAAGCTTATTGGCTGGTTCTCTGCATTTTTTTTCCTCTGAAAGCCAGTCATTCAGAGGTATAGCTGGCATACACCGATCGTTACATCCTGCTGAGACCATGGAGGGGACAGGAGGGGTGAGGGTCTAGGAGGGCAGATCTTCTCTTACCAGCTGGTTTAGCTGTGTCACTTGCCTGGGAATGGTGCGTGCGTTAAGACTGTCAACTATGAAAAGTTTGGACTCATGTTTTCCTTGACCTTTCTTCACCTTGGAGGACAGCAAAGCGGAACCTGGTTGTTAACTCCCTACCTCCTCGGCCTTGGGTCAGTGAGAAAAGTTCAATGTTGCTTATGGTGGGAGTGAGGGAACTGGGGTTGTTTCAGAGCAGGCTTATATATTAAACCATCGTATCAAAGGCGAACTGCAGTCTGACAAGAAATGTAACCTGAGGAGAAAGGACACTAGTGTGTTTGAGCACGCTGAGGGATTCTTGCATGACCTGTCACTCTTTTAATGCCGTAGCCTGAGCAGGTCTTTCTGGTTTTTACCAAGGTGGTGGGAGCTGAATGGGGTGCGGGCTCATTTCTGTTCGTCTACGGACACCTCCACAATCTTCTTATCTCTTTTTTAATTTCCCCCTGGATATAACTTGGAGAAATACCGTCTGTCAAGTTCGCTGCCACCTGGGCTCAACCCAGCTGAACTGATTTTGGAAGATACCCTTGCTTGCATTCCTCTGGAAGCACTTCTAGGAGGAGAAGAAGCCAAAGAAATTTATCATCATTGCTGTGGTTTGTGGAAAAACATTTCTTTTGACTTTGGAGTGACTTACTAGGAGGGATCTGTGTGATGTCCTGATCTCTCCCCGTTCTCCGTGCTGAGCATGGGATAGCAGTGTTTGACCATGGTGGTCACTCAGTTACAATTGGAGCTGTGCTTTCATGGCAAGAAGCTGAGAGGTTTCACCTGTAAGTTGACCAAGTCAGCCAATGGATTTCTCCCAGAGACCTCATTCTCCATTGCCTCCCAGATTTTCGTGCCATTCCTTCTGGCTGGCTTGGGCATGGTAGCTGCTGGCCTCCTGATGGATGTTGTTCAAGTAGGTACATGTGATTAGGCTGCTTAGTAGCAAAGGGGTGGGTTATTTCACTGACCTTGAGTATTTGTATTTTTTCTTTTTAATGTTTATGGTCCTGCCAGCCAGTCAGCAGGATGGCTGTAGGGTCTGCCTGCACTAGAGAGATGCTGTCCATCTTCTTCAGATCAGTACACGGGCTCCTTGCAAAGTGGGATAGTGGTTTTCAGATGGGCTGCCTGACACTGCTCTCTGTGCATTAAACTGACTGCTCCCTCTGCTCTATCCCGCTAAACACTTGGTGGCAACCAGCATGAAGCAGCCGAGATCAGACTGCAGCATATTCTTCTGTTGCACGATGTTGTTTCTTTCCCTCAGAAACTGCTGATAAGCAGATCTAGGTCAGGGTTGTTATTAACTACTTGTCTCACTTAAAGGCAGGTTTATGCTTTCAGTTCTTTGCAAACAACCTAATGTAATCTTTGGTCTAGAAGGTATTTAGATACTGTGATGAGAGACATGCCAGCATAAAAAGATTAGCATTGCCTACAAACTGAGTGCTTCTTGGCCCGATTCTGAGGCGGGTGTAAGTTTGGAATAGCTACTATTAACTTCCAGGGAGTTGCGCTTGATTTATACCATCACACCCGCAACCAGAATCTATCCCGTCTGTCTTTCCTTTGTACTAGTGGCATCAACAGAAATGCAATATTTGCTCTAATTTGGGCATCTAATGCCACTGGATTTACAAATCAAGAGGCTGGCAGAGTTCCCCAAGGATATATCCTACACTGAGCTCACTGGAGTACATTGGATTCTCTGGCATTAGTACTGCAGCAGGAGCTAAATATGGACACTTGAGTGTTTGGAAAGACAATACCTTGCTGTTTTTCTTGCATTGAAAGAAACAAAGAAGGCAGAGAAGCTGAATTAAGGGGAATATGAGGAGTATCAAATAAAGAAGGGTTAACTGGAATGGCACATGCTGTTGCTATGCTGTGTTTGTCGTCTCCACCTCGTCGTGCTGTGCTGTTAGGCGCAGACCTGTCTTGCAGCATTACAGAAGTTCTCAGTCTACCCAAGATGTTATTTTAGTAGTTAGCAGTTATCTTTGGCCAGCTATTTCAGAGAAGGATAAAGACATAGTACATACCTGTTCCATGCCCTTGGCAGGTAAACAGGTCTTTGTCTAGAAGAAATCCAATGTGATTCCAAATCCAAAGCCTAAGAATCAGGCTCTGTTCAAATGCTACTGTGCTAGTACTGGCGGAAAATAGGAACCATGTATACCTATGTTGCCTGTGTCCTTTAAATAGCAGATTGTAGTCCACTTTGTGTATTTGCTCACTAGACTCTCACAAATGGGGTCGAGCCTGAAGCACAAGTAGTAGTGTATTTTTTGGTGAAGGAGTTCTCAATTCTGTTAAAATAGAAGTGATCAGTCAATGGGCTCCACTCCCAGAGGAGGGAGCTAGTGCGTTGAGAGTGGCAGCTGGCTCAGGAGAGATGTTATTGGGGTAAGCTGCCGTGATGTCAACAAGTCTAGATTTGAAAACAGAGCCAGTAGCTGGAAAAATCCAGAGATTTTAGGCTTTAAAGAACTGGACTGTGCCTTTGGTCTTTGACCTGCTTATTTTTTCTGCCTTTCCTCCTGCAGCAGCGAGAGCTGGAAACTCACTCTCCTGTCCAAGTAAAATGTGAGATTTGGTTTGTTTGCCTGATGCCAGATATCATAAGACTTATACTGGTGATCATGATGGCTCATGCTGCGGAGACTAGAGGCTTTCCTCGTCCAGGAGTCTGTGATTTACCCTTTTGCAGGGAATGATCTGACTGAGGAATGTGTTTTACACTGTTTCCAGTCACTGCAAAACATCCTAAGGAAACTCTACATCTGCCTTTGCCAGGGAGGTATGTGGGCAAGCTTAAAGATGGTACCTAGAGTGTATGTGTGAGTTTAATGGCTCTACTCAGAAATACAGTGGCTCTGAGGTGGGAGTTCCACTGGCTCTGTCATGTGCAGGGCTGACGTTGTTACAAAGAGGAGATGAAGGTGGAAAATGTTTATTTCTGTCCCTTCAAACTTCTCAGGATTTCAGCAGTGTTTCTCCTCTGTCCAGTGATGAAAACAAGATCTTTCCAAGTTACTCTTAAAAAAAAAAAAATCAAGGAGAGAGATCTGTCCAGACAGGTTGATATCAAAGGCTCGCAGCTGGGTCTCTCACACCAGAACATATGGCTGCCCAAAGCAATAGCTATCTGCCATTTTCTCTTCTTGTTTGTGCGGATGATGCAGTCGCTGTGCAGGGCCCAGAGCATGGCAAGGGTCTTTCCTTGCTTGACCCTTCCTCCTCCGCTGCAATGGTCCTTGGCTGGCTGGTTGATCTGGATTCCAGGCTGACTGGCATTGCCGGAGAGGCACAAACCTTGCAGTGTTTGGCCTACTCTTTTACAGTAAGGTTGGGAATCAAGTGAAGCTTGAAGATCAGATTTCAAAGCAGAGAATTCAGGAAGAAATATTCCCTTTCGTTCTCCCCCTCCATGCCACTGCAGTGGAACATGGCCCGAGTAAAAGTCGCAGACATAAGATGTCTCTATCCTTTGTTGATAAAAACCCATGATATGATTAGCATTGAAAGGGATTTTGAAGCGGCTTGTGTTTTGCGGTCCAGGATCTTTGATCTTTCTGTTGACTTGTTCAGGGCAGTGGACGTTTCTTAGCTGCTGCCATGGGAGGATGGCTGCTCCAGGACAGGTAACAGAGGACATGGCTCGGGCGGTGAGGACAGCACAGGGAGGGACAGCAGAGCTAGGCTGCTGCTGGGAAGTCCATCTCGGTGCATCATAGCCTCTCTTCCCCTCTGTGACCCCATGAGCAGATCCAGAATTAGGGACCATCGTATGAAACTAGCCAGCAACAAGTTCAGAATGAATAAGAGGAGGTGATCCTTCGCATGACATGTAGCTAAGCTATAGCAACAGGATGGCATGTGGGTTGGAGGGGAGATTGGACGAGTAGCTGAAAGAGAAGTTCTTCAGGCACTACGGAGTGCACAGAAACTACTCCAGCTCAGTACCCTGTGGCAGACAGTCACAGGCTGGAAAATATTCAGGAGAATTATCCCATATACTTGTCCTATTTGTAAATTTTCCTGTTATACATCAGAATTTGGCCGCTCTTGGAGATAAGGATGGGCTAGGTGGACCTTTGATCTGCCTCATTTCAGCTGCCCTTATGTTTGTATGTTCTGTTCTTAGACATTGAAATAGTTGGTTTTTGTCCCAGTTCAGTTCAGGGAACTTGCATCCTCTCATACCACGGCTGAGTTTGAGCCTTATACCTGCCCTGAACTGGTGGCTGCACTGAACAATAATACGAGCAACACAAAGAGGACTCTGCTAGTGCACCTCTCAGTTGTTCAGGTATCAATAAATCAATGTCAGAACAAATCTGGAGCCTTCAGAACTTCTCGCTGGCTTCTGCCAGTCCATCCTGATGGGATCCTCTCTGGCTACAGCGCGACTTTGCCAACATCCTTGAATGTGCAGTAGTTCCACACAGGGGATGCATGAATTATCTTCCAAGGCACTGTATGGTAGATAAATTACGCAAGATATGTGTGTTAATCATCAGCTACTTAAGGTTTCGCATTATTTCCAGTGCTGCAGCTGATTCAAGGACTTTGTATAGTTCAGCTTCAGAGGAGCAATAATAATGAGAATGTTGCCCCAGCAGCTCAGGTTTATGGGCTTTCTGAATTCAAGATCCTTATTCCAACTGTGGTGAGAGCATGCTTGTTAACAGGAAAGTTTAGGAACTGCGCATGGAGAAGCAATGAGAAAATCTTCCCTCCCACCCCCAACCTTAGATACTTAGTTATAGATGCAGTTTAAAAAAAGCAGAAATAACTTTTTGTTGTTAAATCCTTTCCAGGTCTTTGTATTCACTCTTATGAGTCTGCATAGTAATAGGCGTTACTATTATCTGTCGTCAGTACAAAGGACGGAGCTGCTTGTATTTCATTTAGCTTGTGAACCCTAATTATTTTTCGTGTTGTTCTTTACTAATGCTAAAGGTACGTTTTAATTTGTGGTCTGCCAAAATCTTCTCCTGCCCTCAGCAAGAAGGTTCCTACCCTATTAGGCTACTGCTTTGCTCTGTGTGAGATCAGAAAGGATGTCTCAAGCTGAAAATTGCTTCCTTCGCTCCCAAAACGCTGCCAGCTCTGGGGCAGCATTGACCCACGTGCGCATAACGCACACCTGTAGAGCAGGCAGCGAGGTGGGCAGCAGACAGCATTGGACAGGACGGCATCACAAACTGAAGTTGTTTCCATTGTTTTCTTCTGTCTAGCACTGGGATGTGTTTCGGACAATTACGGAAGTTTTTATCCTGGTTCCTGCCCTGGTTGGCCTAAAGGGTAATCTTGAAATGACGCTGGCTTCCCGACTCTCTACTGCTGTGAGTGTTACCAACATGGGGGGGAGGGATTAGCCGGAGACATCAAGAGACTGCTTTTATATAAACCACTATGTGTTTGAGGCATCCCCTTTCCCGCTAAGTAAAAACAAGTGGTATCTGAGTATTAAAATAATGCTTTCGCCCTCATTTTATAACTGGAACAGAGAATTTCTGTCTGCTCTTTGAAGGTGAATTAATCCCTGTGCGTCCAGTTGCTGATATCTGGGGCCCTGTGACACATGAAGGAAATAAAGCAAGGGCTCCACAGCTGTAAACCGCAGCGTTGGGTTGCTTTTTGTGTGGTTATGGACACTTAAGAGACCTGGGGCTTTTCTTCCTAGCCATCCCACCTTGGGTTGAGTGGCCTCAGGCTTCTTGGGACCTAGGATAGCTTTTGTCACTCTAGATTTGATCTCTCAGCGGGATCCCATGTCTCCCTCAGTGGTTTTGTTTGCTTTGGGCTGTTTGTATTGGAGCTTACCAGGGCGGTTTAGAGGGACAGAACAAGGAAAAGTGGTTTGGTTTGTCCAGCTTTTGGGCTGCATGGGACATGGGGTACGTACTTAGCCCTGAGCCGGATCGCATTAGCCCTGCCGTGCTGATCTGCTGTTTGTGCTCTTGGAACCACAGCCTCAGCCCCCTCACAGCCTCCGTATCTGGGAGAATGTGGTGAAACAAAGCGCCTTTCCCGAGGAAGGCCCTGGCCTGTGGGAGCCTGCCCATCCTGTCAGCACAGCGCCGCGTTGCTGAGGCAATGCCCAAATGGCAACTGTTGGGCATTCATCCTTACCTGTTGTTCTTCCTGAGCCCACCTGAGGCTGTTTGGATGAGCTGGGCACCCCCGGCGAGGGGCTGCACACTCTGCCTTTGGCTGTTCACTCTGCAGGGTGTCTGCACCTCCACATGAGCCTTTGAGCCCCCTGGGACGCTGGGCTGGAGCACGATGGATCCCTCTCAAGAAAGGGAGGACAGGAAGATACTGACCTGCACTCCCCTATCCTTGGCTTTAGTCATCCCTTTCCTGTAGAGACCAGATGAAACTGCCTTGCTGCCTTCAGCAGCAGCCTGTGCCAGAGGCTAAGTTTTCGGGGTGTCTCTCTTGACTCCTAGGCTAACACTGGACAGATGGATGATGCCCAAAAGCAGTGGAAATTGGCCACCTGCAATTTAGCCCTGATCCAGGTGAGTTGCTTCAGCTGGGAGAGGAAGAAGGCCCTTTTCTCTTGTTATGCTGCAGCCTGAGAGCATCTGTTCCCAGCAGTGCTGGACCCAGAGCTGTGGATTTGGGCAGGTATTCTCAGTAGAGCCAAGCAGAGCACAGGACTTGACCAGTGAAGCTCCATGTGGCCCTGGAGCTTGCAGCTTAGCTGTAAAACGTATCTAGACATTCATTGCCTTTGCAGACAAAGTGAAATAACAGAAACACCCTCCCTTGCAGGGGGAGCTGTGGCACGCTCCATATTTCACAACAGCCCCTAGATAAAGCCTATCATTAATTGGCAATGTTGGGGAATCAGCCTTGGATGGGAGGGGAGAGATGGGAGAAATGTGATTTTTGTAGCTCTTTCTGCGTGTTAAAATCCAGCGACTAGCCTGGAGGTTGCACATGACAAGGCCACAGGGCTTGCAACATGCGTCTGTATGCTTTCCCTTATCTCCTTCCACAGCTTTCAGCTTGCTAAGGGTGCTGTGTTCATGGGTATCCCGTTTTTGTATTGACCAGGGGTATTGTTCTGCTGATGGACGCAGTGTCCTCTGCTGAAATGTTATCTGCCCTCTGCAGACCTCCAGAGCTTTTCTCCAAACTTTTATCAGAGGTTTTTTTTTTCTTTTTTTGAATCCAATGGAGCTTTACAGCAGTACTGCTTAAATACATATTAAATCAGCATCTCTGAAAGGGTTTACCCTGCAGAAATGCTGCAGTCACACAGAGCCAGGGCTGTCTGTGAGCAGATGCGGGTGATTGCTCACCAGCTGTCTTTTGGTCCCCAGGTCCAGGCCACGGTGGTGGGACTTCTGGCTGCTGTAGCTGCTGTGATCCTGGGAGCCATCTCTAAGGGCTCTGTGGAGCTAAGCCAGGCTGCCGTGCTGTGTGCCAGCAGCGTGACCACTGCCTTCATAGCTGCACTTTCTCTTGGTGAGTCGTTTTGATTCCTCAGGTCAAACACGTGGCACTCAGCAGAAGGGAGAGGTTTTTGCACACCTAAGGAGGCTCACCTGACGTCCCTTTGGTCTGGCACAGGGAGGAAGGAAGGAGGGATGCAGGGAACGTTAGTCCAGTATCTTCAGCTTTTACTCTCTCTGAACACTATATTTGCTCCTCATCTGAGGATTTATTGTGTGCTGGGCTCTGTGCATCCACAGCGGCTATCAAAATGTCGTATGTTACCTGACACACGTAAAAAACGCTCCATGGGTGGATGTACTCACACATGCACATGCTTTCTCCATTCAGCTTGGATGACACATTAGCCATCAACACTGACCCTTTTCTAGAGGAGGACGAACTAATGCCATGCCTAAAGCAGGGTGTTGAGAGTCTTTGCTTGTTAGCAGACAACACTGAACCATGCTCAAGATGGATTTGTGTCACACAGTGCTCTGCAGAGGAATTGAGGCTGGCTCTGAAGCTCACCTGCTTTGAGATCTGAGCCCAGGCAGTCCACTTCCCTGGCTATCCCTGCAAGGAAAACCCAGGGGGTGGATGGATAGGAGCATCTCTGTACCAGCTGAAGACGATCACTTTGTAGGTCTGCCATGAGAGGGCAGCATGATACCCTGAATAGAGGGAGCTGTCAGAGTTTGATAGATCCAGTTTTCTGTGTGAAAGGGACAAGCTAGAGCAAGTGCATATCCTGAGGCTGGAGTCAAAGGGTGACTGTAGATGCCTTTGATGAAAAACATGGGATAAGGCTGCTGTTAAAAGAGAAAAACAGCAGCCCAACTTTCATTAAACTCTTTCCTTCAGTCTCCCACTTGGTGTGATTCAGGGAGGCTGTGCTGCCGTACCGTAGTAGGCTTGCAGCTAGCATACGGTTCTTCCCTGGATATGGTCACAGGCAGCCTATGTGTGGGTACGGACCGAGGGAAACTGGTATTTTATGACCAGGGAGGGAGACAGTGTGAGCTATGCTGTGGGAGGAGAGGGAGCGTGGGTGTCTTGAAGGGCTTTTGTGGAGAATGCAGGGTTGTGTGAGGATGTGTTTGTGTACGGGATGTTTTATCTGGGAAAGTGCACTCATCGTATTTCTTAGAGGGAGAGAACCTCTGCTCCTGTGTGCGCTTAACTTTGGTGGGCCTGTATGAACACAGAGGTTGCGAGCTGGAGAGAACCAGTTCTTAGGTTTCCTTTGGTGCACCCTGTCAGCCATGCGAGGATTTTGAAGAGATTTCCAGTGTCTCGTACCAAGGCTGCCCTTGCCAGTCTTACAGCAATGGAGGTTGGCCAGGCAGGGTTTATTCCGGGTGGCTTTTCCACAGTCCTGTGACAGATCTAATGGCTACATGTTCCTCAGGGTTTGAGGTTTGTGCTCATTAACTTACCTGGAGAAGCAAAACTTTCTTCCTCTTCTGTAATCCTGAAAAGCAGCTGAATTTTACCGGGCACCGACTCAGAGTCCAACGGAAGAGAGGTGATGTTAGCCACTTCCCCAACCCCTTGATTCTGGAGGTGCTCACTACACGAACCCCCACCCAGTGAAGATTAAAGCAGCCCCAAGGACTTTGGGCCTCAGGGAGTTACTCTGATAGCTGGGCTGAACAGCTAATTCAGCTTTTTCTTACTGCAGGGAAGCGCTTTGCCACTTGGTTGTTCAAATTCACATAAAATTCTAGTTTAATGTGGAAAATATCTTTGTGCTTTGAAATCCGGAGCAGGGGATGGCACCAGGACACTAGTTCATGCCTGCTGTGTGCTTATCTATGAATGTGCTTCATGCCTGATCCTGCTTCAACCCAGCAAAGATTAGGCTGCTCAGGAAAGGGAGCGTCTACATTTGGGCTGCCTGCTGGTATCTCCTCTGATCCCTGGAGTTTGCTTGTCTGCCTGTGCGCCTTTGGTGAAGTTCATAAGGGCAGAGTCATGCCCTTCAGGTTGGTGAAAGCAAGAGGATAAGTTCCTGGGGATGTCCAATCTCCCGTTGCACAGTAGCTGCTAGGGACAATCTGGTCGTTGCTTTTCCCAGATCCCTTGGCCCTCCGGGAACCCAAACAGCAGCTCCAGGGCAAAACGCAGCAGGATGCATTCTCTGATGCCTGGTTTGTGTCTTCCCTAGGTCTGGTGATGATTGGCGTGATCATCGGTGCAAGGAAGGTTGGGATCAATCCAGACAACGTTGCCACACCCATAGCGGCAAGCCTTGGAGACTTGATAACCCTCTCCCTGCTGGCAGGAATCAGCAGTACACTCTTCAAATACATAGGTACAGAGTGTGGCGGAGATTTATAGCTCAGCAAACAAGGGACGAATCCTTATGAAATAACAGCAGGGCACTTACCCATTTCTGGGATGTTCCACAATGCAGGCTGTCATCCCACTGAGATGGGAAAGTAACCACCAAGGCTTTTTCCTGATTCTCTTTTAGTAGCAAACTGGAAGGCAGAGCCTAAGAAACGTAACTGGGATTTGTCAAAGAAATGGCTAGAGTAGATTGTGCATTGCTTTGGAACAGAAAATTGGCATATGTGACACTGGGACTCTCTTCCTGCCTCTGTCGTTAACCCAGCAACACTGTTTTCTGTCTGTGGGTAATAATGGGCCGTTTGTGAAGAACACAAGGCTATCTTCGCGTTTTGGCATCTGCACAGTGTTCTCATACCTTCTCCTGTGGAATATTGTGGGTGAACAAGAGGATGTTATCATCTTGAAGTGAGGTTCAGGACTCTAAGGAGGAGTTGTGGCGATGGGGTGTTAGGCATGCTGCTGGTTGACAAATACTTTGGCACCTGTTGACTCTGGAAAGCTCAAAATGTGTTGTAAGTTGGTGATTTATGCTTAACTGTTGTTTGTAAAGTGCCGGGCTATTTACCATGAGCCTAACTTAGAACAGAAACAGGAAAATAAAAAGATCCAGCAAGCTTGATACCATTTGAAACCCAAACTGTTGCTCCAGACTGAGAGCAGAATCAGCGAGGCAGCTGTTCCCAGTTTGCATAACTAGTTCCATACGCCAGCAAGTGAGGGAGCAAGGGAATGCATGCTGCAAGGAGAGGCCAAGGCGTTGCTTCGTTCTCCTCGAGCTTCAGAGGTGTATTTTTTCCAATAGGCTTTTTCCATGACACCATCGCAGCTGCCTCTGTAAAGTTAGTTTGTCTTTCGATAGGTCTGCCTCTGATAATATCTCTCAGGGAGTACATGGCAGAACAACATGATAATCTCCTTACGGCCAGAGACACATCTGTGATGTTTTCAGAGTTGTTTAAATAGCTTTGGCCCCTTGGGATGGAAAATGCCCACCTCACAGACACCTAGCCACTGGGAGTGTGAAATGAAGCAGGTGAGAAGGCGGCACCATCAGTGGTGGTTCAGATAAAACCCGTTTCCCTCCCCAGTGTGCAGCAGGGAATGGGTCATGCTGTGATTAATGGTAACATGGCATCACCCACATCATGGGTGAATTCTCAGTCCCTGGAGCCCCAGAGCTGTCTGTATTTCCGTGTGAGGGGCAGGAGAGGCTCTTGGACGTTGAAATGTTAACCTCTGTGTCCTGCCAAGATGTATCCTTTGAGAATACTAGTGGGATGTAAAGTTTAGGGTACCATGTATCATCCAGTGTAGCACTCTCTCCTTATGTATAAATGCCCTTTTGCCAGGAGAGATTTTTAATGTTTTAGGTATTAACCCTGGTCCTTCCAGAGAGATGAACTATGCTGTAGCGTTTCCAGCTTGCTTAGGGGCTACTCAGGAGAGAACGTGGCAGAACTGGCATGCAGAGACTAAAGTCCGTTCATCCTAACAGGATTCTTTTTTATGGGTTTTGGTAAGCATTGATGGACACCAGTGCTGTGTGTCTGCATCACTGAAGAAGGAATTAATTGCCTGAAACAAGAGCTTGGAGTGGGAGGAGGGGGAAGGAGGAGATCCCGTTCAGCAGCTAACTCTGTCATACAACCTCTCTGTCCTAAACGACTCCGGGTGTTACAGTGCACTGATAAAACAGTGACCGTTTACATCCCAGAAGTGGTTGCATTTCAGTGCCAACTAAAGCCACATGTAAAGAATATGCCTCTTTGTGTAAGAGTCTGTGACGCAGGGGAGATACCATCAAATCAGTTCAGTCTCATCCAGGTAGCCCGAGGCTCTGGTAATGTCATTTTGAGAAATGCACACTTTGAGCCTGCTTCATCTTCCAGATTACCTGCAAAGTCTGTGTTACAACCCGCTGGCTTTGGCCCCAACACAGAGACCAGATGGGGAGCTTTGTTGAAGAAGCAGTTTTATATCAAAAGGGTTGGCATCCACCCCATTGCTTGAAGGTGTTTCTTGTTGTTCTGAGTCAGGTTTATTTTCTTTTAGTGCTGTACATCTATTTATTAAAGTCCTTTGCCTCTAAAGGTCGTTTCAAGGTTATGCCCCTTCCGAATGGAAAAAGCACCTAATGGAAACACATGTAAGCTAGCACAAAAGAAACTTTGGATCTTAACTGGCTTATGCATGCAAGAGAACATTTGTCCTTGTAGGAGCAGACTAGCTGTTCACCGACTCTGCTAGCTTATCATCAAAAGTGCCTATAACCAGTTGCTTTAGGTGAAGATGTGGGGTGTCCCTGTCTTAAGTGTGGTTTAGATTGCACACAGGAGGGTTTCCCCTTTGCCCTGCTGTTTTGTTTGTACCCTGAAGCTAGAAAGTTTATAACTTTTTGTCTTGCTTAGCTAGAGATGGAGTTGGAGACTTACTCATCTTCAGATGTGACTTGCTTTGAATCCTACTGATTTTCAAGTAACATCCTCTAGCAGTGAGTTTCACAGATTAACTACAGGTTTCTGTAGTGGAGTGAGGTGGTGGTGTGGGAAATATCTGGGTTCATGCGATTCTTTTTTTAATAAAGCTCAGTCTGAGCCAAAGCCAGAAATGGGCAAAGTGTGGAGCCAGAGGCAGTTAATTCAAGATTTCTTTTCCTTGCCAGATCTGAAATACCTTTCTCCGCTGATCTGTGCTGTCTTCATTGTCCTGATCCCTCTCTGGGTTGCTATTGCCAAGCAAAGTCCTTCCCTTGCTGAAGTCCTGAAATCTGGATGGCAGCCGGTCATTGTTGCAATGAGCATCAGCAGGTAAACCAAGAGGGGACTGCTCCACCACGTCCACAGACACATGCTCAGTGCACATAGACATGGGTTCATTTAGAGAGCCATAGGTGGTAAAACGGGAGGGACAGCAGAAGGGTATTTTGTCCAGTGCTTCTCAACCTTTGGTGGACCACCAACAGGCTGTGAGATCTCACACAGGGATCCCTAAAACGACTGGGAAAAAAAAAAAGCCGTCATTTTAAATCTTAGACATTCATGCACCTTGTGAATGCAAGGCAGAAAACCAAAAAGGGGTAAGATGACCATCTCAGACACATGGTTGGACGTTAGCCAAATTTTATGCAGTTGTAAATGAAGACTGTGAGTGAGAGCCAGGTAGTTCCTTTCCCCATGCTACATCTTTCAGACTCAGCTGAGATTTGAGGGAAGGTATTTAAAAAAAAAACAAACCAAACTCCCGTTCAGCTGTGATAAATATGGTCATTCATAAAAACGTGATGTTGAGTTCTGCTGGTAAATCCTGTTCAGAGGTTTAGAGAAACTTTTGGGGAGGTTGATAAAGCTTCTGTGACTAATAGCATTTTTGCTCAAGGGTGGGAAAAGGGATCTTCCTGATCTCGTTATGCCGTTAACAAAAACCATGAGGCTATCTAAAAGTTATAACTGAGCTGTAAAAGGAGTCAGTGTCTACTGTAGGAAGCAGTCCAGCATTGGCAACAGGGAAGAAGCAGTAGTCCATCACAGTGGGCTGTTTTCACAGAGTAGAAGGTGCCCTAGGGAAGAGGGAGTGATCCACCTTCATTGCCTGTCATTTTTTAACAGCATCGGTGGGCTGATCCTGGACAAAACTGTAACTGACCCAAACTTTGAAGGCATGGCAGTTTTCACACCTGTGATTAATGGTAGGCTGGAGGGGGGTTATATGCATGCTTTTGTTTTTTTATTTGTTCCCCATAGGGTTATGCTATCCACTTTTACCCCTACACAGAGGTCTGGGTTGAAGTCCCAGCTCCCATCACCAGTGGAAATGAAGTTGCTGATCCCCATTATGTCCCTGTTTGTTCATATCTGGGAGTGTCGCAGGAGTGAAATAACAGGCAGGATTGAAAAATACTGGCAGAGCTGTGGGAAAGGTTAACAGCGTCTGATGGTTATCTCTGATAGTTGTGCTGACACCTTCACTTTCATGACATCAAACCTGCTAAGGATGTCACAATAAATCCATTTTCCCTGTCACTCTCTCCTCAGCTATTTCAGCTCTTCAATCACCCTCTATTCAGATTGTTGATTAATACATAAAGATTGTAATAAGAATTAATATATGACGATTTTATGTGTGTGTGTGTGTATATGTGTGTGTGTGTGTATATATATATACACACATATATATATATGTCTTTTGTGTATGTGCTTATATTTGTATAAAGACTCATAGTATTTTGTTATACATACACCAGTGTAAACTGCTGGTGATTCGGGCATTGCGGAGGATCCACTGGATTGTTTTTCTGCTATTGTAATGTTTCTTGCAGGCTAGGCACACTCCAGGGGAAACCCACATTCCTAGGGAAGGCTTGGCCTCTTGCCACCCTCAAAGCGTGGGGTCGTCTTGCAGTGTCAGCGGGTGTCATCCAGCTGTCACCTTACTGGATCTGCATAAAGACAGCCACCTTGCTGACAAACTTTCCAGCACACAGTTAGCCAAAGAGCCTGATTGGGAAAGTACGTCAAGAGCGATTTAGCTGAACAATGACTGACCCAGACGTCATTCTACGGGACAAGCTGTTTCGCAGAGCTGGTGTCAGAGTTACGCAGTGCTCTGCGTCCTTGCACAGGCAGCTCTTCACTTTGCGCGTGCATGGGAGTCCTGCAAAGCATTTCAGAGACCTGCTTTAAAACTCCCATGTTAAGCTGTACTGCTCTGTCTCGGTATCTTCACTTTGATTCCACTCTGGCAATTCTCACTTTTAATGACGGAGCATTTCCCTCCGCAAGGGAGGGAAAATATGAAAAGACTCTAGGCTCTGGATCACTGTTATCTTTTCTGTGGCATTTCTAGGCTGCACGCTCTGGGTGATGGAGGTTTGCTCTGTAGATCATCAGCGCTCTATTTTCTGCTAGAAAACATAGCTACTCTTTCATGTTTGCTAGAATTAATCAGTCTGGAAGGAATTAATTGCCTGTTAATTACCCAATATATGTGGGCTCTGATTCATTCTCATATGATTCCTTCTCACTTAACAAGTGTGTCAGATGCCTTCAGACAGACAGATAATCACTCTCCATGATGTTTGTTGTCTTTTAAACAATAACGGCTCTCTGGCCGAGTAAATCTGAGAAGCGGCAGTGAGAGCATCGGCTGCCATTGCCTCTGCTGTTTTCCCCAGGTGTTTTCCTCACAGGCTGCTTTGAGCCAGGTGCAATTATGTCCTCTTTGGAGGCCATGAGGCATTTTTAGCTGGGGCTGGGAAGGAGCGGAAAATGTTTCCAATAAAGCGGTCAAAAGGAGGCAGTCACTGGAGCTTTCCTGGTTTTTATGAGCTGTCCTTGCTAAGCGAATAGTGAAGTGTCACCACGATATTGTGAGATCAGGTTCTCTTTCTCTCGCTGTGCTCCCAGTAAGCTTGTTAAGTGAATGCAGATTGACCTGCCCTGGGCTAGGTTTTACACTGATTTTCTTGCCCCAATGAAGGCAGCTTACAGGTTTGCTGTGTTTTGTCCTCATAGGTGTTGGAGGGAATCTGGTAGCCATCCAGGCCAGCCGTATTTCCACATTCCTGCACTTCTGGAGCATGCCTGGAGTTTTGCCGTACAAAATGAGGCAGAATTGGCCGAACCCATGTACCACGTTCTTCTCGTCAGGTAGACCTTGACCCTAGCTTTCCATGTCTCAAGGCTCATCATCGTAGATGGCTCCTTTATTAAGCCTGGGGTGCCAAGAATTAGATGGGTTTCAAAAGCGGAACTCCCTTTCCCCCTTTCAGGGAAAATCGTCAGATCAGCAAGCAAGCATCTTTGCAGTGGGCAGCTTGAGAAAAAGCTTGTGCTGTACCTGCTCACTGACATGCAGGGGAACTGGTCTTCAGTGAGCACTGAAGAAAGTCATTGAAAGTGGAATCTCAAATTTGATCTGATAGAAAGTCACTTTAACCATGGCTACCCTAGAGCCGTCATCTGCAGCAGGGGGGATGGATAAAGCACAGCCTTGCTGACACTCAGCAATCACTCCGTCCTCAGCAATGGATTAGCCTAAGCATCAGCAAAACTGGATTTGGCGGTGCTGTCTGATTGCAGTTTCCCCTTGATTTTCCCTGCAAGGTTGGGGATTACTGCTAGAGCGCACTGAAAACTGGGAGAGCAGCTTGCAGCAAGACCCAGGAGAAGCAGTGGGAGGCTCAGAGCAGCTGAGAGGAGTATGTGGAAGTAGTGGAGTGAGGGGATCAGCATGGAGCTTGTCTGTGACGCACAGTTTTTGTGCCAGACAAAGCTGCTGGGCCAGTACTACAGATGCTTTGAATTGCTACATAATCTAGCAAAGACATTAGCAATGTGGTCAGTGGGAGTGGTTTACAAAAACAAAACAAGGCTCTTCAGTTTGTTTAGCTGGCACTAAGGGTCTTGGGCATCCTTCAGAAATGGGTTGCTAACCATTCCACTCCCTTCTGAGTGGTCGTGGACAGCCCAAATCTGTGTATCATCATTAAAATACAAAGCTGTGTCCTGTCCGTCCCCCCCCCCCCCCCGCTTTCTGCCACCACTGTGATTGATGTTCCTGTCTGTATCCCCTGCAGAGGTGAATTCCAAGTCAGCCCGAGTCCTGTTCCTCCTGGTTATCCCAGGGCACCTCGTGTTCCTCTACACCATCCATCTGCTACAGGGAGGCCACACGTCTCTGTCCTTCACCTTTGTGATATTTTATCTGACTGCTGCTTTGCTGCAGGTAAACCCCAACCTCTTATCCAAAAGGAATCTCTCAGATACCATGAAAACAAAACAGTCTCCAGGCTAACGAAGAGTCACAGTAAAAGTCCCAGCAACGGCCCCCATTTCCAGTCATTCAGGTGTGCTTCCTACCAAGCATCTTTTATCTTCAGTAATACTTCACCCAAATTGCCAGGTTCCCCACATGAGCCTGGCTGTCTTTATGGGTGAGTGAGGGATCAGAAACACAGTGAGGAAAAAGTTACAATTATCTGCTAAGCTGCGGTAGCAGTCAGCAGACATGCACTTGGCAAGAAGGTACCTCTTGCTGTAGATGATACCCTTTTTTACCATATTGACTCTGTTGTCCTGCACATTTCTAGGCGGTCTCTGGTCATCCCAGTAAAGGGCATTTGAGAGGATGTGAACCCCAGCCAGCAGGTTTCCCTGCTCGTTTTGGAAACCAATTTCCCACACCATGCTGAAGACCTGGGGACGCCTGTGGACAGGACCATTCAGATCAAAAGCAAAGGGAAAACCCAGGCCTAGGAAGTTCATCTTTGAAAATAAAAGTTCTGGGTAGCCAATGGGCAGTTCACGCAATTTGTTCTGCCTGTGACTTCTGTCCCTTGTGCTGTTCTGCCTGCCTTATAGACTTCATTGTCTTGCTCACAAATGCATGCAGCTGTCACTTAAACTCACAGAGGCTGTGACTTCACTTGCCCTTTTAAATCAGTGATTCATTAGTTTGCAGGATGAGGTAGCTGGCTTCTCACTTTGCCTTACGAGCGGCCTTGTGTCCGTGGGTGAATTCCTTGCATGTGTAAACAATCAGTTTTTCTTGACCTTTGTACAACCCTATACCCAGCATCCACAGTCGTAGTTGTAAAGGAAAATATTTATTCTTCTCTTTATGCATCGAGGTAACTCCTCAACCAGAGCCAAGCATGAAAATACACAGAGTAAATGGCAGGGTAAATAGCAGAATCCCAGCAACGTCATTGACCCTGAAAGATTCCTGTGGAGGCCAGCAGAGAAGGATATGCTCAGCCTGACTCTTTTTCCCCCACCGTTAAGATTTATAAAGAAAGCTAGAAAGAATGGGAGGCAGTAGTTTGGGTCAGCTGGAGGGAACCCCAAGAGACTGATCAGAAGCCTATAAAACATGACCTCGGAGGAACGACTGAATGGACTGGGGTTAGCTAGCCTAAAGAAAAAGGCTTGAGGAAAGTCTCATAACAGTCTTTAATTTAAACTACTAAGTTTCTGTAGAGAGGGATGGAATAACATTTTCTGTGTGGTCACTAGGGATGAAATAAGAAACCGTGGGTTTCAGATGAAAAAAGGTGGTTTAAAGACCTTGGGAAAAACAAAAGAGGCAAAAGAAAAATTAAACCACAGAACTAATTGCCTGGAGTGTGGCTTTTCCATCTTTGAGGGTTGTATAGCATAGGTTAAGCAAACCACTTTCAGGGAAGATTTGGACATATTTGATCCTGCAGTGAAGCAGAGGGATGGCCTATATATATCCTATTGAGTTTCCATCTCACTGTAGTTTCTGTGATTCTGTTATTTAATTTGCTTCCCTCGTCTATCCTCTTCCCTCCACCCCCTCCAGGTTGCTGTTTTCACCTTTATAAATGCCGACTCCATCTGGTTCCTGTTGTGCTGTGGTTTCCCATGGAGGGACTACAGATGTGGAGTGCAAACTCTTTCTCCCTTCGTAATTCAATTAACTGGAGAGTCTTTAATCTTGAGCAGAAGTATTTTTTTCCTCCATCTGTTTATCAGGATCAGGAGTGAAATAGGAATTAAAAGAAATCACAACAAAGGTTTAAAAACTGTTGAGATGAGGGGGAAAAAAAAAAAGGTTACTCTTTTTAACGTGTCAATGCTGCTTGGGATAACTTTGGTATAAAGACTGCCTCAAACTGCAGTGGTCCACTGAGACTTTTAGGAAGAACAAAGTAGACGAGATCTGAATTTCTATCTAATGTAAAAAGGAAAAGAAAAAAAAAGTCTGGCTACAAACTTATCCTTTGGGACTGCCTGCATAGCATATTTGTGGCAGTCCTGTTTGGGATGGGGTGAATGGGAGCACTCCTGTTCATGGCAGGGCAAGTGGGAACCATCCCTTCCCAGCACAGGAGACGCTATCGGTGTCGCCAGACTCCTGTTTTTGGGCCACGTGATGCTTGCGAGCAGTTTAGGTGCAGTCCCCGTGCCGGGGACGCTGTTGTGTGACTGGCAGCAAGGGGCTACAGCACTGTGGACGATGCTGGGCCGGGTTTTGTGGCTGCGGGTGCTGGGAGCCAGCTATACCAGGTCCAACTCAGCTCCATCCCAGAGAGAAACAGCAATTTTCAGGGGAAGTTGTTACCTCTTGGAGGTCCCCGTTAGCTCTAGTACCTGGCTGTGGCCATGTGAGGATTTGGGTTGTGAGCTGAGGAAGTCTGTCTGTCCCTTCTCCTTGCTGCCTCTCAGCAGGGTCTGTCTTGCCTCTCTTCAGGTGGGAATCCTGCTCTACGTGGCTGACTTCATCGTGCGCCTGATGTGGAGGAAGGGATTGGATCCAGATAATTTCTCCATCCCCTACCTCACTGCCCTAGGGGATCTCTTGGGCACGGGGTTCCTGGCTGGCTGTTTCCGCCTGGTTTGGCTCATCCACGGTGCAGACATGAACCTGGGAAACTAAGAGACCACACGCTGCTCCGCATCACTTGTTCAACATGGTGCTTTCCGTTGGGACAACAGGATACTTGGCAACGAGAGCTGGGTCACCTGGCTGGATTGGGCCTCCCCTCCCGCCCCTGACACCCTGCCTCTCCTCCCCGTTGTGCCTTACAGCTGGGCTCCGTCCGCCCCGAGGAATCGGCACCCGCCGGTCTGTGCTGGGGCAGGTGAGCAACCAATTTTAAGCAACACCTGTGGCTCACGTATGTGCCCTGCAAACGAGGCATTAAGGAGCGCTTGGGCCATACTGTAATGAGTGAGCGTTTTGATTGGCTTCAGGGTCTAGCACAGTAACAGCTGGTGAGGCTGGTCTGAAGCCTGCAGAGGTCACTGGATCGGAACCTGCAAATGAATGTCACAACATCTCTGTCAGGCTCTGATTTTCCATCAAGGAAAATATTTTCTTAACCCCCCCCCCCCCTTTCTCTCCCATCACATCCCCGGCGGAGGAGAGCAACCACGTCTTTAGACTTGTGTCCTCTCTGCGGTTCAGACGCTCAGGGCCTGACGCACTGAGCTCCTTGCTGGCTCACGTCCAGTGGGAAGTTATCTAGGGACACCACCTACCTAAGCAGCGCTGCTGTTGTCTGACTGACAAGCTGGATAGATTGTGTTTTGGGGGGTAGGAGGGCTGGTTTTGTTTTTACGGTTTATGAAATGTCCAGTAGCTAAAAAGTTTGTAGAAATACACATACAAATAAAGTGATTTAAAAGGTAATGCTGTGGATTTGGGGGTTGTTTTTTCTTGACATGTTCCTGCCTGTTTCTAGTTCAAGCTTGTCAGGCTGAACTTTTTGCTTGCTTGTTTCTCATCTACTGGGAATTGGGCAACACAATTTTAATAGGACTTCAGTAAAATCGGTGTTTCCTAACCAAGAACAGCTTTTTGCAACTTACATGTTTCCGATTAGAATTAAAACCCCTTCCCCCTCTTGTAGTCACTGTCCCCTCATTAAAAGTTGCTGTGTGTCTGTATCACTTCCCTGACCAGTCTAGAAATTGTGTATGCGGAAAGAGCGTGTTGTGTTGGCAGCACGAGGATTTGGTGAAGGAGTCCTCTCGTCCTTGCTGCAGCGTGGCTATCTTGTGTAACCATGAACATGTCAGAGAGGCTCATAGGGCCACGCTGGCCAAAGCAGCCGATTTTCACCAAAATTGAAGAAACAATAGGTTCTCCAGATAATAAGATCCCGAAGAGTCAGGAGTGGTAGGCTTATGAATGAAAGCTTTGAAAAATAACACAGGGCCTCACCTTTACTAATTATCTGCCTTTGTATGTGTTGGAGCAGGGAAAAGGGGACAGTCAAGTCCCCCTTCCTACTGGGAGCCAGCCACCTTGTTCAAGGACATGCCAGCTCTTAAACATTTGAATTTGAAGAGTGTTGGGTGCTGCAGCTGTTGCAGAGCTAAGGTCCACTTACAGAATTCACACATGGCTTTGGCTGAAGGTCCCTTAACCCCCAAACTATGCAATTCTGTGATACCAGACATGGGGAACCACACTGCCTGAAAAAAAAAAGCAGCTGTCATCTCCCCCCTCTCCCAATCTCCTCTTCCTTAGGTTGTAACAAAGGATAAAAGCCCCTATGCTGGCTGAGCTGGGGGCTGTGCGTGCACCAGCTCTGTGGGTGGGAGGTTTCAGTATTCGCGGCACACTGTCCTCCAGCCGTGGGCCTCACTGCTTTATCTCGTGCCGCAGCTGGTGTGCTCTCAGCCCTGCTCGGCTGCGCTGCCGTCAGCCACGAGCACCCACGTGTGATAATCGCAGCAGCAGAGGCCGAGGGGGCTTGCACTGAGAGCAAAGCAAAGAGTCCGATTGCCAGTTGCAGACTGGGGGGGGATACATTAGAAGGTACAAATGTGTTTTAGTAACTTGAGCTTAAGCCTTTTGTTTTGTAAATCTTTTATTAGTTCAGATTTGACACCTCCTTGAGTGGTCCTCGCCAATAACTGTTCCTGCCCCAACACCAGCTTTTCTCCTGCCTACCTCGCTGCATGTCCCCGTTGCCTTTGAGCGGTCCTCTCCTGGCCTTGGAGCTTTTGCTGTTGGCATGGTGGTGCCTTGAATCAGACAAGCCTGGTCCTAGGGTATGGCCAGAACCAATTGCTGAAGACATCAAGTCCTCCACAGGCTCCCAGGCATGTGAAACTCCCTGTTTTAATAGCATATCTGTGCTCCTGCTCCCTCCAATTCCCCAAAAGTCAAGGACTGGAGCCTGTGAATGGTGCTGACCACAAGGGAACTCAATCACCCTCCTCCAGCATCAGTTCCCGGGGCCCAGCACAGGGCTGCTCCTCTGCCACAGGACTGCAACAAATCCCTGGCACTGGCATGTCTCTTCACTGAGAGATCTCTGGGCAGAGCTCTGCTTGTTCTGGTTGTATCCCTTGACAGAGGACACGAACTGGAACACGTAATGGGTGCCAGCTGTGTCCTACTTAAGGGACCCAGCCAGGCCAGCCTGAGCAGTGCTGCACCTTGGCCATACTTGGGGTTTTCTACTTGCAGGAGGCATTGGGGCTCCCTGCCACAGTGCCATGGCCCAAGCCAATGTGTCTCGATTAAAAATGGCACTGCGAGCCATGCTGTTCTGCAGGATCCCGCTCGGGGGGAAGCCAGGCATCAGCCTCGTTTCTCTGCATTTAGTGGACACAACACACTTAAGGCTGAAAATTGCTTCCAGCCTCCAGAGAAATGATATAACTGGAGGAAATGGTTTCAATAAAAGGGGAATTTTCTTTCTTTTTTTTTTTTAAGGGCAACGAAAGGCTAGTTATTTGGCTGGTTAACCTGTTTATTCTTTTTCCTTCCTTTTCTCTTTCCCTGTTCCTATGAGAAAGGGCCTTTGCTAACAAAGGTCATATGTAACCATGGAGGAGGAAGTCTTTGATCAGGGCTCCTATAACCCTCTGAACCTGGTCCTCCGAGAAAACCAGCCCTGGCCTTTGCAGGGAGCAGGGAACGATATGTGGGCAGCACTGTTTGCTCCCTTTGGCGCTGGGTCCCTCGGCAGCACTGTGCGCAGAGCACAGTCCCTTCTTGCTGCTCCTCCCAGTTACCATCCCCTGCCTGGGGTAAGGCAGCCAAAGAGCTAAAACCAGCTGGGGAAGGGGAGCCAGAAATGCCCTTCCTCATAAGCTTACCTGGTTCCCCGATAACACCACCTAGCCACTACCATCACCATAACTAGTAGCTGAGCTGACAGTGACTTTTTTTGCTTGTTCTGTGGGTTTTTCCATCAGGTTTTTTTTTTTTTTTTTTGGATCCTCAAGGCTCCCAAATAAGCAGCCTGCTGGAAAAGGAAGCGGTGGAAGAGGAGAGCTCCTCCCCCTGGTCTTCCATCCTGATCAGCTCATGTTGGGCTCAGCACTTGCCCTGGAATGAATAAACCATCAAACACTATGGGATCCCAGTCTAAATTTTACCTTATTTTAATCTCTGTTGGGAGGAAATAGGCAAATGTGGATTGCCAGCAGAAAAACAAAACTTGCCTGCTTTTGGATAAAGCACCAATTAAAGATAAGCAAAAGAAAAAGTGGTACTCTGGGCTGGATCCTCCAAGCTGGTGTGCAGCCGTCAGCAGCTGATCCAGGCCACAACATCAGGAAGCAGTAAAAAAAGATGTAAAAGGAAGAGTTTCCCCTTCACACCAAGGCCTGTTGCTGAACCTCTGGCCCAGGCTGCTCTATCAGCAGCACGGTTCAGACTGACCAGACTTGACTCCTGAGAGCAGCCACTAGTTGCCCCCTAGTAACCTAAAAGCCAGGTTCATGCCTGTGTTTTGGGATGGGGGTGGTGGTGAGAAAGGGACTTGGAGTTTGGGAGGGTTTTTGTTTTTTGGGTTTTGGGTTTTTTTTTTTTTTTTTTTTTTTTTGCCCTGTTGCTTCAGGGACAAATTGGAAGAGGAAAGTAAATTACAAAAAAAACAAAACAAAACTGACCCCTGTGAAATCTCCTTGAGCTAAAATGCTGCTCTTTGCTCTTCCTTTTCTGCAAGTAAAAAGCAAAGGAGACAGGGACGTCACCTGCCTTAGGGCGAGATGGGAACAGGGGTTCCTTTTCGGGGGTGGTCAAAGAAGGATTTACACATACACACGGAGTGTGTATGCTTGCTGCCTCCTTCCGAAAACAGTGTTTTTCCAGAAACGCTTCTTTGTTAGAGATGCAGCAGCCTCACCAGGGGCAGGTGAAGTGCCAGCCAGCAAACACAAGCAAGTCTGAAAAGCCTCCTTCAAGCGAGACGCCGCTTCCAAGACATACTTGAAACCACTTACATATTTTTCCCCTTCACTGGAAGTCTATTTAATCCTCCAGCTGGTAAACAACCCAATCTGCGGTGCACAGCACGCTCTGCAAGGAAACCTCCGTATCACTGGCGCTCAATTTTGTTTCGCTGGCAGAAGAAACTCAGCACCTTTAAATGGGCCACCAGGGATGAGGCCGGTGGTTAGGTAGCATGAAATACACGCAGCACCGGCAAAATACCGTTTTTGTTCTGCTGAAGAGAAAAAAACAGCGCTGTTTGCAGGACTCGGAGGGAGGGGTCGGCTTGCTGTCAGCTGCTAAGCCTGGTTTGTCTGTGGCAAAGCCCAACATCAAGGGTAGTGAAGGTACTTCCTCTTTCATAGTGTTGTGTGCGTGTTTATACAGGTATTGCGTTGCACACACTTGCACATACAGACACACACAAACTCAGTGACCCTAAGTATTGCAATTGTATAAAAAAATATGATTCCACTATACAGTCTAGTATAATCATATATGCTATTTATTCATATATATTATACAGATACTTTTTATATATAATGCATTTATCATCACCTAGGCACGTATAAATATTACAATTATTTGCAATAATTCTATTATACATTATGAACATTTTGTGTGCACGCACACATATAAAAGTGACACTGTTCCTGGTTTTGCATTCCTGGCACGGTGAGAGGTCCCTGACGGCTTCCAAGCCACGTGCCAGCCGAGTGCTGTCGAAACCCAGGGGCCATCAGGCTCACTCGGGATGGTTTTCCAAGGGCCTTGGAGCCTGTCTGATGCCGGGAAGGGACCCCGGGTACCAGCAGCCCCCAAGGGGTCTGGGGGCATCGCTGCTGCGGACATCACTGTGGCAAGCCTGCTCCAGCTGGCCTCTAGTGCTGGGCTGCGTATTTGCCCCCAGCCCCATCTCAGTTGCATGGCAGATGCTCTCTGCCACTGAGAAGGACGTGTGAGTGCTATCTAGCAAAGGAAGAACCATGTTATTAATATTATTAATATTACTATTATTTTAATAAACACCTGAGGGGGGGAGGCAGTGGGGAAGGAAAGGCTTAAACAGTGTTTGCAAGTTTAATCCTTGCCTCAGGCTGAGCTGTGTGCAATTACTGCATCTGAGGTGGGTTTTCCTGTTTGCCTTTAGGCTCCCGTTGCCTCGCCAGTTCTTGCTGTGCTTTCTCTCACTTGGGCACCCCGGTTCTCCGTGGCGGAGAAAAGCGCTGCCCAAGTGCTGCTGAGTCCTTGAACCCCTGCAGAAAATGGCTGGCACAGCTCTGAGCCAGACCCCCCCTCCTCCAGGGACAGGGCTTGCCCTTCCTGGGGACAAGCAGCTTAATTAGGGGGTAGATGGCTGATTGCAGCCACATTCACTTGGTGAATTCACTCTTCTCCTCCTGGCAGGGTGCAGGCAACCAACAAAGTAGTGAAGAGACCCCCCAGCTCTATTCCCACCCCCCCCCCCCGGCTTTGACATCCACTGGCACCCAGGACTTTGCTATGGGACATCTCTTTTGCCTCTTGCTGTGCTGCAGGCTAGGTCCTGTCCTCCTTGGAGGTGGCCAGCACCCTATGCAGCTCCTTGGGTTTCCAGACCTTGTCCATCAGGAGCCACCACGCTCCCAGTTGCAAGTAGAGGCAAAAGGAGGGGGGGGGGGGGAAGAAGACGAATCCTAGTACATTTTAGAGCTGGCCTAGCTTTGCCTAGATCTTTTCCTCTGACAGGGAAAAGGGATGCAGTGAAACAAGTGAAAATCAACTAGGAGCTACTTGAAGACACGGATCCCAGAACCCAAAATCTTACAGGAAATTAAAATGCTTGTAGTTGTGATAACCAGTCACACGATGTCCTCATAACTCCATTTTGGTCTAGCCCACTGTTCTTTCTGTGCCTGCCTGGGAGCCCGCCAGGCGAGGCCGTGCCTCCAGGAGGGGCTAGGGCGGCTGGGGGAGGCACTGAGCCTCTCCGCAGCCTCCCAGGCTGAGCGCAGGCTTTTGCTGCTTTGGTTTGGCACGGGCAAAGCATTTCCAAGCATGGAACGCTCTGTCCTGGCTGAAGGCAGTTGCTTCAGAAGTATAGAGTGGCCGTTTTGCTCTTCGTGTAGGCAGGTTTTTGCTGTGGAGAGTATTATTTAGGCAAGGAGAAGGCCAAGGATATGACCTAAATAAATGGATTATGATCTTTTTTTTTTTAGAAAAAGCCCAAAGGCGGGTATTCCCAAAGGGCCCTCATTACCCAGACGACAGCACATGGCAGACTAAAGCGCTGCAGGCTATTGCCCTTTGCTGACTGTGGCTGAGGCTGGAAGGCTGCATTTGCGTGGGGGTCACATGGTTGACACTGTTTGAAGAACCAGGTCAGGGCTGACTTGCTGATGGGGATACTGGGGGGATGGCTGGAGATCAAACAGCCATCAAAACTGGAGCAGTTTCCAAATCACCACCATCATGGGGAGGGTTAGAAAACAGCTGGCCAAAAGAAAAAAGACCATAGCATGCCATGTCCTTGCTTCCACATCAAAGCTGTCTCAGAGGTGGTCTCAACGAGCCCATTTTTGCCTGAACACCTACAGACAGCACAGTGGGGATAAGGTCTGTGCAATGGGCCCACCAGTCCTGCTCGTGGCTCACAGACACAGCCACTGGCACTAGCTGGGAAAGCCCTGAACACACACCAAACCCCACCAAAAAAACCCAACCAAGCCAAACCAAACCAAACAAAAACGCCTCCAAAGGCTTCACTGACAGGTTCTGTAGCTGCAACAGCCCTTTTCCAGCCAATGCACATGCTGCAGCCTCTCAGAGCTGCCTTACCTGGTCTGTGTACCTGGTGATGGTCCTCCCTGGGTCCCTGTAGAGATACCTGTGGTGGAGAGTGTTGGGGGGGGGGGAGAAAGGAAAAAAAAAATCCATGCCTTTGTGACTCTGAATCTGCCCCCAAATTATGAGCCATGACCAAAAGCTATGAGAAGAGCTTGTGGAGACTTGAACAGTGTTTTTTCCAAGCACAAGCAGCGTTAACCAGGGACCGTGCGACTCCTGAGAAAACAGGACAAATTCGCTCCAAGCCTGAACGCTGCCGATGAAATTTGTTGTATCATATGACCTGCTTCTTTACTCTGAGTTTCAGCCAGACAGGGAGATGCTAAGGTAGCATGAGAAAGGCCATTTCAGTGAGATCTCCAGTCCAGATTGGGAGAATCAGTCAGACTGCCAGGATCACCATCAGTTTTATTTACTTTTTTTTTTTCAGTGCTCTTCTAAGCCCATTCCCAAACTCCATACGCCACTCAGAGCAACCAAGGAGGGCACTCCCACCTATAGGAGCAGATCAGTGGCAGATAGGAAAAAGGCAGAGGAGGTTAAAATATAACAGCCGAAAGTCATTAGATGAAAACATTATTTTTAAAACAGTCTGCGCACACTGGGATTTTATAAAACCTCACATTGTATTGCACTAATAGGTCAAGCGCTCAGAGCAGAGCCAGCAGACAGCAAATGCTATTACCAGCACTTTCAGCTACAAAGACAGCCACCAAGCCAAAGCCAAACAGAAAGAAGGAAAGACTTTTAAATACGATTTTAAGGAAATTCAGCTCTTCGGACTGGTTTAAATTAAAAGTCCTAGGACTGGGTTTGTCATTTTCTTTTTGTGTGTGTGTGGGTTTTTTTTTTCCTATTTCTTCTTCAAGGAACGGTTTGTCCAAGGCCAGGCAGCCAAATGGCACTTTTCCTCTAGGTGTCTCTGTCCCCATTATTTTCTGCCGTTCTTTCTCTGCCCTGGCAGACACACATGCACATGCTGCTTCTTGCCTTCCCAGCCCAGCATCACCTTTCCCTCACTATAGCGCGCTCCTATGTCCTAGCACAGTGCACCCCAAAGTACTTTACAAACAAAACCTGCCAGTGAGCAGTGCTGCAAGAATAAGATGTTTTCTTTTTTTTTTTCTCCCCCCTTATTTGCTGGTGAAATGGAGCAGCCATGCGAGGGGGTGCAGAGGAGCCAGCGCTGTCCACTGGATTTCACCAGCTCGGTGGGGCCGTGGCCAGGGCACCACAGGGGACATGACTGCATCTGAAGGGACACCTCTGCCCCAGCCGTATGCACGGATCTGCAAAACAGTAAATGCCTGCTCTTATAAAAAAAGGAGGTGCCAGACCCGGATGCACTGGATTTAACCAGAAACATGGAGACACCTGTGGACGCGCACACGCGCACACACACGCACACACACACGCGCGCGCGCACACACGCGCACACACGCGCGCGCACACACGCGCACACACACGCGCACACACGCGCACACACACACACGCGCGCGCGCGCACACACACACACACGCATGATTATGCATTGACTGCTCTGCTACTGTAATTCAGCAAAAAATCACTGTGTCTCTGTTGGCCTGTACCAGCTGTGAATCTGCCCCTCTCTCCCTACACGGAGTATTTCACATCCCAGCTGAGAGCACGTGGAACAAGAGGAAGAGAAAAGCCCTCCTGGCTTTGTCAAAGAGAAACTGCTCCGTCACAGTAACACCTTGCTGGCTTGCAGCCCCCTTCCCCAGGCAACCGGAGAAGGAGCAGGAAGCTGGAGGAGGAAGGAGGAGAAAAAGGCAAAAAAAAAAAAAAAAAAAAAAGTAATTTAGAACAAATGAAAAAACTTACATTAAATTATTGCTTTATTTACGGGTCTATGCAAGTCTCTGACATGCTCCACCCTGCCCCCTCCTGCCCCCGAGACTCCACGTCTGTCCTCCAAACAGCACAGTAAGGAGGAGAAAGACCCAAAGGGATCCTGCCCAAAGAAGGAGCCTTCCCAAGACTTGGATCTACAGAGGAGACTCCTAGTTGAAAGAAAGTCACCAGATAAGCCAAGCCTTCAAACCCAGCAGCGTCCTTTCCCCACAAACATCTACTGTAGATGTCAAAGTGGGGGAAAGAAAAGGGAAGGAAAAGCTCCAGCCCCAATGCTTCGTGAGGTGTCCTTGCTCCAGATCCAGACCAGGTCCAAACGAGACATCTGGATATGGAGCAGTAATGGAGAGGGCCTTGAGGTGGTAGCAGGAATTAACTGAGAGATGAGTACAGGCTGGGAGGAGAGGAGTTGCGATGAGAGTTATCCAGCTCTCCATCACCACTCCCCTGGGTCCACCCTCATCGGATGCGGAGGTAAGAGGGGATGGAGTAATTGAAGAGTAAGTAGTCCATTTTGTATAAATTAAAGAGTCTCCTTTGGTAGAAGGGGCTAATATCCTGGAAGAACTGGGCTGTCATGTCATCTGTCGTCCTGGTGGTCTTGGATGAGGATGGGAACTTGACAGTAGCGTCAGCCCCGACCAGCTGGAGGATGTAGTTGGCATCTTCCACCAAGGTCTCGTACTTGCCCACTACATCGTAGTGGATGATGCAGGGGTGGCACAGTGAGTGCACCCGCTCCCAGTGCTCGTTGAAGGGCTCCTCCCGCTGTGTCCGTGGATCCAGCAGGTAGTAGACGAATTCCTCGAAGCGCACGTCGTCCCCGCGCTCCAACGCCTTGTCGCTGGGCTCCTGTCGGTGCCGTCGGATGATTTTGGTCCCATAGCGCTTGTGGAAGGCTGTGTTGTAGCTGCGGGTGAACTTATTGCGGTACGCCGAGACCAGGCGCTCAAAGGGCTCCCGCACGAAGATGAACTTGAGGTAGCTGCGCAAGCGGTGGTTGATCTCGGGGATGCTGTACTCGGAGAGGGTGCGCAGGTTGGATGAGACGTGGGCCTCATTGGCGGGGATTTCCAGCGGGTCCTGGTATTTGCCTTGCCCCGTCAGGACCATCATGACACGCTTCCAGTTAGTGCAGGCCACTTTGGGCACATAGCAGTAGAGCAGCCCATGCGTATCGTCCACCACCAAGTGCCGCAAGTCATCGGGCCTCAGGAGACGCCGTTTGCGGGTGTAACGGTTGCAGATGTTGCTCAACAGCTCACGTCTCTGCTGGTGAACCGCCTGCAGCGATGACTGCTCAAACTGGGGACACAAAAGAGATGGTCACTGGTTTGCCCAAACCGACCGTGGCCTAGACACGACAGTCCCCATGACCGTCCTGTCCCCAGGTCGAGGCATTCACCCACATGGGATTTTGGGGACAGCATTAACTTTGAACTCAACTGGCTTTGATGTTGTTAATACTTGGACCTGCTGGGGGCAAAAGAGAGAACAAAACATGATGAGGATCAGGATAAGGAGACAAAGTCAAAGGGGACATGAATGAAGAACAGGCAGCACAGAGAGGCCCACTAACCAAATATTTGCTACAGCTCCACACCCCCGCCCCCAATTGAGTTAAAGCTCTCTCCTGTAGTTACAGCAGTCCAGGCTGAAGGCTGGCAAGGCACTTCTTCTCTTCTGCAGGGAAAAAGGGGCATGCATGGCCCCATTGCCCCACAGGGGGGACCGACATGCTCTGTTTGCTGGCATAACGGGCCTCACAATCACCCTCCCCGGGTGGGCTGCATGCACCGCTCTGCACCACAGCGAGGCACTAGCACAGCCTTACCTGGAGACCTACGCTGACAGGCTTGCTGCAAACCTAAAGCCAGAGCCAGCAGAGGCAGAAACAGGGCACGTGAGTGTGGAATGGAAAAAGGACCCATATGGGGGGGGGGGGGTGCTGCCAAGAAAAGGTTAAGAGAGCTGGATGGAGAGAGTTGATATTTAACACAGCCAGTCAGATCACGGGGAGCTGGAGCTGAGGGTTGGGTTACAGTGAGGGGCACGGGATGAAGGACAGGCATGAGGTGCATCAGAGATGGTGGCATTGCCTCTTCCCCAGGGACCCTACTGCTTCTGGCTGTCGGCAACTCGGCAGTAAATGCATGGTGTGGGCAGTTACCACATGCACCGTCACGGAGCAGACAGCGCTGGAAGCTGCTGCCAAAACCGTTTATACCTGCCGGCTCACCCCACCACCCCTCACGGCTCATGCTGGCAGCCTTGCCGTGGCGCTGGACTGTGTAGGGAGCCCCTCGCCTGCCTTGGACATGCTCCTGTATTCCCTCCTGCTTCTCCAGTCGGGTTGTCGGCCAGCTGAGGAGAGCAGATGCCCAAAAGCATCCGGTTTCCTGAGGGATTTGTCTTTCCACAAAGGTCAGTCTGATGTCACAGGCCATTTGCAATCTCCCAGTTTCTGCTGCAACAGCAGGATGGAGGCAAAGAGCTCCAGCTGCTGCCCACAAGCTCCCTCTCCTGTTGTCTTCCCTGCATGGGTGGTGGCAGAGCCTTGCGCTCCTTCCCAGTTCCATCTGCTCCAGGACTGCTATGAGGCTAAAAGAATTAGATATGATGGCACCAGATTCAGATGCTGAAGCCCCCAAATTTGGGGTAAGGTAGGGGCCAAATTTCCTAAGCCAGGATGGAGGCTGAAGATGGTACAGTTCAGTGGCATCCACAGAAGGGGGGGAGGGGGTGTGCACACGCATGTGTGTGTGTGAGTTTTTTTAGTTCTTCTCCTCCTCTTCCTCTTTTTGATCCTTGCATCTAGGCTCAGCAGCTACTGATCAGCTTCCTAGGAGCTCAGATCTCCCTACTCATTCCCCAGCTGAACCCCACCCCCAGATTTGGGGAAGTGAGTTTTCCTGTCAGAAATTCTGAAACGTCATTAAAACATCTGAGAAAGGAAATCATTTCCAGGAACTCAAAACGGGAAGATGCCCTCCTCCTCCTGCCCACTCACTCATGAGTTTTGCTCACTGACACTGGGAGATGTTTCAAGCTCAGTGCCTGAGGCCCTTGCTGGGAATCTCCAAGCCTTACCTCAGTGCTAACAACCCCCAGGCCACAACTTCAGCCAACACCCTCACCACCTGTTTCCTAATTCAGGAGAACTGACCCTGTGGGGCTGTTACTTTAGAGAAAGTAATGGCCCCATGTTGTAAGCCAAAGACAGTTTCCATTTTGGGATGTGCTCCTGCAGACAGCCCCCTGGCGTCACACTGCTCCACGGAAATTCTGGCCAGCCTATTTCTGCTGCCTGCGGTTTCCTTGTTGCCCATCCGACCCCTTGGTGCCTGCGAAGCTCAGCAGAAGACTATGAGGGTGGCACCAGCCCCAGCCTTCCACATTTTGAACTGTTTTCTCTCGTTTTCAGCTCCACCACAAGCACAGACTTCTCATCCACAAATAGCATCCTTCACCAAGCCTCCCTGAGAGCTGCCTTTGTGAACCTCTCCTGTGCCAGCCCATGCTGTTTAGGGGCAGATGTTTTCAGGCCAGGCCACGAGCTAGTAAGAAAGACCTTGGCTTGCGATGGCACAAGGTGCTGCGAGTGAGAAGCACAGCTGGCTGGAAGGAGAGCTTGCAACCACAAGATGAAGGGCAAGGGCAGGCCACGTCAGAGATGCAAGGGCAGAGCTAAGCAGGGGGAGTGCAGTAAACCACCCATTTAATGCGTGCCTAGATGCTGGACACCGCAGTCACTACCCGCATTGCAACTAGTGGCTCCTTCAGTACTCATCCTCTCCGAGTACCTCTAGGAGAGAGGTAAAGTGCAGCTGGACACTTGGGTCCCTCCATCCTTGCTGCCGACAGCTGTTAGTCACTGCATGCCAAAGGACACTCTTTGCCAAGCTTCATCTGCACCCTCATTTCTCCCTGGGTGCCTGGGAGGTTTGTCAAGAGCCATCAGAGCCCAGGAAAGGTGGTGTTGCAGAGATGGGGCCTTGTAAAACAAGTGCCAGGATTTTGACTACTGAGCTCAACCTCCCATCCCATGGGTGGAGCAGACCCTTCGCTGATAGTGAGGCACTAATGTCCAGGCTGAAAGCTCCTACTGGAAAGGATCAGCCACCCTCAGACCCGTCTGGATTGCATTTCCACAGCTGAAATAACCTTGCTCAGGCCACCTTAGTGACCACGTTCTCCAGGAACCTGCATGGACAGTAACCTCCAAGAAGACCAGGAGAAGGCATCCCATCTCCACAGGGACTTCTTGACCCTTCCAAGAGGGAACTGATAAGGGAAAATGTTCAGCTGGAGCAAATCCAGATCAGTCAACTCTAACAGACAGCAGGAGATGATTCTGACAATCTTGGCTAGCTGGGAATGAGGACCCTAGTATCCAGGGATGTGAAAAATTGTGGTTGAAGGGGCATTTTCACGGTACACCTCCTTGTCAGTGGGCCAAAGCTTGGGGTATAAACTTCTCTTTCTGGGCTTTGTTTGGCAGTTCCCCTCCATCTTTTTAAATTGGAAACTTTTTTTGCAAGTTAAAAAAAAAGATATTTTAATGATGTAATTTTTTCAGGTGTTTTTTTCCTGCACTTGCATAATTCAAAACTATGAGGCTAGAGAGACAGACAGACAGACAGACAGCCACTGTCTGCAGGCATGGCAACAAATAAATGTGACTATTTTTCAACAGCCGCCCACTGGAATAAGTGTATGTCTTGCAGTTATTTCAGAGCAAAATTGCTCCCTTCATTTCCCTTCCCTTTAAAAGCCAGAGAAATTAAGCATCACTTTAAAGGAAATAACACGACAACATTCCAGCAGCATTAGGGTTTGCAGGTGTTGCGGCCAAGGAAGTCCACATTTGCCATTTTTCCCAGAGCAAATGAAATTTCTCTGCCTACAGACATAAAAGCACCACCCTAGACAGTAACACAAAGCATCACGGATGAAAAGGGGATCACGCCGGCTGTGGAGGGGGCTGCTGAGAGGCTTTCCTGCAGCACTGAGTGCATTAATTTGCAATGATAAAGAATAATATGAGGGAAAGGGGCAATGAGGAGTTAATTTCCTTTTGCAGGATGACTCTTGGGTTAACTGAAGATGAGCCTAGTGAAGACATCCCATGGACATCTCGGGTTTCTGCACATCTCCGGGCCCCTCGGCTGAGGGCGTTAGCTAAGGCTTGGGGGTCTGCCTTGCCCACCTCCGTCCCTGGGGGACACGGGCTGGAGCCTTGCCTGGGAGCAGAGGGGAGCGGCGGGACGGAAACCAGAGCCCGGGGCTGCTGCGCCGGCTGCCGGAGCTGCGCCAGCCTCGCGGAAAACCTTCCCGCGTCCCGTCCCTCCCTCCGCTGCCGGCAGCCAGGAAACCAGGGCCGCTGCCGGCGCTGGCCCAAGCGCCGCTCATCCCTCCCCTCTGCCGCCTGTCTGCGAAGCCGGCCCGTGCGCAGACGGGAACCAGGGAGAGGCATGTGCCCAAGGCCGAGCCGCTCCCAGCGTTTCGCCCGGCGGGGCTGGAAACCCGTGGCTGCGAGGCGGCCGGGAAAGCTGGCGTGCGAGGGTGGGCCAGCCGGCTTTGCCCACTGCTGCTGGAGGGCTGCAGGGGACGGCAGCCCCTGGACGTGGGGGACGTCGCCGCGGCTTGGCCCGTTATCCCGGCTAAAGGGCTGGTTTCCCGCAGAACTACCTGACGGGAAGCTGTGGGCGAGGATCCCTCCGCACAGATAAGTCTGGCGGCCAAGGGGAAAAAAATGCAGCTGAGAACACCAACATGCCCTTTGCTGGGCTTCAACCACAAAACCCCAAACTCTCAGACAGCTGCTAACGGTAAGCGGGACGCCTTCCTCGATGCCTTCCTCGACTCCGTCTCACAGCGGGTCACAGCGATGCCAGCTCGGCTTGGCTGCCCGCCGGGGAGGGCTGCACGGGTGACTGCTCGCGTGCCTCGCGCAGGGCGTTCGCGCCGCTGGGGCTGTTGCGTTATGTGCAGCAGGTGCCCGAGCCTGCGAAGAGCACGCGAGCCGGGACTGCTTCCGTGCCCAGGCTGTGGCCAGCTGCCCCCATTTGAGCAGCGGCATCTGGCACAGCCCAGGGTGGCAGAGAGGACTGAGATGTCCCGTGACTATAATCCCTCTATGGCTGAGACCAGCTTTATCTATATAGCATGCCAACATAGGGCTCTGTCAACTATTAGCCCAGAAAGGGCAGCAATGACCTTGCTAGGACAGCCCAGAATTTGCTTCAAAATCCTCAGCAGGTGAAATCTGCATGGGTTTGCCCAGCTATAGTAACGAAACCACTTGCCCAAGGATCAGCAAGGGCCATAAGCAGTTTTTATCAACAATAATTCCCCAGAGCGGTGCAGTTTTTCTTTTGAACACAGCCAGAGGTTGGGGCCTGGCGGCTGGTTGGAAGTGGCGAGTGCCCTGCACGCTAGAAGCGGTGGAAGAAGGACTCAAATCCTGCCTCCTTTTCCGCTCCCCCATCTCCCTCTCCCCATTCGCTCACCTGGTCACTCTCGTACAGGGCCTGGAGCGGGCTGCGACCGGCCTTCCCTTGCCAGGTGGTCCTCATAACCCTGTCTTCTGTGGCTGGAAAAGGAGCGAGACAAAACAGAGGTGTTGGGAGTGCTGCTTCCCTCAACCCCTTCAGGGCTCTGGGGCTGGTCAAGAGCCAAACTCGCTGCAGGCAGCTCATCCCAGCGGGACGGCCACCGTCGGGAAAGGTGCCGCAAGCCACCCCGCGCGGCCCCGGCGGCGGTCACAGCTCCAGGCCGAGGGAGGAGGCTTGAGCCCGTCGGGGTCACTGCGCCCCCGGCACAACCGACGCGCTGTTGAGGTGCCGTGTTTCATCGTGTCACGTGTCGTTGACGCGTTAGCGGGCAAGCAAGGCAAGGCAGTCTGACCTCGGGATTTGCAGTAATGGTAAAAAGTTAAGCCACAAGCAAGTTACCCACCACCCCTTCGGGACTCACTCTCCAGAGGCGAAAAATTCCCCTTCGTAGCCCAAACGCCTACCCAGCGCTCTGCAAAGACTGCATCACGTTGCAGCCACGCAAGCCCCTGCGCAGTCATACGTGCACATTTAAACAAAGAACTTTAAAAGATATTAAAACAGATCAAAATAGATTAGATTAATAATTGTGTTATTAAGATGCAAAAATCTCTATCTCTGTTCTCACTAATCTATGACCTGCTGAAAGTTTGGAGGTGTTTTAATTTTTTTTTGCAGCACAGATGCTGCTTTTCCATTGCCATTTCTATCACTCACCCAATTTGAATGGCGTGAAATCTGATCTGTTTGATTTGAGGCCTGCTGAACAATTACACTTACTTATTCCCAAATGCTATCCAAATGTTAAGTGGACTGCAGATGCTTCACACGCTGGGTTTTAGTCAAAAGAAAGGATTTATTTCTACGAAATTAAAAATTACAGACCCCAGCACAAAAATTCTCTTATACAGGCCTTCAATAAAAAAAAAAATTGCTCCTCTCTCTTATTTTTTCAACAAAATCTGCATTTAGAGTTCAGCAGGTCCGGGCTTGTCCTTCAAACGAACAGAAGGCCATAAATAAAGACAATTGCTTGTTACAGTTTCAGGAGCAACTATTAATAATTTGATCCATGTGTAGCCAGGAAATGCCACTGCCTGCTGGCTGCACCAGCGAGGGAATTACCGACCAGGAGGCAAGAGGACCCGGCTCAGCTACCTCGCAGGACAAGGAGACGGCAGCTGTGCTTGGTGGAGGTCGGGGCAGGTCCAACACCGGCAGCTCTGTGCTGAGCCCCAAGAGGCTCAGAGTTTGCATTTTCAGGCTCACATGGTAATTAGCAGACAAATTGTTCAGATGCTTCGCCTAACTGTGATAAGAAGTCCTTTTAAGATTTATTTGCTATTTTATTTTTTTCCTTCCACACAGCAATATTCCCTTGAGTGTTTGAGGCTGAAGACAGCCATCTCAGCAGCTCCCTCCCCTGCTCTGCCACGCAGAGCTGCTGATTCGATGTTGGAGGCTTGTCTGCAGCAACAGCAAATGCGAGGCTGGATCTGGCCTGCCTTGAATCCTATGCCAGTCACCGAGTCAGTGACAGACGCGCAGGTTCTCGTGCTCATAAATTTTGTAGGCATGCAACCACTTTCCCGGCTATGAAGAAAGTGATCCAAATCGGACCTCCTGCCTGCTTGAATCTGCTGAGAGCCTGAAGCCACAGATGTAAGTGATATGTGGCTTACCTCAGTTGAGGTTAATTTAGAGCCCAAAGGCAGAAAGTTAATGAACACACCATGAACTCATTAAAGAGTTGTCCACTACCGCAACGGCTCCTAACTCTGAGACACCAGGGATCAGATCAGGGCGTCCACTGCTGGGAGCTCTTGGCCCAGGGCAGAGCCTGGGGAGGGCAACGGTGTTACCTCTCAGTGGGTCGGGGTGACCTGCTGTTTGCAATTTTTTCCTACTCAAGCTGGGGAAAAGAAGGTGAACTAGGAAGGTGAGCTGGGGATAGCAAAGGGAGGAACAAGTTAGCGAAACAGTTAGAGCCCTAAATTAGGGCTCTAAATTCAAAACTGGCACCATCTACAGCAAGGAGGATTAAGAGACAGCATTGAGAGCCAAGGAGGAGGAAAGAGGGAGCTGGGAAGATGGAAAGACAAAGGAGGATGGAAGCAAGGTGTCCTGAGAGCCCCTGTGTCTCTGTGCCCAGCCAGCAACTCTCTCTGCAAAAGCCAGCTCTAACTTAGAAGTAAATCCTGCTTCCCGAGCAGCATCACCACGAAGGGTGCTCAGCCCCTGCTGACACCCTAGCCAACGGGCCACCACAGCTCAGTTGCTGCTCAACGTTGCTTCAGATCCCAGCCTCCACCCCAGGTTTTACTGGCAGAGGAAGCAAAGAAAAGGGAAAGTGTCCGCTTCGATTGCAATCCCTCAGCCCCAAACTGCCAGGGACCCGTTACCCAGCACTGCCCGGACAGAAAGAATCAAACCACGTGGCCTGGCTATCCCGAACTTAACGCACAGAGCAAGTCATGGGGGAGAGGTGTAGGCCCTCCCTTGCACAAATACCTCCTAGCAGCTATCCGGTCTCTCACCCACCAGCTGCTTTTCATATCTGTGTCTCGTCGGCAGACGATACGACAGTTCAGTAGTCTCGTACGGCAGGAAGGGAGCTGAAAACAGCCTAGGCTAGACATGAGAAGAAGGTTTCTAACTGTCAAGGGTGTGAGGGTCTGGGACTGTTTTTTGCAGAAAAAATAGGGGGTAAATTACATTGTGAATTTTAAAGTGGAAGAGGATGTATTTGCTGAAAGGGATGATAGGACACAGTTGCTTGAAAGATACAGTGACCTGGGAGGTCCTTCCAATCCTCTGTCTTCAGTTTCCGGTCCTGCAAGGACCTTCTAAAATCTCAGGGGGATGTACTAGTGGAGGGTAAAACATCTCACCAATGATTTCTGTTAATGCGAAGGTTTGTAACACAGAGAGTTTTTGCATCACAATTTGGGGGTCTGAACTTTCTCATTTGCTGAGCACCACGAAGCAAAAACAAATCTGTTACACAAGCCCCAGATGGATTTTTTTTTTAAATTTTTGAACCAAAATAACCAGAAGGAAAAATCCAACCCTGTCTTCTTTTTAGTGTGCTTACAGTATTTTGCTTAAATGAAAACTGCTCCAAAGTACAAAGTCACCAGGGTCTGCACTAAACATAAGTCTTTCTTCAAGCTATAATTAAGGGAAAACGAATGACTGACTTCACAAGATTTCATCACCAGTGAATATACGCTTGCGTGTTCATGGGAAATAATGACACTTCCTGCAGCACTGGATTGATCAAGTCCTGACTCAACATAAGGTACAGTTTCTTTCTCAATCCCCTGTATCCGTTACCCCACAGGAGGGTGCAATGGCATCTGTGCTAATGAGAGATAGGAGGAAGATCTAACGTACACAGCACTGGGCTGAGACACTTGCCCCAGGGGACTCCCATTTCCCATTTCCAGGCTTAGACATTGGGAAATGCAAGGGAATTAGACTGAACCCTTTAAAACTATGCTCACTGTATCGTGAATTTGCAAGCAAGAGTATTAAACTCAAGTCCCTCTCCTCGCTGGGGCTGATAAACTCCTGTTCTATTTAAGAGTATGACCCCGCCGCGGTCTGTTTGCAAGCACTGTGCACCGCAGACACTTGTCCTATATTTAGTAAAAGCAACGTGGAGGCGTTTGTTTTCAAGAGTAACACATGCATCAACCAGAACCTTTCTCGCGAGGGACGTAAACAAACCGAGGGTGGTTCAGGCTGACCTGAAACTGCTAGAAATGCACACAGCTTGCGCTGGCGCTGCTTAGGGGAGCGTGGAAAATGCATTCCCAGGGAAGTGTGGGGCAGGGGCAGGTCACAGCCTGGGAGGATCGGGCTGGCTCTGCAGGGTGCTCTTCAGGGTGAACAAAAAGCAAGTCCGTAGCAGTGCAGGGAGTGAGCAGAGGTATAGCAGGTCAGATCTGTACTCTGACTGCTCTGGGGCTGCACCTCTGAGTGCTACCGAGGCAGGGGTAAAACATTGGTCAGGGACTTCTCCATCTCACATGACTCTTGCCAACAGCCTAAGCAGAGAAGCTGCAAAACGAAATTTCATCCAGGCTCTTGCCAACACGAGATCTGTCAGAAAACAAGGCACCTTCTCTGAACAGCAGCAAAACCCCCCTTCCCAGGATCCCTCTTCTGCTCATGTTGTACAGGATTCCAGGAAAAAAAAAGGGGGGGGGGAGGAAGGAAAAAAAAAGAAAAAAAAAAAAAAAAAAAGGAAGGCTGCGCCCAGGTGGCTGGAAGAGCCCTGGAGCGCTGAGCTGGCAACGGGAAGGAGCCAGCTCTCCACATTCACTAGATCTTGACAGTTTTTGCTCTCCAAAGCGATGACACCATCCCCAGCACGGGGTGCTCGCCAAACCCTTCAGAGCAAAAGTCTGGACCGATGGCAGGTTTTTACAAGCACTCCAACCACAGGAAGTCTCCTAACTCAGAAACCGTCTGCTCATTACAGGCTGTGTCCCAAGGAGAAAATTAAACGAGCTCTTGACTGGGCCATTAGTACGAGTGTTCGAAGACTGTTAAAACTCTCACTGGAGGTGAAGAAGCAGCGACGACACAGCTGTGCACAACTCATGAGGTACCGCGACGGGCATTGGTGAATGCGGAGGGGCAGCAGCTGATCCGTATGCCGGGTGTCCAACCTTCGTCTGAAGGGCGGGTGTCACAATGGCTGCAAATGCTGTCAGCTGTCAGCGCACGTTCAAACGGCTCGCATGGAGACAAGTCCAGGCCTCCTGCTCCCAAGGCATCTGAGATGGCCAGGAAGAGCGACATGGCCATAAAAGCAGCACAGAGGCCAGGGCGTCTGTGTCCTCCCTGAGCTTGGGGGAGGCGGTCTCCACACATTGAATAGACAGTGTGGACCTCCTCAGCCCTGGCTTTGACAGCCCCCACTGCCCCATGAGCCAGAGCTGTGGTCAGCCCTGCTCACCTTCCCACAGCACCAGCACCTGCACACCTCTGCCAATGCACTTCTCTCCGGGTATCTCCCTCGTTACCGGACGCAGAGTCCTCATCAGGCAGCTCTACCAACACAACTCAGCCCTAACTTGAACATCATCCCTCTTCCCTGGCTACTCCATCCCAACCACTGCATCATCCAATCCTGCGATACTCTCCCATCCCGGGTTCTCTCCCTGGCCTGTCCCCTACTTGCTTCCCAATCCTGGCCTTGCCTTCACCACTCACCTAGTACAAGCAATGGCCTACCTTGCAAAGGCCGAGCTCAAGGGGATCCCACAGACTCCTGGCTGACATGCACAGCCCAAGCCCTTTTGCTGGAAATGAAAGGAAACCAAATGTGCAGGGGGAACAGGGGAAAGGCTCGATTCGTGACCTGTGCCTGTTTCTTCCATTAGGTTTGGGATGCAGCCGGGACTGCAAGGAGGAGGGAGGAAGGGGGCAGATGAGCAACAGCATTTACGCTTCCCTCTTCTTCCATTCCTTCTGCTGAGAACAAGTCAATCACACCATCCTCTGCACAGCTGTGGTTTACCCATTGCTGGGATGCTCCCAGGACTCTAAGCAGTTTGGGAAGGCCTATGAATATTGAAATATTTGACAGTGTTGAGGAAGGAGTATCATCAAAGTAAGTTAATGGGCCGTGCTGCATTTTGGCATCACAGCCCTAAGTACAGCAGGACCTTCCATCATGGGGGAGCTGCCAAGATCTCAGCATCTTGGCTTTCCTTCTGACTTTATAGCTTGTTACTGAGTTTCCCAGATTCCACCACAAGCGATGGTAATCCTCAGAAATTTAGCAAGGCCACAGTTGCATCCGTAAGCAGGGATGTTACTTAGCCAAGGCATATCCAGTTTCTAAGAGAGAGAAAACGTCAACCTTTGGCAACCACTGGATCGCCATTTGGATAACAAGCATCAAGACAAGCTGTCAGGATATGACTATGATCCAAATCCAAACAGTTTTGCAAAGAGACAGGCAGAAGGAGATATTACATTTGCCCTTTGCATCCTCAAGGATGAAGCGAGGGAATAGGAGTGATGCACTGCAGGAGACAGAAAACCCATTGCTAAGGAAGTAACACCGATCAGAACAAAAAACTGTACGAGAAGAGCCTGAGAGGAAGCACAGGCATATTTTGGAGATTATTGTGCTACTGGTGCTTTCAGGCTTTCCTTCAGAGCTTAAAAAGTCAATATACTGCCTCCCTCTTTTCCTCCTACAGCCTAGATTTTAGTACTGTTTCCATCAAAGGCAAAGCTATTATCTTGCAGCAGTGTGACATCAATACCTCAGTAGGCTCTGGGGTTTAAATGATTTGCCAGCTCTCTTTGGAAAAGGGAAAGGATTTTAAACCTGTGACTATTTAGGTATATTAGTTGATTATGGAGACAATCAGGCACGTGTGAAGTGAAGGAAAGATCGGCTCATGCCCATCCCAGATTTTTGGAAGCGCTAGTGAAAGAATTTGCAGTTCTGGTGGCAGAGACTCTTAATTAGGGAGGGTGGTTCTGTGTGACCACAACAGTAAACCCAGTGCCCGAATTTTAGAGTTTGGCTGGGAGACTGGATTCAGGCAGTGACAAGTCTGTTAGTCTGACATCAGCATTACCAAGGCCTCAGAAAACAGTCTGAAGGAAAGAAAACAGTTAAAAGACGTAGGAACAATTGCAAAGAGGAATAAAATGCAACATGGCATTTGCTAAGCGCAGCTCATACTTGTCAATAAAATAAGCCATTTTTGTAGATCAAGAATATGTGGCAGATCTGCACGCAGATGTTAGTAAAGCACAAGATATGACATACCACAGGAAATAATTTTTTCAACCAGAGACGACGTTTAAAACAGGAACTGTAAGGGACACAAGCAACTGGAAAGCAGGCTGCACTAGAAAGGGGAAGTGGCTGGGCAGAAGGAGAATTTCTAGTGAATGTATCTCACAGATTGGCTTTGGGATCAATACCTCAGGAATGAGCTTAACATAAAAATAGAACAGAACTGATGATGGACATAGTATTGAGAGAGACTGCCATGGCAGGAGGAGACTGAAGTACCAAAGAGGGAAATTAAAGCTTTACCCTGGATGAGAGGACTGGAGATGCAACACAATTTAATTAACAGTGTTGGAATTTAGCAGTTTCTGCTACTTTGCTGCTGGAAATGGCAGGAGGCCCCAGATGCATTAGTCGAGGACTATCAGCTGCCAGTGTGACACAGTCATGAAAAGGGCAAATGAAATCCTAAAATATATCAGGCGAGACGTTTCCCATAAGAGCAAAAAAGCTGTGAACACTATTATCCAAAGCACTGGCGACCTTCATCTGCAGCACTGACAGTTCTGGTGTCCTGGGATGGAAGAAGCTGGCTCCACATTGAGCAAGCGCAGAGGAAGACGCCTGAGGTGATCAGGCGGGTGAGCACAGCACTCGCTGTCCTTTGGGAGACTGAAAGGACTTGGTTGTGTCCACGAGCCAAGTGGGGACATGATCGTTTCCTGGGAATGCGCCAGCAGAGAGGGACAGGAGATGTCCCGGGTGCAGGCCAACTTCAGGCCCACCTGCTCAGGGGTCAAGATGCGTGACTCTGAGGGGAGGACCCGAAATCCCACATCAGTGGGATTTCGGCCAAGATGCAGTGGGAAGAATCCCAAATCCTTTAGGGATGGAGGCTGAACTTTCAGAGATTTTCCAGGCTGGACTGCCTGGGCCCCGGGGCCACAAGGTGCCAAAAGCTCCACTTCAGACTCCTATATGTTGAAGAGGGTTAACCTCCAGAGATTGGGCGCTCTGGAGACCACCAGCCAAGGAGAGTGGAGAGAGAACCCATGTGCTTGGACATGAGTACGCACCCTGAGGAGTTAATCCTGATACTATCATTCAACTCCACACCACTGTCTGAAACCCCCAGCTTTGCTTCCTGTTGTGTCTGCACAAAAATCTAAAATTAGAGAAAAAATAATTGTGGTGCCTGGCCACCCAAAATGACCTGTCTGGGTGTTAATTACAGCTTGTGACTCCCAGAGGATGAGCGTGAAAGGCGTTTGTTCGTAATGTAGGAAGACTCAGTTTTCAGGGCAGCCCCTCTTTAAAGGGGATGCTTTCTCATAGCTGAAACTTCAAAGAAACTCTAAACATGATTCTGGGGGGGGAGGGGGGAGACACATTTCTGATGAACTCTGGATTTGAGCACAGGATAAGGTATTGGTGACATGAATTGACTGTCTGGCCCTAAAGCACACATCAAAGTCAACTGTGCAGCTACTGCAAGCCTGAAACCGGGACATGGAAGTCCAGAATGGAGGAGCAAGGGAGGATTTGCGGAGGAGGTGGGAAGAGAGGGGAACGTCTGCCTTACAGACTCTGGAGGAAAGGAAGCACTCTTATCCCTACTGTGTTCGGAGGAGAAAGAAGTGTTTACTGAGCAATATTAGCCATTTTTATTGGAAGAGGAAGCAACACTCAGAGCTCTACAGTCTAAAGGGATCAGCCTTAAAACTCGCACTTAAAGTAATGGAGCCAGCCACTAGAAGATCCAGAAATTAGGACCTGGATCTTTGTGGCTGCTGCTGCCTACTGCAATGAATTTCTCCAGATTTTGCTACTTTTGACTCCTCTCTGCTATCTGTCATGAACGCCAAGTGAGTGCACTGGTCATAACAGTGATAGCTCTCTCAGCCCTGACTGCAGAAACACAGCCTTGTTTCTTTATGACGGTCTCTTTGCTGTTAAAATAACTGCACCCAAGAGACATGGGGTAGGATTCTGCGATCTAATTTAAGAGAGGCTATTGAGACCACGTTGTTTAAAGCCAAATCCTAGATGCAGTCACTGCCTGCTGAATGTGTCCAATTTTTGATTTTAACATCCAACAGGAAAAAAAAAACAAACAAAAAAAGAAAATAGAGCTTGACAAGAGCAGTGATATAAGATCCACATACTGCAGCTGAGCTCAGCTTTCTCACCCAGTTTGATAGTGAAGCCTGGGATACGCGGCCCAGTTGGCAGCTGGAGACTTTGACACTGTCAAAGGATGGGTCATAGCACAGAGGCCAGGAAAGCATGGGGCGACTCATGGTCCGCATGAAGAATGGTCACTGTGCACCTCCAGGCCTTGCCTGGAAGAATCGGAGCAAAGACAAAAAAATACCGGTCTCAAAGAAGCAAAGCTTAATTCTAGGAAGCTCTGGCCCTTTTGCCTCTGCTCAGATCAATGGAGAACATAGTTGCTCCATTTCCACCTAAGCACAATGGCTGATTGCTGGGATTTTTTTAAAAGATACTTTTAAAAAGGAGGCTGGTGTGGGATCCTGAACACCAAAATCCCACACCAGACCTACAAACTTACGGCGCTGAAGACACTGACCACAGTTTAATGGAGAAGATCAACAAATAAGTGACTCCTTGCTTTCTTGCATGCTGCTGCATTCAGCTGTGAGAAAGTATGGCAACTCTGGTATTTACATGCTTACGCATATTCAAACCAAAGGGAGCACCTCTGGGAATTAAAAGCAAAAACTATTCTAATTTTTATTTTTATGGAAAGGTCTCGATTCGGGAACACACATTTTTGGCTTCAGCAAACAGGCAATTCAATCTTATTTAGACGCCTGTGACTAGTCATTGTTTGTGCATCTAAAAAGCCAGGAACACAGATAACACATGCTTGCTGAATTAGATGTCTTTTTCTTTCTTCTTTAACATTTTAACAGAACCACATGCTCAATTTGCTTAAAGCATCCTTCGGCTTTGTGAATTCAAACACAGCCACCTCTGCTGGGGAGCTGGAAGTGAAACAAGAAGCAGGAAGTATAACTGGCTGGGTTTCATTGATGGTTTCGCTCCCCAAACCAGCTCTGCGGTTCGGCTGGCTTGCCCCGAAAAACTCAAGTCTGCTTGAATGCCTTGTCTGCCAAGGCTGAAGATCCCACGCACAGAGTCATGTGATGTGCGGGGAGAGCAGGGGGAGATACGTCTGCTGTGTTAGGCCACGTGATAAAAGAGCAACCACAACGCAAGAGCGCAGCAGGACGCGACTTCTAGCAAGGCTCTGCAACACCTTGGCCTCTGCTCACCCAGTGCAGTAACTGCTTGATTTTATGTCCTTAAAACACGGTAAACAGACAGCAACCCTAACCACCCCCCCCAACTGCTGTGTCACAGTGAAAAGCTATCTCCAGCAGGTTACGTGGGCCCCCGACTCTCACTGACTTGCTGTACCACGGGAAACGTGTCTATGCGTATGGCCATAGTTTGCAAGGGAAAAGGGACCATCCTGAACGCTCTGCGTGGGCGACATAGGCTTTGAGGCCACAGTATGAGAAATCTAGGGTGGCTGGCAAATGTGGGAGCTGTACCTTTTACTGAGGGAGAGCAAAATGCACCAGCCATAGCTAAGAACGATGTTCCCTAACCTATAGGATATGACAGGTGACATTTTGCCCCAGAAGAGAAATGATGGTACAACAATTGTGTACGAAGATCTCAAAAAAGCGCTTGTTCTCCTGCCCAATCCCAACCTCTACCTTTCTCAGCATGCAAGGGATTAGTGAGAGACCTGAGGGACGCAAGAGACTTTTCAGATTTGCCTCCAAACTTCCACTGAGAAGCCTGTGGGAGTAGCTGGGGCTGAGTGGATTTGGAAGGGGCTCTCTCATGTAGGTAGCAGGACAAGTTTTTTCCTTGATCTCCATGGCTGAGGTTGGTCCCCTAGACAGTTGATGAGTATCTCTGCACTTTGTTTACATTCTGGCTTTAAGAGCTGGAGCCCCTTGGGCATGCTCAGAAGCACCGGCTGGCCTCCATGCCCCATTCTGGCAGATACTTGATAGCAAAGCACATACAGGGCCGGGCATTTTAGGGGGACAGAGCATTTCAAGATGAACAGCAATGTTCAGAGAGACATGAGCAACAGCAAAAAGTAAGCAGAAAAGACACTTTTCAGTCTTTCCCCAGGCATCTTACATGCATGCCACTGGTGCCCCGAGCGGTCATGTTACAGAACAGGGCAGAGCTCACATACCCAACCTGCAATAACAACAGCCCAGCCCACCACGCACGTGGCAAGTAACACATCCCTTTGGAGTGAAGGCTGCATTTGACTCTTTTGTTCACCCTGGGGGTATGCCAGTATGGGGTGAGCAGGAGGAACGACGGAGGAGAGCTGGCATCAAAATGCGTAGCTCTGTGGCTCTAATATTTGCAACACAAATGTATGATCTTTGTTCCAGAGCCGCATCCTCCACAGCGGTAAGATTAGAAGTTTGGAAATGCCAGTGTTTTAACCCTAATGGCCTATCCATTTTTGCTTCCTGTTGCATTGTATTTTTTTCCCCCCAGTTATGGCTTGTTTAATCTGCTCTGTCTAGGGACAAAGTCCTTTCACAGAGATTCAAAACAGACCTAGGTGATCATTCATTAGTATCAGTTAAATGACTCTCCTGTGTAGGAGGTTATGTGGATGTAGGCAACAGGTTGCCATCTGATGCATCCCCGTGTAGTGTGGTCACAGGCAGATCCGTCGCAGTCTGCCTCAGATATTCCCGCTGCTGATGAATAAGCCAGTAATATATAACTCAGCCTATTCCCGACAGCCTGCCCTTTGCTCTGCAGGCCAAGCCTCATTAAAAGCTGGCTGGTTCTGCACTTCTCTCTGCTGAGGTAGAGGCAGCGTAGCAGCAGCTGTCTGTCAGAGGCGTCTGTCTCCGCTTGCTCACTAGGGAAGGGAATAATCCTCTGTTCCCCATTAGACCTCGCTCCAGTGGCTCCCCTCCCATTTCCTGCAGCAGGAGTGGCACCCCACAGTGACAGGGCAGCCAGGCGAGTAGAAGTACCTTCCACTCGCTTGCTCCAGAGCATTTTTCGGAGCATCAGGCTTTACAATAAAGCCAAGGGGCAGGATGCCTTCAAAAGGAATAGTTAAAGGACAAATGACATCATAGCCTCCGAAAGAACTGAGCAGGGTGCCCAAGACCCTGCCTGGCAGCTGTCGCATCAGCACCCAACCAACGTCCAGTCCTACATCCCCCTCCCTGATGGGGAGAGCAATGGGCGCATTAGGAGCAGGACCTCCTAGGGGAGCCCAAGACCTATATAGCTGGTTCAGTCCCTGCGAGGGTACTGGAGCAAATCACTCCCAAATAGTCCAGTCAGGTTAGAAAGGTAAGATTGGAGTCACCTTTGCAATCCTGCTTCCTTGAGCAGATCAGTGGGCAGGCACATCCCTGTCCCCTGCAAGACCACCATGCGGTTTAACTGAATCTCTCCCTATGTCACCAATTGACCCATAACCCCCAGGTGTCGGCATGCGGCCCGAAAGCTCAACTGTCCAACTGAACCTGCTGGCTAGGCATCTTCTCCCACCAGTACTTCACTATCTCTTAGGCTCAGAAACTGCCTCCACATAACTTGGTTTTGGGCCATACAACTCTGACTCATTTTCAAGCTGCCATGATGTTTAGCAATGTGTCTCTCTGGACATCAAGATGAGTTACCCCCATCTTCTGCCCCAAACACACTCCCTGCTGTTATACAGCCTTGGGAGCCAAACCCATGGATCCCAAAGTGACAAATCCAAGTGCTACCCCTGTTCTGGCTGGCTATTCTAGCACACAAACTAGCAGGCAGCGGACAACATTTGAGCCTATTTACCCAACCCGATGTTGGGTGTCCCAGAGCCTAAGCCAGTTCCTACCATCTTGCTCCCTTCACAGGAGAGCGCAGTGCGGTGCCAGCCAGCCTCGGCATCAGGGACATGCAGAGCACTTCCCTCACACAATAGCCTTTTGAGAAAGAGCTCTCAAGCGTGAGCCAGGGACTGCGCAGCCCCAGAGCAAGTCCCTGCCAGGGCTGGCGAGGGAATGGTGCTGGCCTCTCTCCCCACCTTGGATGCCCTCCTGTAGCATAAAGGTGCTAGGGTCCTCCTCCAGGAGATCAGGGCTTCATCCCCATCTCTGCTGTTGCGTCCTTCCAGGAGAAGCCTGGACAAGTCATTTCTCCCTCAGGAAGGGAGGAAGGACAACGCTGATCTGCCCCGTCACTCCATCAAAGTGGACACAGGAGCTATTTGTTCTTGAGAGGCAGCACCATTTACCTCTGGAGGATTTACAGTCGGGCAACACTGCTGTCTGGCTGTTGCCAGCCCAGGCTGCTCACACCACTGCTGAGCTGCATCCCCCTCGACAAAGACTGATCTCTGGCCAGGTCTCATCTTACACAAGGAGCATCTCTGCAGCTGTCACTCATCACACCCCCGGAGAGATGCACAGACAGCAGAAATACAACTGTTCTCAACGGGGTGGGGAGCAAAACGCACCAGAGGTGATCTGCGAGTCTGAAAGCTTGCCTGCTCTTCCATCAGCTGGCCAAACAGAGGAGAATTCCTTTCCCCCACAGCTACAGTGCTGCTGCTACAAGCTTGTATAAAACACTTCCATAACAGCGCCCACGTTACGCAAGGAGCTGGTATTATCAGGAAAACATGTATCTGCTTTGTGGCCAAGCTCACATAAAAGGCTGGTAGCCAGCAACAGATTGTTGGAAGTTTTGGACCAGACAGTGCAAAATACCCTTGTTTAGAGGGCTTGCTGAATCAGGCAAACATAGGATCATGTCCAGAAACATCCCAATAATGGCATTCTAAGGCCTAGGCCTCCTAGGACTGCTTCCTCACTGAAGAGGAAGCTATGTAAATATTCCAGTCCGTGGTTCATGTGTTCCTGATTTAAAGCTGTTTCGTTCAGCAGAAATTAAACCAACCGAGTGACTGGAACTTGGCTGGATCAGACAGAACCAAGTCCCAGCAGCAGAGGGATGCTTGAAAGCTTAGCTCACACTTTTTTTCCACTGCTACACATTTTCTACCATCCCCCCCTAGCCCTTTGGAAACAGCCAAACCAAATAATTGACCCCCCTCCCCTCACCTCCTGGCACTTAGAAACTGCAAGAGGGCTAAACAGAGATGTCTTGCGGGGACATTACCCACAAAGCTAACGGAAAAACCACAAATAAAAGCAACTTGAAGGAAGACATCTCTGAGGCAAACCTGAACAGGACAAGACAGAACGTGCACACAAGGAGATGTACACAAGGAACGGCCCACGTACAAAACAATCATCAGCTTCAGCAGTGAAAGAAAAATCTCCTCTCCCATCAGTTCAGACAGATTAACCCCCACATATTTCTATATGGGAGAAGGTGGTTTTGCAGCACCAGGGTTGCCTAAAAGTGACTCTTCCGCCACCACCATAAAGTACCATTTCAGGACAAGATGAGACAGGGGAGTAGGGCAGGGGTGAAGGCAGTGCAATGGTCCACCTCCTTCCTTTTCTCCAGTACCTGGCTAAGACATACATTATCCCTCTGGTGCTCCTATCAGCCCCTATCACACACCTCTTCCTCCCTGGAACTCCTCCCCTTCTCCCTAGATGACTCTTATTTTTTCAGTAAGCTTCTTAAGGCCAACCCCAAGTAGCCACAGATGGCTTTTGAAGGGTGATAGGACTCCCCAAATGCCATTACCCCATCCTCAACAACCATTTTCAACCCTGCATCTTTGCTGATGAAGCGTCCCAGTACCTCCTTCCCAGACACGTTCTTCAGAAGAGTTACCATGGGCAGTGATTTCTGAGGTGATGCTTCCAGCCTCTGAGAAAGCCTTGGGGGCTGCCCAGTTGTACAAACCTCCTGGAAAAGAGGGAAAGGAGTGTTTTTCAACCTCCCTCCACAAAATGAACAAGCTAATATCCCCAGCCAGGACCTGGCATCTCCTCTCTGCCTCTCAGCCCTGCGACAGACCCACCAGGTACTGTGTGCCAGGTATATGCTATCTGGCATCCACACAGGGTGCTTTTCCCAGAGATGCTGCTGTCCCCTACTCCTGCTCATCTGCTGCCAGCAGGCAACGTGCTAGACACATCACCCCCTGCAAGTTTTACAATATCTTTGTTTGCAGCGCTGAGGTGGAAAAGAGATACTGCAGACTTCCGATAATCTATGGGTTTTCCAAGCTCAGAGATGGCTTCACATGAATACTTCCTCAGGCCCCAGCACAATGAAATTAGGCATCTATCTGGAAAGAGGCATTGGGAAGACCTGGGAGCCAGGAGAGTCTGATAGTTAGTTTACAGATAGTTTGGCTCCCACAGCCTGATAATGTAGTCAAACATCTCCCAAATAGCAATCACCCCCTTGTGGCTTCTCCAGAGTCCCAGGGCTTGAGTGGCACAACTAGATGGTAATGACAGTCAGGCTCCCCTGCACTAATAACAGTGTCCTGCTAGCCAAGAAATACACTGTAATGAGGGGCTGATGAGTCACTGTTTTACATGGGATAATTCAACAGACGGCACTATGTTCAACAGGAAAAAGCATTCGTTCTTCCCGGGATGCACTCTGCTGGCTAGAAGGCAGCAGTCCATGGACAACAGAGGGAGAGGGGTGCAGGATACATCCAGGCAATGTTCGTTCAGGATGTGGATGAAGGTCCTAAGCGATTCTGTATAGAAAGGGATTGACAGAAACAGTCGTCCACAGGAGAAATAGGAGATCCTATTCCTACTCTAACTAGCTAGGTAATGGCTGAGCATGCCAGAAGCAGCAGTGGTTGTGGTGAACATCTGGGTGCGGAAATGCAAAGCCTCAGGGAACTGAAGTGGGCCCAGAAATACAGCACACTTGCCTCCACCTGTATTTCAGATCCTTGAGGTCTGCACACAGTTGCCTACTGTCTGGGACCTTGAGCCTAGGGCTGCAAAGAAGTGCCTCTGGCATGTTATGGAGGGGGATGGAGCGGCAACAGAGCCACATCCCCTCCCTGTTGGATGTGGGGGTATTTTACACCATCGGCAAAGTGCAAATTATTCCCAGTGCTGGGCCCTTTACACATACAAATCAAGGCAGAAGGCATATGGACAGCCCAAGAGGCCAGAGCGTATTAAGTGTGCACAGTTTCCAGCCTGCTGGGGAAAGGCAGCCCGACGCTCCCTTGGCGTGGGGTTGCAATGCCCCTTGTTCATAATGTTGTCACCCAGCTCATGAACATTTCCATGCTGGATGGCTCAAGCCAGAGGTCATAAAACTGCAGACAGCAGATAAGGGCCATTCCACCTCCAGTGCTAAGTGCCATCAGCAACAAGGGCCACCAGACTTCAGATTTCTCCATCTGGAGCTGACTCAACACAAACGTATCGACTTTCATAGGAAAACGTCTCAGCCCAGCCTCCCTGGTGCTGTGGCAACCTTTGTGAAGGAGGGAACACCACCTTGCCAGGAAATGACAGCAGACGCCTTCTGAACGGCTGATGAGACAGAAGCAGCAGCTTTACAGCTGACCTGACCTCCTTTCCAATGTCTCCCGTTGACTCCCTATCCCAGGAAATGTCAGGTCTTGCCCCAGTGATGAGGGTCTCCAGTTGCTAAGGTGGAACTGAAATGAAAGGAAGTAATTGGAGTGGAAATAAAGATCTCGTCCCAGGGAAGCAAACAGGGAGTCCTGAGTTATAGCACTGCTTTGCAACGACTGTAACAGCACTGAAGACAAGATCCTAACCACAAATCACACCTAAACAGGGCATTCTGACAGACTGCACACAAGGCTGCAGTTGCAATTACTACAGAGATGTAAATTAAACCTATTTCGTGCTTCATGTCATCATTCCCTCTTCCACTGAAAGTGTTCAAAAGGTACCTCTGCAAACGAGCAGTCTCTTCATTCTCACCCCTTGGGATCTGCTGGAGAGTCCATTTGGTCCAGGCCACGGCTGAACTCAATAAATCACTGCTCTGACATAGCCTGCATGCTAGGATCCGTGCTTCCCATTCAACACTGCATGAGGCACGTGATGGGAGGGAGGCACAGAACCAATATTCAGAGTTACTAGGATTTTTCTCCAAACCACTAAAAAAATAAAGTTCTCTGCTGAAGAAGCTCCAAAACATGGAAAACATTGCTGACAATGTAATCTCCATTGCCCTATTCTATTATTCTTTTTATAGATTTAATAGGAAGTAGAAGCAAAGGTGTTGACTTTTCACCATCCTAGGCACGCAAGTGCTCCCAGCCACTGTGAAGCTAGTGCGACCCTGTGTACAAACCCTCACTGGGGCCCTTCTGCGAGGCAATTCCCAGCTGGCCGTTGTAGCACTTGCGTGTCAAAAGAGACAGTGAACTCCTGTGTGCATTTTGCTTGTTGTGCCTGGATGACCAATCCGGCCCACAGAACTCTGTACTTTCAGTGCAGTTTGTGGTTAACACTAGAGCTGAGGCACTATTTAGCGTTAATGGGTTTGCAGCCAAATCCTTCTTCCATATGCTGTACACAGTCGCTCAAACTCCAGCCACCAAGGTGGCTGGGAGATTTAAGGGGATGTCATCAGCATCATCAGATGTATTTATTGTTAAGCTGTTACAAAAGAGAACATTAAATTCCTGACACGAGACTGGGTTTGAACCTTCCTGCACTAGTTTAGATTTCTACTGCCTCCTTGTCCTTCATGTCACATACACACTGGGCAGGAGAAGAATATTTTCTTTCTGGCTTTATTGCTTTTGCCCCCTCTTCCCCCCACCAGGAGATTGCCCAGAACCAACTACTGAAAGCTCCAATCTGTCCAGGATTTAGCCAGATGACTGTATTTAAGGAGTACTCATCATACCCAAGTCATCACAGAGACCAGCAATTGCTGGTTCCAGAAGCGACTGCGATTCACAGAGAGCTGGTAGTTGGGGATGCTTTATGACCACTTCAGAACTACACTATGCTCAGGATCCTGGGAGATGAACTCGGCATTGCCATTAGGAAGAAGAGAATAAAGCTGTAAAGGGAAGTTCCTTGATTTTTATAAAGCCTCGTTAAAGCTCTTTCCTTTCTTGATTCCTGCTTTCTTCCACAGATTTCTTTGCCTTTATGTTTCTGCAGGTAGTATTACTTCATTTCTTGCAGATGGCCCTTCTTTCACCATCATGGTGTTACTAGCTGCACCCAGACACTTGGGTTTGGTACAGCTGGCCCATGGCTGCGTGGCTGTCTCCTTCCTGGAGACAGGGAAGGCTCAGGGCCTGTTTTTCAAGGAAGGCTTTCTTGTTCCCGTTTAGTCAACTTGAGTCAAAAGATCAGCCAGGGAAATGCCAATCAAGTGATGGAAAAGGGTGACAGCTATAGGCTTAGCTCACAATAAATCATGCAGAGAGGGAAAGAAAGAATCCAGCTGCTTCAAACAACGTGCCAAGTGCCACAGCATTGCCACCAGGGTGCAAAGCAGGACCTAAAGCCAACAGTGGCTGGTTTGGACAGAGCGTTCAACGGTTCTTTCTAAACCTACCCGTCCCCTTGGTGGTGGCAGGAGGCTCCGGTCACTTAGTACCAGGCTGAGGCAGATTCAGGGAGATTTAATATATCACAGGCGTTTGAGGCAGGGGGATGCATTCCACTAGGGCGATGTGCCCAGTTCTCTGCTGTGACATGGAATGCGATCTAGATCTTTATAGGAAACAGAAAATTAACAATATCTAGGAGGAACATGGCCTATGTGAGCAAATAAAATGCTTATGCATAAGCACCATGGAACTTCACATTTTCAAATGGTTAATTCCTTCTACAAGCCAAGCTAGAAGCTTTCCAAGAGCAATTTCTCTTTGCCATTATGCCTGTCGTTCTTCTGGCCCCAAATGTCTGCTTGCATGCGTGATGCAAGTCTGAACTGCCAGCATTTCCATTCCCTCTCAATAAACTCCCTTTCCAGTCCACTGCTCAGCAGGAATTGCAGCAGAAGGGCTTGCGCTGGCAGTGTCAAGGCAGAGATCCCTGCCTGGATGCACAGAGGCTGATTTTCAAATGATGAGGCTACAGTCCTGCACGTGATCAGAGACATACCTCTCCCCTGAACACCCGCACTCTCGGTGGCAGTGTCCATATGCTTTCATGGTCCCATCGCTGGGGCAGGCATAGGCAAGCTGTAGCGGCAGTAAAACCCCTGGGCTCAGACAGCTGCATGGATTTGTCAAGCCGAGAGCCCAGCTGCACCAGCCTGCTGCCTTCTGTTCAGCTGCTGAGGCCAAGACAGTCCAAGCTGCCGGGAGGCCAAGCTGAACTTGCACAAAACCTGTTTGCAGTCAGGTCTAGTTCAGGCAGATGTTGTTTGTGCCCTCTGCACACAGGCTACCTACACATATACAAGAGAAAGCCAAGTCTCCCTAATGTTGTACAGCTCAAGAACTTGCCTGCTGAATACATTTCAAGCCATCTGGTCAGCTCTGTACATCTGGAACTGATGAAAACCTCACCAAGTAATCTTGGAAAAAATGCACATTCATCAAACCCTTCTCAATGCGCTACGTAGTCCACAGCCATTCCCTCTCTGGCTTTCCTTCACTGTTCTTGCCCCCCTTCTCTCTGTGGAGGCAACTGAGAGCGTCTGTCCAATGAGTGCCTTTCTAAATGACAGCAGTTATTAACCTGTGAAACTCACTGTCACATGATACTGAGCGAAAGGCATGGACTTTACAAATGTGTGGAAGAGATGCATGAACTTGCGGAGCAGGACTGCTGCAACTAACGGGGTGTGAACTAATTATGGCTTGCTGGAGGCTAAGGAGAAGTGTCTCCAGTACATAACTCTTCATCAGGAACTCCTTGGGCCTATTGCAACTGCATTTAGTAGCAGGCATGGCCTGAGGCCACCACAGAGCCCTGTCTTCCCAGCCAGCATATCTGATATAGAGTACAAACATTTCCAGTGTCACTGCAGCACTGAGACACAACAGATACAACACCACTGGTAGCAATTCGTTTGAGTAGTTGTTGGATTTATTTCCACGGTGCCAATCAAGTGCTGAGGATGGCTGGTTAGTAGCAGGTACTCTGAAGACTCCCCTTTCCTTTCACAGGACAGGAGCAAGGTCTAGTAGATACCTCAGGAAGAGGAGAACCAAAACTGTCAGAGTCCAGTCAGCCTTGTTTCAATCTCACAAAGCCAGTGTCTGCCAATCCTATTAAGCTAAAGGGAAATGAACCTCTTCGATATTGCCAGGAGTAAACTTGGAAAAAACCCAGCTGTGAATATGCTACCCACTGCACCCTTGCCAGTAGGAACGGCACAGCTCTGCAGATGTGTGCAGGACTGAACTCACAATCTTTCCATGCCACAGAGAAATATTACTGTGCAGATACACTCCCTACAGTCAGATAAGGGGAGGGGCAGAGCTGCACACTTAAGAGGGCAACATCGTAAGAACAAGGAAGGGGAATTGCGGAGGAGCTTCTGACCTCCAATTAGTTTGTGCTAATTTCCCAGGTCCTTGACTTGAAGGAAGTCCTCTTGAACAGGGGAGCTAGTCACAGAAATACCCACAACCAGCTGCTCCATATAAACATCACCTTTGAACCTAATGTCAACATTACCCTTCTTCCTGCAAGGTCAATAATTCATCGCACAGAGCCACTAAGCAACATCTGGCCAGAGAGCAGGGTTGGATCATGTTTCATGATAGCGGTGAGGCTGCAAATCTGCACTCACAGAGAGACCAAGAGACAACTGAGGGCCTGCCTGCAAGGGAACACCATAAATCCCTCTGCCACACCCTCTGCTCCCTCCCTCCGAGAAGGGTTGGACAAGCAGCCAGGAGATGGAGGCCTGTTAACCAAGTGTCGCTTACAAAAAGAACAAGCCTTGACCACTGTCGTGGCAAGACTTCTGCCTCTCTGTCCCTCCCTACCACGGAGGGGACATGGGATGGGAAGGGACCCATGAAATACCCTGTGCAGTTTCAGAATGATCAACAGAATATCTCCTCCATGCAAACACACCACAGGTACAATTGCCAGTGCCTGCCAACCTGCTGTGCCCAAGCTAGGAGCTGGCTGATTTGCAGCTTGAGCTCGTGAGAAGATGCGACCTCCAAAAGAGACTTTTCAGTGATGAAGATGCTTCAAACCCAGCTGAGAACATGGAGAAATCTTAGAGGGAATCTTTGAAAATGAAGTCCAGTCCTGAAAAAATTGGGTCCTCATCCCAGCATTGGCTGTTTCTTCTGCACAGCAGCTCTCAGCAGCAGTTTGCTTACAAGGCCATGCAACACACTCATGTGAGCACGACAGAATGCGAAGCAGGCAATGTGGCTTTCAGTGTGTCCCAGCTGCAGAAACAGCTAAGCAACACTACATATCACCACGAAGGCTCAGCGACAGCAATAAGGTAGAGCAACACTGCTAGGAACACTGAATGCGTTTGTCTGTCGTTCCCCCAGTGCACTAGGGACAATAATTGATAAGGCTGAGGGAAAGCCAAACATGCTAACAGAGGAGGAGACAAACGGGGCCTGAAAGAGCCAGGCTGAACTATCCACAGGGGGTTGGAAATGGCTATTGCTCAAAGAGCACAGCAATAGGAGTAGGACGCTCTCCTCACTGTGGAGGGAAGAGCCAGAGACTTGACAGGGCAGTGTGTGCAAGTGGGATGGCAAAAGGAGGTACACAGTGAATACACACACATTCACACCCTTGAAACCAGGTCCTAGAACACCTTAAATACCAAACAGTGGTTTGCATCTCAGCACAGAGTTGCTGGAGGATGTGGGTTATGCGGCTATGCTTTCCTGTATGAGTAGATGGTGATGAGCTACTCTGACTATCTCAGCTGTGGGTGTAGCTGCTGAATCCAAACGTGTCATAGCTGCAGCAGTAATAACCCTCAGGGAAAAACCTGCCTTCTTCTCCCAGGAAATATCAGTTCCCAGCTGTTCCCACACATTCCCAGCAGTCTGTGTGCCTGGAAATTTACAACTGTTTTATCTAATCAAAGCTCATCCAAGTATTAAGAGCTCTGGGGCACTGTGGAGAAAACACGAGTTTCCAGGCCAGCCAGCATGTTCCTCTGCCAGGCTGCAGGAATTCTGCACCGACTGGTTCAAGATTGGACACCTCCATGCCCTTAAGTTAAAAGAAGACCTCTGTTAGCTCCACAAGACTTGGGCTAAATGTGCTCAACGGAAGCCCAGCAAGCAACAGGGAAATAGACTTGCACTAGTTGAACAGATTTTGAATTCCTTCTCCTAGGCAAGGAAGATCCGGTCTACCTAGAAACAAAATTCCAACTCCTGCAGATCCCTGTCTCCAAAAAGTCTGAGCTGGAAAGCGTTACAAGGCAGGGATATTTAGAAAGCATATTCACCCCAGTCACTGCAGCTGGTAGGTAAGAGCTGCTGCAAAGAGCCTGGGAAAAGGAAACCTGCTTGATAGTCAGTGTTCAAAAGAAACACTGGGGGAGAGCTCAGTTGTCTGCTGACAAGCCAGTCTAAAGACATCCCCAAATTCACAGATCCTGCCAGGCTGTGTGGGTCAGGCAGAACAGCACTAGTTTTAAAATGGAGATCTCAGGGAGCTTCTGGGGTCCAGATCCCAAGCAATGCTCTAGCATAGCCTTTCACCATCTTTTCATACTGAAAAGCCATTTTTTAGGCAGCTGCCCAGGGCTAGTCACAGTAATGCCTGGAGCTGACACTGAGACATATTTGCCAACTGCAGGGGAGCATGTGTGCATGAGGGAGTGTGGTGTGGTGTGCTTGGTTTTTTTGCAATCGCTGTCCTGTCTGCTGGCTCAGGCTGCAGGTTGAACAACATCACTTAAAAGCACACTTCAGGGCAACACTGGGCTCTTCCAGATCCAGCCCAACGAGAGGGGAGAAGAAATACTGAGGCTGTTAAATGGTGGGGTCACAGTCAAGGGTATTACCTGCTGTAGGTTTGTCTGGCTACGAGGTCTCTCCCTAGCTAGCTCTCCTGCGCATACAGGGCAACAGGCACTACTCCAACCCAGGCAGCAGTGATAGCTGAGAGGAACTGTGCTGCCTCCTGCAAAGTCTGCAACTGTCCCGTGCCCGGCTTGTGTGACTGTAGCCCATTTGCTGACCAGCTGCCTTGCTGAGTTTTCGGAGAACACGAGGCTTAAGGAGGCATTCGGCATCAGGGAATACTGGGTATTGCTTTTGCACAAGATCCAAATCACACAAAGCCACTTCTCACACCGCGTCCTTGGGCTTCACTTCTCTTCCCCTGTACTCATACATACTGCATTCCTCACCCAGAGCATCAGGCTCTCCTTCTAACACAGTAGGTGTAGCATTAGCTTTGCTCCCTTGCTCATTAAAACTCTTAAAGAGAAGCAAAACCAAACCACATGCCCCAGTGTTACCTCCTGTGCTGGCAAATCTGTGAAGGACGTGCAGAAAGAGGAATTTATCTGAGCGGTGGCCACCCAGCTCCTGAGAATACAGAGCAACTCTTTCTTCCCACCTCTGCCCATGTTGGGCTTTGATTTAGATCGAGATTTTGGATTCCCAATGAAGGCCGCAGGCCCACAATTGGGAAAAAGAGAACAGAATGAGGCCAGGCGGGCTGCAGAGGGGATGCCGAGGGAGGCGGTTTAATCCCTCCTTATCAGAGCTCTGCAGACGATTGTGCTGCTGGAATTACAGGGGGTGCAAACCTGCAGCAGAGACAAAACTGGGCAAGCCCGCAGCAAACCTCCATAGCCAGCAACGAGACAACGACTGGCATTGGGTAACATCTGCTGAGGGCAGCAGCACCATGTGTTGGGTGCACTTAGCAATTATCTTCCTCAAGGCAGCCCTGCTAGAAGGATTCTACCATTGGGGCAGTTGTGTCTGAAGAAAGGAAAAATTAAAAGAATCATGTAAAACAGGGAAAAATCACAAAGGGCTTATAACAGAACATAAGCCTTGCCCAAAGGTACAGATCCAGACAGGAGACAGAGGGCAGCCTGGTTTACAGCAGTGCAGGCTCTACAGGTACATGTAGAAGACAGAGCAGACTGGTCTGAACTGGACAGCAGAGGCTGAGCATACGGGGTTCAACTCTCCACTGACACCAAGCTTCCCCTTCATCTATCAAATGAAGGCTGGAAAAAAGCCCTGCCTGGATCTGAACACCTCAGTCCAGGATAGCTCCATTTGTACCAGTTTTCAGCAGCAGCGTAAAGCCCGAAGTGAAGGCAGGACCCAGGCATGGTGATGTTCACACTGGGCCTTTCAGGCCAGCAGAGCTACTCTCTGAGATGTTCCCTCCCTCTCAGGCTGCTAATGGTTTTTAAATGCCTTTTAACAAGAAAAACTTTTGGGCATTTGCCCAGCTGTGCCTCAAAGCCTCGATACAAGAAGTAAAAGCCTTGATTGAAACAGCCTGGCTTGGCCCCCCAGAGGTATTTGGGGAGTTAAGCTCTTCTTTAGGTACTCACTCCGAGTGGGAATAATGGGAGTTAAGCACCTAATGCCTTTGTAGTTTCTTGGCTTCTGATAGAAAGTCCTGGGAAAGAGAGCTGTGTTTGCCCTGGGATTAAAATGGAGGGTTTGTGATGCTCTTCATCCAGATTCTTACAGGAGGCAGCAACCGAGGAAGAAAATCCAGCCCATAATAAACACCAGCACCCCCAGGAGTGTCTGTCCTTCCCAGGAGAGGGGCTGCCCAGGGGCTGACTGGCAGAAGACTGGTTTAGCAGCTGTCTCCTTCCAGCATCAGTTTCAGGGCCCTCAGGCACTGTGTTGCGTGTTCAGTTTCCAGCCTCAGACTTGACTAATAGTAGCCAGAAGGTCCTGCCTGAAGGACCAGAAGCTGCTTTACTAGAGGCCTTCATTGCAGGATAAATTGGAGTGTTGGGTTTTCACCAAGGAAACAATAGAAAAAGTCGAGCCTCCTTCGCCATTAACCATACAGGGCTGCTTGAAAACATTGCATTTCGATGGGTCTTCACTTAAACAGGTTTCATGAATATGACAACCTATTGTAGAAAAAACACAGAGGGTCTCTCTGTGGAAAGCCCGAACTGTTTGGGTGCAAAATTTTGTTTCCTTTGCTTTCTTCATAAAAATAAGAGCTCCTCTGTACCAACTTTTTCCATCAAATGGAGTTTCCCAGTTTGTAGCTATCTCTACTCAGAGACCAGTGGATAACATGCCAAGGCTCACACAGTGAGACATGTGCACCATTTCCTTCCTGCCTGGGACTGGCTGCAGGCAAGTCAAGAGGGAGAGGGACAGGACTCCATTCAACCAGGAGAAGGGGACTGGGCTGCGCTCTTGGGCTGCAGCTTCTCCATGGGCCACATACGCTCTTAGTACCCTGCTGATACTGTCTTACATCCTGGGGAAAAGAAATCACATCTCTTTTGCCCCTGGCTAGTCAAAATACACCAGTCAAGGAAGACCAATGGTATAAATCCCTTCAGATTTCATTTGGACCTCAGGGAATGAGGGGGGGGGGGGGGGGGCATGATTCTAGCCCTGCCCCTAAATCTTTCCCATTTAGAGTTACCTTCTTAAATTCCTGCAGAAGGACAAAGCAGAAAGCCCAGGCATAACACGCTTCCAAATAAAACAGCCAGGCTGGGATGCTAGAAGGATGATGCAGCACCTGCAAAGGCTGGATCCACCTGACAGAACGACCAAGACACAACTCTCTCCTGCAAGCATAGAGTTAACTCCCAGGCACACTAAGCCCCACTCCTTCCCCCCCCTTCCAAACCTCTCTCACATATCAGAGATTCACAGGAAACTGTACAAAGCCAAGAAGGACTAAGAAAGCATTCCTCATGAAAGGCCTGGCCCTCGGGAGCGGATGGACTTCATTACTGCCCCACATTTCAGCACTGGACCGCACAGATTATTCTGCCACAACAGGTCATGGCTACAGCATTTCACACTTTCTTTAAACATGGCAGATCTGAAGGCTTTCCAGCCTGCATTGCCCAATGCCTCTGCTGACAAACACGTCTGTACTTTGAGCGCTGCATTTGTGTGCTGGCTCCTGCAAGGTTAGTGACTGCCTCTTGGATTTCATAGTGCGGAGAAGGGGAACCTGAGCTGGACAAAATCGTCCCATGACAAAAGCAAACTAAACAAAATGAAACCAAATCCCAACACAACCTTAGAGGGCCTCTTCGATTTCACATCCCTGGCTGTGCTAGCAGAGTTAGCCAGAGCAAAGGCAGCTTAGCTTTTGTTATCTGGAAAGCTGAAGACATGTGTCAGCCAGCTGCAAACATGACCCAGTCTCAGAAAGCCTTTGCTGGCAGAGCCGCGCTCAGTTCCCAAGGGGTGTACTGTGCACGGGAAGTGCGAGCCGTGCAACACGCATCCTCCAGGCTGCTCTGGAGATCGCTTGCTCTCTTTTGCCAGCAGGCAGCCATCAGCAAGGAAAGGTCAATGCCCAGTCCCTCCGACGTCATCATGTCGCTGCTCTCGCCACTCGCTCAGAGAAAATATGGTGCAATATTTCTTATGGGGAAAGGATTCCCTCTCCCTGGACAACAAGTGGGGAAATCCCAAGCCTGCTGAGTCAGTGGGGAACTTGCTATTGACTTTGGTGGTGCCTGGATTTCAGCCTGAAAATACTTTCAAAAAATGGGTGGGAACTGTGATCTAAAATAGGCTCTTTACTCCATTCTAAGAAAATCCCTAGTTTGAAGAGGTTCAGACAGAGTCTAATATCTATGTGCATAAGTAGCTCCATTCAGGCTAGGTCTAGGTGTGTTTGTGGGTTCAGGGAGTAGCGCTCTGTGGAATCTCAGTCAAGTCGCTTATAAACTCTGTGCCCTGAAGGGACAAAGCTTTAGGGACGCTGACCGTGACAGTTTGCAAAAGCAACCACGGATTTTGGATGTTCAGAAAACTTGAAAGGCCAGTTTTGTAAAGATCAGCAGGTCCAAATCTCAGAAGCAGAGATCAGTGGGTTTTAAAATTACATACCTTTTAAGGCACCTTAAGCTGATGACTTAAAAAAGCAATGTAATAAAATTCAACAGACACCTCAGAAAAGCCTGGCTGGGCTGACACAGCTGAAGCTGTAAAGCCAGTTCACTTCTCCTAGGGTAGGCGATCCTTAGGCGGTTAGCTCTGTATCAGGCAGAGCTGAAAAGACTCAAATTTCCCCACTTCCAAATGCTCTTGAATTCTGAGTTATTTCATGTCCTACTGCTAATGCCCCTGGTCTACACAGCATCATCCTGTGAGCATGGATGTGTGAGCACTACCTGTGGGTTCCTCTTGCTACATGCTTCATCACCGGTTTGGCAGGAGGTTGCGACTGCAACCTATGATGTGCAGTTGGGGTGCCTCAGCCACCAGACTGAGATCCTTCCCTTGGAACACAAGAGCTTCTTCAGGGCCTGTCGGCTGCTGAGACACGTTTGGATGGGCAACAGAAAGCATCCCAAAGTTGGCAGGGTGTGGTGGTGATGGGGATCTCTCATCCACCATGGCACACCGGACGGCCATGCCAGAACCATGCCAGAACGATGAAGCATAGTTTCCTACTTGTGATATCTGCTGCATAGCAGCAGTGTGGCCTCTGGCACTGCTACACATCTTCCTCCCGTAACCCCCAGTCCTCATCCCTCAAGCTGGAGAAGCAGTATCTCCGCTCCAGGAACAGCTGGAGGGGGCTTTGCTCTGTCAGAGATCAAACCGGCTGATGTGGGAGTGGATCAGGACAGAGAAAGGGGCTTTGCTGCTTCCTCCACTTGCAAATCTATCTGGTTCCTTCCCTAAAGCTGGAGCAGTATCACAACCTTGGCACTGTTATGATCCTAGTTCTGGTATCTGTTGCCCTAAAGGAGTCAAATTGAAGGCAGGGTACATCTAACCTGCAAGGCCCCCTGAAGTCCGAGGACTCATGCAGACATAAAAGAACATGAGAAATGCAGAAGCCAGCAATAAGCAAGTGCTGCTAAAAAGACTTAAGAAGTAACAGCTGAACAGTAAAGTCAGACAGAATCAGAGCAGAAATAAAGCAATATTTTGAGCTTGAGTTTTTTTTTCCTCCCTTCTTACTGGAGAAGGTGATTCAGCATTGGGACAAGCTAGAAACAACAGGAAGTGGAGCACTGCCCATCCCTCAGGCTGCCTCTGTACAACATCTGCTTTTGGTCCCCCCCTACCGCCGTCCCCAGTCACCTCTACCAGGCACAAGTCGTTGAATTTGATACAGGAAGGACCGGGTGAGAATGTAATAGCCTGTGCTCTTACGCAGAGATCTCTTGATGTCAGACTGAAAGATCTCACCCTCCTTCCTTTCTTCAAGCACCCAAAGGTGCCTCCTCCTCCAAACACATCTGGGATCATCCCTTGGACTGCAAGGGGACTTCTTCTTGGGCAATGTCAGTCAGAGCCTTGAAAAGGGAAAAATTATGTAAAAAGCTTCCTATAGCACGCAATCGCCTTTCATTAGGAAATAGAGTCTTTCAGATGGAGGAGCTGTTTATTAACCACTTAGCAGACTGCAAGTTCACACACACATCCCTCTGACCCCTGCTAGCAGCTGAAAAACGCCAGCTCTCTGGAGGTCAGTGCCATTTGCCTCCTCAGTCTCCCTGGAAAGACTTACCACTGGAGTGGCCCCACAACATGTTCAGCTGAGGTTGCCGGACACTGTGGATGCAGAGAAATATAGGGCCTTACCATCTTCCACTCTGGCTCCTTCAGATACTCTCCCCTCTCTCTACCCCACATCCACACCAGCAGAGTCATCCTCAGTTCTCCCAGTGTGGCTAAAATCCGTACAGCTCCCCTAAGAGCAGCAATAACCGAACTTTACATGCAGACAAGTAGCCTCCAGCATTTACTGGTGTGCCAGTCTAGACATACTATGACCGGAGTTAGATGAAACAATAGTCAGAGAGCCCCACTGCTTACTCCCGCCTTCTCCATACCAAAAAATGTATGATGTGCAAAAGTCAGCACAGCCACTACTAACAATACACAGTTCCCAGAAGAGACAACAGGGGAAAATCAGCTCAGAAGATGCATGACTGATGCTGAGGCCAGGCTAGATCTCCTGGACTGCTGTGGACTGATACTAGTGCAACCAAGTCCCTGAGCGACCAAGTCCTCTGAAGGAACACATAACTACCGGCACCAAGCTGAGATCTCGTGAGATTTGACAAGGAGCTCAGCATATCTGCCCAGATGCACGAGGGACTGGAGATGCTGAAAGATCACTGCTCCAGTTAGACCCCATAACTATTCACCACGGCAGTGCCTGTAAACTCTACCTGACAGCATGCTTGGCACCAGTTTAATACACTCCTGCAACGCAGGTACCTTGCCTTCGGCCATGTGCCTGCAAGTCTGGAGTAAGACAACTGAAGGCAGATAACAGACAGGTCACCACAGACGCAAAGAGAATAGGGGACAGTCCACGTGCTGAAGCTGCACCTCATGGCCAGAGGAGAACGGGCTGCATTATGTGGGTTAATGGGGAGCAGAGCCCCCCGTAAAGCCAGACCTGGCAAGGAAAGCTAATGTAGAGTAAAGTAACAAAGGGTATGAAGTCAGTGCACACTTAAGCACACAAATCCACATGTGGCTGCTTTCCCTCAAGGAGCAATGACTTTCCTGAGCGCCAGTGAGGTTGGCAAATCCACCCAGGCCTCCAGTAGGCACAATGGGGGATTCTGCCATTGACTTCAGTACAAACAAATTCAGCCTAGCACCAAAATAACCAAAATAACTCAGTGGCTATTTAGGAACTGAGTTATTAGGAACTGAGTTATTTCAGCACATGCTGGTGTGTGGGTGTTCCTACTGCAGAACAAGAAAGTCTTATTTCAATACAGCCATTGAGTTTGGTACAGTCCATGCACAGAACTGTACTGACACAATTAAAAGTGGGAACTGCAAACGAAGGAGTTGATTTCTGCTTTTGGTGCCCAGTTAGATGAACTCTTAGTGGTTTTCTAATTCAAATGTGCTTGTTCATGTCATCTTTCCTCCCACGTTGTATGCATTGATTCCTGGTCACAGGATGGCTGAATCCTCAGTAAGTCACACGTAACCAGACTGGGGGTGGCCCAGGAAAGAAAACCTGCAGAATCTTGCAGAAAATGTAAAAAGGATCTGACTGCTCCAGAAGGGACTTGTAGCACTGTTGCTTTTTCTAGCTTTTTTTTCATTAGTATACAAAAACCAAACGATACCAGACAAGCAGAACTCCAAATAACCTCAAGGCAGTCATCATTTTAAATATGACACTTCTGTCTGTAAATTGTTTGCCTCTTATTTTAACTAGTAACTTCTAAAATTCAAGTAATTGATCTCAGTTTGCTTTCCCTTGAGCTAAAAGAAAAAGAAGCAGTTTTTAGCTTGCTTCTTTTCTGTATTTGATAATGATCTCTGTAAAGTGCCTTTCTTCTGCTATCGTGAATATTTCACGGAGCTAAAGAGGAGAGAAAATATTGCATACTGAAAAATGCTATGGGACAGAAATGACATAAATATGGAAGCTGGACACAGGGAGGCAACTGTATGTGTAGAAAACAACCAGATTTTAGACAACATGAATTTCACTTTAATCTACTTCTTTAGTCAATCACAAGGGGCAAACCTGCAGTTGGTGTTCATCATCCTCACCAATGGGCCTTCACTGAGAGTAGGAGACAGACAGCACTAGTTTACACCAGTTCAGGATCTGTACTCCAGACCTACGACCACCTGCAGGACCTTTCGAAAATGACAGTTGTCCCATATTAAGGGAATAGATCTGCAGACTGCTAAGGGTATTGCATTTCCAAAAAACTCACCTGATCAGGCTGTGGCGAGCACCTCTCAAGGTAGGGTTCCAGATCTGAAACCCCCCCCTCAAACCATTGTGAGAGGCCATTACCATGACTGTGACCCGGCTTACCCTGACCTGATGAGAACTCTACGTGGAACGATGCTGAGATCACGCACGGGATTAAACTCAAGTAAGCACAGAAATGTCTGCTGACTCAAGACACACAGAAGTCCTCTTTCAAAAACCAGAAAGCCCTGAAATGAGCCAGATTTTCCAGTCCAATACTAGAAAGTGAACCCAATGTAAAATGCAGTCCTCTCTCTGCTAGGAGCCATGGTTATTCAAGTTGATTCAGTGCTGTACTTTTTACAGAAAATTCCCAACGTTAAAATAAGTTGGCATATATTATTTGTGTGAAAAACAAAGGTCTTAAAGGTCTTAAGGAACAAAATACTGATTGCAGTCTTCTGGGATTACTGAATGCATTTGATAAACTTCACGTGCTATTCTAGCAATAACAAACGCGCACACAAACCTAATTCCTTTTCAGTCTTAGATTACTCAGACAAGTTAAGTCTTTTTCAGTTTTAGGAAAAAAACATTAAAGTGATGGAACAGCCCCTATAAAAGGGAAAATTACATTTCATTTAGTCCATGCTGATAAAATTCCACTAACATTTCAGTCAAATCAGTCTTTTGAATTTCAAGGTCTAACTTTAAAGGCCCCATCGATGGATTGCTGCTGTAATCAGAACCCATTAGTACGTTGTTAAAACTACAGGAATTACTCAATAACGTATCTTAGGAAATAGGAGCCAATTTCTAAAGAAGAGCAGAAATCAAGCAGGAAAATAAATAACCCTCCCAGTACCAAATCGTTTATATTTTAGTTCTGTTACTACTGAATTATTCCCAGGGTGGAAAATATTTCTAAGAGTAGACACTAAAGATGCCCCTTGAGCAATTCAGCCAGATTCCCCAGGACTGTTAGTGACTGCGGGTGTGAAATAGGCACTTCTTGCAGAACAGAGCAGCTCTCCTATCTTTCCTAGCCACAGCACAGCCTCAGAAGGATTTCACTGAAGTACTGTGTGCCAGTTGTACACAGCTTCATGCCTTGATTTTGCTGAACACAAGGATACTCCTGAGAGGGACAGATCAGCCAAAATAGGTTTGCTCTAAAATAAAGCATTAATTTCATGGCAAAACAACAACATTGTTACGGTAAGCTAATCACACGTTACACCCGATCACAGAAGTGAAGTTAAACGGTCTCAGCTGAGAAACATGTAACCTCCAAGCGAGTTTGCCGGTTCACCCTAAGTTAAACTTCCAGCGGATCGGTGCTGGCTTGCAGCTCAGCCCCTCTGGACTAGGCAGGCTCTCAGCGACACCGAAGTGATTTGAACCAGCAAGGGACTGATCCTGAAGCCCAGACCCGATTCACGGCTCCGCATGCCCGGACGCTGCCTCCAAGATGCGTCCTACAGACCTGCCGGATCGGGGCCCCCAGGGGAGGTGGATGGGGCCGTTCCCCGGGGCAGGGGTTGAGGATTCCCGAAAGTGCAGCGCCCCTCGCCAAAGCAGAGGAAAAACATGCGCGGATGCCCCGGCAAAGCAAACTCAAACACACACGCACGCACAAAGCAGCCAGGGCGCGGAGGGGCCGCCGGGGGGACACTGTAACCCACCTGGGTTGAGGCTGCTCTGGAAGTAGAAAACGACCAAGAGGAAAGAGCCGAGGCAGGCGGCCAGCGCCACCCGCGGCGCCCGGCTCCGCCGCATCCTCCGCCGCGGCGCAGCGCAGCGCAGCGCGCCCGCGGCCAGGGCCCGCCGAGCGGCTCCCGCTCCGCGCCGGGCGCGCCGCCCCGGGCGCCGCGGCCGGGGCCGCCCCGCTCCGCTCCGCCCCGCGCCCCGCTCCGCTCCGCTCCCGCGGCCGGGGCCGCCCCGCCCCGCCCCGCTCCGCCGCCGCCGCCGGGGCCGCCCCGCTCCCCGCCGGCAGGAAGTGAGAGCCGGGCGGCGGGCAGCGGCGCCGGGGTCGCTCAGCCCCGGGCACGGTGATTTCGCTCCCTGCAGCGCCGAGGCTTTCGCTCCGCGCCCGGCCTGCGCCGCTCGGCTCCCCGCATCCAGCCCCGCGGACCGCGAGTGGCCGTCGGGACGGTGGACGGCGCCCGGCGTGAACGGGCCTGATGCAATCCGGAATTGCACCAGGAAGAGGAGCGAGAGCGGTGCCGCGGGTGGCGGCAACCCTGGGGTTGGAGGGAAGCGTGTTCCTGCAACAGGGCTACCGGGGTAGACTCGCCTGGTTCTCATCTGCCGGCTTTCCCCCCTTTCCTGCTCGCCGGGTGAGGCTGGGGCTGTGGGCTTTAACAGCAGAGCGAAGGGGGAGTGCTTGGCTCCCCCAGCTTCCCTGCCTGCTCCCCCATCAGAAATCAGCTGCGCCCCAAATCGCAGAAGAAATCCGCTCCCTGCCAATGCTAAAAAAAATACTATTTCCCTGCAAAAACTTGTGTGATGTGTTTAAAATTCTTCTCAGGAAGGAAAGAGTTACTGATGCGTTGGCAAGCTTTGAGAGTTTTCTGATGATATTTCTCAGCACGTTTGATACTTCATAAGCTTCACAAAGTTTTGTGGCCTTAAAATATACCTTTTTGGGGGGGCTAAACTCTGCCCCCACAGACTTGAACTGAAAGCAATAATGTTTCTGAGTAACATTAACTCAAGCAATAAAGTTATATGGAAGCGGGACATCATTTTCTACTAATCGCTGTATGTTTTCTGAAGGCAAGAGTGCAAAGCTCTCTTACCACGTCCCCTAACCTCCAGGCTCTGTAATTGCAATCAAAGCAAACTCTGAGCTTCTTTTCCCCCCTTTTCTATTTTGAAATGGCAGCAATGCTATTGACCTACCTCTGTAAAACACTTCAAGACCTATTCAAAGACCACTTGTCAAATCAGAAAACCAAACTGAAAGCTAGATTCCTACTGACAAGTCGACTGCTGCTTCTCTCCGCATCTGCTAAATACTTAGCTTTCAGAACAAGAGGGCAGCTGAAGGAAGAGCCCCAGAGAAACCAAAGAAAGCTTGGATGTTTGGGCATGGTGGACTTGGTTCTGCCCTCATTTAGGGCAGGGTAAACCGGGGGAGATATTCATTGCAAAGAAGGAAGCTGGAATGAAACGTGAGCCAAAGCAGGCTTGCAAGACAGAGCAAGCCAAGCTGAGCTATCACCACTGAATAGCTGCAACAGCTCTTTAAACTCCCTGTTGAGTAGCCTGGAGAGGGGCAATAGAAATGAGACTCCAACTGAAACCTTAATACATCTCCGCTCCCTTGCAAGGACACACCAGTGTTTGCAGTAAGTGGTCAGAAAGATAACCTCAGGTGCTGACCCCAGTGCCTTTCAGATATGTTCAGGGAAGGGGCTGTAACTGCCACTGGGGAGTGAGGCAGAGAGCGCTCGGGGAAGGCTCAGGGGGGCTGGCTGGGAATATCTCTGCAGATGGAGGCTGCTCTCTGCTGCAAGCAATGCAGTGCTTGGTCCACTCAACAAGTTTGCAAACAGCAGGAATCTGCCTTACATGTAAGGACAGGCTGAGAGACCCCTGGGACAAAGGCGCTGGCTGAATCCCAGTTACGGGGGAGGGATTTGTGCACGTGAACACATTTTGATATCTGCTTACAGGCATTACCCTTGAAATAGGGATGGGCTACAAAGGGAGACCCCCCCCCCATATTTTTGTTTCTGCAGAGACTTCCTGCAGCCTCATAGGGGAATGGAAAAGACTTAGGGTTTTCATCAGCATTAGAAGGTACCACAGCGGTGCCCTGGGTGTCCACTATAGCAAAAGGGATGTCTGGAGCTGCCATCCTTGAAACTCTCAAGGGAATAGAGTGAGGTTCAGAGACTGAAGGCACTTCCAGCCTGTGCAGCATAACCCTCTTCCGACAGCTTGTCAGAATTGAAAGATGCACTCATACACTGAGTTTTTCACTGTTTGCATCTCTCAGCACTGGAATACTGTAGAAAATTTGGCCCAAAGCTCTCAAAGGAGCTAAGTAAAATAATCAGCCCTTTAGCACGATTTTTCTGGGTCCAGTAGGAGAAATAAAAACAGTATCAAGTCAAATTTCATCCACAGTTGGGCATTCACTTAAAAGAAATGAAAATAAAATGTTTAAGTTGAAACTCAGACGTGGACCTGTTGAGTCCTGCTGACTCCTGTCTGTATTTCATATCCAGAGGGCAGGGCACTGGCCTGTTTGTGATATTAGTATATGTGAGACTGGTCTTACTCAGTCCCAGGTGAATACGCTGTTCAGATCCTCAGGGCTAGATGAGGTAAGGCAAAGCATACTGTTAAGACTGAAGATACCTACTTGGTCTCAATTACAAACATGATTGGCTCCAATGAATAAGCACCTTTTTTAGAAGGACAAACATGTTTCAAGAGGGAACAGGTACATTGCAACAAGAGCTGCCTGGTGGTAATGGCACCAGCCCTTAGGATGTCGGGGACTTGCTGTTTCCTCTTTCTGCATATCTGAGAAAGTTCTCTGGTCCCACATGCTAATGTCTAGCACCACCCTACTTTCCCTGCAGCCCTGCCATACAGAAGAGAAAGAGCATCCCCAGCCCATAGGGCAGACAATGGTGATTGGTGCCTACCTGAGAAGGAAGGTCCAGAGCGTGCGTTCCAGGGAGGTATGTCTCTGGGAAGATAGCTCTCTCTGTTTTCTCCTCCATGTGCTTATTTTTAATAACAAAGTTCCTGTGTCTCTGTCAGGCCTGTCTCCTCTCCAAAAGCCGTGGCTTCTGCTTGGTGGTGAAGAGTCTGGTTTGCCCAAGGTCACTCGAGAAGCCTGGAAGGGCAGAGAACAGAAGCTCTCAGACTCCCCAAATTATTACTTCAAGTTCTGACACGTGCCTATTTCTAAGGGAGTCGTCATCAGATTCTCTCTGCATTGGAAGAGCCCTCTCTCCCTCCCCAAGCTCCACTAGTAACTGGAGAACAACGGAGGCATGACGCACACCCCAAAATACGGCTGCTCAACAGCATGCATGAAATGAGCGTGTTAGTTTTCAGCAGACATACACAAAGCCTAGTATTCTCTTAGATACTAATCTGCCACTTTGCTCCTTCTGTACCAGACTGGGAACTCCTTGGGGCAAGAGCCACCCTGCGCCATATTTGCACATTACTTAGCACCGTGGAGTTTGGACCACGGCTAGAGCTACTTACCACTGTAAAGGCAGTACTGATGACCAAGAATAATGGTCAAGCCTACTGATAATACAATATGGAGGAAAATAATCTGTTACCACCTCAACCTAGAATCGCATCTGATCTGTAAGTGAAGAGACGTTGCTTTTTGTCTGCAGAAGAATGCTGTGCCTTCGCGCATGCTTAATTTCCTCTCTGCTCATTAGCCGTGCTCGTTACTATCTTCTCCACAGGTTTCTCCCAAACGCCTTGCTGTTTGCCAGGACCTTGGTGCCACTGTATGAGATTAACCCCAAGCTTTGGTCACGCTATCATGTCGAATAGAAATTAAACAGCTGCTAGTTTCAGCTGGAAACTGATGCATCTGAGAAACCTCCCTCCCCAGGCCCTGGTTTCCCAGCTCTTCTTTTGCTTTTGCACCCAGATGTTTAATTCTGGAGCATGAATGCCATAGAAATAGTTTACCCTGGCCTCATGCTGGCTCCATCTGCTGGTGGCCAAGCACTGCTGCACACCACCTTTGCTGCCAGACCCCCCCAAATCTGACTAAACTAGCAAGGGCTTGGGCAGATAGGCAGGGAATTACAGTGATGCAGAATAGGTGTTCTTCAGAGACTAGCATCTGCATGTTTACTCATAGAAATGCATTAGACATCACCCTGCCTCCAGGATTTCTACAGGCCCCAATGTGTCCCATTACTCAATGCCTTGATGACTGTTTCAACTTCATGTCATCACTGCAGTGTGTCAGCTGAGAGGGACCTTGCAGGGCCCCAACCCATCCCCTACTTGAGCAGACGTGGGTCCAGCTCATTCTGAGAATTTCCCAAGGATGAACACCCCATGATCTCACCAAGCAATCCCTTCCAAGCTTCACTAACCCTAGAAAGTTTTTCCTACCATCTTATCTGAACTATTCTTCCTGTGACTAGGACCCAATACATTTTGTCTTGAAAGACAAGTTGGAGGGCCTCGTTCTGTCACGCATGTGTGTTAGCCAGGAAAGGCCAATTCTGCTGATATCATCAAGTGGGAATACTTACTTTCTCAAGCAGTGCATTGATTTTTCAGCACCTCCTGCAGTCCTTTTTACCTGCAGAATGTGGACTTTCAAATATTACCCCATCAAAGCACTGGTGTTTATGCCCACTTTGCTCCTATTTATAACAGCCATAGTTCAAAGCAGCAGAGAATCATGCTGGGGGGGACTTTTCACCATTAAATGCCGTAGTAAATGTTTGCAGGCTCAATGTATAAGAGAAACAGGTTGGACGAAAGGTAAAATTTACACTAAGTACAGGCCTCTTCTGAAGAGGTAACTGGAGAGTTACAAGTACATATACTGCAGTCTTAGTGGATCTTTTAAATCTGCAGGCAGATTTTTGCCACTTGTTCATACAAAGCAACACTGATGCCCTGAGAAATCTCCTTTATCTTAGGGGGGCAGGGCAGGGAGTCAGTAATCCATCCTAAAGACACACTGCACCCTGAGGAATCCCACTGATGTGGCGAATATGACAGCACATATTGCCTAAAGTTAAGCAGGTTCATACACCCTGTCGGAAAAAACCTAGAGTATTAGGATAGTGCAAGTAGTACCTGTTCCTGAGAGTTAATATTGTAACCTAGTAATTGCATAGCATGCCGACCTTTCTGTTTCTAAACAAAATGCTAATCACTTCCCAGAGATTTGGTGGCAATTATCTCCCAGAAAATCTTCCTGGAGACAAGGAAACTAAAAATTGGGCTCTTGCTTCCCATCAGTGAAACACTGGCTTCTGTCAAAATAGATTTCAAGAAATCATTCAACTTCCTTGCTGCCACAATTAAAAATAAAAATAAAAGCAGCAGCTGCTTTCTTTTAAAAGCACCAGTGGTGATGGGACCAAACCAAATTACAGGCTCTAAGGACTACTCTGCTTGCAATGCTTACAGCTGCTGAAAATGCCGTTGCTATGACGGAAACTCCCATGAACCATTCTACTCAGTGGTGGCAACTAGGGACTGTTTACCTTTTGTACCAGGCATTTATATTTCATTAGTTCATATACTGTTACAGGCTGGGAGCTTGTTTTCTGCTGATGTCTGATTTAGAGGCTCACATGCAGAAGGATGTGATTTACAGATACGCTGTGGAAAGCCAGTTGCCCTTGATCTTAGCATAACATTGGGAACTGCAGTTACTTCCAACGGCAGGAGCAACAAACCTGTCAAATCTCCTGCTAGGAGTGCGAGACTCATGCAGCCCACTTTGGTTTTGTGCTCTGCTGTTTCTTGCACATTTACAGCAGAATGCCATAGCCTCTCTCCCTGCTGCTCAGTGCACCAGCTAAAACTGGTGCGATCCTTTTACTGCTACATGTGGGGTCCGGTCGCAAAGTTAAAGTATTACGTTGCACCACGGCAGAGAAGGGAGTTCAGCTAATGGTCTTTCTGTTCAGAGGAACCCTGTAAGGTCCGTTAGCAAGTTACCAATGTGGTCCTGCCCATCATAGGTCAGATGCCAGTGCACAGCAGGCAAGTCAGTGCACAGCATCTGTCCCATTGGAAGAAAACACATTTCAGAGGAAGGAGATGGAGAGAAGCAGTTTTTCTATTTTGTCATGTAGATTTCTGGTGAGCACAAAGTAGCAAGGTTTTGCTCTGAGACAGGACAAAGACACTCCGTGCTCTTTTTTATACTTTAGGTATGGTGGCTGTGAAAGAGGAGTCTGAACACTCCAAGCACAAACAGGTCTTGCAAGAAAAAGATCATCCCCATTAATCTGTGTTTCGGGTTTCTCTCTGAAGGTGGGAACTGGTCTCAGTCATTCCTTAAGATATTGTTCTTCCTCGGAGAAGACAACATCTGCAACATAATGACTGCTCTGAAGGGAAGAAGCGGTAAAAACTCCTACGACAGAGCGCATAGGGTTTTACCCCAACTCACAAATACTGAACCCAGAGTAAGTATGCTGCCAGATTTTACGTATGACCCACGATTGACTTCTCTTCCAGATTTCTGGGGATTAGTGGCCACTGAAACAGGACCCTCATCCACTGTTTAGCAAAAATCTTCTCTATTCTGTCTCATTGTTATCTTGGGCTGCAACTCCTAACAAATAACGCTAAATGCTGTTGCGTGGGAAAAGAAATACAAATACTTCTATGCTTATGTATACAAATACCTCAGGGCAGGATGGGTCCTCAAGGGCCCAGGACTGTAATGTTTCAGAAAATTACAGGACTGTAATTTTTTGCAGAAAATCCTGACTGCAGCATATGCCTTGCCACATCATGTCACAGGGCGGCACAGTAATATGTAAGTCCCTAGGGGCTTAACACCTGAGTATTGGATTAAAAACAAATCATGACCAGCCTCTCCAAAGAAAACAAGAAGCATTTTTCATGATACCCAGATCTACTGTACCCACACTGCTGTAACATAGGCTGGGACTGGGACACACCTTCACTATGACAGCTGTGCAGGTTGGGGCGTTTCCAGCCTTAGCTGCAGCAGGCCTGTTTTCCTCCAAGTCTGCCCTTCCGGCACTTTTATATCATGGCCCTCTCTGTTGTGTGAGGCTGCACAGTTGGACCAACCTTCCCTGTCCATTTGGGAAGTCCACCCAGGTTTTTCTGTTTGTGTACTGGGGTTCAGTGAAGGAGATGGTTTCCAAACAAACATCACAGTGCATAAGAAGGCAGCTGGATATCAGTGAACAAACTGCCATGCTGAGGGGTAGCCAAGGTGAGCCGTTCCCAGCCTTGTGCTTCTTTCACTTGCAGCCAGGTTATCTGGTGTCTAGTGTCCCTTCTGAGCTTTTGGAAGCTGGAAGATTCGGTGCTGCCATTCATGCCACTGGTTGAATCAATCTGATACAGTACAGCAGGAGCAAAACCCTGAATTTCCTCATGTGGCCACAAAACGTGGTTTAGAGGCATGTGTGGGGTAAGTAATGATGCAGCCTGACAGTGAGCATTGTTATGAGAGCAAAGGACAGGGCAGAGCCAGGTGTGAACATGCCATCATATGTAGCACCAAGTGCCTCTATTCTTCGCCCCCACCTCCCAAACCACAAAAGGGTCAGATATCTGGACTACAGGTAATTTTGCTGTTCTTGCTCTATTCTGTTCTATCCAGTTGTGTCCCTGTGGCTCTATCAGCAATACAGAAGCGGTAACAAGTGGACTCCTCAAATTCTTGACTTGCCCTTACACACCTGGATCCTGCCACCCTCGCACAGGAATTTCTGATGACTTTTGTACAAGCTTCTTTACCGTCCACACGTGAACAGGATCGTCACCAACTGCAAAGCTGCGAGGAACAGGTTCCTTTGTCAATGTGATGCTCACCTCCATGGAAATAGCTGGTATCAGGCTGGTGAATAGAGATGCCACATGCACACCAGCATGTTTTGACTTGATAGTCTAGTGACATTAGGGCTGGAGAGCATCCATGTAAACAATAGCCAGGCAGCCTGCCTCTAGGAGCTGCTCTTAGCTTCTAAGAAACCAGAGCGCACACAGAAATATCTTTGTTTCGAGTATCGCAGCATCGCAAACAAGATATCCAAGTTACTGAAGCCAAGAAACAAGCAGAGAAAGAGCTGCCAGCTTGTTACACTGATGAACATCTTTTTAAAACAGTAAAAGTCACACAAACACACCACTGAACTCTCTCTCTTTGCACTCATCACTGTAACATCCCAATGCCTTCCAGTTGTGCACCAAGAAATGTGACAAACATCTGTCCAAAGTTTGTTTCAAAATCCCTACACAAAACAGTCGCTTATTGTACACATTCTTTACTCCGTGGGGTGGTGAAGAGAACCATTTTCATGGACCTGCACACAGAAATGCCTATTTTGCAGGCACACTATCAAGAATACAGTTTTCATTTGAAGCGGAAGATGGGGGAGACTTGCGACAGCCCTCACCTCCTCCGGAGGCTACTTGCCTAATCCTATCCTTGTTCCCCAAGAAAGCCTTTTCACAGAGAGAAATCCCTTGGGTGGTGTAGGAAAATGCTGAGGAAGTGAAGAGGTTTATTTGGTGTAGTGGCTAACTCTTAAATACTTTGTAGAGCATCTAGACCCAGTGAGCTGAATGTTATTCCCTGCTTTTCTAAAGTTTTTCTGCAAGAGGGAGAAACTAGCCTCAACTTTGTTTCCTGCAGTCTGCAACTGTGGGGAAAGAGGGTAGGGGGTGGGGGCTATGTCATTGGGTAACACCAACCCTCATAGTTATTTGTGGCCTTCTAAAAGGTATTTGAAAGGCCAGTTTGGCCATTAGCAAAGAACAGGTTCCTCATTTCTGCTCAAGAACATCTGCCCCCATCTTCCTAGACATGCTTCTTCTCATCTGCAGGAGCCTGTAGAGGGGTAGCTCCGAGACCCTCTGCTAGGGCTTTTCCTGCAGTCCTCAATCTATTAAGCATCTCTCTGCATTCAGGTCCTATTGGACCTGTATAGCAGTGACAGGTGGGATAGGCACAACACCTGCCCCGAGTGTTGACCTGCTACCATCTTTCCAGCATGTTGGAGCAAGATAATTCTGTCCTTGGAGTGTGGACATGGTTTGCATTCAGAAGATCCCCAAAATGGGGAGAGAGGGGCTTGCAGATGTTGTCTGGAGATTTGCCCATATTACAGAGCAATTTAAGGACTGTGCTTTTTAAATCATTTGGCTGAAGCTGCTGATAACTAAGAGGGAGGGAGTGTTTGCCCACACAAGAAAGGGTCCCTGGCTGATATATTTGCAAGCCCAGAACTGTTAGTTTGAACCCTATAATAAAGCCAGATCTGTGGCTGCTGTCAGCATGTCCTCAGAGACTGTACCCATTTTCAGCCCAAAAGAGGAGCCAGTCCAGGAAGTTTATATACTTGATAAAAGGAAGTTTGTTAGCAGCATGTCTTTATACCTTCGTAGAAGGTATAAAACAGATTATTCTAAGATGGGCTTTATTTCCTTGGAAGCGTGTAACTCAATAGCACAGACAAACCTGGTATCCTAGGAGGAGTGTGGGTAGCAAAGACTACTCAAAACTTTCTGTGAAAAGTCCTCTTTCTGAACTTCAGTGAACTTTACTTAAGTTAACTTGTTCATGACCTGAAGCCCAAGGCCAAATGGTTTGGTCTTGTGATCTTCAGTTTCCAACCAACCAGCAGCTAAGAGGAGACCGTAGTTTAACCAACACAGCCAGAAAGTTCCTTCTTTTTAACACAGTGGCAATGAGCACAAGATCATGATCCAAGGGCGTTTCATTCACCAACTTCCTAGATCGGAGCAAAGGCAAATCTATTCTTGAGAACAGTGTGAGTGGGTGTAATCTTGCAAGAAGTGTTCATGGCCAAATGAAGCAGCTCCTTATTCTAGTGGGGCATAGTGCGCTGAAGAGTGCTCTGTTCCCTGCAGCTTTCACTTTGCTGCTATTATGCACACATCCATCCTAAGTGGCTTTGAATACAAAGGGAAGAGGGAAAAACACACACAGGCCAAAGCCAAACAGTCTGACCCTGTAAATAATGACATAAATCACCATCAATGGTCAGAGCAGTGCTATAAAAGTCTTGCCAACTATGGAACAAACATGCCGAGAAAGTTCCCTTTCTCCTTATAACCTTGTGTTATAGGCAGGGATGTATGTCCTTGTCCCTCTGTCATCAGGAAAACTTGGGCAGGTCTTTTCACGGGATTGCAGAAGGCATTTGCAGCATCACGCTGCTCTCTGGGATGGAAGAAGGGGGCTTGTTTTGTGCCTCAGAACTGCTGTAGACTGAGCCGCCCTTCCAAACACACAGTGTCATACCCTTGAGTATGCAGTTGTATGTTGTATGGTTCAGTTACAAAGTGATGCCTACCTCTCTCCAGAGCCAGCTGAGCATGACCCTTCTCCCCTTAGCACCCCGAGTCCCTGACAGCATATCCAGAACATCCAGAAACACTGACATTGCTGAGATTCCCTGCAATGAAGCAGCCTGGCCCTGGAGGAAAAGAATGAAATAAGACAACAAAATAGAGCAACATTTTCAAAGGAAACTATATGACTTAAGTACTGCCACCACTGATCACATTTAGATGAGTCTTCAGGTTCCTAAATCCCTTTGGTACCACTCAAACATTTCCTCAGGCTAAAACCAGAGTTTCTTGTTTACTGGAGGAGCATACTATTAAAATCATCATCTAAATACCTCTTGTGAGGCTGCACCCTGCATGTACTGCCACACTGAAGTCAAACCCCGGTTTGTTACTGCAATTTCTGGCACAAAGGACTAATTTCTTGTGCCTAGACATGGCAAGGCTGGTCAAATCCAACCTAAACAGCTTCCATTTCATGGAAACCCTGGCTGAAAAATTATATAAATATTCTTTGTCTAACAGTCTTCCATGACTTGCTGTGTGCTTTCACTATTCCAGGAAGCCTGAGATACTATTTTTGTTTAGACTAAAAATAATGGAGGCTTTTCTTCAGCCTTCTGAGTGCCCTAATTGAATTATGTCTACGTTAGTAAACCTCACAACTGCTAAAATCAGGCAGCTGCCTATCCATAATGTCCAAAAGGCATATTCCAGGAGGCATGGTGTCTGCCTCCTCCAGAAACTTTATCCAGAGGTGTCTTGTGCATAAAGTTTAATCCTGGAAAGTTACCAAATCAGGTTAGTTTCAATTATGGAGTAAAGAAAGCACATTCCAAGGCTCTGAGCCATCTCAGAGAAAGCCCAGCCAGCTGGTTCCTCTCTTTTATAAAGAAATCTTTCAAGAAAGGACTTTGGTGCAGTGTTTGCATAGTCCCTAGCACATAGGAAGGGGACAGAGCATTGGATATGCACCTGGGGCTCCTATTACTACCCCAGGAAATTCAGGGAAATAGCCTAAGTACCTCTGTGACTTCAACCCATACAACTTAGATCAAAGATTTGCAGGTAATGTCTTAGCCTCTCCTTGCAGATATTAAGAACTGAGTGCTGATTTATGAATTTCTGTATCATGTGCTCCCAGAAACATAGCCTGTGAGTCCCAGCCTTAGTTTCCAAGAGATTTCAGATGCAATCCAATGAGAATATGCCTGTTCATCCTATCACGGGCAATCCCTGAGGAGGTACCGGTGTGACATCCTGTTTAGGTAAAAATAGTCAGGCTGGCTGATTTACTGTGTATTCTGCACACAGCCAGGCTTGCTCTCAGAACATTCAGCCTGTAATGCTAGGACTGCTGCAAATGTTAAAGAACAGTCTGACCGCGACCAAATCTATATATTGATGACAGCTAACACCTGCATTTTTTAAGCAGTTGCTATATTTCCAGTTGGTTGGGATGAGATAGGCTCTACCCTTTTCAATGTAGCTACAATAATCCACAAAAACAACTTCTCTACCTGACCTTCTTTAAAGTTTGCTGTTGGCGGGGGGGGGAGAGAAAAAGCTGATTCTGTTCTGCAAATGTTCTCAGCAATACTGTGCTTTCAGCAAAGACAGAGAATTCAAATGCCTCTCAGCTATGGAAGAAAGCACAGTGTGCCTTTCCCAGCTTCTTCCCAACTAACAGTGCAGCCAGTGTCATTGAAAAAAAAAAAAATTTAGAAAAAAAAGGTAGTAAATAGCAGCTTTTTTTTTTTGCTGTGATTTCTGTGGTTAAAGCTACAGCTAAAAGCAGCAGCAGCAGCAGGTTACATCAGAAACTGACTATGCTGCTTAACAGAGGTTTGAGTCAGTGAAGTGGGCAGCCTTGTAGAGAAACTGGTTTGCAAACTTCAGAAATGGTTTTAAACAAAACATTATTATCTCTTTCAATGTGGGCATGTTCTTTTCTCAGAAAACACCAGCAGGAGAACACAGTACAGGATAGCCTCGGCATATGGTGCCGTATGTTTAAAACCCAAAGCAATAAGAACGGCACTGAACCTCGCTCTGTTTTACTTCCAGTTGGCACCCCGGAGTTAATGGAGTGAAGGAGCTCAGACAAAGTGCTTCAGTCAGCCTCTCTGTGGTTCATGCCCTGAAATGCCCCTGCCCAGCAAATCAGTACTGCAGTTCTCTATTCCTTCAGAGCATTCTCCCACACATGAGATGGGGGAGAAAAGCCACCCCCATCCTCCCAGTTTTGTCAAAGGAAGACTAGGAACACCTAATAACTAATGAAGAAATACAAGACTGCAGCTCCAAATGCAGAGGGGGCAGAGAAGTATATGCTCTGAACAAAATACGAATGAGTGGAGTAGTGCAACATGGCCCTCATCCAAGCTTGTATGGTGTATGGAGGCCAAGGCCCCCTCGTTCAGAGGTCCCCTTTGAATCATAAAGCTATGTAGATCCTATGGCTGCTGCTGTGCCCCAGTCACGTGCTGAATAGGGATCAAATCCCTCTGGGCCAAAAGCACCAGGTCCCGCAGCTTTTTAACGATGCCCACAAACCACGTGGAAAAGCTTTGTGCTGTCCAGCAAAGCAGCTGTAACTAGCAGTGAAATAATCGATGAAAGGGAATCATGATTATACATCATCTAGAAATATGGCTGGCCAGAAATATAAACTCTTGTTCCGTGCAAGGAAAAGATTATGAATTTGGGAAAAAATGTGATAAAGATTCTGTTATTCTGACAGTTAATATTCCTCTGTACTGCAGTGCAGTATATATGGCTTTACTGACCCCTCTTATTCTACTCTCTTAGCTTTATTTCCTCTGCTAGTTGATCTGTAGCCAGCCAAACTATTCTTGCAGAGCCCAATGGAGGTTCATGGTGCTAAACCAGCCAACTATTCATTCTAGGCTAATGCTGACTTTCCTCTCAAGATTTCCAAAGCCTGACAGAGTAGGCATGATTCCATGGATCTCATGAGCCACTGTTTGGCTATACAGGAAGGTAAAGTTATACAGTTGCTACAGCTTTAGCTAAAGAAGGGATATACTTTACTAGTTTACATTTTTCCATCAAAATCTGAATTGAACGGTGCAGGAGCCAAGAAAAGAAAACCATTCTCAGCTGAAGTCTCTAAAATGCATTCCACAATCAGTTAGGACTACTGCACATTAGAGAGTAGCCTAATCCTAAATTCCAACCTTTGTGACTAAGGCTAGGAATGGGAAAGAATGACACGAAACAAAATCTCTTTCTTTCCAGCACAGTATCTCAAATGTCTGTCCTGAGTTTAGAGAAGGCTGATCTTCAACTGCATGTCAACATTTCAAAAGTGACAATGAAATCTGAAAAATTACTATGAGAAGATTATCAAGTAAAAAGGTATAAACTCACAGCAACATGACACCACTTAGTGTGCTTCATTAATGTGTTAAATAACGGCTGAATAGAAAAAGAATGTGTAACAGCTGAGTGCAACATTAGACTGTGCATAAACACATGGCTGTGTTAAAGGTATCAGTTTCGCTGCAAAAGAGAAGTGGCAATATTTCTATATGGACTTAGCCAACAAAACTTTCCATCCACTCCAGCTTTTGAAACAATTAATCTCATGGAAACCAGAGTGGGAAATCCTGCTGGGGAACCAAATGCTTTAAAAGCAGTACTTTGGTAGAAAATATAATAGCAGTGAAAGTAAATGCACCTGACTTGCTGGGCCGCACTCAAGAGAAAGCTCCCTATGGTTTCAGTGGCAGATGTGAATACCTCTGCTCTCCAGTATCAAGCCTTTTCTTGCCAACTTCAGATCATATTAAGCACAAAGTAAGAGGGAAAATCTTTCCTTTCCTAGCATCAAAGATCTGTTTTTCTTCTTGTCAAAAAAAGCTCTTCCACCCAAATTGCCCTCAAGAATGTTGGTTGCAAAATCAGTCAACAACTTTTTACCTTAAGAAACTGAATTAGCACGAGCGTTTCCCAGGAGATTGGCATTCAGATCTTTTCCAGACCCAAGAGGTACCATTTTTGACATTACAGAAATTGGTACTAAATCAGTGTCAGAGTTACCCCAGTTCCTAGGAATCCAACATACACTTGGGTAGACACAGATGTCAGAAAGATACACTTAGAAAGAAATGAAGCAGTAGAAAGGGAGGATGCTGAGAAAGAAGGAAAGGTAGTCTCCGCTCTCAGTTTTGGTGGCTGATTCCAGGAATTTATAGCAGCTGGGAGCTAAATTGTTCAGATTCATACAATCAACTAAAAATTAGCATGTTTGCTGACGCTGGGGGGGGGGGGGGATAAAAGGTACATCTGACAACACTGAGATGTTCTCTCACCAATATCGCCCAGTTCAGGGGCCAAAGATGGAGTTTGTCTTTTTCACACAGAGGGGAAGGGAGAGCAAGACCTTGGCTTGACCCCAAGCAGATTTGGTGAGAAAGAGGAGACAGGGGTCAGCAGTGAGGTGTTTGGTTTGGACGGTGAGAGAGCACACAGGACCAGGAAAACAGGTTATCCAGAAAACAGGCTACAACAAGAGGCAACAAAACAAGCTGTGATTTCAGCAGTTGTTTCTACAGGCTCTTAGCACAGCCCTGCCTGACACCAGAAGACACATCCAAGACATGTTAAGTTTCATGTCTAAAGCATGTGGGTGGTAGAATTTCTTTCACAAGGAAAAAACCTCTTCTGTAACGCAGCAAGTATTAAGAACAATGTTCAATAACACATTTTCTTTATCTTGGTCATAAAACAGCTGAATCATTTTTCTGAAATTTAAAACAATTAATCAGAATGAAGCAGACACTCTGGAGGGGGAGTTTCAACACAAATAGTTACAATTTTGCAAAACTATAAGCAGCTGAAATGAATTTTCACTGTTGGAAGTACTAGTCCATTTTAACAATAGGTGGTGTACCTGCATCACTTACCATAGGTACAAAATCTAGTATTGTGATGACAGAGATAGAAATGAAGGCAGACGCTGTTAATCACTAACAGCTAAAGCACTGTAAGGAGTTCAGGGAAAGATTTTTCTCTGGAGTCGAGAGGTGGTAATTTCATCCTCTGTTGCAGAGGAAACACTGGCTGCTGAATTTAAATTTTCACAGATCAAAAAAAAGCCTTCCAGGTGGTTTTCAATCCATACAGTTAACTGAGCCTATACATTTTGAGACCCCTTCAGACAGACAGCATTGCATTTTCCAAGCCTTTTTGAAATGCCTAATAAAGATGAAATGAGCAGCATTTTTATTACTCATTCCAACACAGAGGCCAGGAGAGGAAACATCAGGGGTACCACTGGGTCAGTAAACCATGCTGTAGCTTATCTGTATTAGAAAACTAAGGAGGAAGGTGTGGATTTGGTTTGTAGAAAGTTGTAGGCAGAACTGTGTAGGGGATTAGGGTTAGAGGGGATAATGATGGCAAGTGGTGGTCCACAGAAAGAGCGCACAGAGGCTGCTCCATGGGCAGGCACCAGCCTACAAGTTGGATTGACAGTTATGTAAGAAGAGATTAGTATAGTGACAACACCTGTGTTTTGAGTTTAAAATCTTGGACCAAATTTTAGGGGATTATAACTATTACCTAAACAAGACAGGTCCATTGTCAAAGTAACTTCAAACATGCAGAACCCTGAAGACTCACTGGGATCAACGCTCCTATGTGCTGATACCTTTCGGGATCAGACCTGTATTCAAGCACATGCCTGTGCAAAACAATGTCCTTCCACAAGCATCTCAGCAAAGTAACAGTAGTCTCCCTAAGCCACACTCACTCTCACTGACAAGGTTCATTCTCGGTTGACCATAAGGCATGAGTCCTACATAAACATCAAAGAGAAAACAGACATGAACTCAGAGCTGTGGTCGCATGTTCAGCAGAACTTCCAAAGAAGTCAGCACAGACAGGAGGAAAGCCCAGTGGCCCAGGAGTTTCAGTGGCTTTTTCCCTCCAGTTATGCTTCTGTACAGGGAGTACTTGATCCTTTACAACAAGCTCCAAAAGGGTTTTAGTGATGCCACTATAAAAAGACTTCATCCAGAAGAGGAAACATTTATGCCAAAAAGAATTCAGTCAAGTATAGAATGAATCTTGAGAGCTTTGTAGGACCCCCGTAAATGTTTCTATATGCTGATGAGGTGTGAACCTGGAGCTCTGTGCCCTACCGGTAGCCACAGGTTCCTTTCCATTTAGCTAATTCCTTAACCAGATACACCTTTTCTATCATTTCAGCCTGCTGTTGCACATTTGGTTATTTTAACATGGACTTCTAATCCACACGGCCTTCTTCCTCTTCCAAACACTAAACCATAATCACACAATTGAACATGGGCACAGTAGCAGGTAAACAGGCCATTACTAGAAAGGCATGAGACAGCACTTTCCCCTGGGAGGCATGTTCTAGCCAGTTCTTGCATGAAGGTGAGGTGAATACAGGGAGGAATACAGGGACATTGTCAGAGTGTGCAGGGATGCGACAAGGAAGGCTAAGGCCCAGTTGGAATTAAATCTGGCAAGGGATATCAAGGACAACAAGAAGGCCTTCTTCAAATACATCAATAGCAAAAGGAAGACTAGGGAAAACGTGGGCCCGCTGCTGAATGGGGCGGGTGCCCTGGTGACAAAGGATACAGAGAAGGCAGAGTTATTGAATGCCTTCTTTGCTTCAGTCTTCACTGCTAAGGCCAGTCCTCAGGAATTCCAGACCTTGGAGACAAGAGAGAAAGGCTGGAGAAAGGAAGACTCCCTTGGTGGAGGAGGATCAGGTTAGAGATCTTTTGTCCAAACTTGACATCCACAAATCCATGGGCCCCGATGGGATGCACCCACGAGTGCTGAGGGAGCTGGCGGATGTTATCGCTAGGCCACTCTCCATCCTCTTGGAAAGGTCCTGGAGATCAGGAGAGGTGCCTGAGGACTGGAAGAAAGCCAATGTCACGCCAGTCTTCAAAAAGGGCAAGAAGGAGGAGCCAGGAAACTGCAGGCCTGTCAGCCTCACCTCCATCCCTGGAAAGGTGATGGAACAGCTCCTCCTGGAGGTCATCACTAAGCATGTGGAGGACAAGAAGGTGATCAGGAGTAGTCAGCACGGATTCACCAAAGGGAAATCATGCTTGACCAATCTGAGAGCCTTCTATGACGGAATGACTGGCTGGGGAGATGAGGGCAGAGCAGTGGATGTTGTCTTTCTGGACTTCAGCAAGGCTTTTGACACTGTCTCCCATCACATCCTCCTAGGTAAGCTCAGGAAGTGTGTGCTAGATGAGTGGATGGTGAGGTGGCTTGAGAACTGTCTGGATGGCCGAGCTCGGAGGGTTGTGGTGAATGGCGCAGAGTCAAGTTGGAGGCCTGTAGCTAGTGGTGTCCCCCAGGGGTCAGTCCTGGGCCCAGTCTTGTTCAATATATTCATCAATGACCTGGAGGAAGGGACAGAGTGCACCCTCAGCAAGTTTGCTGATGATACTAAACTGGGGAGAGAGGCTAACACACCAGAAGACTGTGCTGCCATTCAGAGGGACCTGGACAGGCTGGAGAGCTGGGCCAAGGGGAACCTCATGAAGTTCAACAAAGGCAAGTGCAAGGTCCTGCATCTAGGCAGGAATAATCCCATGCAGCAGTACAGGCTGGGGGTTGACCTGCTGGAAAGTAGCTCTGCAGAGAAGGACCTGGGAGTGCTGGTGGACAAGTTAAATATGAGCCAGCAGTGTGCCCTTGTGGCCAAGAAGGCCAATGGTCTCCTGGGGTGCATTAGGCAGAGTGTTGCCAGCAGGTCGAGGGAGGTGATCCTGCCCCTCTACTCAGCCCTGGTGAGGCCTCACCTGGAGTACTGTGTCCAGTTCTGGGCTCCCCAGTACAAGAGAGACATGGCACTCCTGGAGAGAGTCCAGCGGAGGGCTACCAAGATGATTAGAGGGCTGGAGCACCTCTCCTATGAAGAAAGACTGCAAGAGCTGGGCCTGTTCAGCCTGGAGAAGAGAAGATTGAGAGGCGATCTCATCAACGTGTACAAGTATCTGAAGGGGGAGTGTCAAGAGGATGAGGCCAGCCTCTTCTCCGTGGTGCCCAGCAACAGGACAAGAGGCAATGGGCAGAAACTGAACCACAGGAAGTTCCACCTGAACCTGAGAAAAAACTTATTCACTGTGAAGGTGACAGAGCATTGGAACAGGTTGCCCAGAGAGGTAGTGGAGTCTCCTTCCCTGGAGATATTCAAAACCTGCCTGGATGTGATCCTGGGCAATATGCTCTAGAGGTCCCTGCTTGAGCAGGGAGGTTGGACTAGATGATCTCCAGAGGTCCCTTCCAAACTAAACGATTCTGTGATTCTGTGATTCTGTGATTCTGTGACTTGCCTGTGATCATGCAATGAGTCGATGGCAGAGCAAAACAGAGAATCAAGGTGACTTGATTCCCAGCACCTTATTCTGAAAGGTTGGTCTGTTCTCCTTCTTAATCTCTAGTTGACATCCAGAGAACCTTCTCTGTGGGACATCTAAGTTCACTTATCAAATCAGTCTCCCTCTTCTACCACCCTACTAGAAGGCAGGAGGTGAAGCACATCATGTGCTCAGTGCGTTACGAAGGAAAGTCTCTGGTGGTGAGCAGATACGTTTTTTAAGGTGTGGTGCTAGGTTTCCAGGAGACCCCGGAACACCCTGCACCCTGTTAGGACGGCAGTAGTCACACGTTGAAGGACATGTGATGCGCGCTCCAAAAAGCATCCAGCTTTGTGAAGGAGGATTCTTCCAAAGAGAAACCCATGGGGAAACACCACTACTCCAAGCCTGCACACCACCATCAGAAGCAGGCTGGTCATGACTTGTACTGAGCACCCATCCCATGTGCTTTCCTGATGAGGAGTCACTGGAGGCAGGGGACTGGGTTGCTAAGCCATCAATGCCCAGAAACCCTTATCATTCAGTCTCCCACAAAGGTTAAAAGCACTCAAAACTTTTGATTTTTATACGATAGGGCAAAACTTTGACAAGTAGCACTGAGGGAGGCATGTGAGGAGGGAAGGCAAGTATCATGGACCTGGAGAGTTTTTCTGGCTGTTCTACTTACCCACAAGAGAAGAGACTGGAGAGGGTGAAGAGTCCTTCCACAACACAGTGCACAGATAGGAAGAGATGTGTGACTGCCTAGAAGCAGCCAGGCCAGGAGCAATCACAGTCTCCAGGACGTTTACAGAAGACAGCACATTTTGCTCTAAAGAACAAGGAGAGAAAGAGTTGCAGGGCTACCTACATGCTTACATATCCACATGAGGAGAACATTGAGCTCTGTGTCTCTTAGGAGAGTGGAAAACTTTTAGTCTTCTACTAAATTCTCTTTATTTGCAGATTTATGTTATTTATTGAGGGTGTCTCACAGTTCAGGAGTATACAGAAGAATTAATTTCACTTACTATCAAGTGCCGCACTATGGTATGAAGTGTTTTATATGCAGACAGCACTAAAAGGTTTCACTGAATTGAAAAATTGAGTTACTTTCAATTGGATCCAGAAAACAAAAATGGGAGGAAAAATCATTTTCTGTAGGATGAAAGGAGAAGGAAATTAATTATCTGTCATGCTTAACTTACAGCCTCTTTTGCTTTCTAGGTGTTAATGTTAAATCAGCCAGACTCCTGGCAACCCATCTGCTGCGAGATACCTTTACTTATCCAATTTTTTTCTGTTCAGTTCAAGTTCTTGTACTCACATATCTCAGAGTGTTTAAACTCGCTTCCACAGTAAAGGGTAAACCTGTCACTTTGCTTCAAACTTGCCCCAGAAAATATTATGTTATCAAAAGCAGAGCGTGGAGTATATAGCCTAGGTTTTTATGATTTCAGCAGGTTCTCCCTTGTGAGCGCATACAATTCTAAGCAAGCAAGCAGATAAGCCAGTCTGCCTAGACGTGCATTTGTACATTGGAAACTGAGTATTGCAGAGAAACTGGCTGAATTTCAGAAAAATGTGCCATTTTGCTTCCTGGGGAGTGCACCTTTACAATGAGAGCAGGAGTATTTTGCAGAGAGGCACTCAGCTCTCTCCCCATGCTTGGAATGCTCTAACCCCCAAAGCAGCACTTTCCCAAGGATGCCTGCCACAGCAGGCAGCTGAGTCTGGTGCAGATCAAGCTCAAGCTATTTACATCAGGGTGTTTATATCCAAACCTGTTCAGGATGCTGCAGACTGACACAGGGAATAATGCCATTTCTAGTACAAAGACAATCACTATTTGTGGGGAGGTTGTGCTGTTCTTCAAAGATCAGCCAAGAGCACAGTGTGCTCTCAGATCCACCCAGCCTCCCATGAACAACGAGAGTTTCTTAAGCATAGAGTCTATGCGTGTCTGGAGAGACTGAGCCCTCACAGCAGCTGTACTGATGGCACACTAAGCTGCCAAGTTTTCTCATATCCACAAAGGCAGCATGTACTCCAGAAAACATCCCCTGCGTTGCCTGTAATCTCTTCTAAACTCACTGTTGAAACCTTGGGGGCATCATAGGATGCCTGTCCCTCAACATATAATGCAGACAAACCTTTTCTTCATTTCATTTAAGGGAAGGAATACATATATAAAAGCCCTAATGAAGAAGGGCACACGTCCCTTTTTGTGCATGGGAAAAAACAACTGGAAAGAAGCCAAGCAATTACTGAGCACTAGAAGAAAAACCAGCAAACTAGTTACTCTGAAGAATTACAAATCAAGGCCGAAAGAGATAAAAGAAAAACATTCAAACAGGCTAACACAGTTACAGCAAAGCAGCCATCTCCCGGGAGAAGGAACATTTAACCCCCCAGCACCGATGGTCTGTCTTGGGAGCCTCTCCCAGCTGGCTGCCCATATGTGATGGCTGTAACTAATTCCCCTAAAAGTCCTGCTTAATGCAGGCCAACCAATCGGACCAAACCCTGAGGAACTGCAACAGGAGATGTATGGTTGAAATCACAATCAGAACTAAATCTTCACTGGGGACGTATGTTTCTCCGGAGCTTGTTAGTCTGCTGATTAAAAAGCCTGCTGACTGCCAGCCACATAGGACTGACGGGCCTGGCACATGCAGAGCGCTTTCAGTTGGCTTTTGACATGACCAAACACTTACACAACCTAAACATTTGTACTACTTGTTTCACAATGCTCTTTTAAATCTTAGGAGAAGTGCATATTTAATTCTTCTGATTTAATTATCTCTTCCCTGCAGTGGTTACAGAGAAATGAATGATTTCCTGGCAGTAACTGATTTTGTACACCAATCCACTATTTCAGCTTGAGCAATACTATGAGTAAGCCGTGATTTGCTCAAGTATATTGGTACTCAAGCTGACCCTACACATTCTGTTGGCATTTGGTTTCTGGATGTTTCCCCCCTCTCTGAACTTGTTACAAATAGTTCACTGACAAAGCAGACTATTCCACAGCCTTCTGAGCTGTGATTGACCATGTGAGATCACAAGATCTTTTTGTTACAACCCCTATAAGTAGGAGAGAGGCATGCCTTTGAAGTAGGGAAGCTTTTTTTCTTGAGAACATCAAATCTTCTGGATCAGGCAGGCCTTGCCCTAGGCATTGTTCCTAGAAAAAGGATTGTTTTAGCCTTAACCTCAAACTGCACCCTGAGCTGCAACGGGCTGTGGGTGCAGATGGATGTAAATTCCTCTGCCTGAATTTTGAGCTGACCAGATGCAAGCCAGCTCCAAGCCAGAAGCCATATGGCTGTGTTAGCATGGCACTATGCCCTAGCTCTGCAGGTCAGAGCCCTCTGCACAAATGTGATGGGTCACAGTTGATTCTCTCCTCTCAATCCAAGGGCAAGCCAGCATGGAAGTGTGCCAACATCTGGGCAGGGCATGTCCGCTTGGGGCAAGCTGCATGCTAATGCAGCTAGCTCCCTATCTGGCCAGCTCTGAGACTGGCAGGAGGGTCAGGCCTGCCCAAGGACTCAGTGTTACATTTTTATATATATATATACATATATATGTATGTATGTATGTATGTATGTATGTATGTATGTATATGTACACATACATATTTTTTTAATTCAGAACTTCTGTGATGTACTCGCAACCACTTGGCTGTCAAGTGACCTGTGACTTCAAGTGAATTACTTGCAACACCAGCCAACCCGGAGAAAAACACACACAAAAAAAAAATCAGTAAAATTTGCAGGGTCATTTGGAGCATCTGGCCAAAGCTGTGGAGGAGGCAGCTCCCTCCCTCTGTGCTCTTGCCTTGATGCTAGGGATCTAAGAAGGCAGTTGAGAAACTCCAAATGCTATGTGGAGCAGTGATTCATTAAAATGAAATATACCCAGCACATTGCATGTATTGATTTGTAATTCTCACCAGTGGTTGTTTTCATAAAGTAATTGCAGATGCTTGCTCTTGTTGCTTGCAAAGAGAGTGGTCAAATCTTAGTCTGTCTTGCTTAACAGCCTCTGCATCAAAGATCTCATGAGAGGCCTGGACACTTTAGAAGGAAGGATCAGCAATTATCTGTGGTGCTTGCTTTGCATTTACTTTCCTCGCATATTCATGCCAGCAATATTTTAGCATGCATATAACAGGAGTAAGCAAAGACTGACAGTGGGGGATACAACTGAAGTGAAGCAGATGTCTTTTAAATTCAGAGCACATAGAGCACAGCAGCAGTGAGTGATCGAACACAAACTAGAAGTGAAACCAAAAAAGTCAAATTTCATACTTAACACTGAGCACTAGGGAAAAACTTAAGAGCTTAAGCAGTGCCAAGCAAACTTATTTTAAAAAACCCTCCATTTTGAATACTGTATTGTATTGCCAAGTAAGACAGGTAAGGAACTTCAGTGAATTTAGTTTTATGTTGACCATGTCCCTTTAATTATTTTATTTTGGCACAGCACACAGGACACGTTCAAGCCAAAACATGAGCGATGTTGAAAGTACAACTGTTCCTTCCCTTTGGGAACGAAAGTTTTCTGATTGTTATATAAAGACATTTGGATCTATTTTTTAGACATTCATCATATTAGTAATTATAAGAATTAAGGGTGAGTCAGAGAACATTTTGCTGACTTTTTAAAACATCTAACTTAAGGTCAAAATCTACTAAACTTCACAAAGTAGGTAGACCTGTTGTGAAACAGCCCTATTCACTCCAGTGGGATTGCTCTAATGGGTATGCGTTTGCAGCATGTGATCTCAGATTGTGAACTATATAGAGCTGCTTCATTTTAATTTTAAGGCACTGGGCACATCCAGGCAAGAGCAAAACATAATGATAAAAGAGCAATTCTTCAGAAGCAGCAACTAATTATAAAATAAAAAAGAACCAAGGGTGGAGGGTTTTACTTTTTCCTGGCTAATCTAGGAAACGAATGAGGCAGCAAGCAGTGGTCGTTAGAAAAGTGCTGTGACATGCAAGCAGCAGAAAAAAAAAAAAAAAAAAAAAGCTCAAATCTAGGCTTTCACAAAATCACAGACCTGAAGACAGACATTCAGCTTCTCTTGGAACAGCTCTCTTCTAAAAGCAGGACTTAAACGTAACCCACATACCAGAGGCTATCTTTGGAACAGAAGCCCTTATGGATAAACCAGGGCAATGAGTTTCTTGGCAGGGGTGAGGAGTTACTTATAACTCTGATTTGGCTTTCAAACAGCACAGACTGGGCCACAGAAAGAGGTAGGCAAGAAGGCTAGTAAAACTCAGCTGCTTCATTTTGCTGCAATTGACTCAGTATTTTATGAAATTTCGATCCATACGGATTAAACAACTGTCTCCCCTCCCACACTTCAATTTCATTTGGATTTCAAAGAAAGCTAAATGTTTAAAGTAAAACTCATCTTAAAACACAGCTTCTATTTTGTGCATGCCCATGTGTTCAAACCACGCAACATTGTCGTTTTACCTGGTCAGAATACCAAAATATCAGTCTATATTTTCTCAAAAAGACTGTGAATACCAGGGACATTGGCAGGGCCTTGGACTGAATGCTGGGTGTGTGACAGAACCACCCAAGTTTTATACAGTTTTGCTTTTTGCCTGGGTACATTTCTACTAAAACTATTTCCCTGCTAAAACCACAAAGGATGAGGTAAAGAGGAAAAAACTTGAAGATTGTCAGTGAAACCGTTCTTAAATAAGGTGACATAAGCCTCACATACAGAAGATTAAGCTTAATCTCTAAAAAGGGACAGCAGAAAGGCTGGTAGACTTCAAAACGAGATATAGCAGCTGTGTTTTGGTTGGCCAACAACTGCTCTCTGCTTTGGCTGCTGCTGGCTCTGCTCATGTGCACAAGGCAGGTTATTAAAATACAGTGTTCAGCAATCCCATCCTTGGAGCACTTGACAGAACAGCATTCTCCTTTATATTTCACTACTTTGATTGAACGCAATAACAAAGCAAAGCAGAGTGATAATGTGATATGCCTGCGACAACAGAGTCAACGATAATCGTGTGGTGCCTTCCTCAGTTCAAAGCAAAGGATACCATTTACTGACTTAAAGCGTGTCTTTTTGTTTCAAAAATACCTTTTGATAGGAAAATACATGCCAGTCTGTCTGTCTGTCTGGTTTAACTGTTGGGTTTAATTGGCCTTATTTTAGAGCATAATAGATAAATCAGCAGGACACGGTAGAAGTCAGAATAAATCAAGCTAAAAAAGCTTTTCATGGCTTACTAGTCACCACAGAAGGAGAGTAACTACCCATTTTCCATAGTAATAAGCTATGCTACCAACCTGAACAGTAGCTTAAAATAATTAACAGCACCAAAAAAGAAAGGGTGTGTATACGAGAGCATCTATGGAACCACTCCACCCAGTACAATGAGAAAAAATTAACTGGGTGGATCTACATTCCAGTGGCAACTCAGAATGACTGCACTTTATATTTCTGTGCCTGGAGACACAAGTTTCTTGCACATGATCACAAGAGATGAGGAAAAAATAAGAAGCAGTTTGAAAAGCAAAGGGAAACAGAACAAAGCATTCAACAAAATAATAAAAATAATTTGTATGACAAGACAAAGGACAACTCGCTATGTGTTTTCAGGAGTGCTGGTTTTCATCTCTGCAATAATTACACCATTTATTTGGGAATGCTTCCTGTGATGATATTTAGATATTGTGGGAGGACATGACAACATCCATTGTTATTAGATAACTTTTGGGACCTTGCTATGGGAAACTATAAAAGAAAAGAGCAGGGATATAATTTGTCTAAGCAAGATCCACTGCTGCGTTTGAATACAAAACATGCATAGCAGAGACAGGGGAAATAACCAAGCAGTGCCCTCTTTCCTGCAGATGTAGGATGTCTGGTATTCAAATCTAACCTTTTAACTTGGACTTCTCTCATATTGACAAGAATCAGAAAAAAAATAGGTTGAAAACACCCGTTTCCTCAGAATATGGCTATGAAGCAGATTACTTTCCTCCTCCAATTAAAAAACAGCAATACATCTCATGCCCTGACCCCACATAACGAAACCAACACAACCACTCCACCATCGCTCTGCGGGGTGATTTGCTTCCCCCTGGCAATAGGGGGCAGGACCCAGCTGCTTCTGTGTTTGGCCTGGATGGGACTCTCTCTCCTCTGGACAGTTCAGTGCACAGTAGAGGTGAGGTTGCTGCAAGATGCATGCTCTGGTGTGAATACGATCCACAGCACCCTGGCACCACCTCCTGCCAGCTCAGGCACTGCTCACTGGAGAGGAGCTGTGCTGGGGCAGGAGCAGCTAGATTTCAGGCTTTTTTTTTTTTTTTTTTTTTAAAGCAAAACTCAGGGATGCTGGTACAGAAAGGCTGGGAAATCTGGAATAGGAGAAGACTAGGAGGAACCTTGAGGGGACGTGAAGGCTTTTGTCAAACAAAAAAACACAGTTCTGTTACCCCTACCTTGTACTTCTTACAGAGGAGTTTCTCAAAATGAGTTCCCTTCCCATTGAAGGGTTTCAGGGTGACTCGACTCTGGAAGCCAGGAACTCAAGTCCGATAGGTAACAGTGCTGTTGATGCCAGCCTGGGAATCCTAGAGGTCTGCTCCTTCAGTGCAGGAACTTGAAAGGCTAAAGTTAGATAAAAAAAAAAAAAACCCAAAATCCAAACACACATTCGTGTTCCTAATAGTCTGTCTTGAAATGCACTCTGACATCGGTTAAGGCAACGTGCTGTACCTTATTAGAGCTTTTTTTTAATCCGGCTCCGGTCATCATCATCTCTCCATTGGTAAGCTTTTTTCTGCAGGAAAGTCAGCACAACTTATTTGCCTTCATCAGCAAAAGACTGAGATATTACCTTAAAAAAAATTGAAGAGCAATTTTTGTCTGAAAAAATAAAAAAGATGGTATCAGATGTACAAAGAGAAATATTCAAAGTATTCAATTTTTATTTCTGGAGTCAAATCAACTTGATTTCCTCTCTCTCAATAGGATGTCCCTTCAGTATTTGCTATTTTATCTGTATTTTGGAATGCCGGTGTTGTCTTTTGTTACTGAAAAAGATACTAAGAATTCTCCCAGAATGCCTCACTCATGAATAAATGTTAAACTCATTCATTTCCTAGATTGTGTTGTCCTGGCTGTACAATGTTACTTAAGGCAATGTGACTGCAAGTTTGCTGTGAGGCCCACTCCAGGTCTCCTCTCAACCTGCACCTCCAAACAGAACTGAAAGCGCTGCTGTTGATCAGCTTTGCCCGCGGTTCTCAAATAAACAAAGTCGGCTTCTAATCACTTGGCAGAAACTGGATATGCTTGGCAGGCTTTGAGGAGAAAGATATGGAATTAAATCCAAACACCTAATGACGTGTAAAGAATGCAGGTAACAATTCAACAGCAGGTTCACCTCATCCGGAGCCTTTTCTGAAGGGTTCAGATGTTTTCATCTCCAGCTCCGCTGTTCTCAGGGGTAGGGCCCAGGTGCTCTGTGTTTCTTGTCAATATTGTATACCCAAGTCTGTTACCATCTGATTCAAGCAGAGCGAACCTGGTGAGAAGAGTATAGACGCTATACGCTCCTGTCACTCTGGAAGCTGTTTGAGTTTGTGGGTCAGAGAGTGGGAACAGGGAGCAAGATATATTGGAGCACTCAGGATACTTGGGAGGATAAACACTGCACATTACTAGTTCTTTAATGTGCAATTACTCCTGATAGCAATGCCTGGCTGATGGAGCTGGGAACCTTTATTAGAAAGTAAGCTTTATGGATCAGCAACAAAATGATAAGGTGCGTCTTCACTATGAGGTTTTTATTTACAGCAGCGGTGGAGGAAAGAAAAACGCAGGTTTTACCTCTCCAGTTTGGAGTGACAGCAGTTAGAAAAACCACCTTTTAACTTGTAAGAGGAGCACATTTGATCTGAGAATTGCTCAGACAGGAAAATCAATATGGACTGGCATAATTTGTTATTAACACAAGGTCGTTCTACTCTTGACTGCTAAAGGCTTTACACCTTTTAATAATAATAGACACTTCTCAAATAGATTGCACTGAAGACTCTAAACCACACACAGCTCTTCCGTCTCTTGGCTGCTTGTCAAAGTTTTAGGTTTAAGTAAGAGGTACAGCAGCCAAACAAAAGAGGCAGAACCTCTGCGAGGATGAGGTCTAACATAGGGAACAGGTGCTGGTAACATTAACTTTATTTCTACTGAATGCTGATTACTCCAAATGCATCATACACATGCCCACTAAGGGGTGGGAGTCTTGAGTTCAGATCACTCCATGCTCTTCTCTTGCAGCATGCAGGAGACAGGACACATCAGGACATGTGACTAGATACAGGAAACATGGGGCACCAGGTCACAAGACAGTGGAGGGGTTGTGAGACAAGGCTGCAGCTGGTTGCATGCTTTCCAACAGAGTTTCTCCAAACGCCCATCTTGGCTGGCTGAAATCCTCCTCTCCAGTGCAGGAGCATTTCTCCTACTCTACAGCTCCAAGCGGTTGATGAAACCAGCAGGTGAATCACAGACATCTATCTCGCATTGCTTCATGACCGATTAGGAAAGAGCACGGGATACAGGCTTTGGCTCTGGGAACTGCAGGGCAAAAGCCAGTTGGGAGAGGTTTATGCTCAACATGAGAGGTCTGAGACTAGCCGTCAAGCTCTTCTCTTGAGGCACATTTTTTCCATGGCAGCCTCACATCCTGTCCCAGACAGTCACACTGGGTAGGGCAAAAGAGAATAGCATCAAGCTCCCTGTTCTGCAGCAGTATTTTAGAGTTGAAGGCAACCAGCATAACCATTCAGCTTTGCCCATGTGGAAAGAAGAAATTACTTTTTGCTTTCAGCTTTTTTAATGCAGAGTTTGTTCTGCACTGCTGCTAAGCTTTTTTTTTTTTTTTTGGTAAACTTTGTCAACTGAGGAAATCCAGATCTAGAGTAAAACTAGCAAAATTTTACAAGATGAATTTAAATGAAAGCAGCCATCTAAGCTGTCTCTGTCTTAATGTAGACTTGATTATTTCCTTTTCTTCCGTCTCCATCTGCTGTCTGTTTAAAGCTACTCAAGTTTACCATTTTCAATGCCCCGATTAATGCTTTCTGCTGGAGTAATGTTTTCTATCTTAGGGCACATTGTCTTCAACATCTGATCTTGAGAACAAGGGTCATCACAGTCTGCCCCCTGCATCCCAGCAGTGCAACCATGTAGTCTCTAGCCCTTTTATGTGCAGTGTGTGGCCCTTCGAAACTGAAAATCTTAGTTCTTGTGTGTCATTTATTCAAGATGGAGAACTGTACATGCGGAACTGAAGTCTCCTGGAGCAACACTTCCCTAATAAAAATGAGACTGGTTGTGACAGTTTCCATTATGGTAAAACAGCTGAGTTCTTACAACTCCTTTTGTCAAAATTAAATGTTTCTGCTTGGCCCAAAAAGGTAATTCCTGTTTGAAATGCAGATCTGATACTTTGCTATTCAATTAAATTTCTCTGTCTTCCTAGGGAGACTGCAGTTGTTACTCAATTTCCTAAGCGTAGCACTTGGGAGGGAGGGACTCATTCACTGTTCATCTCCCTGAGGCTGTACCTCAGATCTGCAAAAATCAACTTAAAAGAATGTCTCGTGACGCTGCTCTTGTATTTGCTGTGTCACCTCCCCTGTAAATACAATCCCTTCATTTCAATAAGTATATTACCCTCAATCAGTTCTCTGTCACTTCAATGACCTTTGGAGCTTTAAGCCCTCCTCAATAATGTGATTCCTGTTTGTTTCAGCACATCGCATGCGTGCTCCTGAGATAGACACCAAACAGCAAAGTCATACAGATAGGTGCCTATCACCCAAGACAAAACCAGAAGTTTTCACTTGAGGCCAATCAGCCTTGACAGCATCCTTTTTAAGGATGGAACTTATCTTGGTGGATAGGTGGGAATCTCTGGACTCTGGCAAAGATAAGGGTCTTTCTGATTCACTTTCACTGCATATGCCCTTTGTTCCTTCTCTTTGCATTTCTTCATACCCCACACGTGCTGATATCACACATCTCCTCCTGACCATCACCCTAATGCTACAGAGAGGTCTAGTTGCAGTTCAGCAGCACTCAGCTGCTAGGAGATCCACCTTGCTCCCACTACCCCTAAGAAACAGGGGATCTCTGTATCCTTTTGGGGAGGCGGAGATGAGCCACTTCCTGCCAGCACATCTGCCCCAAGGGATAGTTCCTCAGGGAGATGTCCCAAGTTCAGGAGGTGAACCCTATAAGCAATAGCCTACACAGCACCATCTGACCTTGTTGCACACAATAGTTAAGCACGTGCCAAGCCACTAAGTGTCTCAGGGATGCCAAAGCTTGAAGTAGTGCAGAGTTACAAGGGAAACATCTGACTGGAGATACAGCAGGGACGAGGGAGTAGTTACAAAAAAATCAAGATGGAAAAGAACGATTTGGAGACTTCACCCCTTCCCATAATTACTGATTCAGTGAAGCATTTTTTCTGCACTGCAGTCATAGCCAGCAGCATATACAGAATAAGGATTGAAATATTTTGAAGTGCTGTCACAGTGTGAATGATTTTCTTTAGAGCATAAAATCAGACTGCAAAGTTATTATCTGTCTGGGACGACACAAGAAGAATATGAATGTGATCATATCTAGCCCTGGGCATACAGGGGAGCAGAACTGGCCTTAACTAGATTCTCTTTTTTTATTCAGAGTCCTTCTAAGAAATTTAAAATCCAAAAGAAATTATGAATCTGGCTAGATGTCTCATAAGAGGAACAGAATTTCTGCATAGCTGAAACAGCATGACTTTGATTATTTGAAAATGCATGATTTAATCATTTCATTATGCATACCTTTTCTCAGCAGGCACCATAGCCTAAAACAGATAGAGACAAGCATTAGATAAAACAACATGCTTTCTACCTAAAGAGATTGGAATCAAAGAGTTTAATCTCGCACGTCATGATATCTTCAAAGCCTTTAGACTTGTCTGGAAATGGAAGGTGTGCATCTTACTGCTGAACTGAACCTTGGCAGAGTCCTCTGCTCAGAAGTGACATCCTGCTGGATGACTTTGCTTTATCCCTTCCATAGCGCATATCTGTCCATGTCCCATCCTCAAATCCATACTTGCAGAATGCTCCCACAGAACATGGTGTGTTCTGATATTCACTGTCAATTCAGGTTGCTCTGACTACCTCCATCTCCTGCCATGTGTCCAGGCTACAGAGATCATCATGGGGGAGACCTGGATTTCAGATCTATCTAGGAAGTATCTGACCAGCTTTTTGCACCATATAGTCAATAAATGCATGAAGAACAGCATCCTTGTCATTACTCTCAGAGAGCTATTCAGTAACAAAGCACATCAGTGCTTTGATTAGCAGCAGACAGTCCATCATGTGTGGTCAGCATACAGGTACACAATTTTTCCTGCACAGAGTACCTGGTGTGCTCCTTTCTACAGTGCCAGATCCTTTTCTTCGGCTGTCTTTAACAGGAGAGTTGAAACACAACCGGGGCCATTGCTCTGCCTTATTCCATAAGCAGAATCTGCACTATACTTCTCCCCTGGTACAGCAAACAATTAGGCTTTGCTGTCTTTGCAGCAAGAGCGCTGCGCAGCACACATCTAACACAGACATACTTGTAATGCTGTATTGTTTAGTATGGGGGGAACCAGCATCTGGAAGAGCCTGCTCCTATTGCAGAACAGGGCTGGGGTTCACATCCCAGCTCTCTAATTCTCCACTTGTTTTGGCAGACAGCTAAAACAAATGGCCTCCCTTTCTAATGAAAAGAAAGAGCACATATTGAAATGCCCTGCAGAAAAGCCCCCGAACAGCAGCTCACACAATATGTCAGTTTTACAGTGCTGGAAGTGAAAAGTTAACTTTTGGGGTTAACCGACAGCCACACACCAGTTGCGCCTATCCTCCAAGTTGGATTGGATGTGAGTTCACTACATTAACACGGCACTGAATGCCACACTGAGGGCTTTCCTATTAGTCTGGGCTCAGTGCTAAGGCTCAGGAGGCTATTTCAGTTCTGGACTGGAGTTGGCTCTTGCCCAGTTGGCATCATTGCCAGCAGAGAGGGGCACCTACCTGCTTGTGTCAGTGACCAGTCCGTGCCAGAGCTGGCACGAGGCTAGTTGGCAAAGGGCTACTAGGCAATTTCCATGTCCAGCTGTGGGAGGAGGTGAGCTAGGAGTGGTTGCTGAGTCTGGCTTTGTCAGCTCATCCTGAAACCTAGCTTCATGCCCAGCCCAGCAGCAGGATACACAGAGAACACCTATTACCCATCACTTTTAAGCTATTCCCTGCTCCCCAGAGAATCAAGTGAAGAGTTTGACAAACGCCTTATAAGATCAGGAAGGTTGGCCTGATCTGCCCTAAGCTTTTTCTGCAGAGAACACCTGGGGCATTCCCACTGAACAGTCCATGCTAATGTGTTTCAACCAAACCTGCAGAAATCCTTTTTAAGAAAGAGCAAGGACTGCGAACTCAGTGTCTATACTAAGACTCTCAGCAGGTAAAAGGACCAGAGCAACGGTAACAACAATGAAGACCTCTCTCCACTAGAAAGTAGACTGAGAACACAGACCAGTTTTCTACAGACCTAAATTGGATTCACCCAGCGACCAGAGAAGGCAAAGCCCAGTCCCAGGTTCTAAAACGTCATCTCATCGCCAATTAAAGGACATTCAAAGGGCAACAGAGCATAAGAGAGCTTCGATCTCAGAGATGCCAGCTAGATGCTTAACATCTACTCAGGTATTTGTGCAGGTATCAGTAACAGACCATGCACATCAGACAGAAAGGTTTTTTCCTGGCTTTGCTAATAGATGCAGCAATTGCTCACAAGTCACAGCGAAGAGAAATAATACCTACCTTTTTAAACATCAAAAACTGTAAAGTTTCACAGCTGCACAATTCAGAAATTGAATTGAATGACTTGACTTGTGAAAATCTGAGATTACAGTTCTATGTCTTTCATGCCATGGCTGAAAGCATCAATAGCACTCAAAGAAGAGCAGAGAGCTGCCTTTCAAATACTCATTGTGACTTCAATAATGTTATTGGGTCTTACCCTTCAAACACAGTATCCTCAATTCAGAATGGGTGTGGCAGTAAAAAGTGATTTTCAACACAAGTATTTTATTATTTAAAGAATGAATATTTCTTTCTGAAGTCATATCTAAAACTAGTTAAGAATTCTTCATTTCAATTAGCTTTTGAATTTAAAATAAAAAGCATTATCGTTCATCTTTAAGGAGGAGGGCAGCAGTAAGAATATTTTTTTTCTGCAAGCATTGCAGGAACAATTCAAAAGCAATATTCCTGCCTGCATAGAGTGATCACACAGGGATTCAGGGGAAAAAGGCTTTTGGGAATTCAATTCCTGGAAATTGCTTTCCTCATTGATCCCAAAGAATCCCAGATCTGTTGGCTGCTGGTGCTGTAGGACCTCTCTATTCAACCAGAGTGTCTCCCTGCTTAGATACAAACCTCTCAGCTTCACATACAGTCCCAGTACCTGAAGTATCTTAGTAGATCAAAGTAAATAAAGCCTTTATCACATTTATGCTCATAATAATACCCCTCTGAGTTGAGGCACTATTATTACCCAGCTTTTACAGAAGGGGAAAGCAAGGTATAGGCAATCTAAATAACTTGTCCAGAGTTGTATTAGAAAGACTATGGCAGAGCAGGGATTGAGCCCAGTACTCTTGAACCAAAATCTCAGAGCACAACTTCCACTTGGGAAACTGCTATGTTTAACAACATCTTTTTTGCTCAGTGGTCACTGCATTGTTTGCTCAGGTTATTGTAAACAAAATCTTAATAACAACTGAATAACTGTTTCCAGAATCAGCAAAGAACCATTTAAATCAGAGGTATTTTTCTTGTAAGGACAAAGAAAAGGGTCAATCAATTCTTCATTCAGCACAATATCTTCTTTGACAGGCCTAGCAGCAAAGCTTGGCTACAGAGAGGCACGTCCAGTCATATACATACACACACACATATATATATATATAAAATGTAAAAATTTATACCTGTTGTAAAACAAGCTGTGTTTTCAAAGCAAAACATTCCAGTCAAGAAAACCCTGGAAACATAATCCCAATGACAAACACGTTCTCCTCTTGCCTATTTATCACATACCTCAGCTTCAGAACCTAGAACCACTTTCCCTCATGGCAGAGGAAGGAGTTTTTAAAAAAAAAAAAAAAAAAAAAGACAAAACTCCGAAGCCAAGACAATGAGAATTTTTTAAATCTTCCTCTGCTAACGTTACAGACATTTTCTGAATTAACACTGGTGTTTTTGTGTCCCATCCAAAGCTCATCTAAAAAGCAGTCTTAAAACGTTGAGTGGAGAATCCACATAAGGGCATAATTTGGTTAGGCTAGCACCAAACCAGAACTATCCCAAACCCGTGAGTTGTGAGCTTCTTGAATCCAAACCCTAGTATAAATTTTGCTAAGGACTGGCCCTTGTGTTTATAATGGCCCAAGTGAGAAGCTGCACGCAAGCTTCCTGAAGCTTTGCAGCATTTGAAAAGCACGATCCAAATTTTGCATCTTGAGACCACATAGATAGTGAATGATAACACCTCTTCCCCAAATCCCAAACCTGCTGCCTGTTTTGCATTCTCAATCCTCTTTGCATCTGTACAAATGCTAGGAACCAGCCAGACAACAGCTGCATCAGGAAATTAGCTTGTGTCTTCCAAGAACACATGTTAAAATGAAGAGAGAGATGATAATCGGGGGACCTGATGCCCTTCAGGGACTACTGCTGGAAGCTTTGCTTCTAGGGGATAGAGGGGGAGGTGGTTAATCCAGGGCAGACATAGGTAGGTAGCAGTTCTGTACAATATTAGTCCAGACAGGAGTGTATTAACAGTGTCTGATGGAAGCAATTGTATTATTTATTAAACTGACAAGATCAATTGGCTGCTTTGTACCACTATAAAGAGAACTATTGTACTTTCATGTCCTTTTAAACACAGAGAATAAAGCACTCCCCAGGGTGCTTTCATGGACTGCCTTCGATTAAGAGTTCTTAGAACATTTGATATTGTCGGAGATCAGCTTGCCAGATCCCCAACTGGATTTGCAGCCCTCACAAAAGAAAGAAAGATGGTAGCAATTATAATTAAAAGCGAGCTGAGAAGGAAGGACTTTACCTGACTTAGAGGAGTGCTTTTACTTACTGTTCCCAAAGACTAGGCTCTCAAACCTGAGGGATACTGACCTGCTTTTACAGCACCAGCAGCAATGTCAGGACTAGCATCAGGGTACTGGTGACAGAAAGTGTGATGTTATTTCTCTTCAAGTGGAAAACGTGGGGGGAGAGGAAGGTGACAGTTTCTAGGGCACAAGTAATACAAGGGAGTTTAACAGTTCTTAATAATTTTTGCCTGATTCTGACAAGCCAAAGTTTCCTGCAAGTTATTGGCAAGTTTAACAGGAGATGTACATCATATCTATATATTCTTGGGTGTGGGAGATTAAGGCAGAGGGAAAGACTTTTTCACAGTGTCTTAGTTTAATAAACACCTTGGCTATTGTAGCAATCTAGTTATTACCTTTCATCCCACTAGTTGAGAACAGCTCATATGCAGCATGCAATATACACTGGATTATTTAGGAGCTGAAGCCTGGGTATAGTTAGTGAAAGGCCTTTGACTTCACGGTTGCTTTCTCCAGGGGCCTGGAAGAGCCCAAGTCTATTGTTACTTAGGGCATGATGCTAACGATATATGCAAACACAGACCTTTATCTACAGATATTTTGAAGGGTACATGCAGAGGATGCAATTTTATGAAATACAAAATAATTTCAGTTAATCTGGAGTGCATAAATATGCTAACCCGGTGGTAGACTTAATAAACTAATATCAATACTGTCCCAGAGAAGAAATTTCTGGGCAGTCACGGAATTTTTCAAAATCCAAATGCCGTTTTTACTGTATGCTTCTAAACAGAGGTGTACACTGAAGCCAGACACCAACTTAGGGTAAGAACAAACACTTCCTGGGTATCAAATTAATGTTATTCTAAGTTTTATTATGTCACAACCATCTGTTTATCAACCTAGAACCGGAACTCCCTGTAAGCTACTGCCAAGCAGTGCTGTGATTCCTGTATACCATGCAGCACGGACTGATCCTTTCACGGCTTGTCCAGGGACTGCAGATGATTCTGCTCACAATTACAGCAAAATAAGTTATTACCAACTCTATTAAAGGAATTCCATGGCTTTGATCTTAATTTACCTGGCAGTACGTAAGCTTTAAGTTTCATTTTATATTCAAGCTCAGATTTTATATTAGATTTTTCCTGATTCTTACTGTTAACATAGAAAAGCAGAAAATACATACAACTTACGCTGAAGTCTGTACAGCCTAGTGTCCCCAGTTAATTACTTCCCCAAACAGTTTCAGAAGTAGTGGCTGATAAAGCTGTGTAGCTGTGTGATGTTGGCTTCTGCTCAGTTATCTGCTCTCACAATCTTTTATTTTCCTCTATTTCTTATCTCTGACACTCGGGTGTGTAGCCCTTTGCCAATAGTGGCAAGAGACCTCCTGGCCTACTAGCTTCAGTTTTGAGTGTGATCTTAAGAACTCCTTAAATTTTCTAGTACTTACCTTTGAAACTTTAATCTACAATCTGCTGCTGCTTTATCTTCACTGAATCTAATAAGCTTCAAGATTAGTGCTGAACATCAGGACTCTGCAACCATTAACATACCAACCTACAAAGTTTAGAAAAGGGTTTAAAACAACATTGCCTGTACTCCACCTTCCGGCTGGTGAACAACACTGCATGTAAATCATTGGCCAAATGCTTAGTCTTTCAGCAAAAAAAAATAGCGCAGACTTTAGGAATGCAGAGTTAATTGTTATGGCTTCCTAAAATGCTGATCTTTCTGATTTGGTGAAATAAACAGTGTCTCGGGAGACAGATAAAATTACTGAAGACCAGAGCAGCTAAATTTTGCTCCATATTTAACAATAATATCTTATGCAGCTACTGTGGAGACTCATAATGCAAGACAGTGTTTGTTGTTACTACATTTAACATATCTGTGGCCCTGCTTAAATTTACATTTGTTACAAGTTGATTTCAGAGCTGCCACATTACACTGTGGTCAGTCAGGACTCACAAGCAAAGTTCAAATGCTCCTGCTGTAAAACCAGAGGTCCCTATCCCAATTTTTGGGACTTGATCCTTTCGGGAGAGCAGAGCAGCTACGTTTGGAAAGCACTCTAACTGCTTTACTGTTGTTAGATTACTCATTGTAGGCAGGAGGGCAACAGGGAAAATACCAAATAATAGAAAGAGATGGCAAGGAATAACCTGCGGAAATCAAGGGCAGGAACAGCAAAGAAAGTATTTGTGGCAAGAAGAGAGGAGAAGGAACACAAGGACCCAATATACAGGCAAGCATTCAAGCTTGGCCATCCCACAAGAGCGGTCAACGTCTGTGCTCTCAGGCCTGCCACCCTTCCAGATATGAGGACAGTCAGTACAGACAGACTGCGAGTATACTTAGTTACAGAAGTTTTCTAAATCACCTTTAGAAGAGATGATTCAGTTTTCTTACAAATCACACTGGGACTTTGCTGTCAATGAGTATTTCCCGCAAGTTCAGGTCTTACACGAGCAAGGCATAGAGAATTTTGACAACGTTCATGCTCAGTCTTCAATCAAGTACTTTAATATCAGCAGGAAAATGCTTTCCCTTTCAGCAGGCCTCAAAGCTCACAAACATCAACTGAGCCATATAGCATCTTCTGCGAGTTTACCCAGGAAGGCTGAGAGGTAGACAGGCAGGTGACATAACCCTGAGTAAAGCCAAACCAATTGCAGACACATGAAGGGAATTCAAATCCCTGAATCCAAACCATTGGAGTGAATTTTGTCTCTGAATTCACAAACCAAAGTAAATATATCATCGCTAATATAGTGGACAGTAGAAGCAAACAGTAGAAATGTCATGATTAAATATCTTTCAGCAAAGTCTGTACCTTACCCAAACAGAATTTTCTGCCTCCTAAAAGGGCTAAAAAAATTCCTTTTTGGCTCTTTCTCCACTTACAGCTTTTTGTTCTTTGCTTGGGGTCTCCTGAAGCATTCCCTTTTCAGGGGATTCATTCTCAGTTTCAGCAACCTGAACAGAAAGAAAGCAGACAAGATGGGCTGTTAGCAGAAAGAAAAGCATATCTTATCCCTTATTACCTAAGCCAAAAGCCTGTGGCACGTCAAAGCCAGGAAGTGTCATTATAGACAAAAAGTATCCTCTCTGATTCCCATAGTGAATCTGGCTTTCAGTATCCCAATAACATGGCACTTGCTACCAGAAGATCCTCTGCATAAGGAAAGAAGAACAAGCAAGTTAAACTAAGCAACCCAGCAACAAAATAAAGTTTTCTAGGCAACGATCGCAATACTCCACTTACCCAGAGCCCTGCTGAGGTGCTGCCTATAAAACCCACTGCAGTGATTTACTCTGCTCTCAGAGTTGAACTCAGTTGGAAAGAGTTGCAATAATAAAGGCAGGAAGAACCCTGCCTTCCTGATACAAATCTACCTCCCTTTGTCCACAGAACAACCCAAGCAAATATTGAAACTTTTTCACTGTTAAATTCCACATTGCATTTAGGTATATGAATTAAATTTGAGGTATATCTAAACTACCTTCTGTGGCAGCAAACATGCAAGCTGAGATTCTTCTACCAGTAGATGTCACCAGGAGTAGAGAAAAGTGTGGTGAAGCTCTGGTAGATCCCAGCTATATGTCAAAAGTCACTGAGATCAGACAAGAGGTTTGAGAAGTAACCTCAGTGGCAGGTTGCCAAACCAAACATGATTCACCAGTGTTTCTGTTTTCTGACCTAGTGGGTGTAGTGTTAAAGGAAGACACTCATGACACTGCTGCACTTTGTACAGCAATATAAAATGGTTTCATACAAACCTGTTCCTCAGGCTGAGACTCCAAACATTTGTTGACTAAGGAAGAAGGGCGATTCCAAACTCAGGAATTTCCAAATCCCTGGTCCATGCAAGGTATGGCCCCAGTGAATATTCAAATCATCTGTCACAATTGTTCTTTCAGATAAAGAAAAGGTAATCCCTGAGCTGATTCTACTCTTCACTGCTATGCCCTGAAGTCTAGGAACGTGGTGACGAAGGTTTTTGATTGCATGCTGATCAGGCGGTACAACGGCAAGATGGGATGTCCGCATGTTTAAAAAAAAATCAACATTCCTAAAAGAAGGATGTATATGAAAAGCATACGAGTGCCTTTGGAAACTACCCCTTCCCCTCTAATATGCACACTTCCTTTCTTTCCGTTCTTCTCCGACCATAAATGTCTCCCTCTCATTTGGCTTAGTTCTACTGCAACCAAATCGCAATGATATTTGTTTTTGCTAGTTTTCCTTAAAGGAGGTAATCCTTCATTAGTATTCTCTTCCGGATGTCTACTTTCATATCTAACCAAGATCCGGGACTTTTTGTTGCAGTATTTTTACAAAAGGAGAATCATACTAAGCCTAGAAGGCTTAGTATGTGCCATAGAACATTTCTAGGTCAGTAAGTGTAAATGGGATTACCTAACATAGTCATGCTGTTCAGAATTGTTAAGAAATCTCAGCATACATCCAAGACCAAATTATCGTTAAGTTGATGTGACTTAGGCTCTGAAGTCCCCTTTGTAAAGTGAGACTGAAATAGTTTCCATGCCATTGAAAGTGGAATTCTGTACCTAAAAGCAGACAAAGCTTCAGCATGCAATGGGGAGGATGCACTATTGTCTTTCCCTTGATTGATTTCTAAAAAGGCAAAGTATGCATAGGTAGCACTGACTTCAGTTAGAGCTCTGGGTTCAGAGCACGTCTGGAAGAAAAAAAAAAAGAACTTGGTTGTCACAAGAACGTAACTGGCAAAAGCCACTTGGGATCCACTGGAGTGGATAGAATCTGACCAGCATGTGCCAGCTAAGTCATTCCGTCAATATTCAGAGCATGAGAATTGTTTGGGATTTTCTGAGTGAGATCAGACCCTTCCTAGACTTAACTTTAGCATACAGGCCTAACAGCAACCTAATCAAAACCCAGCAAAACAACCACCAGACAACTAACTGAAAACCTCTGGTTTTTGCCATTCTTCTATTGATGGGACTCCATAGTGACTCACGGAACCCACTATCTTCAGCAAAACCTCTGAGGTGCTGGAAGAACAGAAATTCTATTGCTACTATTTTCCTTTTGCCATCCACTGGGATGTCTGCCATAAACTTTTGCATTTTGCAGAGATTATGAAGTTCTTACCTTCTCTCTGTGGTTTTGTAAGGGCAGTCCAAGTGGTTTGACATATTTTCACATTCAGTATTTTTCTCAAACGGTAAAGAAACAACCATTCAATCAATCCTAACCTTGTCTTCCTCCATTTGGAAAGCTACCAGTTCTTCCATAAAAACCTTGGTGAAGCTATATCCTTTGTAGGGTGCCTTAAAGAATAAAGGTAAAATATCAGAGAACAACAGTGATGAATCTGGAAGAATGTTTCCCCTACAGATGCACACACCTTTTTTGCTAAGTGCACTCATAAGCACGAAATTCCAGGCCACACATAATCACCTCTACAGTGTACGCACTGAGAAGTGGTTCATAGATGAGAAAGTCTCACTGGAAAAGTTATATTTTTTTCAGTTAGTGAAATTCAAACATGACACGTTCAGGCACGACATAAATGGTGCACCAGAGAGACCAGCAGTTGTACTACACAGTCTAAGGAACATGTTGTGCTATGCCTTTTTATATTATTTTAACAGAATAGGCAAAAAAAATTTCATACTAAAAACGTGAAGGCAAAAAAATAATCAAGGCTTAGGAGCCATCTTCTTTACAGAAGATATGCATATTTCGTCTTGCATACTACTTTCATCCACAACATCCATCTCAACAAGTACTCTGAATCTTTTATTTTGTTAGATTTTAGCTGTTAGCATCTAGTACTGTGAAAATACGGTAATAATTTTCTCCCACAATCCTTAGAAAAAACCCCTAGTGCATAAATAGTCTGTGGCAAGTAAGTGAAACTCCATAGCTGTAATCAAAAGACATTTTTGAATGAAAATTTCCCTTCACCACCTGTATCAAAATTTAAGTTTCAATGAGAAATATAATTTTTTTTTTTTTTTAAAAAGGCCTATGGAAAATACAAAAATAAGCAGAGAATTCCTACAAATAAAACATTATTTACTTTTCAGATTCAGTACTTTGTATTTAATGACTGGAATACACATGGAGTAGAATAGTAGAAAGTTAGATAGAATGTGAATGGGGATGAAAAATCAGTGCTACTGTGTCTAGTATTTACATGGGCAACTCTTCAGAAACACAACCTGCATCACACAAAGAAAACTTCTATTCAAAAGCTAGCTTTTTTGCACGGTCTAATTGACAGACCCTATTTTTCTGGTGCAATATGAAAGGGTCATTTTTCTTCAATAGGCAATCTCTGCTTCTGTAACAACACTCTTCGCTAAAGCAGGATGTGAAATTCTGGTGAAATACTGGAAAAATAATAGTTGTTTTTGCAAAACTCACACCGTGGCTCTGGATTTCACAGCAGATTCCCTTCTTCTGTCTTTCCACTACCTACTACGCAGCTCAAAATCTGCAGCAAGTATTGTTCTTCAGTATATTTAGCACATGGTGGCAGGCTTAGCTGCTAGGATCATTTCTTTTCTAGTCTGAACCGATTCTTCTCTTTCTGAATGCAGCAGCTCATTTAGAATTCAGCTCCTTGTATTTTACAGCAGTACAAGTTCAACTAAATGTTTAACAGATTCAAAAAACAATTAGGCAAACTCAAGGCAGAAAAATCCATCCAAGGTCCCATTTCTAGCTCAAGCAGCAGCTATACTGCAGTGCACTGGATGCTAGGAAGGTATACAGGAGAACGGCCATGGTATGCTTTCCCTGTTCTTGCTTTTTTCCTCTAGATTGGCTTTTATCAGAGGCTATCCGGACCTCTAGTCTGCTTCATTATAGCTGCTCCTATGTTATAATCTTATCCAGTGAAAATCTACCGGGTAGGAGCCAACGTCAGTGACTCCAGCATCATCAGTTTTCCTCCTGCTTTGGTATTTTAAAGTTGGGTTTTCAAAGGTCAATGAATCCGGTAAAGATATCAGAAGAGTAATATTATATGAACAAAGTAAAAGGGGACATTAAGGTTAACTCCTCCTCCCATATACACAGATACTTGCAGAGATCCAAATTAAGATTACAGATTGAGAATTCCCCCATTCCTGCTTTATTTTTCCTCTAAATGATGCTACTATTTTCCTTTTGCAACAGCTCATTCAGTGCAAAAGTGAACAGAGATTGATTTGTTCTGGGTTGTCTGCACTAAATATCTGAATGCTGTTGTATATGGACAGCAACCATGTCAGGGGATGGTTCAAAGTAAAAATATATTCTTATAAAAAAATAAACCCAAGAAAACACTTAAATAAATATGATTAGAAATATTTTTTTCCAGCTCAGATCTGGATCTAAATGACCAGTCTTGCTTCTTTGCTTTTTACAGAGAAAAATCCCTCTATATTTTTTTCTTTAAATATAAGCTGGCCGTTTATTCCAATTCACAAGTATTCTATATCATTGTGAAAAGGGATACTTATAGGCCAGCACTAAGTGATCAAACAAACTAGATCAGAATGTCATTGGGACTGAGATTATCCCAGTTTTCTACTATCCATTTTGCTTGGATGCTGCTCACTGTGAGCATAGTGCAGTACATTTTCCAGACAAGGGAAACAGACACAAAAAACGACTGAAGAAAAGGGAAGATCCACCAACTCATAACTAGGATGTTTTTATAGAACATTGTATCATTTTCTAGCTATTGCTGATACTCAAGACACATCTGCACGTGTTAGTGGGAAACTTTATGGTGTGGGAAAATATAGAGATCATTTTTAAAGCTGCTAAGATACCTTCAAAAGCAGTCAGGAAACAAACATAGGAGTGTTATCAAGAAAGCCTTCAGACAGCAAATTCTTCTGAACAGCCCAGAACTTTATTGCACAGTCTGCACTGAAAGATCAAGGAATCAGAATGGTCCACGAAACAATCTAAACAATGATTTAGTAATTGCCTGCGCGTACATCTCATCCTTGTACAGAGGACTAGATGAGGCCCAAGGGATTTAAGTCCTGTCAGCTCCCTCAGATAGGTCATGAATGGAGCTTTAAGTGATGCACAGACTTTGTGCGGATTCCTCTCCAGGGAATAATTTTTTGTCACAGGAAGAATCAATCACCCGGTAATTTTATTCTGTTTGCAAGACAGTGAAGAACTTCAACAAGCAACAACTAAATTAACCTTAGAAAAGCAAAGCCAGTCCCAGTCAGGATGAGGCAGTATTTTACCATGGGGACTTAAACACAGAGGCTCTGCATACACAGACAACTGAGCGCATTATCAGACACTAATGTGTGGCACCTTGAGCCAACACAAACTCCATGTCTTGCTGAAAAGTCAAATTTCACAGCTTGACCTCTGGCCCTTTGGAAATACCAGATTTAAGCTGAACTCTTACAATTTCCATCATAACATGTGGGTGTAGAAGTACTCAGGACCCAAGTCCCATGCAAGAGTGTCTCCTAAACCCGCTGCATTCACATGAAATCACTTCTGAAAGCCAGAAATATGTAAATGGACTATTCTACCAGCTTGCTCACTGGTCTTGTCCCTTAAATATCCCAGTCTCCCCATTCACTTCCAGGGATTTTTCAGAACTCTGCTGTTTCTTTCAAGTCCGTCCCCCTCTAGCTTTCTATCTTTTGCCAAGTATTTTCTCTTCATCTATGTATTCGAAGCACAGAGCTAAAAGCTCAGAAGCAAATCACTTCCAAAACTTCTCTTTGTGGATGTGCACATTCTGTCTCTAACGAGGAACAGCAGATTATGGTTCATTTCAATGACATGGGCAGACATATCTGCTTAGCGTGACCAGAGAAACTGGGAGGCTGCCCTCCACAAACAGTGCCTGGAGCGCTTGCTGGAGGCACAATGTGTTCTCTGATGTGTACGTCGTGCCACTGATACCTCAAGCTGCAATATAATCTATTAGATGTTAAGCAAGGGAGAGGAAGAAAGAACATGTTCCATGTAAGTTTAGCCAACGTGCTGTCTGAACTAATTGCTTTAAGTAGTTAGCAAAGCTGATAGGATATAACTGATGTGGAGACTTAATCCCTGCTTCCTGATAGAGACATTTTTAGAGCTGTGCTTGTTGACTAGGGACAAAATTGTTAGGACTCCAAAATTACCTGCCTTTTGCATGGGCTGAATATCTTCTGGTAAAGACATGAAGCAATAGACTTGAAAACCAGGAGACAACTTAAGAGCTGTATGGCACATCCATGTAGGCATAGCCTGGAAGAAGTTGCCTAACACAAAACCCAAGAGTATCAAATATGCAGCAAATTAAAGTGGAAATGAGAACTTTCATCAAGTCTAGGAATGGACTTCCAATGTATTTTTGCAAAATGTAAAATGTACTTTAAAAAGGTAGACTTACCATGAGTGAAGCTAGAAACCAGTCATCTAGTTGTCACAGGCAGTGGGTGTGAGTCATCCCCATCTTTGCCTTTGTGCTCCATTCCTGACCTGAATATATCAATGAGACACTATGGTTACAAAATTCATACGTATATGAGAGTATCCTTGCTCAACAAGCCTTATGTATAAGTAAGGAGACAATATTCAGGGCTTAACTTACACATGACTTAAGAGACAAAGGCTCCTACGCGCATCCACAGCTATCACAGGGCCATTCTCAAACACAGAAATAGCACAGATGAAATTCAGCTCTTCCTCAGACAGAGTAGGAGAGGGATCACATCCACTTCCTTCAGACTGCTACTTACACAGGCAAAAGCGAGGTTGTTTTAATTTACACAACTAAACTCAATTAGTAGATTTCCACTTTAATAGCCTAAACTGACTTCCAGGGACTGGATCTCTTCATAGATGGACTCTGGCAGTAGTTGTGTGTGACCACAGCCTTATCCAACACGGTGTCTGTTAGCAGGTGCCTAGCAGTTTCCCTATGCAGGAATGGCATTTTGCTGCTTACTCTGAGAAGTGCTTCAACAAGTGTAGGGTATTATGTCCGTTAATATTACAGATGCATTACCAGTGCTAACAGTGAAACAAAATGCTTAACCCAAGGGATTTTAACTACGCTCAGAAGTAAAAATAAATCTTCCACCAACACCAGTGGGTCCAGGATTTTACTGGATTTGGACTCCAGCTCCTCAGATCAGGCACATAAGTAGCCCAAGGAACGACCAGACAGAGACAAATCAGGAAAACATGAACCAGAGGTCAATTCCCTCCAACCCACATCATCTCTAAATGCATTTTTATGAAAATGACCTCTCCTTTCCTATCTGGGGAAAAAGCTTCCCCAGCACCACAGTGCCACCTTCGCTCCTTAGTAAGAATCTTTTGCACTTGTGATCTGCCCTGTGCCATTCACTCCAAGACTCTGCCTTGGCCTTACCACCTGGCCTCACCCTTGCTTGCTCCACATATTCTCCTTTTCCCTCCCTTTCTCTTCTTCTCTCCATTTGGTTCATTTCCTCTGAATCGAACCCAAGTAATTCAAAATCACAGAACTGACCTGTTATTTTTACTGCTATTACAACATTCCACATGCTCCTGTGCTGTAATCCTTTCCCTACTGCAAACCTCTCTCGGCTACTAGGTTATAAATGCTGATGAGCTTAAGCTGCTTTGTTTTCAGACGGAATTTGATGTAATGGGGTCCTGGCCTTGGCTGGAGCTAAGTCAGGACCACAGAAACAGCTCTAGTAAAACAAAACTACTATGTTCTGACCTTGGTCACAAACACAGCTGCAACGCAATTGCAACCAAGTTGTAAGATAGATTTATTGGTGTTGGCTAGGTCCTTTCAATTATAAACAGGTTTGACAAACCTTTTACCATAATTCCAGTTTCCTTCTCTAAGAGGTCACCAAGGCACCCACTGTACTATACGCTCCCAGGGTGCTGATTAACACCTTTCACCTTTGCTCAAAAAGCTAAAAATTGAAGGAACCAGAGGATGCTGGCAGCTCTACTCCCAGAGCCTGCACTTGAGTAGCATTATTCAGAGCATGCCTGTCTTTGGCACCTCTGGCTGAAGCAGTGGAGGTGAGGAGTTTCCAGGATGCTCCATGAAATGATCACGGACAAGTTGATAGAGTGTTGACATGGCAACACTATGCCCAATTTCAACACATAGCCACAGCACTTTGTTATATCCCCTTCCCAGCCTTCCATCTCTGTGCTGTCTATCAAAACAATAAGCCCGTGAAGTCAAGATCTCCGTCTTCTTCCCCTACCTCAACGTGTAGCTGTGATGCTGCCACACACTGCAGCCAGGCCAGAGGGGTAGAGGGCCAATAAAAGTATTCCCAAATGCCCCAACATCTTTGATACGGCATTATTTCAAGAACCCTGAGCATACTCTAAACTGGATCTAGATTAAATAGATCTCCATGTTTGAACATATTTTGGAAGAGGAAGAAATAAGCAATGTTTAAGGAGTTGCTTTCCATCCCCCTTTCCAGACATACTTGGAAGGCTAACCAGCCCGACCCACGTTTATTTATCTAACCACCGTACACATTCCCTTCACATATTTTGCAGGAAAACAAAAACAAAACCCCACACCTTCCAAATGTATAAGGGAAAATTCAGGACTTTGTTAAACAATAAGTACCAAATTGTCATTATAATTTCAAATCCACCATTCATAAGAATGGAGTAAACCAGAGACAAAGAGACCAAACCAAAAAGACTTAAGCAAAGATGCAAAATTTGCTGAGGAACTTTGTATGTAACATAGCTCTGGCTACGGAAAACAGAATATAATCAATTATGTTGGTTAAAATACACGTGGGTGGAACTTAAGTTGGTAGTGAGCAACTTCTGTGCAGAAATCAGATTAAGCATGGGAGAAACTCTAGTTTGCTGATTGTCATGTGACAATTACACAACATTTTGACAGAGCCAGAGGCTCAGCCCAGCCCTTGAAGATGACAGAGGAGCATAAACATGCAAGTATGAAACTGTATCACTTCTGTTAATCCACTGGCATTTCCTCTATGGGAAGTCCATGAACTTAATTCTGATGAAACCCCATGGCTGCTGATTCATGAGAAACCCTGGAGATCAGAAACAAGGTCCAGACCACTGGAGAAGGCAACATTAAGTCAGCTGCTGTGAAAAACTGTTTTGATAACCTTTTGCAATAAGGTCATCACCAATCATTCACGTATGTGGAGTTCTTACAGAAACCCGTCTGGTCTTAGCATCCATTTGATCTGCTCTTTGTGCTGTTACCACAGCAACTGATACTTAAATGAAAATTTCTTAGCTAGCTAGTTCTAGAAACTATCCCATAACATAGCAAGAGACAAAAATGGAAGCTTGAGGCTGGGAGGCTTTTTTCTACATATTTATGAAAAGAGTTTTCAGCTTTGTTTTCCATTTATTCTTTTTCCTTTCGACAAAATAAACATTGGCATGCCAATTTTCTTTACCAAAAGTACTCTGTAGGTCAATCACAGCAATGATGTCTTTTTGTTTAGCCTGCTGTGTAGTCTAAATAGCTCTCAAAATTTTGATTTCTGCATTAAGTATCTGTGTCACATACAAATTGAACATTTTTGCTGTAAACTACTGCCTGAGGGATGTAATAGTAGCCATGTACCTTTGTAAAAATAATTAGATTTTTATACCTTTGTAGAATATCTTTTAAGTGTTCCCAAAGGGATTCAGATTTGTCTTGCTGAATTTGACTCAAATTTCTTTAACATTTTAGGAAATACAGAGCTGATATTCCAGTTCTTTGCAGGATATTTTCATGTCTTGCAATATAGATTCCAAGACCCATATTTTGAGTGATGGAGGGGAAATCTGTGTAGGTAATAGAGGATATTACATCAGCTGATTTAACCTGTGGCATTCTCTGTTGATTGGCTGAACTAGCATTGGAATATACTTTATTTCTGTCTCTGTGGCATAACAGAAGCATTAGAACTAAATTGAGCTCTCAATCTTTGCCTTGAGGAGGAGAGCAAAGGAGGAATAGTTTTGCCCAAGTATTCAAGCCAGATGTAGGCTCCTAAAACAGGAGTCTACACAGACTAATTATGCCAGCATTGTGAGTGATTCAAAGAGGGAAGGGTGAGTTAGTGGCTATGGACAGATGAGATTTCGCTGGGGTCTACACTAGTTTACATGATACACATTCTTAATCTTTAAAATCAATACTGATTGTTTCAGATAGGAAAGGAAGAAGGAAATACAGCTATGACTGACTTTCAGTGCAATGTTTCCAGGTCTAGATGCCGGGCTGGTAATCTTTCTCACACACAGTTTTTTCCAGCTCCATTATTGGTTAATCAAATTTAAAAAGAGGAAGAAAGTTAGGGCAACCACAGTGATTTACTCAATCAGTAGCAGAACAGCTAGCTACCCATAAGCATTTCTGGCACAAACTTCCCTGTGAACACATTTGCATGTTTATTAGCTAATCTTTGCCTTCTGCAAGCACATGCGTGGAAAAAGTCATTAGTGCAAAACATACTAGAAAACATGTTTTTAAAGGCCAAAAAAGCTAAAGTGAATTGGAAGTTTTTATTGCTCAATGTTTAAGAATTCGTTTGTCCTTCTGAGAGCACAAACACCAGAGGTCCAAGATTCAAAATCTGTCTGAAGACAGGTCTGAATCTTGTCGTCTTTGGGCTGAATATTGAAAATCCTAATTAGCAAAATTCTAACTTTGATCTTTTCTGTCAAATGGAAATACTCTAACTAGGAAAAATAACCCAGTAGGAATATGCGATACGTGTACTAGGCAAATACCAAGCCTGTACTCTGAGAGAAAATTCGAGAAACTCCATGATTTTTGACCCAAGCAATCCCTATAAATGCAAGTAACCTTTCTACTTTTCTGCTGACCTCAGTCAGGTTAAGAGCTACTGAGAGTAACTAAGGGGGGAGGAAAACAAAAACAAAAAAGAAAATCCCACCTTAGACTCTTACTTTTAGTGATTAATTTCATAATATTTGACAACCTCCCACATCATACCATGACTTTCCCTGTTCCCACAGCAGTAGATCACTACCCACCCCTTTCAATCTGTGAAGGCAGAGAAAAATTATTCACTTGTTTATTAACAAGTTCCATGTTTATTCTCATCCTTCTCCAGTGACTTCACTGAGTTTTCTTTAAATAGGATAGCAAAGATATTTACAGCTCTTGTCTCCAGGCCAAGCAATTGTTTTAAGACCTACCAGGTCATTTAAACTGTGGTGTTGACAGGAAGCTGGACCCTTCTCCTCTCATCTGCACTACAGGGCTTCCTCCCCCTCCCCCCCGCCCCACTTCCTTTTGTTTTTTTTTTTTTAAATGCGTCTCAGTCCCTCTTATCTCCTGTCTTACAGGACTGAAAAAAAAACCTGTTAATGGCTACGCATACAAGACTCCCAGTTTCATCCTAGCACATCCCAAGAAGACTACCAGGAGGTTTCAGTTTTGCCCCAGATTAGAAAGGCCCCAATGCATTACATTTCCATCAAGCTTAATATAGGCAGGGTCAGTCTTAACTTTTCCTTGAATGCTCCTGCTAAGATCATTGTGTCCTCTGTTCTCTCAAAGGCAGCTGTCGAGAATAATAATATGAATAGAGAACCTGATCCTGACAGTGATGTACTGTACATCTGTATTCCAAACAAGTTCCTCTTACAATCCTGGTGTCATGGTGTTATTTCCTATATTGATCTGAAAGTGCAAGTTTAAGGTAGGTAAATTTCTGATCTGTACTAATCTGTGCTGTAGCTCTCAGCACAGCATCAGTTGACAATGGTCTACCTCATGTTTTATATCAATTACCTAAAATACTAATTGTTTGTTATCAGTACAGGGAATTGCACAAAAGAGATATACTTGATAAATCAATGCACAGACAAATCCAGACATCATCATATAAGGTAAAGTTAATTTATACAAATTTACTAACATGAGACTATTGGAATTACAACATTTATAACATTATAACCACATTAACTTTAATATTACTAGTTCTTATAACTTGGTATGTTAAGCATATCTGGCCATCTTTGATCTTTAGACCTTTACCTCTGGCAAAAAGATTGGATATTATAAGGCGGTTGAGCTGTAAAAGCTAGACTATTTTCCTTTTCCAATTTTACCTTAATAGAGTCAGGGAAATCAAAAGACAAATTACGGTCTTATATTAGTTGAACAGCTTATACAATATACCTCTGCTCTTGCATACTTGGAATTCAGTGTTTTACCAGTGGACTTTACTCCTCCACTCACCTGCAAATGAGAGTTATTGGCACAGTACTGAGCCCAATTCTGCTCTCTCAACAGTTTAATCTAACTGCTTTTTCTGTGAAATCACTGCTGCTTTACATAGTTATAAGTTAGGTCAGAAACCAACCCAGCAGCTGCTCATTCTAACTAGTGAAACATAAAGAGTGGCTTCAATGACAGATCTATCATAAAGCTTCTCAACTTCAATTAAATTTAGACCACATAGAACTATAAGGAAAACACCGGAAACTTTTGGCAGAGTGACTGGCAAGCTGTAGCAGATCTAAAAAAACTAAATTCTTTTAAATTTGTCTTTCATGTGAACTTTAATCAAATGCTATATAAAAAAATACGATGAGAATTTAAACAATGAAGATCATTAAAGCAAACACTTCCTGTTAACTCACAATGACTTGCAGAAAATGTCTTATCCATGCAACATGAGCGTCTCCTGTGTTGTAATCATAACTCACCTCGTGAGAAAACAAGCAGCATGTGTGCATTTGCTAAACTTAAGTACTAAAGGCAGACACAAGACGAGATCAAACGTTTTTATAAATTACAAAAGAGGACAATTATTTCTACTGGAGAGGATAGGAGTTGTTGGAATGTGCCTTTGGTTATAGGAGTGTCTTTTGAGAAGTATTAAATATAAAATATATCTTCAAATGAAAACCATAAATTAAGTGTAATTACTATTTCTGACAACTTACATGAAAAAATAAAGCTTTTGTCCTGTCACCGAGGCTTACAGTCTCAGTGCAGTTTCAAGACTTCTGATTTGTCCTTCTTGCATGCCTGTATTGCTATTAATGTAAACTTTCTTCTGTTTTTTTCTTTCACAATTTCTAAAAAGTACCTACGTTTCCTCCACAATTCTGTGACAAAAATGTTTATCTGTCATTTGGGTGTTCCCGTTTTTGTCTGCTTCCCCAGCAAACCTCATCACATAGTTGCATTTCTCTCCAAAGAGCATAATTAAACCCCCGGCTCCTTGCCCAAAGACCAGGTCAACAGCAATCATATCCCAAATTTTCTACTGGCTTCTTCCCATCTTTAGCAGCACCTCCAAAAGTCTCATCCTAACCATTGAGACTCAGCCTTGTCTGTGCATCAGGTGTCCTTTATTACACTTCCCCATATGCTCTGCCTCAGAATTCCTGCCATTGCATCGATTCACACCATTAGGCCTGTCCGTCTGTCTCTTAGGCCTCCGTCTTCAGTAGGTGCATCTCCTCTTCCCTTGCTTTTTATTCAAGCAGCTGTACAAGACAGACCCTTTCTGTAAAAGCCACAAGCAACTACTCTCCACAGTATAGCTCATTGCTTACATACTTAACATACATTTATCTGTTTATACAGGAGGTTCCTCAGGGCGCAGGCTTTTCTTCTGTCCCTTGTACGGAGCTTGTCATTTTAAATGCAGGCATTATCAGCCACATTACAGTGACATCAGCAATACTGCTTTGCTGCAATTACCAGGGAAACATGTCAGCAGGGGCTGAGGCCTGCTTTAAACTCTTCATGGCAAAGAAAAAAAAACAATGATGAAATGATTAGTTAAGTCTCTGTTTACAGAACCCAAAGGGGCATCTAGAGACCCAGTTCAAACACCGAGTGTCTATAGAAGTGACATGTCATATAATGGATGTTTTAGTTCAGCAGACAACTTGAAAGAAGAAAACATGCCTTGTATCAAGCTGCAAAATCTTGCTTGATATAAAAACAAAAGCCTTGACTTGAATTTAGGAACAGTTTCTTCTTTTGAGAGATGACACTTTCTTTGACTCCTTGAAAACGTTTTTGAATATTATATCTGCAATGCAGCTACATATAATATCATATTCTGCTTAGAAAAGTAAATGCAAAAATAACACTAAAGGAGTTTAGTTTCCTATGCTGTGATTCCTGCAAGTATGTGCAACAACATTTACAGATCCCTTCAGAATATTCCTCACTAGGAAAGACCTTTGAAACTATTTTGAATTTGAGAACAAAATTACACTGTTCTATAAGTAATATTGCAAAGTAGCTCAAAAAAGTAAAATAGCTGTTTCTTACAGAATTATTTCAATAAAAGAAAGGCTACAAAATCATAATATGCTTACAGGGTCTTTATGGGTCGTCACATCATAGACTAAGATCTGGATTAACCTTGCACAAACAGATATTTTTCTATTAGAATTTAGGGGATTTGTTATTAAACTCAAGACTAACACAGACTACACTAGCAAATTAATGTATTTATACAGACATATCTGAAAAATTAAAGCAAGCTGTACTGTCCAGAATCATACTACTAAGATGTAAAAGAAAGATTCTTTCCTACCTGCTCAATTGCCTTCTTAAGTAATGCAATACAGCCCTGCTTTTACAGTACCGATTTTGCAGGACAACCCTCACATCTAATCAGTCAGTGCTGTAAGGCCAGCATTTTATGGTGGTTAAGAACAGGCTATGCAATCTGAGGTGTAGCATAAATCAACAGTTGCAAGTGTTTACCTTACTTCCCTCTTCTACCACTGCCTACCTTACTGCGCTGGGCAAAGAATGCAGAACCCTCTGAATCCAGGCACTTTTTTGGAAACTTTTCACACAGTTCTTTCTCCTTCAAGTACAAGAGCTATTAAGAGGAAACGTACCTAGAAGAGGGAAAGTTTTTGGATGATAGAGTAAGCAACCTGTTTGCATTTCTTGGAAGGTTAAGTGTCGCTGCCAAGTTGAAAAATCTGTGCAGAAGGGAAAAAACAGGCTAAGGCTGTTAGAGGTACTAAAGGTCTGTCACACGCACACACAAGTTTGCACAGACCCAGCTCCCCTAAATTTTAGTCCTTGTCTATATTTTGTGTTTATTCCAGTTTAGAACATGTGGCTGGAATCAGTGAAATCCAGATGCAGATAAGGCCTTTCTACTGACAGTGGAAATGACTTACAAATAACCTGTTTGCTGCTGCAGTTCCTGATGATTCTGGAGATATACAAAGCTAAAAACAAAAAAAACCCCAAACTGATGGTTAGCCTTCCTGCAGAGTTTCTACTAGGACATTAGTCTGGCAAGCAGCCCAAAATCAAAGGTAAAGTGTTTTTAATTTAGTAAATACATTCTCAGGAACAGGTTTTCACAAGATGGCCAGCCTCTAAGGGAGTGGACCCACTCTTACCCAGCCATGACCATGAACTGTGTGATCCTGGTACAGACTCAACAGGGAACCAGCAAGGAGGAGAGGACTTTAGTGTTGCTCAAAGGAAAAAAAGAGTTCCTGTGGTGTCTCTTTTCAGTGGAATAACTTTCTGGGTTTTAATATTCAAAATGAATGAAAAGTAAGACTTAAAATCCATGCCCAGAAGAGGCTTGAAACATTTTTTCAGAGCAGTAACTGTTCTTCCCTGGAAGGCAGGCCAGCTACTCTGCAGACAGATACAGAGTAAGACTACTTGGATTAGAAAAAAAATAGATGAATTCAACATTTCTGGGTTTGACTCTATACTAAATAGCAGAAACAACCAAAAGCTTATGCTGATTTTTTGCATGGTTTGTGACAGAGCTTCAAATACTTTAATTCACATTTGTCCCTGAGGGTTTTTACTAACAAGTTTCATGTAGTATTTCTGGGGGAGTTGGATGCACAGGGTGTTTTGGAAAATTCCACCAGGTACACGCCCTGCAGCAAGCATCAGTGAGTGCACCTTATATCCATATTTTAAAAGGTAAATATAAAAAGCCTGTTTGTCAGATCACCAGCAGATTCTACTCATAACAAAACAATTTACTCCGTGTGTTGCTTTGAGCTTAGATAACATAACATAGCATATTATGGGAACTTTGGTTATCACCTTCCCTTTGTATAAGCACACCTGCTTTTACTGTGCTGTTTGTTTCTGAGTGTATCCTATAAGCAGGAGAACAGGTAGACAGGAGAACTCAGCAGGAATAATGATGCAAAAGAAAATTTAAGGATATTATCTGACTTCCTTATCAGTGTTTTGAGACAAATTAGCTTATTAAGACCATAACGTACATCTTTAAGCCATAGCATAATCTGACCTGAATTTAGACAGCCAATTTAAACATTTTAATCAGGAATTTTACCTGTGTTCTAAAGTTTGAGTGGGTTTTGCACAGAGTTTGCATAATAAGGTTCTTTCATCAGCTTGTCTGCTGCAGAGAGTTTGTACATCTTGTTGTAACTGCAGGAAACTTGCAATGAAGGAGTCAATTTTAAAATGTGCATATTTCTGATGAACAAACTTAGAATATATTCATGTTTTTTTACCTGCAGAAACTCCTGAATATCTGCAAACAACAGTCTTTCTTTAATCCAGTAGCATATTGGAAAGGACAGGCTGCAGACACATTCACATTTCACTGGACCTCTTGCACTCTTCATTTGAATACCAGGAAATACTCATTCTTCTCTGTGCAACTAGAAAAACACACTGTTAGCAACAGAGAACGTACTTGAGATAGTCACAGCTGGTGAGATCTGTACACCTCTTATTTTCATCCACCTCACTGTTAGCGATGTTTGTCTTCATAAAATTCAACTTGGTAACCAATCACAGAAACACAGATTTTTTCATATAGAAAGGTGCCATATTCAGGAATCTTTGCCACACAGATCCTCTCAGGACAGCATGCATAGCTACTATAAATTGCAACTTGGATGTTCAGAGTAAGTACATTATAGCAAGTGATCTGTAGTAAAGTTTTGTACTTTGTAGGTCATTGTCAGGACCTGTTACCTCCTGATAATATTCATGGAAACACACTGACTCTGTTCTCGACTAGGTCGACACTAATTACTAGTTCACTCTTAGTGTCCTCTACAATTAATGCTTTGTTTTTCTGAGACGGCCTACCAACACATCAGCTTCAGTTTAAGAAACTCCACACCTAATCACAGGCCATTCATCTATTCATAAAAGTCACAAGTGCATCTATATGTGATTGCAAAAAGCTTCTCCTAGAGGTATGAATAGATTTTCACTGATGAGGTGAAAATTGTGACCTAGAGCCAATTTTTGCTGCATCAAAAATCCAAGTTTTATTGCATCAGGGTGGCCATACCAAATGAGCCTATGAAATAGTCAGCATTGACATATGCAATCCTTTGCTACACGCTGAAGACCTATCTGGGCAAAATACTCACAGCCTGTTAGAAATGAATACTCCAGTGTCTCAGCTGCAGACAAAAACAAATCTTATTTTTAATAAAGCAGTTCTCTTGGAAAAAGGGAAAAAATAGAAGTTTTTTTTTTTTAAAAAAAGATTAAACTACAAAGTAGTTATTACTTAAACACAGACACAACTTCATCTTAATACCTTCAAAGGAGTATTAATTTACAGTACAAATTAAGTGAACATTAGCTATGGCAAAAGGAAAAAGTCACACATGCTTGTCCAGATTCCAGCTCCACGACACAATTGGTTCAGATTTATAGAAAACCACACCAAGGCAGACTGCTGTTGAAAGCCTACCAGAAAGCAGTGCCTGCGTATAAAGAAGCTGTCTCTCAACATCATTAATGTAAAGGCATTCATGTGTCATCCCCCACAGTAGAATCAGAGCAAGCATACTCATTAAAAATATCTTTTTGTATCTTTCTATGAAGATGAGGGCCCTAACCAGCTCTGTGTTATGGTGAGAGGTCTTCAACATGACTCAGTAATAGTTACACTCCCTAGCTGGTATAGAGACCATGTCAACAGGTTAACTTTCAGCTGATGTGTTACCTTTCAATACAAGCTGAAGCCATCTTTCTTTACATGAAGATCACTTAAATATTTAATTTAAAAGTCCTTCTGAATATTGTTATCCATTATTCTGATGTTTTAAAGGAAGCCTCACTATCTCAGCGATTGCTTTCAGTGACTTTGGAGACAATATTTTATGGGCAAGCAGACAAGGACAGTAACCATTATTTCCACATGGATTGAAACCCATCACCATTGCAGAACACACTGTAAAACAAATGTTGTTGATGATAATACTAGATAGTATTCACATCAGACTTTGTCCATCACTGGGGCTTAATTCAGCAAAAAACCCCTGAAATATCTGAACAGTTCTTAAAATTGAAAATCATGTTCCAAGATGACTCATTTGCAGTTTACTTTATGTAAGCCGTACCTAGATGGACAGAAAAAATGCATTAGTGCACAAGGAAGTGCCAACGCCAATACTGGTGAAAAATAATGAAAAGATAATTGGCATAAAACCTTCAGAAAGCTTATTACATGATCCTGATCCATAAGTTAGACTGACTGGTGTTCCAGAGCTGAGAAGTACTAAGGTCAGGCTTACACTGAAGCACAATATTTCTTTCCACATAGTATTGGGAATAGAAAGTAGAATTCTCATCCCATGGGAAATTCCAATGCTTTGACATTTATTTTCATTGCAAATAAAAAACATATTGAGTTGGAATCTCTGAAATTCTTATAAGCGATAGTATAGGAATGTAAAAATAATGTAAATATCATAAGTGAAAATGAAAGGAATAAAATGTCAATGTAACATATTTCAACATTGCCAGAACGAAGGTAGAATTATTTATTTTGATATTTTCCATCAAATTGAATCCAAATCAATGTATTTGCTTAGGAAGATTCATTTTTGATGGAATTGCATTGTCTGAAGGGAAAATTGTAGTTTTTTTCAGTTAGCTCTTATCAAAGATTGATCAATTGTAAAAGTGTTGGCAAAGTAAATCATTAAAAGTCTTTTTGTCAGCTTTTGTAAACTGAATGCATTGAGAGTAATTTTGAATAGTTTGAAGATCCACAGGAAGGAAAATAAGCACAATAATGGTCAGTCATATTCCAAGTATATACATGTGGCTATAAAGTGACTTCATAGAAGGCAACCAACTAAATTGCTAACCTGAATATGACTATTTAAACACAAGTTCTGTCTTCTTCCTCTTTAAATCCTGCAGTTGTATACTTTTAGTAGTAGAGTCAGTGCTTTGGTTGCTTTTTGTCTGTCATAATCCTGCACGTGTGAATTTGGAGCCTCTCTTTTGTGCCAATCTGCCAGTGTCAAATTTATCATCCTGTCAGGGAGAAGATAAGTCAGTGTGAGCAACTCTTTCTTCCAATTGACTTTCCATTTCAAGTTTAGGCCTTACACCTTGTTTCTGTGGCCTTACATCTCAGCTTGCTTCTTTCTGTCAGTTCTCAATGTGATCCTTTCATTCACTGCTCTTTATCTTCACTCACCTCCTTCTCTAGCTTTTCTGCTTTCTTACAAAACACTTCACAGAATTTGTTTTGTCAATGACCAGAAACAGCCTTTCCTCTCCCCAGGAATAATCTCCTAACCCACTGACCTGTCTCTCATCCTACTTCAAGCTTAAATACTTCAAGGCTCTTTGGAAAAAAAAAAATCATTTATAAGAGGTATGACTTTGGTAGCATTCATAAAACAAAGAGTAAATGAGCAGGAAACTTTTTCCACAGGGAAGGCAGTTTAATTCCGTACCAAGCTAATTAAGGGAACTCATGAGGTTAAGGGATGCCTTCTGCTCAGATGTTGCTATATTTCCTCTACAGCCCATGCTGCTTCTGTAAATATACGGTACATCCACTCACCAGCTGCAAAGGGAGATGAAACCTCAAACGTTTCAATACTCTTAGGTGATTAGTTTTATTGGTACTACCACTATTCCAGAAGAACAATGGTAAAATTGTTTGGTACAACATAGATTATCCTGGAATTGTGAATAAAGCAGTAAGGCGGACACATGAAAAACTAGTGTGACACACTTGCTTGTTAACAAACCTTTGATGCTACTGCACACAGAGAAAATTTGGGCTGGAAACTCAGATAGGCCTATTCAGATATATGGAAGCCTTTTGTCATCTCATACATCACATAGCTTCTTGCAGATGTCAAAGTGACTTCTGCAAATAAAGTACTGCAAAGAGCAAAAATATCGATGAAAAGTGGCCTGCATTTCCAATTTTGCAAGGAATGAGAAGCGCTTACAAATTTGGCCCACATAAGTTTGAAGCAGTGGCTCTATGCATGGCTTTGTATGCTGTACCATGCTACAGTTTGTAAATTTTATCTGTCCTAGAGTTAGGCAGGAACATTTCTTTCTGTATATGCAGTTTTTCTCTGCTCAGATGTGCAAGTTTCAAGAGTTCTCCCTCAAGAAAGTTTTCTTCTCTCCTTAGCTCTATCTAATTATTCCTAGGTGGCCCTAGCTTATTCTACCCTAAATAATTCCTCTTGCTATTTATATACTGTAATTGTGGACATTTATCAGTCAGCTGTCTAGGCAGTCTTGTGACTCGGATAGTAGCATGCAACTGGTATTTAGCATTTGCTTTGTTTTGTACTGTTTCCAAAGCACTAAACAACCATTCATTACCTACATTTGGCAGCCGCCCAGGAAACTTCAGCTTTTCAAGCCCTTGTGAGGCTGGGAACATTGTTAGAGCAGTACCTGCAGAATCCTGGACATACTTTAGTTGCAGCAGGAGTTAAGGTATTTCTGAATATTATCAGACTCATAAGAGTTTAGAAAGATGGCGGTGTGATCCCTTCCCCCTTTGTACTGGGTATCTTGCACTGTTACGTGTCTCTGGCCTTTTGTGGACGAGTTGCAAGGAATCAGATGGCTATGGTCAGTGTGGTACTGAATCCGAATGAATAAGGTGAGCTTAAAGGGCAGAGGTATAAACTTAGGCTCTGGGCTATCTTAACATGACTCCGTGGTTCTGATTAGAGTGAGCTCGAATCTGCCTGCAAAAGATTAAGTAGAAACATCCTCTACTTACCAGCACCTCAAACAATTGCCCTCATTGTTGCAAAGCCAACTTTGCCTTCATCCAAACATGCAGCTGTGAATCTACAAACTGTTGCAGCAGGGCTGTTGATCATCCTGTAAATGGGAAGCATATAAAGAAAATCTTCAGTGGAATCCTTTAGGTAATTAGTGAGTTTCAGAGAATGAGGTCATCTAACAGCATAAGACTTCCCATTTTGCAGAATCCTTGCAAGGGAAGTGGTTTTTGTATTGGTTTTTTTTTTTTTTTTTGGTTTGTGAGTGAAATAGTTGAATGCTTCCTTAGGAAAATGGGGTACTTTCCCTCTCATATGTTTTAGTCATTAGATGGGGATGCAGTTTCTGTGTTTATTTTACATTTCTGGAAATGCAAAATAAATCAAAAATGGAGGAAGTCTAGTAATCTCTTATTATGTAAGTATTTTCCCCACAAAAATCACCACCCAGTCCAGCTTGAGTGCACTTAAGATATTTCAAAAAAGACCAGTGGCAGGAAAACCCACAGCTGAGGAGGCCAGGCAGCGCTATTTCTGTATCAAGGATAGAAATGGACTCAGGAGAGGAGCTACAAGCCATGACACACACAGTGCTTAAAAAGTAAACTAAACAAGCAAGTAAACAAAAACAATGCAACACACAAAGCATAAAAGAAAAATTGAGGGCTGGGTAAATGCCTGAAAGTCTATACAGCTTGATGTGTTTTTCTGAACTCATTTCAGACAGCTGTCTTGCTATATCTTAAATGAAGTGTTGCTACATATTATTACCATTAATAAAAACATATAACATTACCACCATCAGCATGCTAGGGAACAGAAAGAGGCATAATCTACAAGACAATATTCCCACAAGAAGGAGTGAACCTAATAAACTGGCCATAACTAAATTCAGCCTTAATTATAGATGATTTTTAGCATCAAAGCATAGGTATTTTTCTCCTAGTACGAGCAGTAGGGGCAACACAAATCTCATTTAAAGGAACATGAGATATTTAGCAAAGGAACATGTGAAAAGGGAGGATTTTCCCCCTTTTATACTGTAACAAATCCCATGACGATTGTTATGCTTCTTAAAAAAGCTGATGAAGCCAGTGGCCCGAAAACAGTGAACGGCCAAGATTCAGGATCTTTTCTGACAAAATTCAACAAAGCTGGAATGCTCTCAGCAAACGTTTTAAGTTTTGACAAGTCAGCATCTCTCACTGAATGCTAATTTGGTTGAAAAACGTCTACTTGGCTCCAGTTAAAATCTCCTTAGTTCCACTTCAGTGTTTTAATTCTATGCTCTGCCACAAACTTCAATATAACTTTTGGGTAGCCACTTCATTTCCTCCTGTGCATCCATTCTCTTGCTGTGATGCTCTAAGTCTCCCCTCCATAAACTTTTCAGAGAAATGGAGTGTCTATAATTGTAACTACATCTCACATGCTTTCACCTTTCACCTTCACATCTTAAATTGCTACTATAACAAAGTTCAGGAGAACTCAGTACAAGCATCTCCAAGATGCCTGAAGAGATCAGCCCTGTCTAGAGTTCTTGGTTTGAGTATTATAAAACACTTTTTAATATGCAAAGATCCCAGGTTGCACAATGCAACTCCCACTGCCTTTAGGATCCCAACAGGGTCACAACCCATTCACAGAGAGCTGTGTACAACTCAGAGTAATAATAACCTTCCTGCCGCCCATCTCCTCATGAAGATGTAGTGAATTTGAGTGAACTTCAGCCACCCCTACATCCAAGCATGTGAGAACAACAAGTACTGCCTGAACGTCTGTTCACCCACTGAATCATAACAAAATGTTGGTTTTTCAATAGCTACGCAGTGCTGCAAAATTACTGCATTATTCCTTCACATAAAACTATGGTGCAACTTCCTTTATTGATTCTGGAGTTAATACTGGATCCAGCGAAGGGAAGGGCCAGATATAACAATTACTTAGGGCTCCACAGAGACCCCACAAAGCTAAGTTAAATAACACAATGATTCATTCAATGCCATGAAGGGGATTAAGGGGCCAGAAGAACGCTTCTGTTTTTTCCTGTTGTGGCACGTATCGTTCTTCCATCATTTTCAGTGATAAAATGCTTAAATCAATGATGTGTCAGAAAGTGAAATTCACAGGCAGAAGTTTGTGCAGTACACTTTAAAACAAAGGTCTACTAAAAAGAACTGACAAACAACAAAATAGACCTGCCCTGTATTATCAATTCACTTCCTATATAGTCATTCTAGTGAAAAGAGACGATTTAATAACCTATTCTTATAACCAGCAGTACAGATCTTACAGAACTACTTTCATATTTTGCAACTTCTCACATTCCATCAATACAATTCTTAACCAGTCTTCAAATGAAGAGCCAAACTCTGCTGCCCTCTAATATACCTTTACGTATCCTCCGAGACTTGGTGCTACTACTGAGGGCAGAGCATGAACAGGAGATAGAACTGCCTGGATCAAGTTCAGTATGGAATCTGTCCAGCAGGATTTTTACTACTGCCAATGCACTACAAGCTATACTGGGCAGACTTAATCCATGATCGAACTTGCAGGGCTGACTTTTTATTAGCAGATCTAGCAGATATAATAGTTACTGAGAAACCCTATACACAGATCTCACTATTTATGCATTACAGAACAGTCATGCTTTAACACTTTATTTTTAATTTACCTAAAGGCCAGAAGCACAAAACAATCCCTAAGATGCTATTTTAAACCAGTTTTCACTTACTTGTTGCCACTTTACTCCCTAGGTGAAATCACCAGTATTTAACTTAGATTTCTTCTATATGAGCAGCTACTTCTTTCATCCTTAACCTTCTCTACATTCACATTAGATTTTAATTTCTTGGCCACAGTATGATGGTAGTTTATTAAAATTCACTAAGGACAATTAGGCCATCCAGACTCTAGAGTCCTACTAAGACACTGATGTGTTATTGAACTGGCTGGGCTAGTTTTTGACCGTGTAAGCTCAGAAACTGGCAGCAGTTTCCCCAAGAGTTCTGTTTAGGCTCATTTACCTTGAATCACATATTGAACTCATTCTGCAGATATGAAAGGGTAAAACTATCCTGTACTCAGAAGATAAAAATATACACACATATATATATATACACACACACACACACATACACACACATATATATACATATATATATATACAGTGCTAGTTCCTGCAGGTTACATAAAAAAAACTTAGAAGCTGCAATGCCAAGAGGATATGACTTGCATTTTTAGACTTATGAAAGCTCTTCCAAAGTAATTAAAAATGACACATCTTATTAAATCAGTCAGTACAGACCATAACAAAGCATATGAAGCAGAAATTTCCTCAAAAAGTCATTACACAGTATAACTCTGTACAAGGTCAATGCCTCAAAACAATTTTTAGATTTCCTGAGTTACTTGTGCTCTGGAAAGAGACAAGTTTAGTTTTGTTGTTGCCTTTTTTTTTTTTTTTTTTTAAAAACAGCAAATAAGATACAAGCCTCTATTTCACACACTGTTTTCTCCCTCAATTAAAAGCTTAGTGCGTATCTTAGCTCTGCAACAATCACTCACAAATTATCTGAGAGCTGATCCTTTAATGAAAGAGGCCCTTCCTACCAAACTTTTGCATAAGTAAAGCGAAGGTAATTAAATCAAGGATGTCATTGAGTCTTGGTATTGCATATCTATTCCCAAAGAACACTACTGAGAGAATTTGTGTGTACGACAACCGTCGAGTCTTTAGCTGTGAAGCTGGATAGTCTATTAATCTTACAAGGCTGCCAATTCAAGTTGTATTTATAATTTATAATATGAAACATTTAAGGTTTCTTTCTGCTATCTGTTTAGCAAAACATTGTTTTGCTCTGATACCATTTAATGAAAACCAGCCCTAGAATAAGTCTCTTCCGTAAAAAGTTGTCTTTCATAAATTTGAAGCACTGGTGGTTTTAGATAGGTAGCACAATGAAAAGGAGTGTTTTATCTGGGCAAGTTAATTTTAGTCTTTTATTGCAGAAATCAAAGATGCTGTCAGACCAGAAGATACCGTCAACAAGCCTTAAAGTTAACCTCCACAGCATTAGGAGAAAGGATTGTGGTGTGGGAGGATTCTTCCCGAAAGGCACCACAACTCTTTGACCTTGCTGGCAGTATGACACTACTGCTTCACAGTTTGAGAGTCTAATAAAAGCCCCATATGCAAACTAAGAGCAGAAATGGTGCCAAGGAGATCTCCACCTTGCAAGCTAAGAATGAACAAGTAGAGATATCTCCCAGTGTTAGGGGCAGTCTGACTATAAGAGCCAGGAGGACCTTATATAGACTGTTAGCATTTTTAAACTTACTAGACAGGAAGTACCCAGCACCTCAAAAATTCTTCCTTTAATGCTGATTTTTGTTTTAAATCAATTTTTCCTAAAAAATCACTACCAGCCCTTAAAAAAATACACAAACAAATATTTCATCTCCTCACGAATACCTGTACAAAAGTTCATTGTGTCCAGTGACGTAATCTGGCTGCCCCATCCAAGGATTCAGAAAGGAATAAAGATGAAGCATTTGGGTGGAAGAGATGTGACAGCTGTGGTATGGCCATGACACACATGCAAAGAACCCTTTCTATTCCAGGATTTTACTAGTTTAAAGAAATAATTTAAATCACATAAGTTAGGATTAATTCACAAGGAAGACAAGATAAAGAATACTTCAATTATTTTACCTAGAACACGATTAGAAACAAGAAACATCACAGAATAAAGGAGAAATTCATTTAATGACAAAAGAAATAGAAGCTGAGGCTGGCTTTTAGCTAGAGGGCTTTTTAAACCTATGAAGAGATTTTGAAAAAGCCCAAGACCTTAGCTCTTTTTACCATGACAACCCTGCTTTTTTCCTGATAATGATCATGATGAAATCAGAGGGTCTTGACATTTAATGTTTAGTATTGGTTTTGACAGTAACAACCAAACATTTCTGCTTATTAGAACGGACAGTAATTTGGGCTGGCCTAACACTAACTCTAAGAATGCTTTCATTCAGTTATCTGGGAAGCATATGTTTATGCAAAAGATTCTTGGGAGATGATAGGCAATTAAAAACAGTGATATCCTATTATAAGTAGGTGAGATACTAATTGAAACATACTAACACATTTGAGTGAGGTCACGTTAACTTCAATGTCTTGAGCAGCCGAATATCTCCATTGCCTAAGCTTCATAACTTGCTATTATCCCAGAAAATGAATCCTGGATGTCCTTTTACAAAAGGACTTTTGCAAGGTCAAGTGTTAATATATTAAGGAGAAGGATTTGACTTGCTTGGCAGTTGGGGTTGAAGGAGACATTCTAGCACCATTTATATTCATAAGAAGTCAACAGCATACATCACTTTGGTTTCAAGTATTTACAGACTCACAGGAGCTTTATTTAATTCAGTACCTGTCCCTCTGCCCAGAGGCTCCTGAAAAGCTGACTTCAGCTGAGGTGATCATCTGGTACCTGGTAGCAAGAATGGTTACAGTTACATTTAGATTTAAAACAGTGATATAAAAGAACGGTAGCTCAGTAAAGTAGTGGATTTACCTCATTAACACGAAAGGTAGATGAAACCTTGAAAAAGTGCAACCTGTCAGTTCTAGCACCTATCCTTTTTTTCCCCCCCGCTGACGGTCCTTGGAAGAGGTAAGCAAAGTCCCAGAGTATGAGGAATAGGCATAGAAAAGGCTGGTACCTTGATGGGCAGTGATAAAGTGAGAGAGAGCATTTCCTGTACTTTCACAGCAGAAGTGGCACTCAAAAACATTGAGTCTGAACATGGTGACAGCAAGTGCACACTCATACGCCACATGCACTTCATGTGTGAAAACTGTTTTTATTTAAGAACAACATTGTTAAGATCTGGATGGCATATTAAAGGCTGACATCAAAAGTTAATACCAAGGTTAAAAGGTTAATACCAAGTAGTTTACTACTTGGTGAAAGCTTTTGCATTACCTCGACTTTTTTTTTTTTCTTTTTTAAAAGATGCTTGCCAAGGTGTTGACAAAAAGGCACACACATGACAGCACGAGCACAATCAGCTGACAATTAACTATGCACACTACTGTGGAATATGTAAAAGCAGTTTAAAGACCTTATTGTTTCCCATTTGGGATGGCAGTAGAACTTGCTTCTGACTCCATCAGTGAATTATCCTGATCTTCCCAAACAAATTCCAAAGGACTCAGAGTACACTGCTATATGCCCAAATAATGTGGAAAAAATTGCTGTGGAACATAAGTGTCTGAGATTTTTTTGTTACTTGGCCACTGACACCAAATACTCTAATTATCAAGAGTCTAATCCACAAGTCTCAAAGCCATAAAACTATTTTACATGCTTATTTATGCTTTGAAGAGTAACATCTCAGGAATTTCCAAGACAAGTCCAATGAATTCCCTAACTTTTTGGGAACATTAACTTTCCAATGACATAGAATTAACTCAGCCATTTTGCAACAGATTTTACAGTTACACATTTTTATGCACCAAAAATCTGTTCCAGGATTATTTTCTATATTGTTTCATTGCACCAGTAAAATACTCGATAGATACGGATTCCTCTCCCATGTCTGGCTGGTTTGAAATGAAAAGAACTATTTTACGGCTTTTAGAACAGAAACAAGCCTGGAGAAGATGTGTGAAAGCAAAGGGTCTCCCAGCCTTTTATTAGTATTTCTCTCTCCCAACTTCCACATAAATAGCCCAAGGAAATAGCTGGTATTCTCTTACCTTTATGCCTCTAATCTCTCTTATAGGGAGATCATTGCTAACTAGGTTGAATACCATAAACATCGATAGAAGTAACTATGATCTTAAACGAATCTCTTCATACTCCTTATTATAAACTTTATTAAGCCAAAGCCTATGGTCACAAACTATACCACAAAAAGGGGGGGGAAAAAGCATGGGTGGTTATGGACCTGAACCCAATGAAGCATTTAATTCATCAAGGGGGAACTCTTGCTAAAGTAGATACATGATTCTGTAAAGACGCAATTCCAAAAAGACTTGGCACAACACTTATTAGAAGCTTTATTAGCAAACCAATTTATTATTTAGAAATATTTACCACTAAATCCACATCACTTCCCAGTAGGAGCTCAAAATAGTCTACTTTGCCAGCACTGTTTCCTATTTGCAGTGTTACCGTAGCAATCACTTTCAATGCCACAATGAAACCATCATACTTTAGGGCTGTTTTCACCCCAGGATTGGACAGAGACAAAAGTATGCAAATCCTAAACATATACAATAGATCAAATTCAATTAGCCCAGACAGACACACCATGCAGTGTGGTACAGGAAAAACATTATTTCATCATGATTCTCATACACTTTTATTAATTTCTTTGCCCTCAGACCGCAGAGGAGAAAAGCAGTTTCTTTCCTCACCTCTTGACTACCTGTATTTTTTTTTTTAAACTTGATACACTAAATATTTTCCCTGAAGTTTCAAGAATTGTTTAGACATTAACCTTATATCAATCAACCCACAAAACATTTAAGCTACGCTACCACAGAAATAATCCAAGTTTCCTCCCCTTTTCATTCAGCTTATTGGCCTCTACTTTGGCAGAGACACAAATATGCAAAGCCTTTATCATAAGATCAGAAACAGGACAGATTGATAGATAATATTTTTCCCTAAAGAGCTGGTATTAGTTCTATTGAAAAGTAGAGGCTTTCCAGAAGGCCGCAGTTGTTTTAGATCATTTTCCTGCTGCCTAAAGGCTGGATGCTACAAATCCTATCTACAGGATTCGTGGGCTTGCCCTTTGCCTCAGAGGGCACAACACAAAAATACCCAAACCCAGGAAACAGTACAAGATTTTACTTTAAGCAAATGATCTTAGTACAAAATAAAGATCACATTTTTCCAAAGTTATATATCTCACTAAGTTGTTCTGGTGTTTGTGGAAAGCTCATTTCCCTTTTAAGAAACCAAATACACAAAAGAACCAAATTCACAAAAGAACCAAATTCACAAATTAACACATTTCAAATAAGTTTGTGCTCTTTCTGGGCACCAAAGATTTTATAAGGATTTTACCTACTCTTCCCCTAATTATAAAATATAGCCTACATATTCTCTGCTTTAAAAAAAAATTTCACTTTCACATAGATTCTTCTTCAGATGTTTTATTGCTTTGTGAGTGAATTTGCTTCACTTTAATTAAGGAGACTTGAGTTTTCCCGTTGTGGTATCTTAGGGAGATAACAGATGTGTCTGTGCAGGTTTCACTAACCTGTCAGAGACTCATCGAAAAAGCAAATAGAAAAAATTTTCTCCGTTAGGAGTATAATGTTATGCTCTCTATCAAAATTTTTCAGTACTTTTCCTGATGCTTTTCAGTAATGTTTTCACATAGCCCTGCTTTGTGCACCAAAATTTGTTTGGGACTATGTTGTGTATTAGTTTAATTTGTTACTGCCATAATAGCAGCCACTGAAAAATGTCTTTGTAAGATCAAAAAAGTTTGCTTATGCATTTTACTCTCAAACATAGGATTCATTTCAGCATATGCAAACATAGCATTTGAAAATGCATACTTTGAATAAGACTGAGAGATCCCAAAACAGCACCCTATGGAATGATCTAGCAATCAAGTTAGACTAACTTAACGAAGCCCCGTGGCTTCATAAGTCAGAAGCCTGGAGTGCTACTTCTACACTAATTCTATAGCCAAAGCTTTAAACATCAACAGAAGTGCTATGCACTGAATGAGAGCAGAAGATTCCTTCAGGATGCACTCTGCAATTCAGAAATACAAACTGTAGACCTTTCAGATAGACTAACTCTGCTCTCTACATTGAGTGCTGGATCTCTGAAGAGAAGTAGCTTGGGAAGAATGGACTTTAAAGGCTATCTTTTTTAAAGATAACAAAAGAGTGCTGAAACTCATTGTTCTTCTGTAGAAGAGAAGAGAACAAACATGTGAAGAAAGCACATCCAAATTATATTCCAGAGTTCAGGTACTTGCTTCACCTTTAGACCTTCATGAATGTTGAGTTATATCAATTTCTGGATGTTTGACAAATAATGCTGCCTTTCCTACCACAGTGGAAGGAAGTAACTCAAAGCTGGACAATCGTGTGTATGTTTTTAAAGGAACACTCTATGCTTGCTGTCATAGGTCCCTAGAATGAATTGCAAATACAGTTTAATCCCTGATTATAGGTACAGGCTCTTGCAACACTGGAACAATGCACAGATGCTATAGTACTGAACATAACAGTTCTGCTTTATTATTATGATCTGTGGACAGCAGCACTCACATTAAACACCTTCAGAAATGAACTGCTAATGCAAAAATCTATGGCCTTCAACACTGCTCTTTCAGTTCCTCTGTTAACATACTCCAAAAACAGCTCGTGTCTTTTAGATCTCCCCCATGATATGTCAGAAGAATTAAAACAGGGCTAAAAAGTCATCAGTATGAGATTCTGCTCCCAGAACAGCCATAGAAATCATTGCAGAGAAATAATACATTCTTTTCTGAAGAAACTGAATCACAGCACCTATAATACTGCCACAGAGAATACAAGGCCAAAATGTATAACCAACCTCAAGTTTGCGTGTAGAGAATGAACTGCTTCATTACAGGTCTAGCCAGTGCTTGCACGCTACAGTGATTATTAAAATTAAGTGCTACATTTAAGAGATAATCTTAATGAAGTAACATGCTCATGCAGCATTATGCAACATCGCTCGTTTCCTGCAGGCCTCAAACATACTGGATCTGTATCACATTACACTTTTCTCAGGTAAGTTTATAGCAGCCCGGAAAGAAAAGCAGAAGTGTACTACCTTAAGTTCAAAAATCCACCTTTCCTCATAACGTTGTTCCTTTCTTGCTAGATCTTTTCACTAGCAACTGACCTGAGCGTCATCTCCAAAAGCCATTAACCAGTAAATGTGAAACTAACCAAACCAAAAGCTTTTTGTCTTTAGCTGGTGCCTCTTCTCCCTCTTTTCTTCCTTACTAGTTTGTCACAAGCTTACTTCACTTGTAAGAGTGTAAATGAGAACTTCAGAATATCCATATCAATTCACCACAAGCTTAGTCTAGGCATTAGGGTACGCTACTTCTTTGAAGAATTGGGTCATGCTTGTGCATGTGTTTTAAATTCACCTCATTTATAAAAATTTGAGTACTCTGAGGAAGGAAGTCTAGGAATTCAATTTCTCACAGGGCCCCTAACAAGATCTCAAGCAACAGTTGGTCGTCAGCCAGAAGTAGACCTGCATCAAATAATTCCTGCCAATGACATTGCTCTTGACACATCTCATTTTATATCTTTAAACTGCTGCGCAAACATTAATTTCAACACCCTTGCAATATATGCTTATCCTCAGAGAGGTTAAGTAACCAACAAGCTCACACCACAGATGTGAGATAGAGCAAAGTTCGAACCTTTACTGTCATTCACCAGACAAACCCGTGTACAAGACACAAACTTCTGGAAGTGTGCGTGGGCTGCTGACTGAGGTCAGGAGCAGAGATGTGAACATAAGCCCCTGAAGAGCCTGAGCTAAACGTGAACATCTCAACACCAGAATCTTAGGCTTCCTAATTCAGCAACCAAACCCCTTCACTAAAGAAGAGAGGCAAATCAGAGCTTGAAGGCAAAGGGCTGGTTTAACGCTTCATCCAATGTGGGAGGTAGTCGGCCTATTTCCTAGTCTTTTTTTCCCCTCCTCCCTGGCCCAGAGACCTTGAATGCTATGGAGATGTCAATCTGGCAATCAAGGAGCATCTTTAATCATCTTCAAAAGGAATAATCCTGCTAAATCTCACCCCTCAGCTAGGAGGGGATGGTATCAAAGGTCAATAAAATTAACATTTAAGAGCAATAGAACTATAATGGGGAGATGAGAGCAGTAATTGAGAGCCCAGAAGGTGACAAAAGAGGAAGAGAATTAGGGCAGTTTCAAAAGGAGATGTTTGCTCCAGGTAAAGTATGGGGCTTCTCATTTTGGAAAGAGAAAGAGAGAGAGAGAAGGAAGATCTTTTACCCCTATGATATTCAATATTTCTTGAGGGGCCTAGACAGGTAGAGGGACAGACTGAGGGAAGTTCTGCCTGCAGAGGGAGGGAAGAGTACAAAGTGAAATCTTTGCTCCCCAGTCCACTCACTTGCTAGTCTCAATATTTACATGCAGATATGGGAGGATGGAAGGAACAGATGCATTATCTGGCAATATGACTGGTTGGACAGAGCCCCAGCACAAGGTTTTACCACAGGGTGGTGGAGACTAGCATGGTTTTTCTTCCTGCTTGAGAGATGGGGGAGAAAAGGGAGAGAGGTGGAAAAACCCAATCCACACCCCTCCTCCTACCATCCCATTCCTCCTTCTTCTTCCCAGTCTTTGCCAGCATAGGCTCCCTCCCCCCTCAATGCATAATGCTAGTCCATGACTTCAACTCAATAACTATCCGCAACAGTTCAGATCTCATCAGCGCTCCACATAAATTGCCCTCCACTCACAAGCTACACAAGCTCCAAGTCAGATCATGTCAGAGGGAAGATTGCATAAGGAAGTCCGTGCCAGATTTCTAGAAGTCACATTTTTACAAGGCAAGCTGATGCCAGCATCTACCCACAATTACTAGCTCTAGCTAATAACAAACAACAACAAAAAAGTAGTACTTAAGGGGAGCGTCTTGCTCAGAAACAATTAGGCTCAAAAAATGTGGGTTCTCAGTCCATCTAGGTGTAATTGACATGTACCTAGAGCTTCCAGGCACCCACCCAGAACAGCAGAACCAGACAAGTCAAATCACTCACAGCCAGGGCAATAAGGCACAATGTGCAATAAGACTTCCTTATTGCACATTGTGCCTAGAGAAAATCCTTTATCCTTATTTTATTCTGAAATAGAACAAAAGATTGCATTAAGTCTTTTCGTACTGACTACCAAATGAAGAACAAAAAACACCTGCAACTTAGAACATTTTTAGCTACTAAGATCATAACTAAGTTAACAATATAGAAATGATACTGTTGTCCTTTCAGTGGATGAAGTCAAAGCTGCAAAATTGATTACAAATCAGGTTTGTAATAAATGAAAGCTTGTAAAAGTTCCCTTCTCAAAGCATCTTACTTCCCCATCCCCCATATAAATTCAAGGTAAGCTTTAGATTTTCACCATCATGATGTTTGAACTGTAAAGATCATATAAGATCGACAAGTTATTTAAAGAAAAGCTAGCTGAAAATCCTGTATCTCAAAAAAAATCCTCTGCTAGACTTTGATCTCTGGATATTCTTTTCTTCCCCATCCATATACATCTGCTACAGGCACACACAGTTCTGGTTTTGGTAATGGTTTCTTCCCTGACAGAGCATCATAACACACGTACAAACACAGTACAGTCATTTTTGCCGGTCCACAAGGAAGTACAAGTAACCAACAGACCAATGACACTGGCTCTGCAAAATAAACAGTTTTTTTTTTTTCCCCCATCCTGCCTTTCAGTTAATAAGCAATCAACATTACCTGAAAAACCTTGTCAACTTTTGAACATAGGAAACAAGAACAAAACAAAAAAAGCAACCAACCTTTAAGAGGCAGCACTGGAAACAAACCAACTCAGCTCCAAATTATGAGCTCTCACCTTAATGAAGCTGAAGATGTTTAATCGCATTCTCATTACTCATTGTGCACTGTCAATTAAGAAAGGGTCAGTTAAGGTGTTCTTTTCCTGTCTCTTCACTTACTTGAACTACAATTTTGAGAACAGATTATATAGTGTTGCAAACATCCAAAAAAGTAGGTTGCTTCTTGAGATCCACTATTCATTTGGTTTTAGTTACAGTTAACCTTTCCTTCCTCGTTGTTACCACTTCTTTCTTCTCATTCCACATGCAGAGATTTTTTTCCTGTCCATATTTTTGAGACTTGATAAATGCAAGATTGAAGTATTCCTGTAGGAACTCTAGTTCTAGGCTGAAAAAATATGTTTTTCATTTTTTCCAATATTTTGAGATGAGTTGAAAAACGTAAACAGGTCAAGACCTTGTCAAAAGCCACTTGAAGAGAAATAGAGGATTTGAAGCCTTAAATAGGAAAGTTAGACAGAAGATACTTTTCATATCTAAATAAAGCTTGAAATGTCAGAATAAAAGTTATATATATATATATTTAAATTATATATTTTATATATATTTTTATATATATATGTATATTAGCTCCCCGTTTTGACTCCAACAACTTGCCTCCATAGTTCTTGTGCAGGCTAACTAGCTACTCTTGTGTTACTTAAGACAAATTACAGTGCTCAAAATATAATTAAAATTCATGCCAAACTATGTGGAAAGCCATCTACTAATCTGATGATGAAGTGTTTTCCATATTTTACAGTAACTATAATCATAACCACTCCTAGATCTGGAAAGGATAAATTTCACAAGATTTCTTTTTTCTTTTTTGTTTTTAAGCCATACAGCTTTGCTGTTTACCAATGTTTCAAGAGCTACAGTCCAGATACAGAGAGCAGTAATTATCAGTTATCCAAATAAAAATATTGCTTCAACTAAGAGCAAACTAAGCAAGCTGTTGAGTATCTTCAACTGCAGCCTGGTAATGTTTTCTGGTATTATAGTATTATGAATAAGTAAAAGAGTATTTTAAGGATACAGAACACCTTCATGAGCATCAACAGTACACAGGACACATTTACACAGATATCAATGAACAGACAGAGACAATAGGCAAGTTTGTTTTAAATTTACTCTAATAATTGTGATGAAATAATGAGCCAGAGAACAAGTGGATGCCCTTTGCACTGTTAAGACCAAAAGCATAATCAAATAAGCACCTCTGAATAGCTGACAACTTGACATGACAGTGCACAAACTAAAAACAATATTTAATAGAATTTTGTAGTCTTTGTCATCTCTTATTTTAACTCTCCTGTAACACAAGTACTTCAGTTTTCCTGTTGACTATCCCATCTAGCCAGGGGGTTTATTTACTTGTTTTTTCGTTTCCTTAGTTTTTCAAAAGAACTAAGCAAAAGGTTTTTGTGAGGAAAATAATCTGCAACTCTTCACTTAGTCTGCACATTCTATTAGTTAAGATCTTGAGATAGTTACTCACCTAAGAAACAATGAAATCCACAGCACAGAATCCATCATCTTTGAGCTTCAGAACATGAAGAACAGCATTTATGACAACAGAAATGCAAACAGACCATTTTGCCATTAGTGTCATTGCGTGTATATCTGCACTAATCATCATCACACTTACAAGTGATTTGCAGCAATTGAGTTTCAGGACAAGACAGCTGCTACTTGTTAACTACAGGGAAGACTGTTTTAGAAGACTCTAAAGCCTATTAGACAAGCACTAGTTGAGTTCCCAGCATAGAGTTTGGAAACTCAAGAGAAGAAAAGAGTTTTAAAGTGAGTATCTACCTCTATCTATGCTACCAAAATAAAAAGGCTCTCCCTCTACCTTTAAATGTCTTTTCTCCTGTGGCTCAAGCAAACACACACATACACAAAAAGTGCTAGCGCTCATAACCTGTAATTACTTGGCCTAACTAGGATCATTTAATCTAACCTTTGTGTAAACTTAAGTCTGATTTTCTTATAGCTCTTCTATCAAGCTAGCAACTCTGCTGTTACACCCTCATTGCACTGGAACGTACCCTTCCTCTTCAGTTTCCTGTCATAAAAGGTAGATCAGCAGAAACATTAGCCATTGCAACATAGTGATACCACACTAGGCACATGTTTTCTCAGAGACTTTTCAGAACGATATCATGAAACTCCCCCCATGCTTGGCCACCATACTGCCCTGAGCATATGGAAGAAGCTTGTAACACTTCTTTTTAATAACAAGCTACCCAGGTACAGCAAGCCTGAAAGGTGCTGGGCAAAAGCAGGCTTTGAGAATAGGAGACAATATAGTCGCAACGTTAGCCCTTGGAAGGGCTGACAACTAGAACATTTAGGGTCACATAGAATCTAGACCCCAGGAGTAGAATACTTTGGAGAAGATTGAAGCAGAAAGCATTCTACTTATTTAACTTAGTCACAGACCAAACCAAGACAACTGGGAACACAACCTTAGACTCTACATTCAGAGAGACATTGGGTAAAAGTTGGCAGTTACAGATGCCTACTTCTCAGATTTTACGTTTTTTGTTGAACATCTGCTGTAAAGCTTAAAATTCTGGCTTTCAATTAAAACTTGTTGTCATGGCAACTTCTGCTTTACATGCCAGCCAAATGAAACACAAGCAAGATGTTCACTATGGACAAGTTACTATCATTTTAAAAAAGCTGCTCTTGCTACTACTTATTTATTGTATATTGCAAATGAAGAGTTAAAAGCTTAAACAATTAACTGTATAGCATACTCAATGCTTGCAAAGTTAGCATTTATAAAGAGCTAATAGCCTGGGCAAGTTAGATAAGAGTAACATGCATCATTAGTATACTGTTACAGATGCACAAGCAGTAATTATTGATCAATTAACTTGAATTTAAATCTGCCAATCAAATCTGAATATGAAATGAACTCAATTAGTGCTTATGTATTTAATATTAAATTCAAGGAGTTACCATTGACTTAATCTGGTCCCTCCTACTTCCTTTACAACATGGCTACACAAGTTAGATGTTACCATTACCAGTCAGTTTCTCGTAACGCAAAGCCTTCCGAACGCCTTGTGATTCCTAAGTTATATTTGAACTGTTTAGTTTGCATAAAGTCTATAATATATATTACCTGTTACCACCAGTTTCTTTTGATCAACATTGAGTTTTAAAACAGCTCAGATGAGCCTCTGGTTCATTCACTTCAGCTTCAGAGATTACAGTGGCTGCTCTTTGTGCTTACTTTATTTCAAACTGCAACAGCTGACCTAAGACAGACAAGCTTTCAGACATGCAAGCTTTTAGCAGTGCCACTCTTCAGGTCACTGCTGCAGAAGTGAAAGCAAGCAGACAGCTCAAACCCATATTTTTATGGGAGTGTGAAACAAGATATTCCTCAGAGCTCTGAAAGAAAGCAATACCATCAGTTCAGCAAGTGTCTCCATTCTCAAGCTACTAACTTGGCAGTACTAGGAGGCATCCACAACAAAGTCTCAAAAAAGTGTCCATGAGTTAAACATCAGAACACTTTTAGCAAGATATGGTGCTATTAATCCGGCTAGATTCCACCTAGCATCTTTCAGCTACCTTGCAGTTAAACGACTCCTGGTATACTATCCTCAACTTCAGTATGCAGAGCTCTCTCTGCTCAAACAGAAGCGTGTTAGATTTCTTGAGCAAGCCCCCAGAGGTGGCAATACAACTTGTTTCTCCATTTCAGGGATTCCAGTACGCACAAGTCTATAAAGATTTTGGTACTGCATGTGATAAATGGTACAACTGAAGCACAAGAATTTTTAAGTATACGACAATGTAAACCATGAGGTCAGACACCATAAAATGTTGTATGTTTTGTTTATTGAACTTCAAATTCCATGATAAGTCACAGATTAAATAGTTAAAAACTGTTCAATTACTATCATACAGCGTTCAGAATAGTTTTCCAAAACATCTCTTTGGACAAAACTGAAGAGCCAAATTCAAGCATAAATCCCCCAGAGCAGAATGCTAGGGGTGGAAGAAAGCCTCAGACTACTGACTACACAAGACACTACACAAAGCATGAAAAGCACACTTATTCATTGTTCTCTGCTGCAACACATGCTTCAAAGACATTCTATACAACGCAGATTAACATCAGGGGCAGGCATTTGCTTTATGAGTGGGACTGCTCTTAGACCCTTCTCCTCCAGACTCCAATATTCCACATAATACTGACTTACAGTTCTGGATTATGTGGTATTTCACATTGGAGAGCTGAAACCAAATTTGAGACCCATGAACAGCAACAGCAATGTGACAAGGTCTTGCATTCTAGTGCTCATGCACTTCAATCCTAACACGGAAGATTCCTACCACTGAAATTTTTATCTTGAAGACATGTCACCTGAGGTCAAACAACTACGAATGTTAATAGCAGTGTCTTAGATTACTTCGAAGTTTTAGAATGGTTGAAACGAGAGACTAGTGCTTGAACTGCAGTGCTTGCATCCAACTTGTGCTATCTTGCCTCAACTGGTTATATGATTAAGTAAAACAAAATGCATCAAAACAAATCAGTAAACTGTAAACTATCGGCAAGAATCATTCGGTTATAATTCATCCTCTGTCTAGGGCATTTGTACAAGACACTGGAGCCTAGAAGTGTTAGCTTTAATTTGTGCAACTTCATTTCCTTCAGGAGTTCAGTCATCTGACTGGATGAAGACATCTCCCAACCTTGCATGGCGGTCAGTCGTAGCTCACCTCACAATAAGGTTCCGAGCCAGAACGTCAAAAAAGCACGTTAGTGCTGATTCCAAGCAAAGTCAGGATTTACAGTTCAAGTTTCCCCTGCTGTAATATTGTTTCCATTTGCAACACTATTTACTCAGGAAGCCTTACAAAAGCACCTATCCCAGCTGCAGTATATACAGTGGTACTGATGCAAATATTTTGCCCAAAAGCAGTTGGATGTACTAGGGCTTCCACAGAGCAAAGCGTGTACAACGTGAAAACAGATAAAACAGCAGGTTTAACCTCAGCAGCCTCGTTGACTGATATCTTGTCCTGAAGATTTTGTAATATCCATTGTAGTGAATACCTGTAAGACACCAAAACAACAGCTTATTTACTGTTGCTCTGTACTGTCATCTACAAGGCTATTGGGTCTCCTCTTGTAAAGCAAGAGCATTAGATTTCTATGAATGGTTACAACGAAATATAGGACGCAGAGCACAATTAAAATACATTTTCTACCACATGTCAGTATTTTGCAGCTAGAATTTAAGCAAATGCTAAATAAATCTCATTATGAAATGCAATTTGCTATTCTTTTCTTGCATCTAGGTAACCACCTTCATAGCAGGAATAAAAAGAATTTTGTCCTCCCTTACCTCTGCACAAGTTGGATGGATACCAATTGTTTCATCAAGTAATTCTTTGGTGAGACCACATTTTATTGCGGCAGCAAAACCTTGGGTAACTTCGCCAGCATTAGGTCCAAGAACATGGAAACCTATCACACGGTTCTTTAAAAAAGAGAGGTGAGAACAAAACAGGAATTAGTACAGGGTAAAGTTTAACAAATGCTCTTCAGGGAAGGCTATAACTCCTACCACACTTAATTATACACTACTGAAGCTGGTCAATAGCACTGTCCTAAAGAGGAAAAAAGGCTACTCTGAAGAAAGGGTAGTTCTACAGTTCACTTCAGTCTAGTGTATCAGAACAAATGATGATATCCTATTACAGAGAAATAAGTCTGAAACACTGTTAATTCAAAGATGGCGTCCAAGAACAAATAGATCATGGTTTCGTCAGCTACTTATTTTGTCGATCTACAACGCATTCATAATGTTGATCTAGAATTACCTTTCTCTACATCAAAATTAGGCCAGTTTAGTCTGTTAAAAATCTGATACTGAACAGCTTAACTGTTTCCTCCCTCCCCCAATTAGTTAAAAAGGAAAGAGAAAAGCACTATGTGTTCCAATATTGAACAAAATGTGTCTGTAGCAAGATCTAGAGTAATGACAATAGGGGAAAAAAGGAATTAAAAGTAGGTGTAGTTTGTTCTGACTTGCTTTACAAATTGATTTATCAAGAAGGATGAACATTTTGTTTTAAAATAACGTTTTCCAAGTTGTTTCCATGCGTTCAAACAAGTGCTAGCACAAGTCGGGCCATAATTTGCAAGACGGGATACTAATTCCTTGTAATACAAAGGACTTGAAGACTGTATTTATCTTACATTCCCTTCCTACTCCCCTGTTAGGGGAAGGAAAATAAATAAGTAATAAAAAGAGAAGTTTCATTGATACCTAAAGGAAGTCCCTCCCTCCACTGTGATCCTTCCATATAAAGTAGTTCTTCCAACAAGCGTCCAAAAAAAAAAAAAACCTCCCCAAAACTATCTTTTCTCTTTAGGAGCTTACCTAACCCTTTCCTGAAGACTGCAAAAGCTTACATCATCTTCTTAGTTTAAACATCATATACTTTCATTCTGTCATTCCTTCTCTCCAAAAGTCATTTTGACACCAAAGTCTTCCTTTGCATATCTGTTCTCCCAGATAGCTTTTGGGATATTTACTGGACAGCATCAGCACTTATTTTTGCAGCAAGAACACAGCATTCACTAGAAAAATCCCGTTCAACATCACTGAGTTTCTAGGACCAGCAACATATTTTCTAAGTTTCTGTTGAATATACAAAACTTCACACTGCAAAAGGCAAAACTCACAAGGTCCAGAAACCTAAAGTGAGAATGTAGGTTGTACAGTTACTGAGCATCCACTTAGAAGAAAAGTCTGGAGAACTTCTTCACAAGCCTATCCTGAGGAACTCGAGATGAAATTCTGTACTATAAAAAGCTAGTACTTGCTCAAACAGCTGTTCTACCAAAGAATTAGCGCTCTCCCACCTCGTAAAGCAAACATTTAAGTAGGTTAACAGAATGGGTAGAACTGGCTTCAGGCAGGCCAGATAATGATTTTAGACTAACCAAAAGACTAAGATCATTTTCAGAATACACTCAGTGCACCTATACCAGCTTGTTACTCACGTTGTCATGTTTGCTGCAGATAATCTTCGCATAACAAGTATTGTTGTCTCTTCCTGGTATTGTCCATTCAAGAGGCCAGAATAAAGTGTGATAAACCTGGGAGGATGACAAGGAACGGGTATTAAGATTTGATAAAGTAGTTCAGTCTGACACAATTCTCATTTTTAACCTACCTTTACAAATAGGTAGTTTAAAATTTAACCCACTACACCTTCACAAAGTATACTGGACAAGATCAGTGATTTTTCTCCCCATACCCCAAGCAGTCTTTCTTCCAAAAGTCAGCAGTTAGCTTGACTCAGTGTCCCCTGATTTAAAGAGTTCATTAAAACAGCTACCCCTTTAAGATATGGCATTTTAAGATCATATTTGCAACAACAGCAGCTCTTCACTAGGAGTACAAAATTCATAACAACTTAGTTATTATGAATTTACTCCTATTCTGCAAAAGAGTTAACAGCAAAAGCTAAATAATGCCAAACATATTTCAAGGACACAAGGAGTGAAACAGGGCATCTAAACAGCACTAACGAAACTGTCTCAGAGAAATGCAGAAACCAGAAATTAGCATCAAAAGTAAAGGAGCTTTGGTCGATACTACTATAGCTCTAAGAAAAAAAATTAGGAGAAAAGTCATTCCAAACTGAGGTCCAATGAAGAAGTAGGAAATAGATTGTCTCAAGACTCTGGTATATTACAATGCCAGTCTGTTCTTCACTACAACAGAAAAGCTACATACTATTTTCAGTCCAAGTTTGAGCCTGAGCTTCCTGAAGTCAAATGCTTCTCAGCAGCATGCTAATAGCCACACAACATTCTAGTTGTATCAAGTGCTCCTAAACTCTGAGAGTCCAAAAGTCTGTCAGCCAAATGAGACCACTTCACTACTTCCACAATCAAAGACCTGTTCAGCTAACCTTGTTTTAACACTACATACTGAGTCTAAACCAGAGGCCTGAGAATTAACTAAGCCATAAGTTAAACAAGTCTTGAGTGTTCTCACCTCTAAGTTTTGCTTTCCATATTCTTCGACGGCTCTCTCTTCAGCTAATCCACAGCTGCCATATTCTAAAGGAGTAAACACTGTCGTTGGTACATTGATATAGTCACACTAAAAATAAAAATACAAATTATATTTAGATTGAGCCAGTTCTATACAGTACATTTTAGAGAGGAAGAGTTGTATTAACCAATACTTTTTACAAAACACTCACAGCTTTTGTGTTTTCTGTGCCCATGGTTGTACAGACAAGTCAACTCCTGTGAGCTACTACTATACTTCGGCAAGGAACATAGAAGTAAATTAATATTGTATTCCTATAGCTTTACCTTTGTAGAGCTACCACCATAAAGCCTGCGGGCTAGCAGTTTTCCTGCTTGAATGGCAACTGGAGTAAGTTCAAGTTTTCCATCCAAGATGTCACCAATAGCATAAACATAAGGCACATTGGTTTGCTCGTCATCATTTACAGGTACTTTCCCATTCCTTTAAGCAAACAGAAAATAGAACAGAGTTCAATATCATGACTTTCCTCAGAGTTCAGCAGAAACCAAATGAGAAGAGTTCTGCTACAAACAAATGTTATTTTCAACTATTTAGCATATTTTACTTAAGTGTGCTTATGTCTTTTTTACCTCAATAGGAAGTTCTTCAAGCCAGTTACCTCTGCCTCTTACAAACACTGAATTCAGTATTCAGTGGGCCAGTTCTGTCCCCAGCAACAGCACAAGTCTGACGACAATGACGTTAGACATATTTGGACCTTTTGCTATATCCATATTTGGATCTTTTACTTGAAGATTATACAGCTTGCATTCCACATTTTTCCCTCTGGGGAAAAAAGCTGCAGCATTACTCGCATATTTACACAGGTTGATTTATTTGTTAGCTACTGCAGTGTGATCCTGATCCTTCCCTCTCCTGAACTACATGATCCTGCCTCTGTCTTTGCACCAGTTTTGACACTGACACCAGGGAGAAACCAGAAGGAAGTTAATTGTATAAAGAGAGTAGTTTGCTGCTTCTTTAGATCCCCAAACTAGCCACATGAGTTCCAGGGCTAGGGTATCATTTGAAGCGTTATGAGCCTACTATTAAAGGTGAAAGTCATCTCAGATTTACTCAGCTTCTTGTAGTATCACAAGTTTGAGTTCACTTACACAGAACAAGCTCCAATAAGTGCTGAAATCTGTACACTTAAAACCAAAGAGCAAGTTAAAAGTTAAAGAAGGGGAATGAATAAAGCCTTGAATTTAAGGGAACTCATATTAAACTATAGCTTCTTACCAAATGAAGCAAATATAAATCTATTCCTTAAGCACAGCAATCAACAAGTAGGTGTTCATTCAGAATAATTCCTTTATGAAACAGATATTTAAGAAATGAAGGTCAGGAATAATTGCACTCATTCATTTTTCAGGAGTGAAAGTTTTCAAAGGTTCACTGAATTGCTCAGTGTTAACAGTGGGGATGTAAAAAAAACACCAGTATCATTGTCAGAGGTAGAGAATAATCCAAATAAGTAGCCTGGGGGAGATGAGCAATACTCACTTCTCATTGATTTTGACACCAATTTTCTCCAAACCAATATTTCTGGTACACGCATCACGACCAATGGCTATCAAAACCTAAAAAATAAAGTTACATGCAGCAATTTTATGCAAGGAAGTGTTATGCTGATCACTCTTTTCTTGCTTTTGTTAAAAAAAAAAAAACAAAAACAAGGCATATGGTTGAAGTGACTTTTCTAAAAAGTTCTGGGAAGAAGAGAAGAGCCAACGTACGTTCAGCTTCTTTGATGCAAAAAATACCAAAACATTAATATCAAAACAAGAACAGAAGCAATAGCACCATTCCCATGAACTAAATTCCAAGTGTTAAGTTTCACTGATTCTGCTGACAGGTCTAAATTCAACATGAATAATCATCTTTTGCATCATTTTTCTAGCAGTAAGCTGTCGGCATGCCAACAGTTTGCCAAGCAAGGCTTCCCTTTACTTTTCTCCTGAACAGCTTTTAAAATATTTTAATACATTTTCATAGCACTGCATATAGCCATATGTCAAATCCAGAAATGCTTACAGTATTATATTCTCCTTCAAAAACTTCTGGCCCCTCCGTTGACTTCGCTGTCACTTTCAGCCTTCCAGGCATGCCTTCCTCCAGCTTTTCAACCTGAATAAATATACATAAGCTTAGAATTGCCTTAAACAGCACAGCCCACTTGCATCATCACTTTAAACCTTGACCTACTAACTTGAGCTTTTGGCAGTATAAAAATCTTAGTGTCATAAAACATTTATTCCCATATACAGCCAAAACCTTCCCAGAAAGCACGCGCATCCTACATGTACTACTCTAATATGCATATTCTATTCCATATTCTAAGAAATAAGGTTATTTTGCGTGGAAAGAAGAAACCAAAAGTACTTGCCTGAGCAGGTACAAACTTTCTGATGAACTTTACACCGTGTGTTTCCATGTGGGCACCTACTCTTTCTGCCATTTCTTGGTCAAATCCCCGAAGGAGTATGGAACGCACCATCACTGTGACATCCAGACCTAGACCAGCAAGAAATCCTGCACACTCTAGAGCCACATAGGAAGCACCCACAACTAGAGTTTTGCCAGGGCAGTAAGGCAGGGAGAAGAGGTCATCACTAAAAAGAAAAGAAACATAAGTTGCAAGGCTCTTCCCACATGGGTTTGTTTGCCTCTGCAAGCACTCAAGTAGATGAAATTCAGTCTATGATATCTTTTCATCTCACCTTGTAATACAGTACTCTCTATCTCCAGGGATACCCAGATATCTAGGCCTTTCCCCTGTGGCCAGGACAAAAGTCTCTGCTGTATGATAGGTTACTTGTCCTTTCCTGTTAGTTGCCTGTTATAGACACAGTTCAGAAAGTCTTTATTATCAGGAATAGGCTTTATGACAAATGAAAAGAACTACATAATCTTCATTAATAATCTAAAATTTGTGTGTATGTTTAAGAATTAAGAACAGGCAATTTGAAGCAAAGCCTACTGCATTTAGAGAAGCCATGCAGATCACAGAAGAATAACAGGTTGAATCAGAGTATCAGGATATTCCCACATTAGTTAGCATACCTAAAGTGATTTGCCCATCCTGTCCATATCAACTACTTATTTTAAAATTATTCTGCAGCTTTCAATCTAAGATGACAAACCCCACAGCAGATAGTGGTTTTTTTATCCTCCACCAACAAAAGGTCAACAAAACACCACTGACAAAGTAATAACAATTACTTCTTAGGCTTACGTTAGAAAAAAAATAGTTGCATGCTTTCAGAGAGCCTAATACCCCAACAAAAAAGAACTGAAACTAATTTAGCTATTTCCTTGACCAGTAGAGGCCCTTGGTCTTGGGAAATTTCACTCATTTCGGCAACGCATCTCTCCCAAAACTTCACCTTCATTCTTACTATTGAGCTATTTGCCAATACACGTAAAGGGAATTTTTCTCCCCCTTCAATTCATAGGGCAATTCAGGTTGAAAGGAATCTCAGGAAGTCACCTGAGAAACATCCAGCCAAAAGTCTGTCTGTTCTACTTCATTCGTAGACCCAAGGACGCTACTAAATATAGGACCTGTACACCTGGTCACTACAACAGTTAGGAAGATGAGGTAAGTAGAACATACTGCCTCCTCAGTGTCATTCTCTTGGTTTGAAACACATGCAGTTCAGCCTTCATAAACTTATATTGAAAGCAGGTAACTGCACCCAATGACTAAAGTATTATTCTATATGCACTTCTTTTAAGTTAACCTTGCTAAAATATGATCGCTTCTTGCAAAATCGTCAGCATATGTTTTGTCTTGCAAAACTTGTAGTTTAATTTGTATGCTGATACAGCATAAGATCTACCAGCACTCTCATGCAAGTGCTTAATCTGAGTTTGTTTCTAGTCCTTGTGCTTCAGTACTACGAGTTTCCAAGCAGGATGGTTTTACAGCTTTCTCGGCTCAGGCTGTTGGCCTCAGTCATGAAATTAGCAGGTGAGACTACCTCACTCATTGATGCAAGACTTCAGTTTAGAGATGTCCATGTTACTTCTACATAACAGTTACTAGGTTTGCAAACAGTCACATGTACTAAAGTAAAACATTAATCTGAATCGTAACTTATTTCTGAGATGATTTCTTTTAACTGAAGTTGAAGCAAGTGACAACTTCGGGATGACCCGGGATGAAACCTTTTCTTTGTTAGACTTCAAAAGGCAGCCTTAGAATTTAAGTTTCCCTGGCCCAAATAATTAAGAGAAGTTTTAAACACAGCACATACCTTTATTTTGTGTGGTTCAACAAATTCTCCATAGGAATTGAGGTATGTCACAGACTTCTCTCTTAAGGACACTCGATAGCCCCAGTTTAAAGAACCTATGTAGTTTTGAATTGCTTCTACCATGATTTCCCAGTTGTGTTTAACTGAAACAAGTCATCAGTTTCACAGTTAAGAAAATTAAAGTGTAATGAACTCCTCAAAGAGGATATTAAGTCTTATTCAGTGTATGACATGCTAAACAGCCATAATTAGCAATAGGAACACATATTAAAATCTTGTGCTATTATGCTATATTTACCTGACTTGGTATGATCTGAAGTTTTAGTCAATTCTAGATGTTCTTTCATTTAATTCAGTTAACGCAGGGAACAAAACACAATTAGCTTTCAATCCTAAAGGTTTCTATGACTCAAGAGGGAAGAATCTTTCTGACTCGCTTCTGAAAGCTATTGAACGCTGCGCTTATCATACTAGTGTCCAAACAAGAACTATCTTAAGCTCAGAGTCTCATCAGCACCTTGCCTTGTCTGTCCTCTGCATTCTTACTAACCTTGTTCTTCATATTGCCAGCCGTATTTCCTTGAATCTTGGAGCGCCTGCCCCAGAAGTGCTGCTTGGTGCATCAGTTTCTTAGGAATGCAACCTACATTTACACAAGTGCCACCGAGTCCTAAGATGGAAAAAGCCCATTATTACCAGCATGAACAGGATATTTATCCTTCTCCTATGATGTGCTTTGTCAGTCACCCATCTTTCACTCAGTGCTGCTTCCTATAGGCACACAAGCAAGCATGAAGTTTTTATTTTAAGAGACATTTTAAAACACAATGAAAGAACACACCCAGTTTACCAGTTTGCATTTGATTTAAGTTACCTGAGCCATCAGACCAAGAAGGCTACAGTGTGATGTCTTAAACATAGATCCAGAACACTTATTTACAGAGTACTTCAGATTTCAGTCAAATTGGCAAGTAAGGAAGGCAAAAAGCCTAGAATTTTTACAGTTTAGTATCACCTACTCATTGTAATCGCAACACACATGTTGAAAGCACATTCACACTTTGACTCAATACAAATTGACCTGTGAAGTTCCTTACTCATTCTCAACTGCCAATAGTAGCACTAATAAGGTCAGGCAGCAGCTCTCTCTAGTTATGGAAGGGTGAGGCTTGCACAGACATATAGACACATCCACAAACATATAGACACATCTATCTGTCTTAAAGGTAGCCAACATCAGCTGTCCACAAAATAGAACTAGATGAACTAAAAGGTAAAAAGAAAAATCCAAATAAATGATCAAAAACCCCCACAAATACAAGAACACAAACATGGACACACACAATATGGTCATTTTCTGGTTTGATAAGGAACTGAGACAGTTAGCAAGGCACAAAACAGAAGCAACTGTCTAGAAGAACAGGCATGCCAGAAAAGTCCTTCATTATTCATGTTCCAGAATGACAGGAATTCTGTTCCAATACCCAGGAATACAAATCCATAACATGTAACGACTCAGTATGCATCACTGGCACTCAAGCACTATAAAATACAAATGAGCAGCAGCTTACCCCATGAGGTACCCAGAGGTGTTGGAACAACATAATCCAATACCATTACTTTCTTTCCTAAGATAGCAGCTTCCTGTAAAAGAATAGACAAGTAAACATTACTAAACTTTCGTTTGACCAAAAAAGCCCGTCTTCTCATTTATGGTTATGATTCATTTTGCACTAATAGAAGGCTCTTCTACTAGTCAGTCTCTACTGTTTGGCTCTTCTACCTCCTCTGCTAAGAAAATTCAAATTCCTCAAAAAGCTATTACTCTTCTAAAGATTCAATGCATGCCTGTATCCAGTGCTATCTTCAGTGACACCTTAATCTACCTTTCTTATACTGAGCTAGTGAAAACTGCATACCTATTGTACAGCAATCAGCAAGGTTGTGACAGTAACCTCACATGGTAAAATCATAAACCAATGGCTAGAACACTAGTTGAGAGGTGGGAAGCGTGGGTTCAAATCCTTCACGTAGGACGGAAAACTGAATCAGCATCTCAGGTCCTGAGGCACTTTGAACAACAGTTAATTGTGACAGTAGTACACAATCTATTACCACTTCTCCTTGTAGCTGCTTTATTAGAAGTAAGGAGTGAGCCAGTTCCTTGACAGTACAGCTGAAAACACTTCATTTTAGAAGATGATTGGTGGTCCAGGATCCTAAGCAGACAGGAATGTTTCAAGAGTTGCCTGTGGGTTTTCCAGATTACTGTTTAGAAGCATTCAAGTGCCCAAGTTCTACACATGAAGAGGAGATACTTGAAAAGCTTTTGGTTCCACCCTCAGCCAGGCAGCTAAAACCTGTTTTTAGATCAAGACCTGACTGGGAACTGATCAGAAACTGGCCCATATAGTTTCACAGACATTAGTGCTAGATCACTACTGATTCATTAACAAGTTGAACAGTAATAATCAAACTATACACCTGCTTTATACTATTGTGACTGATGAGGAATTTGAGGTTTTATATGCAACCTGTTCTTTAACAGAAGATTCATGTCATACCTTGGAGCAAGCAAGTCCACCAGAGCCACCACCAATAATAATGAGGTCATAGTCATAGGGTTCTGCATCTTTGCTCTCCCCAAGAAGTTTCTGCAGTGATCCATTCTGATAAGCCTGTAAAAAAAAAAAAAATCAAATTACCACAGACTTCTGAGCAAATAAAGACTGAACTGCACTGCCTTTTCTAACCTAGGTCATCCCATCTGATAGTCTCCACTTCAGTTTCTCAACAGAAAACATGACTGTTCCTGAATCTTGATATCTGTACAGTCAAAGGCTCTGAGCAGCCTGATCTAGTTGAGCTGCTTTGCAATGGGACCCCTGCATTAGACAACTTCCAGAGGTCTCTTCTAACCTAAATTGTTCTGTGATTCTGAAGCTCAGAGTCCTAAAAAAGATTCAAAAGTGTTTCTCATTTTGCTTGCATAACAATCTTTGTCACAAAAAGTGTAGTTATGTTCAAACAGCAAATTCACAAGGCTACTGATGGCCTATTTCCTCAATTCTATAGCTTGCATTCAGGGCCACAAACACATTTTCAGAACGCTCTGGAAGCTCTGGAGACTGCCTGCTTTGACTTAAATTCAAGAAGAAAATTAAATATAATAGAAAACTTAACCTGTATGTTTTAGTCCTAATAATTTAACTCACTAACAAATGAGGAAGCTGAGTTGCAAGAAAAGCATCTTGACCGAAAAACAAACCAAAAGCCTCAAACACCCACAATAGTCTTGTCTACTCCCAAACGATGCTTAAAGAAGAGTTACCTGGAAAGTTGAATCGCATCCACCTACATGTGTTCCATTCACAAACACATTAGGAACAGTCCTCTGATTAGTTAGCTCTACTAATACTTGCTGAATACTAGGTCCGTCAGCTAGGAATATAAAATAGACACATTACAGAATAACTAAGACAAGGTGAAGTATTACAGAGCTAGACACTAATATAATGTAGGCTCACCAGGAAAATAATTTTATTATAAGTATCACATTTGTGGATCGGAAATTACTTCTCAGAAGATCACACTTTAAATACAGTGGATAAATTGGTGCTTTAAGCCAAAAGTCCTAAAGCTTGGTATAAAGTTAGTAAGTTTAGTCACCATATTTCCTGCATTCTTATCAGAGCTTTTGTCTGCCAATGTGATACTTGGTAATGACAAGAGTTCTTGTCTAGGATATCACAGGAGATCATGCAGGCAGCTTTTCTTTCAAGTCGTCTGTCTTTGGAATAAGTTCTCTGTCAAGGTTTGCCAGTGTATGCAGACTTGCACAGAAGTTTTGTGTTATAAGAATTTGGAGGTAGGAGGAATGAACATGTCCTGCTGCTTACCCCAAAGCTACCTTACATACTTTCCTTACATACCTTAAACCTTTTAGTTTTAAAGTTATGCCTGACTTGACCTGTCCTCCCAATCACCAACACCTCCACGTCGGCTCAGTTTGGATTTCATAGTAGTTGTACAGCAGCAGATGAGGGAAGGACAATTTACAGTAGTCACTTCCAGAGAAAAAATTTTTACTCCAAGGCCCTATCTACTTAGCATCAGTAATTACAGCAACTGCAAAGGAAGTATATTCCTAATTAGGAGTAATTCCAGAAAGTGGTTAAAAGTCAAAAAACCCTTTGAGCTGTACTATGCATATCTTGGGCTATGATTAGTTTATTATATTACAACTTTATGTTAAAGTAAAGATAAGTAAGACAACATGCTTTGGATCAGTAAACAAGTGCACATTTCCAAACACTACTTAAGCACAAACACTTAAACCATCTTACTTTTTTTGATGTGCAGAAAAAAAATTGATGGATAACGGTTCATAATTGACAAGTTACCACTGGTGCAAAAAGATCAGTTTACTGATTATTATGTTAGAAACTACTCATTTTTAAAACTACATGTATTACATACAACAATGCATCATGCACTGCACGTGCATTAAAACTACAGCAGGATGGGTTTAAAAAACCTAGCACTGGCAACAACCAAGGCACTGGAATTTACCCTTCTTTCCAATGACTCAGCAACTTCCCCTAGGAAGGTCATTCACATACCAAGTCAAATATTAACAATTCATTTAGTGCCACAAAAGAACAACTGTCAGGAGAAATAGAGCTATTCTATAGGCTTTTTCCTGAAAGACAGAAATCAAAGATTTCTCACATCCTCCATCAGTTAACTTGTGCAGGAGTCAAAAACTTCAGTTATATTAAAAACGCATTCTGTATTAAAATCCATATTCAAGCCTAATTGCTCTTTTATCTTTAGATATAATATAATTAATCTTAATTTTAAATAACCTCCAGATAGTTCAAGATCACCTTAGATTCTACCACATGCTGCTAAGTGTAGTTAAACCTGGGTGACTATCTTCTACTTACCAGTTACATCAAGTTCCAAAGCGTAGTACTCCACACTCAAGGAACGGAAGAGTTCTTTTACCTATAACACAAACAAACATGATTTTTCTGTGCACAAGTAGACCTGCAGTGCAAAACTTTCACAAATTTAAGGTCAGATATATATTGTTCACGGTAAAGTTTGGTTGCTGGACATACTTATATAGAAAACTTAAGTCTCAGTTAAAATCCTTTAAGGGACTAACTACAAAACATTGATAAAGTCTGGCAAAAGTAGTACTATGTTTTGCATATTCCATCTCTTACAGTCAGGCTATTCAACAACATTCAGATTAAGCATTCCACGTCACAGCATCCTTCCAATTTTTACTGACATTAAGAAACAGTTTCTTTATAAGATTTACTTAGCTGCAGACCTTTTCATCCCTGACAGACACCAAAAGCCATGAAAATAAGTGCCATCTGGAAAAGCATTAAGAGCAGAGAAAGCAGCAACCAGATCCCTTGATAGCAATAACAAAAGAGAAGAGCAGGAAAGAGAGGATTACCTGCAAAACAAAACAGTATCAAGCAATTGCAGAAAAAGGCATTGAAGAGCTACACAGAGGATAATACTCTCCAAGATGTGCTTAGCTTTACTCAGCACTATAACACCTTGTGCCTACCAAACCTGCACCCTGCATTTGGTTGCTATACTTCAAAAAAGATATAGGACAAGCAGATAGCAATTACTTTCATGAAAGAGTCAACAATATAGGTTTAACTCAAAGAAATGATGGGCAAAGAAACAGCATTGTGTAAGTAATGGATTGGTGCTGCAGGGAAGATGATAAATGGTGGTGGATGGAATAAGTAGTAATTGTCTTAAACTGCATCAAGAGATGGAGAACAGGCATTAGGAAATGTTTTTCCTAAGGGCAAGACAGCGGAACATATTGAGTAGGCAGATGACAATCTCCATCAGTGAGTGGCTTTAGAGTACATGTCAAAAATGTTCAAACTACTGCTTATCCTACCCTGAGTCAAGGGGACAAGGCCAGATGATTTTGCAAATATTCTTCTGGCTCTGATTTTTGGTTTGCTGTTTAATAATATCTCCCTTAGCCCCCAGGACGAGGCTGTAGGCAGGGTTCTTACTTGTTTGCCATTTCTTTTACTAAATCAGCCTAGTCTTACTTGTGAAATACTGACAGAGTTAATACCAGAACACTTGTACCTTTAAACTTTTCAATAGTTATTCTTCTCCATTAAGCAGGAGAAGCATTCTAAAGATGCTTAGCCATTAGAAGGCTGCTTGTCTCTTACATTCATATGACAAACTCAAGATACAGTATCACTATGTTCCATACATCCAGAAGCTAGTATGAAAGTCTGAATTCTAAATATAAGCCTAGACTTTAAAAGGAAAAAAAAAAAACACAACACCCACAAAACAGTAAATGACAAGTTAGTTGAGATGTTCTGTTGATTTGAACACAGTTCCTCTTCTAATGTTAGTTCTGCATGGACAGTGGTACCAGACTCAAACCACGTAGCTTTCTATAACCGACACTTTTACTGTAACATCTATTTGTAAAAATGGCAACACTGAAATTGTGAACTGTCCTTTCAGTTGGCCAATGACATACCTCACAGCACTGGTACTATAACAGCTGGCAGCATTTACTCCTTTGAAATGTAATTTGACAATTTACCTGTGCAAGAAGATACTGTAAGGCAATGGGTAAAATCTCTGCTTTTAGTTATAACTGTCTTACTTGATCTGAAATCAGCTCTAGCAAGAAGCAGGGAATACTGCCTTAGCAGAAAAAGCTAAAGTACATTACCACACAAAAGGTCTGTGTGATGGGCCCTCTTGCCAGCACGGAGTCTGAAAATGAAACACTTAAAGATGCTCCTCATTCAGAAAAAACTATCTCTCACAACCAGCTTTCCTGATTAACCTCATACCTATTGACAGCACTTCACTAAGAGTAAGTTGAGTTGATCTAATAAGCTTATGCTGCTGGGATCCATACTGCTACTATGCCAGAACCTGTGTACTTCAATGCCTTCTACTGGAGTTCCAGCTTTTTTTTCAAATAAAGGTAAAGCTGCTAGATTTGCTACCAATTTGCAGCAGCACACAACTACTCCCCCCCACCTGGATCTCAAGCCCAAAGCATGGCAGAGTGCAGCTACCCATCTCCCTTATCTCAGGCTCCAGCTGACTGCAAATAACTGATAGTGCCCAGGGCTGACCAGGAAGAAGTAGGTGATACTGGTTGCAACTGGTGAGGCTGGAAACGGGCATGAGATCAGCAAAAAGGGGTATATTTTTCCCCTACGTGGCATGAGGTCAGCAGAAAAGGTATCTTTTCCACCCCAAATATATTATGACCATGAGTCAAATTCCATGCCCCTAAATAGCACTGCAGCCTAGAGCCCATTGAGTTCTCCTGCATGGCAGCTGGCTGCACGGCAGCGAATCTCCCCTGGAGTTGGGACACCTCTCAAGGTTACTCCTCTACATCAAGAGATTCCTTACCCACAGCAGATCCTTGGTGACTAATAGCATGCTGAAACTCTTCAAACTTTGCTAAGTTGCATCTCGGATTGATTGTTCACATAATCCTTAGACATAAACCGCTGATCAAGTCTGGGACTAAGACTGGATCCAGCTGCACCTAGACTCCTCTGAGAAGTTTAGAAAGCAAGCACGTCCCTTCTGAACCTCATGACTCAACGGGAGGGTCTCCTTGACACTTTTGTCTGACCCTGTCCTCCACGCAGTAAATAACCGAGTGTACCTTGCCATCGAATCTTGTTAAACCACTGTCTTATTTACCATTCAACTTTGTAAAATCACTATCTTATCTCAATAAAACATATTGCTGCGTCTTACGAGTGAAGTGCACCACTCGTCCACAACACGACCACATGGCACAATACGACTGCCACACAGCAAGTTTCTCTCCAGATCACATAACAGTAATAAAATAAAATAACCTCTGCCTCTAAAACTGATGGCATTAGTTTCACAACTATATAATTAAAGTTGGGAAGGACCTTTGGATGTCATCTGGTCCAACACCCTCCTTAAAGCAGGGCCAAACTTGAAGTTCTGTCAGCTTACTCAGAGCACTGTCCAGGTCAGTTTTGAATATCTACAGGAATGGAGATACCATAAGCTCTTTGGGCTGTTCCAATGTTTAACCATCCCCACCACAAATTTTCATTTTATCTCATGGGAATTTCCCTTGGTGCAGCTTGTATTCATTGCATCTTTCCTTTTCACTCTGCAACACTGAGAAGAGTCTGTCTGCCTTCCCTAAAATGATTTATATATATGTAATATATACACACACATACATATATTATACATATATACACACACTAAAATGTTCTACTGCTAAAACATTGCAACAGCAGTTGGGGAGGGGAAAAGGACAGTGAACATTTTTAGAACAAGTACACTCAAGAAAAGATAAGCTTAAGACAATGCATTTATGCAATTTTTATTCTCTGCTGCATACGTGAAGTAGGGAAAAAAAGCAGGCAGTTTTCAGCATCCTAATAAGAAGTAGCCTTCGTACTTTATATGAATACTACACACTTATGCTAGAGCTGATGAAACTGAAAGGAAGAAGTGACAAGTATATGACCAGAGTTATGAAGTCTTCAATACAGGAGAGAGAGAATAGATGACCCTCTAGTTTGGAAAAGAAAGCTATTAGGAGGGGTAAAAAGATGGCATATAATAATCATGAGTAAGAGAAAGTGAACAGGAAGTTATTTTGGAGAAATAGTGAATACTCAGTAGAGCAAACAGCAACAAATGAAGTTACCAGAAAAAATTTGAAAATAAAAGGAAGTAAGCCTTCACACAACACACAAATTTCAGAACTTACTGCCACCCGATATGACAGAAGCCAAAATTACAAGGAGATCAGAAGAGCTATTAGAACAACTAATAAAAGAGCAGCCCACTGAGAACTTTTAACTCAATAAAACTAACAAACCTCAGACCAAGAAATTCCTGAGACAGACTACTGGAAATAGCAATAGCATTCCAGAAAATGTCCTTTCTTCTCCTCCAACCCTAAAAATTTAATTTCTCCAACAAGTGTCAGAGCCAGGATATTAGGCTGCATGGTTTACTGATCGGATAATTTACTTCTCTTTTGACCAATGCAATGGCCCTTGTTTACCCACTAAACTTTTCTAGCTTTCACAACAAAAGGGAAACACTAGAAAATATTCCAGCTAATATTAAACAGTAGAAAATTTCTTGGGAACAGAGGAATTGGTCTAACACCTGAGCAAACTCTTCCTGGAGATGCTTTCTATTGTTAAGGTAGCTAAGCAGGTTTGGAGTAAACTTCCTATGGTGAAGTTAAGTAATATGATATGTCCCATGTCTGCTGTTTCACATATCAGCTAACATTCTGCAATACTTAGAGGTGAATTTACCTGACAGGTCATTATCCAACCCTGTGGATATATAACATACTAAGTAATAGCAAGTCATAAAACTAGAATAATCAGCAACTTCTGTGCAACCACTGCTGTTGCTCTTAAAATAATTTCTACAGTGTTCAGACTTGGAACTTCTTTGTGCTAAAAAACTATTTTCTTTATGCATTTTTATCTCACTCAACATTAGTCTTTTCAGGGTAATAAGAAATCTAAAAATAGTCAAGTCAAGCTACGGCAAGGAAGTTATTCCAACACCACCCTCTTCCCACTACTGCTTTGCTAAAGCAATTGAACAATAAATTGCCTTTGCAGAAAGAACACCATAACTGCTTAGTCATGTTGCTAGCTAACCTGAATAAACTGAATCAACTACTGAATTCTTTAGAGAATTTAATCTGTACTATTTTTCTGAAGAAGGAAAGCAAGTATTAAATTTTTCCAGCATAGCTAGTTGCATTTGAAACAATTAATTCTTCCCCACACCCTAATTTGGTTGTACTAGAATATGAGGGTACTCTGCACTACTGCTAAATATCATCGTTTTTTAATTAATCCTACCAAAAGCACACAGCTAACCACTGTTCATAGTGAAAGACAGACACAGAGCATACCCTTCACACTCCTCTGTCTTTAAGAGCTCAAAATTATGTGATTATAGGATAAGCACCCACAGTGTAACTACACTTTCAAATTATATCTATGCCATTAATTCTACCAACTAAGGCCAGTTAGTGAGAATGCTATGCTACCCATTGTTCTCTCATGCCTTTCACTACTTTCTAAGTCTTTTTTGGGGGGGAGGGGAGGAGGGGGGAAGTTAACACCCAAACTGTTGCAAATGTTTCTGTGTGTTTTATCACTTGATCTCTCATGTGTGGCTTTTCTCTCCTTCATAAGCTTGCTTCTTCTAATTTTCCCTTTGCAATATGCTGCTTCTTCTACACTCTTTCTTCATCATACATCTCCTTTCTCTCCTGTCCCAAACAGGAAAGTAAGACAAGGAAACCTTCCTGCAGGAGCAATTATTTCTTCTTCCTCCTCTCCAAATTTATCACCTGTTCCTTAGCAAATAATATTCATAAAGGGTCTCTCAACTCTCCATCCTAGAAATGGCTCTCCTGAGTACACCTGCTCCAGGTATTTGCTCTTCTCTCCAAAGCAATAGAAATAACACTCCTCAGAGCTCATTGTGTCCATGAGGCAAGCAATCCTGACTAATAGAAAACTCTAAACAAATTCAGGAAAAAATATTAATCTGGAATCTAACTACTGGACTACAATTAAAACTATTTTTTCTTAAGCTCTTTGTGTTAGTCTAGCCCCACTGCAATAACTCTATAACATAAACAGAAGGAGGAATAGGATACAAGCTTTAAAAAGTTACCATGCCACTGTATGATCTCAAAAAAGTATTGGACTGAATGCCATACAAGACAACAGTTGACAGATGACTATCACTAAAAGCACACAGAGCAATAAAGATGGACACAACGCTAAGGTCTATTTCTCAATGGACAGCACTTTAGTCAAACAACCTCAACAGAAAACACCACTTCTGTCAGCTGGACTATACTTAAACAACACTGCCATCCTCCAATTATGTCATTTGCTCAAATGTCTACTGATAAGTAAGCAAATTTTAAAAGGATATGGGCTGCTTACTTTGCTATAACTATTTGCCAAAATATCGTTAGAGAGAAGGCATTGGTTTGGCCTACCCACTCATCTAAGAGAGTTTCCCTCTCCAAAAACCTCAGTTAAGTGGTGAATGAACATGTTTTGTTTTACTCATGTTTTCTACCATAGCATCTATGGTAGGACACCTGCCCCCTCCACTACTGGGGGGGGAGTCTAACCTACCTAGCAGCGCAGCTTTGAGTACTTTCCTGGTTTTAAGTTCCATTTAAGAATATCAGGACTCTGTCCCACAGTTCCAGTTGTGTTTTTCCACTCTGATCACATCAAATACAGTATTATAAGGTTTAACTAATGTTTTCATAACATCCTCTTTGTAAATCCACAAGAATCACAATGCCTACAGACATATGCCCAGGTTCTATGATTATAGCCTGCTGGTATCCTAAAATTAGTCTAGAGAAGATCCTGCTTTTGTTTAATGCCACTGGCTCACCAGTTACAGCTGCTCCATGAGCAAGTGAAACCTAGACAGAGATTGACAAACATGATCAGGGCTAGAAAGATTTACTTTCTCTCATTACAAGTCATCCTTATTTTTATAAGGCACGCATTAGGGCTACAATTTAGATCTAACTCTCTTGGTGAATAATCAGCCTTTGAGCTCAAATTTCAAAAATAACAGAGAGCATCACTTCTACCCTCCTCAGAAGACATAACTTTGTCCAAGTCGGACGCTAATGAGATGCTCATACCTTAAATAGGAGAGCAACACAACCAGCACCCCGACCTTCCAGCAACAGATACAGCAGCAGCTTAGCAGAACAAGCATGCGACGCAGCACCTCCCACGCGTTCGCTTCCCCCCTCGTTCGGGTGGCGGAGGGAAAGAACCGCCAAGGACCCCGCTCCGGATCCCTGCCTCATTTCAAGCCTGATAAGGGGGTTCCCAAGCAGAGGCACCCAGTGTTAATCTGGCGCGAGGAATATAGCTCTACAAAAATACAGTCTAAATCCTTAAGGGGGCCTTCATAAGGAGCAGCACCGCTTTAAACCCTCCTCTCTCCCCTCCTCAGGCATGCGCCGCCCGGGGCGGCTGCCCGGCGGGCCCCTCCAAGGAGATGTCTCGCCTCGCCCAGGGCCTGGCCAGGCCCGCCTCTCCCTGCGGCGGTGCCGACCGGCGACAAGACTACCCCCCCCCACCCTGCCTCGGCGAGGCGCCGAGAGGAGCGGCCCTGAGGGCGGCCCAGTCCGCGGCTCGCTGTCCCCCGGGGCCGCTTTGAGGGTGACTCCGGCCGCCTCACCTTGTTGCAGTAGGGGCAGTAGCTCTTGCTGAAGATCATGACGCGGTGGGAGCCGATGAGGGTCCGCACGCGGAGCTTCAGGCCGTCCCAGTCCGGGAGCTGGGTCTGGTTGGGCGGCGGCATGGCAGGGCCGAGGGGCGAAGCGAGGCGAGGGACGCGGAGGGGAACCTTCCACCTTCCACCTTTCTCCTCCTCCTCCTTCTCCTCCACCGCCGCCGCCCGCGCGCTCCACACACAACCAACCGCAGCGCGCGCGCCCAACGCCCGCACTGACCTGACCCGCCCCGCCCCAGCCCCGCCCCTTCCGCAGCGGGAACGGCGGCTAGGTTGGACCAACCTACCCGCGGAGAGGGGGGAAATACAAAGCCGAAGAGCTCGCTCCGCTTTTTATTTGCACCACACACGCTTTGAATCGCGTTAAAATCATCATAAAATGCTTTTATTAGAGAAGCGGCCTTGATACTTACCTAAAGTTGGTGTAAAGAGGAAGAAACTTGCACTCTTTAGACCATCCCCTCCGCTGAAGGGACTTTTGGAATAGCCCAAGGAGGTGGGGGGGCGTTACTAGGCGCATGCGCAGTGGGGTGTCGCGCAGGCTGGGCGGGAACGTGGGTTGTGGTGTCTTTGCTTCGTGGCTGGGCAGCCCTTCGTGTGGGTCCCCGCAGCGCCGGGTCGTCCTGCGTGGGTGCCGTGGCTCCTCCAAAGGCTGGGGGACGCAAATAGTTCCGAGGGGGTGACTAAAGGGGACACCCGGGGCTGGCTCACGGGCTGGTAGCTGGCCTTTGCCCTCCCTGTCGTGTGCTGTTAAGGTTGAGATAAAGTCCCCCCGTGGAGCCGCCAGGTCCCCGAGTTGGAGGCGATCGTCCCCGTATCCAAACGTGGCAGAAATGCCCTGCGGAAGGGGCCGGGATGGCCGTTCTGTCCCTTTGGATACCCTGTAAATTTGGGTAAAATCTGTGAGGGAAGCTGCCATCTATAGGGCGAAAGCAGATTTGCCCCGTCTGCCTTCACCTGCTGCCGAGGTTCGGTAGACACCGAGGAGACAAAAAGGGGGCACCGGGCTGGGGGCGTAGGTGGAGTTTTCCTCTGTAATAAAGTTTCAAAACAAATCAACTGAGATTATAGAAAGAAATTCCCCTTTTTAGATTATACTATGTTAAGGAAGGAGATGCTGAAGCATCCAGTGCTGATTATTTTTGGTTACAGATCTCTGATTAGATTTATTCTCTTCCCAAGAATCATAGTAATTCTCAGGCCTGAAAACTGATGGGGACTTTGTTCTGGCCTGAACAGCGCAAAGAACCTAAATCAGGGCACAGAGCAGGAAGAATGCTGTCTGGTTATTCCCCTGCTTCGGTGGGGTTTTGAAGAATGGTATTGTGCCAAGGTCCCAAGAAACTGCCCATCTCCCTGCAGAATGAGCCAGTGCTTACCAATTACAACAACAGCTTTCTGTAAACAGTCATAAGGGGTTCCCCTGCTTTAGCATCTAGAAACTTCACTTACTATACCAAACTGTGGAAGCCTCCGAGTGATAGGAGCCATTTTCTAAAGGTGGGGAAACTAAGGCACAGAGACAAAGGGATTTACTGAGGCTTGACAGAAAAGTTGTAACCTAGCATGTAATAAAGTCCGGTGCTCCATCCCACGCCTTGCCACAGATCAGGCCTGCTGCTATTTACTAATGCTAAAAATAATCACGTATCAAACAGTAATGCTGCCAGTGATGAAAATGGGCCTGATGGGAGGCAACTGAATCAACTTGCTTAATTCCTTTTTGATCACATACATTCCTGGTGTTCACTGTCCAGTGAGCTTGAAAAATCATGTACTACATTTATCTTAATGTTGACAATGAAAGAGTTCTAGACTAAGAGTATTTTTATCCTCCCCACAGAGAAAAACAAATCTGTCTTCAAGTTTTGTGGCCTCCATTTCAATATCAGCATGTAAGGGAGCAGATGCAATCCTGCAGCTGCCGAGTTTTAACATAACATACAGGAGTCAGGGTCATCCACCATAAATATTTGTTCAGAGTTCAACCAAAACTACTTATTTGGTTCCTATCTTTGGCTAATTTTTCTCTCCTTCTCAGACTCATTTAACCTGCTGAGAAACATTGCTACCCTTATTATTCTTACAATATTTAATATCACAAGCTCAACAGTTTGTGGTGCTGTCTAAAGGCTCGTGGTTTTTTATCTTGTACTTGGGATCCATCAACTCCAGAAAGGTCACAGAATGGAATAAATATTTAAGGAGCAAGGATGGTTATCAGGGGCAATGTCACCTTGGGACATAAATGGGACATCTGGGTGTACTGTAATGGCAGCGTTGTGGCGTACTGGATATGGCTTTGTTCTGAGCTTGTTTTCCTCAAAGTCGGAATGGAGGAGCCAACAGGCAGGTATGGCCTTGCCCTTCTGGCAATTTCTTTTCCTTGTTTAGAGAACGGGAAAGGACTTTGGGGAAAGAAGATTTTGCTTAGTTGTAGAGAAGAAGGGACCACCACATTAGTGTCCTTCCCCATATACCTCAAGGTCTTGTGGTAGCTCTGATAACTGTTAACAATATGGGCCCTGCACCTGTCTTCTGTTTTGTTTCTTCCCAGAATATCAAGTCAAATTCAGCTCTCAAGATTGTATTCTTTAGGTTTGTTGGGAGTGGATACTTGTACATCCCTCTGGGATGCAGACTTTGGACAACCATTCTGCTCACTGGCGGGATAAAGCTTTATTCAGTAAGGCTTAAGCTTGTTTGAACAGCAGCTTTCTGGAAGGCCAGTCTGCAGCTATAGAGCGAGCATAGAGGATGACAGTAGACTTCCCCACCTTCCACATGAAAGGCCTTAGTCTGTTTTCCCTAATGTAAACAAACAGGATAAAAACAACTAGTCCCACCAAGACACTCCTCTCCTATGCATTACTCACCTTAGTCTGAGGATTAATAAAAGACAAACCATGGAAAATAGGTATTAATCATGTAGCATAATGTGCCATAGGAAGGCATTGAGGTTGAACACTGGTAAGGGAGATTTAAGGACAGGACAGGACGGGAAAGGACAGGACAGGACAGAACAGAATAGAATAGAACAGAATAGACTTCAGTTCCTCAGCTCTTGCACAGAACTAGAGGGTTTTGTGCATCTGAAAGAGCTGATCCTGTATTTAAAGGCATAAACTCATAATCCATTCTGACAAACATGGAGAAGACAATCTCTGCCCTAAAAAGCTCCAAAGGACAAAGTGATATAAACAACAGATGTTGGGAGCAATTCTAAGTGAAGTGGTTTGCAAGAAGAGAGTTGAAGGAAGGGGCAAGTGGCTGGTGGAGAAGAACCAGGGAACTCTCTTAAACACTGGAGTGTGAAAAACTTTAGCCATCCTTTTGTCTAAAATAGAAATCGTGGGTCACCTTGGCTTGCAGGAAGGTGACAAAAGCCCTAAAATGTGGCTTCCAGCATTTCATGAGTTGAAAGAAAAAAGAGATTGGTGCTTTCTTCAGAAGAGATAACTGGCTGACCTTAAGTTACCATGGAAATCAGTCATATGCCAGCAGACAGCTGAAGTCCTTAGCCATGACCGTGGGTCCACCTTTTGTCGGCACTAATGATGGAGAGACTGAGCCGTGCTAGAGGCTGTCAGAAACCTAATTTGATAGCCAGTCATTTGAGTGTCGTGAAAATTGCTTGCATCTCAGAATGTATGGATTAGTGTTCATGGCAAATGATGTCAAAAGCCTTCTGGCATGTTCACAGATTTTGGCAGCATTAAGAAAATGACCATCAACTCCAACAACAGGATGCATGTAATAACCCTGTGCTCCAAGTCTGAGGTTGGAATGTCTTTCAGATCATAAGAGACTTTGCCTGGGGAGGAAGAGGGAACAGCTTATGGAAAAAAGGTTGTTTGTTCCTCCTTCCCTGAAGAAAGAGGAAAATAAACTCTTCAGCTGAGAAGCGGCACTCTCCAGAGAGGGTGGGGCATGGCAGTAACTTCTTTTAGCAGTGGTAGTGCTAAAAATACAGTGAGTGTGCACACAGCAGAGGGCAATCACATCTTCATGGTTGTAAAAATTCAACATCCCACCCAAAAAAGCTTGTCTGGACAGTGGCAGAGCTTTGAAATGTGATCTGGATGTTGACTGCTGTTAAGAAGTCAATGGGGGGAGCTCAAGACCTACCAGGAATTATTTTTCTTCAAAGTCTTGAATAAGTAGTGAGACGCTGTTTTGCTCTCTTTTAAAGGGCGTCAGAAACAAGGCAGTTAAAAAGAAATATGAAGAGTTGGGACCTGCAGTTGTTAATGAAGTGCACAGGTATTTTTCCCATGCAAAACTCATGCTTGTGAAGTTGTAATAGAGAGAGTTCTTTAAGTCTAGTTTTGCAAACCATCTGCTAATTTGTGCAGGCAAATGAGAGATGGCTGTATATCAGCTTTTCTGTAGACATGATGCTGGTGGTCTTGTCTTTCAAAATTTGTCCCTAAGAGTCTGCTGAATGTGTCTCTTCTAATCTTAGCCATCACACTTTCAGTCTAAGGTATATGATTAGTGTCCCTTGAATAATGACTAATTTTGATTAATAGCATTATTATACAGCGTTGAGGTGAGCATGAGGCTTTCTAAATGCGTCGTGGTTAGACTGCCAGCATTTTGGCTTAGAGAACATCTCCTCCCATAGGTGTAGGACACAAGGTTGATTTATGATGTTGTATATACATTTTACAGTAAACAGTAGTATAGGGAATGCCAGGTCTTCTTCCTCAGGCAGCTGCAGTGAGAGGGAAAGCAATAATGCTGTCAGGCTCCAAGGAACTGTGCAGATCAGGGTCTCCCTTTGCCCACGTGAAGCTCTAATGCAGTCAGAGAGATTCAGTCTGGATCTAAACCTGCATATTTTTACCTGCAGAATAGTGGCCTCCATGGTTTAAATGTGCTATGTGCTGAAAGCGAGGAGCTTTTCTAGAGGTAACAGAACGGGCTGGTGTTCAGCTGCTTTACAGGATGAGCCCTTTACTTGTCTGCTTTAAGGAACTGTGTGATGTCCGTCTGCCATGCACCAAAGTCACCTTTCCATGCTAAATTTCTTACAAGGGCTTCTTAAAAGAAAAAGGAAAAGAAATGTAGAGAGAAAGGATAGAAAAGCCTTTAATCTTTTCGAAATGTGTGAACTTGGCTGTATTTCTAAGCAAAACTAGTTCCTTTGAGTAGTTGGATGCTGCACATTTCCCAGGAGAGTATTTTAATGATTTTTTCTTTTTTTATTTTAGTGACCTCTATTGAGACAGCTCCATTGCACTAGCAATGCAAGCGTCCTAGCCCAAGCTCTATTCCCACTTGCATTTCTCACTTCTGGTGAAATTCCTAGTGTCTTGATCTGTCCACTCTGACTGTGCTATCTTGCAGTTGAGGGACAGTCAGAAGCATCACAGGTTAATATTTCAGAGTAGGGAATATTCAGATGTTTCCTACAGTTTCTGTAGCTAGACCAATTTATTTTATCCTGCAGCTGCACAGGAATGCTCAGCAGGGAGGTCAGATAATAAATTCAAAAGCACAGATTTCTGCATTGCCTTTTGTCATAGATTTATTATTAAGCCTGTCTCTTAAAGACTATTTACATGGTTTTTCCTTTAGGTAATTAAATACTGTGCTGAGCAGAGCAGGGATTCTCCCAGTTTTTTACCCTCAGGGTAACTGTATCAGAGAGAGATCTCTTTGTGGATCCAGGTTCCCACCCTGTTTGTAGTCACCCTCTCAGTTTTGCTTTCTCCCATTCTGTGGACGAGCAGGCTGGACATCTGTGAATCCTTGGTGTTAAGAGCTTTGCCCTTTGTACCCGTTGCTTCACGCACGTTGTTGTTGTTCTCTTTGCTCATCAAAATAGTGGCAGATGTCAAAGGAAGCCATCATTTTAGGATTTTCTCTTGCTTCGGGTCAGTGAGTTGATCCTTAGTGGCTGATGCTGACAAGGATAAGCTGTTGGCTGAATTTGTGAATCCATTCAAGGTTTCGCATCTGCTGATAGGGTGGTTCCTTCAGTAGAAACAGGCCCGCCCAAAAGGCTCTTAATACTTCCTTCTCCTGGCTGGTGATCTCAAGGAGTAATCTTTCTTGTGGTTATTTGGTGCTTCCAGGCCTGGCTGGAACCCAGGAAGATGGAGGAAGCACAAGAGAAGGTATTGTGGAAAGGACAAGAAGTAACAGAACCTGCATCTTCTAAAAGTTGAGAAATGGATGCAGCTCAGATTTCAGGGAAAGATCAAATAAACCCACATTTATACTGGAATAGTTTTCATGGCCCTGCTAGATAATAGCATGGCCCAAACACAAACCCAGATTATTGTCAAATCCCAACATTTTATAACATGACTCTTAATATTTGTGTTTTGCTTAAAGCAGCGATGGGGAGAGAAGCTCAAGCTTTTTTTTTAAGCTTTTGTTGCAAAAAGTGACTTGAAAACATGGACTGACAGTCTCAAATACAAGCCAACTATGCAAAGAACTAAACATTTCTTAACAGCACAGTCTTAGAGCCAGTCTGATGATATTTGCATGCTTCAGTGGCAAGACTTAACACTCAACTCTTTAGGGACAGTGATCTGATTGATTCTAATTCAGTTTGCAAGTGGTCCACACTTTTCTAGCAAATTAACCCAGTAATCAGAGCAAAATATTCCCAAACGCTGGTGTTTGACCAGATCTGAACATAGCCTTTTGGACTATCTCAAATTATGTTTAAAAATGATGTCTTAAAATCCTAATGCTTATGCAGTCCTCTGTGCAGACGTACCTTACATTTCCATGACAATATTCACAGTATGTCTAGCTAATTTTAAATTATTGACTTTATCATTGGTGAAACCTTAGTGCTGTTCAGTTAAGACCTAAAATCCAAATCAAAGCAGATGCATTTATTGATTTTAATTAACTGAACCCAAAGTGATAGTAGCTCAAAGTAAGAATTGCTCAAGTGCTGTTGTTGGCCTCTGAGTTTCCCAAGGCTGCTTGTGTTTGTCCTTCTCTTTCACAGTAATCCACAAAGATCCCTGTCCCCTTGAATGTCAACACTTAACACTGCAGTCAAAATGAAGAGGAGAATAATGGAAATTGCTTCTTCCCAGGCTACCTTTCTCTCTTGAGCTGGTGCTGCTTGCAGCCAGCTCCATTTGATGCGGATTACGTGGCATCAGTACTCTTGTTACACAGATACCATGGTCCTTGTTCTTGCCAATCTTGCATGTCCTTGGTTTTGTTCACATCGTTCTTACGATTTGTCACAGGAGACTGTGGTGGATGGGGATGAGAACGGTGAGAGGGACAAAGCAAGGAGACACTATAGTGACTAGTTATTTAACTTACATGATTGGTTTTGAAGCTCTGCTTAGAGCGGAGGGAAAGGTGGGCTGAGGCGTGGAACTGCTAGCACTTCTGCACTCGCTCCTTGATTTTTCAATTACTTTTGCTCTTCCTCATACGGAATCCATTTTGTTATTTTGACTTCTTTCTGGCTAAAGTGTTCTTTGTGGTACCTTGGATGCTACTGAGTCATTGATAAGTTCTAGCAAACCATCTGCTTATCTCAATTTGAGCCAGAGGAGAGGCTGCAAAGCACGGCAGGTTTTTTTCTCCCTGTTTTAATGTGTCAGAGAAAAATGCGGCAGGGGGCAGTGTGTTGTTAGGTTTCAGGGGAACATTTACTGAATTATATTGGGTGGCTGAGAGTAGCCTCATTCTGACGCTTGTAGAACTAAATAACTGAATATTAAAAGCACTTCCGCTGAAAGTGAGGGGTTTAGGATTTAGAAAGCAGTCTTTTTTATGCTGTAAGGATTTGGCTTTTCTAATTTTTAGAGTATCAGGGAAGTGCAAGCATCAGGTTATTTTTCTATTATGTACAAGTTCTGAAAGACAGCCTCATTAAAGAGGCAGCGTAGAACACAGATGACATCAATAGGCAGGCTACCTATAATAATGTCATGTTTTGTCATTTATAACAGATAGTTCTTCCAAACCTTTGGGATTCCCGCAGCACTTGGCAAATTAAATATTTGAACATTGTTAAAGGGAAGCTGGTTCAAGGAGACCGGGCAGCTGTGAACTGGGACACAGATGCCATAACAGGAAGAGGTGGAGCGCTGAAATTTTGTGTGAGGAAAATCCTGACTCACACAAAGCATCTCATAGGGCACTTTTCTTTTTAGGTGTCTGTTCAATAAATATGGCATTGTTTAAGGCATGATTGGAAAAAGCTGGATATGGTAAATAACATGCACTGTTTTCACAGCGCTGAGCTCTGCAGCACAGCTCATCACACAGCAAGCTGTGTGCAACCCTATTTACCTTTGGCTGACAGCAGGAAGGTGGATCTGACACATCTGGAAATGGAATCCACAGTTTTATGAGGCCTATTTGTTCAGGCTGGAGGCTTGCAATGCAAAGCCATGTCCCATGCTAGTCTTTGCTGCTGAAAGAGTTATGTTAAGATAATTAATTCTAGATGCTTCAGGCCAGTGGTGAAGGTTTCTCTGGCGAATAGGAACTCTGCTGGGATAAATACTGTGCTTCTCTGGGCTTCCTTTGGAACAGGGTTTTAATCTCACAAACTACACCCACACAGAGTGAAGCATGAACACACAAGGAGGTCAACTAGGCTGTTCTTGTGTTTGAAGTTAGGCATGTGCCTAGATACACAATGGAATAGGCTGTATCCATTTTACTTAATTTGTAAAGCTGGATTACTGGATGAGGGAAAGAGACTCGAGAAGGGAGATAGACCGTTCTGACCTGTCTTGTCAAGGGATTGCTCATCATGGCAGGGTGTGCTGAGGGTGAGGAGTGGGTAAAGCCTTGGTAAATGGAGCTTGATCTCATGGGAGCAAAGAGTAAGGAGTTCAGTTTGTCCTGTTTTGGATCAAAGGCGAGATGTCCCATTTTAATGCAAGTTCAATGGGTTATCAAGGGAAATGGGAAGTGGAAGCAGCCATAAAAATGAACAACATTAAAATCTCCAAAAAGTAGAAGAGGAATAAAAGGAAAGAAAAGGAAACCTTCTGTTCTCCTCACATAAATGATGTTCTTATCCTAGTAATGGTGACAGGAGGTGGTCAGATGGCATTATTTAGCTGAATGGCCTGCGTCTCCATGGGTGCTCAGATAAAGTTCAAAATGACCTTTAAAAAAATCCATTTTTAAAGATTCTTTTTGCTTCAGAAAGGTCCAACTTTAGTAGCTTAAATTTAATTTTGTTCTTGAGGGAACTGGCTGCAGGGGAGGGAAGGCAGCGCTGAAGATACTCAGAGTAAACTAATAGCAGGTAAAATGTCACTTAAAAAAAGTGAGTGGAAAGCAAGCGCCATTGCAAAGAGGAAATTAATGAATTCTCTTCTCCTAATTCCTTTCCTCGGGTTTGATTTCTGGTGTCTTTTCTTTTGACTGCCGCTGCCTCTGCCTCTCCTTATGTTAACAAAAACTTATTAGTTGGCTCATTGGCTAGACTGAACCTGAGGTCACCAGTACAGGGACGCTGTAGCGGTCAGTTGCACACACTTACAGGCAGAGTCCTGGGAACACAGGCTTCTCGGCTCCAGCTCTAGAAACAGGCAGCGCAGGACAACCCCCATTGCTCCTCAGTAAACACAGACCTTACCCCTTTTTACTGTAAATGCAAGCGAAGGATAGTGCAAGCTCGTCAAACCTGTATCCCTGAAGGAACAACAGTGACATATAAACACCAGCAGATATATTGTACAAGACGAGGGTCTTCATCACTTCTTAAAAAACAGTAGTTGCTCTCTAGTTTTTATGTCCCACTCTAACGAAATTTGCTTTCAAACTGGTAATGACACACAGCCAGGGAGAAATTGCAGGTAAACCTTTGGACTGAGTGGATGAGTGGCTCTGGCACTGGCACTGACCCGTTGCACAAGAGTGAAGCCACCTGTCTGACCCTGGGTTGGTCCCCGTTCTCACTGAAATTTGATTTTGAGACGCTTTCAGTGTTTGTTGCTCTTACGTAAAACACAGATAATAGTCATATCTCCCTTCACCAAGCGAGTGGGCAAATGTGATACTGTCCATTGTAGTCAATAGAAGAAGAAGGCCCTCTAAGATGTTGCCTTATGAGACTGTCCTGATTGGCAAATAAATGATACTGCGTTTATCATTACTGCTGATAGATAAAAGTCCTCTCTTCTACTCCTGTTCCTCTTGCTTCCTGGAGGATCCTGGCTGTTAGCTGGGGACAGCTCAGCAGCTTAGCACCTTTCTTCTCTAAATCTGGGACATCATATAAAAAGGCTCCTCTGGATTGTACTACTCCAAGCCTCCTTTCCCCCCAACACGCAGACCTTCTGCTCTGAGCGTTTCTAATGTCAGCCAAAGACCTGGTGCTGAGGCCCATGGGACATTTTTCTTTTCTTTTCTTGCACTTGAAGTATCCAGCTGCCTGGGTGAGTAGAGCTGGAATTAGCTGTGCTGGCAGCTTTGATTTGGCTTGATCTTTGGTTAAGCTGCTGACAAGCTAATTCACACTGTCTCGTTTTCCCTGGAGATCCCAGTCTTCTCCTGGACTTGTTGTAAAGAATAAAATAGATGAGGGCTGTGTATGGACAGGCAAGACTATGCGTGTGTAAGAACAAAAAGTATAGGCCAATATGGGAGGGTGATGCAGGATTGGTGGGGTCTGCAACTGCCCTAGGACAGAGGCCTAAGCAGCATACTGTGGACTGATGACGACATGGTGCTTTGAAATACTTTTGGTATGTAGCCCTTTCACTGCAGGATGATGCCGGATGACTTGGCTGTATTGACAAGGTAACAGCCTGGCCCCATTCTCTCAGCCCTGGTGTGTCTCAGAGATAATGTTCAACAGGAGATCCAGTAGGAGCTTGACTGCATAGCCAGAAACAGTAACTGGAGGCTAAAGTTGGTGTGCCTGCTGTAGATAAAATAGAAAAATCTACTTGCAACTTCATCCAAAGACTGTTATTGGAAATTAGTGAATCTTTCTCATTTATTTAAGGAATAGCTTACCTACCTCTAGGCCTGTGATGGATGGTGTCAGCACCCTGTGCCCTTTTGGCAGTGCAATGACTTGTTCACAGGAGTCCTGCAATTCTTAGTTTACTTTCTCTTCCTGCCACCAAATGCAGTAGATCTTCCTCTAACAGCAATCTGTTAGAGCTAATGCTCTGTTGAGCCATTATTATGGCAGACAAGAAATTCAAATATAATCTCATCAGCCTTTCTCTGCAGAAAGAACTTGGACCTCCACATACTGCCTTCCTGGGAACATCTTCAAGCTCAACTTTTTTTTTTATATTATGTAGCTGAGAGTCTGGGCTGTATGAATGACCCCAGGCAGAAAGTCAAAGATGGCTTTTAAGGCTGGATAACGTATTTCACAACTGTATAATCCTGCAGTAGCCTGAGGGTTTAGAGTTGTTTTGTACTGTTTTTGATGTAGGGCTTATTTTAGGTTTTATAAAGAGACATTGCTTTCTTGACTAACACTGCAGTAGCTTTCCAGCTGCTCTGCAGAGGATTCATTTGCTTTAGGGTCACTGTGTACAAACCAGTACTTCTTTTTTGGGCTCTATGTTCATACATGCATGTGAGTGGAAACATACTGGCCTATGGACATGCATGCACCCCTATAAATGCATGCAAATGCTAAACAGAACTTTTCATATAAAGATGGATACATACCTCCTAATGAGAAATCTATATATATATGCACAAACACATGCTCATATGTGCAGAGAGACAACTGCTTGTCCTCGGACGTATACGCAGAGGCATGTGCCTTTGCAGAAACATGCAGTCATAAGTACTCACACTTGAATTAAGAGTCATCTTTTTACAGTATTTATTCATGTAATGGCTGTGCACGTATTACTGGCTGCATCCCAGCAGTGCTCTGACCCCTCTCAAGTGACAGATTCACATTAGTCTTAGAATAGAAGAGCTAGTGGTGAAATTCAGAGAAAAAAAAAAAAGGCCATAATGTAAGAGAACATGATAAGAGTCCATTTTGAGCCATTTTCCCTCCCTTCTCCCCCAAACCCTTCTAGTGTAGTGATAAAAAGCGTTCCTCCTGTTTTTCTCCTCCAACATCATTGCTGATAAACTTTAATAAGTAATCAGGTGTGATCAATGCGAGCCCCTATTCTCCTGCTCCTCTGCTTGTTTTTCTAGTGCAGAATTATTCTGCAAAAATGACCTCCTGGGGCTCCTGCATCGATTCATTCTCAGCTGATCCGAAGCTTCGGCCATTTTCCTTCTTTCATTGTCCCTGAGAGAGAATACTCTCGAAACAGACCTATGCTGCAAATGCTGCTGCTGGTCTTGGAGCTAGCATGTATGTGGTTGGGACTAATGGGGGACATTTGCAAACGAGCTGGGTTTGCAGCCCCAGCAGCTCTAAGGAGTCCAGAGAAAAAGTTGAGACTATGACCCTCCCTGTGCTGCAAACATGGCATGTAAATGGTATGTAATATAGTATGGAAATAGCGAGGACCCTCTAATCTCTCAAAAGAGGAAGCCCTGGACATATTAGCCTGGCTACAGCATCCCCACTCTTTTCCTCATTTGGAGAAATGAACTCAGGGACTGTAGGACTATGCTTGTGGTGCCCGTGTTGACGCACTCTTCTTTCTAGCTGAGACAGTGGAAGGAAAGGAGGGTTGAGATGTGGGGAAGAAGCAACAAAACTTTGCCAAAACTGACAACAGCAACAACTCTCCCTCTGCCAAGCCCAAGGTGATTTAGGTTAAAGTGCTGATATCAGAGGCTATGTTGGATATATAAGGTAGACAAGATCATGAGATATATAAGGATATGACAAGGTTAAAGCCCCCCCTTATCAGAATGCTTGTGTTTTCTGCACATCTGTGGTTTCAGTTTGAATTAACTACTATAGCACACTGTGACAGAGGAGTCAACTTACAGGCTGTCTTTATTTGTAACCAGCAGCGGCTGCTCCAGTTAGCTTCCTCTCCCCTTTTGCACACAGCCCACTGCATCGCTGGAGTAGGATGAGGATAGGGCAACCCTCTGACCCCAGTGTGCAGCCGCCCTGCATCTGGGAAAATAAAATCTTCTTCCCCCCTCAAGCAATTGTAAGGGATAGCTATTTTGCTATTCAAGGACTGTGATTTCAACACTCGAGGGGTTAATGCACCAGGGAGGCAGCTGATGCTTTCATACCGCTGTGCTATATCAAACAGCACAGTTTCCAGGAAGATGAATATCCGTAACCAAGTAGCACAGCAGAGCCCAAAGCCTGTTCAAAAGAATTCTTTTTGATGATCTGGTTTTATTACTTTCAATGAACTGGAGTCTCCAAGGTACCAGTGAATAAGGGATGCTGTAAAGCGGCATCTTGTATACACGTTTCAAGCTGCGTTAGCTGGTGCTAAAAAGGATGAAAGAGAAACTGCTTAGCAATGACCCTAGGGCCTAAACCCAACTCAAGTGTTCCACAGGGCATTTGCTGAGACAAAAAGAAGATTTTAACCATTTGCACTGGGACATGACAACTGGGAGGCAGGCTACCCCATTCACTTTCCCTGTTGGGAAAACTAATTCATTTCCTGTCTGGAGCATGTGGCATGTGTTCTGTGTTTCATAAAAGCTTATTGCCGAATGGAAAAAAAAATATATGGAATATCAAATCAGGAACAGGTAGATATGAATTATGGGACTCTGCCACCTGAAGAATCTAGGTGATTTAACAGTGTGCAGTGTGAGACCCCACACTGGGCAAAAATCCTCAACAGAAATATACTCCTTAAATTTACCTTTGTTGTTTTATTGTCCCTACATAATATGGGTTTTTGAGTGTACAACACAGTTTGGACCGTGAACTGGGACATAGACCCACCTGGAAAAGTGTTTCGACATGACCCTCACTGGACATGTGAAAAGAGGCAAAAAAGAATGAAACGTATTCAAAATCAGCAGAAGTAGCACCTGGTCGTGGTTTCTTTAAGCACCAGACCATCTTGCCTTTTATGCAGCAAAGCTAAGGAGAGATTTTATAGCTGAAGACCGGAGCTCAACTTCTGAATGGACAGGGGTTGAGCTGTACTGAAACCTAGATTGTTTGGAAGTCCTCTTATTGTTAAAGGATGTCAGCTGGTGCCCTTTCTTCCTAAGCTCTGCGTACGCCGTTATAACAATATTGGCCTGTGCATTGCCTCTCAGTGCTTTCGCTTTGGAATTCAAATCATGTGTGTGTTTTATAAAAGGCTCTCTAGTGTGAGCCTCAGAAATACATATGCACTCTCCAACTGTGTGGGTTTTCTCTTTCCTGCCTGGTGCACAAATTACTCATTGTAACATGGTAAATGAATGGGACTGTATAACCCTCTTTATACTTTACAGTTTTGATAGTGCTTTGCCACCATATGTTAAAAATTCATGAAGCAGTTGTAGCATGTAACAGGTTTTTCTGTTTATTTAGTTATTTACTAATTCTTACAGCTGTATATACATATATGGATATGTGTGTGTAAATGTGTATAGATATTTGCCTAGTGGACTGAAGCCTAGAGGAAAAGATAGCTGCATCTGGAGAGCTTTTGTGGGGCAGAAACCAAGAAGGGTGGAAGTATTCCTTTGACCTCTGGTGAGAACTGAGGAAATTGACTGGAAAATAACTTCACAGGGTAAATTCACATTTCATGAGGTGCAACATTTGCGGGTAATTTCTGCTAAAGCCAACCATATTGTAGATTCAAGGAAATGCAGAATACAAAATTATATTGTTAAAATGCCTAGGGAATCTTCATGTGATCTTGTAGCTTGCAGACTTGGGGAAAGAAGCTGTCAGCTGAGGGAAGAGGAATAGATGCTGCTTTGGTCAACTTCTGGGATTTCTGATAAGCGTTCTCACAGGATCCGATGTACTGCTCCTCTTGAGGAGTGGGAGTCGTGGGGAAGAAGCTAAAGAGTGGCTGAAGGGACAAACAGCCAGATTCCCAGGTATAGGTGTGAAGACATCTTGTGCATCGGCCTGTATAATGCAATAGGCTATACTAAGACACCCATATGGCTCAGTAAACTTGTGCGGAGGGTGCAATTACAACCTAGCTGGCCTTCAAGGGGATATGTTCAGAAGTGGTTATTTGTGAAGTGGGGTTTCTTCCTGCCTGTTATTCTGTTCCTCTTTCTTCTCTCTTGTGGCTTCTCCACAAATACTGTTTGCTTAGGCCTATCTATTTGATTCATCAATTGTGAATAGGGAATTATATTCACAGAGTACCCAGACAGGTTGATTTAATTTCCGCAAGTTTCCTAGTGGGAAATCAAGATGGTATTTTAGTGGAAACCCCCAGACATTAAGCCTATTTGCAATCAAGGCCTAACAGAAAGAATACATATAACTCCCTATATATCTATATCTGTGTAAGAATGCATGGCGTTTTTCACATATATGCAAACACAGTTATGTGCATAGGTGTATATATGTGTGACCGTGTGTATTTATGTCTATGCCTGCCCAGGTTCAATATCTTTCTTAGCAATTCCACTAGCATTCCCATGTGTCTGTTTAACAGAGTTGGACAGGACGTGTTTACACTTTATTTAAGAAACACTGTAAAAACAAGAGGATCTTAATCATCACTAACCATGGTAGCTGCAAATTAAATATCTGAGCTTTTGGAAGCTCATTCATCATAAATATCCTACATGTCTCTAAGAGGGAGACCTAAGGAATCCTTGCTAGTTCTAAATGAGGGAAATTACTAGGAGGACATATGTAGTGTAAGTAAACGGGAATAACCTCTATAATGCTGATGCCAGTACTTTTAATAAGAATAGTTCCTAGGTTTTGTTTATCTTATTTCACCTCTATCATATAACTTTGCCATTTAGAAAATGACTCTAAGACAGGACCTACTCTTTGAAGCCATAATTCAAATTGAGAAAGAAAGGAGGGAATCAGGAGAATATACAGGAAGGAGTCAAACTCTAACTCTATTAGAAAATAACAACAATAATTCACAATATCCTTTCTCTGGCCAGACCAAATTAACCACGGGACCCTTTTGTCTAGTACCAATTACAATATAGCCGATGATTCAGAGAAATAAGAGTAACTTAATTAGTGGTTTCACTAAGACAGTTCTCTAATAGCTTAGACTGAAGGAAAATACTTTCTTTGCTCATCTAGAAGGGCAAATTATGATGAATGTTTTCCCATCAGGCTGTTTTTTTATTTACCTACTGATATTATGTCTGTGCCAAATTCTAGAAGAAAGTAAACCTAAACTCTGAATTCACTACTATTGACTTTTGGCAGATGGAAGATTTATACCATGGCTTGGAATGCAAACTTGGCTTCGTTGTTGCCCTGATAGGCTGAAAAGACCTCTGCTTAGGTCTAATAAGATCCATACCTTATCTGAAGAGTATGATTTCCAGTCCTTCATTTTACAACAGACATGCTGGACACTGAGCCTTCCTGGAAGTCAGACCACTTCATTAGGCACCGAAACAAGGCATTAGAGGGCTTGCTTCAGTGTGCTGGGGCTTATTTCAGCCTTCTGCTTTTGAAATGAAGAAATGCAGATTTTCTTTTTTGCATGCTAAAGGCAGTGGATGCTACTATTGTAGTGCAAAAACTGTACTCAACTTTTAGCTAAACTGTGTCTCTGGAAAGGTAGAGGTTTAAGTGCTGTACTGCAGCATGGAGCTAGAAGACGGGCAAAACAGTGGGAATTTTAAAAAAAGAAACGTGCAAAGTTTCTTTAGCCATCTGGAAAAGCAACCCTTCTTCATATCGTGCGAATACTTTGAAAGGGCTCTTCTTTTTCGTAGTGGGTTGGGATGGGTATGGAGGAACATTGCAGCTCAGAAAGTTAACACAGCAACTCATCAGTTTCCATTTTACCCAAAATAAAAGCAAATGACTCATTTGCTCCGTAAAGGGTCACAGCCTCCCAGATATGTTTCCTCATTGTTATTATCCACCGGCAGTGATACAGCACCTGGTCCATACCAGGGGAAGCTGGCACTGAGGTCTGGGTAAGTGTGTGCGTGTGTGTATACTGAGGAAGAAGGGAAGGAGGGAGGGACTCACAACAAGCTAAGAGGAAAAGGAGGGAGAAAATAAATCAGCTGTCTTTTTTTCTTTCTCTATGAATCGATTGAGAAAGATTAAACAATTTATTGAATCATTGCCAGTCCAACCAAGCATTTACCAGCACAGCCCAAAGTGATCCTTAGAATAACAATGGAGTTTCCTCAGCATTAATAGGACTTAAAAGGGCCAGGTCTATTCTGGAAAGTAGTTTTGAAGGCAGACCTGGGTCCTGCCTTTGCGAGAGGAGTGGTGATGCACCCACCTTGACCTTCCTCGCTAGTAATATGAGTGTTTGTAGCACTACAGGATTTCATAGCTACCTTCTACTGGGGATATAATCTGATGGCAAGACCTGGGGAGACTCAGTTGTTCTGTGGTCAATGACATAAGCATTTGGCTACATGATGTTGGCATGTAACCATGGCGTCGCAGAAGCTGGTCTGTAGTCAGTCAGCCCCAATGCTGGTTATGTGGAGTCTCTGAGCTATGCTAAGGAATTCAGCTGGGCAGAATCTCTTTACATGGGGATCTCTGTCTTGTTTATACCGAGGTTTCAAGGGACCATCCCATTACCCTGCTTGGCTCTGTCTCCATTTATACACTGAACAAAGGCAGAACTTAGCCCTCACTCACCTAGCCCAAGGACATTCAAGTCTGCTGTCTCTAGACAGTCTGCCTGCTAAATAAGTCAGCTGGCAATGTGCCACCTCTTTTCTTTGTTTCTCATTTTACTTCAGCTGGTTCAGGATTTCAAGGCAGAGTCTTGGAAGCAAGAACAAAATAGAAATGGACATGACTTACAATATTTGCAGATGTTAGATCTAGGTGTGCTAGTTGTAATTAATCTCACCCAAGGTCCTGTATGAGCCAGAGAATTTCACTCAGTAATTCCTGAAGAATTCTTTTGATTGCTTTGATGTTATTTGACTTGCCCTTTGGCAAGTCATGGTCTCCTGTAAGATTCAGTCTCACAATTACCTGAACTCCCACTGTTAAGTATGGAATAGTCCTAACTCCCATGGAGTCTGTTGAAATCAGCTCTGGGCAAGATCAAGCCACGAATCTTCTGCCTCCTCCTCCCTGCCTCCCACCACACATCCAGTTTTGTTGCTTGTTATATCATGAAGTCCTACCTTTCAGAGTCAGTAGGTACTAAATTCATATGGCTGTCTGCCCTCTCCCACCCCCAAAGCCATCAAGGTGAGCCTCTATTGAAATGGCAGATACTGTAAAATAAAATGTCTTATGTCAAGGACTCCAAATGCAATCATCAGAGGAAATGAAGCTAACATCAGTAGTACATGCAAATTCAGCCAGAGACCCACATCCCAAACTGCCATGTAAATCCACACTCTGGCATCTGCAGGCACATGTCATTGGTTCAGCATCTTAACTTTATCAGAAGAGGTGACTGCTAGGCATTGACTTTTGGATCTGATTTACAAGGAAAATTTGCACTGCAGTGGCATAACCTTTTCTTTGCCTTTGCTCTGAACAAAAAAATGGATTGTTTTAGATAACTCAGGACATGTTCCCAGGACTGCATGTGACAAACTGAGACACAACTGGTCATCAGCTGAACCACAGTTCTTGCCTGTGCACCTGTCTTAAACCCTCCCCAAAGGCAAGAGAAAATGGTGTTGCTTCAGCTCACAGATTTGTGTAGTCAACAGAAAGAATAAGGCTGGGCTAGAAGAGTGATGTGGGAGCTAGGAAATCTTGGCTTCCCATAAAGGCTGTCAAGTGATTCAGTGTATGGCTATGGGCACTTGCAGCTCGATGATCAAGCTGTGACAGAACACCCGTGTGCTTTGAGTCTGGCAGGGTCTGGCCATGAGATAGGTTTATTGTGCCCACCTGGTGCAGGGGGGGGCATGATCAGGGTCCAGTCACATCCATCTCTGTGTCCATATGAAGGTTTCTCAAGGTTCCTGCCTCCCTCTCTGTGCCAGGATGGGTGTAGGTTCTGTCAAAATAAAGATTAGGAAGGCATATACAGCCTCATGGTGTACCAGCCAGAGTCAGTGGAAGGGGGGTCAGACCTTCTTCCTATCCCTAGGGAGATCTAAGCTATTTATCTCATTATGAATCCATCTCTGTAATATCTGCAGCTTCTTGTTTCAAATGATTAGTGATCTGACGACTGGCATTAGCAGTGATAAACAGGAACTTTGTGCAGAGGAAGAAGCAGTGACTCTGTATAGACTCTCCGAACTGGGCCAGTCAGTAAGTAGACTCAGGAGAGATTTATTCTGCATTACTCCTAGCCCTAGAAGAATGATGACTCCTAGCCCTAGAAGAATGATGCTAAACTCTATCCCTGCTTTATGAAGCCTCTTATGGCACCCCACTGCTAGATTCAACAAACCATTCTGCATATATTTTCTGTCTTCCTAGCCTATAAAAACTGGCTTTCCTTTATTAACTACAGTTTACTGCCACTCTCAGCAGGCGGAAACGGTAACGGAAGTGAAACTGTACTCATTTTGAACACCCCACTGTACTTCCAGATGTTGGTCAAGTGGCTATTGCCTTGTCAAACTGTAACTGCAGGTATTGTGATTACAACACAGTTAACAATAAGTGTCTTCCGGATGTTGTTGCTTTCTCCACTCTGTATTACCATTGCAATGCATGAATCCTTTGGTCTCTTCCTGTTGTTTCAATATCCCTGACTCCATAAAGCCTCAGTATCAGGAAGTGCTGAGCACCTAACACTGGTGCTCAGCTCCCTGTAGGAGCTAAGAATACCTGGAGGAGAAGTAGGGAACAGTGCCTACGATTCTGGCTATAGTAGAGGTGAGAGAGGGAGCACTGAAGCGGGCTCGTCATGCCAATGTCATGACCTTTACTGTGGCTGTTCACCTTACTCGGTTCAGCTTGGACTGAAACAGGCTTGGCTTTAATACACTTTCCTCATGTTAAGGTGCTCACATGAAAGAATTTTCAGGCTCTTCCTCTTCATAGATCATGGTGTTAGTTCAGGTCATGAGAACGTGCTCAGCCTCACGTGTAACTGACTGAAGGAAAAACACCAAGGAAGATGGTTTACTAAATGCTTTGGTGCCCACCTAAATGCGTACATACTGCTTCTGTTATTTGGGAGTGGAAGAGCAGGGTTACAAGCATTTGTCCCTGCACCTTTCCATAACAGCTGAAGTTATTTTGGAGGGCTAGTACTCAGAGGATGCACTTTTGGAGAATTTTGCAACTGGCATGTCTCCTCCAGCCTGCTGGTCATGCTGGCCAGAAGGGTCCTCATGAAAGATCATGGCTGGATGGTAGAACAGAGCTAGCCTACCAAGAGTTCCTCTACAAGATGAAATGGCCACACTGAGCTCTTCTGCTACAGCTCAGAAGGAGGGGCTAAGTTCAGTGCCCTGAAGTTTTTTCAGTTTTAGCAGGTGACAGCTTTGCCCCTGGAAATAGGCATTTGGTCACTATCAGTCCATTTAGCTGAGTACATCTTCTCCTATATATTAACACTTCTTTTAGTATTTATTTCTGGGGATGGACTGGAGGGATACAGGAGGTGTCAGTGCCACTTAATATTGTGAAGCTAAGACAAAAAGAGGAGAGGGAAGAATTTTCTCCTGTCATGGAGGAGAGGAGAGGACGATCTATACTAGTGCCTTGGACACATGCTGTTTAGCACAGGTTACTCACGAATCCCAGCATGGAGAGTGGCTGTAAAGTGGGCCACGATATGGAAGAGACATGATGGGACACAGCTGCAGTACATGCTGCTCTGGCCATGGAGGGTGGCTTTCGGTGGGCTCACTGCTCCAGAGGAATGCCAAAAAGTCTCCTGTTTCTTAAAACAGCCTTCTGAGCTTGCTGAGTTTTGCTGCTTGCTCTTTTGACACCATCACCTGGCCCAAGAACCTGAAGGCACAAAGCTAGGTAGTGTCTGTGCCCTAGATTGAGCAGGTGTGTATTGCTCTGCTTGAAAGCACAGCGCAGAGTTGTTGGCAGCACTTTGAATAAATCCAACTGCACTGTTTATTAGTTTAATTATAACCTCTGTGCCTATGGCACCTTCCATCCAAGAATCACAGAGCTCTTTGCAAGCATTAATTCATTCTCAGAAGTAATCCTGTGAGGTAGCTAAAAGTCTTATCCATTTTCAAAATGGGTGGGGGGAGAGGAGATAGAAAAGAAAGCAAAGATGTGGAGGGATAAAAGGTCCAATTTTCATTCACGCATGTGTACAATTATGACTACAAATGCTGCCATTTTATAGCTGGATTGTACACCCACACCCAGGTGTAGACCCTATAGGGATCCCACACCCTCCTATGCTCCATCACAACAATTGTCTGGGCAAGTTGAGAATGCAGTTGTGTGGGCATTTTTAAACATGCAGCTGCATGATTAGAAAAATTAGGACCCAGACAGTCCAGCACGCTTATCAGAAGCTGTTAGTGGAGCTGGGATTAGAATCTATGTGTCTCAGCTCTTGTCACCCTGCCTTCGCAGCTCTCCTTCCTTCTCTGAGAGAAGACTCCCAAAGAGGGTCCTGCCATGGTGTTGCAGAACATGTCTTGGCACCAACAGCTGTAATGCAAATTGGAAGCAAGTCTGGCATCTCAGAGGAGACAATCAAGGCAGATCTTTGCACTGTATCTACTGTACCATGTGTGTGGTTACTCTGGTGATGAGTTCTGACAGCATAATCTTACTAAAGTTCATTCCTGACAAACAATATAGATATGGGTAATGGAGGGAAAATCACATACTGTTAGCAGTGACAAGGTAACCTTTATCAGGGCACAGTCCTATTAATAGCTGAAAATTCCTAGCTTAGAGGGGTTCAGTGGACTCACAGTTGTCGTTCTGCCTCTACTCATTTTTTTTTCAGCTTAGCTCTGAAGTTGTAATTAATTTCTTCCCCTTGCTTCCCTTGAGACCATTGTCTTTGTCAATCCACAAAGCATCTAGCAGCAATGTTTCATGAGTGGCTTGTAGGCTAGATAAACCTATCTAGCTCTAGATTCTAGATTTGGGCCTGTTTCCTCTCCTTCTGTGCTCTTGGCCTCAAGAAACAAAATGGTTTTTATGATTTAGTCTCTGATTTCTGTGCTGGGGATAGAATGATGCAATCACTACCATTTGTTTTTGTGGTGGCATCATTTGTACAAACGCATCCCTGATGATTCATAGGCAATTGCACTTGGTAGGTACCAGGATGTATGCACTGAATGGGTTTTTAGTAATGTATTCACTGGAAATTAAGCTGAAACTTAGCAGCTCGTTTTCCAGATGCCACCGATACAACTGTCAGATGGGAACCACTTCCAGTGCCTGCTTTCCTGAGCCAGAATTGAACTGGAGATTTGCAAGTAAAAAAACTTTGGCTTAAATTTTCAGCCATCAGTAGTGAATTTTTTGGCCTGCAGCTTTACCAAAAGTGCTGAGAATCTGTCCTCTCTAATTCAGGTCACTTAATTTGTCTCAGGTTGGACACACAAAAGCACACTGTAAACAACTAGAAGTTGGAGAAAAAATGAGGTTTTTGTCTCCAGTTACCAAACACTGAGGCGTCTATAACTCCTACTTTTATTTATACAGTGACATTTATTGGCCCTAATGGAAAGCCTGTCATCCTGAGCACTAAACAGGCAGACGGAGAGAAAAAGAGTCTATGCCTCACATAGCATACACCGCAGAGCGGACTTACACAGTCTCAGTGTTAGAGGTGAAAGCACAGAGAGATGAAAGGCAAATACTTCCAAATCAGCTATCTGCGTTTAGGAGCCCAGCTCCCATTGCCCAAACAGAGGAGTACATCTCACTGAAAGTCGGCATTCGAGCATTCAAGTTTGATGCACTTGCTCAAGGCCGCCCAGGGCGTAGGGGCAGAGGCAGGAACAGTGCCCAGAACTCAGAAGTCCTCAGCCAGGACCTCAACCACATGGTTATCCAGCTCCACAGTACTCCCCATTTGCACAAATGCAGAATGAAGAGGCCTCAGTGACTGCACTCTGGCATTGCATCTTTTTTTGTCTTTTTTTTCTTTCTGTCTGTCAAGGAGATAATATTAATTACTCTATATCCTGGAAAGCAATAAATAAATAAATAGATGGAGATCCAGAGGAAAAAAATATATATAATCCGTAAATTAGAAACTGATGATTTATGAGATGCCACCTGAGGAAAATACTCCATCTCTTTTATGCTGGGCTATTTCAGTGCTGGCTTCCTAGGCTGAGAGAATGAATTCTAATATGCAGATGAGGATGTAATAATGATTTTGTGCTGCCTGGATTACAGAAAAGTATTTTTGATGCAGACATATTTAAAACATCTTAGTGGGGCTCTGAGTTCCCTGCATAATTTGATGAGCAATAAGTAAGACACAGGTATGCCATGCAAGCAGCAAAATGTTAAAAGGTTATAGAACTGTATTACATCCAGTCATGTGAGAGAGCAAATTAACAGTGCTGTTCTTCCAAAGAAACACAGGCTGTGGAGGGAAGAGCATCAAGTTGATCTGACTGGGAGAATTAAAAAAAGAAAAAAAAAAAACTTGCTTCTTTTATGGACTTGTCAGCTCTTGCCAGTGGGCTGCAGGCACTCAGCTGTTCTTTCAGCTGAGTTTGAATCTACTTTTGAATTTTTTATATATTTATTTAAATACATGGGAAAAATGTATATGCATGCAGTGGCATTTCCTGTGCTTGTTTCAGACATCAGTAAAAGAGACTTGGCACCAAAATCTGTCACTTTGGAATATTTTCCCATTAGTTCGCTCTGCCAGTAAAGTGGGAAGCATGACTCCCCAGCATACAATTCCTTCTGACATTCAATCAAAACAACTGACCTAACATTTTAGTAGTGACACTCAAATTACAGGGCATCTTCTAAATAGCTAACCGTTCCTTTTTCTTTTTTCCCCCTCCTCTCTTCTACCTCTTTTTCTCTCTCCTCCCTGTCTTCTTTCTTCCTTTAATGCAATGTGTGATTGTTCCTTGTCTGGCTGGAGCACGTTCCCATCCCGCTAAGTGTCAGCGTGCAGCTATCAGCTTGCAGCAAATTGTGCTTTCCCTGAGCAGCGGCTGATGGAATGAGTGGCAGCCTGGAGATAGTCCTGTCCTTCACAATGCAGGAAAGGCCGAGAGTTCCCACAATTGCTTTTTCCCTGTGAGCGCATTACGGTAGCAGGTCAAGGGGGACAGATAGTTGGAGGGGAGAGAGAAGAGAATTAAAAATAATGGGCTAGAAAACTTGGCAATGTCCTGATTATCATTAGAAGGAAACAAAACAGTAAGGGTAAAGAAAAAACTCCTAACTCAGGGAAAAATAAAAGTCTCTGTCTCTTAGACTACAAAGCATTTTTGTCAGCTGTGGTTTTGCAAGGCTGAAGTTCAAGACTTAGAGCCGCAGATGAAGCCACAGCTTCATCTCTTTCTACTATCATGGGCAGAAAGGCAACTCCAAGGTTCAGTGGCAACTCTTGTGTCATTGAATTTTACAGGTGTTCTGTGCTGAGGGCTCCTCTGCAAAGATTTCTCTTAGCTCCTTATGGCTTAGGAGTTCAAAGTGAGCAAGCTCTGCCCCAGCTCTTTCTCTGTTAGAAACCCTGGGATAAACATAGATAAACATCTTGATTTCATTTCTGTTGTGGTTTTAGTGTCACATTTCCCAGGTAAAATGTAATGTGACCTAAACTATTCTCGATCCTCATCTGCAGCTGAGATCCATGCCAAGACATCTATGACAACCTCCATCCCCCAAATTCAAACATATTAAAAGTGGGCAGTAAATTGCGTTACACACTGCATTTCATAGAGCTGTTGGTGAAATTTGAACACAGACCCCACTTTTCCATCCAAATGCTCCTCTAGGCTAATGCTTTGAGAGGGGGAAGAAAGTTGCATTTTGGATGGGGCTCCTATCACCTGCCCCACCAGACATGAGAAACCCAGGAGAACCACCTACAGGAACTGCTGGAGCAATGCCTGCTTCACCCTACTGTTCCCAAGTCGGAGACAGGGTGGAGCAGCATGTCGTTGCCCTGCTACGTGCAATTAATATGCTAAGATTTGTCTGTGTCCCGTTGCTCTTCCCAGCTACTCTTTTGGCCCTTCCAGTAATGCAGCTTAACCCTGGACACTGCCTTCTGTCCTTTTGCGTTGGGTGGGAACAGTAGGGCTCCACTGTAACCCCAAAGAGCATAACCTGAGAGTGTTTCTGGGACAGTGCTCCAGGGAGCGCCTGGCTGCTATTAAACCCTGCCAAAGACACTACAAGGCTTTTCTGAAGAGCTCTAAAGCAATAAGCACTTTTTTGCCCTCTTGCCACCTCTACCAGTAACAGCAGCTGTTACCAAGCCAACAGTAAAACAAACGAAGCCCTTGCACTGAGGCTGGGAGATGCTGCTAATGATATACGCTTGCTGCAGTTTGGAAGCGTTGGCAGAGAGATCACAAAGCAGTTAGGCATCCTGGATGCTGAAACGCTGGACGTTTACACAGGTGTGAGTATCCCCTGCCTGCTCACCAACTCATCTCCTTTTTGGACTGGAGACTTATGAGGAAATCTAAGAGATAATGATAAAATGAGAAACAAGAGATACTTTCTAGGGGCCCCATCTAGCTCTGTCTCCGTTGCCATGCGTGGGAGTTGCACTGGGCTCTGAGCAAACAGACGGTTTCTCCTTACTGCCTGGGTTGGCAGCATATGGCTTTCTAAACGTGTTTAGTTTAGAGGTTTGGGTTTGCATCCAGCTTCTAACTTCCAGCAGGTCCCCATAGCTGAGCTTCATCTGCCTGCCAGTGTGATGGGCCAAATGTAGTTCTTGTCTACTCTGACTAAATGTTCCTGTAGTACTAGCAATACCCCTAAGCTGGGCCTAGTTATCCATGTCTCCCCAAACTTTCCATCCTGGTTTGGAAGTATGGTGTAATTTTGGCCCTTCTGGGGTCCAGGTTTGCTGCAGTGAAACAGTCTTTGCTCTATTACTGTTCCTGGTGGGAACCAAGTATTGTGAAGGCCCAGGCTGTAGCTAGCCAGAAAAGAAACTTGAATTTCCAAGGCATTGGAAGTTCATTTTTCTGCTTTTAAAAGGCTTGGGAAACTTGTATCTTTATTTGAATCGATGGAACAAAGTTGGGAAGGCATACTGTCTGTTTTAGTGTTTAATGTTAGATTCTGCCATCATACTATCCAGCGCATTAGGGACCAAAATGTGAGCAATAAATTTAACTGAGAACTTTTAATTAGAAGACAGGGGAGGATATGAAGGGGAAGGAAGCCTAGTGGGTCAAGCACCCCCCCCCACACCTGTAAGATGTTGTACCCCTCCAGTCTTCTCAATGCAAATAAGTGGCAATAAAACAGAGCTAGGAAAATGATTGTCCAGTATCTCATCTCTCTGTCCTTACTTCTCCCTCACTTGACTGTTTTTAACTTTCTAGGCTGCCAGATCTTTGGCACACAGAAGATGTCTCTGTTTGTACCAGACCAACTGCATGTGATTCCAGTAGAATAATGTTAATTCTTTCAATTTCTTTCTTATCCTAGGCAGTGATCTTCTTCCACCCCCAAGCATGAAAATAGCCTTGTAATGCTACCTTAACAAATGCTGCTGCAAAAAATTTCTCTGGGCAGAACATTCTGACTACTAAAGGGCTCTTTCATCCAGGGCAGAAAGGCATAGCAGAAACCAATGGCTGGGAGCTGAAGCCAGACAAATTCAAATGAGGAATAAGGAAATAAGGTTCACATTTTAAACCGTAAGGTTGATTAAGCACTAGTTCAAAGAAAATGGTAGATTCTTCATCTCCACCTGGCCTTAAAACAAGCCTGGAGGCACTTTCTGGAAGATCTGTTTTAGTAGACATGGGTAGTTATGCTCAGCACAGGGTTATTGGGTGAAACGTAATGGCCTGAGTTAAACAGGAGGTCAGCCGAGCTGTTCTAATGGCCTTTTCTGGCCTTAAGCTCTATGAATCAATGAATAGCATGCATATAAAAATATACGCTCTAAAGCAAGGTACTTAAATACATGCCTAACTCTAAGCGTGGAAGTATTCCAGCTCTCTTCAGTAGGACTTGCCTAATAAATCAAGACTCATGTCCTGCAGGCTTGATCTGTTACGCCTTGAAGTCAGCAGGGACCTTTTCCCTGACCACTTTAGGCTGCAGATCAGGCCATTAGGAAGAAATGAATAGGTTAGTACAACTCCTGGAAATGCGTTTCATGCTAAAAGCGCTTTGCACTTGTATGAGCCCTGTCTGATGAAGGATCTCAAAGCACTTTGCAAACATTAATACACTACTTAATTAAACTTAAAACACATTGATCTTGAGCAGATGAGCTTTGTATCTTTCTTCAAGCACCATTTATCAAAGGAACAGGTTGCACTTGTCATGCTGATAACAGCGCGTAACTTTCCTGCTTGCATTGTGTTTCTAAATCCAGTTTAAGTTGTTTTCCTTCGATATGAATAATTTTTGGAACAGTTTTTGAAAGAAAAATGCACTCCAAGCAGACTTACATATTTTGTTGGTGGTGCTGGAAATTAGAGTACAAACGCTTTATCTGCGTTACAAATACTATTACAAAGTGCTAGGGTGCTTTAATCTATCTTCCAGAATTTTTTCTTATTATTATTCATGCTTGAAGTGCTTCATCTTAATGCTCACACTAGTTACCATAGGCATACACAGCATCACTAACCTCACTAGAGGATTTGCTGTGTTTTGTTTTCTTTTTCCTGATGCTCTTATTACTTGGATGACATTAAAGTATAAGCAAGCTGACAGATGTGTCCACATCCTGGTAGCTCTCTTGGTAGAAGGAAATACTTGATTGCAGGAAAAGGGGTTTTGTGTGTGTGTATGTTATTATTAGGATAGTGTCCTCAGTCCTAGTAGATGGTGGTGTTATCAGAAAGTAGATTGGAAAATGATGCCTAAAATCACACAAGATAGAGTATATAGCTTCAGGGAAAGACCTGATGGTGCTGGATTTATATTTGAGTTGTCTTGACTAATCTTCCGGGTCCTGTTTTGAAGCACAGATATGCCTACCTCCCTCTGGCTGTTAATAGCTACAGGAGGTTGGATCTGAGGGTTGCAGCATGAGTGAAATTCCTGGAACTTCAGTTCCATTAAAATGAACCATCTGCTTAGCAGCCAGGGCAACTCTAAGACAGGAGACCTCTGATTTCCAAGGCTGTATCCTCATGTTTAGTCCTTCCTACAAATAGAGGGAAACCTGAAGGATGCAGGACAGCTGTATTAAAGGACAGTGGTTCTCTATGAAGAATAACGTCCTGGATGGATGTCCCGTCTCCTTTGCTCATTAGTCCCTGAAACTTAGCACAGGGTAAGCTTGAGACCTAGGGCACCCTAGGACAGAACTACTGGAGAAGTGACCACTCCGAAGAGGCTGCACACATGACAAAGCAGGAAGGTCCTCCTATATTGCCGTCTTTTGGGGCCAAAATATCACGTACTGTAAAGCAGCAGTTTCACTCAAGTAGCTGCAACTAAGGCACTTTACAACAGGTGAAGGTCTGGCCCACAGCAACTAGTTTTATTCCTTGGTTACTCAGAAGGCTCAGTCGTTTTCAGGATCATTTGAAAGCTGGGTGAATGGGGACTCACAAATAGTCCTATCCAAACCCCTCAAGCCAGCTGCTTTTATCTGATCTCCCTCTCATCCCATTTTTTAAGCAAAACCTCATCAACCAAACTACTATGAGGAAATGTTAGTATTTTAAGTGCATTTGCTATGTATGGATGGAGTCAGCACACACATCCAGCGCATAAAAATTTGATAATTTCACATTTTGAAAAGAGATATCAAAAGGCATAATTTAATATGTTCTTATTGAAAAAATCATGAAGTGCACATTCCTTGTACTATATGTTCAACAATCCTAATTACTGAAGCTAATTACATTTGGAAGGTTATTTTCACAACCTGAAGGGTTAGAAAGAGATGGACTTTTTTTGTTTTGTGTTGTGTTTTTATTTTCAGTGAAGGCCAAGTCTCCTGACTGTCTGGAAAAAGAAGAACCTGAGCAACAGTCCTTCAGGACTACCCCTGAACTTCAGACTGGGCCATAAGAGTGGTGTTTGTCTTGTCAATCTCTCTCAAGATGGGGATATTGCTTTGGAAAACACCCAGCAGTACCAAAGCCTCTGTGATTTCATGGCTGATTTGGTTTAAATGTGGTTGCTGGAATTTAAAAGCTGGTGGTTCATTTGTTTGTGTTTTCACACTTGTGTAATGAGGAGTTGAGTAGCGGTAGGTTGAGGAGCACCCCATACAAGTCACACAAGGCTGGAGAAGGCAATCCAGTAGAAGTAGAATGACAAGTGCTCTTGTGAGAATATCTGCAATAAGTCTTCAGTTTTGCTGTGTGTTTTAGGACAGCTAAAAGCAGACGTATGCAAAATTATTTTGTAACTTGTATTTTGGGCCGATCAGCAGTTCATTACTCAGAAATATTCGTGAATCTCCCATTTTGCCTCTGTTCAAGGATAAATACAGGAGAGTAGTAGCATTTTCACGTATGAGTTTAGTGGACAATCACTTCCTAAAGGGAGAGCATGTAGGTCTGAGGGAATGTGCCGAAATGTATGCAAATATGTGCAAATGTATGCAAATTTGCAATCTACTTTTTTCCCCACCTTCTTTTGCAGAGGATATTAGCAGGTATATAAAGATCTAAAATTATCCAATCAAGAGGAAAGCTGTGAGTGTCAGGAGGTGCAGGTACCCCAAAGTTTAGGGATTCAGTAGAATGGATATACACTGTGCGAAATCTTTCCTCCCACCCATCTCTGATAAAGAGATTAATCACTTTCTCCCTCCTACTGCAGAAAAACCTAAAATCATAAATACCTGATTGGGCGGGGGGCAGTGAGTTAATGTGAACACTGGTGGCCTGCTGCTGAAATGGAAGGAGTTGGCAAATCTAATGGTGGAGCTCTTTTCACTTGCCTTTTTTCCCCTATAATTTGGAAATTCAGTGACAGAAGGATGATTTTCAAGCTAACTCCTCTCTGGATCGCTGAAACACAGGCACCCAGAAGCTGACATTTTGAACAAAGCAATACTTGATCCAAACAAGTAATACAGCAACTATGTGATCATAGTGTGGTTTTTTTCTTCCTTGTCTGTGAGATATTTTTCCTCCCTGCTCACAACAGCAGATCAGAATGTTCTGCACCCTCAGCATTAAGCAGTGGTGGACTGGATGATGTTACGCTTTCTAAACTGTATGTGCTGGGAATAAGATACCACTACTCTAAGAAGCCAAGAGCTGAGGGTTTTAAATCAAAGACAGACTGCTTTAGAACTGCAAGGCACTAATGGAAAGAAAGTCTTCAGAAAGCTAGACAGGTGGGTGTGGGTATACATCTAATATCTGGTCATTGAGAAAAAAAAATAAAACCAAATATGCAGTTACCCATAGCGAGAGACACTTGCAGAGTTTGGGTTTGGATCTGAGTTGAGATAGACTTTCATCCAAATCTTGCATGCAGGTGGATCTGGCTGTTAGGTGAGGCTGGGAGCACTTCGATCTACATCATACTAGTTTCAGTGCTTATAATGGGCTAAAATAAGACGGAGCACCTCAACAGCTCTGAGATTATAGATTTAGATTAAAAGAGCTCCTGTGCACTTTGCATTGGCTTAGAGAATTTCAGGATGATTCTCCAGTCTTAGTCCTAACCATTTCATCCACCACAGTTGTTTGAACACAGCTAGGAACCTCACAAGCAAAGATATCCTTGAATGTGAATGCTTTCTTTTCTGTGCTAGTCAGGCCAGAGCTATTGAAAGGACAGGTCCTGAAACACACCTGATTAGTGATGAGCTGTGTAGTGTCAAGTGAAAACATTGACAGAGGAGCAGCAGGTCAAAAAGAATTAGCTACATGGAGTCAGAAAAACTCTGATTCCACCTGAGAAAACTTCAGGTTTGGCTGAAGTTCAGGGAAAGCTCAGAGAGCTGCTTGATTCCTCTTCCTCCTCCCCATCAGAAAAAAATAGTGCTTTGTAGACCCTTAGAGGACAGCTGGAGGGACTGAAATCGTCTCTCCCTGCCGATAGCTCTTTGTGAGCAATGACGGTCAGGGAACAACCCAGGGAGAGCTGGCCACAGGGTGTCACTAGCACCCCATAAGTAAATCACTCCTCAGCACTCCCCTGGCACCTCCAAATGAGCCATTCGCTGAAATAAGTCGTGGGGTAAGGGTGAGAGGGTGAAAGGTTGTGGGGGGATGGAAATTGCTGCAATATTTACACTCCAGAAAAAGGAAATATAAACCTTGGTGCTGCTGGTCAGGAAATGCAACACTTTTTAACACCACTTTTGATAGCCAAGATGCTGCCAGATTTTTCAGCCTATTTGTTCCTTTGCTGTCCAGCACAGTCAAAGAAAGTCTTCCATGCAATGGATTATCATGGTCCGGTGAAGATATGAACAGGTCTGGAGGGGTGTGGGGGGGGGGGGGGGAATGTGAATGAGATGGGAGGGGGATCAAATAAATTGAGATTTTTCAGTAACCTGCACTATTAGTATTTGCACAACATTTCAAACTGTCTTCTAGGCTTTGTTTCCAAAGGTCCTTTGATGAGAAGGTATTACTACCAGCAGGGGTAGGTTCTTTTCTTAGGTCTTCACAATTTTTCTCTTTTGGACCAGATCCTTGGGACATTTGGTCCTAATCTTATTCCAATTCTTATTAAGATCTATCACTCTGTCATACATGTTTTCTGGATATACAGGCACACTGTCAAGTGTCTGAGACTTTCTAGCTAGAAAGCCTTACATTTGGAATTGCTGCCTTTTGGCCTATGAGCCAGGTGGCCTCAGGAAAGCATGTGGCTTCTGCCAGTGCCTGCACAATTTGGCCAGCAGCAGGATTTGAACCCTGCTGGGGCAACTGGGATTTCAAATGAGTTTTGTTTCTTGACCTTGAAAGGAGGGATTTGGCAAGGAATGGGGGAGTTGAGCTTTCTCCTTCTCACTTCCCTTTCTACTGGAGCCACATCTTGCCTGCCTCAGGCAAAATCCCTCCTGCTGGGGTATGTAATTTGCCCATTTGTGTCAATTTACAGGTTAAAAAGAAGGGTCCCAGTCCTGCTGATTGTGGGCCTCCAGACAGCTCAGATGGAACTTTCCACCTTCAGTATTTGGAGGTATGGGTAAAGGACATGCTTCCTTCTTGGCTTGCAGTCCACCAGGATTCACTGTAACAATGCTCAGTCTGGTTATCTCTCTCTCCCTCTTTGCTCCTGGGAGTTATTTAAGTGTAAAGAGATGATAGCTTGTCTTCTTTTCATCTAGAAAGCCTCAGCATGATATATTAGGGAAAAAAAGAAGAAGAAGAAAAAAACCCCACCCTTCTAATATGTTAGCTGACTCATCAGGAATCAGCAGTGTATTTTTTTTCCCTGATGGTATATAAACCTTTGTGGGGGGAAAAAAAGATGCATCTGAAAAAAAAGAAAAATATCTGCTATTTAATACCAATAATTTTCCAGTAAAACGCATTGATATAATCCTTGATAGTAATGATATTGTTCTGCTCCTAGGTTCCTAGGAACCCTTCGTGAATAGCTAGAAGCTTGGTCCCTGCAAAATACTCAGGAAATGGTACAAATGAGGCCTTATGCTACACTGCCTATCACAGTGCTGTTATGCTATGATCTGTTGGCCACTTTGGCATCTAGAGAATGAACCAAAGAAACCTAAAAGATACATAAGCCTTTTGCATAGATCTGTCTCCTAACATGTCTTCTTAAGCTAGTCTGTATAAATATATGCCGTCACTAGGGATAGAGGTGCCATTTATTTTTGTTTGCTTGGAAGGAATCACACGCATTGGGACCCCAGCATCCAACAGAGGAGGAGGTCCTGGAATCTCTTGATCCTTGAGAGCAAAGGCCTGCGTCTTGAGTGTTTCCTCTTGGGTCCCCATTACTTCCCTAGGTACTCGTGACCCTTTGGAGTGAGAGATCAGAGCTGGTAAGAGCATATGGAGTCTTTCCACATCACTAAGCTAGCCTGGAAATGGAAGTTGGCACTGACTGTAATCTATTACCACTCGACAGAGGGTTGGCTGCTTGTCAGATTTCTTTGTAGAATCTCCCTGCAAAGGCATGTGTGTCCCCGTTGCAAAATTCGCCATCCCAAATGCCATCAACTGTGCCTTCTCCACAGAAGCTGTACTAGCCCTTGAGAATCTCTCATCCATCGCAAGCTGGAGCCAAGTCATGCTAGGAAAACAGCAGCATGAGGGAATTCTGCCCTCTGAGTCCCACTTTGTTGTATGGATAGGTCAAGACCTCCAATCACCAGGGTCATCAATCGAGTTAGAAAGTATACTTAACAAAACCCTGTGAAAGCTTATTATCAAAGAGAGTGCTGTGAAGTGTGTGAAAAGAGTACAACAGCACAGGCACATCTACAACCAGATAATACCAACCTCTTCCAATACCCTTTACACGGGCATGGTTTTTATTGTTGCCCCTGCAATTTCCCAGCCATTATCAACTCATGGGATGTTCAGTATCTCAGAGGCAGCTAATAACTGGGAGTCTAAATGGGCCTGCAGTTAGCACTGAAGAGATGGAAGGTGTGTGGTCAGAGAAGAGACTTTCCCTGGGAGCTGCAGGGTTTTGGTCTGAGGTCTTCTGCTGGCTCGGAGCCTAACAACTCCAACTCTCTGGGTCACAATTTTCTCCTCTGTGAACCAGGAATTGAGTTGCTGCAAGGTTATTTCTTTTCAGAAGTTTTGGGAGATCAATGAAGGGGAAGGGCACTTAAACTCCAGGTGCTATTCTAAAGCGCTTGGATCACTCATGTCTTCTCTGGCCTCAGCTCCAATCCTTTCAATTCTTACTGAAGCCTTGTTCTTCTTTAGCATGTCTTTTAGGACATTCTGTTCTTCTCCTTCATCTTAGGCTGAGTGACCCCAGCTCCCAGTTGGCCGAGATCATCAGTCTTGCAGTTCTATAAAGGTCCACTAAGTCTTTTAGACTTCAAACCCCTCCATCCTGGGTTATCTTGAAGCATGGTTTGCCTCAAAGAGCTCTACAGCGCTATGGCTCTCCAAGATGGCACCTGCTTTCTAAGGACTCCATCTTCCCTTGGTATTTCTAAACATGATGCTCTCCCCTGCTGAATAAACAGCAAGAAAGCAAAATGGAAACAAGGGAAAATATGACACCCACTGCTAATAAATGCAAAGTGATGGAAAACAATTTTGCCAACTAGGCAACTCAAATTAGACTTCTCTCTCAGAGGAATATGGTCGATTTGTAGCTCTTATTACAGTGTAATGCTATTTCCCTAAAAGTTTGTGTGTGCATTTTAATGAATTCATAAAACCCGGACTGTAAAAGCCCCATGGGGGAAACCTGGCAGCTCCTTAATTCAGCATTAAAGCTCAACTGATGTCAATTGAATTGATTTCTGCGCATAGAAATTGCATTCGTTGAATGAAAACTTTAGTCCTTGCCATTCCCCCTTTTAAAGCTCACTGTAATACAATTGGCTCCTTGAGTCAGGTTCAATTACATGTTGAAAGTTTATAATCTGGTGTGCTGAATGGAGGCTGTGAAATCAAGAGAGAAAACCTAGCTAACCTGATTAAACTTTATAGCACAGCCGTTCTGGGGCCAGTGTGAATCCTTATTGTAGCACGAGGGAACAGCTCCTCTCTAAGTATGCAATGTGTCCTGATTGCAGCTGAGGATTTTATTCTGGTAACAACCGCAGTGACCTCAGTGTCTCTAATGGGAGTTCAGAGCTTTGACCTAATTCTAAAATGTTCCTCTTTTAGCCTACAGAAAGCTTTGAATCAAAATATGAATTGTGAAGGGAAAGGAAAGATTTAGAAGCTTAGCTGCATTTGGATTCTCTTCTAGTGTTAGACACACATCCGTGTTAGCGTATGACCCCATAAAACCTAATTCTCTGTTGTGTTTCATGTGGATTCACATCCCTTAACTCTTGCTTTCAGCCTGAGGAAGCTCTAGCAATCCCCCAAATTTTGACCCAAACAAAGCCGAAGCCAGGAAAGTTTTACTTGTCGGAAAGTTTTACTTGTTGCCACAAACTCCCCCCCAGTCTGCGAGAGGGGTTGCTAACTTTTGCAGATATTTCAGCAGATGCAATCTGCAATAGATCCTATGTTTTGGATTTTATTTCTAGAATTGCTCCCAGTTCTCCTATGAACATAGTGGAAATCTGATGAAAGTGGCCTTCGTTCACATTGTTCTGTCAAGGGTCAGATTAATGCTAGCCGTTCTCTTTGCTTTTTCAGTGATCCTAGTACTTCCAGTGTTCTTTCACTGCTCCCAGAACCAAAAGCATATGAAGAAAATAATTATATGATCTTCCCACTATTAAAAAACAATCAAACAGGCTTTTTCCATGTTTCAACCTTAGACAGCGGATTGACTTATTCAAACTGTTTGCTTCTCCTGAGGCAACATCATTGTAACATACACTACCTGGAGCTACCCTCCAAAATCTCCTTTGGTTTGTTTAGATCACATGCAAAGAATTATTCCATAATAGCAAGAGTGTCAGTTTAGTGTATTCTAGCCAACAGCTGCAAGGTTTATTACAACCACAGATCCTCACACACCCATCTGAGACAAGTGTTATAATCCTTTTTCATAGATGGAGAAAGTGAGGAATAGAGGTGCTCAGCAGCCTGGGAGAAGTTGGCTGATTCTCTGACCTCCAGCCTTGTGCTACAGCCTCCAGCTCGTTTCTTCCATAGGGCGGGCAAGACATGCCTGAGCCCTGGCCTCCTAAGCTTTGGATGAAACAGCTTCCTTTAATTTGATGCCTCAACCTGCATTTTAACTTATGTCTCCACTAGCAGCCCCTTAGCCAGTCTGGGGCTGCCTGTGGTTACCGTAATAATGTCAGCCCAGAGAAACTTTAATCCTTTTGTCACAGATAACTGCAGGTCTCTGCAGATACTTGGTCTGCTGATCTAAGGGAAAAGCCTCTTCCCCTTCACAGCTGTTGAAGGTAGGTCAAGGGCAAGATGCCTCACTTTGTCTGGGTTAGAGAGAGCTTCCTGAGGGGCATTATCTTTCTATGGTGCACAAGCAAGGCCCTTGGGGTGCTGGAGCTATTTGCTGAAAAATCAAGTAGTCATAGGGCAGGGTTGAAATACTCAGCACAGCAGGAGCATATGTCAGTACTGGGCAGGGATGGAACCTTTTACCATCATCCATGAGATGATTTTCTATTCACAATTCAATAAATTTTTTCAAATCCCTCCTTGGAAAAACACCCCCAAACCTGTCTTTTTCAGTGGTGCTGTAAGAACTGAGTTAATTGCAAAGCAGCATGCTCTTTTGAGCATTTCAGTATATGCTGATATGTCTTTCACAGTGGGACAAAGACTGCCAAACACATGGAAGGTGTTTAAGAAATAGTCACAGATGATAATTAATATAAATGACATGGAAGCAAAAAAAGAGACTCTAGGGGCTTTGAAAAGCAACCAATAATTTTGGGCACAGCATCAGAGGACATAATATCCTAGAATCCTGAGCAGTCTCTCTGGAAACGCAACAGATCAATACTGCAGGAAACTTTCCTTGATGTTCAGTTTCTATATTCTTTTGCTTATTTTTTCGTTTTTCCCCTCCAGAGCCAGTGTCCCACAGACTCACCAAGAAGCCCTTAGCAGGATTGTGCTTCCCTGTTGTTGGCTTTTTTGTGCATGCTTTCTTGCTGCCACTAACTATGCAGTCTGGTAGCTCTGATGACCTTAATAAGCAAGGGGAGTAGGGAGGATAATGACTGCAGAGGGTTAATTGCCCTGTAGTCACATGCTTCATTTGGGTAGAGAAATGGGGATTCACTTTCCAGCTGACCCAAATATCAGGGGGAAAGGCTCCTCAGTGTAGCCCTTGTGCCAGTCATTTTACAAGCACAGCATACTTTGCTTTGCTGGGTTTGCCAAGCAACACATTTGAGATGTAATTGTTAAGAAGAAAGGAACAGCAGAAGGACTTTTTTCACCTCTCCCTTCATGCAAGTTTTTTTTTTTTTTTGCTGTATCATCAACTTTAGGCACCCAGCAAAAATAGCCGTGAAATATGGAAATGTCTCGTTCATAGCACAGTGATTTTTAAAGGCTTCTGCTGTGCAAATGCAGCTGAGATAGGCTTCTATAGTCTCTTGTCATCTTCTACTGTAACAGCGCTTCCTTACTATTTCACTGAATAAGCAGATACAACTGGAAACTATTCACCAAACTAAAACAACATCAGAAGCCCATTAAAGTTCTGATTTAAACTCTCCAAAAAGGATGGAAATTCACAGCAAAATAACAGGCACCCAGGATCTCTTCGCAGCTAGCCATCACCCTTAACGTTATCCAACTGTGCTTGGATATTGGATGCCTGGTGCTTAGCTGTGAGTCTTTAGATGTTAGTGGGTTTAAACCAAAACCTTAATGGCCTTTTCAGTGCTGTTCTTTCTTAAACAATCTGAAGCTTCCCCCCCATCCTGCTCCCCCTCTTCTTTTCATGTCAGTTAAGCACTGCACAGAGAGAAGAGGAGGCTAAGATTGTCCCTTTACAAGCACAAAAAGCCCCTCTATTTGTGGTGTCCAAAGAGGCTCTGTGTGGGCAGTATCAGTAATGCCCTCTCTCTTGCTCTGTCCAGCATGGACCAGAGAGGAGACCTTTTCTGCAGCGCATTTACTGCCTGTTCTGCTAATTTAGTGCTGGTTCCAGTGGGTGCTATGGCTAAGCACTCACTAGATAATCTCTCCCTTTTGCCCTGATCTGTCTATGCCAAGAACTTCCTATATTAGCCTAAAGTATCTTTTACCCATTCAAGGTAAATGAGGGACTAAGGGCAACACAGGGAGCTGCAGGCAAATTAATACCAGTGAAGTAAGGTGGGACTGTAAATTAATCAAGCCTCATTAAGCTTTGAGTAGATACGCCCATTCACAATTTAAGTGGCAGTATCCTGTGATGGTAAACCTGCTGAAAACCCTTCTAATGCTGAATATGAAAATCCAAATAAATGGTTAGTGCAGTTTTTATTCATGTCATAATTATCTCAGAGGAACTTTCCCTGCTAGTACAATCCTGTGGCTGCTGGCAGTTGTTATCTCTAAATCCCCACAGCTTTGCTCCTGCTCTACCCCCCTGGAACCAGCACACTTGAGGCGGTTCAGTGAGCTAAACCAGCAAAAAAGGATTCCTTTTTTCTTGAAGTGCTGCTTTTCTGATGATTTGTGTCCCTCAACCAGTTCCCTGGGTATCTGCACAAGGACAAGTAGGAGCACGCTCATGAATGTGGAAAGGGTAGGACCACGGCAATGTCAGCTGCTGTGGAGCAGCACCCTGTTCTGCCCATGTGTTCAATTAGGCAGGGAGCAGGTCATTTTTTTAGGCTGGCCTCTCCTTAAAGAGCTGGTCCCAAGCTCCTAACTGAAACTAATAGGCCTCTGGATGCTTTACAGATTCTATCAATACACTTAACTAACTCAAACTAAAAATCAAGAAACTATATTACCAAAGCTAACCTGTTATTGATCATTGTAAACTACAAAATACAACTGTCAAATCAAAGTCAAATCAGCAAGCAAATCTCAGTATGGGACTGGAGCTGCATTGCTATATTAGGCAAATCGTCCACTAAATATCAGAAATAACCCATCCTTGGAAATTACCTGGAAGAATCTGAGAAACTGGTCTTCAGGCAGTTTGCAAACAGGAAACTTGACTTTATGCCTAGCTGTACCCACATCTTTTCCCTTGCCATTTGCTGGGACGCAAAATATTCAGACTTTGAATCTAAGCACCTTTGAATCTGAAACAAGGGCAAATAATGACGACCACATGAGATTTACTTCCAGCTGGTATCCAAAAGCAGAAAGGAGCTATATTTTTGATGCTAGCAGGGCCACAAGAAAATCTTGCATGATTTCAGGATCCCCCAGTCAAAATATACAAACAAAAGTCTGGGAGGTATTTAGCTCTCTCTCCAATCCTCTTGTGCATCCTCTGTACTACAGTTTGATGTCTCCAAATATGTGCTGTCTGCAAAGGCAGCAGGCTATTTTGTGCTTCATTCACCGTAGGCTGTCAAAAAAGAGAAATCCCTGCCCTGTGGGCTCTGTCCTGGAGGATTTAATTTTGCAACTTTCAGTCTAAACCAAAGCCTGTATCTGTTACCTCTTTGCAGAACTCCTGCAGGGTCCAATGCCTTCTCCCCTTCTTTTGCCTATCGCTGCTCACCCTGCTGGCAGGGGCTTTCTCTCTGCCTATATTCCCTCTGAGCACAACCAAAAGGAGAGATGAACCTCATATACTCAGCTCTTAAAGAGCCTGTATCCATCATCACTAATTCCAACAGAAAATGGTTGGAAGAGACATTAATGTCATCACAGTCTTTGTCATGCTGACCTGCCTCTGTAGAGCATGTGAAAGCTGGCACGGGAAAAAGAAGGGAAAATTATGCTCTGAGGGCTACTCCCCTCTTTGCCCGCAGATTTTCTGTGTGAAATTCAGTACTGCATGCAGAGTGCATTAGTAGTGTAAGTCCTTATAAAAGTCTTATAAAAGAATCAACCTGTCGAATACATGAAAGTCCCCATATGCTAGGTACAGGAAATACAATCTGAAATCCTTGTAAAGAGACCTGATAAATAGTGTAAAAAAGGAGGAGGGGGGGAGGAATTCAGGGTGTCAGCAGAGACGGAGCTCAGATACTCCTGCTCCCTTTAATCTCGTCTGCAGAAGGATCCTAGTAAGAAAGGTCACAGGGATTCTAGGCCACTGAGATGTCCTGTCTCAGGGATGAGGGGTTAATGGTAACACAGGCATGCTAGCAGTTTGACTGCAGCACTGGCTCAATGTAGACATTAGGAAACTCTACTGTGCAACTCAAGGATACATTTCAGCTAGCTAAATCAGTTTGCAAGGGCCCAGGACCTCTATACAGCAGGGGCACCCTTCTCCCATTGCTCTGGACACAGCACTTGTGTGTGATGTTTGATACGACCTGTCTAGGCTGTATAAACAAACAAAGAGAATCTGGGACAGGAAAACTGCTCCTGCACCTTTTCTACTTCATGCCAAATCTCTCATGCAATATTCTCTATTGCATCCCCTGCAATAGAGGATAAAATGGGCTGCCTGCTATTAGAGACATTTGGCAGCTGATATCACAGAAGATGAAGCATAATTCGCAGCTTGGTTCTTGTCCAGCTCCACTGAACTCTGCTGGATCTGCTGCTCGCTGTGATGAACATCCCCATATTCTGCCCAGGGGATTTCTCATCTAAGGGACAAAGTCACAGCCCTGGTGTGATCCTGCCTTGAGAATGGTTGGGGCAGTTGGGCTGTTGGAACAGGAGAAAAAAATAAACACATGCCCGAAGGGGAGGTCCAAATTAAAACTACGCTTGGGATGTAAGTAAATGAAGCAAGGACTGGAATGTTCCAGCCTGGGTGAAAAGCAGAGGATTTGAGAAGAAACTCTCATGATGTAAAGGAACACTTGTAAGAGCTGATTTCTTTTTAAAAACTGTTATTCATCCAACACATGCAAATCATTATGGACAAGTGTTTTAGCAAAGTTTAGTTTTACTTTTAGGATTTATTATGTTTGGACCCATCTTAGAGTTATCTCCTACTTCCTCCTTTGGCTGATGTGCCTTATGGTTCCAGCCGACTCCCCTTCTGCCTCTCTCTTTCAGTCTCTCTTGCTCATATGTGCACTTTTAAAGCTGACTTTTCCGTCTTTTTCCCTGCCTTTCTCCTTGCTATACCCCTCTTCCTTCTCAGGGAACCTTCTGGTAGCAGCATCACATTACCCAAGCAAATCACAACATCAAACTGCAGGGCTGAAAGAGGCCTCAGGAGTTCCCCTGTCCCTCGGCCTGCTCAATGCAGAGTCAGCTTTACTTATGCCTTTCCTGACAAATGTCTTACACCATTTTAAAGACTCCCATGACAGACACTCTGAAGCCCTTGAAGGTAACTTGCTCTGATGTTTAAATATCTGCAGTTTTATGTAAATCTGTCTCCAGGGCGCACGGCTACATCTAACTGGACATCTTAGGTCATTCCCACTTTCTTCACCTTCTTCAGAAGGCCTTGTGCCCCTGTGATGTGATATTTTCTCTCTAGCAGAATAATTCCTCAGGATAGGCGGCCCTGTGTGACATTTGGGGCAGTGTCCTGGAGCCTTCATACCCTCACAGGTTCTGAGGAGGATAAAAATCCCATTCCCTGATGGATTTTGAAATTCGGCTGGATGGTCAGTCAGAGCAAATCCAGGAGATGTCGGAGTTCTCTGCATAGGAAATTTAAAAAAAAAAATAGAATGTCCTTTCAGGTACTTCAAAACAGTTCACTTTTAAGAAACAGAGATGTCATGCTTCAATTTGACTTGATTTTGTGTCATATTTATGGCATATAATATAATGGAAAAAAAAATAGAAAGTCATTTCAAAACGAAAACCAAAAATATTTCGCTTCCCAAGTGTTGAAACAGTGCATTTCAACCATTTCAAAATGATGCTTTCAATCGCTTTTTTTTCCAAACTGAGAAATGGATTGAAAACAATCCTCATCTGCAGAACTTTTCAGTTTCAACAAACTGACATTTTTCACTGAAATTCACATATCTGTAAAGTGTTTTTTTTTTTAATCCAAGGATTTTAAGCATTAATTTGTTGTTAGGCCTCAGAGCACTTCTGAGAGGTAGTTAAGTGTTATGATCCTCATTTTGCAGAAAGGGAATCTGACTCATAAAGAAACATAAAATGCAATTGAATTCCCACTTACTTCAGTGGGGGAATTGATGTGCCCAAGGTCAGAGAGAAAGTCAATAGCAGAGCCAGGGAAAGAACCCAGGAGTTCTGAAACTAGTTGCTTTTCTGTACCCACTAGACAGCACTTTCCTGTAGAGCAGTCAAAAATCAGGTCAGCAATGATCATCCTAAACCCCCTCCTCAAGCTGCAGGAAAAAAAGTAAAAAAACCCCAAACTTGAAAAGAGACTCAGACATTCCTTCTCACAGATATTTAGAGTCATGATTTAGTCTTACTCAGGCTCCTCCATCCCTCCTAGCCATCCAGCTGCTTTGGGTTGGATCCTGTTTGTTTTCTGAGTAGTGGAAAACTCCTATTGACTTGCAGAAGAGGTGGACCAGGTCCTTTGAACTCTTGTGGTTTAACTTGTGATTATTAGCTCCTGCAGCAGAACAGCCTCTCTTCTCTGATCATGCCTCAGGAAGAAAGAAAAGAACAAAGCTGTCGGAAGGTAGTCACATTTCATTGCAATGCTGAATAACTTGTTTCTGGATTAACTTTGAAATTTATAGAGCTAGAATGTAGAATGTACCTGGCATTGGAAAACAATATATTAGTGCGTGTAGCTGCTGCACACAAGGTTTTAAGATATCGTCTTGTCAATCCCTACAGGCTATTGTGCCTTCCAGGCACAGCTATTACTCTTCTGACCCTGGATTCATGTGCCTTGTGTGTGTTCACACAAAACCCACCCAGCCTCCCTGAGCCTTCAGCTCTGCCCCTGTGCTGGCACCCACTCCCACAAACCACCTAGCACCTGCTGCCAGAGCTCGTTTCTCTGCCAGCTGTTGATTTTGCTCGCTGCTTTCCCTACCCAAAGGAGGGAGATGGGCTTGCAGACACCAGTGCCATGTCTTGCAGAAGCAGTGCAGGGAGCTGAGCATTAACAGAAAGTGAGAAAGAGAAGGGAGAAGAGATATTTTTCCCCCAGCCTCTATGTGATCATGTGCATTTCCCTGACTTTCACAGCGCTGCACCATCTCCTCTTCATCCAGTGCTGTGCAGACAGCACTCAGGTGGCAGCTCAACCCTTCTGCATTTACCTTTGCTCTAGCACTTAAGTTGGTCATGGGTTACTGCAGCAAAGACACGTTTTATGCTCTCTCTCTCCCCCACCCATCATTTGGATTCACATAATCAAGCAACTTGCAGCTGAAATTGCTCATAGAAAAATAATTTTAAATTGGTTCATTAATGCTCATTTACGCAGAATTCTTAAATATGATAAGAACATGAGAATGAAAGAGAACGTATCTGAATGAGAGTAGGAGGCTGTTGAAAGCAACTTTCCTGTAATTGTGAAATCCTGTGTCTAAATATGTTTAGACAATGTGAAAAGTCAATTTAAGAAGCTAGGATACATACAGCCACAGCAAAAGAGGAGATATCTAGGGAATGCAGACATCCTGTAGGTAAAGCATTTTTGTTTCTCAGCATAGTATAGGATTACGATTTGGTGCAAAACTGAAGTAGCATCACAGCAGTCAGGAGAGGCAGTCTGCAATTGGTGAAACGGGTTGAGAACAGTGCCTTCCACACATAGGCTCATGATGCTCTTTCTTACCTCTATCTGGAACAGAAGAGGGCAAAATAACATGGGGTCACCCCTGTAGCCATTGGAGCTGTGCTTAATTACACAAGCTGAGGGTCTTTGTAGCACAGCAATTCAATGGATCTCTGCTGATATATGTCACCTCAATATCTGGCCCTAAGAATACATCAGCGTTGAGGTGTTAACCACTGCAGCAGCTAAGAGATGAGCTGCCATATCAAAACAGGCCATCTAATACGATCCTTCTTCCATTCTGCATCAAAATTAACCAATGATCCAGTGAGTGCAGAATACTCTTCGTGACAGTGGCCATATACTCCTTGGAAAAAATTAATTTCCTGAAACACATCTAATTGTGCAGTAGCTTAACAAAAAGGTCCTCTGGCAATTGCTTCCTGAGTTAGCCGCTGATCAACTTACACCGTGAAGCATGAGGATTGATAGCTCTTGTAATTTTATTTAATAAAGATCAATTTAAATAGTCTGCCTTAAAAACAAAAGGAAGGTTAATGAAGGTAGAGTCTTAAATTATATAGATCACAGCTCTGATTTTCATGCTAGCAGAAAACAGATCAATGGCAACTGTGCAATATAATTGGAAATGTAAGAAAACTGAAAACAGCCATACTGTGCAAAAGGTAATAAATACCGCTGGCAGACTGGAACGGGGGCTATCGGAGGAGGATAATACTGAACAGAGAGAGAGAGGAACAAAAGCCTTGCCAGAGAAGAGGCAGGAGAGGTCAGACTGCAATTCAATCAATGGGAAACATGGGCTCTTCTGTATTACTTTGCCAAGTCGTATCAAGAGTTGCAGTGCATTGGAGCCTACGTCAGACCCAACTCAACATCTAGGGTAGTGAGCTTCTGAAAACAAGCACACATCTTTTCTGAGCATGAGAATTAGGCTGGAGTGACAGTCCTGGCATAATTGTGTTCCCAAGATCAAGCTGGAACAAGAGCTTAGGAGAAAAGATAGAGCAGCACACACAGTAGGTGAAGAGCTGCAAAAAGCTGTTTTTTCACATGCTACAGGGTGGCTAGGGCTGGTAGTGGAGGATAAAATGATTCAGGTTAATATCACACTATGATAACATGCTGCCGTGTTAACACAACAGCATTAAAGGGGCAAATTTACAACTGGTAGATGTCAGGGAAGTTCAGAGCTCGCCAACTTGCTGCTGTGATTGGGCATGCAGTTACCACAATGGTGCCTGTCTCCCAGGTAAATATTCCTGTGTGCAGCTAATGAGGTGACTCATTAGCAGTCTACACAATCATTGATCAAATTTTCACACTTAGGCACAGGAACCTTGCATGAGTTTGAACCTGCATTAGGCTTCTCCCTTTCGAAGGAGGTATCCATAATAGTTTAAGCCACCCTGTCCTGAAAAATAGAGGAACATTACCCGCTAATTGCTAATGAAAGGAGCTGTGTTTCTGTCTGAGAAAATGGGCACTGCTTATTTTTTTGGCTTGTGGAGAACGCTCATACTGAATTGGACTGTAGCATTCACTGCAATTGGTCTTTGGAGAGCTTGGAGAAGTCCTTTGAAGTCTTGTCAAAGCAATCTACAATATGGAGATGATTGTCCCATCTTTGTATTAGCAGACACCTAAATAAATGCACTCATAAAATGAAAAAATAATTATCTTTATCAAGGGGATCAATGGAGTGCCGGGTACTGTGGTGGAGTTTCTTGCATTTTTGGGACTGAGCGATAAATCAGCATGGGCAAACTTCAAAAGGTTCATGACTTAGAAGAGCCTAGCATGTGGTATGGCTATCTCCCAGACCTTAAGGCAAGAAAGAGCATGGGATCAAACCCTCTTAATAGTATTTCAGCATATGCAGCCAAAACCTGACTGTGTGAAAATAAAGCAGACTCTAGTGCTCAATCACGTATTTTCTGATCACAGTAATCATTCATAGTTAAAGTTCAAGTTTAGACACAATATTTGGGTTAGTTTTCATTTTCTCTGGAGTAAATTTTCAAGAATTCCTCTTTCACACAAACGCAACAGCAACAGGCCTGTTCCTAATCTTTTTTTTAGTGAACATCAGGGTTAGATTCCCACTACAAATGGAGACCTACGTGAGGTTCTTTCTTTTGCTCAGGCTCTTTATTGCCTCTCTCTGAACTTGTGCAACATGAAAAAAACTGGGTTCTCATCACTCCACAATCCAAGAGTACTCAGATCATGCTAACCATCTGCAACATCCCCCATTACCCTGCATGAGAGGTAGCCAAAACTTGAAATAAAATTAAATGTATGCTAGTTACATCAATCTACAGCAGCTGCAGAAATACTGCTTCATCTTTTTACTGGTTATGGATATTGATAAAGAATGCAGATGTTTCCAAAGTACTGAGAGAAGCTCAAAATGCAGCTGTCATAGGATCTTGGCTCTGCCGTCACTTGCTGTTCAAGGACTGTCCAGACTTCAATTTGGGGATGTTCATTTCATCAGAACATCCTGCTCTTTTGTTCAAGGCAAAAATAGATCCACATCTGAGGTGAGGGAGATTTTGGCTTTCTCCTCCCTGCTGGTTCTGTTCAAATCTTTTTAAGTGCTTTTTTTCTTCCTGTTTGAATTTTAAAAGACACAATCCCCTCAATTGTATACAAGGAGCCTAGAAAGGCCTACCAAGCGTGGCTTCCTTTATAGTCAGGAGAAAGAAATAAGCACCTGCAGAGTACAGTCAACACCTAGAATTATACTGAGAGCTGGTGGAAACAACAGACAGTAGGGGAAATATCTTCTGCTTGCTTCAGTCCCTAGCAAAGGGCTCTGCATTGCATCACGTTCACTTACCAGAATAGTCCTGTTGTTATCAGCTGGCTGTTTTCACAAGCACTAGGCAGCTAAGTAAGTTTTACAGGAAACAAAACTTAAGTGTGTAACCACAGGACGACTTTGCCTTGCTTAACTGGATTCATCTAGAAGTTAGTCATCTGAACCTAACCTTGACACCAATGCACTCTTTTGTCAATAGAGGACACCTTAAAGTGCTATTCCTCTCACCCTAAGAGAGCGGCCAAGAGGGATGATATGAATATCCTTAAATGGAAAAATTAAATGTATACTGACTGGCACACATATATTCCTATAGAAATGAGGGATTCAGCCACCTTTCTTGACAGAATGATATGATCCAGAAGATCTATTTGAGCTTTGTAGGCTAGACTCCTCTCATGCCTGCATAAATCAATGGGAATAAATGCAGCAAAGTGAAAGGAGCTATTCCAGTGCTAAGCAGTGCAAAATCAGTACAAGCCAACTCTCTCTAATATATCGCTGTCTGGTGTACAAACATATGTTCTTATATGGGTAAATCCTAATGGCTTCAATCCCCTCTGACTTCCAGAAGCTGCACACTTCAGCAATCCTGCCTCAGGAAGTAGTGAATAAGAAAATCAGGATTTGGCCTGCCATTCAGAAGCACTTCCCACTCTTCAGCCTACATGATCTTTTGTTTATTTCCGCATGCTGCTGCCACTTGTGCCCTCTCACATCAATTGAAAGAGTTCCTATTATTTCTCCTCTGTGTTTATGCTTTTCCAATACTGGCAGATGGTCATATGCCACTCTCTACCCTCTGTTTTCTACTTCTATACATTTCTGATTGTTGGCACAACTTCTCCAGTATGTCTTGGAAACTTTCAGCATTTAACTTTCTCAGTGTGTCACCTGGTTTTGTCCCTTCGGAGTCATAAAAGGAAATAATTTCTGAGAGGGGCAGAGCTACATATATCTTTCCAGAGTGTATCATTGTTAGGTGAACGTAGTGAAAAAATCTCTCCGTGTGGAGGAGGGCTGTCTTTCAACACATCCATTTGCCAGGAAAAGAAATATGGCAGTTGAGCTCCTGAAAAAAAAAAAAAGGAGGAGGAGGAGAAGCAGCAGCAGCTAATTAACTGTGTAAGTCAGCTCTGAAAGAATAAATAAAGAAATAAAGGTCTTAACACATGTGCGCACTTTAAAGCCTGAGGCTGCTTCCCTGTTCTTACATGTATGTGTTTAATAATGTACAAGTCCAGCACTCATAGGGTTTCTGGTTTATACCAAGATAGCAACGGCCAACCTCAGCCTGATGCTTGGCAGCTCTTAGAGGGCCTTTATTCCCCTTCCTGCCTTTTCCCTTGTTCTTTGCTCCGGCCTGGGGCTATTTCTTTTCTCACTTGCTTTCCTTCTCATACTACACTCCAAACTCAATGGGAACTGGCAAGCTGGCCTTGCAGAGGGACCAGTGAAAATAGCACCTCTCCTATAAACATACACTAGTCCAGGAAAACCCCACAGAAACAACCCTCAAGCATGTTAGAAAAGCCCAGTGGAATACAGAAATACAAAGCTTTCAAATTAGCCAGGGCATTTCAGTCCCTCTCTAATCCACATCTCCCCACACTGACAAATATTTGATTACCTAACAAATTTGCAGGCATAGTCCCTCCAGACATATGCTTCTCCATTGCATTTCCCTCACTAATAATCAACTGGCCTGGGAGATCATTCATTGTTTGCAATGCAGTGATAAGTGCATATTCTGGACAAACAGAGCTTGTTAAGAAAGACTTTTAGGTCTTCTTGCTGGCCTTGTTGCTAGGAAACTGGAAAAGCTACTGTAATGTTGCTTGAGTGTAGTGGAATATATTGTTGGCAATCAGTGTCACTTGCCCTAGGTGATAGCCTGCAGCCTTTAAAAATACTGAAACATACCCCTATGCCATCGTGTTAGTGCTGGAGACGTTGTGGGAACATGCAGTTAATTAAGTGGCTTGTGTTTTTCTGTTTGGAACTCCGGGGTCCAAGTAAACATCACCCTTTAAAAAACACTGGGGAAACGTTTAAGATAAAATAGGTTATATGAATTGCTGGCCTAACTCATTAAAAGTCAAAACTGGTCAAAGTATGAGTTTGCAGCAGGGTGGTAGGAAACTCTTGTGCATTTTTGCAGTACCAGCACAGTTCCTCAGTTTCATATTATGTTTGAGTTTGGTTCCTAGTTGAAGCCTGGAAAGTAATTTCAAACAGGGTGGCAGCTCTCATCAGTCAGGGTGACCACATTAGCCCTTTACACAACTCTGGGTCCTCTATGGGATACATCTATACCTTAATCTTATTAAAGCAAATCTCCTTAGGCTAAATAAATCCCCAGTGTAATTCCAGTTGTCAGAAGATGTGTGGTCTCGTGTGGCACTAAAAGTACATAAGAACATGTGGAAAAAAACTTTTGATGCTCCTTCAACAGGGTGTCAGAGGAAACGGTAAGCAGACAGAGAAGTATCCCCCAAAAGGTGAACAGCTATGAGCCTTTAGGAGTGGTCTGAAGGACAGATGGACAGGTGGACTACACACTCTTGAACCCTATGCAACATGCAGGGAGGAAGCTGTCATGTCTGTGGAAGTGAAGCCTTTGAAACTGGCTGAAACATGGGATATCAGATGTTTTGTAAGAGGGCCCTTTGTGTCCTCTGCACTGATCTGCTTTCGTGCAAAGTGAACATAGGTATTTTTTTGTTGTAACTTTTCCATTTAGATGGAAACGCTCCCTAAGAAAATGCTGTGCGAGTGTTTTGGGAAAGAGTACGCAGCACATGGTATTTGGTGTGCTGGACTGGACCACTTCTCCAGCAAGCCCAGCAAGCTCCAGCTTCAGTGGGGACCAGTCCCTTGTGCAGCAGAGGAGGGTAGAAAGCTCCTTTCCGGTAGCAACAAGTTTGGATCTCTGCATTTGGTAATACTAGGAGATTAGCTATGAAAGGTCTTCTCTAGAAAAGAAAGCATGATTATTATTTGCCCCTGAAACAGGTTTTCTGACTGAAAATGAGATTTTTGTCACCACAATTTAAAAAAAAAAGTTTTATAGAGATACTAACTTTTTGGCTAATTTTTTTTTTTTATGGATGAATAGCATTTATGGCTAGAAGGGACCATGAAGACATCTACTCTGTAAACCAGTACACCCAAACTGTTATCCAGTTACACTCAGCTACTTTGCCTTCACAGCAACAACTTGTGCTAGACTGAGGAAGCCTCCGGTCTTGATTTGAGAACAATAACAGCTTCAGAATCTACTGCTTTCCTTGGTTGCAAAGGTGAATCACAGCTATTACTGCCCCATTTCCATGTAGTTGCCTAGAATTTAGGTTACGGCTATTTTTTCTTGCTGGGCCTTTCTTTACTACCTCAGACTCTACAGGACTTTCTCCTCATGGAAGCTGTCAAATCGCTCTGAAGTGCTCTTTTGTTTGCTAAGCAAGACAGATATACAACTGAAAATAAAAGTCCGCTGTTTCTATACGGAAGATGAGCATTTTTTTCTGATCAGTTACAGTGAATCTCAAATCATTAAAAAATAACCTTTTTTTTTGAGATTCAGTGGCTTTATTGTGGGTACTCTTATGACTAGTTTGATCTAATCCACACAGGCCAAAGGATTTCCTTCTTGCATCAAGCCCCTAATATGTGTTTTAGCTAGACAGTGATTTCAACTTTTTTTCCTTTGGGGATCCTGACTACTTTTCTAGCAGAGGTCTTTGACCCCCTCCACCCCTGCTGGTATGCAAACCACAGATCAACACCCCCCAGAACTAGAAGATTACTGCCTAAAAGCCATCCAATACTGATAGCAACCTTTCCATATCTATCAGTAGATAAAACTTCATACTGGCTCTCCCCGCTCCACGCAGGGGGGAAAACACCCATCCAGGCTGCCTGGATTTACTCCGCAGCTGTTGCCACAGCAGCCTGGAGCTAAGTGTCATGAACACTCCTCCCTGTTCCTTGAATGAAATTAAGGCTTTACTACTTGTTCAGGGGAAACGAAAACAAAACACAGGTGCCATGCAGTAAAAGGAGATATGAGGAGGGAAGGTCTGGGATTCGGGGGTGTAATAGATGTGTTTACAGTTGTGCTGTCTGCTCCTAGGACAGGGTATCGACAAAGACATAGCACAAGGGGAGGAGGGAGAGAGATTAAGACGATACTAACTACAGTGCAGGGATACCAGCCTCACCAGGAAAGGATGCCCGACTGTGGCCAAGCAGCACAAGCAGTGTAAATCAAAACGCTTTATGTAGTGAGACTGAGGTTTGTGCAAGTGAAATAAACCTTTCTATCATCTTCCAAGCAGCAATATTTGCCTTGTGAAAAGTTTCTTCTGTCAAGGTCAGACTCATCCTGAAAGAAGTTATGCGTGAAGGACTTGTATGAAAGGAACACTGTAGGAGCTCTGCAGATGCTGCAGAGGACTTTGCTTATTTGTTTTTTGGTAGTCCTCTAGGAGGTTCATATAGCAAATCAGCACATCAGATCATTAAGTACCCCATGTGTGTCGCTCCTGCTCTTAAGGCTTTGGCACCTAAGAAGCCTGTGCCTCCTATACCACTATGCTAATACTGTGGAAAGACAAGACAAGATGTATAATTTTATCAGAGGTTTCATCTCACTCATTTAAACATCCTTTCTGAAATTTATTTTCATCACTGCTTTGCCCAGGTACCTCCAGCGCACCTTCCCGGTGTCTAACAAGGCAAAGGCCTGGGTGTGTGTCTGAATGGAAACAGATCTGTCTGTATTCACTGTGCTTCCTTAACTCTGCCTTTTGATGACAAGGCTCTCCCTTGGATGGTGTCTGAGAACTTCACAGTTGTTAATAGATGCAATCACTACAGTGCTGAAGAAAGACAAGGTGATGTCATGCCACTATACAGACTGGGCACTTTGGTGCAGAGTAGATTTATCCACTTCTCTAGAGTCAGGCAGGAAGCTGACTGCTGGCCAAAGGTTCGTATCTGCATCCAAAATACTCCTGAGTCCTCTATTCTTTCAGGACTGTTTTTAAAAGGCCTTGATCCTGCAGACATCTCACACAGCCAGGAGGACAAGGGTGGGAGCGGAGAGTGAAGGCACCAAAAAGGTGATGTTGCACCTGTACTTTTCCATTGGAAGCAGTGGCCTCAAATGCTGTGCCCTTTTGGGGTTTTCCAAACCCCAAGCTAAAAAAGAGTAATACCTGGCTAGGTAATGTGCCCGTTGTGGGGGCTTGCCTGCCCTTGTCCTCATGCTAGCTGCAGAGCCTCTCCTGTCCTAGTAGTCACTGAGTAGGAGAAACACGGTGGCTGCAGAGCAGAGCTCTCAGCATCACAGCTTATGTTTCCCTGCATGCCCTGTCCTGCTCATCAGTTTTTCCATGAACTTATCTGAACAGCACTCCATGCTTTGTGCTATGAAGATCAAAGACTAGGTGTCCAGAATAAAAAGCTCGCAGTTACCATGAGGCCTGTCTCTCAACATGCTGGGAATAGAAATGTGGTAATCAGACTTTGGGATGAAATCATATTGGACATGCTGACTTATTCTCAAAAATATAAACTTATAAGGAAAGAATTGCAGCTAAAAAGCATTTTACCTTTTAGAAAGCGGCTCGGACCCATGTTAGATGAGGAAAGAGAAGGAAAAAAGTAAAAAAAAAAGTGGGATGCAAATGATTAGCCAGTTGGGTTAAAAAAAAATCCATCATCAAATGAGCAAACATCTCCTGCTCTGCAGCTATGATGTATGATTCTATTTGAAAAGGAAATGGCTGAGTTTGGCTTATTTCAATTCTTAGGATCATGTTATTTGATATTTGCACATATGTGGATGTTATTTACAGGATCACATCTCCCCAAAGCTTCATGTATTTTAGCCCAATCGACAAAGACATTTCAGGGTCAGTTAAGTGGGTAAGGTGCTGTATTGAGGATTAGCTGCTGTCCCGTTGTAACCTTAGCCAGGCCATCAGAGGGCAGAAACAATAGTCCATAGATGGCCATCTGCAGAAGATGAATTATAAGCAGAAAAGAAAAATGGAAACAAGCAATTTGTGTGCTTCTTATTGGAAAATATTTGCTATTTAACCAACATTTTCTAATGCACATACAAGAACAGAGAATCTCACTCTCTCGTACCATGAGTTGCAAAAAAAAAAAAAAAGTTTTGAAAACTTTGTTGTTCCCATCTGACCATAAAGAGAAAGAAGAAGACAGGGACAACAACAACACTGATGAATACTGCCACACTTCATGGCACACTTTGGATTTCTTCATTAAAACAAATGCATGGCAGATTGCTGTAGCAATGTTTGAAATGCATCTTGGCTATATGACAAAGCTATCAAAATCAGAGATTAGAAAGACCCCTTATCTGCCCTGCTTGTCAATAAAAGTTTGCTCCCTTTGTTGTTCAGTGCTGTGTCAAGCTTTAAAAACACATAAATGTTAGTGTTTCTCAGCTTTAGACTATTCAACACCCCTGTTATTTTTAGAGGGTCGTGGGTGGGTGTGGATGTCACATGCAAAGATTTCTTCCTGAAATACTTTCAAAATATGTAAACACTGTCACATTGCAGGTAATGGAATAAAGTCTCATTATTGAGGGTCTAACCTTGGCCTAGGGGATGACGGTCTGACTCTTTAGCACGAGGGGGTCTTTATGTTTGGTCCGTCTCCCTTTCTCGCTTTTCTAAGGAGCCTGACTTCTGACTGAAGCCAAATTTACCCAGATGGCTGAGGTGGTACCTGTCCTCATTGACCCACTGTGCCTCTCTGCTGAAGCTAACACAGATCAGCCAGTGGGACAGGCTTCGCAGCCAGGGCCATCCCGGCAGCACATTGACGCTGCTCCTTCCCCATTCCTGCTTATGCTCAAAATAATTGCTCAGCTGGCCCAGGGAGCCTACCTGTGTTAGAAGTCCATGACCTCAGACTGATCAATTACCCATTAAAACTGCACAATTAGGTTCCTCACAGAGAGGAGGCTGTATTAGAGACACTCAGCGAGGCTCAGTGGGAAACTAACTTTGTTAACAAGGAGCAGGAAGCATCGCATGTAAGTCTATCTCTACACTTGTAGCACTTATGGGGAACATTATCACTTAGCAGCCTAATATTTCACCACAGTCTTTCTTTCACAGGTTCTTGCTTCCTTCTCTTCATGCAATATTCTAAAAGGTAGCAGACAATCGGCAAAACAAGCCAAAAATGTTTACAATCGGATGAGTTTTCAGGATCTTCTGACCAACCTGATGAGAAGAGAGAAAAGAAAACAAAGGTAAGCAGTGAGTGAAACATGGTCAGGCTAAAATCGCTGCATTAGGTCAAAAAGGGAACGAATCTCTGTAGGATTCCAGGGGTACAGTCTATTTTATTGGTGTTTTTATGTACAAAGAGAAAGGTTAATAGAAGGTCTGAACAGAAAGGTTCTTAGAAAATTGTCATCTGTATGTTTTTTGTTTTTGAAGTAATAGTTTACAGGATCCAGGAAAGGGGGTAAAACAATAAAGGCTGGAGGTAAATTGAAGGTGGAATTGTTCGGAAGAACTTTGACAAAACCACTTCAAATTGGGGATTGCAGCTTTGTCAAGACTGATGTGCATTGCTGAATGATGCCAATTTTGCCCAAATTTTGTTTTGGAGGAAAGAAAGGGGGAGAGAGTGGTGATGCTAACACTGAAAATACCATTTGGAATAACACTTTTTTTTTCTTTTCCAAGTTAATTTTCATTTAGATCATTTTTTATATTGAAATGACTTAATAAATTGTCCACACACGCACACACACAAAAGAATACCAAAACAAACACTGCTGAACTAAAAAGTTAAAATCAGTCCTAAATAAAACTCTAGTTTTTTCTTTTGCAAAGAATGATGTGATTTTCCGTGCTTGGTTCTAAGTCAGACTGGAAGCAAAATTTAAAAGGAAAGACAATGGTGGGTGAAGTGCAATTTCCATCTTTTCTCCAGCTATGGTCTTGGTGTGTAGTGAGACAGGAGGAGGCAGCTGTTTGCTCTGAGCTCCTCTCCAATTTACTCTCAAGAGGAGGTCTACCCTCATGTTAGATGGCTACTTTTCATTTCAGTTCATGTCTTTGCTTAATATAAGGTCTATTGTATGAGTCAGATCAGGGCTCTATCTAACCTACTATCTTGTCCCAACAGTGGCCAACGGAAGTCGATTTTCCAGGGAAAAGAGATAAAAACCAGTTAATGGCCAGAATGAATTTTCCCCTCATGTATACTTAGTCCTGGTAATTAGCACTTTAAGTATTTCTTGTTTCATTGTTTTGTTTATTATTTAGTAATTGGGGTCTAACGGAAAGCCAGCAGCTAATGGGGAACCTTTGCTGGGCACTGAGGACTTCTCAGCACTTAGGAAAAGCAGTTTGATGGGTCTGAGCACAGTGCTGGTGTGTCTGCAGACCTTCTGGCCTCCTTTGTGTTCAGCCAGCTTGGTGCATGGGCAGCACAAAACTACGTTTCTCTGCACCAGCCCTGTGGTCTGGTTTCAGCCACAGCCTCACTAATTGACAATTTGTGGATGTTCCTGTGCACTGACAGTTCCTTGCCTTCCTACACATGCTCCCAGAATTAACCATTAGACCCGTTAGGTTAACACACGTTGACTTGGTGCCTTGACAACGTCACAGAAACAATATTGAAGTAGCAGCTCTTCCCTCACCAGGGCAGGGGCAGTGGAGAGCAGGGAGGTTGAGTCAGAGCTGACAAGACTGTTGTCATTTCCAAGCTTGGCTGGTCAAACTTCCCTCAGCAGACTCAGCTGGGAGGAAAATGATGAATATAGAAACTATTTCTGAAAGAAAGGCATTCAGGAGATCCTCAGTGCCAAAATACACTCCTGTCTCCTACATAAGTGATAGCTGGCGTGGGGGTGGGGGGTTATGAAGCAGATATCACTGTGGCCTGGAGAAACCAGCGCTCCTATTTTTCTCTTTGGGGTGTGGCTGATGCTTAACCTGCCTTAAATCTCTGTAGTCAGGCTCCTTAGACCTAACTTCTTCTTGCTGTGAAGAATTTCTTCCTAGTATGGGTATATTAAACCTAGACTTAGAGCAAGATGGTCAGGGAAACATCGTTTTCCTTAGCCAGGAGAGCAGGGCTGTTGGTGGCTTGGGTGTAACAAAGGCATGCATGTGTTTTGGTGATCTGTTTTGGTGAATTTTTGGACGAGACTTACTTGCCAATTCATCATGAGCTGCAGAGAGTAAATGGTGTTCTGTGTGAATGGGTATTCATTTTAGAAGCAATGCACTGTATTTCTATGATGAGTCTTGCTCTGGCATACAATTTCCCAGGATATTTTGTCATATCAGCAGAAATTCAACACTATGTAACTCTCAAGCAGCAGAATTTGTCATTTCCACTCAGCTTTAAAGACAGTGGCCTTGGTTCTTCTGATCTTAATACTTGCCAATAATGCAGGAAAAGCCGCCCTGACTAAAGCATAGATACAGCAGTTTGCTGCTGGCTAGGTTATTAGCTAAGCTTTTCACTACATTTTCACTTGGAACCAGGGGTGCTTTTTAATTAGTTGGCCAACTGTGATGGGAGGAGTGGCAACATGTTGAGCACAGATATGTATCTGATCATTGTCAGGAGCTCAGGTATCTGGAAAACCAGTGAGAGACAAGGACAGGTTTGCAATTGAGTTTGAACAGAAAACGCATTTGAACATGAGAACATAACCAGATTTGTTTTGGAAATACAGAGAGAATTATCACCACAAGTTTAGATAGGTAGATGCCTAGGTAGGGTAGGGAGAGAGAGAGAGAGTGCACAAGAAAACTGAAGTGAAGTAGGAAGCAAGAGAGAAACTAGGCTAGTAAAACGAAAGATGTGTAAATACCATTTCAGGGATTTCCTCCATTGGAACTCATAGCACTTAAAGAAAAGACATAGGGGTATTCTCTACAAGGAGAGGAGCTAAGGCAGGAGGAGAAAAAAATGGCTACTCAAAAGGCCAGTACTAGAATTAGGAAGCAAATCAAGACATGGGGACTGTGTTGCTCTGCCCCACAAAGCTCTATGAGATGACACAGAGCACATTTAGAAGATGGGAGAGTTCCACAGAAAAACGAGCAAAATATTTCTTTGTGAAACTGCGATCTGAAAGCCAACATGGCAACTCATGTGGAGGGAGAGCGATGAGGAACTAACTACCACTGCATCGCCGCTGACAGATAAGTTGCTGCGCTCTAAGACAGATCATCCCCCAGCCGTCCATTGCACTTTCTGCCTGAACTGCTTGTTGTCTATGGAGAATGTCAAGTCCTTGGGGCCTCGTCTCCCTGCATCTCCCACATGATGTTGAGGGCCTGGCAAACACCTTCCCTGTAAATTATTGTTATTGCAAGGAAGTGAACAGGCAGGGAAAGGTCTTTGCAGTGATCCTAGCAATGTTCTGTCTCTAGAAAGCACATGTCATAGGAGAATTTCAAAATGCTTCCAGGAGCCAAGAAAGCAGATGCAAGTTAGAAACCTTTGAAGGAGATGAATAGCAGGAAGCATCTCTAAAAGACCCACAGAGGCATTACTGCAGAAAAAAACAGCTGCAAAATGAGGTAGTGACTCTTCAATACTCTCCAGTATGCTAGCACTAGTCCTCTGTGTTTCATCTCGCTATCTATCAATGTAGCATTAGAAGACCTTAAAGTGTTTACAAGTGGATGCAGGGTTAGTCTGGTGTCCTCCTGGGGATGCTGACCTCTCTTTCTACAAGAGGCACAGGAAGACAAAGGTCATACTTGTCCAAGCACACAATAAAGCAAGAACCAAACCCCAGTGTGCTTTTTTTCTTGGAGCCCCTCCTGGTACTTGTTCTAAAATTGCCTCCTGCACATATTTCTTTCTTCTTGGATATTACAAAAGAATTAAAGATAAAAAGTAAGACCAGAGAAAGGTTGGGGAATGGGGACAGAGGAGAGGAAAGCCCTATCTGTGAAACCATCTCTGTGTGTCGCTCAAATCCAACAGCATGCACAAAATCATTGCTGCTCAACACACAAACAATGTCCTGATTTATGAAGGACCTGAGCTGGCTCTCCTGGTGCAGCACCAGCTTCCAGGGCCATCATATCCCACTCCTTTCCTGCCTCCACTGCAAAAGGATGTAATCTGCTGGCATCCAAAGCAGGATAGAGCCCATCTGGAAAGGAAACTTCATGGAAAAAAGCTTCAGAGGGGATTGACTCAAGAAAGTGCCTCTTCTCTATATAAAAGAGAGCTTTCTGCATGCAGTAGAATAGATGGAGACCTGTCAAAAAGTGATACATAGGCAGCTAAGTGAAGCTCAAGCATTCATAAAGAAACAATGTTATCAGAGATGAATAGCTTGAAAACTGCTTTTACGAACATTTACACAGGGTTTCACCTCCTGGCAACACAGAAACGTCAATGCTGCTCCAGCAAGCTGACTCATAGCAGAGCAGGAGAGCTTTACAGAAAGCTCACGCTATTTTTCCTTCCGCACCGTGCTCTGTGCAGAGGTGTGTGCGTGGAGGGGTAGGGGGGTGCAGCACCGAGGAATCACCCTAAATTGGTTCAGAGAGGAGTTGTTTTCAGACTCCTTGCCACGCTTTATTAGTATGGAAATTCAATAATCTCATTAATTACAGAAAATAATGCAAGGTGGATCTGCTAGGCTCCCGTACAATTTGAGCTCTCCTTCTGTGGGTAATTGCCAATGACATGTCTGAGAGAAATATCACAAAGATGCATAACAAAGGGCAGTGCTGCTTTACAGCATAGATCTTGTTGCTATGGGAACTTGTCTTTGCTCCTATCCGGGAGCTAGATGATTTATGTATGTGTAAGAGTTCCTTTATTTTAAGGCTTTTGCAAAAGAGAAAAAAATTATCAGATCTCTATCCTCATCTATCCATCCAGCTATCTATCTGGTTATCTAATAATTGTTTCTTTATTTTAATTATCTGCCTATTGTAATCATTATCTGTTGCCTTATTCTTCCAAATAATCCACTCACTGTCTACTTTTAGGGGCCAAGATATAAGATAAGCTGAGGGAAGACAAAATGTGGACATCACCTACTCTTTGTGCATGCATACACTGCTGCACATAACGTGATTGCTGTTCAAGAGCAGAAGCGAAGCAGTTGACCCATGTGTCATGAGCCCCTGCTGCCCTAGTGATGTTCTTCGTGACTAGTGCAGCAATGTGACAAAAGCATGTCCCTTATTTCTGCAGCACAATGGGAATGGTGGAGCAGGAAAAATATGCCCAGTGCTCACTCCTCGCCAATGCTAAGGGAGCACAAGGCTCTCCACTGCTGGCTGTGCCTGTGCTGTGCGTTTGAAGATGGAGCACTGGAAAACAGTGAAAATTGTGGAACAGCCCCCCAAAACATTGAAGCTGGAGTGTAACTCCCATTACAACCTTTCCTTGGTCTTGTATGGACCTCCATTGACTTAGATTAATGCTAAGCAGAAGTGTTCCTGTGGTGAAGTGGAATGTTTTTCAACAAGATACAGATAAAAGCAATCTGACATTGTTTGCCATTTCACGTCCATCTTGCACAGCAAGTATTTGGGTTGCTACCTACCTTAGGTAGCCAGGTGGTGTTTGGTTAAAGTGTGGAAATATGTATCTGGAAATCTATATAATATCTTAATTCAGAAACAGGCAAATTTCACTGCAACTGCTTGCTATCTTTGCATTTCACGACTTGTTAGGCATTTCCCTGGTAAGCTGTCTGGCCAAGAGGTGCCTGAGTTTAATGAGAGGTATTTTTTGGTGTTAATATCGGTATTAGAGTCACTGGTACTCCAATGGGACTGTATAAGCTAACTGTGCATCAATATAAAATGACCAAAAAGCTTTACACTCAGAAATGAATATATTGCAATCACTGGAGACCCATCAAAAGAGAAGTTCCACTTCTGGTGTACACAAGGATTTAGATGGACTTTGAGAAACAACCCTAGTCCAGGGAGCTCCCACATCTATAATTGTTTTATTCCTCACCCCCTCCACTTCTACGAAACTCATTTAAAAAGTATGTATGTATGTTTGTGTACAGCAATGAGTGTAATGACTTGCAAGTTCAAGACCTGACATGGAAAACCTGGCTAGCAATCATGTGGGCCAGGTGCATCTTTAAATCGGTATAGTTCAGATACGACCCTGTGAAACCATCCTGACTCCTGTTCAGTCATAGCAATATCTGAAATGCAAGTTCACTCTCGCTTTTTCACCAGATGATACAGCATTACTCAGGGCTATTTTTACTGGGACAGCGCACATAATGCCAATGATGTTGTTCACTTGATGGCTGGAAACAATTGTCTTCTAAAACATATCAGAAAGTCAGTGCTTTAAATTTTCAGAAGAAAAAAATCATATGAACCACTTAATCTTGAAAAGAAGGAAAGTGAAATTCCATATTTATGAGATTTCCCTTTTAGCCTGAAAATTCACTGAATAGTAAAACTTCACTTTGCAAGTTCAGGGAGCTGATTACACTCCTGATCAATCAGTTCCTTGCTGCGTGGAAACCTCCCCCACAGAGACCTCCCGCTTGACTTTCTTCCCCTTAGGCTGGCTGTGGCCTAACCATTGCTCTGCTGAGGTAGAAATGCTGAATCATGAAATGGAAACTGCGGGTGAGGTGACAAACGATAAGGCAAGCCTCACGGCATTTGAAGCACTCTTGCACTGTAATTTCTCGGGTCCTCATCATGTAGATTGCACACTTGCAAAAACCATTTTCCTAATTCACGGTGAAGATAAAAGTTAATCCCCAGCACAGCTGATCAGCTCTTCATAACCGGGCTCCCCCTCCCACCATGAGCCTGTAGCTACGAGCAACCATTCGCTCCTCCCTACTTCCCCCCTCACCCTGAGTTTCAATTCCTTCAAGTTAATCAATATCCTTATTAACGTTCCAAAATCAATTATCCTAATACAGCCTGGAGGGAGCTGAGGGGTCACTATTCAGCCCTCACCTTTAATTATCCTGGCTGTTTATTTCCTCATTGATAGAACTGTCTAACTTTATGACAAATCATGGGTGAAACTGCACTGCTCAACACACTTGTCAGCCCTAGAGATATGCTATGTTAGTATTGTTATTCTGAGAGCCTTTTGCTTACTTTCTCTGGTTGTACGGATGCTTTAGAAGGAGTTCCTGACTTCGCTCTGCGGGAATACGATAGGGAGTGTTCCAGCTCCGTGCTGCACATCAAACAGATAATAATCTGTTATATCTATTCAATTATAATATTGCCCTGGGCCCTGGCACTTTGTTTACGCAGTAGGCAGTGCTCTGTGATCTGCAGCAAGATTGCAAGACACATGCAGGGTAGATCACCTCATGGTAATTCACAGCAAATCAGGTTAAGGTGCATTCAGAGGCATGATCCCATAAGTGTCAGGGGAAGATGGCATTGCAAATATGCTCTGTTTCAATTAAATCCCTCTTTTCCATACAGAAGTGCTGCCAAGAGCCTGTAAGAAAGAATACAATTCCTTGCAGAAGCACAGCTTCACGCATACATTCCCTACAGAGGCAGATCAGGAACAAGGGGCTCTGGCAAGCATCTCGGGGAGGGGTAGTGCATATAATTGCTTCTCAATATTCTGAGTGCTGAATTCAATCCCTAGTTGCTTTACATGTGCACATATATATTTTAAGGAAATTCAAGCTCTTTTTTTTTTTTTCCTCCTTCCTGGGCTTATTGATCAACCATTTAAGAGCACAGGTCAGACTCCAGGTCAGATTATCCTCTGAGGTCATTCCAGCAACGAGTTGAGGTAGAAAGGGAAATGAAAGTCTATAAATGAAAGCAGCCGTTCCTAAATGCCTTTCCTTGACCCTGCACATACTATCCATCACAGTCAGCAATCTGCTCTGCTTGCCGGCTCAAAGGGAGCCCCTGCAAAGCATGGCTGGATCCTGCTAAGGGCAAGAGGCTCCTGTCCAGACCCCTGCAGCTGAGAAGCTCATCTCTGCTTGGCTCCTGATGGAGCTGTGAGTGTCTGATGGACCAAACATGCTGAGGGCAGAGGGGGAAAAGGGGAGCTAACATCATGTCATGGATGGGGTCTCCTTCTGTGCACAAGCTGGGTAGATATGGACTAAAGGGCAGAACTGGGGTGGAGGAGCTAGGAAGTAGGTCTGAGGTTGTGCAGCCTCTCCCTGGGCTAGAAGACATCTCCTCCCTGCCTCTCTCCAGACTAGCAGTTCTGAAGCTGCAGGGAAAACTCTCTTGGCTGCATTTTGAGGAAGGCATCTGAACTGCTTCTTTCTGACAATCCTGGAACTCTTTGTATAGCCTGTAGAATAGAGTTTTGACCCTAAAGATAGCAAGTGAATGGAGAGATTGACCCTAGAAGGACTGACAGCTAGGCAGACAGAGGCATTTCCTACTTACTGGGGCCAGGAAAGAAAATGTATCACTTACTTCTTTTCAGTTAACCAGTGTATTAGATAAGATCATTCACACCAGTCATCAGGCTGATAATGAGACAGGCCCCATTTCAGGGAGATTATTGCCTTATTATGGAGTGAGCATGCAGCAGATGTCTTAATTTTACAGAATTCATTTCACATTATCAAGATTTCTGTCTATCTTATTTGATTTAACATTTGTTAAGAGTGATTTGTCTCTCTCTAATGCTTAAGACCAGTGCAGTCCAATCAAGCAAATTGTCTGTAATTTAAAGAGTTCCTGGGGGATTCGTAATAGCAGTTGGACCTTTTGGGTTTTTTTCCAAAAAAAAAAAAGAGAGAAAAAAAAGAAAATACATCCTGTTTTAATGATTTCTCTCATCCTAGTCTTCTTTTATCCCAGCCTTTCCTGCCAATATGTCCATATAGCACAATTCCAGATATATCAGAAACGCAGTGAAAAGTGGCATGAAAGCAGCATCACAAAAGGAAAAAAACTTGATTGAAGTTGTGAGCTAGCGAGAGAAATGTGAGCCCATCCGAATCTGAATTAATTAAAGATTTTATTAGCATCTGATGGTGCCCCAGGGAAAACTGCATTTTTTTTTAATCCTCTCTCTGTTTTAAAGGCAAAATAGCAAGCAAAAACATTTGAGGGTCATAACAAAGAAATTTCATTTTGGGGGTAACACAGCTATCTTTTGGCTCTATCAACTTACTGGTGAAGGTTTAAGCCAGGCCAAGCCAGTTGGATATTTTTCTATAGCAAGGATCTGGCAGACCTATGCTAACTGGGAGCTCAATTGAGTACAATAATCAATGCATTTCCAAATTTTACCATTCTTTTTTTTTTTTTTTTGTGGTGATTGTGAGAAAGGATCTCTGAAAACTATTCATAGTTAACAGACTCATGACTGGGTCACATTAGCAGCTAGGATCTCGTGTCCCTGCACATTTCATCACATTCAAGCCACCAAGGCAGCCCAGAGGACGAGTCTTCTGCTCTGTCACCCCCTTACAAATATTACTTCAGCTGCATGCAGCTGGGGGTCCTACCAAAACTACCTCCATGACTGATCCCAGAAAAGGGAACCCAGGGGAGCGCTTGAGGGAGACAAGTGAAAAAAAAAAAAAACCAATAGCCCCAAACTGCAGCATGTGTTGCTAACTCCTCCTTAGTGCATCAGAAGCAGACATACTGCCAGCTCTGTACAGTATTTGCCATGAAGTGTGAAATCCAAGCTTCACTCTCTGGACATGCTCTGCTGAACTAAGTCAAGAGGAAGGATATGGGTAATTTCTCTTTCCACCCACCTCTCCCTTCCCTCCCTGTCCCATTCAGAGAGTGGCCTTCATAACAAGACGTTTTCCTCTTAGGAAGAGAAGAGATTCCCCCAGACTCCAAGGACCTATATGCAAGACATAGGCAGCATGCTCACAGTTCAGTAAGCACTGGCGGGTACTGCTATGCAATGTATTAAGGATCATGACTTAGATCAGATCAGATATTTAAGGAAAATCAACCAATTCATAATTTATTTTTTGCAATAAGGGCCCTGGCTCTGTGTTGCTGTGCTTAGCTAAGTCATTATATCGCATGTTCAAAGTTGGCTACCAGTAAATGTGTCACCAGAGATTTTGCTTAAAATTGTAGCATAGTCATCAGCAATCAAGAGGAGGAATCGAACATGCTTTTTGTTTAGGGAGACCTGAAATTATAGCGGGCACTGCATAAGGTATATCCTGGTACAGCAAGTTACAGATGGACTGAGTCATTTCTTGGTAGATTGAATCAACTCACAAAGCCTTGGGGAGAGATTTGGTGGTGAGGCATATTTGAGAGAATAAAGAATTAGTGGATCTTGTCTGGGGTGTGAAATCGCAGAAGATGCTCTTTTGGGGCAAGGGACATTCTGGAAAAGGCGAGCTTGGAAGACGCAAGCAAGGAAACCGCCCGCTGTTGACCATGTTCCAGGAACTAGGATTTTGAACATCCTTTAGAAAGAAATAAAATCACTTGCCAAAGAAACATGGCTCCATTGTCAAAATCTCTAAAAGAAACAATTTCCAGGAGGCAGATTATCAGCTAACTTCTCAGCCCAAAGCCTAACAATATTCACTACTAGCCCACTGACACAGCTGTGCCAGCAGTTGTCAGTCCCCCAGATGCACAAATTTGAAGGCCTGACATTGATTCATCCAAAAATGCAGACACTGATCCTCCTACTCCAGCAGCAGAGCAGCAGGGCACTATGCTGCTTCAGAAAGCCCTTCTTCAAAGAGGATGCCTCCCTTCAAAGCAGTGCCATCCTTGAACTATGGCTGAGAGCCTTGATCCTTCCTGTATGGCGTGACTCAGCCTGACTCACTGGAAGAGCCATTCATACCCTTCAAGAGGGATGCTCATAGTAGCAAGGGCAAAGAACCACTTTCCCCATGAGGGTAGGAAACGTTTCCGGATCCGGTCCTGGCACTCAGAACTTGTGGCACATGCTCAGACCCTCTGTGAATAGCAAATAATCTTGGCCCAGACACAAAACAAGGAGGATAAAAAAGGCTGATATGTTTGAAATGAATAATTCTTGCAAGTAATCACTGCACTTCCTCTAGTCAGGAGCAAAGCTAGTCTGAAATCATCCTATCCACTACTATCAGAGAACAAGAGGTAGAGACCTGGGAATTACCTTGCTGCAGTGCATGAGTTGAAGGGTCATATGTCAAAATATAGATTTTTCCAACAGACCTTTGTGAAGTGAATGGAAGGAAAGGAGGATCCTTGTAGAGACTAGAGGACTGCAGGAGTCATCAGCTGGAATAACTACCCATTCATGAACACCACAGCCCGGGCCTTAAAGCTGCAGTGGTAAACTGCAGAGGGTACACTCAGTATGACAAAATTTGCTTTTGTTTCAAAGGACCTGTGAGATTCTGTAGGTGGGAGCAAGGGGTGGAAGAATAAGGAAGGGTCTTTAAGTTAATTATTTTTATTGCCATCTGTAAAACACACTTTTGGCTTGGAAACTGTGGTCTGTTCAGGGCCAGCACTGTTGAAATATCATTTTCATTCTTGTTTTTATTATTGCTATTTTTCTGCTTTCCATCTTACTTGATTCCTAATTGTTCCCCACTTTACTAGTCCGACTTGTTGTTTTATTATCTTCCTCAAGAGGCTTTTATGTAGACTCTGTAGGTGGAGATGGAGGCTTTGAGGGGGGGAAAAATCCAACAAACCCTTTCCATTACTTTTTTTCCACATTATTTTGTGCACTTATTTATTTTGGTAATAAACACACACAGTATTAAGGGAAGTAAAAAGAAGAAGAAGAAAGAAAGACAAGGAAAGTTAGTTTTGGTTCAGGAAGCCTTAAAGTGAACACCAAGATGGGACTCTTATTATTTTAACATTTGAGTAGCCAGGACACTAAATGAGTCATCATGATTTTGCTAGGCATCTTCATTGTTTCCACGTTCAGTGTTTCTATGGGCTGCACGGAGATGCCATTTTACAAATGTCAGAGCCATACTGGGTATGTCTTAGCACTTGTCTAAACAGACACTGGGGGAGGCATTCGCTGTTGTGAGCCCCTCTCTTCATGCCAGGATGGCTGCAGCAGATCTAGCAATATTTTTCCTCTAGGTCTCAGATGGCCACAGTACCCAGCTCCCATGTTGGCTGGGACAAGGAGTCCCTGGGGAACAGAGGAGTAGAATCCCCATTTTTGCAGTAAAAGAGCTGAGACACAAATGGTTTATTTGTCTAGTTCAAGGCTAAGCAAGAAAACTGCAGCAGGACTGAGGAGCCCTCTCAGATCCCAGGCATGACAGATGGCTAAGCCAGCAGCACCACTGCTCTTTCACTCTGAGCTTTTAGCAAAGGAAGAGCATAAAATGAATGTACCTCTGCATATCAGCAGATGCTGGAGGGGAGATTTGTTTTCCTGTTTTTTTGCAATATCTGCTTAGCTCTGCTGGAGGCTGAGTAAATGGAGATAAAATGCTGAACCAAAGCAGCAACACCCACTGATGCAAATTTTTCTTGGTCAGTGCTCATGGACACCTTAATCTTCTGCAAAGAAGGGAGTATCTGGTGCTTGGGTACTAGAAAACTGTGAGTTTGCTTCAAAGCCTGGTAATTTGTCACGGTCCAGCCAACACATAACAAGAGAATATCCAACACAAATGTAATCTTCTGAACACTTAACAGAGATGGTCTCTCAGAAGAGCATAGGATACAGCCCCCCCTCTTTACCCAGCCTTGGTGGCCCGGTGATCTTCAGTTCTCCTGAAAAGCAAAACTCCTTACCCACAACTTGCACCAAGACAGTCTCTATGGAATAATGCAACAGTCACTCACTTTAGCGCTCTCAGCTTCATACTAGCTTGCAACACAGGCTCCATTGACAGACAAATTAGTCGAGTCATCATTTGAAGGATTCTCACTGCTAATGATCTCTGGTCCATGAAGGCAAGTCTAAGGACTTCAGTCTATTCAAAGCCATTCCACATGAGGAACCCAGCTGTTGATACAGCTGGCATCAGTAAAGCATTTGTAACATAGAGTCCAAAAGAGATCTGTGTGTAAAGCTCAGTGCTGTTGAGAAATGATGTAAGTCAAAGACCATGCTGTTTACATAAGCTTGGCGATGAATTCTCACTTAGTCCTCCTTGCTGTCCTGCCAACACAGCCTACTAGAGCTGAAGAGATTGCAAAAGCACACTTGGCAATGCACAAGGTTCCCTCCAGCAAGAATAATACTGTAGATTTACAGCCACAAGGAGGAAGAGACGATGATGGTAAAAGCAGGATCCTAAACAAAGGCAGACCTACCACGGGCAAGGAGGCATGAGTAGATCCAGGATGCCTCAGTGAATGGTAGCGGAGTATTTGAACCTTCGGCGTGCACCAAACAAAAAAGGGTGGGAGGTTTCTCAGAAAGTGGGACTCAGACATCTTCATGCCAATGAATGTGGTATATTAGGAAGGGGCCTGTTAAGTGCATTCCTTACCAGCTGAGCACGGGGCTTAAACACTGCTAGGGAAGTCACCTCCATGGAAAGGACCAATTGGGTTCCAGGACCTTGCTAAAATAGATCAACTTCATTGCATAGCTGAGATGCCAAAGGATCCTATTGGGAAATGCCCTGCATAAATGAGTTTGACCAGGCTGGAATAAGTTATGGACTCAAGGAAAGGAATAAGAGGAACTAAGACAGGAATCAACTTCCCTGGGTAGAAACCAGGGAAAGCCAGAGATCTGCCTATCCAAAGGGCAAGGCAAGGGCACAGTCAAGAAGCAGAGAAGGAAGGAAGATCCTGTCTAAAAGATAAGATGATCAGATGATCTGATGATAGTTGGAGGCTGGGAAACCAGAGCCTATAATATGAGGTGGTGGCTGTGGCAAGGTAAAGAGAGGGAAGGATCAAATCTAGAACCAGGGCTGGAGAAGGTGGAGGCTGGATACTGGATTACACAGAAATTAGAGTACTAAGAACACAATAGTCTTAGGCACTAGGGCCAACAGGTTAGGCAGCCCAGAGTGATAGCTGAAGTGCTGAGATGGATGCTGGAAAGCCTGTCTTCTCCAAGCTGTTGCAATTGTGTGCTTGCTTCTGTTTGACCTGCTCCCACCTTGGACCAGTTAGGCTGTGTTGCACTGTAAGAGTGAATCAGGCCCAGCAACATTTGCTTGCTCAGTGCACAGAAGGGATTTTTGAGAATTGATTAGCTAATATTTGCACAGAGCTTTAACGTGTCAAGGGCTTGGTTTTACTGGGCTTTTCACTGCTATACAGTGATCTGCAGGTTGAAAAAAGAGAGAATATTTTGGGAAGCAGTGTCTTAGCTTGCTGGGTTACAGGGCTAGACCTGTTCTCCTATCCAGCCTTGAAAGAAGAGTTTGCGATGAAGCTGAAATGCCTCTTCAGGACCTCACTCTTCAGTTCACACACTGGACTTGCTATACCCTTGGAAATAGCCATGGCTTTCTGGAGGGCACAGGATACCAAGACTGGTTCAGAAGTGATGTCAGAGGAGCAGTACCAGAACTTTCCACTCTCTGTAACTTATATGCTAACGCTACACGAGCTGTTTTGACAACAGCACAGACAGCATCCCATGCACGTAAGGATGGCTGGGAGTTGTTGCTGTTGACAGTAGTGCAGTATTTGGCAAGACCCTCAGAAAGAACCAAAAGAGAAGATTCAGGGCCATTCACAACCCTTGTACCAGTCAGACTGGACCTTCTCTGCTCTCCCTGAAAGCCTATTTGCTCCAGCCTTTTCCCCTGCCCCCTTCCACAGCCTCCTCCTTCAGCGCTGCTCTTCAGAACCTCTCCTCACCACTTCCCCTCTGCTTTCCTCTGGGGGGAAAAGCCTGTCTCGAGGGCTGATGAAGAAGCCGCCTGTGTTCTGCCACCTCACACATGCAAGCAGAAAGGCTCATTGCCTGAACTCTCCAGGTAAACTGTGCCTCTGCCTTTCCTCCACCTTGGGCTGTGTGTGTCTAGGCTCCCCTCCTTTGAGCTGTTACCCAAACAGGTCTGTGTTGAACTTCTCTTGCCTGCTCTGTAGCTATTAAACCAGAGATGAATGCGGCTTAACAGGCCAGGAATCCCTCAGATATCAGTTATTACTGCTAATGCCCAGTTTGTTTTGGAATTAACTATCCTTTGCTTTCCATAAAAATGAAGAATCTCTTACTGCTTCCTGGTAATCAGGAAGGGGGGCCACATTTGCCACATGTTTGATAAACATTAATGTCTCTATCTTAGAGCATAAATTATTAGAAAGGATAAAGAGGTAGTACATGGTCTTCTAGGACCTCATATGTGCTTCCCTCATCCCCAGGGTGATACACTGGCCCTGTGAGGCCTTGGCACTCTGATGCTAGTCTGCTTTTCACACCTGTAGCCTGGCTCACTGCAAACCTTGCAACTCCTAGCCACCTTCTACAAATGGACAGACCGGAGGTGGAGCAAGGCAGTATCTTAAAAGCTTTTTGGCTGATCTTTTTCCATTGCAAATATGGGTATCTCTGCCAGGAGTCCTGCCCCTGAGGACAAGAGCACCCTCTGTCTGTGTGCTGACAGACCCTCCTGAAAGAACCTGAACTTCAAAGTTAGGTAGGAGCCAAATTACTTCTCAGGCACCTCTGACAGGGACTAGGCTAGTTAAGAGGAGAGATGTCAGCACTGTCATTGGAAGGCACACAGTATGTCTCACAGGGGACTCCTTAGCTGGTAAAGAGAGAGGAAAATGTAGGCCTTTCTGTCTACAGGAAGATATGCCGACTATCCTCTTCATCCACTTGTCATCAGAGGGAAGAAGGGGTAAGGGAGAGAGAAACAAAGCTGGTAATTATCTTCCTTGGGTATCCCAAGATGATTGCAGTTCAAAGTGTTTTGGTCAAGACCTTGCAACACACTTTCTCGCTGCGCTAGACAGCAAGAGCGAGGAAGAATGAGAGAGAAAGCAAGCAAACTAGAGAGTTCATTTCATTGTTAATTAAGTGTCTGGTGCTTAGAAGAGCAATTTCTCCAGCTGCCTCTGGATGGAAGAGGCACTTGTGAGCATTAGGAGAGACTTGTGTAGGTAGCATCTTAATAATGGCAACACACTGCATCCAAAAAAAAAAAAAAGAGAGAGAGAAAAAGGAGGAAAGAAAAAATACAAAGAAGAAATCAAGCTGAGTATCTCACTTGCAAGGCTAGAAACTGGCCCAGAATCCCAAGTAAGGGTGATTGGATTGAGGCTCAGTTTCCATGGGAGATAGCTGATAGGATGTGTCTGGCCAGGTCATGGAGCCAGTTTCCCTAGGAGTCAGAAAAAAGCTATTCTTCCCTTTACCCCCTAAAAATCTGTATGTGCTCCTGGTTTTCTCTTTGTGGGGAGCTGTTCCCAGAGTAATGCAAGGAGTTAACTATCCAAAGCTACCCGATGGTGATAACATTGTGCTTTACCTACTGCTGTGAAAACAGTATGGCCCAGCAGGAGAGGGCCTCTGAACAGCAGTGCTCTCACTGGCTGATCCTATGCTAGCCTGGGAACCGAGGGCTGGTGTCTGGTAACATCTAGGGGTAAAAACACTGGGAAAGACCCAGTGGGAGCGTCTTCATGGGCCTGTTCCAACAGGATGCTGAGTGCCCTGGGAGGTGTGCCCAGTGAGCACCAGCAGCCATGGTGAAGAAGGAACTTTCCATGAGAAGAAGGAACCACCTTTGTCAAAGCAGTGAGCTAAGGCTCAGAGACCAGCTTTTAGCTCTCAGGCGAGTGAAAAGTTTCCTGCTGGGACACTGCGAGCAAATAGGCAGTACTATCTACAATCCCTGAAGCAAAGCTGTGTGTTGTCCTGGGCTGAGCACTGGCTACTTGGCACTCAATAACATCAGTCCTTTGAGACTCTATGATGAGAGCCTGTGAAAAGCACAGTTCCCTACACAAAGGATAGTTATAGCCAGAGCAACTCCTCCATTCATGCACTGGCTTAGGTTTTTAGACACAGATCCACAAGGGCATTGACATGCTCAAACCCCATCTAGGTGTTGAATGCCTATGGAAATTGGTGGGAATTAAGGACCTCATTACCCTTAGGAGGTAATATCATTACCACTCTTGATAGCTTGTAGTCTGGGTTGCCAGTCAGTGCATTGGAAAGGGATATAGTTCCCTGCACCTCTTCAGTCTGAGCAATTATCAGCTACCGGGGTAAGATTAAAAATACTAAAGTGCTGATGAAGATGTACAAATTTGGCCCAGTAGGAAATCTGAGTGCTGAGCCAGTTGTGAATTTTCTCCTACATTATCTGCCAGAGAGCAGGAGCTGATGTCAAGTAAACAGAGAAAGGATGTCTGTAAATTAAGGGAACACTGAGAAATGTTTTAATACAGAATAACAGAAATTGCCTTCTCCTTCATAAACCATCCTAAGATGCGTAGCTCACAATGTGTGATAGAGACAGGTACAAACGCTTCTGTGCGCTCTGGTTTATAAGTGGCTCTGTAACAGGTGTTATCATTTTGTCTGCTCAGTATTTTAACATCATTCATTTGTGCCATTGCAACGTGGCACAACAACGCATCTTCAGATAATTTACCGGGAAGAAGCAATTGCTATGAATCACATCATATTGTCATTATGAATAAAGTACATCTACACATGCTGCGCCTTCAAGGAAAGCATGAAAGAGACGTGCTCACCATTCAGCTTCTTCCGGACCCTCATTTACTTTTCTCTTTTCAATTCCAGTTGTTCTCAGTCTGTCCCTGCACAAATAATCACATCCCAAGGCTCCAAGGTTTTTTTTGCCTCCCTTTTATTCTTTCTTTTCTTTGTTTACCAGTCATAAGGGCTGGCTGACCATGACTTGTGGGTTTTCTGGAACGAGGAGTATAGCTAGCTGGTGCTTATAGGTGGATGCTTTCGTGATTGACTTTAACAGCATCACAGAAAAGTTATGGTTGTATGGGACCTCTGGAGGTCATCTAGTTCAACCCCTGCTGAAGGCAGGGCTAACATGCCTTCTACCTACTTTATACCCCTGCAGTCTGGGAAATGGAAACCTATAGAGATGTAGAAAGGATGGGAAAAAGAGAGAAAATCAGAATAGCCCTTCACACTCAGCAGTGTGAAGGTCAAGGTAGTGTGCCTGGATTTTGGAGATGCTAGTCCTGTTTCTGTGTGATTCAGAGTGATCTAGAATATATGCTAATTAACTAATTAATTAATTGTTTAAAGTAAATCTCAGATCAAGAAATCGTGCTCTCAACCAGAGTAAGCATATGACCTTGAGCCTCTTATATCCTAAACCTCCTAGCCCTGGCCATCTCCTCAGCACTCACCCTTGTTTCTCAAAGCTCAGGTTTTAACCAGAAATCAGATGTCCCGCTTCCGTTTCTGAGATGCAAGTCCCCCATACTTTGAGTTTGCTCTGTCACATTTGGGGAAAAAAAAACAAAACAGAAAGCAAAAGACAATTTTCAAAACCTCAGAAGTTGACACAAAATGAAATTGCTATTTTCTCCTCCTCTTTCACTTTCTTAAGTTATTGTTCTGAGAGATCTTGATATTTTTTATTTTTCTCTCTCCCCACCCCCCCTTTCTATTTCATTTTCTGTCTAGTCTCTCACTCTCTCTCTCTCTCTCTCTCTCTCTCTCTCTCTCTCTGACAATTCGGCCTGGCTGCTATCCAACAGGCCTGTCCAGTTTCTCCCTACACAAGCGCATAACACAAAAGAATACAAAGAAGACTGGAAATGCAATTATAAAACTGTCTCTTCCACCCAGGCACAGTATTTTTAGACAGCAGCCTCCCTTTCAGCACAGTGGGAAGGAAAAAAAAAGTGAGCTAGAGCCCTTCTGAGCAATGTCATTATTTATTCTGGATGAAATGTCCTGCAGGAAACTTCAATTAGACCACATGTACGATAAACTAACAAAACAGGCTGAAGGAAAAAATTAAACAAATAAAAAGGGCAATGCTGCAATTACTTATATTTCTTAAAGTCATAACTCTTGGATGTTCAATATGTGCGTGTGTGTGTGTATGTGTGTGTGTGTGTGCAGACTGACATGTGCAGGCACATGTATACCTGTACTATGGAGGCATTTATTTTATTAAAAACGTATTAAACGGTCATCTAACTAACTTGCTTAATTGCAGAAAAGTAGAAAAGTAGGCAAAAGATTTGTCATGAGATCAACACTGTCTGAAAATATGGCATCAGCAATTAAAAGAAATAGCCAATCCACCAGCTGCTGAGCTGCAATCTATAATCCATGTTGCAACATTCTGCTGATGTCTTGTGCATCCTTCTCCAATACTCCTAATACAAAAAATATCATTTCAGAACTCAAGTGAAAATCCCTGAAGTGAATGTTCCCAATTTATATAGCAATATTTATCAATAAACATACAGCAAAAATAGAGAACATACATATAGAAGAAAGAAAATCTAAAGCAGTGGACTATGAGTTTGGTTGTGACAAGCTGGACCTGCTTATTGATGGAGAGGACTATGAAGCATAATTTCCATTATGTGTGGCATTTCCTACATTCCCATGGAGAAAAGTAAGTCTTTTTGTGTTACTCTTGCACTGCAAACACCAGGCAGGTGGAGAGCCAAAATGTATCTTCAGATACTCGACGGCCTTCAGATGGGAGCAGGGACTGGAGCGTGCTGCAAAATGAAGTGTTTTAGCTGATCGCAGCTCTCACATGAACATTCATTCGAGTGTGCCTCTGTGCTGCCACAGGCCAATAAATCTAGCAGGAAAAGGAGAGTTCAATCTCACGGTCTTGTTCCACCTTTGGGGATTTGTTGTGATGAGATAGTCAACAAAAGTGCAAATGAAACCATCAGGATGAAGATACGATTTGTTAAGGATTGCACGGCCCATCCAAGAGCAATCACTGTCATTCACTAGCACCTCTGGATTTGTGACCTTGAGATGAAACTTGAAAGGCCTGTCCCTATGATCCAGGCTTTTTCCTGGCCTTTTGAATCCTCCCGGGGACATATCCCATCTTTCGCCTCTGCTTTTCTCCGACAGGCCAAGACTGCTCACCTACAAATGCACAAATCAGTTTGGACAGAGGTTTTTACTGAGAGACTTCCCATGTAATTCTAATGTCCAAATTATGTGGTGTCAAGCATGAGATCCTTTTCATGCAGAAACAGGAGAGACTCTTTTCTTCTTCTTATGGCTGGTTACAGACATTTTCTTACCCTAGATCATATCCTGTTACTGTGCAGCTTTCTCAGCATGAATCTTTCATTATGGTGGGAGTGAAATATGATTGGCTGCACTTTCCTTGACATCAGCAGGTAGTGAGGATGCTGTGGGCATCTCAGGCACGTGCTCCTATTCAGGCTGTTGCCACAGACTATCCACACACCTTTCTAGCTAGTTATCTTTCAGATGGAAAGAGGAAGGAGAATTGTCACTGAGTTTTTAGCCATTGGTTGGAACCACAGTAAGTTTTTGCTCCAGTGAGATCCCTGCTGAAGTTATTACTGATCTAAGACAGACTGAAGCCAAAGATTATCTTTAAGGCAAATGGATCTGTAGGAAAACAAGACTGAGCTCTTACTAAAGACTAACTCCCTCATCCTCCACAGCTAATGTGACAATTTTCTGTCAGCCATGGATCATCTCAATCTTTGAGTACTCTTTCGGCATTTAGGCAATGACAGGTGAAAAGCATTACTATTGTTTCTTTCCTACTTGGCTCTTGAACACTTAATGGTGTATTGGACCAGAGGTGTCGAAAGTTCATGTGGGTTAAGACTTTCAAGTGCTCCCAATATACAGAGGAGTTTGCACCTCAGATTCTGACTTTTGACCATCTGTCATTTTTAATGCACTAATAAAAAGATGATAGTGCCATAGGACCCCATATGACAAAACTTTACCATAAACATCTTATTGGAAATGTATGCTTTGGGGGATCCTATTTTAGCCTATACAGCTCTGGGTTTGCTCTCCTTCCATACCAGGACTGAAGACAAAATCCTCATTGTTTCCAGATGCCTGAGAATAGCTTTGAGCACTTATAGGAGTGCTTTGAGGACACCATGGGGTCTCCTCCTCTGCAGCCTTTAGGACAAGATGAGACAATCATCTGTCAGGACTGATGCAGGAAAGGCTAATGCTGCCCAAGACTCAGGGAGCAGCCTAGGGGCCTCTGTGGTTTTCTAATGTTTTATGTGGTTCTACTTCTAGTCAATTGTGGAAACAACTGTAGAAATGTGGAACCATTTCTCACAATTTTTGGTAGACCTGACACTTTTCTGTTTGCTGCACAGGTAAACTTTGATTCAGTTTAACTAAGAGATAGTAGGGGAGCAGGAGGACTCCAGGAAAGCAGGGGTTTGGGTTGCTTCAGACATACTGTAGTCCTTACTACAGCACAGCATCTAAGCCTGTGCTCAAGGATAAACACCTACTCCAAGTTTCACTGGCTTACCCAAGATTTAATCCTATCAGTTTAAGCATATGCTTATGCACTCTGCTGAATTCAGTCCTTGAACTCACTAGCCTGTTCCCGTGAAGGAAAGGTAAAGATCACCAGTGCTTTAATAAGAGCAAGATAGGGCTTCTGGCCTTCATGCAAATATCCTGATTCAAAGGAAAAAAAGGGAATACAAAGAGAAGTTCAGAAAGGATCTGCTTTGTCAGCAATGTTGGCTCCAGCTACTGTGTTTTTCAAAGTATAACGTGAATGTAGCGTATTAACATACAGTTAACATACAGGCACTTATATTGGATGTATATGCAATATCCATTCCTACTGCACATTGATTTCTGTCTGATAAACATAATACACACTGACGAAAGGTGGCAGAACCTGAAGGGAGCCTGGCTTATCAGCCACAAACGTCTGGAGGAATCAGAAGCTGAAATCACAGGATAATAATATTTACATTTTTAAATGGACCTGCCACGTGCGTCAAATCACAGGCAGCATCAATCCTGCTGCCGTTGCCCCATAGCTCATCACATCTCACATCCTCAAACATCTTCATCTAGGGAAAGGAAACAAATTTAGCATACATGAAAGTTAGTGCCGTGAATTGATATAGACACAAGATGCTGGTGCACTCCAGGGAATTGACGATAGCTGGGGCTCAGCGCATTTCACTCCCTCTGTGAAGGCAACGTATTTACAGATGTGGAGACACAACCTGCTGCTCTGCAAGGTGGATCACCTGAATCCTAGCTATCCTTACCCTCCTGGGATCACTTTTGGCTGAGCTAGACTTTACACTGCTGTTCTGTTAGTACCAACAGTCAGATTGGTCCATCTGCCAGCATCCCTTTGACTCGTGGAGACCTTAGGTACATGAAGGGGTACCGTTTTGCAACAATAAAATATTCCCTGTTAATCCACCTTGCAAGCACCTGAAAGGACTTAACTACATGTACCATACAAGCACCCTGCTGAGACAGTGGGAATAGGAACAGACCTGTAATTACCAAGTAAAGACAATGAAATCACACGTACTCCCACCACCTGCGGTTCTAAATGAGGAAAAGTGTTAGTTACACTGTTGTATTTCTATAGCATCTCAAGAGAAAAAACAGAGGGCGTAATGAGCTACTAGACTTGTGATAAGCTTATAAGAGGTGGAATTAAAGTGCATTCACAATTTACCCCAATCCCCTGTTCAGCAAGGAGGGACACAGAGGGAAGTGCAATTAAACTTTCGCACTTCCCCTTCAATTTGGGGAAATGAAGAGCATGCCTGAGAGAACAATTTTCTGTAGTTTCACAGACCCCAGCCATTTGCCACCCCCCCAATGGAAAGATGTAACATGAAGAGAGCAAAGGCACACTGTAGTGGCTGGAAACGTTTGCAATAACATTGCAAAAGAACTGAATCTGGGTGGCTTGTGCTGAATTTTAATTGACAGGTGCTCACTTTACCCTAAGGAGAAAAGGTGAATTCAGAACCAATACCAAAGCTGCCATTTGAAAGGCATCTACAGAAAAAGTTACTTTATTCTAATGTAGGCTTAGGAAATCATAAGATGAATATGAAAATAGAATGAGAAAAAAATATGTTCCCAAAAGTAGGTTCTCCTCTGAAGAAAAGCTCTGCTGAGGGGAAGACTGGGGGGGTTTCATGTCTTTTAATACCTTATTTTCAGTACCTTTTAAAGATTATTCATTCTGCAAGTTTTTGTCTTTGTTCCTTTCTTTGGTTACTATTGATTTGGTGTTATGTGATTGGGGGCCCTTTTTTTGTCGAAGGGTTTGTCGATGTATGTGATTCTTTCAGTGGAAAGGTCCTTCTGAAGAGGACGTGGCCACGGCGTTTCCTATGGATGCTCAGAATTTGTATTCTGTTCACCTGGTAACATCACTCAGCCTTTTCACTGGGGGCTCAGACTGTGGCATAGCTAATTTAAAAGTTATCAAACATGAATTTTCATATGGGCAAGAGCATGGGGCAAAATTACAGTCCACATTATCTTATTAATTTCATCAATAGGGCTATTCATTTGAAGCATCTTCCTAGGTCAATGGGTAAATATTTTAATTCCTTCTTCAGAAGGAGCAGGTTAGAGAAGCCTCTTTAGAAGTGCATTTTAGACAGATTTCTAAATTGAAATTTCTGTGAATTTAAAACTGAGCTTTTGACACTAAAAATTGTGCTTTGGCCTCATTCTAAGGAGAGAGAGTTAATCTGTTCTGGACAGACAGGCCCTTTGGAAAACATTCACTTAAAAGAAGAAGAAAAAAGACTCCTGAAAGACATTTTCTTTATTCACAGAAAACAGAATGTCATGGAGAAGATGATGAGGGACTATGTATATAATCATGTATTTATTTATCGGAATCCCACACTGCAAATTTTGCAGGTACAGAAGATGAACGAGAAAGATAAGGCACTGAAGTGATTGTTTAAACTGAAATTGAGTCTCACCCACTGCAGAGTTTGAATTAAACAAAAATAACCCAAAGCAGCAATGTAATAACCTTAAGTGAGCCTCTTTTTTTAAGCAGCTTAGACATAATGGAATTCTCTCAGCTTTTTACAAATGTTCCACATACGTTCAGATAATCATCAAACTGCCAGGCTTTCCTTGCAGAAGACTGAAAATAAACACTGATCTCAAAATGTGAGGACGTCTTCTCCTTCCTTTTTGCCATACATCCAGCTGCTTTATGTTGTTCTTCATCAAAGTATCTAAGTGCTTTCACTAGACCAAAGCATCGTGTTTTTATAGACATATAAATATGTTTTATAGCCACTATAGGAATTTCTACGTTATAATAGACTAATGGTCCACCCAAGTCAGATACTCCGGCTCTTATAGTGATCAGTGCTAGGAGTTTCCATGTAAAGGAGGCCTCTAGTGTCTCTTTGAATTAGATAACCTGTAAATTGTGTAGCATTACGGGTGCTGACTTAATATTTTTTTCTGGTGAGTGCCACTGTAAAGACAGCATGTCAATAAAATAATTATTCTTAATTGGTAGCTATCATTTTCATTTTCAAAGACACAGGGTAAAAGCAAATAGCAGCCTCAAAAAACAGAGAATCAGAAGATAAGGAGAAAGAACCTAATAGGGAAGCTGATTAGAGGCAGAAGTATAAATCCCACCACAGATGAGCCTAAAACAGAACTCTAGTCAAATCTGGTCAGCGCTGACTTCCAGGACCTTTGGGTTTGAATTTAGCAACTTGGACCTACCTGTCATTTAATTAGCATGTATTAGCTATGTATACAATTTTAGCAAAAGTATCTTGATTATCCTAGCCCTGAAAAAAAAACCATATGGAACAACCTATTTTGTTTAGGTGGTCTATTTATCTGAGAGGCAAAGAAAATACATGGATTTGGAAGACAGCACTTGGGATGTGGCTGGTAATTCATTTAGACCCTTCAGCTTTGCTAAACTGGGTAGCAGCAGCGCAGAACAGCTCAGAAATATGTTCACTCACACTCTGTTACTAAATGTTTTCCAAGCACCATGGAGAGCCTCTTCTTCAGCTGAGCTTGCTGGTTCTCAACTTTGAAAGTTGTGCATCGCGTGACGTGCCAGCCAGCATGGTGCAGCGTGGTGCCTGATGACAGAAGGCAAATGTGGTGCCTATGCTGATGCATTCTTTTTCTATCAAAGGGAACAGTGCAGGGACTTGAAAGAGACTCCCAGCAACTGAATAACACAGTGTCAGTTCCTCTAATGAATGCCAATCCTGAGTGCATGATGGGTAATTAGTGACTTTGATACCTGTGGGGAGCAGGTCATGATTTTGCTGTCAAGGAGCTTCCATGCAAGAGACACATCATTACTCTAGTCACTGCGGATTATTACCATACCTGCTCAGTGCAATTTTATATCACTTTCTGGGAGAAAAACAAAAATGCTGCATAGGGGTTAGAGAGGTTCTCTCTCTTTTTTTTTCTTTCTGCTTTGCTGAGGAAAAGGAAAGCACCTCCGTGTTTCTACACAAAGCTGTCTCTCTTATAAGGAGAAGAAAATGAGGGAGAGAAGGAACGTGACAAGTATCCACTGAAAACAACTCTTTAACCGACAAAGCACATCTGCAATGTGCCTAGATCAGTAGAGATCAATGGAAGATGATGTTACTGTGATGTCTGGGCATGCATTTGCCCATCTTACTTGTCCAATATAGGAACAACACATTCCTCTTGGATACATCCCCAGAGTCAGAGGAATTCAGCAGATGTCCCTGATCTCTTAAGAAAATGCTGAAGTAATCAGAAAGGTAGATGAAAAGACAAAGAAGAAATTGTAGAAGCGAGCTAAGTTACATCCTTGGGAAGATGAGGTAGTTCCATTGGCCCCTGTTCAGAAAAACACTCAAATGTGCAGCCTGAAATGCTCTGCTGAGCCGTGATGGACCGCTAAGCATTTTCTCATCTCCTGGTGTCTATGAAATACTCACTGGCAAGGCTCCACCGGAGATGCACAGTTTGCATACAGCTAGAGATGTATCCTGCGCTGTGCTGTGATCTCTGAGGTGCCCATCAAGGTTAACGATGGTAGGCTTGTTAAGTCTTTGAGGCAGAAGACTGAGTCAGTTGCATACATATCTCAGTACAGTGCCTAATTCAGGAACTGATAGCCAATCTCTTTCCTCATTTTAAATGCAGTAGATGTGGTGTAAACCAAATCTTTTGCAAAAATGGGATGAGAAGGAAAAGGAAGAGATTTACTCAGAACTATCTATGCATTTGCCATGGCTCACGCATGCTCGCTTGGTTAAATAGCTTTTTGTAGTATGGAAATGTGCTGGGTAATTTATTTCCTTTTCATAAATAAAAGATTTAGGATGGAAGAATGGCTATTTTTGATTATACAAGTTATTACACCCTAATGGTTGAAGCAAAGATCGCAGTTCAGTTTCCTGTGGACAGCTTTGACTGTAATATCTGCTCTGCAGGAGGCTGCTGCTCATACGGGTGTCTATGCAGCCCTTAACTTGGAGGCTTTAGGTATCTCAGGATCATGTGGATTTTATTCTCATAGTTCCCAGCAAATGGGGGCACGGGGATGCATTAAGTCACCTGTCCAAGCTTTAGGGTAAATATGAGGTGGAGCTGGGAGTGAATCCACGGTCTCTTGAGTCACGGTAGGGTACCTGTCCCACCAGGCTCTACTCCCGTTCTCCAGGCAGAAACACATTTTACACTTCTCCTTGCACCTCATCCTTGCCAGCTACTCTTGCACTCATCCTTGCCAGCTACTCTACAACATGGCAGGAGCCATTTTCCCAGGAGCAACACAGAGCAGGCAGGCTGAGCATCTTCCCAGCCTGCAATCTTGTGGTGTGTTCTCACTTCCCAGGTGAGGACTCAGCCTTCCTCATGGCCCTTCCTCTCCTGGTAGTAACCTGAACTGAGAGACTGAACAGTCAATGAGACTCTGTTAAGAGTCTCTCTGATAAGAGGTCTGAGAGACCTCTGTTAAATCTAAACATGATTTCTTTTCAGTTTAAGGATGCTGGCAGCGAAGTTTGGTAGAGCAAATTCGACCTTCTGCTGTCCAGCAGACAACTAGGCTGTGGTTTCCCCGTTAAGTGAAATTTTTATTAGCCGTATGTTTCCTATTTGGAAGAAGGAGCTTCTCTACCCCAGATTATTCTCTGTGTGCACAGAGTATAGTTACACTTTCAGTTGGCTTTTCCTCCATTGCACTCTTCAGTTATTGCTTATTTATAACATCTGAGACATGAAACTTTTCCAATAATGGTCCTGACAATTATAGCCATCTCATTCAGTGTTAACAGACTAGAGATTGTATCCTGATTCAGGATCAATAGGATGTTAAAAGAATATACTTATTAAACTCAATAAGAACAAGTTACTAGTTAATGATGTGAAAATTATGTTACCAATAACTGTGTAATTACATTCTTATTAATGCATTCAAACATCTTGCCATTTAATTGGCATTTAACAAGCTCATTATAGCAAGATAATTAGATAGCCATTAATTGGTAAAACACGGACTGACGTGTAGTATGTTAATAGATGTCTAGTGTGGTGTAGTTGTATTGCTATATGGTAATTTAATGCTTTCATGCTCCTATCAATTAGGTCGTTTAAAATATACAAATGTAATGTATTATCAAGTGATTGTATATTTGTTGGCAAAGTCATCTTAACTGAATCAGAGTCATGTATTATTTGCATACATGTTTATCTTATATTTCAGTACAACCTCTGCTGGTATTTGTAGGAACTACAATGAATTAGTAAGTTCCTAGGACTCCATTTAGTCACTACATTAGAATACAGAGCAGAAGCAGGCAACCTACAATTCATGACCAACATGTGGCTCTTGAGTCCCCTGATCAAAAGAAAGGCCCTGGTAGAAATAAACCAGTAGGAATTGCTGAGGATGACATCATTGACGTGCCCAAGGATGCAGCTACATGTCCAGTCCAACCCATCCTACAGCAAGGTGTTGGGACCGATGGGGAACTGTTATCATCTCCCACCTGTGTGCCACTGTGAGAGCTGGGCTCTTTGTGTCTGTGGCCATACAAAGATCTTGAGGTGCAGCTTGTTGGATCAGGAAAGCTGATGCTCTTCTACTAAGGAATATGGTAACTGAAAATCTTGTGGTATGCACAACAGTAAAACCTTGACTGTCTTGTTCTGCAGTAAATCCATGGATGGCTGCTAAGTGATATATAAACATACTGGCCAACTCATTATCTTAATTATCATTCCCTGTGTCAGGACTGTGACAGCTCAGCTTACCGTGACACTCAGAGTATGATCTGGAATTATGCGCTGTCCACTTGATGTTAGAGCTTGTTGGCATAAACATAATACCTCTTTCTTTCTAAGAAGGTTGTCAGATGCGTTGAAACAGGACAGATAGATAGTTTAAGGATGTAATATTATCATTATGTGCCCCACAGTAGCAGCTAAAGGTCCAGAAAAAAGTCAGTTCCCTTTTAGTGTTAGGCACTATATAAATGCAGAGAGAGAGACAGCTGCTGTTCATCAAAATGAACTGGACAGCCACAGAGTAGTGGTGGAGAGTGAATGTCAGAAGGGGAGAGAGGACAGAAATTAATCCTGCAATCCATGCTAATACATGGAGACAAACAGGATTTTGAAATGATGCTCTGAGATGCCTCATTACCAAAAGATAGAAGGGGAACGTCTCAGAGTTATGAGGTACCCCAATTTGTTGCATCATTCTAACAAAATGTTGTCATGAGTAACATCTTTCTGTGGCACAGCTCCCTTCAAGCCATTCAGCACTTTCAGCCCTTGTATCTATATTAACATACTGGCATAGCCTACATTATTAATAGTTCTTCGGTGGCACGGAGGCGTAGAGATATTCAAGTCTATAGCGATGAACTTCCTGGGATTGACTCGTCTGTTCTCAGGATAACAACTGAGCTCATTGTGCAGAACAGGAGATCTGAATTAAGCATAGAATCATACCAGAAATAATGAATAACTTATAGTACATTTCCCCAGCTATCACAGGATTGTTCCCAATGGTGTATTAAATGGAAATGATAATGTGAACCTGATTACAATGACGATGTGAATTTTGTTAATGTTGATATCCCCAAATTAGCTCAGAGGGGGAAGTTTCAGCTCAAGTTTTGCAAAACAGTATGTGACTACTGTAACTTTAGAAGAATCCTTTTAATTCTTTTTTCATTATTTTTAATTTCAAAGACTAGGAAAATAACAAGAATGATTGCTTCACTAAAAATAGCCGCTACGTGACCATGGAAATATGAGCTTTCTTCAAGGAGACACTCACCACTGCAGGGTATACAACACTGTGCTATATTTTGCTTAACTGTGGCGTCATTCATCTGAGTGTAGGTAGTTCAAAAAGGCTTGTAAATGTGGTGAGTTTTTCTTAGGGGAAAGTTGTAGCAAGGCACCATGGAGAATGATATGTTTCTTCCAGCTATTATGATAAGAAAAGACATTTAAAGTAATGGGAAATACAGAGGACAGGTTGCTTTGAAAAAGCTTATGACTGGAAGAGCTGTGCGTCAGCTGAGGTGCATGGCTTGAGGCCACAATGATGGAAGAGCAGTTGCAGTTCCCAGGAATGGGATGTTGCTGGACAGTTCAGAATTTAGGGTTATTGGGAGAACTTTGATTGGGACGGTGAACCAGAATGGAAGTGCATCCCCAAGTTTTGGTTAGTGGCCCGGATTGCAGTAGTAAATGGTTGGGTTGGGGAGGGTGTAGCAAGATGAGGGTGCATTACCAGAGCTTGGCTTGCATGGCTGTGGGTGGTCAGGGAGCCTGGCAGAGGAGCAGGGCACAGTGGGAACAGGGAGGCTCCAGGCATGGCGACTGCTGGCAGGAGTGACAGGGGGCCCCATGGAGGGAGCCCTCTCACCATTCTCCTCCTGGGCCTGTCTCCAGCGAGTATTGTGTAAATTGCAGTGCCATAATCAGCAGATTCTTACTGTGCCACTGTCTTACTGTGTCAAGTTCGAGAGAGAGCATCTATCAAAAGGGAAACTTGATCTATAGCAAAAAGGCTGCTCTGTAAGTACAGGTCAGATGAGCTCACAAGACAAACTTTCCTGCAGCTCAGGTAACTTGGAAAAGTGCCCTTAAATGCAATGGGAACACACGGTGATGAGTAGAACAGGTTGCTCACCTCCGGGCATAATAATTCCTGCGTTTTTCTCCCCCCTCCCTTTTATTTTGCATTAGCAGCCAAGAGCAGGTAGGCAGCCCTTGAAATCATTTACTTGCTAGCCTTGATATACATCTGGGATCAGGAGAGAAATCAGATTAAGCTTGTTTGTGTGTTAAATGTTTGGGAAAAAATGACTTGTTCTAATGAGGGGCAAAGGCTGAAATGTGCTCCCCAAAGCAGACAGCCCTTCTGCTTTCCTGGAGCGAGAACCTGAACAGATTCTCATCCCTCCAGACTCTTCTTGCGTCGCCATGCTGCCTTCCCACCCTTCCAAGTTGCCCTCTACCTCCCTCCACTAGAAAAAGACAGGATTAAGAAAAAAAAGTACTCCTAGCAAAATGCCAGGGTTTTAAATTAAATTTAAAACAGTTTAATTGCCTAATTGCTCAGCTATTTTGTGCAGTTTATTAACAGAAGCAATTCTTCGGCAGTCATGCCAACATAGCAGAAAATTGGCATTTGAGCCAGCGGGAATTAAAGAGGCAGAGTGCGGAACTAAAACAAAAAGAATGCCTCGAACCTAGTGGAACAGACATTTGAGGCTTTCATCTCATTTTTATCTCACTCCCTAATCTGCTGTAGAAAGATCAAGGCTTGGTTTTGCTTTTTAGTGTGGGAATGACAGTTGCTCATCACCAGTGTCTTTGCATTTAGAAAAGCGCTGGGTTCCCAAAGAAATGAATGTCTAAGGAAGCAGCACATTTACAAAGAAAATAAAATGCAATTCTTGCCAATAATATTGGCATCTTTTAAAAGAGTTAATTTGATGGCATTTTTCATAATAAACTTCACTGTTAAATGTGTGTGTGTTTATTCAAACAAAACTAGCAAATCATCCATATAAATGAATGCACGCACTGACTGAATAGAAGAGATTAATATCCAGTTACAATACACCACACTCATCATATGCTCTATCCTTACCATAGAAAGAGAAAAAAAGAAAGAAGAGGAAACTAGAAGGCAGTTATGATGTAGAATAAATAATCCACTATTTATTATCTTTAAAAGAGAAATTCTAGTCAACCATGGATGATGCTATTGCTCTAAATTTTAGGGCTGCATCAAGGTACCCATTTGTGAAGCTGCCGTTACATCCTTGCTTATATATTCTCTCTTTTGGGGTAAGCAGTCACTTGGGAAGCTCTCATGAAGTTTTATGCAGCAGAGAGTGTAAGAAGGGAACCCTGGGCAAGCTACTGGGACTTCATTGTATGTTTATTTCTTTTACATATGAAGGATGGAAATGATTCACTCGCTCTGGGGAGGATTCCTACAGCTTTGATGAATCTACAGTGTTGTAACCCACACGATCTCAAATTAAGAATCCTGTGCACAGTCGCGATCCAGGAGATGCCCAGGGCAGTTTTGTAATCTGGTTTCGGTGCGAGTCAGAATTATACCCTATGTATTTAAAGCAGTCTGGTTCGCCGTTTTGTGGCCATATGCCTAACTTGCATATGAAATTGCGGGAGCTGCATATGTAAACTATCTTTTTGAGGGTGTCTGGTAAACTGAGGTCTCTTACAGAGATGAACCATTGCAGGTGAAAAAGAGCCAGAGCACAGCCCTTCATTTCTGTGTTGGACAGGCACTTCAGGATGTCCCTTTACAATTACAAGAAGGCCGCCTTGAAATAACAGCTTCATCCTTCAGGCTGCATCAGAACACCACGGTAAAGCAGATTTTTTCCAGATTGCGTTTGTCCCGCATGAATGGGTAGGTTTCCTTGAGAAACTCAAAGCATCCTTCCATTTGGTACTTTTCTCCAAGCCAGCCTCAGAGGGAGGCCAAGGCCTAAAGGGCTGGTGAGCACAGCTCTGGCGGGGAGGGAGAGAAGAAATGTGTGCATCACCCAGGGGCTCCCAGGTAAGGCCACCCGTGCTAACGCACACAGACACAAGCAGCTGGCAAATGATCAACGCGTGACTATGCCTGGGTAAATGGAAGAGGAACATTTGCTAGCTACTGTGAGCAGTGAGCCCAACAAAAGAATTTCTTCATTGAGATTATCCTGATTCTTACAGTACAGATTGTCCATACAATGAGAGAAGAACATCAGCTGATCTCAGTGAGGCCAAAAGCTTCTCAGAAAACTATCCAAATTATTATGACTTTATCCAGGATACCTAAGGCCCAGGTTCTACCTGGTTCTGCCCTGATTTTAGCCCTCAGATAACTCAGCTTTATTCCCGTACATAAAAAGGAGAGGCTATGAATATAAATGCACTATGGATGAAGCCTGCTGTAGGAGAGCTAGGTATTATTCATTAATAGAAAGAGAAGTCTAACTTCTCCCTGCTTGAATTTTTGCAAATACCACCACCTCAGTTTTAGTTCAGCCAAAATATCTCTGATATATTTTGACATATGACATTTTTATGTATTTTTCTGTCAGAAAAACTGACATTTTCTGTGAGAAGCAGATATTTCCTGTGAATAGGTTTATTTAGGTGCTTACTATTTGTTTCAGAAAGCCAGTTTCAGTGGGAAATGTTCAAACTGGCTCCATTCTTTCATCATGTTGAGAGCAGGCAAATTTGCCTCCTCTTCTGATGAGCTTTCATAACTCCATCTCTCATTCACAATCTGCTTGTTTCAGCCCTTGGCTGTAAATATACAGGGAAGCATTGCATGTAGCGGTCAAATTTCTATATCCTCAGGTCAGAAACTCGGGAACTGTGGAGAGTAGTGGCCCTCATGATATTCAAAGCAATTGGCTGGCATTTCAAGATAGAGACAAAGGGGAAGCTCCCAGTTTTTTATCCATTTGCTGCAGGTATGATGGGAAGAGATGAAGAACTTGTTTCTTCAGGGAAAGGACAATTGCAATTTCTTCTGGCTTTTTCACTTCTTATCTAGAAAAATGGCAAAGTGAGCTTTCAACCTTCTACCTTTTTGAAGCTTCTGACACTAGGTGATGACCCCATGTTGATTTTCTCTGAACCTCCCTGTTAATCGCACTGTACCGAGAAGGTTTATCTCGGGCCCTGTCTTTGTTGCTAAGAAAAAGTGCATATTCCCACGGGAAGATGTACGTGCTTGAGTCAGGAGGCGCCTGCTGAGGGAGGGCAAAGAGATAAAAGTGGGATTGGGACATGGAGCGTAAAGTGGCAGATGGTTTTTCTGTGAGCAATAGGCCCATCGTAGCAGTACTGGGCAGTGCTTGGGAGCATGGAAAGGCTTCCTAAGACCTGAAAGCTGAGGTATCTGAAGCCACTGACAGCCATCCAAGGTCTATACACTGTTCAGAGCAGGGTACTGCTGAGCAGAGACAAACAGCAGCACAGGATGGGTGAGAGAGCTGTGAGGAAAACCACCTGTGGGTGCTGTCCCAGGGTAAGACACAGCAAGATCCATATATTAGGCAAGAACACCCCAGGCAGCACCTTTACCCCTTCCCCATTCAACTTCATGCTTGATACCCCAGTCCAAAACCCCTTCGCTGTAATTCTCCTGCTCTGCATACCATCGACAAAGACATCACCCTCTGCTTTACAGATGCTTTCCGGACATGTTTCAGTGATAATGGGACGTGCTATTGAGAGTGACCATGACATTCACTGCCTGCTGCTAGCCTGTCCCCTCTGCCGCTCCTGCCTGATGCTGCAGCACGCTCTGAATGCAGGAGCCCCATGCTCCAGCTCTCCAGAGTCACTGAAGCAGGTAATATGGGAGATGATTGATCATAGATGCCTAGCATGCTTGGGAGTTGCTGCTCTTGCCTCAGTAGCACATGAAAGAACGCCTTGATGCGCCTGAGAAGAAAGCATTTACATTACAGTGAGCCATGACCTAGTTTTAACTCTCTCTTTTATGGTGCAATACAGGTATTGAGCTTGGAGTTCATACCCAGCTGCTGACATGCACTTTTGCAGCTTATACCCAAGGGAGAGCACATCTCAAACATAGCAAAAGCCTGGTCAGCACTCTGGGGAGTTCCTAGCTGTTAAATCTTGATTTCACATAGCCTGCAAGGAGCCCAAAAGGCATCTTACTGCCATTGAATTTCCCTGAGATTTTGACCCTTAAATCCCTTTGATTCTTTTGAGGATCCCAGCTTTCAGCCCTTGGAGGTGGTGACTGCTCGAAGATTTCATACAACAGCCTGGGACTTCTCACAGCTCCAGAGATTTCTGGCTGAAGCAGTGCCATTTGCTTTCTAAGTGGCAGCCCTTTCACCAAGCACTTGCCCTCACTTTCTCCCTTCTAGGTCTGGCACCACTAATCCGCTTACAACTGCCCCATAGCACAAGGTTCACCTCCTTTCTGTGCTCCTTCTGTAATCTCTCTCGTTGGACATGAGTGCAGGTGCACGCACTGGTTTTTCCTCCTCCTTACACATCTGATAGAAGTCAAACTCTCATCCGTGCCTCATTGTCCAGAGAGGTGATGTAGAAGGGAATTGCATGTAGCCCCTCAGATCCATCTTTTTACTCTCTATGTCCAAACTCAGACTATGGATTGCTCAGGTGATCTAGAAAGATCAGTGGGGAAAAAATGATCTTTCAGCTGGCTCATAATTGTGAAAAATACCTTTAAAAAAGGTTTGCGAGATACATTGCAACCCCCCTCCTTTTCATAATGACTTTGGTGAATAGAAGAGCTGACATACAAAGCAGTGTTTCACTTTGGTTTTTCAGTTTTATTTAATGTTTTAAAATGAGTAATCAGAATACATAAAAACCAGAAATTTTCTTTTTAATTAGTATGTTGAGGAAGGACTAGGGGGAGGGAAAGTTAATTACTTTTATTTATTTATTTTTTTCACTGTAACCATTTGCCAACATCTGCAAACTGTTTCAGTTGACCTGACATGGCCTTCTGAGCTGAAAACCACTGTGCTGGCCTGAAAAACGTCACTTGGTTTCCCTCCTCAGTGCAGGGATAAACACATTGAACAAGCACACATTGGGGAGAAGCTGCAGCAAGACATAGTGTCCACCAAAGCCCAGGGGAGACGCCAGCATCTTGCTGCTGGCAGAAGAGTAGAAGCAGGAGGAGAACAGCTCTGGGGGACAAGGGACATTGCATTCCCTTGTGTTGGGCATAGAGATGGGAAGGGGCTCTGTCCAATTTATTATGCCAGAGGGACATTTCCAAGGGTGTGTGGCACAATGATGGGACATGCCAGTGAGCTAGATCATCAGAGCCCTCCAGAGCCTAGGAAATGCTGGATGCACGTTTAAGTTGGAAGTCCTCTCTTCTGGCTTTTCTTTCCCTGCTGTCTCAGATTTCACCCAGAGGGTACCAGCCTCATGGCTTGGATGGGACACCTTCCCAGGATGGCCTTCACTGTGCAGCCAAAGGGAAGGGGCAGGAGATGGCAGGTTTTGATGCTTGTTCCAACAGAGGTACAAAGAAGTGAGGTGTAATCTCTACAGCAAATCTGGCTGAACTTCTCTAAGGATAAAAGAGTAGAGTCCATAAAGTGGGAAAGATCAAAGTGGTGGTATTTAGATGGAGAGTGGAGCTGTGAAAAAGATTTTGCCTTGAGGCAAATCCTAAATTAAGTTTTTGTTTCAGGTTTGAAGGTAGCAAATTCCCACCAGCAGATCCACTGAGGCTTCCACCTCCTAGAAAACACATGATGTGGTGCTGAAAAGCCAAGTCTTTTGTATGTGGGTTCCAAGTAAAGAGTTAACACTTTAGAGGAAAAAATAATAATTGGATCCAAGTATACAAATCCCCACCACTCACACTCAAGTTAATATAGCTTATAGATCAGTGGGAGGTTATGCTCAGGTCATGTCTCTATTTTCCAACGTATCCACTGGGCACAGAACTGGGAAGCTAACTTAGCGCCTGTAAACTTCTCTGATCACTGAAATAACTGGAAAAATCAAACATGAATGCATGACAGAAACCCCACCTTCCAAAGTCACAGAAACTTCAAGTTCTGCTCGTATCCCAAGAGAAAATTTCAATATTGAGCCAATTTCCTAGTTTTTAACATTTATTTCCCTTGTGTATTTTAAATAAAAATCAAAGATAGTTAATATGACAGCCTAGTGATTAAACATATTTAGTTCCTATTGAAAAGGAAATGGGTTATGACTCTGCACACAGGCAATGTATCATTTCTTCTAAAAAAAACCCAAATGATAATTTCTTTTAACAGAAATGTTTTCTTTGGCTATCCACTTCTTCAGTCTGCTCTGCCCAAATTGTTTTTCTGAGAGGACTAGCATATGATACAGATCTGATAGGATGCCTTATTTTGCACCAAGTAATTGCATTAATTGGTACAGCCAATGATCAATGTTAATTAAAAAACTACAAAGGCTTAGCATTCCAAAGCTTTACAGGAAAATATTTGAGTATTGAAGCCATTTTAGGCATATAGTTAACTCTTCCATCTGCAACTCTGTCAAATAAATCCTCTCCTACGCTCACATACACTCTGTAGCCCCATTAATTTTAACTGGTACTGTCATGGGACCAAAGAAAGAAAAGAAAAAGATGTGCAATTCACCACCATCCTTCTTTCCCTACTTTCTACAGCTGAAATGACAGAGAATGGATCATGACAGAAACACTCACTATTACATAATAGATATTTTCACTTGATTCTACAGAGACAAGCTGAGCTGGAAGGCCCTTCTGGAAGGACATATGGGATGAGTCCTTCTTCATGCTAGACCCATTGGTCAACCTCCCTTTGTGCACTGCAGTTATCACATTGTTAGGGTGTTCAGTCATGTTCTATGACATCCTAAAAAATTTGGCTTATAGGAACAGGAATCACAAATGTAATTCACTCAGAACCAGGCTGAAATAAATTTCCTCCATGACTTGGAAGTTAGCAGATGGACAGATTAGTACTTATCTATGCTACAGTTTTGATGGGCTCAAGAAAGAGGTGATACCTGTCCTGAAACACTGAGAAACTAGAAACATTATGGTTTGAGCAGCTGTTTAACACAGACCCTTTTGAATCAATCATTTCCTCCTGCTCCGGTAACCTTTTATGCTAGCAAAATGTTATCAACGCAAACACTGTAGGAAGTGAGCACATTCAGTGGGAAGCCAGGGCTGCATCCGTCTTCTGACAGTAGGAGCTGCTACAGTATTATGCATGTCCCTGCAGACACCCAGATTAACAGTTTGACCTAGTTCCAAACTCTAAAAAAGTGTCTGTGGCAGAGGCTTCATCACAAAAGGCTGCCAAAATATTCTGCCAGACAGCAATAAACTCAATTTACATTATAACTTAACACTTCCTTACCCCTTATCCTCTTGCCAAGTATGACAACATAACATGCAGGAGCCTGCAGCATCGTGTAGCAAAAACCCCTCAAAATTTTCAAGAAGAAAATTCCTGTGAAAGACCAACTCGTTTGCTGGTGGAGCTACTTCAAACTTCTGGAAAGCACTGTTAGTAATGTGGTTTCCCTGGAAAACATCCTTAGCCTGGCTCAAGGTGTGGTGGCAAAATCGTTGTGCCATGTTTCTTCAATATTTCTTTTGTACCAATAGATGCCAAAGTCTTGGCTGGTTTCTCGTCTGATGTGACTATGGAATAGTTGCTCTGTGGCTACTCTTGGACCCAGCGTCTTTATGCATTGACCTGCTATTGCTGAGGCCTGACCTAGGTAGACTTTTCTGGTTCAGTGTGTCCATGCTTATTTGTTCAGAAGAAGGTCTGCCTTCTGCAGTCAATCTAGAGCCAGTTTTTGCCCTTCCCTATGCTAAAAACCTCCTGCCGGCCCCAACTTTTTTTCCTCTCTCACCTTTCCTTTGCCAATACTTTTTCCTCCTCATTGTCACATAAGACTGAGAGGATTTAAGGTTATGGGAACCTCAGTCTGTTTAAAAGGTCCAAAGGAAATTTCAGTAGATAATAGTAGAGTTTCCTCTTCACTCATGTAGATATACAGTAATGTTGAGAGTTGCAAAACGTTGCAAACAGTTTTGTTGCTCATATTTTTATCTGTGTTTGGATGTGATTTAACTAGCACTTCAGAGTATTTTTGCACTCTTGAGAATATTTTGCTCAGTTCCTGAAGAGGGAAGCCAAGACTGCCCATTAAGCAAGCACAACAGATGTCCAGAGGACGTAGCGAAGAGTGGTTCGTGGAATCAGTTCAACTGCTGCTGGAATTTTTCTGTCTTCACTGGTTGCTGTGCTGCAGTGGCCTCCAGACTCTGCTAAGGGTATTAAAAACACCAGAGCCAGCTCCACTCATCCCTTAACATGAAGGGAAACAAGTTCAAATGGAATGAAAAGCAGAGCATCAGCAAATTGCAGAAAAGCACAAAAATCTGCCTGTGTTTCCAGAATAATGAATGTATTCTGACTACATCAGCTGTGTGTATGCATGCAGTAGCCAGCCATATTCAATATTTTTAATGTATATAGCCATATTTTGTTTCCAGCAACAGACTAATGCTGTCATCTCTGCATTAAAACCATAATATTTTTTAACAAAACAGATTTGTCTCTAAACAGTTCTGGTGAAGCTCCTTTTTTTTTTCTGGTGTAGGTAAATTCACCTACATTCACATGAATTCTTGTATGACTTCTTATTGCAGCTGCTTTGTCTCCTTCTATCCTAATTTTGACAGCTAATGGCAAAGGCCTACCTAAACCTTCCCTCCACAGAAGTGCTTGGTTGTATCTCTGAGCAAGGCCTAGTGACTGCTGTACTGTAGCATCTTTGGAGGAACATTTCCCTGTTAACATGGTTTTCTGGACAGCTGCTTGTTTATGGCCAGCTCAGAAGACATGTAGAAAGGACACACAGCTGTCTGAAGCTATGGACATAGACATACCATGGTATTCTGAAGGTGATGATATAGTTTTATGATGAGATATGGAAAACAATGTTATTTCTCAATGATGAAATGGTAAGCACAAGCTTTCTGAGCTGGAAATGAAAATAAAGAGCATTCCCATGTGCAGTCTGGAACAACACCCAACAAGAAAATACGATGGTCTCCTGGGTGTTTGGAACTGTCTTGAAGCAACCTACCTTTGCCTTAGTGGTGGTCATTTGCTTTCCTTTTCAACGCATGAGGTGCAGCACAGAATATCAGTAATGTAACTGAGTTATTCATTCTACAACCCCTGCTTCTAAAACAGCCACCGTGGTAGTTGCCACAAGCTAACCACATCAAAACCATCTTTGGTTATTAGTGGGGTGTTCAGTTCCTGCCAGGGAGTGGTCTACAGCAGGGAATAATAAGATATGCCTTAGGCTAGGCCTACATTGACCTTGCTGTTGATAACCCATTAACTAGAGTAAGGACTGGTCAAGAAGAGTGTGTTCCTTTCTTGCCCTTGGCGGGTAATGGTCCAGAAAACTCACCCTGGGTCTGCACTCCATGCTGAATCTATGTGGATTTGTGGGATTCAGTTTTACCGGATTGTCAGATAGGCCTCTTTCACTAGCACAAGAAGTGCTTTTTAATGGAATCTACAAGGAAAATATCTTTTGTGTAGCTATTGTCCCTTGTTCTGGTAAGAAAAGCAACGCAAATTACTAGGAAGGTTGAAATGAAAATCAAGAAAGAAAATAATTAAACCCCTCTCCTACCAGCCATGCTGGGCCTGGTTTTCTGCTCTAGCATTATACAGTTAGAGTCAGCAGGAGCAGAGCTTTATATAAGAAGGACTTTCAGGGTTATCTTAAATATTCCTAATGTAGCTAATGTTTTTGTTGTTTCTTCTATGTGTCAACAAATGGCTTTGCAAATCTGTCCTGTCAATTCAGCACAGTCTATGCAGTGAGCAACACTGTGGAGCCCCATGCATCTTGTCAACCCAAAATTAGCTGACGAAATAAACCTTGCAAAGCACATGATATGTCCTGGTTCCAGTAAGAGAAACGTATGTTTTTTGGTTGGGCCTAGGTACTCATTCTTTGGGGCTTGTGAGCTATTTGGATGCACAAACCTGAAGCTTAACGGTGCTGGAATGCACCTAGCAGGGAAAAATGCTATATTCCTGCATATATTTTCTTTGTATCTTTTTAATGAGTGAATATAACAACGCTGAAAGAGCCTAATATTAGTGCAGATTGGAGACAGGAAGCCTGTGGGCAGATACTTTGCTGGATTCCCCATATAACTCTGCCAAGGCTCCTCACTCCTGACCTGAAATGGCCTTTTGTTGGCACAGAGACACAACTCTGCCCATGCTGTTCTGTGCTGACTTTCAACAACCTTTGGCATCCTAGACAGGAGACCTGGAGCAACCCTGCTAATGGGCCTCTCTCCTGACTAGCAGGATGTTGTAGCTCATGAAGCTGTATAGGTATGACAAAGCTCCTTTTCCTGGCTCTTAGCTACACACCTGCTTCAGTCCTCATCTCCTAAAAGGCATAGGATGATGCAGTGGTCTTGCACCTCCTCTGCTGTTGCAGGCCTGCTTGAGCATGGACACCTTGTCCCAGTCCAGGATGTCCAAGGTGCTATGCATATGAAAGAGGAGGTGGATGAAATCACTACGTTGGATATCACTAAAGGCAAATATGAATTCCGGTCTCCCAAGATGAAAGTAACTCGCATGTGGCCACTCTAGAAAACACTAAAGGCAGGGGGAATTTTGCAAACATTTGGCACTGACCCCACTCTGTTCCCCTTAAGTCTGTGGGATCACAGCCCTTGTAGAAGCAGAACTAGACCCTTAAGAAGTGTTTCAATATTTTTGACTGATGATTTTGCACATTATATATGTGAAGCCATATGTGATTCTGTCGGAACCGCTCCAGTTTCCCACCCCTTGCAATGTGTTGTGCTGCTTTTAGCTCGCAGAAACATACGCCTCCTATCACTCATATTGACATGCCATTGGTTTGATTGGACCATTTCTTGGCCGCTGGAGACTAGAGTAGCCCTGCTAAAGACAACGGGTTACTCTGATTTATACCAGATTCAGCTCTTCCCTCAAGTGACTTATGTGTTCAAAACAGTGCCCCACTGATGTGAGAACAGGACTGTGTTTTTGGTCAGAGAATCGGGGGTCCCTTTTTATTGCAATACAGATAGTTTTCAGACCTGCCTGCTGTCACAGTCCAGCAATGACCTTTTTTCCTTTGAGAGAAGGCCTAGAGTCCAGGAGCACCGGTCGTTCATGGTCTGAGTCTCTCCAGAACGTAAGTATGTCTTTGGTGCTGTCCTAGGGGCTCTGAGTGGAGCCACTGGAAGCCTAGGTGAGGAATGCTGCACAAAGCACTGTGCAGATATGGAACAGGAAGACAATCCCTGGTCCAGAGCTGTTACAGCCAATGCACTGAGCACCCTTCTTACAAAGTTAAACTTGGTTCTGCATCCAGCTGGCAAAGCAGGCCAGACGGTCAGATACCGCAGTGAAGGTATGGTATAACTAACAGAAGACAAAGCAGAATAGAAACCTGGAAAACTACTTACGCTCATTAAGAGCTTGCTTCCCCCCCCCCCCCAATGAATAAAGGCTTAGGGAATAATATTGGACTCTGTGCTTGTTAGCAGCAAAACACTACCATCAAGTTTGCTCCAATACTCCTGGTCTCTGTCATACAGTATCCACAAAAAAAGGCAAAGCAGCTCAAAGGCAGTAGGGAGTCTAAGTTCAACGTGTCAAGCAGAGATTGACACCTTGACTCTCATAAAAACTTAAGTAGGTTGAGAAAATAGAAATGCTATTGCAAAAAGTATGGAATGTATACACTCCATACTCCACTCAGGATATAGACACACACCCATCTTCCCCTTTATAAGTTAGTGGCATTTGATGCACTACAGATCTTATCAAACTCATTGTGCCTCAGTCAGATTCACACCTCATTTCCTCAGCCCTGTAAATATATTACAATCACTTAATGTTTTAATAACTTCACAGGAAAATTGAAAATAAGGCAAAGATGACAACCTATGGCTATAAATTTCAACAGCCTTTTTTTTTTTTTTATGAGGCCATTAAATGCTTCGAATTGAACAAAAGGTAGGTTCGTAGCTTTGTTTAGCAGCGAATTGGAAATATGATGAAGTCTATAACTCTGGGAGAATAAAACCGACTTTGTCGACTAATTTTCCTTCCATTAGGCTGCACAATTCAACCAGCAATGATACATTTTTAAGAGGATCACTAGATATCTTGATGAATTCCCAACCTGACCATCGAGGATGATTTCATCACATCTCTTTCATTCACAACTACTTTAAGCAAATACGCTCTTTACTGTGATTGATGAGGAAGGAATTCATTTCAGCTTATATATGAAGGTGGTATGGGGAAATAAAGCCGCTTCTTCAGATGAGCTTGTTAATGTAATTCTGCTTTCATCTGAAAATTAGGGACTAAATTTTAAGGTGGGGTCCTTATGAACTTTTGGTAACTGATTGGCTGGAACTTAGCCCTTTGTTCAAACCCTTGTTCAGTCTACTGACTGCAACAGTGAACTAATGGCTGAGCCTGGCATCAGGTCTGTGAAACAGGGATTAACCTTCACATTTAGGACAGCCCAAATCAAATCCACTGCCTCAGGAGACTCTACATTCAGTTTCCATACTTAACTTCTCTAGCCTTGAATGTTGTTTCATCTCTCACAACAACTACTCATCCTACAGAATGGGCTCAATAGAGATTTTGGTGCAGTTCACGTGCAAGCAGGTGGCAGCTTTGGACCAAGAAGCTTTCCTAAAGTAGTATAAAGTAGTAGTATAATAGTAGTAGTAGTAGTAGTAGTATAAGTGTCCATAGCACAAGAGAGGAGGAGGAAGCTTCCGGACCAAAGCAGAAGTTAGCAGGCTGGTGGAGACATTCAAAGTGTGGAACTACAGAAGATGCTCTGCTGGTAGCTAGAAAATTTACATGCTGACTCTTCATGGAAAGAAATACTTGTTACCTTCATAAAAAAAAAAAAAGCCCTGTGAGGCAAAGCTGCATCTCAAAGTGCTAATTCTTTCTAAGACTGACTTATCATCTGCTGAGCTAATAGACTAACAAAACAAAACCCAAACATAAAACACAACAGTGGGTGTGATATGTTGGAAAGTCACCAACCTGATGAAGATTTACTTGTAGTGACGAGAGGGAAAAAACCATCTCTTTCCAATTCAACTCTTTTGAACTCTTGCCAGGCACAACAAGGGAATTGTGAAGATCTGGTGCATGCATAATCCATACGGGTGCACGTGCACAATGGTTACTGTGAGAAACACAACACATGCAGAGATGCTGCATTGAATACAGGTCAACGTACAAACAGTGAGGGAAAAAAACAATTGTGAAACTAAGATAGTCAAAAGCCAGAGATAATGAAAAAGTCTGTGTGTGTGTTTGTGTGTGTGTCTGTGTGCATGCTGGACATGTGCTTGGAGGGGGGTATCATGAAAACAACTTTCATCTGACAAGCTTTTTATTACTCTCATTGAAATATGAAATTAGGCCTGGATTTGAGCAAAGACCTCACCTCAACTTGAACAGCCCTAGGAGGCAATATCAGAAACACAGGATAGTGGAGAGCTGGTTTGAAATAGTGCTAGCAAAATATCCAGGTCCCACATCAGTTTCTCTGCTCTCGCTGTGCATGAGCTCCTCAACCCCCCTTCACCCTCTGCTGCAGCCTATTCCCTTTCCTCTTTCTTAGCATTCAGGGTGGAAGCTACACACAAGTGGTGACAGAAGCTTATTTCAAGCAAATGCTCCATAAAGTTTTATGCAAGGTGCTAACAACCCAAATCAGAGTAGCTTGAATAGTTCTTCCTGCTAAGGCAGCTTCTTGAAGAGCAGGAAACTTGGTCTTGCTTAGACATAGAACCAGGTGGTAACGTCTCATCCAAAGTCAATAGCAACAATTTATCTCCCAATAATTTCTGATTGACTTTGGGGAAACTCAGCAGATGTTTAGCAGGGAACACAGGTGAGGAGAGACACTTTGAAAAGCTCTCCTGTCAGCAGAAGATCTGCTAGGTAGGAGCACACAGAGCAATATTTCTTCCGCCTGCCAAAATGCCAGTATTCAGAAGACTGTGCTTTTTCCTTAGCTCTCTTCTGCAGCATTGCGTTACTGATCAGCAGGAGAGAACAGACCCCTTTATTGACCAGCCATCACGGTTCCCTTTCAGCCACCTTTTTGTGCTCATCTCTCATCACTACTCAGGCGACCCAGCCTTTCCTGGAGTGCCCGACATGAGGAGCTTAGCACTGCACCTGGCCCACTGCCTGAATTTCCTGACATAGTGAATGAGAGGGAGCTGATCACCATGTAATGCAAGTGAGGCACGAATGAAATATCTGCCATATTCCTATATATAAAGCAGCTCTTTCTCAGCCTAGTGTAGAGGGCCTACTGTTTGCTAACAGGTCAGTGTTGCCACCTCTGTTTCCCACCCACTCCAACTGCTTTTAAACACACACTGGCATTTTTCAGTGAAATGGATACTATGTCTTTCAAGCTGGAGATGTACTGTGGGCTGTAAGGCCATGTAAATCGTCCTGGAAGGAAAGGCAATGTCATGTTTACTCCTTAACTGCAACCAATAGGCATTCAGCATGGAAAAATAAGTGAGTACATATGCACATATCCTTTGAACAAACCATCTTCCCAAACCCTGGAATTATAGGCTTGCTAGGACAGAATTGTCCATCATGCAGAAAAGCAGATGAAGATTCAGAGAACGGTCCCCTATTAATCAATAGCTGATCTCTTTAAGCAAATCATTTCCAAATTTAGTTCCGAAGGATCTATGCTGGCACTGGGAGACCCAGTGGGGATTACGGCAGCAGTTTTACAGCACAGAGTGCCAACAACATGAGCTTAATTTACTGAGCCTTTAGAGGAAGGGTGAAATTGCACTATGGTACAAATCATGTTGCTACTGTAACTTTACTTTGTCAGGCACAAAGATCCTTCCAGACAGGTAGCCCAGTGCTATAAGCTAATGTATGTCAGATTGCCACAGACCCCCGGTTTAAAATTTCCATTTGGTTCCGCAGGAATTAATTGTTACTTTCTGGCTTCTTCTGTTTTCTTTTAATGTCAAACACCCAGCCAGCGAGAGCAGCAAATAATACCCTCCTAAGGGTAAATTGTGAGCTCATTGCTCGTTTAAGTCACATTGAGTGAGAATACTCCCTGGCTGTGCTCTGTGAATCAAAGACAGAGCATATGCAATCTTCTGAAGCAGCAGCAGCAGCAGCAGCCGTGTTTCCCAGAAAGCTTTAGGAAACCTGACACAATTACCGATCAATACCCTCTCCAGCTAATTGATGGGCCATGGAGCCAAAAGGGAAAAGGAAAAAGAAAGGAAAGGAAAGGAAAGGAAAGGAAAGGAAAGGAAAGGAAAGGAAAGGAAAGGAAAGGAAAGGAAAGGAAAGGAAAGGAAAGGAAAGGAAAGGAAAGGAAAGGAAAGGAAAGGAAAGGAAAGGAAAGGAAAGGAAAGGAAAGGAAAGGAAAGGAAAGGAAAGGAAAGGAAAGGAAAGGAAAGGAAAGGAAAGGAAAGGAAAGGAAAGGAAAAAGAGAAGAAAAGAGTCTATCAGTAAATAATCTTAGTTAGGAAATAGGTCTGAGCAGAGGTGCTTGAAGTTTAAGGGAGGGTGCCCATGCTCAGGAAGACAAATGAAGATTGAAGAGAAGAGGAGCATTCTCAGATAGATGTGTCTTTCAAAGATAATGGACACAGCAGAAACTGAATAAGATGCAATGAAGACCCCTGGAAAGACTGAAACCATTAGGTCCTAAAGGCAAACATCTGCACACTGCTGCTGAATAACAACCCAAGACTACCCTCACCTTATTCTCATTCTAGGAAGCCTTCCTAGGGCCCTCCCTCCACCAAGTCAGGTCTTCCTTCACTTGTTTCAGGTTGAAAATCTTTTCTTTGTGCCAAGGGGTGGCACCGAGCTGGACTCTCGTTTAGGAACCTACATGGTGCATTTACTCTCACTCATGGCAGGCAGAGAGAAAGCGAAATTCACTAGTACCAATGGGAGGAGGACATGTGTCTTAGCAAATGATGACACTGTCAGAGAAGAAAACACTTCTTCACCTCTCCAGACTTGAGATGAAATCTGAGTTTCAGTAGTGAAAGCTTGTGAAGCACCAGGAAAACAGCCGCCCTGCAACTTTGCAGAACTAAGCAAAGCAGTGGGGACATTATCAGGAAGACATTAGGAGAAAGGCTAGAGATCAAGACTGATGTTTATCAACAGAGTTTCAAAGATTGCCCTGAGTGATGAAAGACAGGAGAGGCAAAAGTCTGAGTCTTCAGAGGAGAATGAAACTTGCACTTCACACACAACAGTGAAGTTTTGTGCTATAGTGAGTGTGTGTGTGAACTCTGAAGAGCAGGTCCTTCACTTTTATGAATTGGAAATTCACCCACACATGTCAAAATAAAAAGGAAGTGCATTTATAAAAAGAGGCTTCTGATACCTTTTGGGTTGCTTGGATTCTCTTGAGGACCTACCAATAAACTTCTACGAGAACTACCTGTAGTGGAAATAAAACTGCCTCTATTAGCTGAAGCCCAGTGCTGTCCCAGATGCAGGTCACTGATCTACCCTCTTGCAACACAAGCTCTGTGCAGGTCAGCACAAATGATTTTTGTCCATTATAGCAATTCCAGAACCCCTTCACAAAGCGCAGTTAATGAGCTGGGTGAAAGACTTTTATGAGGCTGGAGAATGGAGCAAGAAGGTTTGCCCAGAGGCCACAGAACAGTGTTAAAGAAGCTCCTGGCTGCTGTCGTCCAGCAGTGATAGCAGTGGCCCCACTGGCTGCCTCTTTTCAGTCTCACTATGTATAGATATCTACAGATGCACCAACCATCTCCCATAAATTAGTTGGCAGGAAAAACAAACATTATCAGGTAGAATTCTGATAGGCCTTGCTGTACGGCCTTCTAGGCTTTGCCATGCATTAAAATTCAACATATGCCCTCTTTATTTAGGTCTTTTGGAACTGAAGCAAAGGAGTTATTAAAGGAATTTTTTTCTTTAATAATGAAAGCTGGGGCAAGGGAAATGTGAACATCTGATTCACCCTAGGCGTTATCCATTTGCCCAGGAAAGTGCTAAAAGTTGCTGTGTGCAGAGACAAGTCTTCAAAGCCAGAACATGGGGACATGTGGTACCCATTTATCCCTCACTGTGCCCCCAGCATGAGATACACTGACTGGAAGGCGGCTTTGCCTCCAGTAAGTCTTATATTGCGGGGCCTTTGGGACAATGCAATGCAGGAGGTTCTCTGCACAGTGTTTCCGAACCTGCTCAGGCTGAGCCAAGCTTCACTCTCAGGGCAGAGCTGGTTTAAACTAGTTAGTTGAAAATCTCCAAACACAGCAAGTATCCAGCTGTATGAAAACAGCTACAAAGAGGAGGGAGGTGAACTCATATTTCTTCTAGTAGGATAGATGATTATCAGAGAGAGCATCAAGGAAGTTCTTGTGGTTGAGGCTCAGGGCAGGGAGCTCTGCTCCCCTATCATATATTTCTTGTGTGACCTTGGGGATTCAACCTTTGAGTGACTTATTTCAATAAACTGCACTTTGTCGACCTCTTCTAAAGAGAGCTGGAGCTCTCCAGGGCAGAGAGAGTCTCTTTCCCAGGATTTGCATGTTACCTCTCTGTGGGTACCTCCCCCTGCAATTAGGGCTGTGATTGCAACTTTACAGAAATACCTGCCCTGGAGTTAATCTCTCTGCTCGTATTTGGGTATCGGGTACTCAGCAGCACTGGCTGGAGTGCCTGGGTAAATATCCTGGGGACCAGCTGGCCAGGGCCATTTGTTCTGCTGCAGCCTTTTGGTTACCAATGTTAGGTGATAGGCTTTCACTGTTCGAGGAAAGCTAGCTCAGCACAGCTATGCGGGCTGAGATTACAGCCCTAAGCATCAAGTGATATCACTTGACTCTTTTACCACACTGAGTAGCCTGCGTCTTTTAAGTTAGTGGATCACCAGGGGGTGCAGAACCTAGTTTGGGATCCACCTATCTGATCTCACTAAGTAAAAAAGACCTTCCTGTCCTGTCTTTGTCCCAAGGTGTTAACCTCCTGGCCTCCTAGCATGTCTCCCATTCGCCCCATGTGTCTAGCAGCTCTGCACTGATGTTTTACTTCCTCACCACTGCTGGACCAGTGCAGATGTGGATGTAGCCCTTTGGAATGCCTTCTGCTAGAGACAGAAGATCATTGAGACAGGGCAGCAAGGTATTAGTATTAGAAATTTGGCCTTTGTCACTTGATAATGTTGATATCATTGATTACTGCATCCATCAGGAGTCACACTATCTATCACCCATTGCTAATGCAGACGGATGCAGAATGGGACCAAATCACCCCAGTGATGAGCTGAGCCCATCCAGCTGAGACTACCTAAGAAGTAAGAAGGGATTACCTTGGAAGTCTGTGGGCTTATCCCATCTGAAGGGTGATTCAGAGCTCCTGAGTTAGGCCAGGGATCTCTCTGTCTTGTAGCCTCCTGAAACTCAAGTTACATCTGTGAAAACCCCCTGGAGCTCTGCTCCCAGCTCTGCGGTGAGTTTATCCCATCACTCTGGCTTTGAGTCATTTCACTGCAGATGCCACTATTCCACCTTCTAAGAAAACAGGGCAATATTTGTCCTGACTGATGTCTTATAGGTATCATGAGGCCTCATAACTGACAGCCAAGATAAAGGTGTTGAAAGGGGCTCAGAGCCTGTTGCTTTTATTGTACACAAGGGAAAGGATGTTTTATCAGCTGTCACATACACTAAAGAGAACACCCTCTTGTCTTTTGGTCCAGAAGCCAATGTGCTTTAGCTGGGAATTCTGGCCTTTTAAAGGGTTATTTCTGAGCCGCTGGTTCTTGCAGCATATGGCTGGCTGTCTTGTTAGTCTCTGGGCTGACGGCGGATATCGGTGCAGTGCTTTAGCTGGTTAATCCCCTGAATACAGCTACTGGAAGGAGGGATTGTGCATTTCCTCCTAGCAGCAGAGTATTTAACAAGCAGCCACAGCAAGAAGAGCATTAGTTCCTAGGGGAAAGAAAATGTGTGCATGCATGCATGTGTGTGCGTGCATGTGTGTGTGTGTGTGTGTATGTGTGTAGAACCGGGACAGGGACAACAAGAGTGCCCCTTTGAAACTCCTTCTTGTTCTTCTCTTTGATGTAGTGTCAGGGTTGGTGCATACGCACACACATATGCGTGCGTACGCACACACACACACACGATTTCATTGCTTTGATAAATCCATGCCTCACAGGCAAGATTTCAAAGGGAATTTTCAAGCACCTTCCCTCCTATTTCTCGACAAGTTTGAGAAAGGAAAGGGGGGGCGGCTGGGTGGAAGTGGAGAAGTCAGTGTGTCAGCTGTGGAAGATGCAGATGTGATAACAATGGAAGGTGCTGAGATTGCTCTCAGCACAGGCGCTGGCGGAAGGATGGGCTCTCGCATCGCTATTGTCTTTCAGGTTGGTGGAAGGCGTTACCTCTTTGTGGCAGTCGCCAGCTGAATGGATGAATGATCTCAAGGGGGAGTACAGGGGGAGACGAAGTATTATTACCCCTTACTCAGAAGTTTATTGTAGGTTCTGGCCTGTTGACAGGGAAAACAAAACCCCAGCTGTGATTTCTATTGCCTTCCCTTATCATCTGGAGCTTGCAGATTAGGCTGATGTCTCATGTCTTGGGAGCAGCGCACTTTTACAGAGACCAGGAAGGGATCCCTATGTCCCTGCATCCAGCTCTAGGGCATCTGGGAGAGGGAGGCTCCACTCTCTCCTCTACTGAAAAATTAGATGCTATCTGTGAGAAGCAGCATTTGGAGCTTGTAATCAGGTTATAGCCTAATACAGGAGCCAGAGGTCTCCCAAGGAGTCTAGCTTAAGAGTTTTAGCGTGAAAGAAAGGATGCAAGGAGGTAGAGATTGTAACCTCTAAAACCTTTGTGGGGTGAAAATTCAGTTCACTGTGAGTCTTACCATCAAATCCTAACAGAAAAGACCTGTTTGCCCTTCTTAGTCTAATAGCCGCAGCCACAGTGAGAGAATGTCTCCTGTGGATTAGCTCAACGGAGTTTAGCGCTGCTGTCCCTGTCAGCTTGGGTGGGCCATCCCGACTCGAGCAATGCAGGCTTCTGCACTGATTCAGGAACGCCTAAATCTGCTTTTGCATGCCTGGTGGGTCTTAGAGAAGAGGCAAAGGCAAGGCCCCGTGGAAAGCTTCCTTTAACGTACATGCTTGTAACGATCGATCTGCATGTGGGCATGATAAAATTATCAAACAAATGAAATCTCAAAAGGGAAGATTTGCTCTTGTTCTAGGAACATTACCAATTCTTATATATGCACAAGTCTGTCTTACCCTTTTCAAGAGCAGAGGTGGTAGTGATGCAGGCGGTGCATACAAAATTTAGCACACCTCTCCCACAAAGAACGTCTGTCCCACTAGAATATATGGCAGAGGTTAGCTTGATACACATGCCAGCCCCGAAACCTGATATGTTATCACAGGAAATTCAGAATAAAAGGGATGGATGGACAACCAAATAGACAGATAGTGGGGGTTAGGAGAAACTGTGGGAAAATTCTCATAAAGTTCCTCTCACATCCCTCAGAATATTCAGCTCTTTCATTTTTCCTGTCCACGTTTCCCCTGAAATTATGCATTTTTGACGACAATCAGTAAAAAAATCATTGTTTTTCCAGAAAGTCCTAACAATGTGATTTTACTTCCGGATTTTTTGTATGGGATAGTAAATTATCTTCACAAAGGATTTGAACATTTTTTGGGGGGGAGAAACTGAATAATTTTATCACGGAAAATTTGAGAATAATTTAAAGCTCACTGTCGTGTAGGACAACACCCCATTTTTTTTTCCATTTGAAACATTGCTTTCTTGATATTCATACAAGTCTTATTTTTCTCTGCCCGTTTTTTAACTGCATTTCCCCCACCTTCCAACTTACATACCGAGGAGCGAAATATTTCCCATAATACGATCCTTACGCATTTATTAAACCTCAGACTTCTTTCAGGGATACAAAAAAAGACAATTATTTTATTTCTAATAGATTAATGACCTATACATTTCTTTTTATATTGGGCTATTTGGATTTATTTACAGAGTCAGTGATACTTGGCTGAATTAACAAATTTTGCCTGGTTTATAGTGGAAGCAGCAAAAACCTCCTATTTCACCTTTTATGTGATATTATAAATCAGCCTAGGTTCATGAGGAATTCTATGGGTTTCTACTGTAATATATTGATAGAGCATCATAGAGCATCATAAAAGAGTTTAGCAAGAACTGGAAAATGGAAGTAGTCACCAGCTTCCACATATTGCCAGCAAGTAATACTAAATCAGTGTGTTCTTGTAGTAGCAACATATGTTTTCCAAAAAAATCCATCCTTAAGAATACATTGATTTTACTGAGATGGAAAACTTGGAATGAAAAAGCTTGTCAGAGACAAGGTAGTGGATCCCAAATCATGGTATGCTGAATTGAATTTAAATTTTAGATCAATTTGGCAAGCTGCAGAACTTTGCCTGAGCTTTTGTAGTGATCTGAAGAAAAGGCGTTTAGGAGCTTTACATATTATCACAGAGATAAGTAGCCAAATTACCTCTGACTGCTCTCCATCCTAAGAGTCATGATATGGTAAAGTTCCTTAGGAAAAGTAGTTCAACAACCATAAAGTGCCTGAAATAAACCAAAATGAAACATGCTGACATTTCCTAATAGAAATGATAGAACATTTTATTTTTCCAAAATTGTCTCTTTTGCACCAACCCAGCTTGAAAACAAATGTTAGACTATCAGTATTTCACATAGGGTTGCAACTCACATTTCCTATTAGCTCTAGCAACAAGATATTTATGTGAGGCCTGTAATAGTTCCATTTGAGTATCTCCTAAACTTTAATTAACCTATCCTTTCAACATCCCTGAAGCCCTGTAAAGTAAGGCTACAGCTGGTGTTCCTTTTTGCATGATTAAATGCCTTGCCTAGGGTCACCCCAGGAGTCTGAGGCAGAACTAGAAACACAGCCTAGATATTCTTAATCTCAGAAGGCTATCCTTCTTCAAATCTCAGCCTTTGACAAATCTTGGCAGAGGTTCAGTCAAGTTTCATCCTAAATTCCTTCAACAGTTGGTTCACATTCACTAAGACCTGAGCTCCAGGGGCATATGATATTCAGCCAGGCTGGCTTCTGCATGTTTTCTTGGCCAATACGGCTGAAGGGTGCCTTATCTGAACCAAGCCAAGGCTTTGGATTTTTTGAAATTCATCCACTGCTCATCCTTACTGCTCACAGCTCCAGACAAAAGGAAGCAACTGCTCTTCTGGTACAGCTAGAAGGAAAAGTAGCTTCTCTTTCTGCATATATTCAATCTTCTCTAACTCCCTTCCTCTCTCTTTTAACAAAATTTATAGCGTATAAGTAAGCTATAAAAAGCAATGAGATGCAATTTATGCAAGTAACATGTTCCATAAGTTCCTGTCCCTTCGATGAGTTAGACTGGGATAAATTTTTTTGTCTGGATTTCACGCTGACTTGTCTTTAGGTGCTGGCCAATAAGGCAGGTGCCTATGGGAGGGCACCTGATGAATCAACCTCGCAAATCAACTACCCATATAAAGACCAGACCGAAATATTGCCAAATGGCAATTTCCCTGTTCTGCTTTGCCCAGAGAGAAAGTGCAGCCGTGGCCGTTCATCTATTCCCTTCCTGGCACTCCTTGGTGCAACACATCTGTTGCTTCAGCTGCTGTCAGAGCCTTTGGCAACTCCCTGTTCCTATCTGGTCTTTGCCAGGCTGCTTTGCATGGTGATTTGCATACCACATCCTTTCTATTTGAGACCATGGCTAATGAAACAGGTGGCTGTCATTATTAACAGTGCTTGCTAACTAACTTCCATTCCAGCACCACCACTCCCTGCAATGTGCCAGTGCTAGCCCTTCCTTCAGCTGCTTCATGGTAGGCACAGCCTCCTGATGCCACTCCTCTTCCCACAGTCCTGCCGTTCTTCCAAAAGGGATATAGGCTCTCAGCAACCCACCTAGCATCTCCCTCCTGCAAACTGAACACCCTTCTACTCCAGCAGCTCTTATTTCAAATTCCCTACCATCCTCAGGAAAGGTGAAGAGCAGGTGGACGGATGGAGAGTGCCAGAAGGGCTGACAATGGCAGTGCCATGGCTACAGGAGAGCTGTTGCAGCAGGACCTCTGGTATGGTAGAACTGCTGGAGCAGAGCTGGAGATGCTGGAAGAAAGAACTGACTTGTGGCATTGATGGCCTGGCCAAGCGGGCCCCATCCCTTGCAGCTTTTTCATCACAGATTTCATTTCCTCCCACCTGTTACCAGCAAGTAGGTTTGGCCTTCAGAGTTTCAGATGGAGCAGAGCTTTGTGAAATAATGTGAAAAACAGTGGAGGGAGCATCATTCACAAGGGCATCCTCATTCATGCAGAGCACAGCTCAGAGCAAGCTTCCCTGGGAGCAATTCACTTAGCAAGAGGGGAAGAGGGATGGTACCATGGCTTGGTACCATGGGCATCATCCAGTGTCACCAGCCAGCTCTGAAATGCATCAGAGCTTCATACAACGCTGATACTCTGACATACGTCTTTCAGCAAATGCTTCAGCATCAAACCCACTCTGCTGGACCGCTAGGCACTCCTCTTACTGAAAGGCTTCTTGCAAGCAGGAAAAATATATCTTGCTTCCATCTGTGCATTAGTGAGTTATATTCCAGCCCTTTAGAGTAAACCATTGAGAGGGCATTTCAGAATCTTCTTTGTTTAATGAGGAGATCAACTAACCATTTGAATGGAGGCTGGTTTTGAGAAAGCAAGAAGAATTCAAGTGGTGCCTTTCTATAGCATAGCACATGGCATAGATATGACTCCTTTTTATCCTGCCCCACAATAGAATTTTCACTGTCCTCAGTGAAAACACTTCTGCATTAATGAAATATATTAAATATTGCCATAATAAACAACCATCATTATGTTTCTTGGGGCTCCACCCGCCACAGCTCACTGTACATCATTAGTAGAATAGTAAAATAAAATTACAGCTTCATAATAAAAGCATACATTCTGTATGGTAATTTACCCCTTCAGAAGATATCCTCTAGAATTCATTAGAATTAGAACCACTTTTCCATAATTCTTTGAGGAATGCAATGTTGCACACGATAGTCTGCTCCTGAGTCCTCTAGGGAGGAGCCATCATTCTCACTTCCATTAGAAATGCTTACAGAGTAATAAATAAGAAATTCAGCAGGATTCATCTCCATTATCTTTCTCTCCAAAAGATATCTCCTGGATCAGAGGACTGGTGCAGAGATATTGAGGTTTCTCTGCCTCCCCTCTATCTACGTCAAGCCATCCTTGTTACACAAAAAAGCTTAGGTAAGATTTCTAGAACCTGATGCAAACAATTATCATTGGCTGGGGAAGCATCCTGCACTTTATTTTGTTCAACAATGTTGTAAATTTGGGCTTGGAGTGACTTCAGGTAGAGATTTACTAGAATAGCCTTTTTTAGTGGTCTGAATTCACACTTGACCTTTTCTTTGGTAGGCGGTATGAGAGCGCTATGGTAATGACTGCTTTAACCTCAGGGAAAGCTCCAAGAAAGGGTCTTCTCAAACTGTGTGTCACTGAAAAACACAGACGGTGTCTTCATAACCATGATTTTCTCTGCTCAAAGTCTTATGCAACCTCAGATCCTCGAAAAGTCTCCTTTTCGTTCTCTGCAGAGGAAATTTTGCAGGAAAAATACAATGCTTTCTTAAACACACAGAGTACTCCTGGAGGAATTTCAGAGGTCCAAATATTTTTCTTTCCTCTTTTATTTACATCTCATTTTCCTACTTGGGTTCTTTTAAAAGTTCCTTGCACAATTCTGTTGGAATAATGTTATCTGAGTAACCACATAGTCATGCCTTTCCACAAACATAATGCAGTTAAGGAATAAGTACTAATTTAAAAATGTTCTTAAGATAATCTTACATGGGCAGATCAATTTGTTTAGAAAGGTTAGAGAACACATTATAAATGTTTAAACTGAGTGTACTTTGTGTCATGGTGATATGAAGATGCTTCATTCATGGACTCACTAAAAGTCATTCGTAGCAGTCAATACACCAAGGAAAAAAAGATTCTTTGCATAAACCTGATAAATCTTGTGCCACCCAGTCATAACTGTGTCCCTGTAGGCAGGTGAAAGGCACGAGGAGTTGAAGGACCAACCTGGTGACAAGAAATATTGGTGTCCAATATCCTATTAGGTTGTGAGTTAGAGTTTATAGGAGTCACAAGAAAACCCAGCAGTTCTGGACCACCTGTTATGTTTTGGTATCCCTTATGAGATGATAGTTCTGGATTAAGGATGATGGTTGTCTCTCAATTTACGCTATGGTGACTGTAAGCAGTTAAACCTGAGGGAAAGGCTTCTAAAGAACTGGAAGAGAAAGAAGCAGTCAACAAAGCCAAGCAAGTTACCTGACAAATCAGCGTACTACTGACGCTTATGGGATCTAGCATATTCCTGTTCAGTGAGAGCCAGTCAGTGGTGCAGAGGGAGAGATTCATGTCTGAGCTCGTTTTAATTTTTTCATATTCCCAACACAAATGGTGTCCCATCCTCCACTCACGCTCTACCCATGGAAAAGGTTAAGAAACTCCTTGGCAAGGGGTGGTGCCCCACTATCCATTTCTATAGCTATGAGTGTTGCCATTTGCAAGGGGCTAGAGAAGTCAGGAAGCTCTTAGCCACTGACAAACGATTTCGCCCAATAAACGGTGTTGGTATTAAGCTTTTAAAGGCTGGTAAATCTTCCGCTCTATTAAATACAAACCTACGGAACCCATTAATTGGTGTCTTTCTTGCAGGGAAGCATCGGCTCTAATTTGACATATATTTTATGGATCACTTTACCCCTTGGTTCATAAAAATGATCCGACTTTTCCTCGCCTCACTGGTCGAGGCCACTTTCCAAATGCTTGTCCATAATCTCAGATGAAAAATGATAGCCCTGGAAAGGTGATGTGTCAGAGGAGTGTGAGACACACTGACACACACGCAGATGCAAGGCAGCAATCTGCTGAATTAAAATTACAGAGAGAGGAAATGATGAACCATCTCGTTAACTCAGCTTGTCACTCCGACAGCCTCGCTCCATGTAAATAAATAGGGAATAAGGGAGAAAAAAACTCGTGTATTATTAAAACACAGATAGAACAAGAAGATATTTAGGTCATCACCCACTCTAAGCAACATCGCTAATGACATAGCTGTAACCTCATGATGCTTTGTTCACCCCAGGCTGACCATGGCATTTCTAACGGGTGATCTGACCCTGCAAGAGCCTGGGCACGGCTAGGTAAGGTTTGAGCACATCCAAAGCCTTTGGCTGTACTGATCTTTCAAGGAATTCACTCAGACAATGCTCAGTACTTAGCAGAAAAGAGCCCACACTGGTCTCTGTTTCCTTTTTTCTTAAAGACTGAAGCCATGTATATTCCATATTGGACATTTTTTCCCTTTCAAATTCTCTCTAAATATTGAGTGATCTTTGCAACACAGACACTTTCCTACTTACTTGTCATCGTCTAGTTAAACACACAAACAACCTGGAATTGCAGGGTGCTCTGAAAGCAATGGCAACCCTTCAATTCCAGCAGTTCACAATGATGAATAACCACTCCTATTTCTATCTGAGATGCAAAAAGCAGCTTCCTACTTTAATAAAGCCACAAGGAAAGCTAGAAAAAGCTAGTCACATCTTGATGCCAAAAGTAATTTGATGATTTTGGAAATGGTGTCTGACCTGGTGTTAAACAAGGTCCTCAGTAAATCGCCAGGAAACATGAGTCTAGTGAAAGGGCCAGCTTTCCGTTGAGAGGCACAACAAAGCTCCCTGCTTGTGAGGGTCTGTTTAACATGGCTCTTCTCATAGGAGGAGCTGTGCAAGCCCAAGGACACTTGCTTATCTCCAGACTTGCTGTTTCTATTCTGCATCCCTAATTACACCCTGAAATTTCTCTTGATTACAAGGAAGTAATCTATTTCCTTGTCCCAGCTTTCCTATGTACTTTTAAAGCAGTGATGGCACCTCCCAGCATCCATCAAAGAGCTTTGTACACAAGCATATACATATATATAGGTATGTATATATACCCACATCGATCACATAGCTATATTTATAAATCTTAATCATTATTATCAAGGAACTTAAGGCTGACTAAATGTAAAAGGTGCCCTAGACTCAGGCTGGCCTCTTCCTAGGTTCGGTGCATCCTTGTCCATACCTCGGCTGTGAATTACCTGGTGCCTCCTGTGACACTGGAGAACGGCACTGAAGTGCTTGGCTTAGATCTATCTTTTTAGAATAGTCAAGTGAGGTCATGAGTTTTCCCAGCATGATTCATACATGGTTCCCTTATGGACCAACCTCGGCCCTTCAGAGGTGTTAAAGTATTTGTTCTCACATGCTCCTTTGAAGTAGGAAAAAATATTCGTAGCACATCAACCAAGGGAAAGGCAGATCTGGTGCTTTACTCAGAATTGTCCAGGTGCTCTCTGACCAAGACAGCAGTAGACAGGCTGGTCATACTTCACTCCTCAGCTACAGCTGGTCCAGGACCTCTCTTGTGATTCATGGGCAGCCAGTTGAGCTAAATGGTTGTGTTGTTTTTCCCTATGGAGATGGGGATATGTTCCCAAACGTTTCCTATCAAGTTAGGAGTAAGGTGCTCAGTTAAAGTTAATGCAGAGCCTTGGGGAAAGAGTTTGGACATGAATATTTCAGAAAGCCACAGTCCGTTAAAGATTGCTGGTAAACTGGGAAAATGATAGTGATAATAGTAACAACAATAATAAATCTTTTCCCTTTCATCCTTTCATTCTTTGCTGGAAACATAAGAAAGGGAACCATTGTGAGAGCTCTGAGTGGCCTCCTTTGAATTCCCCCATTAACTTCTATCTCTGCAAACTTCCTTCTGTTCCTCTGCACAGCACCCGCACAGAGAGGGCTGGAGCACTGTGTGAAAGGATTGTCTCATGGGTTACTCAACCTGAGTGAACGCTAAAGCCTCTCCAGCAACAGTGTTCTCAAGTGGCTTCCTCATTTTATGGACTTAAGAGGTCTCAGTTATTTCAGTCGTGGATAACATGACCCACTCATCCAGCTGTCTATATTGATTCTCAGAAACTACAAGCCTTCTGTCTTTTGTTTCTCTGTTTTTTCGCGAAGCTTGTGTTTCCATCAATGTGCATTACTAACAGGTCCTTCATTGTCATGCTAGACTTGTCCCTAGAGATTGCAGTCAATCTGAATAGCAATAATAGCTAAATTTGATAACCAAAAGTCCCAAATTCTCAGCCACCAGAGGGGCTTCAAAAGAAATTTGGGGATTTGCTAGGTTTTGCTTCTTATTTGTGCTCCTACTCTTCTATCAGATACTTGCAAAGTGCTGGTGGAGATAGGAGGCACTTGCTGGAAAAGACACAGATTTCCCTCAAAAAATCCGATGAGAGGTCAGAAATAGCTTTCCCCTGATAGATTTATATGTATTCAGGCCTAACTGCCTATGCTGCTAATAAGACTTTTATTAAAATCTGTTTGCAGCGCATCAGTCACAAGGCTCCAACTGAACCCAAGTAAATATGACTAAAGGTATGCCATAGATGTTACATCCGAGCATACCCCAGACCAATGTGTAACATTCATGTAAAGCACACATTTTCACTGGGCTGCTGCTAATTCAGTAAAACTCACTTTTGTTTCTGCAAACCTACCCCTTGTGCCCAGAGCTGCTTGGTGCTACAAGTCACTCACAGGTTTTCTCCTACTTGCAGCCAGGCATAAACCGGCTGCAGGAGCCAGATGGCACGGAGGGAAGCACACTTTGCTGTCTGCAGCTGTGGAGAGAAGTTATCCTCTGGTAACTTCCTAGGTTCATCCTGCTCTTTTCCCTTCTCCATCCTCCCTCACCCGTTCATTGGTAATAACTCCCCTTTTGAGACCTGTGTGCTGGGGCTATGGGGAAGGGGCCGGGGTGGGTTAGGTGGAAGCCCTCAACTCCAGGGAAAGGAAATGACTGCAGGGGAGGTGAGGAGGAAACAGAAGCTTTTGCAAGGTCAGCGCTCCTCAGCATGTCGCTTATGGCGAAATGCAAGCCCTGCTCTGCAAACACAGGCTCAGCTGTCTGTGCCAAAGGAGGATCCCGTTAGTCCCCCAAGGTGCTCATCACCATTTGGGGCAGCTCTGCATGGGAAAAATAGGCTGTCATGATCTTATCTTGATGCCCCTTATTGGACACAGTATACCAGCAGAGGTAGGTGAAGAGTAGAGAAGAGAATGGGTGTGAGAGAGAGGCATTTCCTATCCATATTTCTTTCTGTGTTATGAAAACACACCTCCTCCTCTGTAGCATTTAATCAGATCCCTTTAACTTTCCCCTCAGTGCACAGGGGGATGGGGGAAGGTCCCCAGCTAAACCCAGAATGCCATTTTGTGGCACTTTATGAACAAACAAGTTCCCCATCAAACCAATCCTTAGAAATGTCACTCCAGGCTGGCACTGAGCAGAGATTAAACGATGGATTGTCAACCTTCCTTTTTTATTTGATGTTTTGAATTTCACTGTTCCTCTCTTTCATTAAAAATGAACTAGAGGGAAAAAAAGCAGAATAAAATAGAAGCCTTTTACATCTAAAAGTCAAGGTAATTATCTCTTATATCCAACCCACTCCTCCTAGTCTCTGAATGAAGCCATCATTAAAATCTGTGTCCATCTGGTGACTTTTCCACAGCTAATTAGGTGAAGAAGGCAGTTAACAGATATGTTCTGCTGAAATCTCTCTGTCTTCCTCTTTTTAAAAACTTCCAGTCATGGCTCGGGTACAACCTGGATGCTGCTTGTTCTGTCTCTCAGGTGCTAAGAAAACACAGGAAAAGACTTAGTGGGAGAAGGCTGCTTTGGCGAGCAGTTCACTGAGGTCCTTTCCTCACATAGGGGTTGGGAAAAAGGAGGAACTGGATGTGAGAGAGAGTGTGGAGAATGAGAAGGGGGCCAAGGGACTGACAGCCATGAGAGCAAGCTGTGAATGCACAGCACAACTAGGGTTGTGGAGGCAGCGCCACGGGAGACAGAGGTCCTCTCTTTTGGGGCAGGTTTGACGTCCGCTGTGTGGGAAGCCATTCTGGGAGCTGGTCGAACGCTTTGCTGGCAATATTTCAATGCGTTTCTGCATGGGGCTTCTTTTAATACTGTGATTCTCTCTCTGTGGTTTGTCAGGCACTCAGCCAGCCTACTAAAGACTCTCTACCAGATACCCATCTGCTGCATTTGTTAGAGCTTGTCACCTTAATATCTAGAGGCTGAAAGGTATTGATTCCTCCAGCAGCCAGATGGATGGTTCATGGGATATCCCCTGCTCGTCTGAACCCTATACCAGCTCTACTGTTCACACTTAAAGGAGTGCCAATTTTCAAGTTAGTCCCAACTTGCAATGAGATGGTGAGCCCTGTGGGAACCCTCCAGGACTGAGTGCTGTCCATATGGGCTATTACATGTGGGAGTGGAGGAGTGTGCATGATGCACAAACTGCACTCCAGTTACAGTACTGCCAGTGGCATCAGTTCCTGAGTGCTGAAACCCTCTTTAGGATCACAGGAGAAAATTCAAGCACTCTTACACCTTCTAAGAGACTGATTCTCATGTCAAGAACGGAGGACAAATATCTGAGTATGGCTACTGAGGGTGTAAGTCCCTTAATGGTTGTGGCATCAAAGACCCAGGAGCCTTGGCCGGTTATATGGTTATATGTGGTGAACAATTGTCCTGAGTCAAGGAGGGTTGACTGACGGACTCCAGTCTTTCCGATCTCTCTGTCCAGACTGTAGCTCACTCATCCATCCTGGTTTTCCCTTTGCAGATATAATTGGCAAAGGCCTGCTGCCATCTTTCACAAAGATCTTTGCGCTCATAGACAGAGGTCAAATAGCTTCTGCTTTCCATCCTCCAGCAGGATACAATGCCTTCTGGTTTTGGGACCGGGCATGCAAATAATTCCTGCTGAGGTAATCTGCTGTGCATGTGCAACCCACTTCCATGACTAAATGCACATCCATCACTGAATTGGGAAAGGCCCTTTTGAGAGTTGAGGACTTTTGAAAGGTGTTATGTGGTCCCTTCTCACAGAACTGTCGGGCCCCACTGCTTCATTGCTCAGCCTTCTTGATTTAGCTGTGCTATTTGAGAACGCACACCCCTGAGAGTAGGAACTCTGCCTTTTGCACTCTCTGTCTCTGGAAGATGTCAGTTTGGTACTGCACTCAGATGGTTATAAGGTCTGTAACAACTGAGGGACACAATAACTTCCCAGTCTTCTCAAAGAGATGTAATAGAGGCCACAAAGATTCTGACTCAGGGAAAGCAGGACACACTGACCCAAAAGGTCCTGTCTGTCTTTAATTTGCCTGATTGAATTCAACACAGAAGAGAAAATTACTGGGAGGACTTTCATTTTCATTTACTTCCAAAGTCTGGGTCCAAATGTTAAGAGAGCCCCGAAGGGTTAATGTTCACCAGAGTTCATCTCTAGCCAGTGACTCCCTGCTGCTCACAGATTTAAATCATGCAATTGTCATTATAGCTAGAGATGAGAAAACTTGATAAAATGAGCCCTCTATGTACAATGGATTGAAATAGAACTTGAGTAAGAATTGTAGCAAGGAAAGGATTACAGGCCATAAATATAGCACAAGAAAAGGACTTTTTAGATACAATCATAGCTCACTGCAGCGTCACCATTTCTAAACTGCTATATATCCTTTTTTGTACCTCACCATTCATGAGCAGTATAGGAAAAGCTGTACGATTCAAACACACAAAGCGAGCGAACAAAGACTATTTCCTTTAATGGTACTGCAGTTTTTACGAACACTGGCTTTCTTCAAGGCCACCCAAGGAAGGTGCTGAGCCAATTAAGATGTTTTTCATATCTTATGATACGTGCACTACATTGGAGTTAACTCTGCCTTGCACATCTTCATCAACAATGCAATATCCCTTATACCAATTTAATTTTACATTGCCAGCTAGATAAAGGCAATTTATAAGTTTCAATGAGCACAGTCTGGCTGGGCTCCAATCCAATCCAGAGAGTGTAACGTTTGCTAGAGAACTGCTCGAGACCTTAATGTCTGGCATATGGTGAGCTGCTTTCATTTCTGACCTGTGCAATTAAGGTCAGCGGTGAAAATTACATTAAAACAGTTCTTTATTAATCATGTTCTATTTAGGGCAGATGATAACGACCTCTAAGCACAGAGATCCGGCACTTGCAAAACAAAATACCATAAGTCTCAAAAGCCACTCACCAGCAAAGCCTTGCCGTGGATTTTCTTCAGTGCTTTGTACATGGCTTTGAAACAATAAAGATTATTGTCATGTCTTGGGGAGAAAACCATGTGATCAGTGCTGGAAGATCTTAGTTTAAAAGACCTGAGAAGTTCATGGGGATTATTTATGCATCTCTCCCCTATTGGTGAAGTAGATTCTACTTCTTCAAGCAGGCGCTACTTCTTGAAACGGCTCTGGGTTTTTCTTCAAACGTGTTTGCCCTAAAGACCTGCTGCCCTCCCCTTCAACACCCTGTGAAAGTGATGTTGCCTGGAGGCTTGAGTTTGGCAAGTCTTTTATTTTGCTGAAGCTCAGCTCCCCACTTTCCCCAGAGAGATGTAATTAAAATAAATTCACCATGTGCCATGAGTTTGTATCCTGTAGCAAAGAGCGAGAGAGAAGTTGCCCCGTCTTGCTCCAAATGATATTGCCACAATCGTTTTAAGGACCTAATCTGAAGCCCACTGATGTAAATGAGTCCTGCCATTGGTTTAATCAGTTTTGGCTTGGATTATGTCCTATTCTGCCCTGACACATCCACTGACCTGACTAATCCTTGCAAAGTGAGCACCTACAGCAGAGGTCTGGGGAACTGTTCACCTATTTGAACACAACTGACTAAAAAGTCATACCGAGAGACTCTTCAAATCAACACGTGCTGTATCGTCACATTGATGAGGCTGATGCAGTTTTTTGCTACGCAGCTTATTCAGCCATGCTGTGATCTACAGTGACATGAGTTCATTCCCAATGTCTGGAACAGAGAGAATGAGGCAGACTGAAGGAGTAAGGGATTGTAAATGGCTGTGTCATTAAACAGTACCCCAAAGATGAGTTTGACCTGTAAAAGGGGATGTCTGAGCCAGCAGTGATAGAGTGATGCTGGTCTGAGAGATGAAATATTAAAAAAATCCACATTAGACAGGAAAGTGAAATAAAGGAATCCAGTCAAATGCAAAGTTTAATTTCTAATTTCCATGAGGAGAAATGCATAAAGGAGGGCAAGACTAGCTGAGCCCAGGTGTCTTTACTTCAGCATTCACAAGTGTTTGCCTTAGGAGCTAAGAATAACAAGACTATTTCATCTCCCTTCTCTTTGTTGTACGTTACTAATGCTAAAAGAGGAAAAAAGAATGAAAACAAGGTGTTCCTGTCCCTATTGTTTATTAAAATACCAAAAAGAGATTCAATTAAAATAGAAAACAATAGCCAAAAAGCTCTTGTTTACAGTCAAATGTATTCACAGTCTCAATTAATAAAATGAAGAGCAAAGCAAGAGTTCACCAAAGCTGACCAGACAACAGCAAGCCATTCAGGAAAGATTTTCCCTGAAGAAAAAAGTATGTTTTTTTTCTGCTGTTCTTTCCAGTTGTTGTGAATTTTTCTAGCAGTTTTAATGCCTGCTAACTTGCCCAGGTAAAGGCATGCAGAGCCTCCACGTTGCTACCTCAACTCTGTCCAAAACTGGTAAGCAACAAATGCTCTGTAGCTTTCACATTGGTGGTCAACATCAAACAGTCTTCCAGACTTAAAAAAATAAGTGTCCCTGTCACACAGACAAACACATGTGGCTTGAATAAAAATCCTCTGATGTCAAAAGTTGCATTAATGATCCCACTCTTTGTGGGCTTATGTTTCCAACTTGCACGTTAGACTTCAAGGTTAGAGGAGACTCGCTGACATAGGAGAGGTTTTAGTTGCTACCAAAGGTGCAGGAAATACTGGAAAATTGGGAACATCCAGAGTTCAACCCACAAGCCTGTTTATGAGTTTTTATGGGAAATGTTCTGCAGGCAAACATGGGGCACGCATCTTTGCTTAGAACAGTCTGAAAAATGCTTGGAAGGGCACCTGGTAGTTTGATAGTCCTCAAAGGCTGGTGTCCTTTAAAAACTACCCACTGTCCGTATCTGCATTGTATATTCCAGATGCTACGTGAACTAGCTGACCCTGGAAGGCCGCAAACTTGGCCTCTGAAGTTAAAGGAACGCTTTCAAATGACTTCACCAATGCCAGGATTGCAGCTAAAATCTTGCTGTCCACTTTGAAAAACTTCCCAATGTTGTATCTTAAGCTAGATGCACATGGAGCTGGTACGTATTTGCTTTACACTTGAAACGGGGCAGGTGCAGCTCACCCCCACGATAACATCCCACTTTGACCATTTGGGAACCTCCTGTGCTGGTGGTTAATGACCCTGAAACTCTTCAAATAGGAAGCATCTGTTCTGAACAAGTATCAGGCTTTACTCCACCCTACCTACTGGCAGCACAGCCCCACTGCAGTGTATTTTCTTTGTCAAGGAAATATCAATTTATAGGGATTTAAGTGCTTTCTGGCTAGTTCTTGGCAGGTATGAAAAAGTCAAGTGGCTCATCAGAGGACGCTTAGTAAGCCGTGGCCTCTGCAAGAACCTCTGTTTGTTGAAAGCTTGTTACTCAGATTATTTGTCTACTCAGATACCTGCTACTTCTCCCACCTGCTAGAGTAGATCTCTTAACTCCCTGTTTCCAGATAACATGAGAAAGGATGTATGAAAAGCTAGGAAAGGACTGAAATAGCCTACTGTTGGGATGATCCACCTTTTAGACAGAATTCAAAAGCTTTTCCAGATTTGATACTGCTGTGTTGGGCTCTATTTAACATGTTTTTATAACATAAATGTAAATCCTGCTTTCATTGGCTTCTGATTCAATGCTAGCAGGCCTTTACCAAGACTGAATTTGACTATCGGACAGCCATGAAGGCACGATAGTCTTTCACAGGACAACAGACACGTACATGCTTTCTGTCTATCTATCTGTCTGTGCATTTAGTAGAATTTTGCAGCAGTGGTCCCAGCAAAGGAGGGGGAGAAAGGCATGAATAGTCCTGAAAGATGTAAAGCTTGAAGACGGATTGTGTAGCAGAGCACCCTAGACTCCCATCCATCCCTCTGCACACAGCTGTAGTACCCTAGTTTGCTGCAAGCAGCCCTGTAACTTCTGCTTCAAATACATTTCTTTGCTTCTCCTCTCTCCCCTTTACCACCTCTCTGGAGATTTTTTCACTCTGGTCTTTTTTTTTTTTTTTTGTTAACTAATTCCTTTTTAAACGTTAGCTGCGTGCTACCCTGCTCTTTCACCTCGCTGGTGTGACCTCTTTCTCGTTCCATCTACCTGATATGTGTAGCTCAGGACTTCTGTTATCCCCATGATAGGTTTATTTATCACACTCTAATGATTCTTCTATCCACGCTCCACCTCTCAAAGGCTGGCTTTCGGGGAAAAGGGCGAGAGGTTGCTGTGTAGCAATCTTTGTTTATTTTAAATCGCAGTAAACCACTTGAACTGGAGAGGTGGGCAGAAGAAACCTGCTTTTTTCTTTCTTTTAACAAATGCCTGCCGCTTGGGCTTCTCAGCACGTGAACCTTCCTAGCCGGAAAAGTCTTCCTGGTTGAGAGAGAAATATGCAGCTGCAAGATATATTTTACCCCCACTTTATGTCTTGAGAGAGCAACAATATGTGACACATAGATCAAGATAAGTAGCTGTGCAGACTTGTATTCCAGTGAGCATGCTGACATGATGTATTCCAGGCACAAATGAGTTCACAAGCCAATGCTTTATGCACTTGGTCCCAAGACCATTCATGCTAGGCATGTGCAGGACCAGCTCACTCCCAGGGGTTGAACTGAACTGGAGCTGGCCTGGAAATAGGATTGCTCTTCTCTGTAACCAGCTGGAGAGGGCAACATAAAGTGTCATCAGGTTTTAGGCTGACTGCATGAGCTGGGATACCAGGTGCAGTAGAAAACCTGCAGATGCAAAGTTAGCCCATCCATGGTTTTTGAACAAATCTGAACAATCACAGCAAGCATCCGTTAAATCAGTTTTTTGTATCATGCAGCCATGGCATGCTTGGTCTAGTAATGGCAGCTCTAAATCTGGATTTATTGTATTATCAAACAGGAGGGGTAAGTGTCTCTTGGTGAGGTGGGAAGCAGTTGCATGTCTTTGGTCCCATGACAGAGTGAGCTGTATCTGCCCAGAGTATGTTTATATAGATACCATCAATCGGAAGACATAGGATGCTGTCTGGCTTTTTAGTCTGTGTCAGGGACAAACAACAAACATCTGTCACAAACCTTATCAGAGGACAGCTCCTGTTAGTTGGTGCACAAATAAAACTGCAATTGGAGCAAAGATTACAGAGAAGAACTGGCAATTGCAAAAAAAACCTGCAGCATTCAAGGTCCTGGGAACTTTTAAGCCTTAGAAATTTAACAGCCCTTCATTTCGCCTTCTAATAACTTACAAGTCCATTAAAAATATATATCTGTGTATTCCCTCACCCCAACCCTCCCCAAAACCAAACCTTTTGTCAGCTACACCTTTTAATGCAAAATCAGCGGCAGTAGCAATGAAGAATGACCCTGTAGAAGCAGCCCCTGTGAGGTAGGGTTTTTTTCTTCCTTCTGCCCCCCCCCCCCCCCCCGCCCCTTTTCTTTTCAGCCCCAGTCGTGCCTTTGAAATATCTTAAAGCACAGGAGCTTTGTCCTTTTCATTTCCTCCTCCTTTTTGTGTATTTTCCAGATATAGTCCATGGAAAAGGTGCTTTATTGTTATTAGCAAGTCAGATATTTCTGCTCTTTCCTAAGGTTCACGTTATCCTCCCAGGCTGTGCAGTCATGCTCTGCTTTGTGCCTGTACCGCACTTGGCACTTGTATTCCATGTCCAAAAATGAAGTCTCAAGGCACCACTGCAATAGAAGGAATATTCAGGGTAGAAACAATCATCCTTTTAAAGAGTTCTTTTCATTCCAAAATATCCCCCATACATAATGTCTCAAGCTCTTACATTCAGGGTGACCTGGAGATCTCTACCAGAAGAGCTGAAGGCAGAACTTTAGTTTGCTGATTATAATTTTTATTCCCCTTCATTAGAAAACCATACCCATTAAGCAACTGATTTTTATAGGTCTTTTGAGTCACTGTTTTGCTATATTCTGAAGAGTCTTAGCTCTTAGAAACGTCAGCTCTGAGTTGTAGTACCAGCGAGGATACAAAGAGGGGCTCGGGCAGGTTTCCCATGCGACTCTGTCAGCATACCTCAAATGTGACATGCAGCATCTCTCTCTAGCTCAGCCTTGGTTCCTCCTAAATTCTATCAAAGAGCCCCAGACCTGAAACCCCCTGATACTCCCTGGAGACCATTAGGGGCTAAAGGTAAAGGTATAAACTTCTTTTGCCAGTAAAAGAAATCAAGCCTTGAAGGCAGGTTTCCAGGGCAGAAAGCTGGTGTATTAATGTCCTGCTATCCTGGAACAGATCTCACTACAAACCAACAAGCCTCACAGTACAAGTTTCAGAATTTTCTGTACAATCCTGAACAGCATTAGTTATAAATCTTATCAGGTGATAGACTGTTTGTTCTCACACAAATAAAATAACAAATGGATTGGAGATTGTAGAGAGCTGACAATCACTGGAGGCAATGCAACACTCAAGGCCCCTGGAATCAGAAGAACTTTTCAGCTCAAGAAGCTTAACAACCCTTCATTTCTTTTCTCCAGGAACTTATGAGCCCATTAAAAATATATATCTCTGTATTCCCTCCACCCAGAAGCTTTCCTCCTTCAACCAGCTGTGCCATTTAATGCAGACTCAGCAGCAGTGAAGAATGTCCCTATAGAAGAACCCCAGGGAAACAGGTTTTTCTTTCTTTCTTTCTTTTTTTCCCCCCTTTTTGCAGATCCAGTTACACCTCTGAAGTCTCTCTAAGCAGCTGGCACTTCATCTTTTCTTTTTTAATTTTCTCCTTTTTTTTTGTGTTTGTAGGTACAGTAGCTGGAAGAGAGGCTTTCATCTTCATTAAGGCCATACATTTCTGCAGGTTCATTAGGCTCTTTTTTTTTGTTGCCATTGGTGTGCAGTTGTCTGCAACAAGAAAAATAGCTTCAAACATCATTAGCCTGCTAAAGAAAATTTCAGTGCTCCTTCCTGGGGCTTTGGGAGTTTGTGCTGCGTTGAAACTTCAGCAAAATCAAGAATCTGACATCAGGCTTCTTCCTTTATTCTTTCTCACGCTCCTTATGACAGGCATCATTCCTCAGGGTCCAATCTTTCCTATGCATAAACTGTACCGCAGTCTCAAGCATGAGCCGGGGCAAACCAAGACCCTTTTCCGAGGCAGCAACACACCTGCAACGATAGCTCCCTGAGGTGTGAGCTGACCCATTCATCATGAGGTATGTTGACTCTACGCATAAAAGTGACAGCTTAAATGGTATTTAATGATATTAGCTATTTCCCAGCTGATCATTTTAGCAGACTCATTCAGCCATGTGCAGGTTGGCAGAGCTCAGGGCGAAAGGCCACACCTGGCCATTCAGAAATAGCCCCCTTGGTGACTGAGTGCAGCTGAGATCAGGGCCCATTTATTGAATAGCTTTTCATCTCATGTCAGCTCTTAGGAGGACTCCAGGACCCCGCTCTGCTGATCCCGAGGTTAATGCACACAGCGTGTGCAAGCTCCTTCTAATGGTTTTTGGCTTGCAACCTCTCCTTTGCATTTGTCTTGCTTACATTTGGGGCCAGTATTTGTTCCTAATTTATAAACTAAATATATGGATCTGTAACCTCTCAAGAGACACACTCCTCATGCCCTGCTGAACACCAAGATTGTTTCTATCTATCTATCTGAGTGATTTAAACTGCCTGGAAACCCCAAATGAGCACTTAGGCGCCGGAGTCCGCATGCTGGTCCTCCAGGAATATTGGCCAGTGCTTGAGACTAAAGAGAGCCTTCCGTACCGTGGTGTTAGGGCCTCTCCTCTCAAAGAGGAGCTATCTCCTAACCAAACTATTAATCAATCAACCACATGCCAGTCAATCCCCAAAATCAAATTTATGTAACTGCCTTACTCATCTAAATACCCTAACCACTTTGCCTGTCTTTGTAAATGACCCTAACCCCAATGGTTTTCTAAAACTCTACCAGGTCTTTCCAGTCTTGCAGTGCGTATGTGCACATATACTGACAACTGCTTTCTTCTCATCTGCCTATTTCCAGTGATAGGAGTCCCAAGGTTATCCTGCTTCTAACATCTCTCTCCATGGAAGCACCCATAAAGTCTCCTGCAATGAACAACAGATCGTTTTCTGCTCTCTTGCCATGTATCTCCTGTGAGTGACCAGGCAAATGGCAAGTTGCTGCCCTCATAAACTTTCTTAAAGTGCCTTCCAGAGACATGGTAGGCTTTGTAATGCGTTTAGCTTGCTATTGAGCTCCAAGAACTTGGTATAAAGAAATAGTCTTATCTATGTAATTAGAAATTGGAGGGGAAGATGCACTGTAAGCGTATTTCATCAAAAAAGTCCTCAGATGGATTTGCTCAAATCAGACAGGAAAACTAATTGAGTATAATAACTGCAAAAAGGCTCTCTGCACTTCATGACAGACGCAACACTACTGACTGGGCTTAATCTGGCGTTGTAGTACATGGGCTTCACACACAATTGTCCGCAATACTGGAAAGCAGCCTGCAGTCTGGACAGGCTTAACATACACTACGTAGCCATCAATTAAACTTCCCTGAAAGTAACAAGCAAGTTTGAGAGATGTAAACTATATGAGGTTGCCGTAGCCAACTATTTTCTACTTAGCTGACTACATTTTTATCTTCCTCCTTAACAATTTTTACTGTGCTGATTGATGTTGTGAATACAAAATTTATGGCTCCTTGAGACCAGGAGATTCAGGGGAAGAGTAAAATAAAATGTAATTTCACATCAAAATAACTCACAGAGGGTCTGCTTCACTGACTGTGAGATTAATTGTCATATTTAATGCATTATAAACCTCTACTTGTTAATTTATATCAAGTCACCCCAAGATTTCCAAGCTATTGCACCAGGCAGTTATTGATTCCAGTGTAGCTTGTTCTAATATTTAAGTCCAGCATGGCTATAATGCACAAGGATCTTATTGCTCAATTACATCAGGATTGTTAAAAAGTTATTTCATCCCATGACATTGATAATAAATACGTACTTCAAGCCTAAGGTTTATTCAGCAATAATTAATTGTGTTCTAGAAGATTAGCTCCAAAACCTTGATGCTTGGTTTTGGATGATCACAGCACAGTGCACCCGGACTCCTGAGTTCCCTCCCCGGTGCAATGACCCAAAGACACCACCTTCCCCTGAACCCAAGGCTGTCCTTGTGCCACAAACTATAGGCCTCGGGGACAGTGTTCATGGCTGGTATTGCTATTTGACCACTCCGTTCTTAAACACTGTTCCTTAGATATTCATTATTGTCTGATATCAGAAACAGGAGCTGGTGTGAGCTGGACCTTTGATCTGACTTGGCATGGTACTCTCTGGAGCCCAGCTTTGCTCCTTTTGTAAGTCGGTCTACTTGCCTGTAAAAGGGATGGGAGGTAGATTTGGTACCACTGGTGTGAACTGAGAGGAATATAACTGAGACCGTGTGAAAACATGTCTATGGCATAAGAACAAGGCCCAGAAAACTGCTGTTCTCACAAAGCAATTCGGTAACCCCTTCAAGATAGTCTGGATTTATGAGCCCTATTGTATTGCTGCTACTGCATGGCAAGCACGTTTTTCTTCAGACAAGGGCAGATCTCAACAGTCAAAGGAAACCTCAGTTTCAAGCAAATTTAAAGACTATTGATGCATGTTTTAGAGGCATAAATTAACACCCCCCCCTCCCCTCCACACACACAAACCAATCAAATAGGAGCTTTATAAACGTAGAGACATCAGAGTGCAATATCCCTCTCTGACTCTCTCGGCATACCGTACACACTCACACAATGTTCGTCTCCGGGTCAGTGGGGAAGTTAATTAGAAGAACGGAGTTTCTTGTGATGGAAGATGCCACCTTGATATGATTCTGAGTCCTCTCTGTGCTTCTGATGAATTATAAATGACAGCAATAGAAGTGAAGGACACCGGCAGTGACAGTTTGTCAGCCATGCTGACTGTGTGTACGGTTTTGGGGTGGGTAACTTTTTCTCCTCCGTTCATTTCACACTGCTCGGTGTGACTTCCCTCCTCCCTTCTCTCTGCTTTCCCATTCTTTTTATTCACCAGTAGGTGACTGAAAGGTGAAAGAGAGAGCAGCCTCTGTGAATAGACTCTGTGACTCATTCATGGCAAAGGGAGGGATGGCATAGGAGATCTGTGGATGGTGCTTTCAGATGCAATAACTGTGAGGGTGAGCAAACAACATCTGTGAGTCCTGCCGGAGCAGGTGCAGGGGTGTGAGCTGAGTTGTCATTTGCTTCCAGACAGGCAGGCAAAAAGGGAATCTAGCTGTGCAATATTTCTTCTCAAGAAATATTTCTTTTTTCCTTCAGTCCGTACATCTCTCCATCAGTCTTGAAGGCAGCAAGTAGACTGGACCAGGGCTTGCTCATTCCCAATTCTTTAATTCTTTTGCATATTTTTAGTAGTTATTTATCTACTAGTACAAAGTTCTCACTCTTCTCTCGTGTGCTGTTATGAGAAATGTCTGCTATCACCCTGTGCAACATGAACTGGACAGCAGCTCCTCTGCATACTGTGATTTTTCCATCAAAGTATTTTTTCCCTTCCAAAAAATATGATTGAATGAATACTTGCTTCCTTTCCCTTAAAAAAAAAAAGGTGTATTTTTCAACTCAAAACATTAGGGAAAAAAGTTTTTTTTTTGTATTGTAAATACATTTCAACAAATTTCAGAAGAAGAAAATTTTGTCTTTGTTTTGCTTTGTAATAATTATGAGATATCCCAATTTGGGGTGAAAAAAACTTGGAGGCTGAAGAAGTTTTATAAGGGCAACAAACACTCTGAATGACTCAAGTGGAACATACTTCTCCCAAGTGCTTCTGCTAGACAGAAACAGGTGAGGCATACAGCAGTCCTGAATTTTGATTTTAGGGCTAGGAAAAGGTTTTGAGTATTTATTTCAAAGAACAGCAAATTCAGCAAACAGTAATAGAGAAGAATACATGCGCGTGAATCAGAGTATGACCATGCCTGAGAGAAGATGATTGGTTGTTAACTCTGTTCCTATTAATGTTCATATTCCAAAAGGCTACAGAGCTGCTAAATAAAATCTGAAATAGATTTCTATGCTAACTTCAAGGTCGTGTTTCTGCAGCATTATGGAATACATTAAAATGCTCAATTTATGCTCAATAACTTACTAAAAATATAAAAGTAGCTTATATTAAATAAACCTCTACCACGTTCTCTCTCTCCCTCGCTGTATCTCCTTTGCACTCTATACTTAATAGAAAAATGCATTTCAATAGGGACAGCTTTTTTTTAACTGTATTTACTCTTTACTCAGTGAAAACCATAATTGTCCCAAGGAAAAAAGAAACTTTCCAAGTGAATGATGAGTCAAAGGGCTTGAGTCTGCTTGCCCACAAAGTCCACTGACCTCAGTTGAGCTATTTACTGTCCCCAGCCTAAGACAGCCCTGGTTTTCTTTTGCTTGTGTCTAGGCTGAGACATAGTTCTTTGCCTGTTGTGTGTAAGTAACATGGTTCCTCTTCCTTTAACTTCATTTTAACCCAATGTGGTGAGAGCGAGTGTACCGGGGCAGTAATTTAGGATAGCAGAATTCCCAGTCCATGCATTCAAGGACCATCCAAAAGCACAGTGAGGCACTGGAGCAATAAAGAGGACAAAAGACGTATTTCTTTGTCATGTGACTGTTACTGCCTGCTGCTGCAGGAATTAAAGGAAAATGCCACTTAATTCATTAAGATGTGCTAGAATCCATTAGGGAAATTTTTCACTGAGAAGAATACAGCACCCTGTTAAAAATGACCATATGGCTCTTAGATTGGAGAGAGCTGATATCCAGCCAACTTAGAGCACCTGCAGAGCGTGGGCCTTTTGGCTCCTGCCAGGGTAGATATAGCTTCAAAAATACGTTGGGTGGGCTGCCTGATGACTCTGTGTTTCCTTCATAGTGCATGTCCCCAAATCCCTGTAACTGACTTCTTCTCTGCATCTGTTCTAATGAGACACGGGAGCAATGAGCAGGGTTCCCCTTGGAGGTAGGCTCAGGCTGGAGTCCCAGGCTTGGCCACCCTGAGGTTGGGGAGGCTGGAGTTCAGCCTCAGATCCCCCTGGATTCAACTGGAAACACCCTATGACTCATGGTGCACCTCACATTTAACCTTATCAAGGTATTAGTCCTCTACCACAGAGAATGCTGTGGTCTGAGTCCCAAAGGTTGGCCACAGCCTCTCAGAGCCAGAGCACTGAGCACTGCAAGGCAGTGCCAGAAGCACAGTTCCCTGCTGGAAAGAGCCTCTGGGGGCTAAATTGTCAAAATAATCATCACTTTGTCACCGTTTTATTAAGTCCTCTAATGCAGAGAAACCAGCTCCCAATCATTCACTTTGCTTCTTCCATCCAGTCTGAATTTCACAACAGGTATGATTTATTGCCAACAAACCAGCTCTTGCTCTTTCTGCCCCATCTACAGTACTAATGATTATGTGGGCTCTTGCAGACTCGCAGACCTGAGAATGTGGCAGAGATTGCTTTTTTTCACCTTCTCATTGAATCCCCAGGCTGGCTGGGGACACTGTGCCCCACGCTTTTTGCCCTGAGCTGCCACAGACCTGCCAAATGGTTATATGTTCTGAAGTAGGAGGGGAAGCTGTTTCCTGCAAATTGACTATGCATTGAAATTTATTCCTGAGCTCCTGTTCACAGGTTTTCTAATGCACTGGGCTCCAGCTTAGCCCTCTGATGAATCAAAGCCATTTTGTAAAAATGGCACCTTGATGTTGCATGTATATTGCCCATCTACAGCTTCCCTGGCATATTTATTCAGTTTACTAGTCAAAACTAGTTTCATGCTACGCTAAGCCCAGCAGGGTCAACACCTAACCTATGAAAATCAAGCTGTCTCTTTTTTCTCTGCTTCATACATCATCATCAACCAAAGCTGGATAATAGAAAGCAGTTCTTGATCCTGGAATGATCATTGCTGTGGCTGCTTGGGATGTGGCAGGAAGAAAGGCAAAGCGGCAGAAAAAGTGAATTTGCAGTGCTTTGATTTTGCTGACTTGAGAAGAGAGAAAGTGTAGTGTAGCTTGTCATAGAGGGTGAAGGCACCACGTGGACAAGACCTGTGAGGTGTCTTCAGCGAGTGCAGGTGCAGCTGTGGCTTGATATGGGTGTACAAAAGCACACAAGCACAGAGAGGTTGGAAGAGCTGCAATCTAAGGGTCATGGCAGTAGGTCAGTGAGCCTGTGCTTACTGACTAAAACGTCAGTAAATGACTAAGACTGCTGGCACGACAGGTTGTGGCATTCAGCTCTCCCTCTGGTTTTTGGTCCTTCTTACTTGGCGGTGGTCACGCTATTTAGTAGAAGATACAAACAGGCTTATGTCTTCACATCGGAACAAATCAAAGATCTTTCTACGCAGGGAAAGATCCTATCTTGCCCCACAAGGAGCAAATGAAGCCTGTAGGAAACTGCACCCCATCTATCTGATATTCTGGTGAAGTTTCCTAGATTAAAAACAACTGATCAGTGGGCTTCTTGGTTGTTGCCAGGAAGGAAATGAGTATTAGAAGCCCTGAAGAGAGGTTAGTTGTGTGGTGCTTGTATTTGATTTCTATGACGAATCCAGAAAACTGCTGCCAACCACGACCAGGGACTGATCTTCCATAGGGACTATCCAGGAGCTGAGATGATGGAGGACCCTGATCTTTCAAGCATACCCTTCACTACATCTGAGCTAGAAGCTTCATGACGGCTGTGAAATACCTGAAAAGGTTTCAGGAATAGCCAAAATGTTTGATCCATGTGAACCATAGAGAAGAGCCTATCTGCAGGTAACACAGATTGGAAGGAGAAGGGATGAAGGAGTAATTTTGACTGCTCTAAGGCTGCCAGACCCTGAGATCCTTATGCAAGCAATGGAAAAAGTCAGGGGGTGCTCACATCTCCAACTAAAAGTGTCTACGTGCATATGTTGATTCAGACAAGTTATTCACTTCAAACAGATCAGAACACTTTATCCATGGATTTTCCGTGATTCTCCCTATTTTTCTCCACTGACAGCTCTTGGGTGGTCATGTGAACTCCTGTCACAGAATTAGACATGACAGTGGACTTCAGTACTGGCGCTTCGAAAATGGCCAACTGTCCAGAGCTCTGTTTTGGGTCAGGAAGCCTAAGGCCCTAAAATATTTGGTTCTGGCAGTACCTGTGGAAATGGGAACAGCAGCAGGGATTAGTGAGGAAGCTGAGTTCAGGAAGGCATATAGACCCCCACACAGATGCACCCACTGCTGTCCTCTTCAGGTGTCACTCAGACAATCCCTCTTCGGCTGAGAAACCCAGGACAGAACCAGTCTTTCCACAGTGACCTGTTGCAATTCCACCGCTTGATCTAAACAACAACAACAACAACAACAACAGCAACAACAACAACAACAGCAACAGCAACAACAACAGCAAGCTTTGGTAAGCAGGAGCTGAAACAGCTCTCATCCTCTGTGGAACATGCACAGGGAGAAAATTGTAACACACACACACACACACACACACACACTTATTAAAGTTTTGAAAACATAATTAAAAGCATGCATTTATATTGAATGGCATATGCTGAGCTGTGGATTCAGAGCTGTGCTTACTCCTGCTTGCTACATCTACCCTGCTGCAAAGTGCAGCTCCAAGAAGCTTTGTCTCCAGTTGTCAGTTTTACACATCGTGCTGCTTAGCATGCAACTGGCGCTCCTCACCTGCCTTTCACTGGAACTCAGCATGGCCCCCCTGCTATTGATTAATTTGTGCTAATTAAAACCAGCAGTGTTTCTGCAGAAAAGAAAGATGTGTAAGTGTCAATAAATTATGGGAAAATTCGCAGATTAAAGATTGCCAACTTCTGTTTGAAAATAACTAAACAAACACTAATGACTCTTTGGAAAGAGCCTAAATTCACTACCGGGGCTGCAATGAATGGGCTCCAGAGCTCTCCCTGGATTTCAGTGTGTCTAACGTTTACAGCAGTGCTCTATCTGCTACAAGCTGAAAGACTTGCTTTTTTTAATACAGGTATTTATGGTTTCAGAGATAATTTATTCATTGCTATTTGTTCTTCCTTGCCAGCTACCAAACCAATGGGTTGAATCAAGATTTTTTAGATCCAACAACATAGCAACACTACAAAAAAACAAATGAATACACAGGAATTGTGACAATACACCAAGCCAGCAGTGCTTGTTAGCAGTTGATGGTAATAAATCTGCTGGAAAGCAGGTGCAATGAAGGAAACTTTGTAAGGCTATAAAAACCAGCTGGGGACAAGCCTAGCTTTTAAGGCATGAAACTGGATTCAGGGACCTGAGACAGTGGTAGTTCAGACTAAAGTTACATTTATATTTCCCCAATGCTGGGTTTGCTGGGGAAGTGTTTGGGATGCAGACTCATTTAGAACAGACATGGGTCAAAGGCGTTGTACTTTCTGTACTTCTGTTACTCACGGCATTTGCTTTCAGGTTTTACTTTTTAACTGTCCTGGAAGGCTGAAAGGGAAAAATGCAGCCATGGTGCTGAACACTTCTGATTTCATCTCCCCAGTCGTAGGGAAGGACCTTCCAACCCTTCCGGTGAAGGTTCTCTGATACAAAAAGCCAGCTACTTGTCTGTTTTGCAGAGTGCAACAAATATGGGGATCTGGAGAAGCTTCCAGAGACAAGAGGTATTTCAGGTCAGTTAGCATCTCCCCTCATCCCAGTGACTGACTCTGAGGATTGCTTGAAGATGATACACAGCAAACCCCCTGGAGAGTTGAAGGTGGAGGAAGCAGCAGGTTTCCTGTGTCTCTGAAGATCCTGAGAGGTGGCCAAGAGTGTCATAGGTGGAGGGATAAGAACACTGCTGCTAATGGGATACAGCCAAAAGTTTGGGACAGGTGGATGGAGAAAGAGGGGCTGGGGAAGCCCACAGACAGGTTTAGCTTTGCATAAAGCTCATGAAGAATGGGGAGCTCAGGACAAGCATGTAGGTTCACGTCTGGGTTGGATCAATGGCTCAGGTCCTGTGAGGAAGGATTTGAAAAATGCCCTGGATCAGCTTCCTAATACTCACTGTATTTCAGGGACTTCTCAGTACAAAAGAACAAATGACAAGCAAAATCAAAAAAGCTACAGTCATCAGCAATTCTGCAGGGCTCCGGTGCTTATTGAGCAGAAGGGGGCATTAGCAGCAGCATTTGCAGCCATCACCTGCTGTATAAATGCTGCTCGATAGCTTTTGGACACAGAGAGGATAATACCATCCAGATTGCTTAAAGACCTGAAGTGCTGTGAACCCATCACCAGTAACAGGGAAACCCACCTCCCTCATGTAATGCCAACACAGACTAGGTGATCTAGGAGCAGCCCGCCAGCACGCACAGTTGCAATGTTTCTCTCACACTTTGCTTTCTCTGCTGTGGTCCCTGCTCCCCTTGGCTCCAGTTTCCGAGACAGCACCTTTCCTTGGTGAAAGGGAAACTGGCAGGTTGCAAGGGCAGCTTCAGGTGATTTCGTCTGTCAGGGGAAGCCTCCCGTTCTCTGCAGCTCACCATAGACCCAGTTATCCTCAGGTCTTAAACACATACACAGCTAACTGCCTGGGGGGCACTGCCTCCAAAGGAAACCCATTACCACTATAGTTTTGAAACTAGCTGGCTTCTTCAGCAGGAATGATGCAGTTACTTATTTTCAAGAGGGTGTAATGAATTCCCTAGGAACGAGAAATGTTACGAGACATGACATGATGCCAGAGAGGCTAAGGATGCAGGGGTTTGGCAGCTATTTGTGTCGTTCCGTACAGTGTTGGGTTCAACGACTGCCTCTTGCCCTTAATTTTCAGAACTGCTCGAGGGAGCACGGAGGAGGAAGAGCTTAAATGTCAGCTCTGCACTGAGGGGGTTGAATTCCCCAGTGTCAGTGATAGCTGACCAGGATGAGGTCACATCATGGTGGGACCATCTCATCAGACATGTTGAGAGTGGCCATGACAAATCAGGAATCTCCTACTATTGGCTTGGTGGGCTTAATTAACTCCTGTGTTGTTGCTGCCTCCAATTAACTCTGGGGCTGCAGGCTGTGCCCTGCTGGATTTTGGTGGGGAAGCATGGCAATGTGAAGTGCTGAGGGGGTGGCAAAGGCTGGGAGTTTAGTCATAGCTGTGTGGCAAGCGCAGGGGCAGGAGCAGAGCAAGGGTTCGTCTGAAAACATGGAAAGAGGAATGCAACTGGAAGCAGATGGATACATGATACAAACATAACAGTACAAAGTTGTGCAGCTGGGCACCACATAATTAAGAATTTCTACTGCAAAGCTAGGAGGGAGAGGAGTACATCCTGTCCTTTAGAAATCTTTCTCTTGAAAGACTCAGATTTATTTGTCAGTCACAAGAGAAGAGAGCTCACGAGAACAAGCATTTCCAGGAGAAACAGGGAAATATTGCAGCTATTGTACAAAGCAATAGTTCGACCATGTAGGGGGTATTTTGTACAGGTTATGGTCACCCATAATCAGGATAAAATAATTTAAACTGAGAAAGGCACAGGGAAGGGCTATCTGTTGAGAAGGAGGCTGTTAGCCTAGCAGGGTGGATTTCACCCTGAGGTCTATGGACTCCTGGACTCCTGGGGTCCGAGGGTCTCCAGAGGTAGAAATGTCCCCCAAAACAACATGCCACAGGGACCACGGACAGAGATAGGACTGACTTCTCTACAAGTAGTGCCCAGGACAGCAAAGAGGGTGTAGTTTTGCTCTGTGGCTCACGTTATATTTCCATCCTACAGTGAAATGTACATTTGATCTGACATATACCCTAGGCTGCAATAAATTCATCTCAAAAAGTCCATCTCTACCACCGTCACCTGTAATGATCAGTACCTCAAGATGAAAAGGAGCTTAAAATATTGAGGCATGGTTTAGCATTAGCTAATGTATGAAATTTGCTTGTTGTTCATTGCAGGAGAAACAAGGAAACAGGGTTGACAAGGTCTTGCAGGAAATGTTCCAGGGACCTTAATCTATAGAGACCTCCAGCAGGTATTCTGTACCACCAGCTGCCTGATCTGGCTAAGAACTCCAGAAGCTGCACTCCAGAATGCAGTATGAAATCTGTGGACTCTGCTTAAAACTGATTCAGTGTGAAACTGTAGGAGGGTGGATAATGTTGCACTAATATACCCAGGAACCTCAGGTAGGATTCATTTCATCTTCCTGTTTGAAGAACTACAGCTGATCCACTTGTCAGAAGTTTCTTTTACAGGCCAGAAAGAGTAATAGGCACTTTAAAATGCAGTTCATCTCATCCTAATTTGGACATTAGGATGAGTGCCTATGTCTCTCCTTGGCTATAATTGGAGCCTGGGGTGCCTAGCTCAAATGGAAATGTCTGCCTTGTAGAAGTGAGATGAATCCAACCCCTTGCGTACAGAAGTAGAGGGTCATATTTTTGCTTTCCTCCTCAAGAGCCATATGAAAGAGAGACAATCCTTTTACCCTGTTCATATTCTGAATTACTCAGCATTTTTCTAGCTCAATGCCCATGTATTTCTCTGCAGTGTTTCAGGACTCTCTTTCTGAAAACATGAGGACTGTGCCTGACTCTGGCTGCCTGCCATGGGCCAACAGGTATCTTAATAGTTGGTGCTGCACTTTTTGGTCACTCTCAAAGCCTTGGGGAGGAAGAACATGTAAAACAATTTGCAGAGATGGAGGAAGGCAAGGCTCACAGAAGTGTAATGGTCACACGACCCAGTAAGCCACAGAGATGGACAAAAGCCCCAACTTCCGATCTTTAGACTGGGCTGTCTCTCCACATCATACAATAGAGAAATTTGTGGCTAGTTCGGGAGGAAGAACTGAAGTCCTTGGCAAGGGCTTTGGTTTGTATTTGAACCCCACAGGAAACTACAGTAATGTTACAGGAATTGAGCTTTGGATGAGGCACTAAACCACAGTCATTTGAACTGGGCGTGAAACTTCATGTTCAAATGAAAGCACATACATTTCTTTCCTGCAAAACACACATGCTCAGGAAGTCTCTGGATTGAAGCCTAAGGAGACAGGGTGAACAAGGTATTTTTAACTCCCCCACCCAGACCCCCAATTTAAGATCTTGCTCTGCATATTTACCTCGACCCTGAAAGACGGCAAATTGCTAACAATGCAAAGACAGGAAAAAGGTCATGGCAGAGCACTGGGGACAGCTCGTGTGAGAGGTGAAGGAGCAGTTCTGCAAGTCTGTGCATGTGCGCAGGCTGAAAGAAGCTCAGAGTCCAAACAAGAGGAGCAGACACAGGCTGGGTTAGAGGGATAGTGAGCGATTTAGGTGGATGAAGAGGCACTGAGGTTTATCCAGAGGTGAGACACCAAGAACTGGAACTGCAGAGGCTAACATCAGTCATATTGGAAGTGCCCTGGAGGAGTGGGCGTGAAGCTTGCACAGAGCCTGCCTTCCAATACGATTAGTCCCCTAGGAGTCCTAAATTCACTCATAGAAAATGTAGAAGAAAGAGAAAGCTGTGCCAGCATAAAATGCAGCTCCATTCTGCACAGGCTATTGGTTTCCCTTTATTGCCAGTTCTTCTGGATTCATATCAGGAAGTCTTGAAGCTACACATTCCTAATGAAAAGCAGAAAATATTCATTATTAAATCTGAAATGTTCAACTCCAATCGGTTGCTAGCAGATTTCAAGGTCTATTTGAATGATCCCCATGCAGTGAAACCAATGTAATACAAGCAATGATGAAGCGGCTCTAGCTGAGGCTGATGATGCACATGCTTATACCAAAACTTGCATCAGATTTGCCTTTTGTGGAATGCACTGTCTCCAAGGCTGTTCATTCACCCTGAGCTTATATGGGCAACTTCTGCAGTCAGAGGCTGAGGGAGACTTCTTAATCTGCTTTTCCCTGCTGAATTTAGCTGGAAGCTCAGTTGAAAATATTGGAAATAGAGCTGGTGGTGCTTGGCCTGTTGTTATCAACCAGGCACTTAAATGGTTAGGGTATTATCTGCTATTCTTGACTCAAGGGGGATTTTTTATCTTTTTAATCCCAGATCCCTCTGTTTAAGATCTGATGTGCAAGAACAGAGGCAATCTGAGCCTTCATTTTTCCTTTCTGAGCTCAAGATCTGGCAAGGTTCAGGTCCTACTTCTCCCTTCAGCGTTTGAGGGTTGGAGACCAGAGGGACTCTTCTTCTCAGGAGTCAGAGGTGCTCCTGGCACCTTCAGACTTTCTCTCCTCAGATTTCACTGCATGCTAGAAAAAGCTTTTTCTTTCGTTAACTGGTCACTAGGTTATAGATTTTCTCCTGGCCTCTGCAACTTCAGCTCTCCAACTATGCCAAGAAACACGTTTCCTGCGAGGCTGTGGATATTCTGTAGTAATTTACATGAGAGTTGGGTGCTTATAAGATATTCTGCTATCCTGCCTTTAAGATCCACTATATTCTTGCAGTAAAACATGCCTAAGTATCAAACCACTCAGGTTGAAAATAGCCTAAACTCAAACGCAGGGAAGATAAAGCACTCCTAGAAGTAAGTATTTACCATGTCCAACTAGACAACAAAGTGACAGGTGAAGAAAGGCAAGGAAAAGCTACTTAATCCAGTAAGGTAAAGACCTAATCTAAAAACTCCTTTTCTTCTTCTGTGTATTTAAGTTTCTTTCAGCCAGCAGTACTGGCTGGCTGGATCTGTAGCACGGGTCTGAAGGTACAGATTCTCAGAAAGTGAGACTTCTGGGGAAAACATAAAGACAACATAATCCAGACAGGCAAATCTAGAGAGTACCAGCAGACAGTTTCAATATCTCGTTTCTGCCCACTGAGAAGCTTTATTCATGAAATGCCTCTTATTTTAAACTAAAACAGTGCCTATTATCTGGTCTCCAGGCATCTCAGAACAATGTTTTTCAACAAAGCTGTAATCAAGAGAGCTGTACTTCTCCAGGCCTCATAGCTCTCTCTATTGCTGGGAAATTGGGGGTTGCTTTTTAAGTTGCAGGCTAGAAACAGGGGATATATTTCTACCTATCCCGGTAGGAATATTTTAGGCCTGAGCTACATTTGGGGAAAGACTGTGAGGCTCCTTAAATATTGAAGCAGCCTTCCATTTATTCATCACTAAAATTATTTTTATGGTAAACCAGAAAAGTCAATTTGTCTTATAAAAATGTGGACGAAACCCTTGCGGGTTGGAAGAGGAGGAGCAAGGTGTAAGAGACAGTGGCCTGGGTCTGTGCTCAGAGGAGATATGAGCAAGCTCTGCCTGGATGCTGAGCTGACCGAAAACTGTATGACCACATCAGGATGGCTTTGAGCCAGAGCTTATACACCATGCTGACAGATGGGGTTTGTTAAGCTGTTTGGGCTCCACGCCACGGTACTGCAGAGAGATGGGTGCTGGTCAGCTTAAAGCATGGGCAGAATAAACCTGCATTAGCCAGGGACAGGTACACCTGCAACCCCTTTCTCCTCCTGCTAAACATTCGCTCAGCCCTGGAGAGAGGGAAAAAACGTGTCTCATTTTCCTTCCCGTGTTTTCGGTGCTTGCCAGGAGACTTGAATACTCTCCATCTTTCCCTTTATGCTTCACAGAGCAGTTTAAACTTCACAGATAAGCAAATATGAACGCTTTGTCTTAACCAGGAAAAGGAATACCACCTACCCTGCCTTCTCGATACCTAACATCATGTTTTTTGCCGCCTGCTCCAGGGCCGCGTTGATCGTACCCAGTAGTCACAGAGCAGCATATGGGGATACAAGCGCTTCCCTCACTGCTCGTGGAAGTTGACACTGGTTCCCTTGCTCCCGAAGCCACCCGCCGCTTGGAAACAGTGGGGCAATCTCCTCCTCAGCACCGTTTCTGAGAAGAGGAGTGAAAAAGGGCTTCCTGCTGCGGGGAGGCAGTAGGCCGCATCCACGTGCTGTGAGTTCAGGGGAGAGCTCACACTGATGTTACGAGTCCTGGGGTCAGTCATGAGGGAAACATGTCCTGATCCCTTGGGTTTGAATCCCGGGACTCGCTTTGGCAAGGGCAACCGAGACAGACTGATAAGCCAAAGGGGTAACGAGAGCTCACCACAGCTAAAGCCAGTTGAGCAATGTGTGACTCCCTGCAAAAAACATAGAAACATAAAAGCATAGTTTTTTTTTTCCCCCCAAATTCAGTATTTTCAAAGGAAATTCAAACCCTCAAACATCACAGTCACAAGCCCAGATACTTCACGTTAGTAACGCCCCTGTGGTGTCTCATGCACATTGGACTTCAACACCTTTGTGCTCTCACTGTCTTTGTAGGTGGGACCCTTTGCTCACAGCTCCTTCTCTGCGGGGTTTCCTCCCTTGGAGAGGAGAGACGATGATCCTCGGGAGCCTCTGACTGTGGGGGTAGCAGATTTAGGGTGCTCAGGCTAAGGAGGGAAATGAGGACATGAAACACTCCAACAAAATCCCCTGTGTGGCAGCATTTCCAAATCAAAGCATTTTAATAGAGGCACACATACACACACACACACACACACACACACGGGACTGGATTATTTTTTTGGCTGAAATATTTAGGGTTGCAGTCAAAATGTTTTCATTTTTGGATATTTGTTTTTCTGAGGAATAATTGAAGTTTTTGCTGCAAAGCAGATACTTCACACAATAAACATGTCTTAAAAAAACAGTTTAGAGGGAAAATTTTCAACCATCTGTCTGGCTGAAGGACTATTGAAGAGGGAATACTAAGGGTTTATGTAGATTTTTTTGCAACTCTTCAAGACCATTAAAAAACAGATGCTTTGACTCATGTGAGAAAAGGTGAAGGACACAGAAAAGGAAACAAAAATGGCGAGTCAAAGGAAATGCCATGGTCAAGTGAAAGCAATTCCAGAATCTCCATGAAAAATTTTAGTAGCCATTTTCTATCATTCTAGTGTACTTTTCCCTGTGCAGCAATGAGGTATTTCCAGCTCTCCTAGAAAAGAGAAAGGGCTACACTGCCATGTTGCTGTCAAATAGCACTTTTCTCCCTCCACACCCACGTTAAAACAAACAGGACTATTTGCGCAGTAGGGCACTCTTCAAAAGCAAGCATCAGCATCTAAATCTGGCAGAAACAATTCGGGCCCAGTAGAAATTTCCCTAGGCCTTAAAGCAATGAGTTAGGTCAGGTGCGCATGTAAAAGAGAGAAAATAGTAGCAACTAGTGGTTTTTCCCCATGGCTGGCCTCCAAGGCATTGGTTATCATCATGCAAGCAGAGGATCAGCTCATCAGGGGCTTGTTTCTCTGCACTGCTAAGAAGCTAAGTGCAATCGAGGTTAGCTTGATTCCAGCAAAACAGCCAAATTGGCTGACAACGTGGGCTCCCTTTCCTGCCGGGGCAGACCCTCACTTTCAGCATAAATCCTCAGCTCTGGACCCAGAGGCGGTAGGTGAAATATTAGTGAACCCTCCTACACCTTCTCTGTTGGGCAGCTTTATGCGGTTTAGCCCTTCCAAAAAATAAAAAGAGGAGGGGGGAAGCCACTAAACATTTTCTATTTCAAAACAGATTTCATCTTCCATAGAAAGTAATACTGCCTCCAGCCATGTGTAACTTATTTTTTATCCAACGGAGTATATGGGCTTATAACTAGATCCTGATAGGAACCCGGGTTTAAAACATTATTCACAGCAGGTTATTTGATCTTTATTTGCTGAATGCACTCAGCTGAATCCCTATCTCCAAACAATATGAGAAATAAAATGCCAGGCATGCTTCATTGCCCAGCGAGCTCATCTTGATTTGCAGAGACGACTACATCCCTCTCAGCAGTTTCAGAGATGTACCATAGCCGGGCTCTAAGACACAGCTTTTCCTTCCTCTTTCCCCACCCATACACTTACTTCTTTCCACTTTCTCTCTGTTTCAACTAAGAACTTTGAAAAACACTTCAGACCAGCCCTTACCTCTCCCCTCACCATGGCTCTTGGGAAACTGTGCTGCCCTCTGGATATCTAGGATGTTCATTCAAAACCCCTTTGCATCTGCACAGAAGGTCATAACCTGCTTGTGAAGCTGCAGGACTTTGTGGTGAGACTAGCCACCTGAGAAAATGCGAGTAGGAGGAGGCCATAAGGCTTGAATTCTGCCCTAGCAAAACTGGAGCTATTTCATTTAATTATCATAACTGCTGTGACATAAGTCAAGGCTAAACTTGCCTCTGACCCAACAGCTTTGCTGCATCTTCTAGCCATGCCACAGTTAAGGGTGGGCCTTGACATCCCAGGTGACCACTGAGACTTCTTCTTTCAAGAAAGCCCCGAGATGACTATGAACCGAATTCATTACTAAGCAGGACGGGGAAGGATTTGGCCGTCCTGAAAGGGAAGCCAGAGCTGCTAGGGGAGAGAGGCTGAGCTGCACAAAAGGAGGTCAGGTTCCTCATTCCCTTTGACTTTTGATGAGAGATGCCTTTGAAAATATTACCTGAGATACCACAAAATGAAAAAAAAATCCAGTTTCCAGACCAGAGCCCAAGCATAAAACTTTCTTCAGAAACTTCTGCATGGGAGGGCTCTGGGGATGGGTGAGAAAGTCCCTGGTGAACATCACTGCAGCAAGATGTTGTCATGAAACCAGCCTGCTATCTGCACCGTTATATCAGATACAGTAACCCAGGGCCCCATCTCACTTGAAAAGATCGGTAGCTGCTATGCTCCCTTCCCTTTGATGAATTTCAAAGCCCATCAGCCCATCACAGCCAGGTCATCCTGCTCCCCTTTCAAGACGTTTCAGGAGATCATCTCAACACTAGGCAATGTGTAGGTCATGTTCATATCCTGCACATTTTCCCTGGGTGAAAGCAGAGCAGTGTCATTGATCTAGCTGAATGTACCCTTCATATAAATATGAATTAAAAATACCCCCCGGTTGTCATTAACCAACTCACTGCTCTGTGCAGTGTGGCAGATTTGGCCCTGCCCTCCTTGATGTACAGCCCAGAACATCACTGAGCCTGGTTGAAGGCTGCAGGACCGGGATGGCTCGGCACTGGCTCTGCGGTCAGAGGGCAAACACTCAGGGCGTATGTGGTTCACTGAGGAGGGAAGGGGAAATTTGAGGGAGCGAGAATTAAATCTCTTGCTTTTCTTTCCCAGTAATTAACCTTAGAAAAGAGAAGAGAAAAAGGAAGACAAACCAAACAGCCAGGGATGCAGTTTTGCCTGGTTAGATTAGAGCCACAGTTGGCCTATCCCCTTGGGAACACTACACTGCTATTAATAAAAAGATAAACAAGCTATTTATTTATGCATTTTTTTCTGCTCTCCCCAATTCCTTTGATTTCTCTTCATCTGCTGCAGGGATCCCTGTTGCTGTCTGCCAGCTCTGCAAAGGGAGTGTGTGCGAAGGAAGTATGTGCAAGGAGCAGCTCCAGGAAGGACAAAAATCTAGGGTGGAGGGAGTATGGGGAAGAAGAAAGTGGATGAAAATGATTTTAGCCACTCTTAGCACTCTATCTCCTAGCCGGACTGGCAGAAACGATGCCCTTTATTTATTCCTCTTCCACTGCTGCCAATGCAGATTTTATTCCCACAGGCTTACTGAAATTCCCTGGGGCCTTCTCTTCCTCGCAGGTACCTGTCTATCCCTTGCTACCCCTGGGGGCTGCTGTCTGTAGCCCCCTTGCTGAGCTAGAGATGGAGCTTTCTTTTTTATTTTTTTCTGGGATTACTTGGTCCATGTGCGAACAGGGGCTGTCAGGCCAAGCATGTGGGGGAAGAGTTACCCAGTGAGGAAAAACTAATTGCCCGCTTTCAGACAAGGTGACATTTGTATCTAAACCATCAGGAGAATGCAGTGTGTCTCAGAAAGTCAAGAAAAAATAGAGAGGAAAACTTGTCAATCAATGTCAGGTTACTTGCTTTTGAGGAGATTTTGCCTATTTTGTAGGCAGAAACAGGTATGTATTGAGCTAGAGCTGTGATAATTCTCTGGTAATTCTTTATACAAATTAGACATTCAACTGAGCCTGAATTTTAAGCAATTGCCTTAAAAAAATCTAAATACCTGAAGAATATTTCATGAAAAGCTCCTAAATTAATGATTAAAAGTATTTGCAAGGCTGCTTTGCTTGATCTTTACAACTGGAGAAAAATGCAGATTAAGTAGGAGAACAAACAAAGTAGGAGACTTGGTGTCACACTAGACACTAGGCCTGGGCATTACTTGGACATATATTTTGGAATCAGCTCATCTGTGCCCCTAGCCTTGATCTGATAAAAATTTGGTTGCTGAAGGAACAGGAGTGATTTGGAGAAGGTCAGAACTTGGCATGGTACCACTTATTGCTCCTGATAAGTACAACTTTCGAGCAAAGAGCAACGTTCATCAGCATAGATGCCCTCGTGATACGAGCTGGCCATGTCCTCCGCATGTCCCCTTTGGGAGCCACAGACATGGTCCACCTACCTCTCTTTCACACAAGGACCTGCCCAGCCGTCCTTGTGGGACAGTGCACAAGCTTGGCAGTGTGCTCAGGGTCATGTGCCCAAGGAAGCAGTCTCAGGCTTCATCTTCCAGCCTTTCTGTCCAGCACTAAGTGAATTTTTGAGGCTTGGATCAGAAAACAATATATGTGCACCAACTTCACGGGGTACATTTGTGACGTTAACTCCTGGCCTTGTGGCAGCAAAGGAGAAAGGCGTGACTTGGTGCTGTTACGGGGATTCACTTGCCTTGATCACTCAATTACCTTGGCCAAGCCTGGGTACCAGCTTGACATGGCTTTTGTCAGTAAGACCAGGATTGCATGGCAGTGATTAATGGAGAAGGGAACAGAAACTCCCAGGTCACTGCAGGGTTACCTGGCTGACAGAAAGGAATATCCCCAGGTGTCTAGCTGGATACTAGATCCAGCACTGCTTCAGCAGAGCCTTTTGTCTCCTGGACTATCCCTCCCTCTAGTCTTTCCATCAGTGCTGCACAGTACTTCTTTAAAAAGTTTGGGAAATTAAAGCCTTTTCTGCCTTTTGTTCTCAGCAAGCGTCAAACACGAAAGGGAGAGCAGCAGCCGACGCTGTGCTGCCAGAGTGCTAACCGTCGCATTAGCTGGAAAGGAGAAGCCAAAACAGGATGTGTAAAACCCCACACAGGCTGCCCTTTAATTTGCTGTTACATGGAGTGGAAGATTTGAAAGCATATTTCTGGGTAATTAATTCAAAGAGTGATTCTAATGGCTAATGCTGTCAGTTTTGACTGCAAGGGAGGTCTGGGGCTGGAGCAGGCAGTGAAAGGAAAGGAAAATGCTTGGAGGTCACAAGTGAATGTTAAAATATTTTGACAGCCAACATCCAAAAGGCTAACTTAATGAAATGCCTTGGCCAGCACCTTCCAAGAGGTCTAAAACTGAATCCATTTATTTCTCTCCAGTATAGCATGCATGGCTTGGATCTGGCTTGTCTGTAAATCACCATTCCCCATTTGGTCAGCAGTGCCATCCATCATTCCCAGTGCCCACCAGCCTACTCTCCGTACCATGGCAGAAGCACCAGAAAGAGGGATTTGGTGTCTCTTGAGTTTAACTCCCAAATTTCCAAAGCGGCACATAGGGTAAGCTCTGCCTACATCTCTACTGGTTATTAAAGCCAGTATAGCAAAGGTCCTGCACCTGGATATGAAAATATACCTGATATGTGGTACTGGGGAAATGAAATTAGGAAGCTCTTTTCAGGATGTTGTTATCTCCGGCTGCTTGGACGGATTTAATCAAACTGCTGCAGCTTGCTAATGAGGAAGTCCTTAGACTGTGAGCTTGGTTCCTCCTGCACTTGATATCTCTGTAGTGTTTACTAAACTCCTCAGTCCTATCCCAGCAGGCTTAGAGTCAAGTACAGCATTTGGAAAGGATTTGCAGAGGACAGCTATGCCTTGGTTTTTCAAAAGACTTGGTCAGGAAGCCGGACAGGCACAGCTCCCGGCAATCATGTTCACTGGCTTTCACTGCTTTTTTTGTGCTTCAGAAAACACTCAGGGTAAATAGACAGGGCAAGAAAACTTGTGAATGTGGAAAATAACTGGTAGGATACTTGATTCAAGTTTGAATTCTGAAACAAGGCTTGGGTTCAGTCTTCTATTTGAACTCCTTTGCCTGTCTCCTGCGATGAATTCAGTTCCCACTATATATCAGCTCATCCGCTCAGCATCTGCAGCTCCTACAGTTCTTGCAATGTGTTTTGACACATTGGAGGGCACATCCTTCATTTCCTGTCCTACACTTTTGTGCAGAACTGTAATGTACAGAAAACACTTTTTCTTTTCAGCCGAGGCCTGAGGTGGCTGCACTTTGAAGTGGGTGAAGAAAGGCCGCGTGCCTCTACCACTTGTGCACGCACGCACCCACCGAGGCTGATTAGACCAGAGCTGGCAGACTTCCACTCCAATTCACTGCACCTGTTTTGTTCAGCTCTCTAAAAAGCACAAAAGAAAAGATGTCTGTATGCAGACACAGACACACACAGCATTATATGTGCCAGTACGTATGATATAGAGCCTCACAGAATTTGGAGCAGACTTTCACCAGCCGAGGGCTCCCAGACTTTAGTTTGTCCTGGTATCAGGCTTTTGGGTGGTGGCAGGAAGCAAAATCCTCCTTTGCATGTACACACAGGAGCTGGTGCATCCCTGAAGGAGCGGTACAACACTAGAGATATAGAAAACCCAGTGTGGAAACTAATGCACTGGAATATAGCATGCAAATCCATGCATAAAGCAGATGCACAATTGTGCACTTGCTTTGTATGCAAACTCTATCATTCCGTAGAATAATTAGGTAAGTGCTTGCCCCATTGGCTCATCAGTTGCGTTCGGGCATGCACCTGGAGTTACCACAGGGCTAAATTAAGCATGTGTCTCCAGAGTCCAAACTGTCTACAACTTCTGGCCATGTCAATACAATATATATATATTGCAATTCTGTAAAGCACCTGATCCAATAATGAAGAAGGCTGCATACCTGCAGTCGGCCTATCTGAACGCATTTTTCATTAGCAGTGTTCCAAGATGGCAAATGAACAGCAGTATCTATATACATATGCAATTAAACCATTGCTTGCACAATATCCACCTCCAGGTACCCCAGGAAAATCAATAAGTAACATTCCCAGATCAGCAGTAGTCATCAATCCCTCTTTGCAGTCAGTAAATAGACTCTCATCCCCACCCCAACCGAAGGATGCAGACAGCATGGCACAGATGCAGCCCTTAGATTCCCCTCCGAGCAGCTGACAAAAAGCCCTTTCTCCCCTTGTGTGATAATAAAGGAAGGGACCATGCTGTCAGGGGTGTGCCAGCACGTTCTGCCTCGCTGACCGGAGCACGGGCCGCTCTCCCTTCACGCTCCGCTGCCTTTCAGCTCAGCGCCCAACTTGCCTCCAGCAGCCCCTGCCAGCGCCCTTGGTATTTTGGACACTGAATGTGGAATGAGCAATCAGACTGCAGCGCTCGGTGGGGGTCGAAATGGCTATGCTCTTGCCCAGCAAAAGCTCCAGGACGGTGACCTGCTCTCACCAGTGAAAAGAACAGAGATTTCCTGTTAGCGTGTTATTAAAAAGGGGCAAAGCGTGGCTGGGGAGGGCTTTTCCCTCCCTGTTCTTTCTTGTCAGCCACTGCGAACCAGGAGAAAACTTAGCCTGCTGAACGATGGTGTGAAGACACACAGCAGATTTTGCAAGCGTCCACTAAAAATGTAAAATACACCCAAGACTTCCGTGTTACCTCAAGCCAGCTACTCACATCTGGGCTTCTCACGACAATGGCATGAACACATGTAGTGTCAAGCAGAAGCAAACTGGTAGCAGAGTCAAGGGGGCAAAGCTGTTTTGCTGCTTGGGGTTATGATTCCAGGAGGGAGCAGGATGAGGAAGGCACCTTCGATTCGTTGCAATCCCCAAATGTCTCTGAGGCTTTGCTTTGCTATGCAAAAGTCTCCTAAGTTCACTTGTTCCTGTGAGATTTCTTTCATCCCGGGCAGGGATCTCACAGTAGCAGTTCCTGCAAGGTCTGAGTTGCGTTAAGGCATGGAGCTGGAGAGCGTAGCTCTTCTTGTTGGGCACAGGAATGAAAATCTGAACCGAAGAAACCAGCTCAGAGGAGAACACAATTATTCTTAGGGCACCAAAATCAGCCCTGTACCAAGGAGGTGTACAAAGCCTCATATTTAATCCTCACACATTGCAAAACAATTGGTATCGGGGACAGCATATAGTATCAGAGCTTCAGATTAATTTTTACACGTTGCTTTCTCACTAAGTTTGCATTTGGATACTTTTACAGCTTTTCTCCTTGCTTCACGACAGGACATTGGTGTCTTTATGCTCACTTTTCCTTTGGGGAAACTGAGGCATAGAGCAATGTCAACACTTGGCCAGGGTGGAAATCATATTTTTATGATCCCAAAGACTGAGAAATGGGGAGCCCACAGCTGCTTGTGAAGCAGGTAGGTGAAGGAGGATAGGTAAAAGCAAAAAATGCAGCATAGCTATTACCTCGAATGCCTGTAAAAATAACCCTTCATCCAGATTTCTGGCAGAGCAGTCCTCCTAACTTGTTAATGTGCTTGCTTAAAATCGTTGCCCTGAAACCTCTATCACTGCTGAAGTTAATGTACTGCCCTTTGTCACCTCAAGCGAGGCTGCGTTGTAGAAAGCTGTGCTGGTCTGATTCATGTCAAAACTGTATAATCAGAGACAGAGGAAAACTTGGGAAGTGGCTCTTAGGCAGTATCTCCTGGGTTGAGAGTAACTTCCTTTCATGTTTGAAAAATACAGTGTTTTTCTACTAAAAAAGGAAAAAGTTATGTCTGTGAAACTTCCACAACTTAAAAATGACTTCAGGGTTTCTGTGAAACCTTCACACTCTTGCTAAAGAAGAGGACAAACAGATGCTTTAGAAAGAACCAGAGTTTTATTTCTGGTTGGAGATGGATAAAATGCTGTTGTCAAGCCTAAAGCCTAAGAAAGAGCACTTACTGACCTATGATTAGGAAGACTAATTTCTCTCTCTCTCTCACACACACACACTCCACCCTGCTAAGGATGGGTTTTTTAACCAATGTTTGTCAGACTGACTCTTAGTTGGATCTAAGTAAATGCAGCTGAGCTGTCTATTGCCTCGTCCTAAGACTTGCTCAGATCTTGGGGCAATGCTGACCATCGCCAGGAAATTGTATGTTTTCGGGGTGCTGCAGAGAGGTGCAATGCAGCAGAGATGTAACGGCAGACCTGGGCTGAGGAGCGTTGCAGAGGCAGGATGCAGCGAGCAACTGGAATAATGCCCCATTTAGAGCTGAGATTCAAAGGGACCTTGATTTAATAGGGGTCTCACCCCCAGATATGAACGTGCCACAAAACCACCAAATGGTGAACTCAGCACCATTCAGCCATGGTACCAGCAAGGTCGTTGTTGACAGTGTTCGCTTTTTTGTACCGTGAGGAGTGCGTGGGATTGAATATGGGAAACCACACCTGTATGAGGGAATCACGGTTCAAATGAGCATGCACTAGAGCAGGTCTTTTGGAAACAGCTAAATTGGCAGCAGGCCAGGAATGAGGATTCTGGTACAGCTTCACCAAGGACTGAAGGACACGAAAATGGGAGAGCACAGCCTGGCATTAAGCCACGTTGGCAAAGCTCTCTAGAGTGGTGGGGAATGGAGCTGCAGAGAAGGATTTGGCCAGGATTCAGCATTTGCAAGAAGCTGTGTACGTGTGCGAGGGCTGGATAACGGAGGCTTTGGCAGGTGGTGGAACAAAAAGTGGCTTTTCTGTTTTGTTGCAAGCCCCAACATTTCATGGGGGAAAACAAAGCACGAGTCAAACTGAAACAGCATTTGCAGGAGGAAGGATCCAATTTACTGAAAAACAGTCATTTGGGTGTTAAGTTAAAATGCTGCGTTTGAGCTGAAACAAGTAACTCAGAGTATTTGACCTCGATTTCTTTAAAACTCATTTTAAAGATTCAGCTCTTTTTTAATGGCGAATGTCCTTTTGAAACAAAAGAAAATAGCTTCTCTTTAACAAAAAACTTCAAAACGAAGTTCTGCACCGTTTTCAAATATTTACTTCCCTTTGAAAGTGTTGAAATGCAGCATGTCACCCTTGCCTACAGCTTTGCCCTGCTCATTTTATTCTGCCTAAATCACTTCCTGAATGCAACCTGAACAGTTTGAATTACCTTGAAGTTCTGGTTTTTGGGATGAATTTACTACTTGCTGAAAAAATATCTTTTCAGTTTTACTTCAGACTGAAGTAAATTAGCAAAGCTCTTTTGGGGAAGGAAGTACTCGGTTAAATTCTTGATGTTAAAATGGCTGATAGTCCCCATTAACAAAACATCACTTTCGTAAGACATGGGCTCATCTGAAAGTACATAGAAGAGAAAGACCTGAAAACAGAGCTGAAGAATGATAAAAAGAAAAAAGAAAGTGTATAAAAAGGCTACTTGCATTTGTGGGATTTTTAAAATAGCGTTTAGATGGAAAGCTGATTCCCAGTTTTGTCTGTGCTGGTATTTTTTCTCAGGCTATCTGAAATTTCAGGAGTTAAGGGGAGGAAAAAAATCTCACTTTGCACTGTCTATGCCAAAGAAATGCAATACAATCTGATTTCACTTCTTTCTCTCATGCCTGAATGTGCTCATTTTTGCTTACAAAAGGAAAGACACAAAAGAATTGTAAGAAAAGGAATCAGATGGTGCAGCCCGATACTGTTTCACAGCTAAAATGTGAAAACAAGCCCAGCTTCATCTGCTGACTCTCAGGTCTCAAAAAATGGTTATTATTCTTTTTAAAGGGAGTTCTCTTAAAGGGAAATAGCTCCGAATTCAATCAAAACCACCATTTATTATGACTTAACAAAACAGTTGCCTCTCGCCGCTGAGAGCCAAACCGACGCAAGGTAGGCTGCGGAGGCAGTATGCCTTGTGCATGGTCTCCTTGGCAGCACAGGATGCCCAACTTGCTCTCCAGATCTGCTATCACTTTTATGCCATCTGCAGATGGACCCTAGAGAGGGACCTACTTTACAAGACCTCTCGCTAGGTAATCCCACCCATAGATGAGAGATTTCAAGGTCAAATGCCTGCCCCATGCTGGAGGGTGCATCAGGGCAGGGTGGTGCAAGCAGACTGGTGCTGAAGGAGCGAGCACCGGGCATCATCCCTCCCTGCCTTGGTAAAGGAGTGAGCACCCGGCACCGGGCATCATCCCTCCCTGCCTTTTCCCCCCAGCCAAGCAGACCAGACTGGTAAAACCTCTGCCTCCCTATCAAAACCCTGCCACACACCCAGCCCAAGGGAAACAGAGGGAGTGAGTATATGACACTCCGTAAAGGCTGTACCAGTGCCTGTTTTCCTGTCAAAAGTCCCAGTAATGAGGAAAACGAATGAGGTTTTGTGGCCTTCAATCATTACATAGATAGAAACAATTTCATGTCCCTCCAGTGTCCCGGATGTTCGACACGGTGTATAAGCATGAACAGGTTCACCCCCTCCACCCAGGGCAAACGCTCCTCTGAATAGATGGGTTTCAAAGGACCAAATCCCCTCAAAGGCACATTAGAGAAGGCTACTTTCCTCTTCCTCCCTCGCTGTTCCCTCCTGTGCAGTCCAGAATTTAACGGCTTTTTACTTTGTTCAGGTCAGAGTGAAGGCCAAGAGAAACTGTGCTCCGAAAATCATCTAGTCTGAGTGCTTTGTTCCTTTCTCACGCGCTGGCAAAATAACATCCTAACACCAAGCGGAAGGAGAAGCTTTGGGGAACGATTGTTATTTTTAAGTTCTGTCTAAGCAAACAGCCATCTGCAGCATTTACTTTCTACCACATCGGGAAAGACTACAGCAGCCCCCAGTAACCAAACCGATGCCAGCCCTGCAACCTCTTCAGCTAGCGACCCTGTCGTTGCATCGTTGTCCCGCGGTTTATTTCTTGGTGAACGAAATCCTCCTGCCTTTCTTCCTCGAGTCTCAAGTACAAATTAAAATGAGGGAAAACTTGCTGCAGAAGGTTTCCAGCCGCAGCTGGCAGGGTTTGCACCCAGGCTAACAGAGCAGCTGGTCCTTCGTTCTGCAGAGCGAGCTGCAGCGCGAGGGACCCGGAGGCGAGTTGTTACCCACCCCCGCATCCCTCGATGCCGGATACCAAACTGCAGTACCACCGCTGGCTGCCGTGGCGAGTTAAAACTGGTTTATGCTGCTGGCTTACAGCTGCTTCTCGGCTTGCTTATTTCAATAACATAGCAATAGACTTCAGGAAATCCAGGATCTGGCTTGCCTAATAAACCTTATGCTGCCTTAGCTAAAAAGGAAACAATGCATCACATTCGCGTATCAAGTGAAGGTGTGATATCCTAACATATGAACCCAGACTACCTGAAATCTAGACTTTGCTTATTGCCACTGCTTTTCTTTATAAACCTGGGTAAGTTACAGGGCTTCTCTGAGAAATAGGAAGCATGTGAATGGCTACTTCCAGGCACTTCCAAAGTCTTCATGTGAAAACTTGTCTGTGCTACCATCTCATTCAAAGGAGGCTTTACTGAGATTGCAGTTACATGAGCAGTCCTTAATACCAGCTCCCTCTTCCTGCCGGATTTCTGCTATGGTTGAAAAACTAAGAAAGATGTAAAGGGGTAATAAAGTAGTCAGCTAGGAATCCTACTTTAGTGGGAACACCTGTGAAGGACTGAGAGGTGCAGATTATCTTCACACTGTTAGTCCTCACATCTGTTTCAAGGTACAAGGGATTGCTCCTAGACAGAAGATAGCAAGAAGGTGCCCAACCAGCACATCCCACTGCCCCAGCTCAAGGGACAGGGCCAAGAACAGGTCCAGCCATGGCAGTTAGCACAATCCTGAGGCTGCTCTAATACACACCACAAAAGAGCCCTAACTTTCCTCAGTCCCACTGGTATGATAGAGATGATGAAAGAAGCTTAGACCCATCTATCTCCTCCACAAGCACAGCCTATCCAGGAGAAAGGATCTGACCCTAAAAGCCCCTCCCTTGCACACACTAGGACCACCACACTGTTTTTTCCCCCTCAAGGCATAGTGATGACACATACACAGCTAGCTAGCTAGCTAGCTAGCTAGCTAACTATTGCTTGCTTGCTTGCTTGCTTGCTTGCTTGCTTGCTTGCTTGCCTTCCCCCCCCCCCCCCCCCCCCCTCTGAAGAGTGCTCTGCCTACCTGCTTTTCCCCTTTTATAGCCCACAGTAAGGCCTGATAACTCATTGAACACAGGTGAGGGCATCCCACCAGCATTTAACTCTTCCTTGTCTACTCTTCTATTCCTGTAAAGCTGGAAGAAAAACAAGATAAAGCTGAAGACACACAAGTGAAGCTTGGGCTACTGTCTCTAGGATGTTGTAAGTGCAAAACACTTTCAGGAGCAGTAAATAGCAGTGTTGAAGCAGTAACTTCTGAAAGTGCAGATCAGAGGACATTCCTGCCCTGAAGTGCAGGAGGGCTTGAGTTATGCTAGCTATTCAAAGAACACTCCTTTACCCAGATGGTGCCTTGTAACATAAACTGTCAAAGTCATTACTCTGACTTTATTATCAGGGTTATAATATTTTCTTTATTCCTTTTAATATTCCATATGCTGGTCATATAATACTTTTCTTTGTATTCTTGTTCCCTTTTATTCTCTCTGTTTGTTCTATTCATGACTTATCACCTTCTGTTGGCAATTTAATTATTGGATCTATATTATTAGTATTTTTCTTTTTTTTAAGAACATAATAAAAAATTTCAGTACAAAACACTGCAAGTAATTCAATTTCCATCAGTGAGGAAGGAAGCTGGATGCATTCAATGAAAGGGAGGAGAATACCTGGCTATAACATTTTTAATAAAAATATAATAGCACGTTGTACTTTTTAGCGCCTTCCATTTGGAGAACCTAGTGGCTTCATAATCATTAATATTGCTTAACTCTTCCATTATGCTTTTCTTCTATAGCTTTCACAGAACTTGGCAAAGGTGAATCAGTATCAGCCTCTCTATTTTACACCTAGGGAAATAATGTGAAAGCCAGTACAATCCATCCAGCCAGGGTCGCTGCTGGAATGAGAACCCAGGTGTCTTGAGTCTGTCCCTCAACAAAACAGCTGCTCTCACTTTGTCGTATGCCAAATAGATAGCCCTCTCTCCTTCCTAGATCTCTTTCAGTTATCCACAAAACCCTTCACTGAATTGCCTGACTCCTCTTTTTTGTTCTGCTTTTTCCACGTCTGCACTAGATTACAAGTTTCACTGGGCAGGGTTTATGCTATTGCTGGGGTGGGAAAGCTTCAGCAGGGTTTGCTGTATCTGAGACTTCCTGAAAAACCTCAGTCTGTTCCTTAATTACCTGAGACATGTTCCTGGTTTTACATCTTGTCTGAAATGTCAGTTCCTCTAGAAGCAGAACGTCTCGGATTTGACTGGCCAAATCCCCAATGGCTTGGAGAGGGTGAACTGGGGTCAACAGTTCTCTTCCAGTACAAGGATTAGGGGATATAAGGCTGGAAGGTTGCAGATTTGAAACAACAACAAAGTTCATCACTTCACATGCAGCTGAGCTGCAAGACTTGGATCCTGTGGATGCTGAAAGTTTACACTGGAGCAAAAGGGCTCTTGGACAAATTCGCAGAAGAACAATCTACTGAAAGCTGTTAAATACTGAGATACAGCCATGGACTCAGAAAGTCCCTGAACTAAAATTTACTATAATCTGGTGCACCTTTTGAAGGAGGGTAAATTAGGTTGCCTCTGTCCTATTCCCTAGGCACCAGCTACTGACCAGCCCCAGAGACCGATTGCTGTGTGAGAGATACCTCCTGTTTCACAACGTGCCTCCTGGTGGCTCTCCAGCAGGCTGACCTACAGGGAAGAGACCTTGCTGAGCCAGAAGTGCCATGTGGCTTGGAGCCTACCTCTCAGCACACACTGTGTGATGGGAGAAGCTCTGCATCCAGGGTAAGATCTGCTTTTTGCAGGCAGATCCCTGGGTCTATACAGTGGCTCCATCACTTATTCATGGGTACAAGAATGCCTTGGATTGGGGCTATGAACCTGTATCCTAAGCAGGAAGGAATGTATTTTGTCATATGTTCCTTACAATTGCTTTATACCCCAGCAAAATGGAAGAGAATTAGATTGCTCTCTAACGTTTCATGTCATGAAATGATGCGTGTGATATTTGATATTGACTTTTTTGTCACCTGTAACTTCTCTCTAAAGGAGCTAGGTATTTGCTTTTCCTATCCATAAAGACAGTCCTGCTCCTCAGGCTCCAAACCCGGCACTCAGAATGGCAGACGATGTTATTTTCTGATCAGCAAAGTGTTTAGAGAAAGAGCTTTCCTTATTTTCCTTCTTCTTCAAATACCAGTCAATTTTATTTTCCATAGATCAAAGGTTTCATGACCTTTTTTGTTTGTTTGTATATTTGTTTCTCAGGGTCAGAAATGATTTAGAACACAAGGGAATAAAAGAAATCACCTTTCCTTTCCCTTTTGCTTTTTAAATGAACCCACTAAAAACACTTCTGGCTCCAAATTTATCAGCCAAACTCAAAACACCCACAAAAAATGATGAGGGGAGGAAGAAAGAAAAAAAAAAAACTAGAAACATTCATGAAATCAGCATGTGTCTAGCAGAGTTTTTTTATTATTACTAGGGAATTATCCTATCTGCGAGCCAAAACAACAGCACTCCCTGATGCCAGCTCCAGCTGTTCCTCCCTTGTAAAATTTATGAGCTGTTTTCAAGAGCTTGAGTAGATCGTGTGATGGAACTTCAGTGTAGCCACAAAGATGTTTTTAATTGTTGTAATGTTGTCAGGTTTCCCTATGTCACCAAGCGTGCTGCTAGTTGACTGATTAGAAAACATACTCCTTGAGATGCCAGCCTGCCAGGTCACTGAGCTAAAGGGAGAAGTCAAGCCAGACTTCAGATCTACTCTAAATCCTTGCTGGGAACACCACGGAACAGGCTGATGGAGGCTTGTTCAAATACTTTCAGATAAACAAGTGCATTAGTAAAAGAATTCTGTGTTTTCCCAAGGAATTCTTCAAAGAGCCCCAAGTTGCATTTTGCATCTTAGGCAACTGTGTCTTTTTTTTTTTTTTCTTCTCTCATAGGCTAAGAGGGATTCTGGTTGAGCTTGTAATAGATACAGGAGCCTGGAATTGGTCCGAAACCTCTGGTCTGCTATCCTTAGGTTCTGATACCAAAATGACAACCTGAGCGCTTTTTTGTCATTAAAAGTCTTCTAGCAAGTGTAATGAAAGTAGGAAATTTATCCCCCCTAATCAACATTCAAATCTCATAATTATACTTTGCCTTTTTGTCTCCTCTTCCTCTAGGGAAAGACTCAAGTCTTAATAAAATCCTAGAAAACAGCATGGCTTATTCATGAATAGACCATGCAACAACATCAGTTCTGGATAGATTGTCCAAAGCAACTGAAGCCAAGGCTAGAAATCCCCGTGTCCAGCTAATCAGAGGCTATTATTTCAAGTTCTTAACCCTCCATACAAACTCTCAGCCACCAGAAATGGATAAACACAAGCACACAAATAGACAAATGCCTGTGTCATTTCTGAACTTGTACCTTTGTGTGCCACATGCCACAGAGATCTCAGACCTTTAAAGAAGGACCTATGAGACAATAGCCTTAAAATATCTGCCAAGGACACACAATAAGGGACGTAAACATTTAAAGAGAAAATTGGAAAAGCAGTGGGATTATTAATTGCTGCCATTTAAGCAAAGCAGTCTGTACTATTAAGACCCTTTGCATCTTGGCATTTGTAGTCTCAGCAAATTAGAGCCATAAAGGAAATTGGCCTCTCTGGACACAGGTGAAATCAGATGTAATACCAAGGTTTACTAGTTAGTTCATGATTCTTCAGCTTACTGAAGATAAAAAACCCTAAAGTCTATGCTACCATCCCCACTTTGGCCCATGCAGAAGAGAGTAGGCGGCATCCCCAGTGAAGGCACAAACTCTACCTGGCCTGCAGAGGAGGTGATGCTGTTAACTACCTTTTTCATGTGTGTGTTTGCGGGGAACACGTTTAGCCAGGTCAAAGGAGTCACACGGAAAGTGGGGAAAACGTTGTCTTATCTTCTCTTTTGCTTTCAGATGATTTGCATCTGCAAGAGTGCAAGGAGCACTGAGCCCCTTTCTCTTGCCTGTTGAACCATATGGTGTCTAATCCAAATCGCTGTTAATATTTCATTTGAGTTTAGCTGACTTTGGAGCCAGCCACAGCCTCAGACTTAGCATGTATTTTTGGAACTCAGTATCTGATTATTATTAACGTTTGAGAGGCTCCTGTGAAGCAGAAGCCTTAGCCTTTCTGTATGAGTTAGAAATGAGAGTTAAAGTACTGGAAGTGAGAAAAACTGGATCTGCTGGGCAACATTTTACCTTATGCTCAGGAAACTCAGCATTGCTCCAGGAATAGGGGCAAGATATGGAAGTGATGTACTCAGGTAACTGGACATATTCTGGCATGATATCATCTAGCTGCTTCTTCCCAGTGAAAGCAGCATATGGGAACTTGCTGCTATCTGGGATCTTTGTCAAGGATAAGCTTGGTGGCACGTCTACTTGAAATGTAGAATTTTTGAGAATGATTAAGATCACAGATTACCGAGCACATTGTCTGTCCACAGGACTGTATTTGATTTTATTGATTTTGTTGATATAATTTCCAACTTGATTAAAGAAGGGGAGTGCAGCATGTTGGAAAGTACTATCCGGACTGTTGATTGTAACTTTGGCCACCGGTCTTTTTCCACAGCTGTTTGATCTTTTACCAAAACTTTACTACCAGTCTTAAGCTTGCTGAAAGGTGGTGTGAGCTGGTTTGTAGCAAGTTTAATGTGGAACCTTCCTGAACTGTATAATTACTGTGCAGTGGTTCCCATCATGGAGTACTAGAAACAACGACTGATGTCCTCACAATAGCTGGTTAGAATAATCTATTAGCATCACAGGAAAAAAAAAATTCCATTCTCAGCCTGGGAAGGTGCATGAAGAGCTTGCCTCAGCCTCATAAAGTCACATCAGTAGGATGCCAAAGTGTAACCTTCATGCCATGATCATTTTAACTCCAGGAGAGCCACAAATTCTGTATGTGCTCCGCCAAAGAGGCAGAGCTCTCTGTTAACGTCTTCAAGTTGCACAGGTGGATGGCAAAGCAATGAGCAGAGAGTCATTGCTGTCTTTCATATGAAAGAAGGATTAACAAAGAGTCTGTCAGTAGGAGCCTGCTAGTGAGAGATCCCCATAATGGCAAAGCAAGTGAATAGCATGTGTTTAAAGAGCCTATAATCCCATATTTACACAACAGTCCTAATGGCTCATTCAGAGCCCTTGCAAAGAACCGAGTAAATAGTGTGGTTAGAAAGTCTGTTACTTTGTATTTACTCACTAGACCGTCTGCTGTGGGAACTGTGAACGTCGTGGAGAGCTAAAAGGAGCATTCTTTTGATTTTTTTTTTTTCCTCTTGGGCTATGAAAAGCTAACTAATAATGATACTGAAAACTACTTTCAATGGGAACTATACCTTCACTTTGCACCAGTGAAGGAGAACAACCATTAGCACACTTTGTCAAGGAAAGGGATGCATTTATCATCACCTGGAGTCTTTTCATAGAGATTGGATATGCTCTAAAAGACGTGGGCTTATTCAACAACACGTTATTGAGCTCAATAGCACTCACCTGTGTGGTGGGAAAAAATTCATTCCCTTCACTGCAAGAACTACTGGAAGGGTACAAAATGCTCTGTTTTACCCTTCTATTATTCAAATGGTCTCTTTTGCTTTAAAATGCGCTACATTTGAGATTGGACAGTAAAATTATTCTCTCAAATGTTTATACATATGAACACTAAAATCATCAATAAACCACAACTATACACCCAAATCAGAGTGAAGCAGCCAGCCAATTAGCATGTAAGAATGAAGCCGACATTAAATATTTGGAGATTTGCATGGCAAGTAATTAGAAATCCAAAGTTAGTGGTCAGTTATGAAATGTACTGTAAAGATCTGACAAAGTCTACTGAAACCAGAAAAATTCATAGAAGAAGCCAAAAACCTTAGCTAATACCTAGTATTTTAGATTCCAGAAACCCTTTTCGAGATCCTGTCTGAGCCTTAACTAATTAATCTTCAAAATTCCCATGAGGTATAGGCAAGAACTGGTACAGAGTGAGTAATTAATAAGAAATCATTTATGCAATGGACTTTTCTTTTTGTTTGCGATTGCCTATACAAATCATTAAATCTATTTATTATACACAATGACTCACGCAGTTTTGTCAATAGTACTTTGCTTGCAAATTGTTTAAGAATTGCAACTACAAGGAAGAAGAAAGGAATCCTGCACTCTTATTGCTATCTCTGGATTAATTGCAAAACCTATCCAAATGACATGGAATGAGCTATGAATCAAATGTATAATAACTGAATGTATCATTTAAAATTTCTGTTCAGTGAACAATTTAAGGCAATCTAGCCGGGGACAAAGGAGCTTTTTCCTTATGTCAGAGGTAATGACAAAATGTTCAGGCAGTACCATATACCTGTGTATGACCATACACTTCTCAGACCATACACTTCTCAGTGTGCCTGGTAGGGTGACGTATAGAGAGCGGCTGCATCCACAGGGGAAAAGGGATAAGGCTGAAGGCATAGGTCTCCCTGGGCCTCCATGTGGCTGGGGACCTAAACCTTAAAGCAACTGCTGCTGCATCCATGTCACCTTGTTTAAAAGGTCCCTCTGCTGATGAAGCTTGACACTCTCTGACCTTGGTGCCTGGATGTGTCACCTCCATTTCTTCCCCCTGCTGACCCCCAGGTAGTCCCTACCCTTAATTTGTGCCTTGCCACTCATAAAAGTTGTTACTCCACAGCAGCAGAGACAATGAAGTTAGAGCAGCTGTTCTGAAGCATTTTTGCAAGTATGTCCTTTCTCTTCATCTTTTTTTTTCCCTCCTGAGCTGACATAAAAGGACTCATCTGAAAGTGCAGCTGAAATGTCTCTGTAACTACTGACCAGGCCTGAGGGCATGCAGGCTCCCTGAGTGCGAGGGGAGTTTAGGAGGATTTATACATGCTAGAGGTCCTCTGCTGTTGTGCAAATGGGCACCCACGTGCATGCAGTGAGGCCTTGCTGTTCTTAGCAGTAACAAATCCTGGAATAAAATGCGAAGATAGGAAGAGTCCTCCAAGGATCCCTGCTGTCCTAAGTACATGGCTGTCCCCCGGTTTCACAAATGAACTCTTTAAAAGGGCTTAGCAAAATGAGATAGCTGGCATAGATTTGGCCTTGATCTCATTGTCCTCAGCAAGGCTTCTCATATAATTAAGTGCCTTATCATTCCCTCTCAATTCTCAAGCAGCAAAAGCTCGTTGTGAAAACATGCAGAGGGATTTTGCACACTGACGGCTGGAGCTCACTTTTCACGCCAATCTGTAGCACAGCCCTTGATATGGTCATTTCTAGCTCTTCAGAGCCAGGGAAGGTAGTACTGGCAAGCAGTCAGGGATGTGGAGGATCTGATCAGTCAGCAATGATATCACGGGATGAGAGGCTGAATATTTTTTATAATTTTAGCTTTTCATCTACCTGGCTTACACAGGAGAGCTGGGAACAGCTGGGTCCATAACTACAGCTCCCAGCATACGTTTCGGCATCGCTTTCAGATCCAAATATCCCACGTTTGGCAAAAATCTTCTGAACTGAGGAGCCGGTGGGACTTGGGGTGGGCTGAGCATTGGGTGCTAGATGAAAAGGCCTATTTTGTACCTTACTCAAGACCCCTGCCAGTCCTATGCCCTTAGAAACTTTAGCTAGGCCCTGGTAAATGAAATAAACCATAGAACTCAAAAATGCCTTTGGAGATTGCGTGTTCCTATCAGTTTAATTCCCTTATTCCCCGAGGAGGTAGTAAAGCTAGCGCACACGGGCCCTCGCACAGCCTTCGGTTAGCAGGCGCTGCATACGGCTGGATTGCAATTAGCTTTGCCTTGATTGAAAGCCGCTCTGGGACTTTGAATTGGATCTTCTACCCTGGCTCCTATGGCTGGCGGTAAGGAGCAGGCCGCTCGGCTGGCTTCACTGGATGCAGCCCATTGGTCCTGTGGGTCCAGATTGCTTCCACGCTTCATGTGAATTCCTTAATTTTTTAGTGCTGTCAGGATATAGGCTCTATTACATCTAGGGTTCTTCTCTCAGAAGCTTTAGCTAATTAAATGTTTTAAGATGCCACGATGAAAGTTATATAGACATAAGCAATTTTTATGAACTGGTAGCGTTAATTTAAACTCAATTCCAGCAGAGCATGCTGCAATGTTTCGGGCTATTAGCCAATCACTAATGTAGACTATGGAATAGTTAATACAAGTTCATTCACATCTGAGACATATTTTGAATTGCTGAATAGCTTTAATTTTCCCAAAGCTGATCAAATAACAACAACAACAACAACAATGAAAATTCCAATGTCATTGGCTAATCTGATGGTTTTGCTCCCGGTTTATTTTTAATTTCTGGCAAGAGTGATACTGGAAATTAAAAAGCTCTCTTGACACTCGAGTGACTCGAATCTCAGACCAGATGAAACGAGGTAACTGAAGCAGCTCTGGGTCTTTTATTCTCTTCCATCATTATCACAGTTAATAGGAAAAAACAGGGAGGCTGCCCAGCAGTGAAGGCTGAGGAGTCCCCTTCCCCCCACCTCCTTTTTCTGCCATCCAAGATAAAGTGCTAATTATCAGGACAGCTCAAGCTCATTTGTAGGAGGAAGGGAATTGAATGCTGCTTCAGTGAAAAGAGTTAGCTCCTATGTGCCCTTGGGCAGGGACTGAGGTGCTTTAGTGATTTAAGCATCCAAATTAAAACACCTTGAAGTGACAGGCAGACCTCCCAGTGGGCTTGCTCCTAGGACTTCTGCTGTTGCTCTCCTTCCAACATCCAGCAAACCAACCCAGTTCCACCCAGATCACTGTGTACAGACAGGTCTTTCATGAGACCCAAAAGCTCAGTCCCTTTTCTCTTTTGGGTGGTTTGGACAATCAGGGTGGAAAACGCTGAATTCCAGGTTTACCCTGAGACACAGGGAGGCATGGGCTGTGGTAAATACCTGGAGATTCATACAATATCCGCTAGCAAGCAGCTGTGAAGAAAAGCAATTGGATTGAAAGGCTGGGGATGGATAAGAACTCTGTCTGGTTCTGACGGCAAAGGACACAATTTTATTAATGCAACGCCTGATAAAACTGTCACCATTGTTATTAACACAGAAAGCATACAGCAGTGCAGGCTGAACTCGTTAGGCTTTGGTCCCCAGTATAAGGGAGATCATTTAAAAATCATCAGTTTCAATGATGGAGAGAGGCTGAGGTAAAGCTCTGAGAGTCCAACTAGAAGAGACTTTAGAGTCCATCTAATCTGTCTCTCTTCCCCAAGAAAGGAGCAACTCAGTCTAAATCAGTCTTTATAGATGTCTGTCCCATCTCTTTTAAAAGATCTCCAATGATGGAGATCCAACGGACTTTCTGTAACCCCTTTCCACGTCTAAAGCAGCCTACGCTGTGACATGGAGAAGAGAGCTACGATACTGCAACGTGCTCAGCATTAACCCAAGATCATCCCGAGACCACTGATCCACTTGCTCTGGAGCTGTTGGGGAAGCCAAGGTGGGAATACAAGACGGATGTTTATGAGAGGGGCCCCGAATCCCTTCGTAGGGTAAGGGGGATGCCAGGAGCATCCACGCTGCCGTAGGACCAGCCCTCCCATCCTGCCATGCTCTGTATATGTGGACTGCATCTGTTAAGTGAATAAAAGGAGAATTTGGGCCACAGGTCTGTCAAACCCAGCAACTAATCCATTTGAAATAAAAAACAGCTTTTCCACGCAGGTGCTAAAGTGCTCTATCAGCAGGAAGCTGTGTCTGCCATGTTCCAGATAAATGCTCAGAAAGGAGCACGCCGTGCCGGCGAGCTTGCGCGCGGCGCCGTCATCTGTTTTGTTAATGGCTCCATCGCTTGCCCTCCTCAAGAAGATCATGCTTGCCACGCATCTCGGGGACGGCTGAGCCTGACTGATGGGTTCAGGCGCCGGGTGGAGTCGTTCACCCTCCCCACCGCTGAGCCGGAGCGACGAACGCACAGGCAGCCCTGAGGAAGTGTGAAATGCAGCCCTGCCTCTTCCACCCGCTGATGGGAAAAGCGGCATGTAAATTCGCTGAAGGAGAGCTTATTACTCGCAATAACCGCTGCTGGTGAGGATAAGAGCAGGACAAGTAGGCAGCGATGCTTTCCCAGCACACCGTCTCCACCTTGACGCTTGGGACTCCCCAAACTAGTGGCAGCGTCTTTGTTTTAATACTCTTCTGTGTACTTAACACTTCCCTTCACATTAGATATCACTTAGGAAGTCTCAACCCCCACAATCCTATGAGTGTTTTCAAGTGATAGTTCCTATCGGAAGACACTCGTCAGCTTTTATGCTAAAAAGGGCTAAAACAATGGACAAAGAGAGCGTTGTCCTCACCAGTGCCTTGGGTGAGCCCGTGCCTCCTGTACTTGAGGGCTTAGGGAGCGGGGGGGAGAAGGCTCGCTGGCTGCCATAACAGCTTCTGTGCCTGGCAGACAGAGAGGCCAAGCAGGTAAATGAATTTCAGGCTAATGGAGGTGGGTGTTAAATATTTGCTGTACTTGAGCAGGAGGACCTTTGTCACTAATTACCAGGAGATGTTAAAGGAGATGGGATGTATTTAAACCTCACTGTTTGCCATTAAAACACAGATTCTTTTGCCTCTTTTCCGGACTCCACAGCTAATACACTTCTAGCAATAGCAGAAGGTCTCAGTGGATTTGTCACTGTCCTTGAAAATCAAAGGAGATTAATTTTAATGCGTGCAAATGGTAGGTGAGAGACAGAAGCAAGCGGCCAGTATCTCACAGGCCAGATCATGGGTCCATGCCTGGTCTTTCCACACTAACGAGCTGCTCAGCCTTAGCTCTGACCTGAAGGAGACCAAAGGCTGGGGACTTGTCGGGCAGGAGAGCCTTGGCCATCCCTCCCTGGCTGCAATCGTGTCAGCTGCCAGCTCTCCCTGCAACGGCTGCCATCCATCCACAGGGTGCCCGTTCCAGCGCTGGGGAAAACACCGAGCCCGTCAGGTTACACAAAAGCCTGAGAACTGCAGCAACACCTCTGCCCATTTTTCACCAGCTCTAGCTTTTCAAGATATGTAGATTGTACAGCCCTGAGAGCGTGAGTAGATGGCTGCGTAGACAATATTAACTATATAATTAACTATACAGCTCAATAACAGTAAGGATCCCTTGGCCCTTTCCCCTTTGCTGAAAGTGAAATGCACAAATGCCTAACACGCTTCAGGTGATCTCTGCAGCTCTTCCCAGCTCCAAGGCCTGCAGTCGCATCCGATCTGGCATCCAGAGCAATGCAGGACACCAGCCTCCGTCAAGTCCCATCTGCAAACGCCTCTCCGCTCCCGACTCAACGAGCACCTCGCTCGGAGAGTCGGGCTGCTTGGAGACTACACAATACGGTTTGCGATTTTCTTCTTGTCTCTCTAGGCTTTGTAGCAAAGGCAATGATGGCCAATGACACTGTTCTTCTCCATTATTGGCCCTGAATGAATCATATTAATTTTTCCAATAAGAATTTCCCCTAGCAAGTTATTCTCCTGTGCAGCTCACTTTGCAAATGGTAACTGCCTTATCCAAAATCTTCCTGTGAATAATCAGGAAGTCTTGGTTTCCTGAAAAGGAAACTGAGGCATGGGAAGAGGTAAAAGACTTGCCCAGGGCACAGTAAAAATCAGTGTGAAAATGAAACAAGAACCATTCTACCAGCCTCCTTTTAGGAACTTGTACCTTAAAATTACAGTAGGTGATGGGGTAACTTTTTTCCTAATACAGCACGTTAAACAGCAATTTTCAAACTTTCTCCACCTGCGTTTCTCAAACATTTTCTAGTGGAGGAAGGAAGCCCTGAATAGCACATTTAACTGTCTTTATAACAAACCTTGTTTTCTCAGTTGCATCTTGCTGATTCCTTAAAAATAGTCCATGAACCTCTGTAGATCCCTGCTGCTGTAATTAGAAACCATTGTAGGTAGAATGTTTTCATCACAGCGGAAAAAATGATGCGAGGAAATTTGGTTTTAAACCAAATCAGAACAGGAAAAAAACTGATTTCCTAACTGTCCACCAAGCAGGATTCCTTGGTAATTTTTGTTTTGGCATTCTAGAGTTTATTTTGCCATAGAAAGAGGAGACACTGTGCCAAAAAAGAGATATATTTCTGTTGGTACTAAGCAGCAACTATTCATGGGCTTTTAGTAAGGGGATGCAAAAAAGAATGGCAGAACATTTCCAGTACCAAATATGTAGTAAGGGTGGCTATTGGCATATGATATCAGTCTACTTTTTGTTCATGTACTTCTATAAACATGTTGAATTATGCAGATGCAAAATTATCATTAAAAAATAAAAATAAAACCTCCACAAATGTTACAAGCATTCAAAATTTCAAGATTTAAAAATTCCCCAAACAAAAGTTACTAGAATTTTTCTTTCACCACAATTCAGATTTTTTCCCCGGAAAAATATGGTTATGTTTCCAGGAAATTTTCTGTTTGACTGAAAAGCCTTTTTGCAATAAAAAACACTATTGTTGTAGAGTTTCTAAGCTTTTCCAATCCCAAATCTGCATGTGCAGCACATGATAAAGACAGGCAGTCTATAGTGGATTAAATAAAGGTCTAAACTTGAAATATGAAATATGGGATTGATCTCTTTCTTCTGAGGTTTAGTGTCTGTACCACCTCTGCATTTCTTGGTTTCACCTAGATCAGAAACTCTTCCTTTCTAGATCCTATACCTTCAGTACAAAAGGCCTTACAAAAAAAGCACTTTCTCAAGAGATACTTCTGTCTGGAGTCCTCAGCCACAAAAATGCAAAAGTTAAATCAATTCAAAACAAACCCAGATAAAGGCAAAAGGGAGCTTTTAAATCACTGGGACAGTGAAAAGATGCTTTTGGGGCGATACTTTCCTAGAGGAAAAGAAGAAGGCATTATAAGGCCTGATGTGACCTCAGCTGCCTACCAGAAGCATAGATGGGTCAATATAAACCACCAAGTCAAGTATTTAGGAGAGTCAGCTCAGAATTGCCAAGATCCTGCCAAGATTCGATATCAAATCAGACTCAAATTGAGGAAAAGAAACTCTGCAAAGAGAAAACTAACCCTTCCAGCAGAATCAGCGTGAGCAAATCGTCATCTTCCAGATGAAATTACCCAAGAACATAATGACATGACAAAACTGCCCTGCCCCTAAGGCTAATTTACAGTGTGTTTGGATAAGCCATTCAAACAAGCCTGAACTCACCCTCAGACTGAGTCGAGGTCTGCCTGTCAGCATATGAATTACAGCCAATAGCCAGTTTAGCTTGGGGCAATGAGGAAATCGCTTAGCGCTGCCACGAGTTGCCAGCGAGGAGCCTGGCGGTGGTGATTTGTCACCCGTCAGTGCATGCTTAACAAACGAATCAGAAAGCCAATGGGGGAAGCAGAGCGAGGATCGATTTGGGAGGCCAATGAGGCCTTCATCCAAACATCTGTGTCTTTTCAAGCCCAATCTGGGTAATGACTAGTAGGGGGACAGTGTGGGGGATAGCAGGGATGGCTGGGGAGGGGAGGGGATTTGGTAAAGAGGCAGCCCAGCACTCACTCATGGCAGCAGAGAGGGAAAATTCTGGGCTGTAATCTCCAGCCGATACAAAGATGTAGCTGAGAATGGGGCTGGGCTGCTAAAAACGGCTGTGTTGGTGGATTACAAAATCAAGGGAAGGATTAGGAGAAACACCTTTCCCAGTTTACATTCTGCTTTTCAAGGACCTTGATCTTACCTCTCGCTCCTAAGCTAAAAACAGGAAGCTTTGAGCTAGTACCTGATATTTTCCTCGGCTTTGGGAGGTTTTGCTGAGTGCTTCGCCCCAGGAGCTCTCTGTTCACAGGAGGGCTGGCAGTGCTCGTGTCCCGAGGCAGCACCGAAATGAGGATCCTCTTCTGGATGAGCCACAAAGCAGCTTACTCCAGATGAACCAGGAGGAGCTGAGCGGAAGTATGTCTCAGCTGGAAGTCTCTCTTAGCATCTATTACAACAGCAGGGTTATCTTTGTTGCTGAAAGATTTTACTGTGAGCTATGACAAACTCATTGGATTTTACAGCAACACTGAAAAACTAACTGCAATGAATTTAGAAAGGATGCTCAGGGAACGTTAAGCCATTCCTTTCCTTCCTTTAGTTTTGCACCATGCATTAGACCTTGTTGTCCAGCGCATGAAACAAATTTGGATTGTGTGCATGTGCACACATCAACACATGCACGTTTTTAATTTTTGTAGGGTTGTTCACATGGGTATGGCCATTGAGAGGTACTTTATTTTAGTGGAGAAAATGGAATACTGAATTGCCTGGAAATGAAAGAGGGGGCAAGAGGCTCCTTTGGCATCTTCCCGAATTCATCCAATAAGGGTATAAATGGGCATGTGAAATCCTAAGCATTTTGTGGCAGATCAGCCTGCTAATGAGAAAACACACACATGGCCAAAGCAGTGATTACAACTCAAGTTTCTTGGCTTCAAAACTGTCACTCACGCTCCAGAAGAAAGTGTTCTAGTTAGCAGAAGTGCTACAGCTACTTCACCAGAGCTCTCCCAAAGCCCCAGTCCCTGAGCAAATCCTTTCCTTGACAGAGCATCACTAGAGCGGTCCATCACATGCCACGGCACAGCCACTTAGGGGCATGTCGTTGTGAGATGTACCCTGACAGACTTTAGAGAAGCCCTGGCTAGAGCACTGCTAGGCTCAAAGTCATGCCAGACACCAAAGGAGCTACTCAGATGCCTAAACACAGGCATCCTAGACAACATATGGGGTCAGAGACATCTGTATGTGGCTGGTGGATGCTATGCAGGGATGCAGAGAACCCACGGCATGCCTTTTTCAAAGGGAAATTAGGGGTCTTATTGTTATTTATTATGATCACAGCTAAACCTTCGGAGATTTCCTTAATTAGCATCATTAGACATACAGCTTAATCTTCAAATCCTGGGCTTGTCAGCATGGCAAATTAAAACTTTATTTTTCTTCTCTTATGTACACCAGGTTGGAGAGTATGTAAAGGAAAACTGAGGTCTCCTGACAGTTTCAGAGAGTGTGAGAATCTGGCTTTAATCTCTGATGACTGGAGCAGCGTAGGCAGAGTGGATGAACCAGAAGGGTCAGGTCTGTGCCAGAGAGAAAAAACAAGGGTTGATACATTTAAAAGAAGACCTAACCCTTTGTACAGAAGAAGAGCTGAGCATACAGCCTGCTGCCTCCCCCACAGCAAGAGATTTTTTTTTCTCCTAAAAGCCCTCCCAGAACAATGGGAAAAAAAACTACTTCAGCTAATGAACACTGACTTCTAGCAGAAAGAAATCCTACAGAAGTATCTATGACATCCACATTAATACCAAATGAGTTAGTTGTGATTGATGCTATTCCAGTGAACACCAAAGGAATTAATAATGATTAGGGTCATTATTTTAAAGCATTACCCCCCTCAAAAACCCAAAGGGAAACAATTAGATGTCTTCAGTGGTTATCTTTCACAGTATACTTACTGCAGTGATCAGACACGATATTATGCCTATTAATCAACAAAATGATGGAAAAGAACATAACTCGCATATATCCACGGCACAGTCCTTGCAAGCACATACCTTATTTGATGATATGCCTATAAGTTTGTTGCTGCCACAGAGAAACACATTGCTTTTTTGTTTTCCTGGCAGAAGAAGGTTTCTCATGAGTTTGGAAACAGGTTGGAGAGTCTTCAGTACAAAAAAAAAAAAAAATCCACCACACTTGAGGACACTTTTTTCATTCATAGATCATATGACCCTGCTTAGCTCCAGTGGGACTGAGGGAGAGCAACCAAGAACAGAACTTTCCACATAACCTTTTTTTAGCTCATGTGCTCCAAGCCCAGTATAATTAGTCCTTCATCAGTAATGAAGGGTTGTGGTGAGCCTCATCAGTGTGCTGCAGGTAAGGAAGGAAACTGAGGCTCTGAGACGCCACAGGGTTTTCCTGAGGTCACACACTAATCAGGACAGAGCCAGAGGGAAATGCTGAATTGTGGCACTCTGTATTGCCTTTTGAGTTAACAATCTCCCTTTTGTTCATCTCTGGTGCATCATTTCACTTCTATCAGCAGGGAGTCATGACCCAAAGTCAGTGCTCATCTGTGTCATGGCCTTGCAATGCAAAAGGAGCACTGAGGAATTCAGCTCAGTGTCTAATGGGTGGGTTTAACCACAGGTGCCAAATGGGAGAGGGCTGTGGGTTGCAGCCTCTCCCCCAGGCAACCCACCCCATGCAGAAGACATAAAAAACAAGGTATTTCCACCTGTGTGTGGCCTATACTGACAGTGAGGCAGCACAGGCTGCTGCAAAGGGGAAGCCTAGCACACTCCCATCCCGCACCAATGGGCGCAAGCTCTCAATCAGCTCAAGCCTGGCTGGAGTTAATGTTCATATGAATTATATATCTTTATTTTATTCCAAGGCAAGGGTGGCTGGCCAGGATTGGCTGAGGGGAAAGATAGGTGGCAACAGGGAATTGGCCAATAACATTATGTATTTGCATACCCCCCTGCCCCTGCAAGGACAGCTGGGATTGCACTATCTATAAAAGCACAGTATACTAGAAAGTGAATAACCACAGCGGCATCTCTCTTCTCTTCCAGGGGGTAATAATATCCACCATACCTATACTGAAGCTGAAATAAGGAAAGGAGGTGAGCTTGAATGCAAGATAATGACAAAATAGCTTCAACTCTCAGGAATATTTTCTTCTCCAAGTTAAATTTCAGCTGTAATTATGTTCTCCCAGACCTCATACACTTGGCTTCCATTTTCCTTTTAGAAAGTGGTCTGAATTTGCCAGCCAATTCTCTGTATCCCTCAGTCACAACTTTGATGATTAACGTCCCCGTGCTGGTCTGAGAATCCCAATAGGAGCCTGTAATCAAATTCCAAATTGATTCCCGTGATACAGGATCAGAAGCACAATAAGGAAGCAATCCTAATTTTGCAGCCAGAGCCAAACACCAATTAGATCCTCAGTGGGTGTAAAATGAGCTGGCATTGTTTTGACTGGAAGAGATTGCGCTGATTTACACCCAGCTGAAGATTTGCCATGCCAGCCTTTCCGTGTACAGTAACCCTGTGCTCCTGCTCCTTCTGTGGTCCCATAGTCCCATATGGAGGTGGGCAAAGGTGATTTCCCATGATCTTGGGTGTCCCTGTCTCTGGAGTAAAGAGGAAATGGCCTGCCTTCTCCTCTGCCCCTGGCAATGGAAACAAGTGCAGTCGTTATTTTACAGCCTGTTTTAGGTTGCCTAGAAGCACTGAAGTTTAGCAAAGGAAATGCTTCTGTCCATGCCTGGCAAGATCTCTCCTGCCTTGTTTTCCAGCCTGGACAAACGCCCTGCCCTAGAGCTGCATTGGGGACAGTGTGGGTCAGGGTCCCACACCCGTCTCCCCTGGGGGATGCTCTCTTGGCTCCCAGTGACCACGCTGGATCTTTGGAGCTGTCAGAGCATCACTGCATGTCTGTGCAACACAGGACATCTCCCCCTCAGCTGCCATCAGTTGTCGCTCAGCACTTCCTCCCTGCATCAGCGCTTAGTATTGCTTTCAGAGGCAAAATCCTCACGGTTCCTCTGCCACAGAAATCAAAGGCAAAAAAAGACCGCAGAATCTGTCCTTGGAAAAGAGGCGTTTGCACAGCCGCACACCCATCTCGAGCCACCCTGGAGCAAATTGCCCAGCCCCACCTGGTATTTCCACTGGTGGCACACTGCCTCTCTTGGAGGCAGCCTGCTCCCGGGAGAGGTTAGCTTGCTTCCTTATAGGAACAACCTACGTTACAAATTGCAGAAGCAAAATAGAATATATTCAGGGAATTAACTGTATGGAAAATTATCCAGGCTATTAAAAGCCACATGTTCATGTGGCTGAATATCACACATTTTAAGCGTACACAGAAAAACATCATTTTGAAGGGGATTATTGTTTAAATAGGCAATAGGGGTTCTAGCAGATAAGCTTCCCGCTCCTGTCTTCTCTTATTGTCTGGAGTACATTATCTCTACTGTAATATTCTCAGCTCTCTCCAGGAGTATTGTCAGAGTGAAATGCTATTTTAAAAGTATATGTTTATGTTTCAATAGACTTTATAATAGCAAACACATCCGCCCAAGACACAGTAAATGAGAAGCAAAAAAAAGGATGAGGAAAATCGAGAGATAGAGGTTGCAACTTCCCCAGTATCACGTATAACAGGAATAAATGTTATCCAGCAAAAGATACCCCAGGTTTCCTGGGGTGTCCCCTCCCTGCAGAGCACAGGGGATCCCTGTCTCGGGAGGAGGGCTAGCTAAGCTGCACTTGACAGCTGCGCAAGGAGAAGCGCAGCACGCCCCGTGCCGTTTCGAGATGAGCAGCAGCGCTTGCTACTTGGACCACAGCTTGTCTGCACAGGCCCCTCCCACACGCACACACCAGTTCAACAGCGGGTTTGTTGAATTTTCAAGCCTGAATTTAAAAGGTGGTAGAAGGTAAATACCCAGTGCAAGGCCATGTCATCACAGGCTCCTGGCAAACTGTCCTTTCCGCTCTGAATTGGGGAAAAATTTGGGTGGCCCTGATCCTGCATCAAGGTCTTGGCAACCTGTTGGGCTGACTCTGTGTTTTGCTGTGCATGTCCATGCACATTTGTACATGTGCGTGACTGTGCATTTCTGCATGGGAAGGGGCAGAAACCATCCCTAGCCTGTAATTTACTTCAGAAAGTGTCAGACATCTTTACAATGTATTTCTGAAAGATAGACTATATTGAGCAAATTTCTAACAAGCTTCCATGTGATTTTCATCTCTTGAGTGAGAGAAATCTGATAAAGATATAGATCCATTTTCACATCTTGGCATAAAATCATATCTTATTGGTTTAGATCATTCTGTGTCTTATTTTTTTATAGTACTAGTGTTTTCTAGTTCCAGCAGAAAATATAAACACTCAAGAGATCTCATTTTTCTGCTAAACGGATTTTCATTCCACATGAGTTATCTTTCTTTAGATACAAACATACACACACACACACACACACACACGCACACACGCACACACACACACACACACATATACCACATACATGCCCTCATGCTAAATGCCAAAGATACCATTAAATGCAATGTTAAAATAAAAACCCCCAGACTCATGTTCAAAAATCGCCTCTTTTACACATTCACAATTTAAGAGATACTTAAATAGACGTTCTTCAAACTTGAGTCAATTTTAGCCTTCCTAGTGAAAGCCTATAAAACAAACTGAGCAGTAATTTTCGGGGGAAGCTATTTTGGGAACAGCACACATATATCAACTCCATTCTTATATATGGGATGGATGTATTCACTACTCGTGCTTACCTAACTTAAATAGGTCAGCTGAGCAGAAGCAAACGCTCAGTAACCACAATAAAATATTACAGAAAGGAATTAAACTGAAAAGAGAGAAATACTTGCTTCCTCTCTCAGAAAAAAGAGGGACTACAAAAGACCGTCAGAATACTGAATTTATAGTAAGCTTTTTCTTACAGACTCAGAGCCAAAAATCTGCTGTCAGTTACATTAGTATAAATCTGGAGCAGCTCCACTATCATCATTAGAGTTACAGGCCAATTATGTAATGAAAAGAAGTATTTCAGGCTTGCCAAAAATCTTAAATGCATGTCCCACTCCAGGCTGCACTGAAAGCCTAGATAAGTGGCCTGAATTTCAGCATACCATGCACCAACATTTCCTGTCACATACCTATTATTATACCTATCAACAGCATACATATAGATTTATCCTGTGTAATCAAGCATTATTTGACCTCTACTCCTGGGAGTAAAAAGGAAGTCAACCCATTGACTTTCCATGCCTTTGATGTTAAGAACAGACAAAATACTACTCGGAAGAGCTTGATAGATGGCTGGATAAAATGTCCAGAGAGACCTTAATGCATTCGTTTGCCCTTCCTTTAGGTATGAATGTCAAGGGAGTTAGTACCACCAGCTGTGCTGGTAGGCCTCGGGATGACCCAGGAGGTTTCAGGTGGCAGGGTCCGGAGTAAGATATTCTCTAATTTTGGGAAGGTAGTTGGTGCTGTTGACCTTCGTTTTTAAGGCTCCTCGCTCTTCCCCATGGCTCCCATGGTAAGAGGCTTGGGTAGCAGCCACTGCTCACAAGAAAGGAAGGCCAAGAGCCTGGGTGGGAGCTTCCCTGAACCTCCAGGCTAGCAGAGGCTGCTGCGTTCAGAGGGGACAGGAGCACTTTGCCCTCGAAACAGGACAGGAGGCAGCAGGCTGGACAGGCAGGTTTACGGCGTGGAGATAAGGAGAGCGAAGACAAAAGCACCAGCTGGACAAGGTGCTGTGGTCCTCATTAAGGGGTATAGCAATACAGAAACGGCCTGCTTTTTCAGCAAGCTGGTTGTCCATCAACTTTAAGATCTTAACTCTATCAGCTGAATTGTTAGATCCCCCCAGCTGGGCACTGCAGAGTTACTACATCTTTTCGCTAGAAACTAGAGCTGAGTGGGAATGGTCTTCCTGTCCTGCTGAAATGCAGGGAGAGAAAGAAAATCTGCCTCATATTACCAATAACCCGGTGTTTCTGCAACTCTCCATAGCGGTGGGAGGCAAACTCTTGTGCTGCTGAATCCTGAGCACCAGCCTGTTGGATGCTCTCATATGGGTGTCCTGTGGGCACCATGCCCTTAGGCTTCACTGGAGATGGGGTATGAGCCTCTCAGCATCTGGTCACTGGATTGTAGGATATTTTCCTAATTCATGGTGAATTAGGCATTTGCTCTTTCTGATTTAGTCAAAAAGCCACATCTTGCACACAAGACACATCTCCCTTTAAAAGTCTTATTTAACACTTATCAGCTCTTCCTCTTTCCCTTTCTCTCAATTTCCCAATACCGAAGCTGGTGAATTTCCATTAAAAAAAAAAAAAACCCACAAAGTCGATTTTTGTGAATTGACATTTGCACAACAAAAAATTCTTCTACCAAAACCTTCCTACCAACTCTGCCTAAATCTCAGCCCCCACAAAGCTGCCACCCTGGAATGCGCATGTTCACATGTGCATACAGCACATCACAGTTGTATGTATCCATATGGATTTTGTAAAAGCGTGGTATTAAACTCTAGCCATGGCTGGAGAGGAGGAACGCTAATCGATTCTTATTTTAATGTGCTGTTGAAATGTGGAGTGTGTAGAGTGCCTGATGCGGTCTCTTCCTCCATCTTCCTGAAGATGCAGAGTATGTAGAAATGTGAAAGGGAATAAAAAAAGCAGGTTAATCCCAAGGGTGTAATTGGCCAGCAGTGACTGGAAGGTAGCCAAAACATCAGAGGAAGAGGGGAGAGCACTGAGTAATGAACCACATGCTTTTAATTTCACTTAAGAACTCAAAGCAGGAAAATCTGAGCTATATCCATTGAGACTGCAATCAATATCCAAGCAGATAACAAAGAGCTGGTATTCGGGGTAGAAAGCTGCCCCGGCCCATTAGTTTATTGCTCGGCCTTGCTCTAGGGAAAGCTCTCTTTCTTGCCTGTGTTTTTGGCTCCCGCTCTGAATCCTTCAAACACTAGGGAGCAGCAGCTTCCTTTGAAAGCCTCCGCACTGCACGGGGGGGGGCTGTTGCTGTCAGCTTTTGCAGTGTGCCAGCCTTTAAAATAAAGAGAAAGAAGTGGGGGAAGGGGAGGGGGCTGGTGGTAAAACGCTCCTGATGATAATTTGATTGCATGCATTAATGATCAAAGTGTTGCAGACTAATTACCAACACTTACCTCTCAGATATTAAGTTATCATTTATTCTCTCCCCCACCCCCGTTAGCTTTGCATCTACCCCATGTTCAGGGTGATCATCGGCAGCCTGACACCTCTGCCTGTGCTCCCAACACCTCTTGCAGCAGGGCAGGCTCTCACGGAGGCACTCCGGGAGCATCCCTCCTGAAAAGTTGCCACCTGCTCTGTTTGGTGGATGCTCCCCAAGGCTGGTTGTTTTGGGAGAGCAGGTCAGCCTGGCAGAGGGAAGCAGGGCGGGTTTTGCCACTATCTAGAAGGATTCTTGGGGAAAAAAAAGAAATAGATCAGCCACCTCTTCTCTTTCTTCTCATCTCCAAAGAACAACTAGATCACGCAGGGTTGGTACCTCACTGGGCCTGCTGCAAGGTGCCTGTGCGGGAGCATCCCCTAACAGGCACCTGCCAAGCCAGAAATGCAAATAATGACAGTCCCAAACAATGTGCTTTTTGAGGCTGCTTCCAGCATCCATTTTAGCTAGACAAATGCCAGTCTGTTGCCATCTGGTAACAAGAGGTACTAAAAGCCTGAGTGAGGAGGCAGAGGAAATCTCTGGGGTATTACCAGTTGCTAACAGGTTGCAGAGGAGGAGATTTTTTTTTTTAACCAGGGGCTTTGCATACTCAAAGATGAACACAAAAGACTCTGCTCGTGATGAGGACTGAGGAAATACCGTCTCAGATGCCCCCCTCTGCCTTTACACTCTGTGGCAGCAGGAAAAGTGTCCTTGCCTCTTCCTATGCCTCCTTTCTTTAGGGGGAAGGGAGCGGAAGGCAGGAGCAAATGCAGGGCTGGATTTTATTTTATGTATTTAATTAGATTATCTTTAATTGACTAACACCTTCCCCTGAGCCATCTTGCTCTGCTTAGAGACTAAATGCCACTGAATTGGCCCATTTTCCAAGATCACTGCGGTAATTCCTCTGTTCCTGAGGATAAAAAACCTCCATGCAGTCTTGGCTACCTGCTTGCAACTACTAGAAACAACAAAAAACAGCGGACTGGATTCACAAGCAGTGGCAATCAGCCTAACTTGACTGCTGGCAGAGGAGTTGCGTCCCTTTTGCACGCTGCTAAGAAACTCTCTCAGTGCCTACAGAGGACTATTCCTGGGGGTCTTTCACCTTTCCACCCCACTCCTTCTTCAGTATGAATCTGGAGTTGTGGCTAAATAAAATCTGCAGAGCTGCTAATTCTGACGTGATGCTTGAGACACGAGTGGGTCTACACGACCTGGTGACGGGCTTAGCGGTTTCCTCATTACAGAGCATGACTGCGACTGAGGAGGTTCCCATGTGCACAGCTTGATGCATGTCGTCTCTGTGATGTTTGCAGGCAGCAGCTCAATTGGCTGCACGCATCAAGCGCTCGGTAAGTCGGTTTCATTGGAGCGCACACACAGCAGATGAGATGTCACTCTGTTTGCTTACACATACCGCGCACAAACTGCCCATTATTGGCATTGCAAAGTTACAGGCTGCAGGAGGCAGAGCATCGCCTTTTGAAAGGCTGTAATGAAAGTGGGTCAGACACTTTCCCTTCCTGGGGCAACCCTTTAGCATAAGCAGGGATTTAAGTGTGCATGATTCCCATTATCTGCGATTGTTATACTCTTTCACACAAAGAAAGGGCTTCGTAATTTGACCGGATCCGTCAAAGACGCTTCTAGGGACGAAAATGGCCCATTAGATGATAGGGGGGTGCCCTTTCAATGCCGAGGAAGGGTTCAGCCCTTCTGGGAGAGGATGATTCCAGTCCTGAACTGATAAGCCCTGCTTGATCTTAGTGGAGAAATGTTCAGGGAGGACTATTCATATGGGTACTCAGCTATTCTGCTTACTTGGTCACAGGGCAGGGCTCAGCTCACACCTGGGTCTCCACTGCAGCTGAGGGAGTGCTTTCAGGCATGACCTGGCTGTTTCTAAGCTTTGCAGCAGAGTCGAGGGGGAATCAGGCCAGTCAAAAGCAGAGCCTCTGCCAAGCCAGAAGTTGTCTGTATGATGCACCTCCCACGTAGAGTGCACATGCAACAGGTCCAGCACCTGCATGCCAGAGTTGTTCCTCACAGGGGATGTGTGGACCATATCTGGACCACTGGCAATGGGCCATCGGACATCCAGAAATGCAGTAGAACATCACCCAAAAAGTAAGGGGTAGATTAAAGTGGCAAAATGTCTGCCAAGTTATGGGATTGAGCAAGTCTGACAGAATGCAAATTTCTTTAAAGTCCCTCAAGAGCTGAGCTGGAAGACATTTTAAAGAGAAGAAAAAAGTTTGCCTCCTTTTCTCCTGCTTTGCTTTTCTTTTCAGAACAGCTGAAGAATAATACAGATTGACTCTCAAGTGCCACATAGTAATGAGTATTTGAGGGCTTCCATGTTTTCTCACTCCAGGATGGAAACAAACCAACACAAAAAGAGAAAAATGATGAGGCTGTCCCTCTCCACGTGATTAAAGTGTAGAAGTAGTCGGGGGGGGGGGGTGACTTTCGAGTGATGACTTCCAAAGGTTCCCGTATTTATTCTCTGTCCACTGCTCTCTGTTCACCACTTCACAGATGATCTTTCTCATCTTTCAGGTTGGGGAGAATTCAGTCTGGCTCTTGCCTCCATTCTGGCAATGATGATTCTTCACATGGAAATTAGCCGACAGATTTGATGATGATGCACAAGCCAGAAGAGAATACAGCTCACTCTGCCATAGTTCTGTGATCTCCTCAGGGAAAACAGGAGTAAAAATCCATTTGTGTTTGCAAACAAGATATGTCTTGAATGTTCGCTGGGGACCTCTTGAGCAAGGAGGTGCCAATTTTACTGTCATTTTTCTAGACATCACATAAAACCTGCAACCCTAGCGCATGAGGTTTTTCCTTCTCCAGTAAAGACCTTTTGCCCTTGTGTTCTGTACTAAAAGTGTTTCAATTCCTGGAGGAATTTTCGTCCTTCCTAATGTGATTACAAATCTGGGAATCTCTCATGTAGAAAAGAATGTAGAAAATGAGACCAATGTCTGCCTACTTTCCTTCTCTTTCTTTCAAGGCTGCAGATACATGCAATCTTTTGTCAGCCCCACAGCTCTCAATACCGGACACTCATCAAAACCTACCAGGACCACACATAAATCAACGAGGTTTTTGAAATAAGAGAGGAAGGAACATACAAGGCTCTGAAGACCTCAACTTGCAATGGAGCCAGTGAAATTTAGGACTTAGGCAACTCAGAGAAGGTGCTCCCAGCTCCTTGCAAAATTAGGTTCTATTGAAAGTACCTTGACTACAGAGAGCCTATCATTTTACCCAGAAATTGAAAGTTTCCTGACACTATATTGTCTTTTTCCCCCCATAAGCTCATAATTCTGAAAGTGCACCTAGCAGCTAGGTACGATGTTTAAGATTAGAGGCAGAAAGGTATTAGTGATCTCAATTCCTAATTAGGAATCTATAGCAAATTTGCCATCTAAATAGGAGATAGCACTATAAGTATCTCTGTAGACCTTGGGCTGAATCTTTTAGCTGCCACCATAAAAGGCTGTTACCTTCTGCTCCACATTTGTCTCTATGAGTGGATTTAATGGGATGAAGCTCCATCAGAATCAAGGAATGAGTATAACCATATACAGAAAATGCATGAGGTGCACAATTTAAGACCACAGACAGGAAAACGTAGCTTGAATATCTGAAAACAATACATATCAGGTCTATGAAACTGTGGATGTGTCACTCCACAGAGAGAAGAAAAAAGGACATTTGGAGATTGGAGGAAACATCATAGCACTGAAGGAAAAGCCTGGGGTGAAAGGGGAGAAAAGGATGAGTAAGTAAGGCTTTTTGTCCTGAATTTTTGTCCTCAGTGAAGTGGGAAAGCCTTTCTGAGTTTACAGTGACAAAGAGAATGTTGCTGCAATCGCTTTTCATTTAAATTAGCAGGTCATCCTGGGAGACGGGGAGAAGGAGGAGGGAGAGGAGGGGACCTATTTCAAATGACTAAAAGAAAAACAAGGACATCTCAAAGGATGAAGAAAATCGCTCAGAAAATGGAGTTTGCTTGCATATGCCAACTTAGCATAAAAAGGCACAAAAAAGCAAAAGCCCCTGAACAAAATACAGTGAATACAGCAAGTTCGAACTGTGGTCACAAGGAGTTTGTATCCAGGTGCTGGCTTAGTAATTGGGTCAATGTCTGCAGATTCATGAGTACGGGTGTCCCACAGGGCAGCAACAGAGCATGCTCGTAACATACCCTGTATCTCACAAATCCATCATCCATCCCCAGATAACTTAATTTGTTTAGAAGAAAAAAAAAATTGCTTTTTTTTCTAAACCCCAAACGAGGCAAAAAATCTGACAGTGAAAGAGAGCGAGAGGCTGCCTTCATGTCCTTGATAGGCTCTTTGCTTTTCCTGGGTAAACCATGAAAGGTAGTTTAAAAAAGAAACTATTGTCTCACATTGGCCTCCCCAAATTTTGGCCTCATCATATCTATTCTGCTCTGTTCTCCAAGGGTTCCTATGGGCTATCTGTAGTTCTCTGAAAGAGCAGCCTTTGCAAAGACTGTAAGCAGTGTGCATTTTGCCTCCTGCCAGCATCCTGTTTGCAGAGTCATCTTGCAGGCAGTCTGCAGACAGCAGGTATGAATGTGCCCTGTGGTGTGCTAATAAGCTGGGAGGACTTGGGCAGAAGGGCTCTGGGCAGACCCAGTGGGGCATGCAGACCCAGGCTGGGTAGGCTGGCATGCCTGTCCTCAGGATGGCCCCAGCAGAATGTCACCACAACCCTGTTGTCCTCCTCGCCTCGCCTCCTTCCACCACTGCCTTGTGTGACATGACTAGCTTCTGCCACGTGTTCCTCACTCCAAGGAGGGGACTACTTGTGCAGCCAGCTGTTTTATTAGGGGGTTTTTATTTAATGTTCCGGCTTCTCCATGTAAGCATGGAAGGGTAGAAGAAGGCCCCTTTGGTGCTTGGCGATGGACTCAGCCAGGTTTGCAGTGGCTGTAGTGGATGGGGGAGTTTGTCAGTGGTCACAAAGTGAACCCTTATACAGAAAAGCTTCCTCCTGTGGTTAAAAGAAACTATAAGGGGCGGGCCTAGAAGAAGAAGTCTATGTTAGTGTAGAGGGCATAGGAAAGTGCTTGTAGCATAGACCAGCCACTTTGGCGATGTAAATTAGATGAGAAACACACCCACTGAAATGAGTAGCTCAGAAATGCAAGGGGCAACTGAAACCTCTTTAACCCCACCGGACACAAGCAATGCTTTCCCCAAAATATCAGCCCACTGGCTAGTGAAGCTGTCTCATGTTATTTGCACATGCATTGAGATCACGCAGTCTGGTCTACGGATTATATGACAACAATGATTATTATGACTATAAGATCATGAACAGGGTCTACTATTTATCTTCAAAGCAATTTTGCTGTAAGAGAGAAAAAAAACAAATCAAGAAAACTATATTTGTTTTAAAATGCTCATTCTCCTCATCTGAGCCATTTTGCCAGTTTCCGTGCTTGTTGGTTGCAACTGCCTGTACAATTCTCTGTTGTTTCTAATGACCTGCTCAGGTGCAGGTTAATTGATCCATTCAGATATCTTTCATTAGCCTTCTTACTTTAATAAAAAGTGACTGTGAAATTTATAAATACCAAGATGAATCAAGATTAAAAAATAGGATTAAAGATGGTTCCTATTTAGCTGTTTTCCCCCTTGGTTTTCTGTGGATAATGGCTATGTGCAGGCAAATGGCAGTAAAGGAAGACAAGTGTGGCAGATTGCTGCCTCTGTTTACAAAGGAAGAGGCCCAGCCAATAACTGCACCTTCATCAGAAGGACATTAATTCAACACCCATTGTGTTCCTGGCTGTCTTCAATCAAGCCATGAGATCATTTAAAACCAGAAAATATTTTCTGCAAATACCAGAAAGTATGGATAATTAACAGTGCCTTATGACTTCCTTGACAACCTCCATAGGTGGAGAATCAGGAAATGCGATTCAGCTCTGGAACACGCTGGAGAGGTGTTTAATATTTAACTGTCCTGATAGCTGTGTGAATAGCACTTAAATTAGTAATAAACTCACTAGTACCTACAAGCAAGGCCAGTGGCTGGAAAGACAAAACTCCCACTGATTTTCCTTGAAATGCCTGCTGGAGGAACTCAGCATTCAATCCAATTTCCCTAAAACTTTTCCCTCCCTGAAGTGCCACTAGGGGTTTGGAAGTCATTTTACTGAAGTCATTTATAGTAGCGTCCATCACTTGATAGTACGAGAGCATTAGCTCTTCTAATGATAGGGCACACGACTGGGCGAAGAACGAAAGTTATGGAACAGCTTCTACAAAAGAAATGATTAAATAGACGAGGACTCTTTGCCCTGAAAAAACAGATGAGTCAGGGTGATATGAAAGAAATGGCATGCCATGGGGGGCCGTGAAGGGAACAAACAATGAATTATCTAATCATCACCTTGTCACTTCAGTGAGCCTTTGGCCTGGGTTTGGAGCTGCCTATAATTATGTATAAGCCCTGTTGCAGCGGAGATGGGATATTTTGGAAAACCTTAATGCCCATGGAGAAGAGTTCACTTTCTTCCCCTTTCTATGTGCAGATTCTCTAGCAGGAGATGCCCTCTGAGGACAACACTATGCATTCAGGTTTAGTTTGGGATTTTAGGAGCCCCATAGGGTCCTAGATAGGGGACCCTACATTTTCATTCAGTGCATGGCATAAGAGGAAAACAAAGACGAAAAGTTTATGCTAGACACAGGCACTTGAACAGTTCTGTCAGACATGTCAGTGGGTGTAGGAAGCAATGAGGCAATGGGGAATTCCTACATGAGTTCTATTTTCTAGCCCGGAAAATGGAATTCTCTACAAGCAGGTATGAACTTTTAGTGATGCAAGGATGAAAAGATCCTTGTGAGGAGGACTGTTTTTAAGAAGCAAGTGAGAAAACAGAAAGGAGAGAGATTCTTTGTGGGTTCCAGACAGCAATTTGGTTATTTCATCTTGCTAACAAAGACCTTGATGAGATTGATTGGATCTTTCTAGCTCCAGGACTGCATGTAACCCAAGTGAGCAGTGATGGCTAGTTTGTGTTAGAAAAGCTATCTTGTCTAGCTTCAATCCACTACCGCATTGCCAGACCTCCTTTACAAGAAATTGCCATGCCACAATGACTAAGAGCCTTTCTGCACCCTCCAAACCTTGTCCCAGAACCAAGCATACACGTGGAAGTAGTCACATGAAAATCTGGCTTTGAGGGATACTCAGAGGGGCTTTCTATATGATTCCACCTTAAAATTCTAGGCCAAAATTCATGATGTGTGCATCTTGACTGTTTTTATAATATTAGCTATGTGCACGCACTCAGTTAGTTTAGTAAGGACTGTCTGGAAATGCACACAGGAAGCAAGAAGTGAATTCAAAAAGACCTTTCTCTGCAGACATTCAATCGATGATGAAAGAGCAGTTCACTTTGATGTCTAGGTTCAGCCCTGCTGGGCTTGCCAGATGCCTGGACCTAGCAGCAACCGGGGCAGAGGTGGGGGCTGGGCCTTAAAAGAATATCAGGATGAGAGAGAGGTAAAAAGACGGCTAAGGAAGATAGATTGAAACCAAGCCTTCAGAGGACAGCACTTTGAGGTAGCTCAGTCTGTCCCAGTCACTGATGGGGATGGCCAGAGTCTAGGTTTGATGGACACATTCTTAGACCTTTCTGTTCATTCCAACCCCTTTCCCTCTCATGCAATACTTCGTTCCTGTGCCAAAATAAGCACACTGAATGGGCAAGCACGGCAAAATTAGAGGGCACTGTAGGACTGAGAAAGGGAGAATCGGGTAGTTTCACCTCAGGGAGAGAGAGAAAGAAATAAGTCCAGGGTGTGCTGGGAGGGGTACACTCAGAAAGACCCTGTGGGAGCCTGCAGCCAGCCCTGTAATTGTGGCAGTCTTATTAATAAAGAGGCAGCACTGTACAAGACAGATGATCCAGAAGAAGCTCTGGGATTAAGGAGAAAGCTTTACACAATTTTCCAGACAGCATCAGATGTGCATTAATATCAGCTAAAGCCTCTTGGAAAAGAGCGAACAAATAATCTGGTGCAAAGCAATTCTGCCCACTTTGCCATATTTTTCTACTTAGCTTTTAATATTTTGGGGAAATTTTGATCTGAAATTCAAGCACAATTAAAGGAACTACAACAGGTGAGTGTGGGGAGGCTCTGTTCTTTTCCTCTCCACAGGTTCCAGATTGAATTAGCTTAGTTTTAAAGTCAGTTTCTTTGTTTTAATAAGATTCCAGGCACACATTTATGAGTTTTATACTAACATAATTATGTATGTAGATCAATAGAAATGCATATTATCAAGTAGATACACAAGTACACTTTATAAAGGATACATGTCTTTCATACAGCAAGCATTACATACAGCTTAGCACTGTGGTGACTGACGCAACAGTATTATTACTAAATTGGAAAGCATCTTTTTCTGTAGCACCTGCCTTACTCTTTGCTGTGGAGAAGGACGGATGGGAGATGTGAGACTCCTCACACTATCCCTTCCCCTTTTATTTGCTTTAATGCTGTGAGAGGAGGGAAAGTCCTATGAGAGCAACAGAGGGCAGATCTTTAACTTGGAGTCTGATTTTAGATGTCTTTATGGCTAGCTGCCCAGGTCGTGTGTGCACCAAAGCGTACCAGATTGCACAAATTTTAATTTTTCCCCAAATCAAAAAGTTGTACACGTGGATAGAAACCAGTAGGAGCCAGGACATCCTCCTGGAGTGGAGGACACCGCAGTCCCCATTCAAACCGCCCTGACTGCTGGCATGTACAACACGTGACTCACTTCTACCTGGGGATAGCAGTACTTATTTTAGTACTGGCATTAGGGATCCTCTTGTCATGTGCTCTTTCTCCTCACTGGCACTCCTTCCTCTCTGCCCTATCTGTTTCCAGCCAGTAGTATGGCTGGCCATTTTGGCAGGATTGTCATTCTCTGTGGTACCCTGGAGCCCACGATACATTTAGACACTGTAATAATACTGATAACGATAATAATAAATAAAGTTGGAATCTTGGGAGGACATTCATTTTAATGATTCGAGTTCTGCCTGCTACATTCAGAGGTAATATCAGCTATCTGTCCACGTCTTCTTTAATCTGACCAACTAATTTAAGGTAATATTTATCACATAAAGGCTCTGGGTATTTGTGAACACATCTTTTGTCAATGCATAAGACTCAAAAATCTGGATTTCCTGAGAGAGAACATCCTCAGGGCTAGCTAGCCCAGGTCTGAGGCATTTTCAGTTTAGAGCTCTATCCTGAAAGGGTGGAGCACTTCTCCTTGGTGCTGGGCTTGTTCATCACTCTCAGTCTTCAATGAGAATGGAGAGCACTTGATAATAGCAAGATTCAGCGCTTCATAACCAGAAGCAGAGCTGGACGTCCCTGTTAAATTGAAGTCTGCTGCATCTGAAATGTCTGGGTTGTGATCTATGCCAAAATGCCATCATCACAGAGGACATTTTGCCCTCTTGCCTCTCTGCTCGTCTTGCGCACCTTTCAAACAGCGCTGTTGTGTATGAAGCAGGTGACTTTTGCTCTTGAAGGGTGGGGGAAAAAACTCTGGGTGGGTAAAAAAACAGGATAGAAATATTCTTATATTATTTACAAGAGTTGTGTGAGTGTCCAGTTGTTGACTGAGGCGATAAGAAGTTAGGAATGAGGGCACAGCCCAAAGATCCTCTAGTTCAATAACCTCTCTGGGTAAGAGGCAAATCAAATCCTCCTCTCTGGATAAGAGCAGTTACTTAGAGTTTAATACAGGGATTAGAGCAGGGATTTTGTGATACTTTTCCAAATATTCTGCCATCCCTCAACTTTTTGTGGGTCAGGGGCATATTGATACCAAGAAGCAAGTCTTCCTGTTTCATAACCTGGTTGTATGTGTCCTCCACGACTGTGCTCATTCTCTCTCTGAACAGATGTAAAATTTTAGTATACAGAATTTCCTGCCACAAAGAGTTCCACAGCTTAACCACACACTGCGGAAAGAATGACATCCTTATGTTCACTTCGAACCTGCTGAGTGCTCACCTCGTTTGATGAGCCCTTGTTTTTGCCTTGGAAAAGCACTTTGTCCTCGAGGTCTGCAGGGCTCACAGTGAATAGATTTCAATCTGGCAGAAGATACCTGCACCTTTATGGAAAATCCATTGAACCCTCATGCATCTTACAGCAGCCTCAGAGACATGTTGAGGGAAATTACTATGCAGCATCTCATCAAGGTTCTTGGTGAGCTGTTCAGAAACAAGCGCCTTTCAGAGGACAGAGGTATCCTTTTTTTGCCAGACAGGTTGTGCTCACGTACTTCTTTTCCCCTGCCTTGTCATCCAGTTCTATGGCTCATGCAAACAAAGAGCAGCTGAACTTAAATGAAGAAAGTCTTTAGAGACTCTGCATCAAAGTGCCTAGAACTTGGGGAGAGGGAGGGAAAAATTTGCATAGTCATCATGACAATCATCAGAGCAATAAACAATTAGGTTCTTCCTTGCTGATGAATTAACAATACTTCAGCTGCAGTATCTGCTCTGCAATCTCTATCTAGGAGATTCAGTCAGGCCTTCAACTGTTTAACTAGCACTTGCAGAAATCTCCCAAAAACAAAGAGGGGAACTTCACTTTAGAGAGAGTCTATCCTCCCTCAGGGCGTCCCTGGAGAGATAACTCCTCAACTCACCCAGTCAGCTAATGAGTGTCACTGCTACTCCGTGCAGAAACTCCTCTAGGTGAATTCATCTGATGGTAACATACACAGACACAAAGCCACACAGAGGAAATCTTTGCTTCCTTCAGAAATAAAAAAGGTTGTACGTGTATGGGGGAGAGCCATTCGCTTGTCCTTTGTTCCCTCATCTACTTTGCAAGCTTGAATGCCTTGAATAAAAATGGGCAGTGTTGGAACTGTATCTCTAGGTCTACAAACGCAGGCTTGTTTATCAACACATACCTCAAGCACTACTGAAACACCATTATAATTAATAACTTCATTTAAAAAGCATCTAGCTGCATATACCAATCCCTACTTATTTCTAAGTAATGTTTGCTCCATATTTGCACTAAAAACAATTGTTCATTCCTCACCTCAGCTCCACAGAGAGCGCAAAGGGAAGGGATCCTATATTCCTATTGCTGACTGCACAACCTGCATTGATGACATTAGGCATAGAAAAGCAAATCTTGATTTTTCTCAGTTCCAAGTGGAGTTTGCTATGACAGATCTGAGGGAGATCACTTGCCAGCCCACGGGCCTGGCTTTTCTCTGTGAAAGCCACTGGAATGAGGATGAAGATCTCGTCCCGGCAGGTGATGTTTTCATGCTGTTGCTGCTGCAGATCCCCAACCTCAGAACGTCAGATCTCTCCTTGAACGTGAACTGGGGCCACATACAGGAATGGGAAACGTGGAGTCCCCTCTCTGGGACCCCATAGGACTCCGACAATCCAAAACTAAAACCTAATGCACGATATTTTCTCCAGAGGACATCTTTTCCTAGAGAACTGCCTGTCCTGGGAACCTTCCTGTGAATGTGCAATACTCCTCCATTTTGGGCAAGTGTAGAATTAAAAGAGCAAAACAGAGCCAAGGAATTCTTTCTGCCTTCTGTTATCTTTGCTACTTCATTGCTTTATAATAAATGCATATCCATGGCTGGCCTGAGGGCCCCTCTCTGCTGCCTGGGCAGAGGTGCTATTCATTCATGGTTCGTGTGGGAGGGAAGGAATCACACACTCTCCTTTCATAGTCATATAGCCTAGAATCAAGAATTCCCTGCAAGACACTATCTAATCAATCAAAACCAGACATTCCCTGAGGGCACCATATACATTTAGGAAACAAGGTCAGTAAGCCCTCCATGATCAAACTTTTCAACAAAGGACAGAACAGTTCTTTTTCCACCACACTTCTAGAGCTTGCTTGAAAAAGAGAACAACACTTTCATCCCCTCCTCCCCTCCTCCTCTCCCCAAATTCCAACACAAAAGCAAACAGAGAAATGACATCCTCACAGCTCAACCTGGCAGAAACACTGCTCAGGGGATACACCTATCTCTAATTCCTGGCTGAAGACAAAAAGACTCTGAACATAACAAATACATTTCTTCCTGACTGCCCCATGGAGGGGCTGAGGAAGGACATCCACAAATAAAGCACTAAGTGCTACCACTAAGAGTAGAGCGACACAGAGGGAGTAGGATTCCTGGCTTTTGTTTCCACTCCTCCCACTAACTTATTGTGGGGAATATGGATGATAAGTCCTACCTAACCTCCCTCCAAAGCAGTCTATTTAATGCCATCTGGGTTTATTTTTGTGAAATCTCAAAAAACTCATGCCCACGTTCACTTTGTTAATGCCCATGTGCAATATAACATATGCAATAAAATCTAGCCCGGCCTACCCCTGAGAAGGCAGGTTCTTTGCACATGCTGAAAAACCTCCGGGAAAGCTGCCGTGGTCGGTGGCAGCCTCAGCACTGCAGGGTGAGCCAGGTCTCGGGCTCCCATGGAGTGAGATTGCAGGGCCTTCACCTGTAGCAGTGTGGCAGTATGTTTGTCCTGGGAATGACATCGTGCTACCAACCAGAGCCAAACCAACTGAAAAATGCATCACAGTATGCTGCAACATAACTCCTGAGGGACAGGGAACTGTAACTCTGTTACTTCCAGCTTTGCCAAAAGGTTGACAAACATGAGAGGGTCTTGGGAGGAAAGAGATGTTGCTGTGCACGTTTCAGTCATTGTCAAGGCTGGCTTCAGAGTCATCCAGGACATCTTCTTTCAGCATCTAAATGATGAGGGATGGATTGTCAATGGGGTAATATTAGCAGGACAACTTGATTTCACAATGGGCCGACCGTAACTTAACTTCCAGTGCTAAAATCTTTGGGGCAGAGCAGTCTTTTTCATTCTACTTAGCCTGTACCTGAATCCTAATTATGGTCTCTAAGTGCACCACAAGACAAATATCAAGAGAAGCAGCAGCTTTTTAAGGAGCAGAGACATAGACCATGAGAAGAAAGAACCACTGAGGAAAGGCAGTTACCCCTAACACGTTTTTCCTAAAAGAATTTTCCTGCTACAGCAAAGGGGCACTTAAGGCTGGGCCTTAATTTCTTAAGTGCGAAATACCATGAAGTGGAGCATGCTGGCCCTGCCATTCCGCTCCCCTACTCCTCAACGGGAACTGAGGTGTTTTACACTTCCCTCTCCATTACTTGTAACTTCCGTGAAGCACATGCTGCTTTGGGAGCCAAGGAAAAGGAAAGCTCATAATGAAAAAGAAAGAGTTAAAAAGGATGATTGCATGTGCGGAAAAAAAGCTCACTTTCCTCCTCACAAAGGTAAGCTGCTGGCTGATTGCTTTAGGCAATACACAGAGGTTACTTTGCAACACACGGTTTCCTAACCAGTGCCTCTTTTAACTGCTGCAACAGAAAAGGAGGGAAAAAGAAAGAATGGAAATGGATTCAAGGCCTCTTCACAGAGAAATGCCCAGTCCACCTTATAGAGCTTTTATCCACCCTTGTAAAAAATAATTAGATTTGGCTGAGACTCACAGAGCTCCCAATTCTCATTACCACCAACAATCAAGCCCTGATGGCCAGCCTAGTTCCTGCTGGAGTCTGCCAAACACCTCTCATCCCTTCCTTTTCTTTCAATGACTGCATATTCCTTAATTTTCCTTGCACAGATATCGCTGTGTCAGGTCAGAGCTGCTGGGCTTGCCGGTGTCTCTGCACATGGTGAGAAAACAGGCGTATTTTAATGCTGCTGGCACTTCGTCTAACTAAAAAGGGGTAGAGGTGATGGGTGGGGTGAACAGATAAGGCATTTTCCCTCAAGAAAATGTCCCTCTGTGTCTCTCCAGGGCAATGTCCCTCCAGGGTTTCTTGTTCCCCACCTTCCATTGAATTGTGTATTTTACACCATTGCCACTCTCATTGGCCACACATACATTGTCTACCCCACTTCCAGTAAATATTTCAGCTGCTGAGAATGGAAAAGGCCTCCAGAGTGCTGTTCTTTTCATGTGCATGAACTTCTCCATGTTATCTACTTTAGGAATTGATCCAGGATTTCCAAAACCCCTAGCCCCATTTTCAATACATAATTATTTACAAGTCTCCCCATTGTCTTAGCCATGGACTCTCTTTACATCCTGTTATTTATTTTGGGAAAGCAGATTTCCCTTTTGAATGATGTGAAAGAATTTGCTTGACATGGTGGGAATTTATGAGTTGTGACTCCCAGCTCTTTCCCTAGGGCCCATGACAGTGGTACGTTACAGGGACTAGGAAGGGAGAGCAGCATTTGCAGACAAAACCGAATGGATGCGGCTTTCTGGTGACAGGAGATATTTATGTATTTGCCAACATTTTAGTATAAAAATAAGGAGAGTTACTGAGGTGTATGTGGGAGTGTAGAAGGAACAGTAAACTAAAACACAGCCATCAATTTCCTGCCTGCCCAGGGTGGGAAGTGGAGGACAGATCTCAGTTACTCCTCTTTGCAAGTACCTGTTACATAAGAATGCAGCTGATGGAAAATTTTCCCAAGCTCCTGCTTTTTTTCTGCAAGGTCTTCTGCCCCAAGACCTCCGCATGAACAAAGGAAGTGGGCAAGCCCTGTCTGTGCTAACACATTACCAAAAGCGGTACAGGAGCATAGAGAGATGGGGTGGTGTTTTATGGTGTGAAAGCTGCACAAAGACGAGAGAGAAATTCTGTGGCTCTGTGATATCATTAGTCCTTGATCTCTGAGGCTGCTCAGACCTATGTGCGGTGGGACCGTTTGTCAAGTGGGTGTGGGCCATGATTGTCAACTGATTTCAAATTAATGGCCATGTGTGGTTGTTAACTGGTAGCCTCCTACAGCAATAGAGTTATTATTCTTATTATCAATTTGTCCCATTAAAGAAGTTGTCCTAGGTTGTTTCCCTTCCACGTCTACCTTTTGCCTTTTCTTTCTCCTTTCTTCTCTCTTTCTCTTCCAGTGGTTACTTTCTTCCTGTGTTGTCACTGTAGGTGAGGGAGCAGGGTTGAAATTTCTGCCTTTCAGTTCCATACCTCATCATCCCACTTTGTCTCACCCAGGTCAAGAGCCTCTCCAGCCTCGTAGGGATGTTATTGAGAGCACTTCAGACTTTTATGGGCTTGGAGAATATCCTTGTGGATTCATGAATTGCTGTTTACATGCTCTGATGTGGAATACAGCTGCCTTTCATGGTTGTAGGGAGTTCCCCCATCACCAAGTTTCTCCTTGAGTCTTGTGTTTGGGATCCTGTGTAAACATGGCATCTTTACAGCATCTCTATTGAATGAAGATATTGGCACAGAAGGACCAACCAGGGTCCCAGGGAACTCAGTGTATGCCAGAGAGAGGGTGCTACAAAGGGGAAATCATGCTGTCAAGAAAACTTAAAACAGAACAAAAAGCATCACTTATTTTCTGCGGCACTTTCTTATCTTTTCTGTTTTTTTTTTTTTTAAACTGGCTTCAGTAAAGAGTGGTTAAACCTTTGTGTGTGTGTATGTATGTGTATTCACCAATAGTTTCTGGATAGCCATTTGGCTTGTATCACTCTATGCCTTAATTGTTAAGGATGAACACTTTGTATAAGCATATTTCAGCTTATAGACCACCCATATAGTGTATGCTGAGAATACAGCCATCTGTGGCTTTTTTGTTATTCACACTGTACTCCTGGTCAGTGAAGTGTCATGATATTTATTTTATCTGGAGAAACAAAACTTCCTTTGCAGAAGGCTGAACGTGTTCAGGCAGAAGGAGAGGATTCTGGATACCCACACTTACGTGCAAGTAGCTCTTGACTGCATTCTTCATGCGAGCATTCTCAAGGAGCTAATGAAAGAGGCATAAACATGGGTCAGTCAACGCACTCCTGCAAATTCAAGACATTCCCACCCACCGTGTGTTGTATTTGTCTGACAAAAGCACCAGTCAGCTCCTGAAACAGCACCTGTTCTCCTGAGGGATCTGCAATCCAGTTGGGTGCATCACGATGCAAGCAGCCATGTCATGCTGGTGGCTGGAGAACAAAATCTTTTGACTACAGGCTTTGTGCTACTAGCTCCCTACAAGAGGCTGAAGAGAAGATACTTCCTATGACAAACAGTGCCCAGACTAAAAGGAGCGGCTCTCAAAGCTGTATGGCTTTTTAATTTCCCTTTTTTCACGTGGGCCGTGCATTCTGGAGGAGTGATGAAGTGCCGGTTCTGCTGCTAAACTGCCCCTTCCATCCTCCCCTCCCACCCCTCTGTTCAGAATCGACCAGCTGCGCACGGAAGACACAAATAACAACTTGAGTGAGAGTCAGCGGCAGAGAGAGGGGAAAGGAGAGTGGCTGTGTGGCACTCTGGGACTCGAGGCGTGCAGTCACCACATGAGATCTGAAGCACGCCAGCTGCTGAGACCCACCCCCGCAATCTGCTGGTGCACACAGCACGGCAGTCATGGGCTTTAAAAAAGGAAGAAAAACCCCATAGAAACAGGAAAAAATATTTACCCAAAGTTCAGGAACTGGTTATTAATGATTTCTCCAAGATCTGCATGCCAGCACAGTTATGAATGCCCATTCATTCTTTGCTGCAAGCAAGAGTGAATACAGGCAAGGCAGCACAGCACAAACAGCTTCCAAGCAACACTGGCATTGCTTGTCACCACTTGCCTCTGAAGCAGGGATACAGGCGGTGTGCATGCAGGTAATGGAAATCTGTATACCTTAGAGCCCCTTGCAGCCTTTTTAATTTGAGGCTTTCCACCCAGATTCCCAGCAGGTATACAAACCTGTAGGCAGAGTGTGTTTTCTCTGTGGATCCACAGCTCGCATACTGAAAAAGCACAGTTTCAGACTGCTGCAGCCGTGGGACATAGCAAAAGACTTTCCTACAGAGCATGTACTACTGCTAGCCTGCAGCATGCAAGTTTGATGGTAGCTATGGTCAACTAATGCTTGCAGGTGCAAAACTATGCAAGCTAGAGGCCAGTTGCCCCAGAACTCACACTCAGCCAGGACTGTGGGGCATCTGTAGCAGACATGCTCAAATACCCCAGCACTGATGGACTTCTTTGATATATTTATCTTCTAACTCCTCATTAGATACAGAACATTATAGCCAAACAGTGAGCTGAAGTGGAGAGACTAACCGGGGAAGAGTTGCATACTGGATGACTGAATTAGGGAGCTGGTCTCTCTGCTCTGAACTGGTCTCCTGAGGAACCCAGTCCGGGCATTGGGCTGGCACTGGAGCTAGACTAAACCTTGCCTTCACCACAGAGCAGCTTTCCTCAGGATAAAGACCTTACATTCTTCACACCCTACAAATCTATCCTGCCAGTGGCCTGCAAATATCTTTTCTAGGGATTAAAAACAAAAAAAGTCTTTTGGAGTAATCTTTCCTGGGAGACTGCCACCCAGGAGCTGTCCTTATCGTGTTTGTAGTTCTTGCCTGCCAAACAGGACCTGGATTTTAATCAACAGTTTGTTTCTCCTCAGGGCATCGAGCAGTCCTGCTTAGACTTTGGGATATGACCAACACTCCCTTATCCTTCATTCATACAAATGAGCAGTACTCTTGCTTAGTAGTGATTTCTAAGCAGCTACAAGGCTAAAACTGGCCCTTTAGACCATTTCCTCTAAAGAGACAAGAGGAAAAGCAAGATCAATATCAGGGAAGGCAAGACTGAAGCCTTGTAGCTCTCTGTGCCAACTACTAGGAGGCTAGGTGTTATAGTCACCAGCACTGACTGAAGAATATGGGGAAAAGAACTGGTAATAATGACCCTTCTCTCAGGAGCTGAAATCTCTCACTTTCCTTTTCTTTTAGGTCCATTCCAGTTGAGGCATGTTTCCCTGAAAAACGGATCTAGACAAATCTAGGAGCAATGCCATGAGACGTGTCATGGGGGGGTTCCTCTGGTCCATACTCTAAGCCAGTCATGACAAAATGCAAACCAACAGCTTATACAGAACAGTACCTACAAAAAGCAATTTCCCCTAACGTGCCTAGTTTCCAGGAAAAATCTTAAGGAGATTATTGCTCTTTTTTCTGGACAGAAAGAAGCATAATTTTGATTCTCTTCTGCAGCTTCTTTAATTGCTGGGGGCTGGCTTTCTTGTGGGACACCCATTCCTCATCCCTGCCCCTGCAACTGGCTTACAATTCTCACCGGTGAACACACACATATTTTGGGAATGTAGTTAACATTTGTGCCTCTTGTGAAGACCACCCTTGTTTACTCTGCCCCTGGACTGCACAAAGGGACTGGAGCCCTTACCATGTTAGTTTGCTAATTCTCAGTCTTACTTTGAGCTTCCTGGATTTAATCTGAACTTTTCTGTGTAACACTAACGTTACGGAAAATCAGTTGTAATAGACAAGAACCATTATTGTTCTTCAGGTCAAGCAATCAATGCAGTAATTTCCTTCCACTTTAATGCTATTATTTGGCTGTAATCATTTCCCGTTGAGTTTGCATGAGAATCAAGTTGAAACTGCTCCTGGTCACATTCACCTGGAAAATTTTCAAGACTGTCCTCTAGAAAATCAAGACTTTCTTCTGATGAGCTTTAATTAACTGTGATCATGATTCTGCCACCTTCTGAGGGTTTCTTAGCTTCCAGAGATGTCACTGAAGACACTCAGGGGATGGTGTAACTCACTGTGTAGTTCTGTCTGCGAGAGAACTCTTCATGGCCTTGGATTGCAGCCTGCCTACATTTTTTTTTAATCTTTTTAGCAGTAAAGCTAAAACAGAAACAACCTCTCTTTTTTATGGACGGTCACATCAACACTCAATGATTAAGGAAACCCACAACATTGCCTGGAAAGCAAGGCTCAAAACACTGCCAGTTTTCTTCCATAAATACTGTTCCTTAAACAACACATCCATATATAATTGTTTAAATAAAGTGGGGCCAGATACAGTCCAGAAATGGAAAGCAGCAAAAAAGGATGCCATCATCTGCGGCCTTTCATGATGCAACCAGTGTTGCTTATGCACTGGTGTCGGGGGGTCTACAGCCCTTCAGTTTTTCTGACAGATTTATGCCCAATTAGCTCCTTGTGGTATCCATGCTGCACTGTCATATTGCAAAAGTTATGCAGAACTTCAAAAAAGATCTCAGCCTTTTTGGACCAGATTCCCAGATTCATCTTTCCCCATCATGTTCTAGTTTGGTTTGGCAGATACAGAGCAGACCTTATGCACAACGCGTCTAGGGTTCTTAAATCAGCAGGGATTTATTCCAGTTGCGTACCTGATGTGATTTGACTGTCCAGGTCCAGCATGCCAGCAGATCTTGACCGAGCTGACAGCAGAAGGAGGAGAAAGCTTTGACCCAGTTGTTTAAAATCAACATGGAGATGTGCTCCAGTAGTACTGCTGAAAGCAGCAGCATTTCATAAAGGCCTTTGTTTGCTGAGATAGACTTGGCCTGGCATCCTTGTGCCTATTAGAAAGCGCCTTCTGCAGCACGAGGACGGTGTCCAAAAGCAGAGGGACTGGTGGAGCAGAAAATTTGAGGCACATTCAGAAAAGCATGGAGTTGACTTTGCTAACCAGGTTTCCCTTGCGCTTAGCAACAGCTCTAGTGGGCCCCTGGGAGTTTTCAGTAGTCAGGAGCCTTGTTCCTTGGCAGGAACATAATGTTGGCTGTTTAGCATGCTGCTGAACCTGTAATCTACAGCCAAGCAATGGCAAACGTTGTAGCCAAGTGAACAGCAGGCTTGGAAGGGGGTTATTTTTGAGGGTTGATTTCCTCTGCCATTTGCAGAAGGGCATCCTGCAGCCAGGCCATATGATTCAGGATTCTGCCTCACCATGGATGTGCTGCTTCAGTGCTCTTCATGTATAAAACCCTACACTGCGCATGGCAGATTCGGGTGATATAAAGTGACTCTCTTCTGCAGGTGGGTAAGAGGCTTGTTAAAAATCAAAGAATGCACAGCCCCAAAGCATGCACAGCAAAAACAGACACTGTGAATGTTTTTTCCCCAAAGTGCTGACCAATGCATAGGTCCCTGATGCACCCAGCACCTTCTGCAATTCTGTTTCATTCTCCTTTTGCTCCCATGACTCCACCCTGTTCTGGCCAGCTTTCCTCTTTCATGGAGCCACATGTGGCTCTGTCCCACTCCTAGTGCGCATTCATGTATATCTGCCCATCCAAGGCCATCTTCATTATGATCCACAACATTCTTCACTGCTCATCTCCTGAGTAGATTCAAAGCAATGAACACCAATCTCATCGCGTTTCTCCAAATGGCACAACACAGTTTGTTGGTATGGAGAATGATGAGCAGGACAATGATAATTCATTTTCACTTGTATTCTCAGCCAGAACTGGTATGAACTAATGACTATGGCAAGCTGAGCAAATTCATTTTTGACTCTGACCTCTGCCAGGATTTAAATGCAAGAAGGTAAAAATCTAGCACACTAAATGGCTACCAGAGGAGTATCTGCATGTGTGTAGAACCACACGAGTGTGCACGCTTCTGGAGAAGTGTGTGTGATGTATATCTCTAATCTAATCCAGACTTGAGGATTTTCCTCTTTTAATTTTCCTCTTGCCAAGGACATGCCATTTATTTGTATGTAGTGAAAACAGGCGCATGCTCTGCTTGTTGAACAGTGTTCCCCTCCTCCCCTCTACCTCCTCCCCTCTACCTCCTCCCCTCTACCCACAGTGAAAGGTGAAATTTTTCACCCAGAACCATTCTCTGCTCCATTATGTCCCTGTCACTGTGTGTTCCCACACCCCTTTCCCTTCCTGTCATTTCCAGCAGGGAACTGGAATCGCTTATGCTAAGCTTTGTTGACTGAGGCAAGACAAAAATAAAATTGACTACAGCATTCTGCATTCAAAACAAACCTGGGTTTCCTTTTTAACTTACTGAACAAAAAGCCAGGATATAAACACTCTGGGGAAATTCTAGCCTGTGTCTGAATTGTCCTATTTTCAGTCCCAGCCGAAAATGAGAGGATTAATGGGGTATTTTGACATAGGAATAGTCAACCCTTTTGACCTCAGGAGCCATGTACCAAGCTCCAGATAGCCAAGAGCTGCAAGACACCATATGCATTGAAGAGCCAAGGGGAAAAGCGGTTGATGGCTGGTTCACATCCAGGAGATGACAACATATATCTCCGCATTGCGCAGGGGATCTAAGCTAGACTGAGCTTCAGCAGGTTATCTGGCAACCCACTGACATTGGTACCACCAGACAGTGCTAGGTCACTTCCTTACACAGGTGTCACTGAGATTGCTAAACAAATACCACATGCCCCGTGTTTAGACTAACAACTGCACATGTATCCACTGCTGTGGTTTCTAGGACAACCTTCCCCTCAGTGCCATATACCTCACATCTCATAAAAGACCTGAGGTGGGTCTGCAGGTGGGAAAATCCAGACCTTGGAGTGCAAAATTGTCCTGGGGTTTAGGCAGCACCTCGCACGGTCCCCTACACCAAGCCATCTGATGAAGTTTTGCTCTCAGCACAGCTGGCTGGGCAGGAGTTTGTTACATCCAGTGTGAGCCCCGCATTGAAGTAGATACATGACAGAGAAGTGCAATGGAAAATATGAATGCCTTTGTCCAAGCAGGTTAAATTCTCACTTGCAACCATGAGCTTGTTTCTTCACATTTCTCCTCCTCAGGCCTCCCTCCCTCTGTCTGTGTGTCCGACCAGTCACTACCCCAGGAATAAACTCCAGCTGACAGCTAGCTTACAGGCTGACAGCATCGCAGATGACAATAGGAGGCCCATGGACTGCCCTTTTGCCCTCGTTAACATCTGTATTATGAGCAGCGCTAATGGCAACATGACAAGCCAGAGATAGATGGATGCAAACAAACTCCCAGCAATAGCCGTGAGAGAGTCATTTGCATCATTATCTATTTCCTCATTACCTGCCAAGGATCAGGGCATTTATTTTTTCACCATGTGCTGCTAGTCAGTTTAGTGGGTGTAGGTTTAATTCTGCATCCTTTGTTGAAGAAAAGAAGGAGGGATGGAGAAGGAGGGGGAAAGATTACAAGGGTTGAAGGAAGACTGAAGTCCATCCCCAACAGTGGTACCCGTCTGGTTATGAGCTAAGGGCACAAAAAGTAGAAACCTTCAAGCTAGAAGTCAATCTTCCTCTTAAAAAGAGAGGAGTCACAGAAAACAGGTGATTTCTTGGGAGGTTCACTGAGTGGAACATGATATACAGGCTCCCCATCAACGTCAAGAAAGAGTAATACTGCCCAGGTGTGGGAGGCGACTGGTGAATTTTCCTCTACCTGGGGTGGCAAAGGGACATTTTGGCTAGCATTCAGGTGCCTCATGGAGATATCTTGCAGTAGGGAAGGACCAGAGACAGGAACAGACCTGGAAAATGCTCTCCATAGGAGCTAGAAGAAGGGCAAGAACTGTGTGAACCGGAAAGAAGGGTGGGCCATATCTCACTTTCTCTAAACATCAGCCAGAATTTGGGCATTACTCTTAACTCCCATCATCTAGAGGCCTCAAAATCAGAGGTGAATGAGCAATATTCTCCTCGGGATCCTTACCAGCTGGAAGGACACTCTGCCACTTGTAAGGATGGGATGCAGAGGTGAGGAAATAGTGTGAAGCACAAACAGCATGTGAACATGTACTGTCTTCATGTTAGCTCATTTGGCTAGTTCACTGGAGTGGGAAAGCGGCTTGCAGAGCAGGAACTCGATATCAGACTCCCCAGGGCCAAAAGCTAGAGAAACACTGAGTACATCTTCAATTAGGTCTCCTGCAAACAACGAAGAGTGTTAAACGGAAAGTCAAGAAGGACAGATGAAGAGAAGGTGCAGGGATAAGGTGAGGTTCCCCACTTACTCCTCAGGAGTGTTTTTTGATTGTGAGAACAGCTCACATTTTGTATTGTATTCAGACCTTGGCCTCTGCAGGCTTTTAACTATGCTGCCAGACAACATGAATATTGTTGGCTTTGTTGAAACAGGCATGGTGGAAGCAAGACAAAGGCCAACAGTTCGTTACACACAGGCCAAAGAGCATCTGCAAATGGACATATGCTAGAGTCCCCTTGGCCCTTAAGCAACATCAGCTGCTGATGGACATAATCAGATACCTAGGCAGTAAATCTCTACAGCCCAACTGAATTCTTGCACTTTAAGCCACACCCTTCCTAGTAACCCCAATGCCCCTATTTCTCCATATAGATAGACAGAGTTTGACTATATAGTCCTGCACTGTACATGAACTGAATCTCTTACACTTTTCTTGACATTAAAGTCAATACTTCATTTTTAAGGCAACATTTTAAATACAGGTGGCGTTGCCTTCCACGAAGCTCCTAACTGATTACTCCAAAGATCTCCCCAGGAACATCAAAGCCTGATTAGAAACAAATTTGCCCAACTCTGTCTGGAATATGAAAATTCCATGGAACCCCCTCCAGTCGGGTAGTACTGAATCATGGCGTACAATACAACTACATATTTTTACAAAAATCCACCTATCTAATTTTTTTTAAGGTGCTGGAGAACATTTTCCCTATAATAGAGCTCACCCCCTTATATGCTTTTCCTACTTAAAAGTAACAACAACAGAACAAAACCAAAAAATCAGCCAGAACTGAGATTACGCACAGGAAGAGGTTCAAGAGTTTTACAGAGAAAAGTAACAAACTATTTATGAGCTATCCTACACTTTATGAGCTATTCTGTGCTTTTACCAAAAGACCCTCCGGATTTTCTTCATTTAGATTTATGAAAGGACAGTATATTGATTATGTAACTGCCACCTGAGGTTTAATAATATATACAAGAAGTAAATGGAGTTGCCGAGGAATTTAACAGGCCTATAAATAGAGAGTGGCATCCCCATTAATTCATTAAAGGTATATGGGAGATGTAAGGTATTCTAATTAACATTTCATAAGGTGGTTGTAGCATGTTAGTTATGAACCAGCATTTGTCATTTTCTTTTTAGCAATTAAATGATATCTAATTCCCTTGCCAGGCTGGAACTGTCTCCTTTGATAGCTTTCAAAATTCCTAATAAAGAGATATTTCTCTCTTTCGCTCTCTCTTTCTTTTCTTTCTTTCCTTTCTCCTTTTCTCTTTTTCTTTCTTTCAATTAGAAAACATTGTACAGTCTGCATGGGTTTCTTCACCCATCATCCAGTTAAATATCTGCTAGCTAGATATATCTTACTCAACCACAACAACTGGCCTGGTACCAGATGAGCTTGATATTTATTTAACAAACAGCCCTGTCTTCGTAGATCTAAATTAGAGCCTTATTTGAAATACTTAAAGTGTACCCATTACTGTTTGCCCTCAGTGAAAATCCAAGTTCTGGTTACGTCCCTGCTCGCTAGGATTAGAACTGTCACAATATTTATTTAACAGGAGGAGGCATGCTAAGCCATGCTGCAAACATTGCTGTGCCAATATGAAGAGGAACTTACTGCTTTTAAAGTGTTTCTTTCGCTGTACGTGCTCTCTCTCCATTCCCTCCCCCTTTCCTCTTCCTCCTACTACTGCTGCTGTCCCCATGCTCTACTGCCCCGCTGCCACTTTGTGCATCTTCTACCCCTCCCTCTCTCATGTCTGGCATTTTTATTGCCAATAAAGTGAATCTGAGGGAAAGATGTGTTATGAGTCTGAGAAACCTGGGTCCAGTGCTGATGGAGAGAAAGGGGACCATGCATGGCCTGTCCCCTTTGTCCCTATCTGTCCTGCTGTCTCCTGCACCCTGAGCTACCTGATCACGAACAGCAGAGAGGGCGCAGGGCATGCCGTCCTGTCCTTTGGCTACTCATCTCCCTGTATCTACCATTGGTGAAGCTCATGCAGCACCACAAAACACTCTCCAGCTGCTAGACTGAGAGACGAAAGCTCCTGAATTGTTAGTCTGGGTCACAAGCTGACTAACAGGACCACCAGCAGGCTGGTATTAATGGGGAGCTGTAGAGGGGAAAGAGTCCAAGATCTACCCGGTCTGAGAGTGACAGGTCCAAAGAGAGGGATAGAAGCTCTTGTCCTCTCTTGCCCTGGCACCGACATTTTAACTCTTGGGGTTTGCTACTGGCACCCATGGGCCTCCACACTCTGCTCTGGCCAGAAGCAGGGTTAGCTGCTGCCTTCTCTGGTTTGCCTTCATTGCACACAAGTTTGCCCCACAGGATTGTTTTGATTCTCTCCTGACTTTCCCCATGGGGGCTGTTCTTGCGAGGCTTGAGCTGGGGAGACTGGTTGTGAGCTGGCTTGCTGCCTTGGCGTGTCTAGGGAAAGCACGCAGCTCTCTGTGGCTGACCGTGGCGTATCCCAGCTGTGCTACTGCCAACATAGTGGCTCTTGGAAGATCCCTTTCCACCTTAATTTCATCTCAAAAAGCTCAGTGTAAATTATGAGTTTTTGTTTTTTTTTTTTTCCTGTTTCATCAGGCAATGCGAATTCCTATTCTCTATGGGGAATGTGTAAGAAAATGCCCTTGATATCAGCTCTGGGATAACTTAGCGATTTCCCCTTCTTTCCAAGATACAAAACACAAATCCCTTCCTCTGCTCTGTGAAGCTTGTTGAATTTCTGGAGCTAGACAAAGAGACAGAGAGAGGGGCTCATATCTCCAACCATCTAGATAGAAAGCAGTGCAAGAGAAGGAGAAGAAGCAGTGGAAAGGTAGGAAAAAATCTATGCTAAGCAATACACTTACATTTTATGCTGATAATTCTGAAAGAACAAAGTTGCTATCTCAGGAAGTCAATATTTTTAGCTTGATTTCCTCTGCAATCATTCTGTCTGTCAGTTCCCCTCTAATAACTTTTGAACCAGTTGGCCAATTTCAATCAAACATGACTGGCAGCTGAAAATCTGAATGGTACAAAGTTCCTACAGGATTTATGAGTGTCGGTGCCTATGCTGAGTGGAGAGACCACAACTCCCCACTGAAGGAAGCATCCTGTAGGAGCTCAATTCTTATTAGGCACAAGAGGAGCTACACCATTGATATAAAGAAGTCCTCTGAGCAGGAGACCACGCTTTATGACATTAGCACCTGGAGCCACCACAGTTCTGGATGATGAATAAAAAGGTTTCCAAACCCAGGATGAAAACTGGGTTTCTGCAATAAAAAGAGGAGGAGAGGACAGAGGGAGGGAGGGGAGGGAGAAGGTTTACCAGGAGCCCTCTGGGACAGATGAACTGTACAGCAAAGAGCAGGAGAGTCAAGCAGAGCTCCAGGGAGCACTCCAGACCCTTGAGGAAGGGTAGAAGCTGCTGAAAAAGCAGGGTAAACCCTACAGAATCACAAATAGGATGGAGAAAATACTACCATTCAATCTACTAACAGTACAATGTGGAAAGCAAATCCAACTGCTCTCAGATTACCCACCCAGTCTCTGGGTACGGAACGCTCCTTTCAAGGGCTGAATTCCAGAGCTGACAGAGTTGTAACAGTCAATTATTGTTAGAGCTACAGATGGGAAAACCTGATAAAAATGAGTCCTGTACGGACAGAGGATTGAAATAGAGCACGGGCAGGGATTGTAGCCAGAGAGAGATTAGTGGCCGTAAATACATCAGAAGAAAAGGACTCTAAGACACATGCATAGCTCACCATAGCACCACCATTTATAAACTGCCATATATCTCAACTGATACCTCACCATTCATGGGCATCCTAGGAAAAGCTGCACAGATCAGACCTACCGTCTGACTGAAGAAAGACCCATTTCCTTTTATGTCACTGCAGCTTTCAGAAAGAGTTTTTTTTTTTTCTCAAGGCCTACCAAAAGAAGCAGCTGTGTCTATTAAGATATTTCTTATACGGTGTGCTAAGTCCGTGTTAGAGTTAACTCTGGTATCCTCATCTTCATCAGCAACGTGACATCCTTTACACCAATTTGATTTTACCTTGTCTGGGAGATGAAAGCAATTTATAAGTTTCAAAGAGCACAATCTGGCTGGGATCCAAACCCAGGAGAGTAGTATTGAAAAGAGAATTGCTGGAGACTTTTATGTCTGGCATATGGCATGCTAGTTTCCTTTTTAATCTGGGTAATGAAGGTCAGTACAAAGTGCTGAGTTGGTCTCGTTGGCCAAGACGTTTGATGACCTGCTCACACAGATGGAGATTTCAAACCCCCATCAACATGAACTAGCAAGAGGGAATCTAATCACTTACTTCAATGACAACTCTGAAATATGTGCTTTCTTCGTCATTTTGAGTATATTTTTTGAAAAGCAAGACAGAAGTCATGACTGGGTTATAACAACGCAAGTTTCCTACAAGCTATGCCACATTGGGCTATTCAGTAGCTCACCTGGTGAATCCTACCTAGCATCTGTGACTAACAGAGAAGATAAATCATTTTTGTTGGAGTGAGTTAGATTTCCAAAAGTCCTTCACTGTATCCAGCTAGGCTGATTAGAGCCCAGCTCGCTGGGAGTCATTACTGTCAATCCCACCAGCTGGCCTGAATTTTGCAAGGAGAAAGAAGCAAGAAAAATACATTAAAATGAATAAATCTATTTTTCATGACTTTATGCAAACTGATTTTCTCCAAAGGGGGTCCTGTTCCTAACATTGTCACATCCCTGTGATAATATTGTATGGCTTGGCTGGGTAGTGGATCTTCTTCAGAAAGAGAAGAAGCATTTCAAGAGTTAAGTGACAGCATCAGTGAAATTAAGTGTGTTTTGGATATAGATGAGATAAGGGCATATACAGCCTCTGGATATAGACACATGTAGAGGTAATGAATTCAATATCTAACTAAAGATCTAAATTCTTGCATTCAGCCAAGTTATATTTATCACAGACTGTGCTTCTTAGAGTCATAGCTGGAGCATGATTGGAAGTGCAGTTCATTCCAGTTACCTCAGACTACTTAGCAGCTGTATCTGCCATAAATTTTGTTTGTCTGCCAGTTCCAAGATTTAGTGGCATCTCTGTCACTTCTTTTGCAAAGAGAAGGAAGGAGTCTTTGGAGGTAACCAAACCAGCCTGGGAGCCTGTGTTTGGATAAACCGCCACATCTTCTTACAGAGAATTATTTGGTGGTTGTTGATCGTGATTCAGCAATGAAAGAGTCAGGAAGATCCCTGGGGAAAATGGGCTGAACTAGAGGGAAGATTCCAGTTCAGTAAATTCCACGTGAGTCCATTTCAAAGAGTGGACTCATGTTAGCATGCCCTAAGGAGCCTGTACTGCAAATGGTGAATCCATAGGATAGTGATTGCTCAGGACTTCCTGGTGCAGAGCTGACTATTGCATGACTGTCCTATCTCCTATAGCAGTCAATACCAGAGACATATTTCCCTCATCTCCCTTTAGAGACTGGACAGAGAGCAACTCTGTGCTCCATCCCCGGGTGTGTCGTGAGACAAGATCTGGAGTACTGCCCCTCAGTCCACCCCAGCACGTGCACAGAGCTGTGGTGGGAGCCCTGTGCTGAGGAGCATCCAGCCCTGACCCCGTGACAGGAAGGGTTGTTCAGCTGAGGGGGAGAACTGAAGAAACAGAAAATACACATTTTGGTAGTTCCACATATATCTGAGCAAAGCCTTCACTACGTGAGGAATAAAGAGATTCTACTGACATAGAAAACCCAGTCACAAGGAAATTAACAAAGATGAGCTAAAGCAAGTTTCCACCTCATTTTTAACAATTCAGTTGCTCTTAAAATACTGACTGCAAACTGGTGCTTAGAAGCAGCCTCATGAGAAGATCAGCCTCCCGGACACCAAGGGACAGCATAGGTAGCTACAGGCAGTCGCCACCTGATTTGCCGCAGAGCAAACCATCTCTTTGGTGATACACCACCTCTGTCAGCACATGCGCAGGTGACACGCTGGAGAGAAGCGCAGGGCAAGCAGGTATTCATCTTGCTGTGGTTATGTCTACTCTGCAGTCATTGCAGAGTAAATACCTTGCTGAGTGAATTAACCCATGCTGAGCTCCGTGCTGCTGCCATTAATCTATTAGTAGTATCCAGACATTCTCAGTCATTTCTGCTCTCTCGCATTTGTAATCTAAAAGAAAGCTGAGGAATAGGTGTGCAAGTCTAAGGAGGAGTTTGGGGAAGAGGAGCAAGAACTGGGGTAAGAATCACCTCCTCCTGGTAGCCCATCTTCCTCCACTTCGAATGTGTATGAGCCTATCATTTTTTCCAGAGTCTACTGGGCACCAGCATGAGGTCCATTTTCACTTCAGCATCAGTTTAAATTATTCTTCTTTCCATCTCAGACACTTCTTGCCATTCCAACAGAGGGATCTATTGCCATTCCCATCCCCATTGCAGGGAGGTGAGCCTCCATCAATGAACTAGGGAAAGGGTCAGGATTTTTTTGTCACTCAATTTTCCTTTTTTCTTGTTCCCTTTTCCCTCTAGTAGTTTATTCAAGCCCAGAGAGACAGCCTAGGCCCCAGCTCATGTAGAGCTCTGATGTATGCAAATCCTCCTTGTGCTCCCATGGCCCTCTTTTTTTTTTCCTTCTTTCCTTTTAATTCTAGATTTGAAAATAAAATGTGTGCTGGCTGCACAGAGATCTCTCATGTGTGCAACTTCCAATTGTGGCAAATTGGAACTGTCGATGCAAGCAGCTGAGATTTATTTATATATTTAAGAGGAAGGAGGGAGGAGAGGGAAAGGGAGGGGGAGTTGCTAGTGGTGGAAAGGAAAAGAAAAATAACAGATCCAAGTAAAAAGGGATTTGAATCTCAAATACTGCTCCCTGGCCCATATTATCCAAATCCCTCCAGCCTTGTCCATGACTGCCTCTTGCCTAGTTAAAAACAACAGGCAAAAGATCAAAAACATTTTTTTCCCCTGCAACACTAAGAGTAGTTGAGTTTTGCAGCTGCCATTAGCCAACCCAGAGTCTAACACCGAGACTGATGCAATTAATACTTGGTGCTACAAAACATTAACATAGCTATTTATATAAATTAGTAACCTTAAGCCCAGGCGGTAGCATTATTACAGCATTACTAATTAAATCACAATAAGCTTAGTTTGCAGTAGTATTAATTATGAAGCTGACATAGTGATATTGGAGATCCGATTGGCCCATTGTCAGTCATTACCCGATCGGTAATGAACCAGACAGGCAATGAAAATCAAAGCTGCCACTCCAACAGTGCTGCTCCCACTTCCCAGGAAGAAGGGCCACCGTTCCAGCAGAGAGAGCATCAACATCCTCAAGCAAAACAGCCTTACAGTGTGCACAGCGTTCGTCACTGTGGGAAGGCACATGGGAGAGGTTGTGTCTTGCCATCTCTACAATCCCCAGTCCCTGGGAGCAAAAGTTACTCTTTTCTACAGTTGAGAAAAAGGTTGTGGGCCTCTTTTGTGAGAGCAAGTGTTTGAACATGCCTTCATCACCTCTCATGGAGTCTCTGATTTGACTGGATTAGAGAACATCATTCGGGGATTTTTTATGGCTAGGTAGTTATTGTAGGGAAGGGCGTTGACTGGATCCATCTGTTGTGGTCACCTTTGTTTTAATTTACAAAAGGTTGTTTATGCGTTTGACAGAAATGGCAGTGGGACAAAGCCTCCATCTCAGGAAAATGAACTAGTCCCACTGCAGGCAAATGGTGCTCTTCCTAGGGACAGGAGGAACAGAGGGTCTCACACAGCAGACGTGGCAACTGAAACCTGGCAGTACCAATCAGACAGGGGGCAGGCCAGTTGGCTGGGTCTGTAGAGATTTACACTGAGTGCATTCCCCATTGAACACAGTGTGTTCTCCAGTGCTGAGGCTGAAGAGGGGGCATGTGGATAGTAGGAGGCTGAGGAGGACTCAGAGATGTGGAGCACAAGGACGTCTGAAGCTCCCCTCTTTAATAAGGCAGTAAGAGACGAAATCAGAAAATCTGCAGAGCAGTGGCAGCCTCTGCTCTAGACAGGAGATGATGGGCTGTCCCACGACAACAGACTTTGCTGGGGGAACCCTAAAACCAGCTTCCTCAGACATGCTTGAGGCTGTGCTGTCCCAGGCAGATGTGTAGCAGCGATCCTTTCTCCTGTGTTACAGAAGGTCTCCTGCCCAGCCAGAGCTTCTCAAAGTGGGCAGCCCATAAAACAGAACAAGAGTACACTCAATGACAGCCTATGTATGTTTCATTAAAGAGAAAGTAAATGATTGGTGGGTGTCAGTTCAGTCTACATCTGCCTCTCCTCTTTCTTTATGGGCCTAAAGTAATGAGCATGCCATGGTAGCGCAAGCAAGTGAGCTGTCTTTTCCTCCTGTTATCCAGGACAGTGATTCAAAGCAACAAAATACTCCGTGTTGAGGAGAGGAAGGGCAGATCCCACTCTCTGGTTAAGGGGTATAACCTGAGCTTCTGCCCACAAAAGGGAACTTTTTATGAAAAACAGAGCAAAATGATTTGGAGGTATTCTTCCAAGCAGGTGGAAAGTTACTGTGGAAAGATCTGGTGCCATGGAAAGATCTGGTCAGCTGATGGAATTGGAGAGGAGGAGGGAGAAAAGGTCTTGCTTAGCTTCTGCACCACTTAAATCTACAGAATTTGCAAGGTCCAAGCAATTGGAGATCACCACCAACTGCAGATGAGAAGGAGAGGTACCAGCCCCTGCTGCCAGGTGGCAGGTTTCTCCTCTATCTCCAGGGGGGCCTCCTTCCTTCCTTTGAAGAAGGGCAGAGGGATGCTGCAGGTTATATTTCTATCCCAGATTGCTTCCTGCATGATACTCGATGCCAAAAGCTGCTCTGTGCTCACAAGCTGGATCTTGCCAGCACTTCCCCCCTCCAACATATTTCTTAAAACACTGACCTGCAGCATCAAGAACAACAAAAAAAGCTTTGGTCTATCCAAAACAGGATACAAAGAAAATACAGTATCAAAACTGAACAGCACAAGGATCCCAGTCTTCTTTATCTATGTTTGGGATACAAGTCCCACCACATTTTAAGCAAGCAGACTCAAAGCTGCTACGGACTTTTTTCAGTGCTGCAGCATACAGGACCACTGCTGCAGATTCAGTGGGGCAGCAACATTATCTGGAATAAATCACTAGACATGCTATCTCCAGGACTCTTCTACCAGTTTACATCTAACTGAGGATCTGACCCTTTCTACGTCTAACAGATGATAGGGGTCCTGGAGTCACAGCCCCAAACCTATGGGCATTCTGTTTGCAGTAGGCTGTGCACACTAGCTGGGAAGGGAACGACGGATACACTCTTCCTGTAGGTCCTGACTTTCACAGGTTTACGTTCCTGTTATTGCATAGGTCAGCAGATGGCACTGCTACATTTAGACTTACAGAGTTTTTTTTTTTTTTCTTAGCACACAAATGCGTTTTTGGTCCTAGAAGAAATGCTGCATTGCTATTACTGCCCTCCCATCGATGTTCAGTTGTTGAAAGTTCGGTGCTCCCCTGGCTGCTTAGAGCTCCCTAACCACAAGACACTGTTCCTGGGTGCACCCTGCACTGGGTGATGGTATTTGAGTGGGACAGTTTGGAAGTGGGGACTCTTGGCAGGTTGGTTTTGGCCAGGTCTGTTCCAGGACAGTAGAAAGATTCCTATGCTAAGATTATATCCAGTCTCTACAACAGCAGTTTCTTTTTCAGAGTTGCCACTTGCTAAAGGTATGCTGCAACAGTAGTAATATCATCTTTAACATTTCAATATGTTGAGATAATGTCTAGGAGTAGCTATACTGGTTCAGATCCATAATTATACCCAGCATCAGATCTCTAACCCTGGCAATAAGCAAATGCCTCAGGAACAGTAAGCACACAGGATATTTCCCCTTAGCATTTCCCCTGCCATTTACATCCCAGGGGTATCCTGAGCCATATGTGATCTCTTTTATGCCCTTTTCCAGTCTTCCCTGAAGCCCATGTAATCTGGTAGTACCCACAACATCATTTAACAAGGAGTTCCACTGCTAAACAGCCTGTTGCATAAAAAAATATCCCTTTTTGCTTGCTTTAAGCCTGATTCCTGAATTTGGAGGAAGCAAAAACAAGCTGAAGCAGTGAGATAAATAACACAAACCATGAACCACAATATATTCTCAATTTCCTACAGCCAATGTCTTTTGGCAAGATTAGTTTCATCTCAACAACAAAATGATGGACAGGGAAGCACAATAGGCAGGGGATGGGCCTGGGCAAGACAGAGCTTTGCATTATAATCCATATGGAAGGATAAGGAGCCACTTTGCTGTGAGATTTGCCAGGCCCAGCCTGCAGCATGGCCCAGAGCCAGGGCTGCTGGAAACGTGAGGAGCTGCCTGAAGACGTTGGCACGCATTTTAAGGAGGCAAAGAGTGAGAGCAAAGAATAACAGGAGTCCCAGAGGAGAAACTTAAAGCTCATTTAGGCTTGATGTGGATGGGAAGGCTAGGAGACCCCTGGAGGGATACCTGCCCTGGCAATCCACAAACTGGGGCCAAAATCCAGAAGAGTCTGCTGCTTATCTGAGGCCAAGTTGGAAGCTATTGGAGTCCAAGGAAGTTAGTAAGTGGCTATCAATGAGCCCAGAGAGCCCTTGAGAGGGCAGGGACACCGAAAAGCGGTGAAGGCAATGTGTTTGAAAGGAAGTGTCAGACTCTCAATAAAACTTGTGTTCTTTCCACTTTATGGTCAAGGAGTTGCTTTCGTCCCAGAGAGCAGGGAAAGCCAGCTGCTCTCCAAGAGCTAATGCAGATGGTAAGGGGAGATCCAGCCGGCTGTAGACACAAAACACAGAGCTCTTCAGTGCTCATCTGCCTAAGCTTACATGTAATGCATGTGATATGTGTGTTCACAGCACCCAGGCCATTAGCAGTGTCCTTGTGACTAAAAGGGGTAGTTGAGCCCATCTCCCATACCCTAAGGAGACCCAAGGGATAACAGTACATGATTGAAACTGCTCTTTTCTTCTCCAGAGGGGATTACTCTGGGAGAAACTATTCAAGGCCTTTGCTTTGCACTTGTGGTGAGCTGAGCGAATGCCTAGGTGCTGCACCACACTGCATGGATGTCTGCTCAAGGGCAGGGGGCTGCAGCGTACCAAGCAGGTGCTGCTGTGCTCAGAAATCTAGAAAGTGGAAGAAAGGATTTAAATGAGAGAGAGGTCTTGCAAAGAGTGTGAGAAAACAAATCTCCAGATATCAGAGGGGTGAGTATGAAGAGTGGTTTGGCCCTACCCCAGGCAAAGGCAGCTTGCTGGGTGAGTGGGAACGGTCTCTCTCAGAACCGTACATTTTAAACAGCATCATGGCTCTAGCACACCAGTGCTACATTAAATACCCAGGGAGACTGTGTAGCCCCATAGAGCAAATGGCTAGCCCTGTCTTGATGTGTCTGTAGCTCTCAGAGGAACATCAAACCTCATGACAGGCATGAAGTGCCAACAGCAAAGGGACACCTGTCGGTCACTTGGATGGGAACGTAGTAGTCTGCGTGCCTAAGCATGTCCAGAGCTCCCTCTGATTGCTCTGAAGATCCTTCCTCCTCCTTTCCCACAACCTCCCTGTTTTAATTTGCAGATTATAGGAGGGGGAAGGAGTACAGGAGCCAAAGGATTTTGTCAGGCTGAGTTGAAAGCAGCAGCAGTCGTTGTAGCAGCAGGCAGAACCAAACCAGAAATGACCTCCCCAAGCTGCTCATCTTACTTGTGCGTTTTCATCCCTGTCAAAAGTACTGCCAAGCCAGAGTGTTCTCTGAAGAGGCCAAGTAAAAGCAACCAGCCTGCAGGAGGAATCCACTATCACTGTTGTATCACAGCTGCTCTTCATGTGCTTGTTATAACTGGGACAGGAGGCTGAGTAGAAGAGCCAGGGCTATTTTTAAGCACCCTGAGAATATCTTAGAAAATACAAAGTAGTCACGAAAACATGTACCATGTTTTTGCAGATGATTAGAGTTATGAATCAGTCTGGTGAAGGAAGGAAGGTAGGGGCCATGATATGAAATGAAGGGCTACATATAGAAGCATCACCCGGCAGAAATAGGTTTAGAGTCCCTGGAAAGCATAGCTGTTTTTACTCCTTGCAGGAAATTTTATGCAAGAAACAAAGCGTTACTTTGCTTTGTTTTGTCTTCCCTTGAGATAGGATCCAGATTCAATGCTAGAATGTGTATTTCACCCAGCCCAGTATTTTGGGCTACCTCCTTTGGAAAAGCTGCAGCCATTGGAAACTGGATCCTAATTTAGATCTCATGGTTCATTTTTGAACTCAGAGTGTATATGGTGGGAGGTTTGGGTTAGTGCCAACTCCAGGCATGGAGACTGGCAAATACAGTCCAAAGACATAATGCCACTAGCGTGGCTGGTAGCATGGCTACAGATTTAGGCTCATTTTCGGCCATGAGGCATTTGAAATAGGATGTAAAGCAACTCTAGTCTGGGTATGAGAGAAGAAGCAAGCAGGGCTATTGTCAGTCACTTCCTGAAGGGCTAGATGAAGGGCTAGTTTCAGGGACAGATGGAAATGGTGAAGGAAATTTCAAAAGCAGTTGGGAATTTAAAGCCTATAGAAAGAAGAAAAGAGGATTTTTGAGGCTTGAGACTGGAACATTTGAGTCTTATCACAGTAGCCAGTAGCTGCGTTCGTGCTATGGGGCAGAGGCACTGAGGTCCATACCCTCCCAGTCCTGATTTCCCAGTCACTCAGAACAGGGGACCTATTAGGGCACCCAAGGTTCCCTACTTGCCCACGTGCCTTTGTAAGATGGTCCCTGGCACAAAAGTTTACAGGGAGCTGGGAGCACTCCTGGGTCCCCCAAGTTAAATAATCCCAGTGACAGCTAAATAGTGGCAATTTTCTCTGGAATATCAATGCTCAGCAAAGACCTGTGCCCAGACAAGCTGTGATGCCCTAAAACACAGTGCATGATCAATAGATTGCTAGAATAGGAATGGACATAGGACAAGTCCTGGTGAGGCAGCAGCCAATTTTTGACAAAACCATGGAAAAGCTGATGTTGACTGAAGTTTCCATAACAACCACCTAAACTTCAAACCGCCACTCAAAATGCTGATTCAAAGACATCTAGTTATGGCATGTCTTCCTACTCTGTGGCCTATCTCCATGCAGCATTTCTGCATTTCCCGCTCTCTACATTTCTCAGCTGGGCTTATGACAGCAATAATATCTTGTTAATATGAGATCTTCTTGTCCAAAAGGGTTAGAAAATGTAGAAGTGCTCAAACCTGAAGAGATCTGACCAGCACAAATGGGCCAAAGCTCACGAAAAATAAGACACCACCTTAAAGGTAAGGCTTGGGGAGTGGAGGATGTGATGGGGGAAAGGGCAAAAGATTCAAAAGTCAGTGGATAAAAAAGGAGATGGTTCACTATATGCCAAGGGATGGGATGCAGAGGAGCTGGCTGATGGGGAAATGTGATGGTGCATCTTAAGTCAGTAAGAAAAGCAGGAAAAACAGCATCAAGGCTTGGGGTCTTCTTCCACCAAAAGAGCACCATCTTTACATTAGTAAAATTCTTGTAAGTGTGGCATTAATTCACATATAATATTTAACTGTCATCCCTGTATTTGGATCCCCTTACAACCCTTTTAAACTATTCTGGTAGCGCGTTGTCCCTGCAGCTGGCCACTTGCCTCTCCTGAGCTGCGCCGTGCCATCCGTCCCTGACCTCCACCCTCCTTCGAGCAAAGTGATCCATGCAATTGCTGAGAGCCAAGAGAGGTAGAAAAGGAAGAGCAGGAGAAAAGAGATTGTTTGGGGCTTTTTTTTTGAAGCAGGACAAGTACTTGCCATTAATATGCAGAATCCCTGTACATCTCAATTACACACCTCCCACAGGGGCCTATTACAGCTACCCTGGGCAGCCAACATGTGTCAACAGAGCAAACATCGAAGACTATCCCAATGTATTCCAAAAATAAAAAAACAGAAAAAGCAGGACGTGAGCCTCTTGGCAGCTGCTTCTTTCTTTTGTCTCCTGCCCCCCTCTTTTCAGGTCTAGCAGCCAGCCAGGCCTATGCCTTATTTTAATGTGTGTGTGCAACTGCAAAGCCCCCTGTTTCCCCCTAAATGGTTGGTATTGAGAAATTAGCACTCTTCCATGACAGCTCTTTTAAGTTCATGTTAGGAGTCAAATTTTTTTTTTTAAGTGGAAGAGATTGAAAGTGGGAAAAATGCCTTCCCAAATGAGAACAACTTTTTGAATATTGATCCCCCTCTATGTTCCCAAAGCCTGGGCACCTGAAAGAAAGAAAAAAACAGAGAGAAAGAAAGTCCATCTTTAAAGAGCAGTGGACCTTACCCTCCACAGAGATTTGTACCCAAAAAGGAAAATACTCCTGCAATCTATGGGCTTCTGTGCTTTTGTTAGTAAACTCCACCTAAAAGGTTCTCAGAAACAGCCATGATGGAAAGAGCACAGACTCAGAGATGGATCAGTTTGGAAAAGCACATGCTGAAACTCATGACCCACTTCATCCTTACAGAAACCTTGTTAACTTCTAGGTCTTCTCCTGCCTATTGCTGTCTCACCGCACAGACCCTTGGACAATACCACCACGGTATTCAGCCAGCCAAATTTTCTGAGAAAGTTTTACACCCATGCCAAAACTGATGAACGGCAGCCTGAATGCACAAATCAAGCATGTGAAAAAGGGCAAATCCAGTTTTACTAAATGCTTGGCTGTACCCTCACCAGGGACTGGCTGGTAGAGCTCATTGTTCCCACTGTTGCATAACCCACGCAAAGACACTGTCCATGCACAGCATCGCCAAGATGATGCCATCAGAGACCTACCGAAACCCAAATGCAGAGCCACCGCTGGTGCCATTACAGTGGAAAGAGAGTTAATGTGGAAGGGATGCTGTGGCAGAGAGGCTGGAAATTTGTGTGTCTTTTCTGTTTTAAGCTTGATTTCCTGTAATTGAGCGAGAGTGAAAGAAAATTCAGAATTACTTCAGATAAGTGCAGAATGTTTTGAAGTTCCTGAAGAAGGACCTGGTCTCAAAGCAGCCTGTTGACTTTATGTGGCCCAGAAATAGCTTCTGTCTTCATAGATGTGTTCCTGACGTATCATCCTCCGTATATTACTGCACCTTTTCGGAACTATCTCGCTTGTCCTTTCACTGTTTGCTGTCATATCTTTCCATTATCTGAGAACATTGTATTGTTACCATTAGACTGATGCTTATCCACTCTTTGCCTCCCTTTTTTATCTTACCTAGCCTGACTGCATTTCCTATCATGCAGAAAAATGTTTGTTGGCATGAAGAAATTCTTTCTACCTATTATATTTCTTACTTTTTGGTTGCTGGCTCTGGTGGACAGAAAGTGCCTTTTCTGTTGCTTTCCACATGAGGATAGCACAGGCAGGAAAAAAAAAGGAGGGTTTCCCATTAGGCACTTGCTCAATAGCTGGATTCAGGCTGTTCCTGGTATTTTTGAGGTGGTTTCAGTACTCCCTCCTGTTTTAATTCCTTAATCAAAGCATTGATCTCTTTTGAAAATTTGATTTACTTAAAATATCTGAATGTGAGGCAGAAAAAAATAGCTCTTAGTGTGACAAGCTCTATAAAGACAAGAGACCAGGTTGTTTTACTCTTCATCCTGAACGTGCCGCATTGCAGTAGTGGGGTACGCTACACATCTAAAGCTAAGGGTGGGCTGGGAAGCCTGGGAAACCACTTGAAGTCACTTGTTGCAGGGTGCAGGGGTTCATTCAGCCAGCATTAATCTACTGGAACAAGAACGTAGCAGGCTCTGTCAAACTTGGCTCTGGATGATTTCTGAACATAGGAAAAACAAGCTCTATTATTCCACCTGTAAGCATCCGCAGCCCCCGGGGCGATGGGAACGCTGACCAAGGGGTGTGAGCCATGAGGTCCTACTGCCTGCTGCCTGGCTTGGCCACAACTCGATTGAATCAGACATTAACATCTATGTCTATAAATGTTAAGTCCCAGTGATCCCCACATGTGATACACACACCCACCCCTGTGTCTTCAGCCTCATGTCAACCATGGGCAACTCAGCCTCAGCAAATGGGTTTCCAGTCTGAAAATGTTACAATACTCTTTCAGGAGACTGCTGACAGTGCTGATATTACCCCAAATCTCATTATTTCCTCCATCAATTTCCTCTTTCATTGTATAAATTAGAGTGAATTACAGTGTTCATACAGAGGGATGTATAGCCATGATCAGATTCTCATCAGTTAGAAAGGTTGTGTTTATTCATGAACACTTGAGTGTTTATTTCAAGAATATTATCGGGGATAAATGAGCTTCAGAGATACCAGTGCTGTTAAGTAGCTGTGAGTATTCCTACTGGAAGTGTACTTGAAGACTTTTTGAACAGCTCCTATTTTTCACTCGCACAATGGATTAGCTGAGCAGTTCCACATGCCTGCAGATATTTTTTGAATAAAAACCAATTTTTTTCCTTTTACTGTGTCCCTCCCATCCATCCCAGGAGTAGAAACAAGGCTATACAACATAAATGGCCACTCGCACAGCATGAATAGTAAGTCAGAAATAGCTATTACTCATTGCAAGCCATTTGTAGATGCAGGAGCATTGATTATAGTGTGAACAGTTGCAAAACTGCAAGTAATCAACACTTTAATAAAATTCACGATCTGCTTGCAGATAATCCGGCAAAGAGAAAACTGCTAAAGGAGTTAAATTAACTGAAAAAAATCACTTGCAGTGGATAATTTGACCAACTCCACCAAGACGACATTCGTGTGCAAAAGCTCTGGAAAATCCTTTTTCAATGACTTGCTCCAGCAGAAAATGACTACAGAAGACTTCTTATCGCTAAGGATTAGAGCTGTTTTGTATGTTCACCGTGTGAACGTAGCATTTTTAGAAGACATCTGCCAAAAGAAAGCCTCTGTCTGTGCAAACCACCGAGATTTTTCAGTTCCATGAAAAATGGTCAGTTTTGCAGTGTTTCAGCAATGTTTTATACAGCATCCCTAAGTTACAAGCATGCAGTGAAAGTTCAGGCATGTTGTGCAAGTACACGAGTTTATTTCTGTATGTAGCCAGATTCTGCCTGAAGACTGTAGAGTTACATCAGGCTACACACAGCTAAGAATCTGCCTCAAAATACTTAGCTAATAGTTTACAGGGTAACTTAATAATTTAAGAGGATTAGCAGGTAGAAACGAAGCCTTGCAGCTATGCATAACTTACTTAATTCCACTACAATTTTGCAAATATCTGATGGCTCTTTGGTGGCTTAGGTGAACTGAATTACCACCTTCAGACCATTCTGTAGGAGACTGCAGTGTATTTATCACAGACACCACATCACCATCACCGGTGGTTTGGCAGTGTAGCAGCTGAAAAAAGGCCTGCTCGAGCACTGATCTCTCTGCTAAGACCACACATGCAGAAGCTATGTAAGAGATTTTGTGATGGGGCCCCAGGGTGAGGACCCTGACACACTCAGCAAAGGCAACACCAAATTGCCCTTCGATGCTAACGGATGGCAGTCAGTCTAAGTTTAAACCTGATTTAGGGAGCTGGATGTAAAAAGGTTTTTATCCCATTCCAATTGCTGGGCCAATCTAGTCTTCCACTGCGGTATTTCCAACCCTCTTTGCAATCTTTGTTCTGAGCATTAGAGCTATTATAATGCCCTATTTTAGTGGGCAAATTTTATTAACATGCTCTGCTATTGCCTTGACCTTTTTAGTACTCCCTGGCCTGATTGGCTTATCAACACACCACTCCTTCCAAGCGGGATGGAAAGAGCAGGTATCAAATCAAAGCGCCACCTACAGGAAAGGTCAGCATGGCAGAATGTGTTGCTGAGACTCCCACAGCTGTAGAGAAATATTTACAGTCCCAGACCGTATGCCCATGTTGAAGCTGCAACCTAGACTGGGAGCTGGGAGGAAGTGACAGCTCCTCATGAGGGGAGGCAGAGAGGATCAGGAAGAAGGAAAATGAATCCAGTGTTTTGGCCTTAGGGAAATAAAAATCAGCATTTTGGGCAAACAGCCAGGCCAGGAGTTAATGAATAGACAATATGCAAGGAAGAGTGTTACCCCGCTTCCGGGTAGATTAGAGAGGTTGTTGTCTCTCTGCGGGGAATGGAAGATGGTTGAAGCAAAATGAGCTGGGTGGAAATCTGTACAGAGCACAAAGCCCCTGAGCTATCATGCCAACATTGGCCATCCACTCAGAAATAGCAGCAAGCTAGGCTTGCTCTTTGGGCGGTTGGAAAGGTGTTCTCAAGGGTACTGGTAAACAGTTGAACAGGACCAAAGGAATTCTTTCCCGCTGGAAAATCCTGCTCGAGTAAGATTTTTTTTTTACCTGAAGATATACCCTCTTCATACCATGGAAGGGGGTCAGAAAGGCTCCAACAAGGTCAGGGCTGGACCATCAAATATTTTCAGAATCAGGTCCTATTTGTCATAATAGCACCCAGAACAGATGAGTTTTTCTGATCTGTGCTCTTCTAGAGTACCTCACTGCTTTTCCAGCCTTAGGATGGTTATTTAGCTTGTCTTTAATTGTCTGCTTTAACAGTGATGAGATGGCAGCAGCCATTTCAGAACTGAGTCACTTGAGATGGTGACAAGGAACGGACTAATTGCTAGCCCTCATTTACTTAAGTCCTTCTTTAGGTTCTAAACAAAATGTCTATGCTCTCTCAAAATGCCCCCTTTTTCTCCATTTGTTCTCTCAGGGCAGTTTTTCGGGGAAATGACTTTCAGCAAGGCAGACAAAAAGTTATTCCTACTTTTACTGAAACGCCCTGTCTGCCATTTTGCTTTCTTTCTTTAAAGACACGAAATAGGTGTTTTCTCCAAAACTTTGTACAAGACACAAATCACCTAGCCTGATGAAGCATCTGCCAAGAGGATAGTTTCAGACACTGGTTCTTCAAAAGATCAGCCCTTGAAAGCGCTACTGAAATGGATGGACCTTCCTGTGGTATTTGAGGGCTGAAATTCAGACCTGTTGGATCTCGTGGATCTTCCTTCAGCCCTGATCCCTTCCTGCCTCCATTATACAAGTGCCTTCAAGCACAAAACCAATAATAAGGATTTTTTGGCAAAATAGAATGAACTAAGACACTGTGATGAGGTTGTCCGGGAAAAAGAGTAGCAAAAATTTCAAGCTGCCTGTTTGTTTCCAGCAGACATTTGCCCAACTCTGAAGCAATGAGCTGCATGCATAGTCCCACTGGAGCTCACAATAGTGGACGTCAGTAAAAATATAATGCTTTTTTATCCCTTCCCAGCTGGACCCCAATGCTGAGTTCCCCTACAGGGCCAAGATCTCCATATATAATTTTGGTCCAACCTGGCATGGAAGGAAGAGCCTGACTTTGCAATCGAAAATTGCAATGTTGTTTGGCGACTGGGGTCATCACTTCATTGTTTCCCGCACACCATATGTTTTCTGAGGCTGTCTGGCCCCATGCTACCTTCATCCAGCTCTTCCACGGATTTCTTTCTGACACAGAGCCTGGACCTCTGGGAGTGTCCGTCCCACCTAAACTTCAACACTGATTACAAATTGGCCTTGGCCCTACTTTCCTCTCCCTTCACCACCTTAGGATGCCTCCTTGGTCTTCTCCAGCTGCCTCCTTTTCTCATTCACCGCTCCCCAGAGAACGATAGCACTTCAGAAACAGCTTTAGGGATTCTCCGCAAGGAGAAAACAAGGAAACCCAGTGACAACAACCCAATCAGCAAACAGCTGAGCCAGGGATAAATTCACATGGAAAGCCTGTGTTTGTTTATTACTAATGGGTAACGGAGATGATAACCTTTTAATCCAAAACCGTAATGAAATATGCATATTTGTTAATGTGCAACTATAAAATGCAAATCTTGCAAACACAATGAGGAAGGGCAAAGAAAGCACTCGGCACCAATCCTAATTTATTCCTTTGGCTTCAGACATTTATCCAAATTGAGTTGTGTATGTAATATAAAGTCAAATGAATATGTAATTGTAATGTATATGTATAACCATTTTCATCTCAAATATGCCAACTGTTTATCATAATAGAAAGTAATACATATTTTACCGAATAAAAGGTTACCTATTAAAATATTTTTACACCCTCCCCACCCCAAGCTTTTGTGCTCCCTGTAAAAGCTCTATTTACATAGAGACAATTTCTGATTTTCCCTTTTGAGCTGCACTACCCAAATTCAAAAGATTTAAGAGATTAACAAAGTAGAATCAGAAAGATTTTTCCACAAAGTTCTTTCTTTTTCATTCTCCTCTTTTCCAAAGCAGCATAGAAATTGCTCTCCTAAATATCAATTTAAAACAATAGCTAAAAAGCTCAGCAATTTCCCCCTTTTATTTTCAGCCCCCAAAGAAACAGCTTTTCCCTGTGGCTGTCAGAGCAACTAGATATTCATCTACATATTCATGCAGTAGCAACTAAGCTTTATTTCTAGTCCTGGTCACCACTGCTTTTGTAAATCATCTCTTTGGCAGCCTGGCAGACTGAGAGCTCGAACCAGCTTCACACTCTGTATGTGAGAAGATTTGCATCAATTTGTGAATATCTTGATTTGGGAAGAGACTAGGAAAATAAAGATCCAAGACAAATCATCTTTTCCTAGACTCACGTGAAATCAAACCTCTACCTGCAATGGAAAAGTTCAGGCAGTTTTTCTTCTTTTTCTGTGGGACCATCATGCTTATGATTCCTGGGCTGTTGTGAGGAGTGCTTCTGACTGAAATTTAGCATGGCTTAATTGTGTGAAGTTTGAGTGCACTGCCAGGAAGTGGATAGCAGTTTTTCCATTGACTTTATCAAACAGCAGACCAGAGGAGTCAGGGCACAAAGAATTTTGTAACCAACCTCCACCCATTTCTGTCACAGCTACATGCTTTATTTATTCAGTCCTGCCCAGCTCATTCAGCGTTTTCCTTTCTTGTCTTTTAAATAAAGCTTTTGCCACCTCTTTGTGTTTTCTGACCTTTTTGAGGATCAGAGCAATGTACCAATAGCCAGAGGAGCAGAGCAAATCCCATTTCTTATAGCCCCAAATTCTATGCATTCAAGAGCTTTGGAGAGCATGAAGAAGCTGGTGACTTATTAAAACTGAGGGATTCTCCAGTCTCTTTTAACATATTGCTGAAAGCCACAAGAAAGACTATTCTGATGCAGAGCTGCAATGGAGTCCCATGAAATAAATGCAGAGAGTCTGTAGATTCCCTGCTGCCCTGAGCTAGACTAAAACAGCTGTACAAGAACATGGCCTGAAACGATTCAGTGGCTCATCCATCCGTAGCCTGAAAGTTCAGGTCTCTGCACTGTCAGGGGCCACAGCCCCTTTTGCTAATGGAAATGATCCCAAGAGGCCAGTAGGAAGTTTCCTTGGTGAAGTGTCTCTGAACTCCAAGACGGCATTAGCAGGAACCAGCCCAAGCCACTATGTCGGCTGACGCAAATCCAGGAGCATCCAGAGCCACAGTAAGGTCACAAACCCTGAGGTGGAGCCAACGTTTCCAGGTGGAGCCCATCCCACCACCACGGGTTTGTGGAAAAAGAATAGGGTTGTTTTTCTCCTTAGAAGACTTGAGAAGCAGATAAATATTATGCGGATAGCACCAGGCTTAAGCTATTTGTTTCCCATTTGAACCATCCACAGAGATGGTGCTCTGTGGAAAGGCAGCATGGGAGAAGAGGCCTATTTGATTTTGATGAAGGCGGGTAAAGGGGCAAGGCAAAAAAGCCAGTAGGCCAAATGAGAAGTGCTCCACTAAAAGTCTTCCATCATTTCAGACTCATAAATCATGATGCAGACTAATGAGAAATTAATGCAGTGCAGAAATTACTAGGGGTGAGGAGCTGTCGGTCAGCAGCAGGAGCAGCTGTGTATGAGACAAAGCAGTGAAGATCTCCAAAAAGAGAGAGGGCTCAGCAGCCTTGGAGTTGTTCCTTAATGAGGAAAGATAGAGGGGTCAGCATGGGAACAAGACAGTGTGCATCTGCATCTAGGAGACAAGGGGTACTGTTTAAAAAACCTGTCAAAGGACTCTCTGGACTGATGTGTATTGAAGCCTTATTCACATCTTCTAATAAAAAATCCTCCTGCATCAAATCATTATATATAAGCCTTAAAAGAGAGAGGGAGTGCATGTGCACAAGAGAGAGAGGAAAAAATATCAAAGGGGTTGAGGTTAATTTCACTATGCGTCTCTCCTCTGTTTGGGGAAAAAAAAATCACAGATGAGGAAAATAGCCTACTTTACCTCCTGTTCTTTCCTCTCTGATCCTCCAGTGGCTTTATTTTAAGCATTTAACTTTCTGATAGCAGCTAGGCTGGTCACATTTTCACTCCATTTAGTGGCAGGTTTTGAGCGCATCATTTAGTATTGCAATGAAAGTGATGGAGCAGGCATATGATAGATGACTCACTTTCCTGGTGCTCAGGCATTTGGGGGCTAACAGGTAGCTTACCATGTTGCTGGTTCAGGTGCTCTGAGGCTCTCTGCAAAGTAGGGCATGCAAAGGTGGGGAGAAAGTGAAAACTGACCTTCCCTCCTTATTTTTTTATATCTAAGCGAGGTGACTACTGTTGTCTTCTAAGGTAAATTTTATTCCTCTTCTCCTTCATAAAAAGCCTTCTCACTATGAATCTAAGCCAAAATAGTATAAAATGAGTCCTGATATCCCAGCCCATCCACGCAAATTTGCAACAATGGTGGCAGAAACTCGTGGGAGTCGTTTTGGAAAAAGTGGACGTTCCATGACAGGTAGGGAGTCTTTATGCAAATGCTGCAGTAGTACCTTCATTTATGGCTCCTGTTGATCCCACAGCCTGCAGGATGCCTGTAACCATAGCAATCAGCTCAGATAGGAAGGTTCTCTATTGTGCATAGACTAGAGAGTGGCAGCTGATGGTATCTGCAGAAAGGAGTATCCAGACAGTGCCACTGTGGATGATGAGTGGATAATGGGAGAGCACACTCATAGCCCAGGAAGATGATAATCCATAACGATCATGGTAAGTCAGGTAGACAGCAGTGCTCAGACACCATGGGGATGGGCATGAGAAAAGAACACAAGGAGAACAGAAAATAAATGAGAATAAATGTTGAGCTGACTCAAATGTGATCACATCCAGACGTCACTGTACACCTTATCTGGTAGAGCTATATACACACAGTCTAATTCCTGCTCAGTCGGTGCAGGTGTTTCAGCTCTGGAATGGGGCTGTGGGAAAGCCAGGCCATGGCTCCATCGGTCAAGGCAATTCGGGAGCACAGTGAGGTGAACACAGTCTGTTGTGCTTGTAACAGACCTGAATGACTCTGAGATAGAGCTGCTGGAGATGGTGCCTTTATGCAAGCACATGAGCACAGGGTGAACCATATCCCAAAGCAAATAGATTTCTTCATATGTATGTTCTAATGCAATATGACAATCCTACCAACAAATGGGTCTTAACGTCTCCTAAATACTCCAGCTACCCAGAGTCTCTCAAGGGTGTAGGAATTCCACATGGGGGCATTTCTGATACAGTGGCACGTTATAAATAGGTGAAAGCAGCACCTAATATCTTCCTTGGCACTTTTTGGCTATAGGAGGGTCTCTCACATGAAATGTGAATATGGCCTGGCCATATCTTCCATTCTGCATGCTGACATGTTCATTGAAGGAAAATAAAGAAAGTCTCCAAGTCACAAATAGTACTTGGCATGTCAGCACTCTCACAGCTCTTTGGCATGAGTTAATATATCCCCTTCGTAGAGGGGGAAACAGTTATATGAATCAATTTCTTTGCCCAAAATCACTGGGGAGAGCAGTAATGGAGAACCAAAATTATCACCAAGAGACCTCCAAAGTGTGTGCCCAGCCCTCTGAACTGTGCTGAAGTCATAAATCCTCATTGCTTCTACATTCCTGCACAAAAAGCTTGGATGACTCCTTAGCTTTTCCTGCGACTTTCTGCTGTCGATGCATGGATCTATGCGTCTTTGGTCACCTCTCATTGTTGAAAACCAGTCCCTACAAAACCAAGTTTTTGTGTATCTGTGAGGACTCATGAAGTGTGCATCTCTTGCCATAACTAAGATTGGAAAACTAGGTAGAACAGATTTTTGGAGCCTAGGTGAACCACAAGTTGCCCTGACACCACGTAGGTCCCATTCATATCGGTTTCCCCCTCTGACAGTGTCTTTGGCTGTTAAGATATGTACTCTTTAATATTGCACCACTGGGTGTAACATTATTTTTTCAGTCTGCTCCCATGCACACACACACAAAGAATGAAATAAAGGTAGGGAAAAAGAAATCACAAAAAAGGATCCTGTTTACCAGAAAGCAATGGCTCAGGAGCGGTAGTGAAATAGAGATATTGTTACTTAGTGATAATAAAGGGGAAAAAAAAGCCATTGTCAAAATGATAAGGCCATTTCTGTTGTCTCCCCAAGTGATAATATCTCTGCTACCACTCGTGCATGAGTATTGCTAGGATATTTCATGACAAGTGCTAGACAGAATAAGTTATACACTAAGCCCACAGCCAACTCCAAAGCCTCCAACTTCACCTCCCCCCATATCCTCACATACACACCACCCTCTTCTTTAATATTATTGCAGCTGTGGTTTGTATTCCCTATGGCTTTTCTTCTGTTTCCGTTTAAATATAACACTGCTCTTGAGTCAGTTGACAAGATACGTTTCACTGATAAGCTGCCCAACTTTGTCTTGCAACAGGTCATCAGAAAGCCAGATGATCACATTTTGAAAAATGTAGGGAATATTTTTTAAAGTGCCAGTGAAATGAGCTAGGGTAAGGAAAGCGAAAAGGAAGAAAAAAGTAATAACATTGAAACAAGAATACAGAGATCAGCTGAAAATCTCTGGTAGAAGCCCTGATGTACAGTCTAGAGATAAAATTTACCCATCCGTTAAGAAGCGGAGTTTTTCCACTCGCAGTGACTTGACACTAGTGTGCTTTCAGTGCAACAACTCTTCATTTTGTCATTGCGAAGGAGAGGAGAACCAGCCCCTGTGGTAGCTCCATCCCCATGCGTGAACCTCGCGTGATGAGTGAAGGTCCGGACTGCAAGGTCATTACCTGCCTGCAAAAGTAAGCAGAGAGGGAGTAAACAGGAGTGAGAGTAAAGGTCTCAGGCATGAGGCAAATATTTCCTTCTTTAAATAATTTCCTTTTTTCATAAATATATATGCCAACTGGGCTAGCACACTTCAGCACACTGGGCTGGAGCTAGATGTGTGGCTTGCAAGGAGGTGAGCTGAGCAGCCTGAACAGCCTCTGCAGTGGCGACTCCAGTGGGGAGTGAGACTGGGGCTGTCAACGTGATCGTCAGCATCAGCACTAGCTGGTAGAAATTGCCAGTTCCCTGCTACCCATAGCAGTAGCTCCCTAAATGCTCTACCCTCCTCCAGACCAACAGGCTAAAGCAATCGCAGGTGCGCAGGCTTTGGCTTGTGGGTTTAGGCCTGTTTCCTAGCAGGGATGGCAGGGCAGTGCAGAGGGGTGTTCAGCTACCTCACAGGACCCTCACTGAGCCATAGGTTGTTGTGATCCCTGCTCCAGCTGCAGGCCATCCAGCCCACCCTCATGAAGCTTCAGTGGTACAGGAGTTGCAGCTCTCCAAGAGTCCATGCAAGAAGAAGAGCATGCCAAACCTAGCCAGGAAAGAATAGGAAAAATTTAAAAATCATTTTTTTTATTCAAAAAAATTAAAAATTAAAAGAAAATAGCCTCATCCCCTCCACAAAATAAGAATTGTACCTCTCTACTGGGCCACATACCGCTGTCCACGCGATTTGGCACAGGGTTGGGGCCAGAAGCCTGTCTTCTGCTCCTGTTCAAAGAGCCCCTGAGAACACGCTTACTCCATCTGGGAAGGCAGAAGGCAGGGGAAACCAGTGTCCCAGACAAGAGATGCATAATTCTTTGTCTCACAGGCCATTCCTAAAGTTTGGGATGATGTAGTGTCCTGGAGACTTCCTTCCAATACTAGGAAAAGGTCTATATTCCAAAACTGCCTTGGACAACATAGGGTGCCTGGTAGTATGTTTAATTTCTAAGCGCACCCTACTGTCAATCAGTAAGTAAAATTCCAAATCCTAGGACAGATGGCTGCTCAGCACTTGTCAGAATTTGGTGCTCAATATTTGGTATTTCATGAAGAAGCAGCAATTCAAATACGGAGCCATTTTCGTCACTTTTCTCTCCCCTAGTTGAAAGCTAAGGAAACAGAGAAACAGAGTTTCTGGTGCACCTGCTATAAGTCTCAGTTTAAAAAAGGCTTTGTTGAAGGTGGATCTTTGCCCCATCCTCTGCAAAAATATGAACAGTTCCTGGCAAGCAAAATGCAGATATTAGCTCCCCTTTGCTAGAGTGCAGCCAGCTCTGGGGTGGCTCTCATTGACAGCACGGCACACAGCAGTTTTAGAGCAAAGAGTGGGCATGCTTGCCTCGGCATAGCCATGATAAATGTTTATGAATTATTTTCTCAAATGTCTTCTCCCCCTCCTTTGGAGGCAGTAAAAGTGATGCTGCCAAAAATAAGTGAATAAACAAAAAGATCATCATCCTGCAAGCTCCCCACGGAAAGTGACGTGAGAATCTGTAGCAGCAAGGTCTGTGGAGAAAATAGATTGGGGAGGGTTTTTTTCTTTTGGAAATAAATATTTGAGGCACACCATGGGAGCTGAGCAGCACTGTTGTAACTATATCAAGCAGCGAGAATGCCTAGATTATCAGCTCTGAAGGCATTAGCTGGCTGCAGAAAACAGCTGCCTTGAACCTGCAGAACTAGAAAGGGCACAAAAATACAGAAAAGTAAATATACAAGGTGTGAAACCGCACTAGGAATAAAACAATCCCTACTAAGCCATCTGAGTAAATAGGGTGAGGAAAATCAGCATTGCTGCTACTGTCTGTCTGTCTATCTGCTGCATAGTCCTTTTCTCTCCTCCCTTCCTGAACCCTTATCTGCTTTTGAAATCAAGCTGACAGAGAGCTACAAAACTAATCAGGATGGGGGGCAGCTGCTCTCTTCAAACCACTCTTTGAATGTCTAGCTGAAGTCATCCATCTCCTCTTTGTCTATGCTTTGCATCTTTCCTGAGGCCTTTAAAGAGCATGGCGTAACATGTGGAACTTAACAGCTGGCAAATGCTGATTTTAAGTGTGTTTGTACATTTACGGGTTGATCCTGGAATGATCAAAGATAAATAATCTCCTCAGTGCTCCTTTGTAAAAATCTAATGAAACTTTGGGGAGGGTGGGGAGAGGGAGGTAGGCAATGTAAAGAAGGGTTTCGAGTTCTAGGATTTATTTTTTAATCACTTCATTATAATTACAGGAACAATCTTTCCCACCCATCCCCCTCTTTCCATTTCTCCCTTACTAGCACATGCACTCCTCTCATCTCCAGTAAATACATTCACTAATAGTTACACCCTTTGCATGTAACGTGTCCTGACAATAACAACATCAGTATCCCCTCATCGCAGCCCTCAAGTCATTTTTTAACTTTGCTGTAAGTTTAAGCTGGGCCCGAGCCCACCCTCCATGTCCTTCATAGGCAGTTGCATTGAGTGCGGCCAAGCTCCAGGAGAAAAATCAAAGGTTCCCTTCTTCAAATGTTCCCGCAAGGGCCCAGGCTTTCCTTCCCGTGCCCAGTGTCACAGGTGGGAACAAGGTGTACTATAGCCCATGCACTGGAGGGCCTCCAGAGCTCAGCTCCTCCAAATCCAGAAAGAGGAAAACTCCTGAAGCAACCATTGCTCTCCATTTGTCATGCATGTACACACCTTTATAGATGTCAGAGTGAGCTGATACTGTTTTTACAGAAAGCTACATGATACTTATTCTGCACAATCCCCGAGAACATAAAATTAATGGCACTATTAATGCCATCCCTGGGATGAATAAGATGTCTAAAAGGAACCTTTCATTAGCTGATTTAGCCTGCAGCTCTTCCTGACATCTTTGGGTTACCTATCCTACTCAGATAGTGCTATAATGAGCATCACTTCCAGATCAGCCGTGAGGGGCACTGAAGTCTATCTTCTGAAAGTTCAGGCTCCTCTCTTAGCTTTGCTAATTCACTAAGCAGAAGGCAGACAGCAATATTTCCTGAAGAAAGACCCTGAAAGAGTGCAAACCTGTGAATTCAAAGGCTTTCCGCTACAAACTTCAAACAATTTTGCAGTACTCATAGGCCATCCGTATACAGACAGATTCTATGTCCAGATATATAAAAACACATTTAAAAGCTCTCGCTCTACCTTTTATGCAGGGAACGGACGCATAAGGAAACCCGTACCAGAGCACATTTAATTGGCCACACTCTCCATTCTCCATCACCATCTGAACCTGCCAAAGAGATGACACCAACATCAGGACTCAATTCAGGCACCAGCACAGCATGCTCATTTTCCCTGATGCCTGGTCCAAACTCTTAGAAACAAATTGCAGTGCCAGTGTTTATGGAGCTGGAAACAGGTGTGAACTTTTCATGTAAACTCAATATCACATTCAAATAGATGTAGTAAAATAAAGAATTCACAATGATGCTTTTCCCGCCAAAGAGAAAGCAGAACTAACCCAAAGTCTGTGATCTTGTATATTGTGATAGCTGTTTAGACTCTACAAATGTGCCTGTACTTTGGTCTCTGTTGGATTTGAGAGACTTTATCCAAACCTTAGAAGTCATCCCTGAATATTGATAGGGAGGTTTTAGTGGAAGCATTCAGCTAAAAACAAGCCAGCAGAAGACAAGGAAGAAAGGTGAAAAAAAAAAAAAAACATTAGAAAGGGTCACGGCTGGATTTGCTGAACAAATGAGCTCTCTTGTGACTATGAGATCTCATCATACTCCTCTCAATTTTGTTGTAGGAAGCTGCATAAGACAATGACTGACCTTCAAGTACAGTGTGGGAATATGCAGGCTGACTCTCAAAAAGAAAACGCACCTAAAAGGATATAATCAGATTTCCCCACAAGAGATCTTTTTCTATGTTGCTGTTTAATCTCTTCTAGCATATAGCTGTGTGTACTTCTAAAATAGATCGATCAGGCATTAAAAAAATAAAAAAAAGGACCCCAGGATATTATAGTTTGCACCTGCAACATAAAATCAGCTGGAGTGGAGGAGGGGATGGAAAGCAAACTCTGTTGGCCTGCAAAATCCTTGAGTTGTTTGGTTACAGGCAATAGATACTGATACAGATATAAATAAATGGACAGGCAATTCAGGCAGACCTGTGTGGTGAAAGTACTACTGGCTGCATGCAGCCAACCCTCCTCATTCCTTCACATCTCATTAATGTTGCTTTTATTGTAACAACATATTGAGGCCACAAGGACTGGAGGCTGCACGTGAACATGGGATGAGACAATTCCCTTCCCAAAGCTTTTGCTATTCAAAACAACAAGGCAAACAATGGTACGAAGGTGAACATCAGCCCAGGTTTAGATGAAAAAGCAAGGCCGTAAGACTATAAAGGTGAGTTTTAATAAATGGCAGAAAGGGCCTAGCTAACCAGTTCCCATTCATTTCTGATGGGGTTTGACCGCTCAGTTGTTGGAAACCTTCTGGGTAAAGCAGGTCAATCGTTTCCACAAAAAAAGGCTTGCAGAAGAACTGAGGTTTGAACCCAAACTTACTCCAGACCCCTACTCCCAAAGTCATCCCCTAAGGCCAAGGTCTCAGATGACTCCCCAAAGTCATCTGAGAGAGGCCATTTCTTCTGAGGTCAAGAATGTCTAATCCCTTCAAGCAGGTGGAAGATCACACCTTAAACCTTATTCACTCACAGCGTAAGTCCTTTTATCCATATCCCTAAGGATTTAATTCCCACTCCCACTTGTAAGTGAGAAAGAGGAGTGTGACGGGAGAAGCTTGTGGGCTGGGTCTCTCTCATCTGTTTCTTACAAACTGTATTCATCCTTGACATGAACATGATAGGTCACTGAAAAATTAAAAATTGAACACCATACATGTCAGTGCAGGATTAGACAGGAATACAGTCAAAATTTACTCACCACAGTTTAGTGGGGTTTTATTTTTCTTGATCATTCCCTGCAAACAGGTCCCTGGGTTTTTTGATTTATATTTTGCCATCTGCAATGCATAAAAGATGTGGTGCTTTTGCTCACCCATGAATCTTACGTGGTTTTGTTCAAAATCTTACTAGAGGTGACATGACAAATTCCCAACAGAGTCAATTTGTGCTGGAGAAGGGTATCATTAAAAAAAAAAATAGGGACAAAAAAAGGTAAAGGGAGGATGGGGGAAAGAATGAGTTTACGACCTCTTTGAACATGTCGTACTCCAAAAGCAGCATTGCTAGGATGACACTGGCAGACTGATTACCCACATGGCAGGTTCATAGGTTCAGGAGATGAGGAGAACTCAGAAGAAAATTTGACCCATTCAAAAATACTGGTCCGTTTCTTGTTATCTATTTTGGAGGGACCGTAGGAGCAGAGAGAAGTCGAACATTTCACGGCATCTCTCATAGCTAAGCCTCTCCAACCTTCCCACGTCTCTGTCGTGCTAACTGTCCCATAGTCTCTCTTCCAGGTGTCTCCTCCCACTGTCCAGTTCCTCTAACTGCAGGGAGATATTTCCACTGTCTCTGGCTGAAAGCTTTCGACAGGGGCTTCTGGAAGCTTTCTGATGCTGATAGCATATCTAGTGTAGCTACAAGGATTATCTCCCCCTTCTAATACGGCCTGCCAGTCTCATGCATGCTCTAATGTGATCTTGCCCAAGAACTCATCCTCCTTCATCCATTAGCCCTTGATTCACTGACTAATTCTCTGATTTGCAAGCCTGTTGCAGTTTATGTGTTGGGGAAGGGCCACCAAAGATAGAGAGGAGTAGAAGACAGTTCCCAGCCCTGGCGGACACCCAGCTTGAGCTTGGTCAGGAGAAGGCAGCAGCACTGGAAAGACCACACCAGGCATGTCTTCCCATGAGGTAGGGGAGCCCAGTATGCAACACCAGCAGCCCTAGCATTAAGCCACACTTAGCTCCTATTTCCTTGCAATGCTGCACTAGTGTATATGCGGGATAGGAAGACTTTTGAGATCACTGTACATGAAAATAGGGAAGAGCCCAGCTCCTCTTCATGTTGCCAGGGGAATGACATGAAGACCATTGCTGCCCAGCCACCCCCTAACACCTGCATGTACCTAACATCTTCATGTACCCAGAACTTTTCTACAGTAATAGGATGGTTTGGCAGAGTCCTGCCACAGGCAGAGGAAAGCTACATCCTTCTCACCATCCCTCCTACAATGTGCCTACATTTGCAGCCATCCTACTAGCCAGCCTTTATATGACTCTAATTCCAAATGAGGTGGGCTAGTAATATACCATTTAGTTATGGCAGATGCTTCACTGTTTGTGCAGTATAAAAAAGATGTGCAGTTCGTCTTTGGTTCAGCTCAGAACAGTCAAGTAGCAACAGGTAATTTGGTGAAAGCAGCAAAATAAATGTTTAGCATGTTCATTTTATTTTTTCAAAGAAAAGCACCTTAGTAAGCAGTATAACTATGAATCATGTTGCTATGTGCTACTTCTCCCACATCTTTTGAAGGTGTTGGAAGGGGAGCTTGTTTATGTAGTGAATAGCGTCCCTGGTGTTTGCTTCTGTATCTTGTTGCAACACTTTCTGCAGACAGAAAACTTGTCTCCCTGTTGCAGATCTGGGGACATTTCCCTTTGTTAACAATCATTTTCACCACAAATGCCAAGATATCAACTGGGATCAAATTCTGAAATCCTTTTGAAAATATCTGTTTTCATACATGGCTGCTATCGAAATAAATATTAGTGGGGTTGCACACACAGTAACACTGGTTCTTGTATATTTGGTCTCTATTAGTCCTACAGGCATTTTACCTTCTTTATTTTTTACTAGATACACAGGCGTTCTGAGGTGCCTGAAGTCATGTTAATTTAGTGCTGGAATTCCATACCTAGAGACAATTCATTTCAAGGGTGACTTTGTACTTTACCATTCATTTGCTGACCAAATCTCTCGGATATGTTACTTTTGCACACGGATTACAAGTTACAACAATTAGAAGATCCCAAGTATTATTTCTGTTTACACTTGGCTTACTGGGAAAAGAAAAAGTGAAAGAAACATGAGTTTTAGCACAAGCAAAATCTAGAGATCTTTTTAAATCACTGCACCAGGCTTAGCAGATGCATTCTGCCTAGACACACCTGGAGTGCTGCTGAATTTGCAACACACAGTATGTCTGGTTAAAAAAGTATTCTATTTTAGGTACACTCACTGCAGGACACAGCTGCTGTACTAGTGAACACACCAAGTGCACCTTATTGGAAATGTTCTGGTGTGCAACCACCGTGTCCAGCTAAAAGCCAGCCTGACTTACAGCCAGACTTTGGGGTAATATGAGACTAAACTATAGCATTTACCCAGCCACTGCTCCATGAAGGATCCCCGTGGAAAACCCTACAAGGTATGGAGGATCTCAAGCCCATTCTGGATTTCACGTGATCTAAAGGTACTCATAGCAAGATATTCTAGGACCGTACTAACACATTGGTAATTTCCACAGGATTTTAATTGGAAAGGACTTCCTGAGCAATCGAATAAGCTGCAGGCATCAAGTTATTCAGTATCTTTATAGGAGACTGACCTCACTGTATGTGTTGAAAAAGAGGTGGCCCATAACATGGTGGATCTAGTGATCAAAATCTTCTGATTGCCATCCTAAATTTATCTGTAAGCAATTTGCTACCTGTCTTTCCCTCTGCAAGACTTTTCGACTTTTCTAGTACCTGTATTTTCCGTTGCTTGAGTGTACTGATTCCCCATCCTGGTATTCATCCACACAGATATTTATGAAAAGCAATAATATCTTCTTTCAGCCTTTATTTTTCCTAGTCCCCTCCTGCAAGATTAGAGCAGTCCAACAAATAGAGTGAATAAGAAGTGATGACAGAATCAAATCTACTGTCACCTGCAAAACAGCAGGCTGGGCTGTGACGGGAAATGGGGAATTTGGACTCTACAGGAAGAGGAATTTTTCCTTCATTCTTTCACAGCTGGAGACAGACAAACGATGGAGATAAAGGGGTGAGCTTGGTAACGAGAGTGGAGAGGCTGCAGTAACCTCTATTCCTCTACCATATGCACACTCAAGGACTGCAGGCTGTCCTGCTCCCAAGGAGATAAGCGTTTTTGCCCAGTTGGCCGGAGGAGCAAGCCGTTCAGGAACAATAGAGCGAGCATGGACGTCAGATCGCCCCAGCTCTCTGATGGCTGCTGTTCTGAGCAGGAGGTTTTGGATGCAGCGTAAAGTTCTGCGCCTCAAGATGCTCCACGCAGCACGGGGCACACTGGCATAGCAGCTTAGCGAGGCACCAGCCCAATTAGTACCAGTTCGTACTGGAGCCATCTGTGCTAGTGCAAATCATTAGCAGAAAAGGCCAAGTCCAGATGCATTTGTCTGAACGGCTGAATAAAACAGCAGCAATTGGAGAGCTGCACAGGACAGCAGAGCCAAGGAAAAAAAGCAGAAGGGAGAAAAGGCCTGAGTCTTGAAACTTGGCCTGAGTTTCTGCATGAGATTCAGATTGGCGTTGTTCCTCCTCCATTTTGGCTTAAAAACTCCTCTCCCCAAACACCTTGATTTTATAGGATCTTTTCTCTCCCCTATTCCTGTCTCTCTCTCATTTCTAGCTGTCTTGTGATTGAATGCAACACACAATCCATGCCTTCCCGCTTCGTCACACCATACACTCTCTGCTTTTGAATACCTTATTTCTGTGAATAGCATTTGGGGACACAGATTGACTGAAAGCTGTGATGCAGTATAAGCAGTACCAGAAATAGACTCTAAATGACCCAACAGGAGCCTGGTACCCACTGAAGGATTGAAAACACTTTCCTCGCTCCTTCTTGAAGAAAAAGAAGCCACCTGCCTTTGTATGCTCACAGCAAGCACTGCCTGATAAGGCTCTTCATAATAACCTCCCCACTCTCTTGTTGCATAGCTCCCCTTTTCTCCACCTGCTGTTGCCATGTCTTCTCCTCCAACTTGGTGATGGAGGGCATCTCCCTCACCACCTTGGATATGAGTTGGCTTGCCTTCTCTGCTATATCACCGGAAGACACTATAATCTTCCGGGGACAGGTTACATTTTTTTAGTGGCAGTAATTCTCCTTGTCTTTTCCCATCTCCTCCTATCCTGTGTTATCTGTTCTATATGCACGCTGCTCTCTAATAATAGCAGTGCAAGGCCAGTAGTAGGCTTTGTCATCTTTCAGGAGGTGGCTGATAAACTGGTTTGGATGCTCACTCCTGTCACGCAACAGGTGACCTGTAGGGACCAATGATACCAATAACTTCCCCCAGGATACATAAAATGCAATCCTCATTTAACACTGACTTTGTTTTACACCTTTCTTGTTACTAGCACGTAACAATTTCTGAGCTGTCAGGTTCAAAGAGTAACAGAACTGGGTATTAGGGATTTTTGGTGACTTTGAGCATGTCTGAACTTCGAAGAGATGCATTTCCTCTGCCCAGTTTCTGCATGGGTGGTAACTGGGCTTTTAGAAAGGAGGTCCTTTCTAGGCTTCTCACCCCTTCCTTATCATTAAAATACGGGATGCTCAACAAGTCATTCACTCCTTAGTCCCATTGTCCCTGCCCTCTAAAGAGAATGTGTTACAAAGCATCTGAGGGAAAGAAGGGTGTCCAGAAAGGTTCCTTTCCTTTACATTTATACTTCAAATATGTTCTAAAGGAGACTCAATAGTACAGCCTGGGGCCATCAGGCCTGCCAGGAAAGAAAAGCAATTGGCAGAAAACACTGTTCAGCCCAGATGATCCCATATTCCTGGGCTCAAATTCATGCCCCCTTTCAGAAGTTCAAGGGTATTGAGATCAGATGTTTTGATTGACCTCATTATATAGAGAGAGACCATCTGCAAAAGCTCAGATCTGGCTCCAAGCTTCTTACAAGTCCGGGCCTGGGATTTTGATTTGAACCTCTGCCTAACTCATTCAACCTCTGCCAGGGCACAGTGAAAGCATGGCACAAGGTACTGGGAATCCTTGCTTTAGCAGAAGCGCTAGGCCAGATTTTCAGCAGAGCTCAGTTCATACTCTAAACTCCTATTTCTGGACTACCTTTCAGATGTCACCAAGATCCTGTGGCTCTCCTGAAAATCTTGGCCTCTTTGACCTTATCTATTTCACACTTATACACCAGGCTAAGGAAACCATCTGAATGCCTACTATTAGAGTGTACAAATCTGACACAATGGCCAGTGATTCATATCTGGACTGCTCCCACTTGCAAAGGTACATTGCAAGTGATCTTTTCCAAAGGGAATGTGGGATATCAGCAGATACTGCAGTTTCCCAGATTCCCTGTAGGTCTCTCAAAGGCAAAACATTTCATAAATAGAGAGCAGCCAAGACAAGAGGCCTTTTCTCTTTCCTTTATTTCTGAAAAGAGTTGCATCTTTGAGATTCCGTTGACAGCCGTTCTCCCTTAACAATCTGCTTGACTCAACATAGGCCATGCTCTTGAGACTTGTTAAGGGAGGGGTGGGGAAGACATCTCTACACTGTTCTCTTCTTTCCTTCTTTCTTTAATCAAAGAAAGAAAACAGGGGAGAAAAAAAGAAGGGGGGGCAAACCAATAGCCCCCTCCTCCCTACTCCTTGGCCTTCTCCTCTATCTTGCTGGCTGTCAGATGCTCTGACATTCCTTGCACGTAAGTGTTTTGCTTCAAAAGTTAGAAGAAGAAGAGAGGGAGAAAGAGAAACTGCATTGCACAGTCCCTGTTGATAAGGTTCAAAGCAGACAGAGATGCCTCAGAAGCACATACAGTCTCTCCCTCTCTCCCTGTTACAAGGAAAAAGAGAGCTAAATTCCATGGCAGTCTTTACTTTCTCCTGCTGCTGTTATCTTTCCTTGCACACAGGCTGGAGGTAGGAGGAAGATAGAAACTGTCCTGTTTACCTTGCAATTTCTCTCCACCCCCAGCCCCCTTTGAAATGTCGGCTCTAAGCTGCTTTTGCACTCCCAATTTTTAATGGCATTTGTAAAAAGAAAGAAAGAAAAAAAGGGCTGGGCACATTTGTTTGCTGAGGTTTGTTTTTTTTTTTAATGGTTTTTTTAAAATTCCCAGAAGCTGGGATGAGTCCAGCTGAGGTTACTCAAAGAATGCCCCTGCCAAAAGTCTTCCTTGCTGTTAATATTTCCCCAGCCTTATCATTATCTGAATTTTCCTTTCCTCTACCCTTTCATATATCCCTCTAATTTTCCCTTTCTGCTCAGCACTGGAGTAGCACGGAGACACCACTAAGCTATCACCACATTACTCATGTGGGGAATCCAGCCAAGAATTTTTAGGCCTAGTAAAATAGTCAGAGCCATCTGTCTGTCTGTTGTGTTAGAGGAGAAATAAGCACACAAAAATAACCGAGAAACACACATGTACATTTATAAAAAAGAAAGAAACCCAAGAGCCATGAAAGTCAGAGACTAGCTACTGGAACCTGCAGTCACAGAGAATATTAAGATAGAGTTTCAGTCACTTCACTGAGATATCGCAGATGAGCCCCATGAGCTAAAAGCCCTCCCTTTATTACCTTCAAAGGGGAATTAAAATAGCTAAAAGATTAGCGTAGAGAAGTCAGTAAAAGTTAAAGAGCTCATCAGACTGTCCCCTCACTTCCCTGCTGTCTAATAGAACTATCAATCTGCTCAAGGTACAATATCCTCAGCAAGGCCAGCTTAGGGCAAGGCCAGCTATGAAATGAGGCTGATATATGCTTTCCCATCCAGGTGTGTGTGGTAGGAGAATCAGGCATGGGCTGGGTGCCTTGGGACACCCAGGTGAATGGTATTTGCTCCTGATTCTGTCAGTAGCCTCATCGCTTGCAGCTGAGGTGTAGATAAACGTTTCTCTGCTCATATGGTGTAGCCTTGGGGTGGTAAGGCTTTGTCTACTTCATTCTACTGTGGGCTACTGGTGACCTACTAGTTCAATTGCCCCTGGAGCTGATCTAGAGAGGGGTGGCTATAAGTTTATGCCTTGAATGGACTCTTGCATGTCTTGCAGCTGTTCTTCCTCTGCACCCTTCAGCTGAAGAGCTCATGCCTGGGAGGGGATGGAGATGAGCAGATGGAGGGGATTTACTTCAGCAGTGAACATCAGTATGTTTATCTTTTCCCTACCATTGTTGTACTGACTGCTTGAGATGAGTTACCGACTGAGAAGTGGTGTATGAGGAGTGCACAAAATGGGTTTGTCAAAATATAAATGGCAAGAAAGGTCCTTAGTGTCATCAGTATTTACTAGTGAAAGCTGGCAGAAGAAAATATCCCAACTTATCCCAGACCGTTAACTACATCTAGATTATTGCCAAGTTAACAATTTATACCAAACATGAAGTATTTTATTTCTTTTCTATGCAGTCAGGAACAAATGCTGTAGGTGGAGAATATTTCCAGCCACAGCAATGCAGTAGCTCCGGCAGGGCAACGGCAGCTGAAGGCTGCTGTTAGCCTCTTGTACAGACAGCAGAGCAGGGCTGGAGGATGTTAAGCTGCAAGCAATGAAATAGTCCCTGTTGCTCCTAACTGAATCTAGTTCCAGCACGGTGAAAAGCCCTCATCTCCCTTCCTGGTTGTCTTCCAGCTAGAAGATTGGAAACTCAGACAATTCTAAAAACTGAAGATCCAATGCAACTTCTAGTTACCCTGAACATCTGAAGAGATCAGAGACCTAAGCTCTACTCAGCTAAAAGATAAGGGGTGTTGTTATTGTTGAGCTCTCTCCAAGTTCAAAGGATTTCATCTGTGTGACGAAGGGTATCACATGCACCGGATATCATTTAATGCTTCCCTAACCCTGGCTGGCCCGGAGGTGCTGTTGAGGAATGACTTTCCTTTAAAAACAGCCTAATATTGCTTCACAGAAAGCCTTTGTAGTAGAGAACACTGGCTGCTCGTTCCAACAGACAACTCGTGCTTCATGAAACTAACTGAACCAAATCCATGATTATACCTTCATTTGATCTGGCTGGAAAGATTCATCTGACATCTGCATCGCAAATTCTCAGTCTAAGGGCAAATGCCTATATCTGAGGCCTTTAAAATACCCCGGGAGCGCAGCAGGAGAGCTCGGGGCCCTGGGGTTTCTCTTTCCTCCCACCCTATGTATATTCCTTGCTGAACAGGAATGTTTCACTGCAACAGCTTCAGTCTCAGTGCCAGAACACATCCCTGTCTTCAACACATACAGTGCACCACATTTCCCCATGCACACATATTTGTGTTGCTAAGGAATGTTTCTGCGGAACACAATCATCAAGAAACTGAAAGGAGTGCAAAAGTCATTTCCCCATGATGAAGGGAGACAGAGAGAAAAGAGAGAAGCGGGTGTGCTAGGGATAATTCTCCACAGCCTGTGGAGCTAGTTCTGTATCACAGCCAGCAGGGCGATCCTTCTCCGGAGCAGCAGGATGCACAGAAAGTGAGTCTGAAATCATTTCGTAGCTACCTATACCACTTCCCTTTTTAATTCATAGGCACAGGAGTTCGGATCCAAATTGAAACCTGTAAGGGAGCAGTTTGGGAACCCTTATATAAACCAAGATTCTGGATCTAGTTCACCACGTGCCCATCTCTGAGCCTCTGCTGTAAAAAAAAAAACCAAACAAAAAAAAAAAACAGTTGGGGCAGGAGAACAACTTACTACAAAATAAGAAAAGGGGGAGTTTTAGACTTTGTCATCTACCCTGAAGAATATGAGTTCACTTACCGGTGAAATAGAAAAAATCTTACCAGTAGGTAAAAACAAACCCATGCTGGTTACTGCAGAATGGTTGTCTATCTGCAGCTGATCTCACCTGCCCTATCTTCCTTTGGGCCTGAGATCAGCCTGTTTTGTATGTCATGTAGCTCTTGATGCCTAAAGACTGAAGTTTCTGCCCTTCACATGCGAAGCAGGCCTTTCAAAGCTAAATATCTAGTCTGTTTTCAATTTTTCCTTCAAATACCAGAAGTGATTGCACCACATTATGGACTAATCGCCTGTCAAATTTAATTTCTTAAGCTGAGGCTTCTTTAGAGCCGAGTGAATGAAAAAGAAGAAAATACTCTGTCCAAACCTACTAAATTGTTATTCTTATGCCTGTATAGTTACCTAGAGATGGGAGCTTTTCCTTAACCTCTTGGTTTAACTGTACAGCAAATACATTACTATCAGACTAGAGCATTATTTGCAAAATTTTATCTTCCAACAGGTCTTCACATCTAACCTATAATAAACTCAATTTTATGAAAGTAGCAGTAGGTCCAGCTAAGAGCAAAGTCCTCCTTTCTACTTATTATTGAAGATCAAACAGTCAGACCTTCGACATCTTCTTCTACAGCCTATGTCTAGATCTTCTATGAGAACAAGCACTTCTGCCTCTATCTCTCTATTATCATGCTTCACCTGAAGATCCCATAGTGACATACAAGGTTCAGTGCTGGTCTGTCCTAGGAAGCGGCCTAGACAAATTAGTTGCATGTTGTCCACTGTAGAATGACAAATTGAGGTCTAAGGGTGGATTTAGGTGCAAACCCCAAACCTGCCTCAAACCTAGCTTCTAGTTCACCAAGACTCTGAAGCGTAGACTTTGAATTTTGGTAGGGGGATGAAGAAAAAAGGACATAATCTAATATAAATCCACACACCTTTGGCAAAACCTCTGACAAGTCTCTGTGTAAACTTTTGGTGGGAACTTCCTGTAGCTCAGTGCTAAAATACCTAAAGTTTGGGTCCAGCCGAGCATGGCTTAGTTTCTGAACCCTGAGACTGTAAAAGGGAGAATGGCAAGGATGAGGAAAAGGGGAAATGAAAAGAGCACTTATATCCCTTGAGGAGCCAGTGGGAGATGGGGAGCCTAAGGCTGTCTGAGATAGGAAACTTTTGACGGAAAGAGAAGAGAAATAACATCAGATGCTCCCAGGAAAGAAGATAACCTTACTTCTGCCAATGACTGTTAACTTTGGGGTAGGGATCTGTGTAGTGAACCTACAGTTTCCAACCCTCCTGATGAACCACGTAGGTATCAATGGCATTTCTTCTTTTCAACCTACTTAAGAAAGCACAATACAAAAGTTAAAAAATTATTTGAGAGGAAAATTGCTATCAAAAAGGAAAGTTATTTTGGACAAATACCAAAAAAAAAGAGGCAAACAAAAATTAAGATTATCTGTGCACCAGTAGAAAACCTTTGAAGTAGCTGTAATATTTCTTGATGTATTATCAGAGAGACTAAGTCCAGCTCTGATCTGCTAGTGTTTTTTGTCTGAAGATCCCAATATGCTTTTTAGCTTCCCTCTGCCTTCTTTCTTATAGGAAAACAGAAGTGAAATGTGTTACAGCTGAGTGCCTCAGGTCACGTAGCCAACCTGTGACTGGCAGAGCTACCAAGTCTACTATCTCCCAGATGCAGTCAAATTTATTAATTTTCTCATGTGGAAGCAGCCTACACTTAAAAGACAAGAAAGAGCAGTGAAAAATGATCCCTGGCTCCCACCACCTACCAGAAATGTCCACCATGTTTTGTCAATGGCCGATCCACCAAAAGTCTCCCTTATTTCCACCCTGCACTTCCTCGTTGGCTCATTCCTGTCTCCTCACCAGCAATTCCACCTTCCTTAGTTGTGCTGAGCATTAGATGAACCCTTTGTGTAACCAGAGGCAGAAATAATTAATGGGGGAAACAGTAGATATTTCTGAAATGGTAAGAAAATTTGTAAATCTGAAGTTATTTGTGAAAACTATAATCTGTAAATAGGTTACCAGCCAGCAGACCAAGTTCTATCTAAGCCACTTAAAAAGGGCCTGAACAAAAGGCTTTTAAAAGATAATAGGGCTGCATCTGAACATAGTGGTTTCACAGTGCACACATTCCTACACATAAACCCATGCACAGTAAGATAAGGAAAGGTTTTGCTCTCATGTTGACATAGGGGAGCAAAGGCGAGGAGTTCTGCTGATGTTCCTGCAGAGCCCAAACTTCTCCCAGGTCTGCTCTGCTCCTATGTGCAGCCTCACAGGCACAGGGGAAGCATTTCTGTACGCTCCACAAGGGCACAGAAAGCTATCAGATGTCCCCGGTAAAGTGAAGAGTGGTGTACATTAATCCATTCATTAAGGTCTACCATCTTTGCTGAAGCTGGTTTTATGGCATAGTTTCCATTTGAAGGAATTGGCTGTGATGCCTAGGGCTTTGAGCAACTTGGTACAGTAGGATTTTAGAGGGAAGGATTGCAACAGTAAGGGCTGGGTGAAGGGGAAGCACAAAACGTGCCCACCAAAAGAGGCTGGGAATATGGCTGTCCCCCTCCCCCTACTTTTCCCTTCTTCTATTTCGAAACAAACAGAACTGATTTTAATAGAGCTGACTTCAGAAAGGCAACAAGCACAGCAAACATGAAGTCTGAGTATTAGTCTGGAAATAAGACGAATAAATAGCCTTGGGAGAATGCTTGCCTGCTGTCTCTCCATCCACAGCCCCTTGCCTCTTTAGGGGATTATTATTCCACATACAGACTGGTTACTCAGTTGAAATTGTTTCCACTCCCTATCCCATATCCACCCCAGCCTCTGTGGCACTGCATTCCTCCGCCATGCCTCCACCCCACCTGCCTGATCCCCAGGGCTTACCCCAGCCCCGTCCTGAACCACATCCAGACCTGTCCTGGTGTCCCCATCACCCCCTACAGCCCACTATCCTTGGGATGGAAACCTTGGTCCCAGGCCATGCCGGAGCCACAGTCCACTCCAGTAGGACACCAGTGTGGACACCCAGGAACGTGGTAAGTCTTTGTTGAGGAATATACCTGCCCTGCTATGTGGACGCAGTCTGTGCCTGTTTTCTCTTGGCTGGGTACCTCTGAAGCCTTAGAGCCAGCTTGTGGGAAATATGAGATAACAGGAGCTTGGGTGGAATTTGTGCTGGCTGAATCCAGCTCATTTAATGTGTCCAAAGAAATTCTTATTTTTTTTCTAAAGAGATGCAGAAAACAAGGGTCTGATTCTCCATTGTTCTGCATGTTACTGTAGCAGAAATAGAAAATATCCTGACCAAGCCAAGAGCCGCTCAACACTTTTGGGAATAGAGAGGGGTAGAAGTTTTCTGCCGGATGCCTTATCCCTTTTTCCTGCCCTTTAGTGAAAGGAAAGGGTTTTACTGTGCACCTTACAGCTGGGTGTCCCACCTGTACCTCCTGCTCCCAGCTGGAGACTGATGTCTTCCCCCCTGCACAACCCTGACCCTCCTGTGAGCTGGCTCAGGGAATTAAACCAACCGAAGATTATTCACTTCTTCTGTGGGGTTACCTCCCTAAAACAGTTCACCACAAGCACACACAAGGAGTCCCAGGACTGATACGTTGTAGGAGCAATCCTATCACTTTATGTTTGAAAATGTTTGCCATGCAAATTAGTAGGCTGCAGGGCAGTCTCAGATCTGGGTGTGTGTCATAAAGTAATGTCAGCACTGAGGCACAGCCCAGCCCATTTCCCTCTTAAGGGTCCCCTTGACTCCTCTGAGAGGTTCATCCTGCTGAAGTGGCTGAGGGTTAGGCTGGAAGGCAGAGGAGAAAATAGGACAACAACCTTTAAGCCAGTGGCTTAAAAGCGTTCAGGCTTCTAAGTATTTTGGTAGTAGAAATACTTGCAAGCAGAGAACATCAGAGAGGAATTGTTCTGGAGAAATCAAGACTGAGGGTGAATTAGTGTCAGCAGTCACATCTTCAGATAGGATAAATCAGTGTATCCCCTCTGAATCCACTCATTTACCTCTGCAGGCACCTGGCCCTCAAAAAGGTTCGTGCAAAGAAAAAGGGAAGGCGGGTATGCTCTTTTTATAAACCTCGGCATCCTGCTTGAGAGTAAGAGATATCCCCATTAACTTCAAAGCCTGGCTTGTTCGTACCTTTCTTTGAGAGGAGAGATCCCCAAGGAAGCATCTTTATTCAGAAAGCACGAGAGACGTTCTCTACCCAGCGGCAAAGAGCGGTGGGCTGAGAACCAGGAAGCCAGCTTCCCCATTAATGCCAGCATCTATAATTAGGTGTGGCTGGGTCTTGCGCAGGAAGGGCTGGCAGCACAGTCCCTGGGGCATTTGAGAAGGGATTAGAAAAAGTTACCACAAATACAGCGTAATGAACAATCTCCTACCAGCCTCCAGGGGACCAAAGGGAGGTGGGGAGACTCAAACAAGTTGATGCCTAATAGGTCTTTTCCATCTCTGATTTCTGTGATGTGCTGTACACAAAGCAAGAAGCAGCAGCTAAAATCGATGCACAGCCAGAGCCAAGCGGAGAGGTTTTAATCAATCTCAGAAGCCGTTTATTGTGAGGATCCAACAAAGCAACGGAGATTATAACCATTACACATGAAACTGGAACATGGAAAGCAAAAAAGGAGCACTGAGCTCTTGCGTAGTGGGAGCTGGAACGTGCACCCGTTGCCTCTTTTTTGGACTTAATAGCAGCATAGCAAGGGTGAATAACTTGGGGAGGGGAGGGGAGAGAGGGAACGATTAAGTCCCAGTTACTGATCAATGCTGGATTTAGAATAGGAATGATTTTTTTGCCTCTTTAAGCTTGAGACGAAGAGGAGAGTTTAGCCCTTAAGGTGAATGATGTTTTCCATTGACCCATCTGGGTAAAACACCGAGGAGCCATAAGCAGATTGGACTTGTGGCTGGAAGGGCAGTCTGTGTGAGGGCCGGATGTTTGGGCCATTGCAGGAACGTCCCATACATCCATCTGGTCTGCAAAAATGAAGGGTTGGAAGGAGCTGGGCATTTCTTATCACCTGAGCAGATCTTTGAGAGAGTGGAAGTTCAAGACGTTTGCCAGTAGGTGGGAGCAAACATTGACTGCCCAGGACGCAGAGACGGGCTCTCAGGTCTCCGCATGCTCCTACCTGTGGAGGAAATACAGCTCTGAATCCAGATATGGGAGCTGATGCTGCTGTTGTTGTGTCATCCAGGCTAGATGCCCAGGCCTAACCACTTCTGAGCACCCAAGTTAAAACTGAATCTGACTTCACATTGGGCTAGTCTTTTTCTGACTGCCTCAACAGTGATGGCTTCCAGGCTCAAGCAAGAGCAGTGAGTGTGTTGTGTTAGCAGTGACTGCCTGAAGTAGCCCTGACACGTCACAGAATGTAACTGTACTTCATAAATGACGACTTTATAAAGTATCAGTGCTTCTCACAACATGACTTTCAAGTAGACGGTAATTAAGCTTCAGCAATTTCAGGAGCACAATAATTATCGTTAAACAATATTTGTGGGGGCTGTATAGGTAATAGGAGGAACCAGATAATCTAATAGACCTTTTCCATCTCCAATTTCTTTGATGTTCGGAATGCAAATACTAAGCACAGCAATCACTCCATAGAAATAGTAGAAAGTGCACATTGCAGCAAAATTTCAGAGCTACCCAGAAAAAGATGAGAGGAAAACAGAGTGGGTACTTCTCTGAGTAGGTGCTGCACTGACTTGCCTCCCTTCTCTGTCCCACCAGGAGATGCCCACGGTTCCTCCGCTCTTTCTGATTCCCCTTTATACCTGCCTTGTCACTCTTTCCTGTGAGGAAACTAAAGGGCTGTCTATTTGCTGCCAAACCCAGCCCAGAATTCTGGCTGCTGAAGAGGTTGCACAGGTAAAGGGGCACTCAGCATCTCTGCATGTTTGGCAAAGCCCAAAGTTTGGGTGCACCAGTGGTTCTGGAGTTTGTCCCAGCAGCTGGAAGCCCTCCCAGCAGAGTGGGAACCAAACCTTTTATCTGCTACAAAGCCACTTCTTCCAGAAAAAGACACCCATTGAGTTTCTGGGACCTTCTGTGGGAGATTTGCCTGGTTCAATTGGCCGTTGGCCTCCCAAACAGCAAAACCTCCCCTAATTGCTTTGATCAAAAAAAATCCCACTCAGCGAAAACCTCCCAGTTTCTCTGACCAGCATACTTACCAGACCTTGCACCAGGTGCCAGAAAGAAATTAACCCTTTCCTCTCTAAATTGTCCATATCCCCTTATATAATAAGGCAATGCTAGCAGCTCAGAAAAATAAAGAAAGGCCACATTGTCCCATTCAGCCCCTATAGTCACTTCAGCTGACTCCATCAGGACATGCAACTGCATATAGAGGACAGCAGAATATAGAGGACAGCAGAATATAGAGGACAGCAGTCTCCCAGGGCTGCTATATCTTGCCAGTAGTTGCATGGGCAGGGAAGGGGAAGGGAAGTGGTGGAGGATGGCTGTTGCGCTTGTCGTACCTATGCAACCAGACGGTCACAGCAGATGCAGCCAGCTTGGCTTTCTATTGCCAGAGACCAAAGTGGGTTCAAGGCCTTTTCACCGCCGCAGTACCCTCCCAGAAGTTAGCTGGCCCCAACAGCCGTCCCTTCATCTATTCCTACAAGCTGCTTTGCTGGAGCCAGGAGTTACCATATTATTGGTATCCAAGTGGTCTATTTTAAAAGTGATTGATTAAATGCCTGTGGGGCAGATCTGTCTCCGCGAGACTGTTTGTTTTCTGGTCTACTTTAAGACAGAACAGGAACTTAATGCTCTGTGCAGAAATTGGGTGGGAAAGCATGATCGAATCCCCTTTCATAAAATACTAGACAACACAGTGCAACAAGAGCCATTCTTCTGCTGCTCGTCAGCCGTGACCTTATTTGCGTCAGCACGTATGCATTTTCAATCCCCATTTTCATTCCAAAACTTTCTGCACCGCAGCTATGGGAAATGAACGGGCTGAACTAGCACCTGAGAAATGCAGAGAGGAGAAAACACAAACAAAACAAAACATTCATTAATCTCTCTTTAATATATCTTTCCCCCCACCCCCAAATGGGGAGATGATGGGGGCTGGCAAGGGGGAGGGAAGATCCCAGCAGAACAGCCTAACTATAAAAATACAACTGCAGTTGCTAAAAGCCCAATCTATTTTCAAATGATGTGCTCTAATGGAATGTTGCTGTACATCTTTTGATGAGACAGGAGTCTATTTAAAAAGACAGGCGCTTTCGAATGTGCTTTTAAACCCCGTCTGTCAATTAGAACAACATCAAGGGTTCAGTGGCTGGGAAAAAAGATGACAGTAATGAAAAGCTGGGAGGGCAGGAGAAGAAAAGAAAGATAAGACAAAAAAAAGTAGAAAAAGAAGACAGGAGGAAAAGAAAGAAAACAGGATTAAAAAAAAATAGGAGGGAAAAAAGGAAGTGTAAAGAGGGCAGAATAAGATTCATGAAACAAGATTGCACTCATTTGTCCTCAAAAGAATGTATTCATTTATGGTCCAGAAGGACGCTGAATTCAGACAAAACAGAAAATGCAATGCCTCTTAAAACCTGATTCCCCACATTACTCAGCTTCTCTTTCTAAATCAGTGGGAAGAAGATGGTGCTCAGCCTCTCCCTGGATGCAGGCCATGCTGGGAGCTCTCCCTGCAGCTCCACTAAGGATGCACACGAATGTAGGAAGATAGATAACTTAATCTTTGAGAGGCACTCACATACTAAGGTGTGGAGCACCATAGGGAAAAAGCCCATGAGGGAATTTATAACTGGTATTAAGAGCAGGAGTGAGAGAGCAGTCAGTAAGGCACTGAGCCACAAACTTAACACGGGAGAAAACGAAACATCGGACAGGGCGCTCTCGGGGAGGGCAGTACGTGACCGGTTCATGGGAGGTGATGCACAAAATAAAGGTGACCGTTTCAGCAGGGGCTACAGGGCATAGTGACCAAGGGCGGACATCTCTGAGTGTGAGAGTGCAGCTACTGCCATGCTAACAGCGCTTTTTAAATTGTTTTTAAGCATCCCATTTCCTTCTTTTAAGAAGAGGGAAATGTAAAAAGGAAATCTCATCATTTAGTACCATTTTGTCCCCTCCTCCCCTTTGCCTTAGGTCACTGGCTGACTGAAAGCCTTTTGCTCCAACAAACTGACCTCTGTCACTTGAACTAACGATGGAGATTGAGAGCAGTAACGAGTTGCTGAGGTCTGCCTGGGTAAGGACTGAAGGGAGATGACACATACACACTGCCTTTAACCCAGTGTACATTTTCCCCATCCTTGGCTGCCCCATGGCAGTATGATGGAGCCCATCCCACCTGGCATCTCATGGGGCCATGGCCAGCCTTGGTGGCTCATCCTCCTCCTCAAAGTGGGATGCTGCGAGCTGAGACCTCCCCAGGCTGACAAGGGTCTGGCTGAGCTGCGAGTGTTCAGCTTTCGCAAATGCAGCCACTCTGCTTGTGTTCAGTAGCAGACCCGAGGCATGATGGGGACCTTTGCAGTACAAATCATAGGTGGTTTTGGTTTGCTCTCTCGAGTTTAGGGCACAGACTCATCCTGACGTGCGATTCAAATGTCTAAATGCTCCCATAAATGTCTGTTGTAATGTCTCTATGCCTCAGTTCCCTCTTCTTTGAAAAACCCTGCCACATGAGGCCTTCTCGAGCTCAGCAGGAGCGACAAGGTGCTCAGACACTAACAGTGGAGTCTGTGTCCACATCTCACACAGAAAACACCCTGCTATCTCTTTCATATGTAACTGAGAGGATTGCTATCCTGCAAGAAAAATAGAGGTTTCTGCAGAATGAGCTGTGGTTTGCACCTTTTGTATTGCAAGAGAAGCACTTGTCAGTGAACGTTTCTGAACTCTCACTCGTACTGTTGTGATTTAGACACTTCTGTTTAATTAGTTTCTATGTATGTTTCTATACATTGGTTGTGGCCACTGCTGCAATGAGTCTTAAAGAGTCACAACTTCTAGGGTATCCAGGTCTTGGAGAAACTAAATAAATCCTCTGCCTCCCCCCTTTCCCTCTGTGGCTTGCACAATGGTTCATAAAAGCCAGGGCACTATTTCTCCAGGTTTAATTACAGACCTTCACTCAGGCTACAGCAGACCACAATCTCCCTACAGAAAGCTGTTGATAGCATTAATCCTATATAGTTATATACATTTCCAGCAGCTCACAGGCATCCCAGTCAGTACTGGTACTCGTTGTGCAAGGTGCTGTACCAAGATACAACAAAAGAGAGGACAGAGACTTGTAAAACCAGCGTCACAGGGAATCCTCCCTCCAGAGCAGATGAAACTTGATATACACACCTTAATGAGTAAAACTTCAGGTTTCATGTGTCTTTTCTCACAAGGCATTTGAAGAAAGGCCCTGTGGGTCCCCTGGGCAAACTGCCGTCTCCCTCGTGTGCTCTCCATCACGGCAATGTAATTACTTTAGCCTGCAGGGAGAGAGGTAATAAAAGAGGAATATGCTAACTTGAATTACTTTGCATTTTTGCAGGGTCAGCTGAAATATGGTACATTGTTACCTTTTCCGGCAACTTTCTTATATACCTTAGTCCTGTTTCTGCCCAAAATGGTCCTTGTTCACCATATGTCTCACCAAAAAAACACTTTGCAAGTATTAACCATGTTAAGAACAGGCATTCATTTGGTGTTAAATACTGAGGATGAGGTTTTCTAAGGCAGGCAAGGGAATCAGGAGTAAAAATGCCACCTGTGCCTAATTCCCTTAGGCCTAACTCCAGCAGTAATAAAAATATCCCAGGGAAAGAACTAACGGGAGAGCTGGCTGCTGAGGAAAGTTCATAGCCTCAGAAATACGAACCTTATATCAGACCTTAGCACCCAATGCCATTCTTTCAAGTTCACTGAAGGCAGCTCCAGCAGCCCTTATTTTCTGTGCTGCGTGTTGCCTTTTGGGATAAATGAGCGCAGCTCTGCTACGTAAAGGCCTGTATCCATTCGGTGTCTGCACGGCGGACAGGCCAGCATCCCCATCCCTTGGGGACCTGGCTCTTTGTCTCGGTGCAAAAGCAAGCTCCCCCTCCTCCGTGTCAGGGAGCAGCTCTAAGGGAGGACATGGGTTGTTGATTTTTCTTTTTCTTTAACAAGAATTAATTAATATCTGAAAAGCACTTCAGGATCCCAGAATGAAAGGAGCAAAACAAATGCAAAGTATTCTATTGTTTTATTATCTCTTCTATAGACTGGGATGAAGGCACCTTGCCATTCACATAATTACTTCCCTACAGCTGCAGCCTCTTAAGAAGTTAATATATGCTGCATCTCCACATCTAGGTATGGAGAAAAACTCAGACCCTCCCACCCATCACTTATGCTCCCCTTGGTCCCTCCTCCCTTGCTCTCTGTTGCATTAATAGCAGAGATGGCATTAAAGTAACTTTATCTCTTTGGTGCACGCATACACAAACTCATTGGCGGGTAGTGTTATGAGGCTTATTGCCGAGTGCGTAATGACTGCTTCTTTTTTGGATGAATGAATTTGGTGGTGACAGGTATGTAATTCATGGCTTTGTAAAAAGCTTTGAGAGGAAGTGTATGAAATGAACTATATAAATGTCAATACACTGCACACTTTAAAGCCTGTGGGTTGAGTCAGAGGGAGGGTAGATTTAAGGGGGGGATCATAAATAGCAGAAGAACAGCTGGTTTCTCTGGGTAACGATGACTGAAGATCTGAGCAGTGGCTGCTTAAACATACCCACTCTGCTGAGGCACTTACATGGCCCTCTTCGCTGGAGTATCTGAGTGCCTCATGGACTGTAATGGATTATTCTCCAAACAGGGGAGGATATTATCTCAGCTGTACAAGTGGGGAGCTTGTACACTACTGTAGCAGTTCTCATTTTGGGGATAGAGGCACCAACAGATTTGCAAACTTTCTCCAAGCTGCAGAAAGAATTAGTGGCAGAAATAAAACCCTAGGATCTTGATTCCCAGCTCACTGGTCCCGCTCATAGACTCACCTCCTCTTCATCTACTCTTATCAACCCTGCTTCTTGTAATCAGTATTCCAGTGGAATGGCTTCCGCTGCTCAGGTAAAAGCTGCCTTAACTTTTGTCTCAATGTACCAAGCATACGCAGAGCAGCTAATTAATATCCCTGGGCCTGATTGCAGGCAGACAAAAAACCTCCCCCCAAGATTCCAGTGATTTTAGGACTTTTTTTCCCTGACCCTGTGAGGCCCACCTGTGTGGGGAGGGATGCTAGTCACAGACTGGCGGGGAGTTGTACCAACTCCAAAGCTATAAGGACCGAGCTGAAACTGCTGTGTCCTGCAGTCCCAGAACAACATTGTAGCACACTCTGCTGGGGCAAGACTTTGCACCGGGATAACACGCTGCAAGGTTTATCCTTTCTTGGGGAACTCCAGGACATGTGCAAATATGGAACCATTTGTAGGTGTTCCCAGATCTTTTACAGTCTTGAAAGCTTGGAGCAACTTGGAGGATTGGGTCCTTAGTGATTCACACATACCCGGTCCTGACCCTTTTTAGATCCTCAGAGCTAAGGTCCTTAAGATATTTATTTTCTTCCCTGTAACTCAGATTTTCCCAGGAGTTCCACCTTCTTGTAATGGATGTGGTCAGCGCTGCTTATTGCAAGTAATGACTTGTGCAAGTCACCAGACCACTCTTGGATCAGAATCCTTGAGTGTTACTGACCTCCACTCCACAAGATAATACGACCATGATTTCTTCAGGCGGAGACCTCGCTCTTTGTCTAGGGAACTGAGAAATCAAGGAACACCACTAAGTGAGAAAGCATTTTGATAGCCAAAAGCTTGCCTCATCCTCAGTGAAAAGGGGCTAATTCTGTCTAGAGGAGGTCAAGAAGTTGGAGAGGGGGAACAGGGTATAATTTCAGCCACACCCAGTGAGGCAGTGACTCAACATTGGATCTTGAGAGCTTTGTTTGGTGAGAGATTGAAACTGAATGGTGACAATGTGACAGTCCCTGGTCTCACTTGAACCCTCTGATCTTAGCAGAACCTGAAAGCAGGGTTGAATGAAGGAAGTTAGTTTAACTGGAGAAAATGGATAACTGTTTTCTTCCTCTTCATTTTGTTACTCCTGGTCTGGCTACTGCAAGAGGAGGTAGACTAGGTAGATGTACCTCAACATTCACCCTCCAAGTATACCGAGTTCATGAAAGATGTTGCTTTAGAGAAGGAAAAGGCAGGAAAAGAAAGAGTGTGAAAAGAAAGGTTCTCTTGCTGAAGGTTGCCATTGTCCTCATCCTTCCTATTTAAAGAGAAGTTTCTCATTTCCTGTCATCACAGTCAGGTGGAATTCCAGACTGACTTCCAGTAATTTCAATTTATTTTAGAATAGAAAAAAATGATTTGCCTTCACAAGAAAATAAGTCCTGAGAAGTCCACTGTAGAAATACCATCAGCTCATGATTTCCAGCCCATGAACTATTTCTTGAATTGTTCTGTCAGCAGGTGGAGTCCACATACCCAAAGGATGCTCAGGGGAACTGCTTCTCTGCCTGACTCCGGCTCAGGTCTCTCACTGAATTTTGCAGTTGCTAGTGGCGAAAGTCACCTAGATTCCGATGAAAGCAATGACCCTGATAACTTCTGGTCAGGAATGAAGGAACCGAAGTAGCAGTTCTGCTTTCCATTTATTTTGTGAGTGTCTCCATGCCCAGTATGCAATCTGCCAGGTGCTCTCCCAGCTCCAACAGCTTCCAGGTTACACCATCACTCAGCTTATATCAAAGCACCTACGACAAGTGATTAGACAGACAATCCAGGATATGGTTAGACATACAGACAGATAACTGAGAATATACAGATCCTTATTTACAACCCATACCGTGTATCATTGCCTGCAATGTAGAGTCATCAGTCATTTCTAAGGGGTTTCTGCTGCCTATGCCAGGTATATGGAGTAGGTACAACTCATTCAAGGCCTTGCTGTGGTATACGGTGATGTAAACTGTGTATACTTGCAATGGTGACCAAACACTTGCAGAGAAATGTCCTGTCTTGCTAGGGGACATTCAGGGCCAGAGTTTGTAAATTCCTTTGTTAAACAGTGTGTGGTTTCTCAGTGAAGCCTCTCTCTAAATTCATGTAGTTTACTTATCAGCATTAGTATCACTTAAACCTGCCTCCCTGTGTTCCCCTCTTCCAGGCTTTAACCACAATGCTCAATGGTGAAACACTAACATGCAGGGTGTATTTGCAAAGCCGGAAAACTCATCTGAGAATCAAATACGCCAATGACCAAATGCCATCCTCCCCCTTATCTCAACCCAAAGACCCCTAGGGAACTGGCAGGCCCAAAACCACTGACCCGCTTGTAGCTTTCTAAAGCAATGACAGTATTTCTGGAGAAAGAGCTTTCCTCTGTCTGTGTTAGCTCAAAAGCACACGCATAGAATTGTTTTTTCCTCTGTGCACAAAATCGCAATTCTCAATGAGGTTTTGGAGATTAGATATGTTTAAAATCACTCAACAAATGGCAAAATAGAGCATAAAACAACAAAGGGCGCTCCTTTAAGTCTAGTTAGATAGTGGTTATTACAAAAAGAGATATTTTACCTTTCTTTAGTAACTTCCACTGCAAAGCATTCAGCAGGCTACTGCTAAGATTTTAAAAGCAATATGTTGGATTATATGCCTAATACCCTCTAATTTAAATGAAAAATAGAGATAGGTATTTAAATTTCCTACATATTCCATTTCTCTCTCTCCAGCACACACACACATGCAGGCCATCATAGGCACACAGAAATCCCTTTGGCCATATCGTGGTTTCGGGAAAGGGATCGCCAAGCTGGTTATCCACATAGCATAATGATCAAAACATCCTTGTCAACTGGAAGTGAACAGGAATGAGATCTCTAACTGGAAATGCAGGAAAAAATAGAGAAGACTGAATATTTTCTTTATAGGGTGAGGATAGAAGAGCTAACAACTATGCTCTGGAAAGGACTCCACAATTTCTTTGAGAGCTAAGATGTATGAGGCGTTCAGTCTTGCACCTCATCTCAGATACTTTCTACAGAGAAAGACTTGGCATCCTCCGTTTGGTTGGTCCTGCATCTCAGCCATGACCAGAATTTCTTATATTTGTGGATCATCCCACTGAGGGATTCCTCAAAGCCTGTCTCATAGTTCAGCCCACACTAATCCCACTTGTAAGTACATTGTGTATTGAGTGTGTTACAAAGAAGAAAGCTGCTGCATGAGGCATGGTATGTTGCAGATGAGGGCAAAGGGGCTGAAAATTGTAGGAAATTTAAAGCTGGTTCCAGTTCACAGTGATGTCAAACCACAGGAAATGAAAGCAGAAAGTGAAGATTTATGAAAAAAAAAATGGCAGGAATCATTACTATGTGTGCGGTATTGATTGAAGAAGATCGTGTTGCCCCCAAATCAAAATGGCTTTTACGTGTTTGGGCCCATCCTGACAAAAACACTTTCTTCTCTGTTGACGAGGCCATGTTGCCATGGAGATGCAGGGCTGGATGCTTGGCAAAAGCACGTTTCGATAAGGCAGGTCTAATAGATATATTTTCACAACATTCACAGTTCCTTTCTGCTCATTTTCTCCTGAGCAGACTCATCCACTCCTTCCATTTTGCCACTTGATGAAAAAATATCTTTTTAATCTTTTAATTTAGCTTAGATTTCCCTTCCTCCAGCACCAGAGCTTGGCAATTAAACTACTTATCTTTGATACTCCACACCAAGGCCAAGCACCTGCTTTTCATTATCAGGTTGGGTGACTTGTTTTCACCCTCCCTCCTCCACTTCTGAACTTCTTTGAGCTTGCGGTACATTATAGTTACTGTGATATAGGTAACATATACTTTCATGCTCATGGTAGTGAAATGAGTCCTAAGTTCAGCTCTTCTCTGAAGAGCTTGGGATCATACAGCATGATGTTAGCTGACCCATGTTCTGGAGCATCCAACAGAGAACCTTGTCTATAGCAAAATCATGGCTGCCAGTACAGTGCCATCTAGAGCAAAGGCAGAGTTTAGCCAGGTGTTCTTCATTCTGGAGGCCTTTAGTTTCTGTTCAATATAGGAAAATGTAAATTTCTTTTAAACTAGTACAAATGCAGGAGCAATTTCTCTGCATATGTATGCACACAAACACACACATTCCAATACACAGGTAAGTTATTTCACATCCATTTCTATTTGAATATCTTTTCACTGGTAATTTCCATCTGAGTACCTTTTGATCAGCCCATGGAACCTTTTTAAGTTTCCTTTTTAGAAATTGCCAACAATAATATACACTGGAAGGGATGTTCACTGACACATCCTGTTTAAGTGAACAGAATATTTTGAAACAATACCTTCAGTAACTGAATTGAAAAAATATATAGGCATGCCACAATTTTCATTTATGCCATGTGGCCCCTGCAACCAATTAAAATCAGTCAACCCTCTTGGGATTGGGAATACTCTTAACGAACTGCTCCCGAATAAAAGAGCAGACTGAGGAATATTTGCATCAGAAAATAAATTCAAACAACCAATTAACTGGAGAAGATCAACACTGTGAACATAGAAAATTCACAAGCAGAAGAAGAAACAAATTTCATCCAATAAATTATTTATCATGAATTATTTGCCCAGTTTTCTTCATATTGGGTTCCAGTTATTACTAATTATATATGGAGTCTTTTACCTAGTAGGTCAGACTTGGTCTGGAAGTGGAAAAAAGCCACTACCTCTTACTGGCTGGTTTTGAATAAGCCATGATTTGAAAGCAGCCTCTAGGAGTTGGTAATACAAAGCTTGCATCATAAGTGACTCTTATGAGCTCTCTTGTTCCAGCTGTCACTAACACAACCTGGTTCTGAATGGCGACAGTCATCAGACAGAGCATTTATCTTCCCCCCACCCCAGAGCAGGGTTGAGACATGCTGTTGGGTTAATATTTTGGAGGTTTCACTGATCAATGTCTTCAGTGAGAGTCCAAAGGACTGTAGACGCCATTGCTGTCAGTCAAACATAGTAAAAAAGTTGAGGTGTTTCTTTCTTCTTTTGTACACACTAGTGGTCTTGGAAAAAGAAAAGAAGAAACAAGATCGAGTATCCCAGGGTTCCTCATTTCTTTGACTTTGCCTCTCTCTGGGCTATATGTCACATAACGGGGCTTTGGATGTGGGCTGCGAGATGTGAGGCAAATCCAGTAAAGGAATAACCATCCAATAAGTAAACTATTTCATCTCCTCATGCTTCGATTTTGCCATCCACAAGACGCTGCTAATGATACTTCCTCTGCTCTAAGATCTTTGGATGAAGGGGATGTGTATGTAAAAAAAACTCCAGCATTAACTCTTTAAAAAGGCTAATCCTCTTTGTCTGCTTCAACTACAGAAGCATGCAAAGCTCAGTGTTAGATGTGATTCTGCAGTGCAGAGGAGCCATAATTAGGAACCACCAAAGGTGCAGTGACAAAGATAATTAGAAGCAGGGTATGGCTTTAGCAGGAGGAGAGACTGAGTAGGACCCTGTGGGTCAGAAAGGATCCCATGCATCCCATAGGATCCCATGGCTAAGAAAGCAGATGCCGAGGGAGAGGTGTGTCTACAGGATCATGGCTGGTGCAAAGGCAGTGGAGTGAGAGCAGTTAATCGCTTTGCACTGTATAAGAACTATAATAGATTAGGTAGCAGATGTAAAACACGCAGAAGAAAGTCCACATTACTCCTAGTTACTCTAGGTAAAGCATTGCCACAAGGTATGGGAAAGCCAAAGCTACAGACAAGCTCAGGTGTCATCAGATCAATTCAGAGAGGACAGGTCAATGCGTGGACATTACACTTGGCAGTCTGAATACAACCTATGCCTTGGGAAGCATGTGAACTACATCTACAAAGATATGCCAGGGAAGAAATACTCTATAATGTTTTGTTCCTATATCCTGATCAGATCTAGATTATCCCCAAGATATTGTTATCACAGGAGATGGAACTGGATTTTAATAGTATCTTTGACCAATCTACCAACTCTGAGGGAAACTGCTAGACTCCTGACAACATCCCTAGGCTGTCAAGTTTTGCTAGATTTGCAAGCACTGCTCACAGTATTTTCCCAAATACCAAAAGTTTGCACTCACATATATGTATTTGTTAACTCCTCTGGCAGGATGATGAAACAAGACTGAGAAGAAAGGTGTCCTGTTAATAGGTTATCTGCATATGCAGGTGGCCACGTACAGCCACTGACTGAACACATATTTTACTTTGATTACCTTACCGAGCTGATTAAAGGAAGGGAGTGAGGATGAAGGTAGGATAGGAGAAGGTCTGAGCACATTGATGCCTTCCTCGTAGTTTTTTGTTTGTGGAACTTTCACACGGTCACGCTTCGTTGCTAAAATGAGTCCCTGGAAGGTTTATTCATTTTGCTGCTTATTGTTTTTTCTAACAGGTGCGATCGCTATAATTAGGTCTGTATAACGGCATTTTCTTGTAACTTGAATTCCTTCTGTCTCTTTCAGATGCTCCTGGCTATAGCACTACAGTAGCTGAACGAGTGAAACTGAATTGTCCTCCTTCCCTCCTTTTTCTTCATTCATCCTTATTAAACCAGAGAAAAACATAGCCTCTGCCTCACTCAGATCATTAGCCCCTGGTCTTTGTCTAGCCCAACAAAAGATGTCACAAAACACCCTCCTACATCTCCGAGACGTGCACCTCTCTGGAAAATATAGCACAGAATAATAGCGGGGATGCGTGCAAGTACAGGAGCAGATCTGCAGTGGTGTAAGATGATAAGGTGAAGAGCAGTGCTGTCCCAGAGAGATTCGCTTTGCAGCAGGGGCTGAAGGGAGGGCGCTGGATAGCTACGCTGTCGCCTCTCTGAGTTATAGCATGGCCAAAGGGAGTACGGGAGCACTGCGTCCGTTGGCCTCTTCTGGGAGCTGCAGGAGTGGGAGTACCAAGCACAGTATTGCAGGAGCAGTGTCGTAGGAGAGATTGATATTGAATGGTTGAATGGGTGTTTACTACATCTTTCCCTGATTTAGAGGGTGTATTTCTTTCCTTACCGTTTAATGCTTACACATATATAATTCAACAGACGAGCAGTGTGAAAATAGGCAGGCCCCAGTTCAAATGTCTGGGAATATGCGATGCATCCAGTTTAACCAGCAAAAAGCTAACCTCCTTGGAGGCCCCAAAAAAACAATCTTTCCATCTCAAAAAACAGTAAGTTTGCCTAGAAAACAAGGGAAAACACTGCTCTGTTGGCACTATTCAGAAGTGGGATATTTTCCCTGTCATTTTCTTGTCTCATTATATGATGTGCCAAAAATGTAAATTCAAACAGTGCTTTGGAGCAGGGTCTTTCCGGGAATGACGAGGTTGCGTTTTGGCAGCAGCCTCAAGGTCTGATCAGTTTGAGGCTACAAGGAACGACAACGCACTGAGAAAATGAGGCTCTCAGGATAACAACTGGGGGGGTATGTACTGCTTTCAGTCAATCAAGCCCAAACTCAGCCACAGGGTAATCAAGCTCAATTCAGCCGACTTCTGCATTATTATTGTTATTATTTATCACTTGAATTACTGGAGCACCTTGAGGAGGCAACTAAAATGAAAGCAGAGAGCGCTGGTGCTGTACAAAGATATAATGAGAGAGCGTGGCCATCTGCGTGAGCACACAGCCTGCAGGGACGAGGCTGGTGGCAAGCAAGAGAGAAATGGGGTTGCAATTACATATCGCTGGGGTTAGTCTGATAGTCCTGTGGGAAGGACCTTGCTCCCTGACTTCAAGCAGGCTGCTAAGCATCTGGCAAGCTGGAGGCTCCCTTCATAGCTGCCAGAGACAGAGATGGCAAGGCAAAGCAGGATCCCAGTGCAGCGCTACATACTCACTGGGGGGCAGCATGGGGACACCATCCTCCTACAGGGCAGGGCTGAAGTAAGTACAGCACAGAGATACCACCATCCCAAAGCTCAAGCTGAACTGCTAGCCTTGATAGCCAGCTATGCATGCACCCTGTTCTTTCCATCCCGTGTCCTACACATCCCTATCACGGGCTCCACTAGCCCTTCAGGGCCTTCATCTTTCCCACTCTTCCTCACATGTGGACTTTCACATCCCACAAAAGTTGTTGAACACGATGTGCTTCAACTAGCCCTTCTCTCAGCATCTGCCATTCTCTGTAATAAAGTAGAGACATCCCTTGGCATGTCAGCTGGGGCTTGCCCAGCTGAGGCAGGAGTCATCCTTTCCCTTCCCTCTGGTTTGCTGTTGAGCTCACACAGACCATCATCTGTAAGTAATATGCCAGACATGTTTCTTTTTTCATTAAAAAAAAAGTAATTTATTTTCTAATTACAAAAGAATATAGGATTTAAAAAAAAAAGAAAAGAAAAGAAATTATGACTACCAGATGGCGAATCACCATTTAGCAGGAGCAGGCAAAAAGAGGACTCAGTCAATCACAGGGTAAGTGATAAGACACCAGAGTGAACTACCGAAAAGAAAGGCAGCTCATTACACAATGCACTAAATTATTCTTACTGGGACTTCTCCTCCTTCTTTCCCTTCTATTTTTTATTCCGAGCCATAAAGCAAGTAATTCTACTGAGACCCTCTTTTAAATGATTAACATTTCCATTTTAACTTTTGTTTTTGATTGTGTCCCTGCCATTAATCTTTCTGTCTTTTTCTGCACCCTGCTATTCACCTCATCTTCTGACTTTCTGATTCACTCGTCCTGTCTCACGCACCCACAAAAACAGCCACAACTTCTGCTGCTGGGGGGAGCTGCAGCAGGAGTAGGCCAAAGTCACGGGGGTCCACCTGGCAGCGACATCGTCCAAGACCCCGGCAGCATCGAGGCCCATTGGCAGAGGCACCATCTCTCCAAAGAGACATCTAGCTGAGATCAGCTTTCTGCACATGTTTGGATGGATGTTCAGGAGCAATTTAAAAATCCCAGGTGAAGAGATAATCCTGAGATAAGTATGGCCAGCAATCCCTGTTTGACTGAGACGGGAGCTGATAACATCTATGGCTGGCTGAGAGCTATTTTGGGCTCTATTCCTTTCTGCTGAGCAGCTAATTCATCACTTGTACGGTTTCAGACAGCACAGTGTCCTCAGCCAGCACCACAACAGCATCTGTCTATACTGTTCCCCATTCGACTGCTTGAGGAGGCTGGGTTCAAAGCACACCTCTTGCTGGGAAGACACTGGAGAAAAGATTTTAAGCTAAAATGGACCACTGCCCATTTCTTGAGGAAGCTGAAGGGGGTTTTGCACATATTTGGGTAAATCAGAAAATAGAGGCAGCATTAATTTCTCACTGATGGTACTTGTTTTGCCATCAGTCCCGAAAGACTTGCAGGTTCCTGGCCTACGAACAAGGACACCTGCGTTCCCATCATGCTGCTGACCCTGACTTGCTCTGAGATGTTCCCAAAACCTCCTCCTACCTCAGTTTCCATCTGTTATCAAAAAGACAAATATTGTTGCCTTCCTTTGTAAAGTTCCCTGTGGAACACAGCTAAAATAGAGTTAGAGCTTAGATTTTTGCAGCTGTTCTCTTCCTCCACTTTGTAGAGGAAACCTATACTTATTTAGCAGGGAGCAGAGAGTGGGGTAATGTCTGACCCACAGGCACCTGTAAGAGAAATCAGTAGCCCCATGTTTCCCTGTGGAGGTGGCAAACTGAAGCTAAGGGTGTTTCTAGAACATCAAACCCTTCCAAAGGATATTTTCTTGCCCTGTTGGCATTTATAGCTTATTGATGTGTTTTAGGAATATTAAGTAAAATACAGATAGTCTAGCATTTTATTACTTGTATTTCTCTGGTCTTTATGACTGAATGGAACATGACTTTGCTAATGAACAAGTCTGAAATGAATGCATTTGTAGCACTAACTGAAATGAACCCAAGGTCTTGCTTTTGAAAAGGAGTAAAACTTCCGGCACTCTCAACGTAGCCTGCTTTCTGAATTTAACCCCTGCCCACTGTTTTTCACTGCAATAAGAGCTACAGCTGCTCTGGGGCACAGCAGAGCAAGGCAGTCTCTATAGGAACCAAGGACTCACGGTGTAGGATCCTGGGGAAAGGGCTTGGTGTTACTCCCCTCTTTGCCTATAAAAGTAGCTCAATAGCAATGGCAAAAGTATTTGCTGAAAGGGGTTGAAGAGAGACAGGGAAATGATCAGGGAGTGCTCGTTTCTAGCCAAGACTCTTCATAGTGTTATAGGCTGCATATATCCATGAGAAGTCTAGGGATTGTATTTTGTAGCTTTGACTTTGCTAGAAACTATTGAGGCAAAAGAAGTGGTTTCAGTCAATATATAAAGTACTTTTAACAAAATAGGAGTTTCAGCTTTTGGCAGCAAGGGACACTGTTTAATTGTAGCAGCTTACAAAAGTGGATACTTGCTTGTCAATAAAAATCAAATCTTGCACTTGAAGTGAAAACAAATTAAAATTAATTAATCAGTAGAAAACACTTCATTTGAACTGGGAAAAGCAGATGCAACTAGCAAGTCTAGGTGGACAAACAAGATAATCAAATCAATACCCACACTTTTCTTTCTGGCTTACAGCCGCAGGCTACAAAGTGAGAATAGGCATGTGGATCCACTTCACTTCTATTAGCTATCAGCTGGTTCTGTAATTAAGTGGAATTCAGACCTGTTTGGGGAGTTATTGCCCTGTCTCTGGCTGGATCTTTCTGTGTAAGGGGGCAGCCTGTCCATGCTGCTGCTTTCCTATGTCCTTCTCCTACTACTCCTCTTGCTTCTGCTATGAATATCATTCTTTCTATCTAAACCAGAGCTTGCTGTGAAATGGAGCTTGTAGGAGAGTGCTAGGTACTCAAGAGATCAACCCAGCCTATTGCTGTAATCCCTAATCAGTGCTGCTGTCAACAGGAATTGCTGTAAACGAGTAGGGCCAGGCATGTGCCTTAGTTAATAATGCTCTAATTGAAACTCGCTTATAGTGCCCAGACACAGGGAGAAGGATGGAGAAAGCTTTTACTACTTTTGAGTTTTTAGCTGTTTAAAAGTGCTGCTTAGATTTTGTAGATGATAGTTGTCTCGCTCACATGCAAGACTGAATCGTGTCCTCTCTGGGAACAACCCCTGCGCCATTGGGGTTCTTGGCCTCTAGGGGTACTCCCATAGCTACAAAAAGTACCTTAAAAATATCTAGGAACAGAGCAGTATCCTGGCCACAGCAGCACATCTGGTCCTGAGGGCTGGAAGCGCTGCTAGTTTTAACCAGGTAAAGATGCCCTGTGAAATCTGGGTTCTAATACTTGAAAACCTGACATCAGGGAGGTTGGGAGTTCTTCTGGGTCTACCAGAGAACCCCTCCACAGAAAAGAGCCGATCCTTTTATTTTTTAAATTAAGTTTTTAATTATTATTTGTTATTCGCTCTCTGCAAGAAGAAACTAGTTTGGTCCTGGTTCTGGCTAGACACTGAGGAGAAAGGTTCATAAATATTCTTTCAAAACTATTGCAAATTAATTCCAGTGCAATTCTTTGTGGTTTTGCTTGCAATGGCTTATAAGCCAAATAAGTATCTTAGAAATTAACTGAAAGAGAATTTGTTTCTGTCTAGCAAAAAACAGACAAATCACAGGCAGAACAGAAACAGTTCTTCCTAGCGTATATCTCATTGCTAGAGAATGTGTAGTTCTCTATTCTCCACGCCTTTTTCTGTCCTCTTTCTTAATTTTGCCTCTTATTAGTTACACTTCAAGCTTTTTGTTTAGGTAACAGAAACATGTATTTCACCTGCAGCACTTTCTTATTCCTGAGATGAATGTGGGCCTGTTTTAGAGGCTGGAAAAAATCATTACTGTGAGATTCAGGGTCTGTTTGCTATTCCAGAAGCTTATGAAAGAAGAGAAGCTGAGTCCTGATGATCAAGATTGTGTGTGTGTGTTTGCATGCACACCTTAATGTGCATCTCAGTGGCGCTGTTCCTTCCTTCCTCCCCCTTCCTCCACCCGAGGTCTAATTAAAACAAGAATGCACCAGGCTGCCTTTTGCTCTGTTTCATCTCCTGATATTTTTATGTTAAATCCGCCAAGGAAATCTCCTGAAGGCTTTGAAGTCTTGGGGTGTGTGAATAAAGATGTCACAATGGTAGACACAGGGCTTCTTAATGAGGACAGAAGGTTTGATGTCGGAACACTTCAGTGCCCAAAGGAAAGAGATGCTCTCCAACAAGCTCGCTCGCTCTCTCCCTCTCTTTTTTTTGTTTTCGTGCTGCAAGGGCCTACTTTTTATTTTTCTTCCTCGTCTGTATATTTTTTTCTCTCCCTATCCAAAAAGGAGGAAGGGCGCAAATGAGAGGAAACGTAGGGGAAATGCACTTTTAAAAATCCCAGCATTGTTCATACCACAATTTCTTTATGGTACTTCATCTTGGTACCATCTCAGATGTCAGCCCCATCCAGCGTCCAGAGTTTCAGCTTGAAAGAATCCCCATGAAGTCAAAGGTTAATTTAATGTAAGTGAGATGAACATCCGGTCCCTAGAATACATAATATGTGATCACAAGCCTGATCAGCGACCACAGCTCCAAACACTCCTTGAGACCTTAACTCAGTTCTGTCTGGGCCACATCTGCTTTGGGTTTGCTTCCTGGACCCTTATCCCTATTGCTTTTCCCCATTGCCTCTGACGAGTGAGCCTGAAAAATCATAGGGCAAATAAAAGACAGAGAAACTTATTTCATCTGATCATTCTCACAGCCTGTGTGAACCAGCTGAATAACAGGATACCATTAAGGCAGGGCTGGGCATCCTCTTGGGGATGTCAGCTTTATGGCAGAGAAAATTTCCAAGTATCATGGGAAGAGGCACTTCCTAGACATGGGAAATGCCTGTTATAGCCAGGTATCCCCTTCCCTTTTGAGTGTACTATCCTCTAAGGGGCACTGAGTTGTTGTTCTGTTGCTAACCTCCAGGTGGGATCCAGTTCACATGATGACCTGTCACTCCTAAGCAAAGCCCCACTCTCAAATTTCACATCCCTCCTTTGAGAACTGTCCTTGAATGTGGCCACAACATCCTGGACGAGGACTATTTTGGCTTGCTACCCATTCCTCTCCCTGCATACAGGGTTTCATGATGGGCTCACCCCAGTGAGGACCATTTGGGAACCTGCTTTCTCCTCTCATCGTTTCTCTGCAGGATTTTAAATCTCCCTCATTTTTACAGTCTCTGAGCATCTTCCCACTCTAGTCAGCACACTTCAGTGCAGAAGTCTACCATATGTGACACAGTCCTCTTGGGGGAGGGCAGCATAGGTGGCAGAGTGTATTGTTTTGGTGCTGTCTATGTACGTACACTCTTCTGAGTTTAATAGCAGAGAAAGCAAGGTTGAAAGAACATGCTTCTGCTTGGAGCGTGAGATGATGAGGTTTAATAATTGTTAATGGTTTCTGATTGTTAATGGAGATGATTTCATCATCAGGGAACAGCTCTTGAGCAATTCTGCAGTACTGAGTGCACTGCAAGGTGCATGGGTTACCCGTGGGAGCAATCTGCCTCCTCCAGGTTCAGGCTCTTGCTTTGATACCCTGGACCTACGCCAGTGAGCATCTTGAACATAAGGACTGACACCTTGAATCCTCAATGACTCTAAAGTTCATGTCTATGTGAAAGGCTGGGAGGAGTACTTTCCTTTTTGTACTGGAGAAAGGAAAGCTTGGGGCAATGCTCTAAATCCGACACAGTGGCTCCAGAAGCCAATTTAGCTCCTGAGGATCAAGTCTGTATACTTTTTCATTCAGCTCAAGCATAGCTGGAGTTTTCACTGCAAACCTCAGAATTTCAAGCTCAGCATGAGTCAGTCCTGAAGTGCTGAAGTATTTAAGGTTTTTTTCATTCAGGAGTTGGATTTATCGACACCAAATAAGCTGTATCCTTTCTCATCTAAGAAAACCCTGATATTTGGAGTTGGTAGTGGTGATGATGATGATTGTTTGAAATTAAGCTTTGCCTTGTCTGACCACATCTGCTCAGTTCCATCCTTGCCAAATAAGACACCTTCCTTCCTCTTCAGTATTCCTCCACAAAACCTATTGCCTTCCAGCCCCCTTGGGACTTGTTAATACATTTCAGTAGGGACATGGGAGTACACTCACCTCTTCTGTTTGTACTTTCATTTAATTGTCGAGGCCTATAATCTGGCAGTCCCACTGCTGTGAGGTGGCTGGAAGAAAGGAGGTGATTTGGAAGAACTGACTCAGGGAGTAATGGGACCAGGCATAGCAACTGGGCTGGAGGTCCCAGACTGCAAAACATCTGTGCAGGTGCAGGGTGCATGGTCCCATAGCGAGGGGAAAGTGGACAAGGACTAGTGGACTCTGTGTGCTTTGGCTTGCTACCTGTGCTCTCCCTTGGTTCACAGCTTCATGCAAGGGGAACATGGGTAGTGAGCCCTTTCTGTCATTCTTGAGGAAAATCTTTTTTTTTTTCCCCTTCTTTTAATAAAATAAAGTACATAGACCCATGTGATTTACTTTAAGGATATATATTCCACAGATGAGTGGAGGCTGATGCTGGAAAATATAGGAGCACAAGAGCTGAGCTCTGGCCCTTGTGTGTACAGAGCAAGCCTGCTGCAGCAGTCAAAGGTGCCCACCAATCTCCTGCCAGAGGATGCTCGCTCCGAGGCAGAGGTCTGGACAAGGTGTTTCTGCCTAAATGTTATCCTCTCCGTTCCCCAGACAGTGATTTACCGTCAGCCCTCCTCATTGACAGTAGAAGTTAACACAACAGCAGTGAGTGGTTATTTCAGGCAGAGGAGCAAGCAGACAGCTGGGTTGGTAACCTGTTAAGGCAAGACTTGCCAGAGGCTGCCTGTCAAAGCAAAGCCCCTCTCTGCCTGTCGAGCTCAACACTTCCGTGTTACGATCTGGCCTCAGACTGCAGCTCTGAGTTTGCTGTGCTTAGGACCGTACGAATTCAGCAAGGACAGACAACCAAGTTATTTGCTTGAGGGCTGACAATTTTTAAGTGAGTGTTAAGTAATACGATGTGTGTACACTAAGAGCTTGCCCAGTGACTGCTGTGTAGTTTTACCTACCTTCGCAAACTGAAGTGTCCCTTTGCAAACTGAAGTGCCACAAAAGCCTGTTCTGTTAACCCAGCAAAAGCCTGGGGAAGTACCAGGCCAAATATCAGTTTCCCAGAGATCACCAACCTGGTCTCCAGATCCAGTCATCCTTGGAATCAGAGAGCAGTTGTTTAAGCCGCCCAGATCCCTACCACTGCTCTAATGAATTCACTGCTTCCGTCCGATACAGTGTTGAGTCCTGCTCAGGTTTAAGGTCACCTCCTCTCCCAGGCTGTGTGAAGCCATCTGTTTTTTGTGTCACTGACCTTTGTCAGTCCACACTAATTCACAGAGGCTGATGAAAGAGCTCAGAACTTGCTTTGTGCAGAGCCATGAGTCACTGCTGGGGAGCTAGATGGGTAATGAAAAAGCTGTTCAGTTTATTTTTGATTTCCAGGTCTTCATGAATAAATTCCTGCTCAGATCCAATCAGAACGTTGCCTGTAAAATTCCCTTCCTGTTACTCCAATCCTGTTTGTCTGAATCTCTGAATTCTGCAGTACTGCCAGCCAGTACACTACCAAGACCTCTCACAGACCCAGTTACCAGCTCTGGTTTGTGGTTTTATGTTATTGACTCCACCCCAGCATGCCAGCCTTCTTCCTTTGCTTGCCCACTTGTACCTAAACACCTTGGCATCTTTTCCAAAGCCACCTCATGTACAGGCAGCCTCCTGCCCCATCTTGTAGTGAATCTGTGCAGTTCAGTGTCTCCAGTAGATGCCTGCTGGAATCTAAACCAAAACTTTAGCAATATACATAGCTGTCTTGCACAGTCTGAGCTATAGCCAGACCTGTCAGCGACTGCTGGAGCAAGTCTGCCGATACAAAGCACCGACAGCTTATGAAAATGATTGATTGACACTAATTGGAGAGGTTTCTGCGGGCATCCCTCTGTCACTAAAGCCTCTGGAAGGAAAGGTCTGTGTCCGGCAGTGCTGGTAGGACGGAGATCAGGACAGACTGCCGGCAGAGGGAGCTTCCTGCTGCACATGGCACGGCCTGCGCTGCGTCTTATAGGGGGGTGCTGGGCAGGGAGGGAGTACGTGCCTTGTACACCACTTAGCCTTTCTTTCGCCTGGAGCCCTGGGTCGCCACAGTAACACAAATGCCATCAGACCGCTTCAATTCGATTTGCTGAACTTCAAGGGGTCCTTTGGCATTCACAAAAAACATGGAGTTTCTCCAATTCATTCTGGAAAGTATTTTCTTCCTTTTGTTGGTTGTGTGATTGTTCGGTTTACTCTGCTATTTTAAAAGGTCTGTCAGGCAGCCACAGAGGAAAAAGATTTCCACGTGACCAGTCGTGTGCCACGCAGAAAGAATAGCAAACAGTCGTACTAAGCAGTCTGCCAGCTCTCTGTAGTGGGGAAGTTAACTGTTTGAGCTAGTCTCTCCATCCTAGTGAATAGCACCCCGAGGGATAAGGGATGCTTTTTAAATGAAAGACTCCCCTTCAGTGGACTTTCAGTTTGGGAGATTCCATTTGGCATGTTCCTGTCAGAGCATGCTCTTGCTGAGCCCTGAAAGGTTATACCGGTGAGAGATGGGAGAGATGCTTCTCTTGTCCGGATCTACAGAGCCACGTGATTGCAATGCATCCCTCTGAATGAAGGGAGAAAGCTGTCAAAAATTCTGATGGGTGGTCAAAGGTCAGGGTCCCCCAGGGGAATGACTGATGACCTCTGCTGTTGGAGCAGACATAAATGCAAGCAGCCTTCGTTACATCATTTATAATTAATCACCACAATTGACATGAACCTAAATAATAGGAAAGGGTTTAAATGAAGTGGGGAAGGCCAAGTTATTCAGGACTGACCATTCCGTTGCCTCCCTTTTTCTTTGTCTCTCTGTAACTAAATAACTAAGGAAGATAGCCCAGGCCAATGAATGCAATATCCCATGTTCTTGCCCCTGCTATAGTTGATGGTATTGTCATCTTTGCCTAAGTAAGGACAGGCTACTGAGCTAGCATTTGTGGATTTTGTCTCAGTTTACTTCCCAAATTGAATGACTGCAGGAGAAGGGCTGCGGTCTTATCTCAAAGAATCTCATTATGCCCAGTGCACACATGTCAGGAGATGGAACATTTACGTTACCTGCATGTAAAAGCCCTTCACTGCCTCTAATGCTCCTCTGTGCATTTCTAATGTTAGAGTTGCATGTATAATTTCTGCCACCTGCAGTGGGGACACCAAGGAGATCATGCAGCTCAGATTGCATGTGAACAGACATTCAGATCTCAGGCCAAAGCACATCAGCTAAGAGAGCTGAGATGCACCTTTGCTTAGATCTCTCTTGTCTTTGTGGTGTCTTTGAAAACAGATGATCTGATTAATATATTTCAAAGTCTGGTAAAAGCCAGAGCAGTGCCACTTGCATGCGTAGAACTGAGTGTAGCTGAAGCCAGTTGTATCCTCTCTATGACTGAAAGCTTTCAAAACAGTTGCAGACTTGCGAGCAGTGAGAATGTGTCTCTGAGGAGTATTTCAACGGTCGCAGGTTGTCCAGGGTCCTTTGGTATTGCCATCAGCTGGGAAACAATATGCAACAGCAGGTCTGTGTGAGGTGGGGGAAACACTACTGATGCATATGCATATCTGGGCTATTTCCCTAACAGACGAATATCTATGTACAAGGGTTGCCCCATCTTCAGACTACTGTAAGCTACGCATCCTGACTGTAGAGAGCAATGATGAGATCAGGCAAGCTGGCAAAAAGGGCGTGTGTTCAGCAAAATCAGACACCCCCCTTTTCCTATAGAAATTAAAGCCATACAAAGTATCTACAGTAGAACTGTGAGCCAGACCAGCTGTGTCTGGTTAATTAACTCAAAGCTCAGATGAGGTTTGTTCAGAGAATTAGGGTGGGAGGGGTGAGTCAAATGAGGTTTTCACCAGAGTTAGAAAAAATTTGTAGCACTGTAGAATTCTGACCGAGCATTTCCGCAAAGCTCTCCCGGGTGTAACACAAGGAGGCCTGGGCATGACTTAACCTCTGAGGTGACCTCAAAGCAAACATCATCCTGACGTTTGCACCTGTGTGAGGGAAAAACGAAGAGTGCTCACAAAGGAAAACCAACACACATCAGTCAGCTGCAGCAAGTGCCATAATGAATGTGACTAATGTCGAAGAGGACAGCATGGCCATAAAACACCTGTTTAGGATTGCTCTGGATTGCATTGCTAATAGTGCCTTAGTTTCCTGGCCTGGAAATACTCTTCAAAACCAAATGCACTCTGCATTGCTTGCAGTGTGTGTGTTTTCTTCCACTCAGCATGACTAGTGAAATGGGAAGGCTGGTTTCCTATTTCTTATCTTGGCTCTGTTTTGCAGTTGTCATGTAAGAGGCTGACCCAGCTGAAATCTGTGCTTTTTGGCTCTGTAGAGAGAACTGCAAGTCTTCTTTTTGTTGTTGTTATTGCTTTTTCAGGAGCAGAATACTTTAAATGTCTTTGGTTCTTTAAAACCTCACTAAGGACAGAAGTGATCAGCAGGGAACTATGAAGTTTCAAGCAGCAGTACTTCTTGGAGAATGCCCTGCTTGTGGGAGTCAGTTATTCCCCTGGCACCCAGAACAAGACTTTGATTGGCTTCCATAAGGTAAATACACATGTTGCCAGATCCTGATCTCAATTATATCTATATAAACTTGATTATATCTATATAAAGTACCATTGGCTGCAATGACAGTGCAGGCTGTGAGCCAGATGCTGTATATTATTCCTGGTAGTTCCTGCTTCCAATGCAGTGAGCAACTTCTGCTTCAAAACCCTGCCCTTTCTCTCCCTTTTTCTCCCTTTCTGGCAGCCTATGTAAATGAATCTAGGAAGTTTTTGGCTAAGTCTTTTTATTTGTTTTTCTCTAACCTTACTGCAACTTCTCAAAGCCTGATTTGGACTTCCTACATTGCACTGTCACTTTCCTAAATCTAATAGTGGGCTGCTTATTTTAGCATGTCTGTTGCTTGGCCTTCTTTCTCTCCAAGAATGAAGTAAGCAATAACCCCTCTCTCTCCCCCTCTGGTGAGCAGAGCTTCTGATGACTAGCCTAGAATTAATCATAGGGTTAACCAAGTCATGAAAAAATATTCTGGGGAAATGCAAACAACTTCTCGCTTGGTTGGGCCAAGAAATATTTCTTTTCTAAATTCAGTGTCATGGGGCAGCCAAACAGATCTCTCTCTCACTGCTGCTCTCTTCTGCTGTAGGTCAACTACACAATGTGCTGCTTCTTCCTTGCAACTTTGGGCCATAGCATAGAGTTTAATTTGCTCTGGCCCTTTCTGAAAGTCAGCTCAGTTTTACCTTTGCTCTGGCAACGGGTTAGCAGAACCCCCTTGCTGGTTGGCAAGACCCAACACATTTCTGCCCTTGCTGTGGCATGTTAGCTACAGCCTTGATTGCTTGCTCATCCTTTGGAAGAGGCAGAAGGCAATCTCTTTCTGCACTGTCCCTATTTCAGTGATGATCAGTACAGTAATGGACTAGAGGTAACCTGCCTCTTTGCAGCTGGGGATGTTCTGGCAGCTTCTGATCCACCCTGTGTTAGCACTGATGGCTGTAATTTGTACCTGCCAGTTTGTCTTTGCCTACCCAACCTACCATAGGAGGGAAAGCTGTGACAGAATGGCTATAAGAACTGAGGGGATGGAAGAATGCATGCAACGTGCATGTACAGACCCACCAAAATTATCTCAGTAAGGAGCAAATGATACCTTCCACTGTGCCCCTCTTTCTCAGAAGAGTTTACTGAGGCTTGAGGCTATTTACCAGTTCCACTGACGCCTCTAGTCCTCTATTTGAGATCCCCTATCTCTTTCCTGAGGGGTTCCCATTAGGAAGGTTGAGGTACCCTGTAAAAACTGGTCCTAGACAAAATTTGACAGAGGCATCCCCTGCTGTCCACCTTTGTCCTCTGAGGTCTGTTTATCGGCTTCCTACTTTTCACCTATAGCAGGGCTATTCTTCTGACTTCTCCTGATTTGATCTGATTCCTGTTTGTCCTCCTTCCTCCCAGCCTTTGTCCATGACTGCTCCTATCCTTGGGGAGGAGCAGCGCTGGTCCCTTCTTAGCTGGGCAGCCTTCAAGGCTTTCTGTAAGTTTCAGGAATGACTTTCGAAGTTGTTACTTATTCCCTAAATCAGGTCATGCTATATTCAAGAGGGTAACATTGTCTGTTGGTTTTCACAGCCAGCATCTGCTTTTTGCTTAAGGTCCCTGTACAGTGAAGAAGCCTTGATGGGTGTGTATGTGGCACTCAAGTAAATGATCCGGTGCCTTCGTGCCTGTCACTACCTCTAAGGTCACTTCTTGCTTCTACAATCCATTACGTTAACAGTGGGAGCAGCCATGCTGAACACACTAGCTCTAGATTCAGAGCCATGGATACCTTCTTTACACCTTCAGAAGAAGCAAGATGTATCGGATGAGGGGAAGTTCACAAATCTCCTAAAATCTAGGTTTTATGAGGTGGGTAAGCAGCATTCGATGTTGCACCATTTAACACGAGACGCTATAGCAAAGGAGCACTTAGGAGTACTTACAGAAGCAATGAACCAATCTCAAAGGAAGGAGGAGAAGGTATCCTGTTGCAGCCTTACAGCTGCCTTTTGGCCAATATCCATAAGCATCACTGGAAGGATGGGTGATCTCAGGGCTTTAAGCGAGGGGTATGTAGAGGGTAAGAAAAAGTTAAAGGGGTAGTAACAACACTCCAAATGATGAATTTCTCATCCTGAAAGCAGCTCCCTACCAAAGGGAGTTCCTTTCAAATAGCCTTACAACCTGATAGGAACTGATTCTTCACATCACTTCTTTTAAATCCACTTCTGCTCCTCAGCCTTCTTCTTTCATCTCCAGGCCCTGTCCTTTCCTGTTGGTAAATACAGGATGCCACTGAACACCTGCTGTGTTGCACCACAGAGAGGAATGTTTTCTTGGAGAATGGGAATGATATCTGTAGACTTTAAGTTTCAAAGTGCTTTTGAAGCTTCTAGGGTAAAAGCCACTAGAGAAATGTTAAATATTAGCGGTATTTTAAGAAAGTGCGTGGGTGTGTAGACACAATTAATTTTTCTTTTTATAGGCCTACATGGAATATCTCTGTCTCTGAGGAAGATGCCTAGATCTACAGAGCAGAAGCATCCCAGAGGAGGGCAATGCTCTGTTCATGTTACCAGAAAATGCCATTGAAATTAACAGTGTGAGAATGTTGTTGCGGTCAGGCGGTGTCAGCACGGTAAGTTATCGTGCATGTGAGAGACATGCAGACATAGAATTGCTCCATCCTTCCTAGGCTGAAACATCTCTCTCTTCCTTGTTAATGCATACGGTAGTGATCACCATGGATTTTTGTCATGTTAGTCCCCTAAGATCAGAGAGGAGCTGATACGACTTGGAAATACATCGTGTAGGATTAAACAGCAGAGGGTATGCGTGCTCGCACACACACCGGCAGAGTGTCTGCTCTCATGTTATGTATTGTTATTGACACACTGCACTTTAATGGCTATAATGTCAATGGGCACTTTGGGACCTTTACTCGTGGATTATTAATGCATTAGACCACAGCTTTTATGGGTTATTGTGTCAAGAGCAGTGGGAGTGGATGCCTACAGTATATGGACAGAATAAAGACATTGTTTAATCAGTTCTGTGTATACAACAGCCCTGTAAGTACTGTGCCTTAGAAATCCTGTTTACTGCTCTGTAATGCCTGGTCTTTGCAGGTGCGATCTCACTGCAGCTTAGAGGACAGCGTGGAAAAAAGGAGACCAAAAAGAGAAAAAGGGACTGAAAATACAGTGTAGAGGAAAGAAGTCCTTGTGACTGTAACTAGGCAATTGTGCATTGCCATCCCAGGCTGTGGGGAGATTACTTCCTGGCACTAGCTGCGCAAACCCTGAGAAATGAAGATTAATAGGCTCTTTATTTTATTGTTAGTAACTGCAGGTGCGTGCTGCTTTTATTTATACAAATGCATACTGTTCTCATCACTGTGGGCTCTGCCCAGGATGAACTCTCTCATGGGACTTCAGGGAGACTTCTCACATTGCCTCTACCTAAGAGCAAGCATCATGCCACAGGCCCTAAAGCGAGGGTGGGCAGGTGTCTCCAAGTCCTCTGAAGATGATGGAAACTATCACCTGCAAGGTCCTGTTCAAGGGCTAGATCCTGTCATTCAAAAGGGCCTTCTTGAACACTTCATAATTTGCAGAGGAGACTGCCTGGAGTCCAAGCAGTTGTAACTGGACTCTCCAGCTGATCCGTTCTGGATAAATAATGTGCATATGTTTGCCAAAGCCTCTTTTGATGAGATGAGACATAGTGGTTATATCTGTAGATGAAGTAGAAAAAGGACAATACAACATGTTAAAGCAGTATGAATGAAGCCCTGACTGCTACTTGGTCTCGGTGCTGGTGAAGCACTAGAAGAACACAAATCCTGAGAGCAGTGTGGCGGAAGCCAGAAGGACACACACCACACCACATGCGGTAAGAAGTGTCCTCCATGATGCTTTAGTAATACAGTTGCTTCCAGGTCAGGTAGCTCCTAGCAGTGAGAGAAGGACAGCCCTGCTGAAGGGCTCTTAAAACATGGACTTTACTTAAGTAGGGTCCTTCCTGGCAGGAAATGATATCTTTTGTCAAAATCATTGCAGCTCAGTTGCAATGGCACCTAGAGAAAACACCCTCAGAACCAAACTACCTGTTGGCAATAGAAACAATAATCAGCCAATAATAGAAACAATGACTGTAACACAGGCCTTCCTCCTAGGTGTTAATACTAATATCCAGGCTGCAATTTCATGAGAGGCACAGAAGGCCTGAAATCAGATGGGCACCTGATTCTGCAAAAAATGGAGGGAAAGAGATGACATTGACCAAGGAGAGAAGCTTCTTCTCTGCAGACTTCTGTCATTCCACTAAAGGGTGATGTCTTTCATTTGTCTGGGGTCTCAACTTCATTTCTAAAGGAAGGCAAAGAAATTCCCTGATTTTCCTGACAATGCTGAACACAGACTTTTCATCATGTCATATCTGGGCCATGGAAAGGCCCCTGCTTTTATTGTGTGACGACATGGAAATTACCAAGTAATTACAGGATTATGCAGCACCCTCTAAATTAAATGTTACCTCTTTACCTTTTATAGAACAAAAAATAACCATGTAATTACCTAGTGAATTAAGCTGTTAAGGTCTCATGGTAATTATACATGGAGTCAAAAGCTCTGAGTTCTTCTGGTAGTTATAAGTTAAGAATTATCTTTCATTTTTAAACATATGTTGCAGTTGGATCCCAAAGCCTGCACATTTCCATTTTAATAACTCTATGGCCTGCTCAAATGAAAAGAGGCATATGTCTCCCATCTGAGTGTGCAAATAGAGTGAATGTGTACATATAAAATAGATTGGACATATGCAAAACTGACCCAGGTTCATACTAGAAAAATTATATGGACTGAAATGGAATAGAAATAGAGGTAAAACATGATTAGGCGGATGATAGCATTTACAATTATGCTTAGTTTCCTAGTGCAGGAACTTGTTTTCACAGGAAGCAAGCCATTGTGGTGCTATCTTTAACATACATGTGCGATTATAGCTTGAAAATAGACCTTCAAACTGGCCAGCAAGAAGGTCTGTCCTTCCTAAAGGAAGATTTAAGACTTGCAGCATGTAGTCTTCCCATGTATCAGCAAGGAAAGGACAGCCCTGTGCGGGCAGGAATACGAGGAGCACACCATGAAGCCAAACGCATTGATGGCACGAGCTTGGAGAACAGTCTGGCGCTGGTGAAGGGTTTTGCCACTAAGTCAAATGTCCCTCTGCAATTACAGGCAGAGGTCTGGGGAGCGCTGGCTGGGGGGCCAGCTCACGCGAGGCAGCCAGGGAGAGATGTCGTGGCAAACAGCCGCAAAAAGAGAGGAGCTAGCGAGGAGCAAGAAATTGTGCCTTTAGCCCGTTCCTGACAAAGGAGTTCCAGGGAGCACGTTTCTCTGCTTAAAAAGCATCACTAGAGATCACTGCAGCCAGTGCCGAGCAGCAAGGAAGCAGTAGCATGGCAAGCAAACATGCTGCGGGCCATGCTTTGCCCCATGCCCAAAGGGGGGCAAGGGGTTGACTGGCTAATGCCAGGCCTTGCATTCAATGTGACTTGATCAAGCTGGGCTGGGATGAAGGGGAAAGCTCCATGGCACAAAGGAAGCAATAAAGGGGGCCACTGGACAGGTGACTGCAGGTGCTGTAAAGTGCACAGTCAGGTCTGTCTTGGGGATGAGGATATGCAACACATGTGGATTGCTGCTGCTGGACTGCATGCTCTAAACTCCAGTCAGAGATGGCTACAAAAGCCCTTTTGTTTTTTTGTTTGTTTGCTTGTTTTTGTTTTTTTTTAAGACTGACACAGGTTTTTTAACTGTTCTGTAAAAACTTTCTTCTTGTTTAATTTTTAACTGGAAAATAAGAGCAGAAACTTTTTTTTTTTCTTAGCTGAGACACCTAAGTGTGTCGGGTTTTGTTCTCCTTTCCTTTAGATTTCTGTCCCCAGGTTTTTGGGAAGACATTTCAATGAAATCCTAACAAACTTCAGTGATGAATTGATAACCAACTTGAGTGTCTTTCATCTGAAAACAGGTATTTTTATAGGTCCTGAAGAAAGATTCTTTGGCTTCATAATTTTAGGTCCCTACATTTGAATAACAGGACCTTACAATATGCCTAATAGCCTAAGAAGTGCAATGCCTTCACCTCCAGTGCTTCCAAGAGATACTACCTGCACTTACTAGCTAATTGTATAACTTACTTTGAAATATATAACATGTTATGTAAGTGCTCACTATGGTAATCATGCAAGAAAATACAGAACCATGATAGGGAGTTGGGTGTTTCTTTAATGAAGCTTAACACTGACGTTTTAACTATTAACATTGTGTCTGCAGTCTCTATTGCAGATCTAACTATTTCACCTACAAGTCATCGCTAATCCAAACAGTAATTGCTTCAGGTACAAAATGAACTGAAGTAGTTATCTTCCAACCTCTTTATTTTGCAGTTTTTCTCATTTTGGTTTTAATATTATTGACAATACTCTGTATTACTGTTTCCTAGTGTTTAAGTCGTGCAGTAATGCTGCATGCTGAAAGCAGTAACACGCGTTTACTTCAAAGAGTCATTTATACCCCGTGGTTAGCAGGTAGTCTCTGTTACAGAGATGTAGGGGTATTTTGGTGCAAATGAGCTTTTTTACAAGTGTTCTTTGCATGAATTTTCACTGTGTGTCCATCAGCTTCACTGTTTTGCAGTTGCTCTCTGGCAAACATTAAAAATCACCCTTTAGGATTAGATCAGAAAATGTGGGGAGAAAAAAAAAATCACACGATCTCATTCCTGGTCTCTTGCGTAACATCCCTTCATCCTGACACAGATTACTGCTAGCATTGTACTTGCCCAGTTCGTCTGCCTTAATAGCCTTACGTCTCATTCAAAGGGAGATCAAAGAGAGGAAAGTACCAAAGGGCTTACATTCAATTAACAGAAAAGGGGGCAGGCTTTATACGTGCTCAGCAGAAGCTCTGATCGCAACAAACTGCTGACTGCGTATCATGTACTATCGCTATCAGCGTGTGTAACACCAGCTCTTTCCCTGCCACGCTGAAAGGTGGTACAGCAAAGGAAATGGCATTTTTGTGCTCTTCCTTGCTGTTTGGGGATGGAGAAAGCTGGAATAACCCATGCCCCTCCGCAGAGCTGCTCAGGAGGAGAAGGGGGGCTCTGCCTCCCAATCTGATTTTTTTTCTCAGAGCTCCAGACTGGAAAATCTTTATAAACCCTTGACTGATGTGTTGGAGAAGTTGAATTTTTAACGATGAGCAATTTCCCTGCGCTCTCTTATGAGGCTCTTAGAGTTAGAGGCTTAGCCTGCGGCGGTGGGAAGTCCTAGGGCAAAAGTTGAGACTTTTGACCCTTTCTGTATATTTAGAGTGTACCACAATAAAAGAGGCCCCTCTTATCTCTCAGAACAAACTATCCCCTTCTTCCTTTCGCTAGGTAGCCATGGCACTAGCAAAAGCCAAAAGGCAGGACGTCTGACAGCTAGCTTATACCAGATATTTCAGAAAAAATTTAGAGGAGGATGTTTTTTCTTTTTCTTTTTTTTTTTTTAAAAGAGTGATGAGATAGCATGGATCCCGATTGGTATTAGACCACTCTCTCCACAGAGCTGTCTGCAGATAACCTCAAATTGGAGCTAGCTGAACTGATGGTGACCTGGTTACAGTTGTGTACAGCCTTGATTTGCATTCTCTTCAATTTACTTTCAATGTAAACCTTCAGAGCAGAAAGTTCCTGTCACGCACACACGCAAAATTTGTTCCTAGGGACTCCGTAGCTGCTCTTGCCAGGAATATCCTCAACTACTTTAACCTTTTAAAATTTCCTGCCTTACCGTGGGAGATGACCACTCCACACATTTCTCACAGGTTAACAGTGCTATAAAGAGCTCAGCTGGTCACTGGAATCAGAGAACTCCAAAAAGGTCAAAGCATGCAAGTACTGCAGAGGTTTCCCTCTAATTTAGAGTAGCCTGTGGCCTTCACTTAACCCTTACTTTAAATGATTGCAAATTAACCTGAGATCTAAAAATCTAAATGAATTGAAAGAAGAAACTATATCAAACAGCTTTCCATCAGTGTCAGGCAGTATTCTCCAACACACAGCATACCAGATAGACATTTATGTCTGTTAGCCTTACTTAGCTGGCTAGCTATATCCAAATAAAGCCCCATTGACTTCACCAGTGCTGAACGGCATAGATGCTTTTGTACCACAATGCAGTCATCCTTTTGAACAAAGGCATATCCGGCTGGGGCTCTCCTCTACAAGGTGTTTTTTTAATCTTGTTGGTTTATACAGGACTTACAGCTGTAATACATAGTGTTTGCATAGCAGTCAAAGCAAGGATTTCAGCACTGTGAATCCATTACCCGCTTTCCATCAGCTGCCTGTCTGTGCACTGGAGTTCATGACTAAGCTTCCTTTGACTTCAGGAGGACAACATCCAGTCTTCTGGGCTCAAGGGACCAAATGCCTGGTAGTAATTAAATATAATTGACAAAATGGAAGAGAGCTCTGCAGCAAAGCATTCTGTGACGCTCCCTGCCTCAGAGGTCCTCAACCTCTTCTATACAGTGACTCCAAAACAGAACAGGTGGTGGGGATGTGGCTGGATGACCAGAGGTCTGCAGGGAGACCTGTGCTCGGGCTCCTCCGAGGAGCTCTAACTTCTGAGCCATTATCTGTACCCAGGAGCTGTGGAGTTGGTGACACCTGCCTGTGGCAAGGGGATGGGATCCTGCAGCCGAAACCATAAATATTACTGAGCTAACCTATTATCACAAAGGGAAGAGTCTTTAACGAGACATAGATCTGCACGACACTGGCAGTCCTTCTTTCTGTTATTTTTTCATGTGGCCTTTATTTCCCTTTATTCCCTGCATGGGTACCTACCTCATCCTTTTTATTCAACAAGTATGAAGAGAGAACCATTTGCTGAGGTGCAAAAACAAGAGTTGTGTTTTGTGTTTTTTTTTCTCCCACCCATGTAAATCTGTATCTCAATAACAGCAGCTAAAGTAAAGAAAAACATTCATAGAAAGACCCCTCAGAACAAGTTCTTAACTCCATTTGGAAACCAATTCTTCACCAATTTTGCTGACATTGAGAAGGGGGGGAGGGGAGGGGAAGATATGTCCTGTCAGCAGCTCAGATTTGCTCAACGCCATGATCTAGAAACAGCTGCTCAGTGTTAGATTTACCGGCCAAGAGGATACTATACTTGCTGAATTCCCATGGAGATGGCCTGATTTCCATAGCAACTGGATTCTCTCTCTTGCCTTTCCCTTTAACAGGTAGAAACACAGTTACATCCTGAAAATGTTAGCTTGTTCCGAGTATTTGTATATTTTTGGAAGCCAGTACACTTTCTGGACAATGTGTTGAAATACAGGCACCGTAATTATATTTTTTGTATCCCCTTTTGGAACTGGTGGTGACATTATCTTTCATCTCCTGCTCTTAAGATTTGTTGTGATGCGAGCATGAAGTTTTCTTTTTGGCTTTCTTTCTATTCTTATTCTTTTGTCATTGTTCCAGTTTTCTATTGGACAACCTGCAATGTAGGGTGATTGTTGAAGAAAGCTCTTGGGGAAAAGAGAGCACTGATAACACCACCTAACAGCAATATCCAAAATACTTGTTGTACATGTCTATCAAGGCAGTTTGATACAATCTCTGTCCCAAAGACAGATTAAACATTCATGCCTTAATGCAGTAAGTTAGATAAGATATTATGTTGGCAATAAGTATATACATTAATTCTCACCAGTTTATTGTGTTTTTAATGGGTTCCTGTTTTGATGTTATGTTAACTTAAAGTATCCTCTTTTTAGCTGTATCCTTACTCAGGTTTATTTCCACTGCTGCGCCTTTCTAAAATATGCCTTGAAGGAGTACAAAGAACAAACGAAATCTGCAAGTAGATGGCTTAACTGGGGAGGTTCTTGTAGCCATTGTGAAAGGGGTTTTAGGGAATTTAAAAAAGGACAGACTTTACAAACCATCTCCCAAGGATCTGTTGAGGACACATGCAGGACAAAAAGTCATGGTAACAGGCATTCTCATAGTGGCAACATCACATGCCCTTCTGGTTCACCACGGATGGAAGCTCCACAAATACCCTGAGCCTTCTCTGAGAATTAGAGGACCTTGAAGGGCAGGATTTGTACCTTGGATCTGTGAAGGACTGGGGAGATGGTATGCTCTGGAAAGCACCTTGATTATGCACAGCCTGGCTACCTAGAAGATGACAGGTATTCAGGCTTCTGCATGGCAACAGGTGGTGACACAATCAAAGGAAGGGAAGCTGGAGGAGATAAATGCAAATCCTGTGCCTGTTAGGATGGCTAAAAATAGTGAAGGGTATTCTTGATAGCTGAAGCCATTAGGGGAACTGGGAAGAAAAACAAAACCCATGAGAGGTAGGGACTGTGAGCAGTGCTATTAAAGAGGTGCTTCCCCTTATCTGTGAATCATGAGAATAAGGTGCCTGCATTGAAGAGGAATTTCACAAATATCTGTTACACCCACCAGTCCGGCCCCCTGCCCAAAACCCTCCAGTGCTCAGCTCCCAGCAGCAGGCTTCAACGCCACCTTTCTCTGAGCAAGCATTACCCTCATCCCACTGAACTGGCAATTAAATAGCCTGCTATAGTTGTCTAGAGATGCCATGGCAGTGGCCTAAGGTCCTGACAGCACTTTGCCAATTCACTGACCTCCATTATGTTCCAAACTGTGGGAGGTTACACCCGAAATCAGCCTGAAAAATTGGCCAATTTTCCTGTGACTCCCAGTCAGACCTTACATCTGAGTTTACATTTTTAAATCTTGGCATGAACCAGCAGCTGAAATCCAACCCTCTCTCCAGTTCCCCCATGGCAATTTGACTGTCTTCATCTCCCCGTTAATGCAACCCATGTCCCTTTTGTAGCACCACTCACCTGCAGACCCTTGCCTGCCTCCCACGCATGCAACAGAAGGGTTTCTCTGGCACTTCGTGCATACACCACCCCTCTCCCCTTCCCTGCTCGCCTCTCCCCCTCCCCAGTTAATGCTGAAAGTCATGGAGGAAAGCATAACAAATTGAAATAAATGAGAGTGGGGGAAGAAAGGAGGAGATTGGAGGGGAGAGGTGAGGAGTGAGCTCCCGGGGACCTGCCAGACTGGGTGCCTTGGGGCCCACAGGATGAGAAGGGAAGGGTGAGAATCAGGCCAAAGCTGGAGCAAAGTCTGATCCTTGGCAGTGGCAGGGACTTTATCGTTTGTGACCTTCAGAGCACCTAGAAGTGATGAGGAATATTCAAATGATCATATTAGGGTTATCACAGGGGTGGGAAGGGCATACGCGTGCGTGGCACTAAGGGGAGAGCAGTATGGGGTGGGGGAGCTGGCGCAAAGATGAACGCGTGTTTGCTTCTGGTGAATCAGCACAGGGCCACACCTCTCACTCCACAATGGTCTCTCCTTACCTTCGTTTTTATTTCTGCTAGGGAAGACACCATGGTGAAGGAGTGAAGGGAAGAGCACAGCTTAGCTAGCCGTCTGCATTGCACCACAGCAATGCAAAACCAAAATGGCAGCCCCCATGCTGCTCACCTCTTTTGGATGGAGGTCTCAGCTCCCTCAGAAGAGATTTCCACCATGTCATGCAACAGCAGCGGCTGTGTGAAGGAAAGAAGCCATGCAATTGTGCAGCCATATCATCTCACTCTGCGGCAGAGTGGTGTCAAGGACACACAGCCTGTGGCAAAGAGCCCATTTTGTTAGCACAGAGCCCCGTGCCTGTGCTGCACTGTCCGCAACGGTCTCTGAGCACCCCAGACCACAAGAACAACCAGAGGAAATCTGTTCTTTGGGGTTTTCGGAGAGATGCCAGCAAAGAGCCCATAGAGGGCACTGATTTGTCAACAAATCTTAGAGAAAACATGCATTTGGGCAAGAAAGAGAGATATGAAGGCCCCAGGCGTGCTTGAGTATCTCCTGTAGGCGAGTTATTTCTGAGTTAATGATGGACTGCTTCTTTTTTTACTTCCCTGGTCTTTCTTGAAAAATGCAAACATCACTAAGAGGTGGGAGAGGTGGCTTCCACTTCCTCTCTGCTCAAGGAGCAGATGGCCCCACAGTTGATTGCTCCTTGCTTCCCTCTGTTGGTAAAAGATATGTAGCCTAGCTCTGAAACTATCATTTCTTGGCAAAGATTTCCCTGAAAAATAGCAGGGAAATTCCCAGTACTGTGCTTTCACGTTTCTTTATCCTCCCTTTTTTGTTTTCAGTTCCACCAATAACGGCAAGGTACAGAGCTGCAGCTTCATTTAGTTACTTAGAAGACAAGTGATGCTCAAACAACACTCCCAACTAGCCTGAACCCAGAGGCCATCCTATGGAAAGGCTGCAAACATCTGACCCTCACAAGGAAGGAAAAGCCTTTGTCATCCCCCTTTCCCAGTGGCTCTCCTTCCCCCACTCCCAGCTGACCCCACTCCTCCCTGACACGTGAGGCTGGCTGGGAAGAGGCCCATTAGCAGCAGCTCTACTGCAATGTCTCTTTAAAGGAAGTGTCAGGAATAAAGATTTACCTCCAGGTTTAGGAAGACAATTATTGTACGTTAATTAAATACGAAATGACACTTAAGAGCATATCCATTGCCTTAACAGCGAGTCTCCGTATAATAATAATAATACTTAGCACTTACATAGTTCTCTCCATCTATACAGTGCTTCACAAATATTAACTAATGAATCCTCACAACCTCCATGTAAAGAAGCTGTTGGTGTGATGGGGGAGCAAGAAGAGGAGATGTATCAGACCTCTTCTTGGCCTGCTGCTGCTGCTGCTTTTCAGGTTGCCGTGGTATTAATTCACCCTCCTTTCTGTCAGCCTTCCCCTAATTGTGTTTCACTGTGGCACCATGCGGTAGGTAAGTCATGCAATGACGGACAGCATCAGCAGAGAAATGAAGCAGTTCTGTTGTCACTACACAGGCTGGGAGCTCCCCCAGCTCTTGATGCTATGCTCATGGTATCCCTGGGCATGACAACTGGTCTGCAGCACCCAGAACTCCCTCCTCTCCCATTACCTTTTCCTTGTGAGGGAAAGAGAGCTCAGTTCAGGAGCTTTAAAGTGGGTTTGACTGAAGCTGGAGCTTTGAACTTGGTCGTGAGGAACAAGGTGGACATCAATGTCTAAAACGCAGGAGTCCAGTACTAGGACTGAAATAGTTATTGTATCTGGCCGTTAGCAAATCACTGAAGGCAAAGCCATGCCTTGCTTTTAAGTAATACTGCAGTCTTACAGCCAAAAAACCTTTTCTGAGCCTCCTTCACCTCCCCCAGAATGTGATTTTGACCTGAAAGCCCAGCTTTCCTGACCATTTTACTTCCGTAAGAGTGAAACATCTCCTGGCAGATGTGCTTGTTCTGCCCTTTCTGAGCTCCTTCCAGGCTGACCCATCCTTCAAGACCATCTCTTTACTGAGAGGGGGGGATGACTGATGCTACATTTTCTATCATATTTACCTTTTCCTTATTGGAGCGGTCTGTATGGTGGTGCCCTTGTTGGAAGAGTAAGGAGAGAGAGAAGAAAGAAGATACCCTGAAAGCAAAATTAAAAAAAATAATACTATTACAAAACAAAGTCGTTGCATCTGTGACACAAGTCCTTGAACACATTGCTGCTTTCCAAGGCGAAAAGGCACCCAGGGCTGAGCCACTGTGTGCTATTGCTGCTGACATTGGTCTGAGCAGAAACCTGCCTTGCAAAACCATTCCTTTTATAGGTGCACCATATATTCCAGAAAAATGTTAATCTTCCACATGAAATTCCTGCATTTGCCCCATAGGGCTTGACCTAACCTTATATTTTTCTCTCTCTGGGATACAGAAGAAAGAGGGGGTCACAATGAGCACCTCTTTCAGCAGAAGTCACTGCCCTGTCCACCTGGAAGAAGGATACATGGACTTTACTCTCCAGAGAGCCCATCATCCAACTTTGCCCTGCATTCACAGTGCTCTCCTTCCCCCATCTTCCATGGCAGGCTGGGCTCTACCCCCTTTTTGGCTTTAAGGTAGCAAAGCTCAACTAGAAGAACTAACAGGTCTTTGCATCCATCCTCTGGCTCCAAATGCTCTTCCACATCTGAGCTGTCTCACAGTGACTGGGACAAAGTGGTAAAGGAGGGAGGAAGGGAGCAATGAACAGTCGGGGCTGTTAGCAAGGAAGAAAATGGTTATCTGTCCCTTTTCAAGGCAGGGCTTTCTGCATGATCCACTTCCAGACTCCTTTTCCCAGGCTCATTCCTCTTAAAAGGTAATAAATATTCAAAACATGCTTGCTTAGATTATCAGCTACACGCTAACAGTTTCAGCACCTACAAGGCCAATGCCTGTGTGTATCCACTAAGCAGTTGTCAAACTGCATTGCTTGTAACATTTAGGACTAGTTTGGAAGGAGGTCTCAAGGCTACACTCTACAAAACACTCTGTATTGGCCAAGGGGGAGAAAAAGACAACGTGCCCTAGAAAAACTTGTCATCTTCAAAGCTCCCTGATTCTGCTGTTATTTATTTAGCACTGTAACCCCACCAGATCCACTTCTAAGTCATAGAGGGTTGTTTTTGTCTTCCAGAAAGGTCTCAGGCAAGCCTCAAAGTTGGAACATGCTAATAATTTCAGACATAGTCCGGTCAGCACCGATAGTTTGAAGTATCTTCCCAGCTAACTCCCTGGTGGGCTTCCTGGGGCTGTATTTAGATATGAAAATGTCACATGGTGCTTCCTGTAACAGTGTAATATCAAAGATTGCCCCTGATATTAAGCAGAATCCGAATCTTTCTGTAGAGCACAGTTACCTTGGCTTTATGTATTGAAGAGCTCTGGATAAGTCAGTGGGAAAATATATTTTATGTGTGAGAATTCACCTGTCCAGCCCTAAAGGTACAGACTGATGGAGGCCAGCCTCAAGTACTTGCCTTCCCTCTGCTTTTGACTGCGTTTGCAAACCCAGCTCCTGACCTAAGGGGCTTTTGTAAGATCCCTAAGGGGCTGCTACCTTCCTATAGTCACAGGCAGGCAATGAGGTTGAGCGTGTTTGAAGTCAGGTCTCCAGCAACGAGACTATTTTGTTGATTCGTCATGAACAGCTTACATGTGTGGCATGACTCTGCAGGAAGGCTGCCCCATCGATGGGAGACTGTGCCCCACCACTGAAATGATGAGAAGAGAATTGCATGGTGCACACCTGGTCATCTACACCTGTACAGGACAGGGAGCAAAACACACTGGATCTGACTCACCCAAGGCTCATTCCTTTGCACCCCAGGAGTTTTGCTTAGTGTCAGCCCAGACTTACTGGAAACAACTGATCCCCCACCTCCTTCCTCCCACCCACATGGTCTGGAGCTGGGATTTTTCTCCTCCTTCACAAGTTAACAAATTGGCCATTCCTTGAGAACAGATAATTTCTTCTTAATGGTAGCCATTTCTCAGCATACGCTTTGGCTGCCAGCTTTTGAAGGCAATTGCATTGTTATTTAGGAAAGTCAAAGGTGCATTCTTCCAGAGAGGCTCTGGCTATGAGCAGGCAAGCAGAGGGCTGGCCAGAAGATGGCTTTGCGTGCTCTTGTTACAGCAAGGTGCCACTGCAGGCAGCCCGAAAACAGGGATGGATGTACTTCTCCCTCCCCACTCCCTGCTCGTTTCCTCCCTGGAGAAGAATCAGTAGAAGCTTTTCACTGCAAAATAAAGATGGACATTCTAATGTTGAAAATACACAACATAAAATGTTCCTTTTCTGCTAAGAAAGTGATGTCACAAATGACCTTATTAAATAAAGGTAAAATGCTTGTTTACTTAAAGAACTTGTTCAAAGAGAGCAAGGAAAAATGTGGCTTTAGGACATTTTTCTTTCTCCTTTCTCTTTCTTCCTAAATGAGATTGAAATACAGTTTCACATTTGCAAGGCCCAATGCCCTTTCTGCCAAGAAATCCATTGACAGTCCAATCAACAGACATGTTCTGGTTACAGGAATCAAGCATCAGTCAAATGCTTGAAAGCCAGATCCGCAAATGCAGCAGATAATAGTATTGAAAACAGCCGGTGGGGGAGATGAAAAAGTAATTGGAGTATAGGTAAGAGCTGGTATAAGCAGGATGGATCGGTGTATTGCTGACATGAGAAAGGGAGGAGGTAGAGGGGGAAAGCTAATGAGAGGGATAGTTCTAATGATGGAAGTAGTTCAATGTGTCAGGCTTTTGTTTTTCGAGGATTGAGAGAAGGATGTATTTGTGCAGACGCAATTCAGTCCATGGGATCTCTATGCCACCTGTACCATGAGTCCCCACTAGCTTCCAGAGCAGGTTCAGCTTCAGGAGTTTGCATGATATATCTGTAGTAAAAGGATACGTGGCATCAACAGGGAAGACCATGGGGCCAGCCTGACCATGAAACTGCTGATGCTGACGCCAGCAGCTGGAGGTGGTTTGCAGTGGGAGATCAGAGCTGGGTTCGCAAACTTAGCAGGATGAGGCAAAGGGCCTTTGCAACAGCCCCAGGAAGATGGGGTCACAAACACCCCAGGGACTCGTTAATGCGAGCAAAGCGTTGGCCTCTGTGCATTCAGCAGCTGCATTGTTAAACAGTCATTTCAATCCCTGCAAGCCTTAAAATTTGCTGATTTCATCCCAAATGTAAAGAAGGCAGGAGTGAAAATGAACAGAATAGAATTTGATTATATGGACTATATCTCCTAATATATTCCAGAGCCCTAGCTAGTAAAATACCCCCTGACTCTGATTAGAATGGTGAACGCAGGAGAATTACTCACTTCCTATGGGTAACATGACGAGCAAATTACCTGAATTACTTATAAACCTGTAATCCTCTTTTGGGATTCAGCACTACGGAAATTGAAAAAAGAACTGTTGATCTTTTACACCATGGTATGTAATCCCTCATTTTGAGGCTTGGGTGGGTTCAACCTTCTTTCAGGGAGATCCCTGCCTTAGTCCTATTTATTTTGGCATCTCTTTAGATTCACTTTCTCTGTCCCGCTACCCTAAGTACCCGTTGCCTGGTTGGAGCGCCTGGCCCAGGACGGACCATTTGCAGGAGCCATTCCTTCGACAGGCCCTGGTGCATCAAAGGCAGAGTGGAGAAGGGCGCAATGGGAGAGACAGAGGAAGAGCTGAATACTCCGTAAAGACGGCACAAAATTTTCCAAACTAATTCAGATCCAACTTGAGTAAGTGATAAATGAGAGCAGCATGGCAGTGACAGGTCAATCAAATATTTATAGAACTTCATCCATTAGCATTGCAGCAGTAGAAGGAAGGGATGAAATCAGGGTGCTCCCAGACCTGCGAGGGGCGCACGCACCGGTCAGCTTCCCAAAAACTTGCTGGCATGTTCGTGTCTTCTGTCTGATCATGATGGGGACCAGGAAAGAGAAGGTGCTAAAAAGAGGTTGCAGCACCATATTTTAGAATAAATTCCTCTGATCTCTTCAGGCAGATTAGTGTATTTGCATACTGGTGAAGACATCTACACACCAAAAGGATGGGAAAGAGAGTGGTTTGTGTAGGTATATACATATATGTGTGTGTGTACACAGCGGGAAAGGGCACCAGGTTTTGCATTCTCTGGAAAAGCAGTTGCTACAATCAGTGAAATGCCAGAAAAGGTTAAACCACAGCAGCTAGAAACCTCGCAAGAAACCTTAAGAAGAGAGCAGAGTGAAATCAGAAAGCCTATTTTTAGGATCACATGTTATGATTTGATTAATATTTTAGGAGGCAGTTATCATATGCTAAAAAGCTGAAGGATTATTAGTAGCATCCTAATGTGCCTACTGTCAGGGTTTTAACAAGGGGATCCTGTCCATATTTTTCCCTCTTCACCTCTGGTCAGTCCCCATAAGCCAAAGGTGCAGAGAGGTGACATGAGGTTGCTCTGAAAGGTGCAAAGGGCTGCGGAGAAGACATTCATTTAATTTCAGCATTTAAACGAAACTGCCACAATACAGCCCTTGCTGAAACAGGAGGCAGTATCACGCTGCAAACACGTGCAGGTGGAGCAGTGTTTAGCTGGGGCATCTCCACTGTGTTACCAAACACAGGCAGAACCAGACAACAGCAGGCTTGTGAGGGGACTACCCCTGCGCTCCAAGTGGTTAAATAAATGCTTGACTTTAAGCACAAGAAGGATTGCACTGAAGTCCCTGTCTGGCATATTGATCAGCTCTGTATGCCTGATCACAAAAATATATGTTCTGCATCCTTTCTCAAGGTTCCCTGGGCAGTGCCCAGTTCCTTTGGCCATTTGGGCATCGTTAAGTATGGTCTACAGATACAGGTTAGTGCTTAACTGTTGTGCGGGACTTGGGACTCGTGTATTGCCCCTTCTGATGCCACTCATCAGGAACTGAATTCCTGTGAGTTCTGGAGGAATCTGGGAAGGGAAATGAGCTTTTTCTTCTTCATTCACTGATCTCCTGACAAAGTTTCATTCATCTGGTCTGGAAGCAGTAGGGATGCTATGTGTCAGAGGCAACCAGTCAGCTAGGGGAATGAGGCAGGGCCCGACACTTGCAAACAGCCCATTTACTGAAAATTGATGGTCCAAAGTTGCATGGGGAATTTGTATGAATGGGAAAAAAAGACAGACGGTAATTGGGATCGGTGGGTGAAGTGTCAGCAAATAGAAGAAAAGGATACTTTGGTGACAGTGATAAATGCTAGCAGCTTTTGGGCTCATCTGGAGGAGTGAATTGGAGCGAAGACTTTGTAAGAGAAGGAAGAATAAAGAGACAGAGGTCTGATGGATGTTACACTGGGAAAAGGGCTCAGAAAACAAAAATTCAGTAGAGTGTTTTTAGGGAGATTAGAGGCAAGTCGCAAGGGTCCTTCCCCAAGGCTGAGAGACAGTGTCATAATTTTTGGCACCCTCAGGAATAAGTCAGAAGGCTGAGAGTGGGATCTTCTTCATAGTTCCTCCATTTCTGTTCTAGATCATATCTTAATGCACTCCAGTCCTCTGACAGTGGGAGTGATCACTGAAGGCCTTAGAGCTACCACATATTGCAGTGGCTGAAGAACAGCCCCTCCTCTTAAGATTTCATTGCTCTAGCCCAGCCCTCAATTCATGGGTTACTTCACCCTCAACAAGCAACCCCAAGCACTGGCCTGTCTTCCCACCATGTGGTAGCCTTGGACCACCCATAGCATCACGCTTGGCAGTGCATTAAGTCACCAGACCACCTGTGCCTGGAGACTGTGCTCCACCTGTGCTGGCACCATGCCTGCAGGTGCAAAGCTGCTCTGCTCTGGAGAGTGGCCATCACAGGTGGGCAAACCTGGGGGTAATGGAGAAGGCAGCCCTGCAAACATGGGCTCTTCTCAGGCACTGGAGCACTGACCGCTCAGGGCTGGTTTATTTCTGTCAGTCAGTGTGGCAAATATGACTCAGAGAGGAATTTGCCTACAAACCGAGTACGTGCAATAACAAGGTGCCATTTCCAGAGTCATTTTTCTGACCCTCACCAGCATTGCAAAACACATTCAAATGCAATTGGCACCTCTGTGCTGCCAATTTTAGAAACATTTTGCTTTGGAGGAATGACTTGAGCACAGAGGTGATTATCCCTCCCCTCCTGGCAGCTTTATGAGTTGTGCAACTTGCAGGGAATGTCAGAGATGAACAGCATGTAAAAAAGGGTTTCAGCAAACGCTCTTTCCCAGGGTACCGGAATGTGCCTTCCTCCTGCTCATTTAGGCTGTAGAGCATTGTTGCCCCTTACAAGAGAAAAGATCCTAGCGAAGCTACCATGGACATCTAACATGCTCTGAGACAGTACATAGCAGCAGTAGAGAGAGGGACTGATTCAGCTGTCAACAACGCACGCAGAGGGCCAGCAGAGTCAATGGAAGTCGATGTTTACTTCTGTTACACTGCCTCATGTAGACACTGATAAATGTTATGAATTTTAAAAATTGAAATTCACATTAGTTTCCTTTAACTCATTTTAGATTTTCTGCTTAGCTTTATTAAGTGGCTTTAAAAAGCACTTTAGCCTCCCTGGCTCTCACTGTGATAGCCCTACCACCTAGTCTGGCTCATAACAGTAATAAAATAAAATCAAGCCTTGTGTACTTGCAGGGAAGGGATGTGGCATCCTTCGAGGGTGACACGTGGCGAGCACTGGCACATTGCTCTCTGAAGGCACCCGGGATGGAGCAGTGTGTCTGTTGGGGTGGCAGCGCCTCGAGGAGCAGGGAGGAGAAGGCGAGTGGCATGAGGCTGTGTCAGCAGCGCCTCGGGGCCAGGTTGGGCCAAGGTGGCAGCAGCAGGGTGAGATGAAATGAGGAAGTGTCAGGAGTGGTCCTTCCCTCCATCTGCCTAACTCAGGCTGGTTCCTCAGCCCCTCCTTTGCAAGGTGAGGAATCAGCAGGTGGGTTAGCTTTCGCACAGTGCAGTTCTCACTCTCACCTTCACCAGCAGTTCCTTATGGCCCCTCCAGCCACAAGTCTCTTCCCCTATCCTCATACCAAAGCGCTGTGCTGTTCCAGGGATGGAGTCCCAGAAACAGCAGGCTACCACATCTTTTTCTAGATCTATACATCAAATTTGCAAACTTTAATCTTTCCAGCTCTTTTCAGAAGGCCGTATCATGAGGAATCATGCAAAGTGGAGGATCTGGAGGTATTTCTACAGGAATAGGAATATTAGTGCAAAGGTTTTATTTTCTCTTTCCTGAAGGAAAGTATAGCTAGGCATGTCTAGGCATTTGCAAGCAAGAGATCTCAAACTGATTTCCTGCATGTTGATATAAATCAAGGGTAATCTCAGTGGGGTGAACTCAGCATCTTCCTGACCTTTTGGGGCCTGATCCAGATTCCCCTGAAACCAGTGAAAAGATGCCAGCTGATTTACTGGTTTTGGATCAAGCCCCAAATGCCTAGTTTTAATATCCATAAGCTGCAGTAAAACAATGCACATCTCCCCTGTTCCACCCTAAACTCTGCCTGCCACCTGCCATTTAATTTTGCATGACACAATTATCATTTTTAATAAGGCCACTGCATTTTCTTGGCTAAGAAAATGGTCTCCACAGGCTAAAGAGCCTCTGGAGACCATGCCTGAAAGAAAAGCTTCCCATCTCCTCTTCTCCATGCCTGCAGGTGTATCTGTATTATAGCAAGCTCTTCCTAAGCATCTCTTCAAAGGCACTCACAGCTTCATCTCCTCTAATCTAGATGCACTTTTGACATCGCTAAATAATTATGCAATTACATAGTAAACTGGTGGTGGGAGATATGAAAGTGGCAAACCTCTGTTCTGGTAATTAAAAACACAGTAATCCTGCCTATCATGTGAGGCAGCAGAGCTCTCTCTGACAGCTTGAAAACAGAAACATAGGGAAACTGGGCCCTGCGTGGACAGGAGACCAGTACCCATTTCTGGGAGGTGAACCTCTGAGACAGGGATGTACTCCTTTAGGACTTTTTCTCACAGGTGTCACCACTCATCTGCTAGGGGGCAGGACGGGGACAAACAGAGTTAAAAGCCTGAGGTGACCAAACTCCACCATAGCCAAACCTCCACCAGCAATACAACCATAAAACAAAGCTGTGGGATGGGGATTTGTCTCAAAGGACTTAGCCCTTTCTCCCCATTGGCATTTCATTTTTTGGCCATTGATTATAACAACAGGGGAGAGATGGAAAACTCATGTCCTTGATATTGTGGCCTAGGGGAAGTTGGCACCATCTAACCTAATAGGGATGAGGTATAGACTGGATCATTTGGACTCTCCTCTGATCCTTTGGGAGTCTTGTCTGAGGAAGGGCTGAATGAAAGATATAGAAAGGGATTAAAACTCTCCCACCAAAAAAAAAAAAGGTTTTTTTCCCCACTTTCTTTAGAATGGCGGGGGGAGGGGTGTAACGTGTTAAGTGCCTACCAGGAACTGAAGTGACATGGTTTTCTCCTCCTTCTCCTTCCTCCTCCTCCCTTCTCCTGACAACGTGTTGCTAGCACCAATGTGTCCCGAGAGCTGTGTGATGCACGCTGACAGCGGACTGAGGCAGTGCCGAGGCAGTGCTGCGCTGGGTGGTCGCGCTGGGGATCAGAGGAGGAGGCTGACCGCAGGTCTGCAGCAGACAGACACCCTCTCAATGTGGGTTGAGACAGGCTGTAGCCAGGCAGTGACCAACTCAGCAGATTGAAGAAATGCCCTTAGCCCACTTCGTGCAGGTGGAGCCATCTGGGACAGCATGACACAATGTCTCACTGAGATGTACTGTGACTTTCACTGGCCTTAAGCTAAAACAGGCCTGGTGTACACTTCTCTCACTTCTCTCAAAACATCATTGCTTAGCAGGAGGTAGAATTAGCAAAAACCGGAGGGCATCCCCAGAACCATGCTGGGTGCAGCCATGCCAGCCTTCACCCTGCCACCTCTAGTTCACCTGCTGTTATAAGGCACATTTCCTCCAAGCCCATCTCTCTCTTGGAATAAGAGCAGAGTGTCGGCTGCAAACGCAGACTGATGTGCCAGACAGCGGTGGCAGGTGGGAAAAGGGTATATTGCATCCCAAGATGATGTCTCTTCCCATTCAAATCAACTCACCAGCACACATAGCCCCAGATATGCAGAGAACATTGTTTGGATGGGGTATTTTATTCAGATGGCGTATGAAACTTACTTTTTGTTGAATTTGGTTTTAATTAATTGTGCTGCCAGGGGTGAGCTGAAATGGCCTCTGTTTTTAATTTTTTCTCCCCAGAGTGGATGTCCTTAAACTCCTTCCTACAATGATATGGTTGTAGCCTGCAAAAAGCCAGTCTGGATTTATTATTCTGCCTCTTCTCTTGTCCCTTCTAATCCTAGAGAGAACATTGCAATGACTACTGGTTAGAAAATTAGTTAAGTGAACTGTATACTATATTCTCTGCCTGTATCGCTCCTTATTAGGGAAAAAAGATAATACAGTTCCCTCTCTCCTCTCTACTCACCCTGCATTTCATGTAGAGCTCATATTGGGAGCTTTTCAACTGAGTATTGCAGCTTGCTTGCAAAATGATGCACATCTCAAAGCCCTTAGGATAGCTCTTGACTATTAGTGCAAAACACAGCATGTAGTATCACATGTGCAGAGAAAGACGATGGAAAGATGTGCTACTGATGCACAAGTGCTAAAGAAACAAGTCTGTCAGGGTTGATTCTGCATTAGGCAAGCAGCAGTCTATCACCTGTTTCATATCTGAGCCTTGCCTCTGCAAAGAGTCAGTATTTCAGATATTTGCAACACAGCTCTGCATTTTTCCTTCGGACCCATATGGCTGCAGTCCCCCAGTTAAGTGTGCTTGATTTGGTCTGTCACAAAGAAGTACCATGGAAGTGAGTGCCGCCTCATCTAGGCAGCCCCTGTATTCAAGGAAGCCCTGGAAGAAGATGCTCTGCAACCTGGCATCAGGACACTGCCCACCATGGGTGCCTCCTTCATGAGATGCTCCATACATAAAGTTTGGAGATCTTTATGTATGTAAAGCTTGGTTAAAAATATGGTCAAAATTAAAGTATATCTGTAGCAGGTAGAAAGCCAGGAAAAAAAAGTCCTCGTAAAATATTATTACTATATAGTTAATAGTGTATTCTGCTTGTCCATATGGACTGGTTAGTGGGAAGGAATTTTCCTGAACTAAGCCAATTTATTGCACAGAAGCCATTTTAAAAGAATATCTGACAAAGGGATAGATGAGCCTGTTATGAGAACACACTTCCAGAGAACTAAAAGGACCGCACCAAGGAAGGCCAACCTGATAGGAATGGAGAGCTATTAAATGAAGATACTCTTTGTGCTCTAAATCCAAATATATCTCATGCAAGAGCAGAGCTTTCTAAAATAAATCCCTGTGACAGATGAAGGATTTAAGCACAGCCAGGTTGTCTATTTAATGAATTCCCAGCATTTACCCCACTGAGGGAGGACCCAAACATCGCAGTTTAGAACCTTTTTCATGTGGATTAAAGTAGCTGCAAATGACAGAAGACTAATTTTGCCTTGTAACTTTCTTTCACAGCTCATCTGTTCTACTTTTTATTTTTAAAATACAGAGTAATTCAAAAAAAACACCCAATATTTATCAATGCCTCTTTTGAGCTCACCGAATATATGTGAGCCATGAGCCTATTTACATGTTTTAGACGCTAGTCTTTGAACATACCCAGAAAACCCTGACTTGAAGAAGAGGCAGATGGCTCTATATGAAGTTATTCACCCTTTCTCATATCAGGTCATACCCTATCCTACAGGAACCTTTTTCAACTGGAGACCCAGCCCCTTCATGATTCAATCTCACCTCAAGCCTGGCCTGATAACAGAAGGTTTATGAACCAGTGGAAAATGTAGGCTCAATGGTTTGTCTGATACACCAAGAAAAAGGTACAGATCAGTCCAAGAAAATGCCATTTGGACCGCACAGGGTGTCAGCAGCCTTCCAGGGAGTAACAGGCCATTCTCTGAAATCCCCTGTGCAATGGGATTTTGAGTAATTCCTTTCTTTGATTTCATTTTGAAAGTGAAGATTGAAGCACTGAACTTGGAGCATTTAACAGCTGACCTCTGGTGACGACAGATGATGGGCCTCATGGCTAACCCCAAACAAATCATAAGAAATGAGAGTCAGAGCCATTTTTTAGGTTATTTAATGAACTGATCCACCTGACAGTTGACAGAGAGACTGTCCTAACCCTTTTATCTTAGAACAAAATTGAAACCTGTGGTGCCTCTAACTCTGGAAGCAGCCGCAAGATAGTCCTGGATATTTGTACTTGACTTTGCCTTTTGGCCTGGCTGTGCAAAAGAGACTTCAAAGAGACTAATGTGGCCTGAAAGCCATAACAAACACTCAAGTCCCAAATGCAAAAGTCTCTATGTGAACCTGATATTGTGCAGCCTAGACTTCCACTGCAATTTATGTTGCAAACAGATGTCCTCCAGGTCAGCATCCTGTAGTCATGGGAGAGTGGCAGGTAAGAGCATCCCAGCTTAGACCCATATCAAAAGTGGTTTCTCCAGGGGCTGGCAGGTACAAGATTATCTTACTACTTGCTGGCTACCACATTCTTGCTCTCCAGGAGCCACACCTCATGTAGTGACCACCTGGGAGGTGACAAGCCCAACAATTAGGAAGTGGGGTCATGCTACTGCTCCAGAAAGGTTAGGTTTCCCTTAGCTCCTGTATCATATTGACCCTGTGCAGATGTTTCTGACAGACCTTCGTGTATTTTAACTGGCTTTAGGTGCCTATTTTTGGCACCTGAGTCTCTTCCCAAGAATCAACAGTAAATACATGAAACTCCTCGTAGGATTCACAGAGGCAAAACACATCGGGGAATCTACTAAGCTAAGTTGAAATTCAGACCTGATTTGCCTTAGGATTAGCCCTGCTATCTGTCTTCATCCTTGACCTTGTTTCCTTTCCCTTGGAACTAAGCAATCCTCTTTTCCAGACTGAACAGTGCAGGAGATGCTGGGACTAGGTGTTAGCAACCATCCAAGTGAAGAGTTGTTTTAAATCCAGACTGACTTTTTGACTTCTCCTCCTGTTCTCCTGAGCCACCAGCTATGGAAATTTTTCATTTCTGAAAAAGCAGATTAGCTACTGGAAATGTCAGACACAGGCTACAGATGGCTGCACAGTGGGGAAATATTTCCTTGCTAGCCCTGGAAGCTGTTGAACACTGGACCCCAAGAGAGATGCTCTGCAGTCCACTGCATAAAGTGACTTGGCCTGTGAGGCTACTAATGCAGAAACACCCGTATGTGTTCTGTTCAGTAAGGTTAGCTAACAGCATCAAATCAAACCTACAGATAGCTTTGTGGAGAGGAGGAGGGGTGGATTTTTTTCTTTTTCTCACTTCCATTTCTTTCGTTTTTAATTTTGGTAATGGATCAGAGTCAAATGAACAACATCTGGCAATTAGCACATCTCTTGCATGGCTCCGATCTGCAACCAAGTTCTGAGTGTTTGCCTTTATTTTTAAATGGGTGGCTGTCAGAGAGAATTAAACGGTGCCTAAAGAAGCACACAGACATTATAATTAAAGGTACACCAACCTTGACAGGTGGGTGGGAGTGGAGTTCAGATTTTCAACTTTACATGGGAAAGGGGGCCATCAGCATGCGCATGTGCTCTTAAATTCCATGCATTTCCCCCAGCTGATCTATCCCCAGGTGCTTTCTATACACCCGTACTTGCAATTAATTGTCTCTTTGTCTGCTCTGTTTCAGCAGCAATCCAGACCAGTATTTCAATAAAAAGCGCTCTTTAAATCTAGGAATAAAACTGGAGTCCATTAGCTGTGACTGCATGTGCTTCTGTGGGGCTTTGCTGTTAACAAGAATAGGAGTGATTTAGTGGAAAACTGAACAGGGAACATAAACCTGCCAGGGCACTGAGCATCCTGAAACCATGTAGTCCGTAATCCTGGGCAAATGCCTTCTAGCTAGGAACAAAATGCCTGCTGCTCTGCTTTCCTACCAGACCATAATCTTCTAATTGTGTTCCACCCCCTACTCCAAGATGTCTCATTCTGCTGTAACTCGAATAGAGTCAAATCGCCCTCACTTCAGCATGGGCCCATCCAGTTCACAAGCTCAGCTGACAGTTTTAGGGGACGAAGGTTCAAAAGACCCAGTGGAAATAAATGGGGTTCATCAGTTACCTCTGCTCAGCTGTGACTCCAGGGATGGAAAGAGGGCAAATATCATGGCCACAGGATTTAGCCTTGGCCTCATTCCCATACTCACAGGATTTCAGGCTCTGAGGCTGCCAGTCCAGTATCTTCCAGGGCATGAAAGGTGGCAGACACTAGTTCCCAGTCAATGTGAGGGACTGGTGCTATCTTTACAGAGATGAGTAGAGGTGGAGAGCAGATAGGAAGGGCTGTGCTACCATGGCATTTCTATGCCGTTGCAGATCTGGAAGTCTGGACAGTTCACTGGGCAGTACTTGCAGGGAGATTGCAGTTTATCCGCAACACCTTCCTTTCTAAATCCATACCTGGTGCAAAGTAACCTTTCGTTGCTTAGTGATCTTACCTGCTGTCTGTAGATTGAAGTTGGATGGGTTTTTTTTACCAGATCTAAGCGCCCAGATATTCCAAAAGAGATGCTTCAAGTAAGGTAATGTTGAAAACCTTAAGTTTTCAAGCAAAGATTAAAAAAAAACTCACTCCACTGATTCTTGCAGTACCTTTGTAGTACTTGCTTTGCTGGTTGTGCTTCATGAGATCAGCATATCCTGCTAGCATTGAACAGCAGAGTGCATTGTAAATGTGCTTCCAGCTGCCCACCCTTGATGGTGGAAATTTAATGTGAATTTGGTGCAATTTCATTTAGGTTCCCAGGGAAGAGTGGAGCACAGAAAAGGAGCTAGGAAAGAAGGAAGGAGTAACACAGGCATGGAAAAGCAACTGCAAGGCTCATGAACACTTGGAGTTGGTTACTCTCTACCCTGCTTACAAGCAGTAGCAATATTTATACCCCACCTCAGAGAAGCCAGGAATTGTCCATTCCCCTTGTGCATCCAGCCCAGCACCCCTATGCCTCCTTCCTTCTGTGAGAAGGAGGTGGGACATCCAACTGGTCCGCGTTTGCCTGGCACATCGGCATGACGGGAAGAACCTGCCTGATCGGTGACCACCAGGAGAACATCAAGGGTAACTCTGGCACTTATAACGGGTTTGGTTAGCAATGCTGAGGGCTGATCGGTGGGACTGATCAGTGGGCAACAACCTCTCTCCCCATCTGCCTGCTGCAAAAATGCCTGCAGGGAAAGATGAAAAATGACTGAAAGTAAATCTGGAGGGAAATACACTAACAGGATGGTACTTCCTCTCTCCATCCCTGTAGCTTCCTCCCACCGTGCTCCTCTACCTTTTTCATCTGACTTTCTAGATGTCCCTCTTTCTTCCCTCCCCTCCCTCACCTGCTCTCCTCCCCAGTCCCTCTCCCTGTCTCTGATGGATGGAAGCATTAGTGGAATCACTGTAAATAATGTGTAAAGTTAGAAGTTACAACAAGGTATCTCATTAAAGCCGCTTCACTCATCTTACTTCCCAATTAATGTTTAAGGCTTCGCTGGAATGCGGTGACAATATGTCACAGCATATCATTGTGGCAGGCGACAGGAAGTTAATAACCCACTGGCCCTTAAAGGAGCCTTTAATGTCAGCTGTAGAGGAGTAAATAACATTGGTTTCTTCCTCCCTCCCCTCACTTCTTTTTCTTTTCCTCCTTTAATTCACTGCAGGAATGAAAGAGCTTGTGCTAAAATAACATCATTATCTCATAAAGCCATCTTCCTGCAGAGACAGAGCACAAAAGGCGTCTCCCAAGGGACTCTGGGATTTTCAGCATCATGACAAAGTTGCTCCAGCTCCCCACCCTGTAAATATGAGAACTCATGAAATGTGTGCCTTCACCACTCTTTCCCTGCTCCATTCTGGTCCTCTTTCCTTTTTTTAAAAAAGACATTCACTCATTCTTCTTTCCTTAGTATTAATTTCTCCTCCGTCTCTGCCCCCAAACACCTTCAAGCCCCTAAACACAACTTCATAGCTTCAGCGTAGTAGAAAGTTTCCTTTCATGTATAATGGTTTTATCTATCATTATAGCTTTCTTCCTTTGACTAGGCTGCTTTCCGGGGGACAAGTCATCTTTGCCTTTCATTCCCCTAAGCAACTTTTCACTTTGAGTGCAATTGCTGTTCTTTACCCCTCTGTTGCCACATGATGGAGTTTGAGCCCTCTTGGAGTTTAGCTATCACAGGATCACAGACTGCAGATGGGAACGATCCAGAGTGACGCCACTGAAGTCAAGAAACTGCTCTGGTTCACCGCAGTGCTGTCAAAAGTGTAAACTGAGGTCTTGGTTTCAGAAGCAGGTCTATGGACTCGTCATGACCATTCGGATCCCCCACTGTGAGCGCTGAGATCTATTAATCATGCTGCAATAGGAAATAAATGACCCAATACTTGAACACCTTTTGTAAATGTATTTCTTCCATGAGAAGGAAGAACAAAAAATGTACAGATATAGCATTTATTTTGAAAAATTACAGGAAAAGTGCCTAGGATTTGGGGAATGTATCTCAGGAACTGCCTGCCCAACTCAGCCACACATCCAGTACTTCACATCAGGCAAAGCACACATGAGTTCTGACAGTCTCAACTTTTGCCTGTACAGTGAGTCTAAAAATGCTTGCTCTCCACGCCTGGGTTTTTGCTTTAATGTTTGGAAGGGTCTTTAAAATTTCAGGCTAAATAGTCAAGTGTTGTAACCATACAAATACATATTCTACTTGTTGCACAAGGGTCGTTATAGATATGTCCCTGGACTTCCTTTCCTATAAGGCTAAGAAAATTCTGGATTAATATCAAGAGCAGGCTTCCAGCAGTGAGACTAACTGCTATTGCAAAAAGCTCTCAAAAGAAAAGTCCATGTGGGCTTTTTTCAGCGCATTTAAAACTCTACTAGTCCCAGAATTTTGGAAGGCTGATGAGATCCAAGAGAACAGGGATGGCCGACTAACCTGTGTCACATATTCATGTCAGGATGAATGGGCCATAAGACACACACTGAACATGGAGAGAGGTTAGAGAAGGGTCACAAGCAAGAGAGGCCCATGCATGCCAGAAGACGTGTTGCAGATGATAGAAGGGTAATCATCTAGCTGGATCTTAAAGGAATCAATGTTTAATCTCAACAATCCTGGAGACAGACTTCGGCACCAGAAATTGGAAACGAGTAAATTGATAGAAATGGAGCTAAGTGTTCTATGGGAGTCCCCAGTAAGGTGGGAACTGAGAGCCATATCTTATGAGGACTATGGGCACCTCACACAGCGTGAGGTCTGCCACAAGCCTAGTGTCATGGTAGGGCCCCATGATACGCATCTCAAGCCCTATCTAGATCCAGACCTTTGTCCCTCCACCTCAATCAGGCCATCTGTAAAGGGGGTCAATTCAGCCTCCCAGTCCCGCCTCCCCACGCTGCTGGAAGTTTAACAAACTGAGCGTTCACACAGTGCTTTGAGATCCTCCACAAAAGGCACTCCAGAAATGCAAATGTGCTCAGTTCCTTCCCCCTATCTTCACTAGCTCAAATACATTATTGATTTGCTCGTTTAACAGGGGCCACTTGTCAAAAGTATACCTGCATTAGTGGCACTTGATGTAATAGGGGAATGGAGGGGTCTGTGATTAAGTTTAGACAGCCTTGTTTGACTTAGTTAATTGGTTAAATATATTCAGTTACATGTGAGGCTTCAGATTTTCAGCTCCAATAAGGTATAATATTAATTTTAATTAAAGCTCAACAGAGTTGGCCAAATATTTCTATTTTCTGAGTATTTTTCTTAATTATATAATTCATATTCTGATATAAAAGGGATTCTGGTGACAATAGAGGCCTGGAACCTTTTTCTCTGAACATGAAGAGGTCAAAGAAGAGCTAGAGAGGCTAAAAGTGAGGAGAAGCGAATTTTTTAAAATCTTTATAAGCTGCAGGAGAAATAGGGTGGTGCAGGGATAAATTCCTCTCCTCCTCAAAGCAGGATTAACCTATGTCATTCCTGATAGATATTTTTCTAGCCTTCTCTTCAAAATCTAAGATGCTCATGCAAGACCTAACCAACAAGAAGTTGCACCTCCTCCTGAATTTCCAAACAGCATTCATGTTCAACCGTAGACAATCCCTGATTATTGTTCAGTGTTGCCTTTCGGAAGATCTGCATCCATCACATTATGAAGGACAAACAACATCCTACAGGTTGCCTTAGCCAAAAGCTCCGGTATCACCATGAGATTCACATAACTGGAGTAGATTTATCTGACCTCTAAAACATAGCGGGCCATCCAGCAGGTGTTCAATAGCGGGAGGTGGCTACCTCCGATGAACCATGTTGACGTAATAATTGCAAGAGTCAGTATTGCCTTCTTAATGACAGCAATTGAAAGTGAAAATGCAGCCATTGCACATTAAAAATAGAGCACTGCTCCCATGAAGCAGCAGCTGCATTTGAGGACTTTTTCCAATGCAGAGCTTGCGGGACCGCCTCCCTGGATTTCCTGCCAACTTCCCACCCCTCAGCTTTGCATTTCAATTGTTTTTCCCTCTCTCTCCCTTTAAGTGCAGACTCAAAGATTTGAAAGAAGAAAGATGGAAGGTAACTCTTGTGCTGCCTACCAACCTCAGTCTGGATTTCTTTATATTACGTACACAAGCAATCAATTAAAAAGATGTGTGATTTTTCTTTTATGGTGTTGGGATCCAGCTCTGGAAGCTTTTAATTATCTGTATAGGTGGAGCCAGGAGTGGGAGAGGCTGGAAATGGCACCTTTTCTTTCTTTCAGCAGATCTGTCCCTGAGAGCATTCAGCTCAGGCATTTTGAACCTATCGGTAAACAATAGCTCCTTTTCCATGTCTTTTCTACTCCTCTCTACTGCAAGACCATCAAGGTTGTGATCTTCTGACTTCCACAGGACCTAAATGCCAAGCACATACATAAGCACTTTGCTGAACAAGGGCCTCGGTTTGGCCCAGGGTGACACCTTATCTGAAAGATGAGTTTGTAAATCTTTAGAGCGTTTATATATGGTAAACGATATCCCAGACAAGCCTGATAAACGTCTACACCAACTCCTGCTGATGCATTTTGTGATTATATTGAATGACACACCCTACCCTGACTTCTTATCATCTCCTAATTGTACATCTGCCCCTTAGAAACAATATGGAAGGGTGTCTGTAATGCAAGGTGCAGTGATGCATTTATTCCTTAGGGCTCTGGCAGGAATACCCCATGAGTCTGAAGAACATTCCAGGTGAATTGCTCTCCCTGCTCAGATCCTCCTCTAGTCCACAGACTAATAGCCCACATTTGACAATCCTTTCTCCTCCAAGAAGGATGGCCGAACAAGCAGGCAGCCTCCAACATGAAATAGAGGAGACGAGAACAAAATATTTGCCTTGTGTTAAGGACTGATGGAAGCCTGATTCATGGACTGTGCAAGGTTCAGTAGCGTAGTGTTGTTATTGGTTTTTAAGAAGTACTGTGATGGGATAAAATATGGAAGGCCACAAGCAGGTGGGACCCACTGTGTAGCAGCCCACAGGGAGAATCTTAACACCTCGTTCTTGTTCAGAGCGTCAACAAAGCCAGTTATATTCTTAGGGGAGTTTGTCATGGGGCTGGAACAGAGTGAGACATAGTTATGGAATAATGCGTGCTCTTCTTCCACAACTCCCCCTCTCTCTAAATTAGCTGTCACGTCACTAAAAATGTTTGTTTCACAATCAGTCCACTTAACTGTAACAAAGCAGCATAGATCTATCAAACTCACAATGAGCTCAGCTAATGACTGCTGAAATTACCCAGTCAGTCCTGCTTCCTAGCACCCTGGCCTACCTTCGTGCCTTTCTCCAATCACCTCTCTGCTTGTGGCCCTGCTCAGTGGGGAAAGGATGGCGTCAGAGGGCGCTAAGGGCTGCATCCAGTCTCTGGGCACATTGCCACTTTGCCTTGCAAAGCTGCTCTTCTACATGCACACTGCTGAGGGTGTTGAGTTTATGCCTTTTTTACTCTGAGGGGGCTGACAGAGGCTGGCGAGGGCTCTGGCCAGTCATTGGAGGCATAGAAGGGAAAGTGGCAGAGCTAAAGCCAGCAGTAAAATACCAGCAGAGTCCTTGATTATGCATTTAACTGCATTGCTAAGCATATCTTTTTTTTTTTTTTTTGGTAGCTGCTCCTCGGAAGTGCAATCTCGCTGCTATTCAGATACAATGTGGCTTCTATTCTCTCTCCCAGTTTTAATTATGTGTCCGCCACTGCTTCTTCTCCAAGCTGGCGGGCTCTGAGATTCATAATTTCAGCCTGACACCATAGTAACCACTTAGTTTGATTCAAGACTCTAATGTCATCACTGGCTGGTCTTGAATAGAACGGGGAGAGAGGGTGTAATTTGAAGGCAGCATCACATAGAAACTGCAATTATTTCTCCCTTTCAGAGGGAAATGTAAACAAAAGGTCATCACTGGTCAGTGCTCTTCACTTCCATCCTCACACGCTGACAAGCTGACTTTTTTGTTTATTATTTATTTCCTCATCCACCCACATTCCTCCACACCTACACCAGGAGCAGCAGCCAGTATTAGTTATCACCCCTCCACAGGGCCGTACTACATGCCTGCGATAACCCCCTTTAGTGCCTGAAAATGGACCCAGGCAGCTTGTAAAATCCCTCCAGGATCCCATGAAGACACCGGAGGGGACTCTGTCTGCTGTGGGGTACAGCCTCAGTAGCCCCCCTCAGTCAGGTGCTAAAACAATCAGCACACACTGGCCAGACAACCCTGTCTTCTGCTGTCCTTGCAAGAAAGGATTTTGATTTCAAATCTCTTCTTTCACTTTTTTCCTTCTCCCACACAGCTCCCATGTAGTTTTTTTATGTTGTTCCTCTTAAGTTAAATATGTGAGTCTCTCATCCGGAGATCAGACTGTCTGGCTCCAGAAATGACCCTCTAGAACCCAGGAGCCTCCCTGTCCTCCACCAATACACAGGGCTGCCTCGTAGTCACTCACTCAGGCTTTTATTAAAAGAGTTACAGGGCAATAAAGCTACAGTCCAAGTTATTAGCCTGTGGTCTGTGGGTTGCCATGTCTCTGGGCACAACCTTACTCTGATCCCACTGGGAAAGAGACACATAAGGCAAATAACAGCAAGACGGATGAATGTGGGCCCATAGTGGAATACAATTCACTCAACAGCATTCGCTGCGCATCCCGCTGCACTAAATGAAGCTCTCTCGCCCTCCCCCAATGGCTTGCTGATAGAAAGGAGCTAAGTGAAAATAAATGCTCATATCAAATCACAGGTATTGATTTTCCGAGCTAGTAAATGAAGGCGCTTTATCTCCGATCGGAGATTGAATGTCTGTGCACCATACTTTGCTCCATTTTCATAAAAAGGGAGACATGGTGGAATTATTTTACCTGGCTTCTCATAAAATGTAGAAGGAGCAGATCCTCATGTCAATGACAAGTAGCATCAGTCAGGAATAACTCCATGAAAACAATGGAGCCATTAAGGATTGACAACGGAATAACAAGCCAAGGATGCTATCCCTGGGCATCAACTTGTCCTTCAGCAGGCATGGCAGTGTCTTTTCTGGGTCTCTGTACCCCTTTTTCCCTGGAGGTTCACGGGGATAGACAGAAACCTGTTCTTCACAGTTTAACTTTGCTTTGCCAGAAGTTAAGGTTACATATAAATAATTTAATTCTACTAGCTGGTTTAAGGGTTTCACGGCTACTTAGGCCAGTTTCGAGTGCTACTGAGTTCCAAGCAGGGCGTGATATTGAAATTGTAGATGTCTTACATTTAATAATCTGCAGAGATGCCTTAAGGGGAGCTGTTGATGGCCTTGGGGAGCGGCTGAGAAGATCAAAGCTGACTGATGCAAAGTAATTCATGTAGGCAGGGGGAAGTCACAGTCACAAAGGTCCTTTTGGAAATAGAATCTCTTTTTGACCGGGTTCATCTGCACAGGCATGCCTTGAAGTGAAAGAGCTAAACTTCTGCATCTGAGATCTACAGATCTGTGTCCAAATCTTCCGTTTTATTTGGCAGTTACCCATCTTATCAGGCAATTTTCTGGTGCTAGCAATCCATCTCTGCAGCCCTCCACTCCTTTCATTATGCAATCAGCCCTGATGAATTTTGTTGCTGAGGTTTTTCAGAGTGGAAGAGATCAAATATATAAAATTAGACACAAAGAAGCAAGTCACTAAAAAGGAGGCCCTGTGCCTTTGCTGCAGAAAGTAGATTTTTCTGGTATGAAATTGTGCTACTTACCACATTTTCAATCCTTGCCTTTCATGGCCCTGCATATCAAGAGAGAGATCTGAGAGGATCCAGTTTAACTCACTGACAGGGTGAAATGAAAGGGCAGATGGATTTCAGCCAGAAGTGATGTTTGCATGTTTGAGGGATGAATAGGAGACTTGGGCCTGAGTACCTTTCATATCCCCACATTATCAAGCGGAGAGCCAAGCCCTGAGTGCAGAGTCACAGTTTCTAGGGGCACAGCCACTGATCTCAAATTTTAAGGATTCTCTGTGCCAGCATGAAGAGACGTCAGATGCTATCCGGAGTTCAAGAGAGGCTATCCCGTCACGCTTACGTGGCCCCAGATTATTGCTCTGTCTGCCTCTAGCTTGACTATTCCTGCTGAAGTCTGAAGGAGCAAGGCCACACCAAGTCTAGCAGTTTAGTGGAGAAAAGTTCATGTATCCTGTCCTGGATTTTCCAGCACTGATATATAATGAATGAGAAGACTGACTGTGAGACAGGTTTTCACTGCACAAGGGCTTATGTGGAAGACAGTAAGAGAAATATTTGCCTCTTGATTATTAATGGTTGAAACTAAGTGATGGGAAGTGGCAACATGTTTCTAGAGTATCACTAATGTATGTTTAAACGGCTGGGAAGAAAATCCACAGTATATAGCAAGCGTATCAGACACTGTCCCCGCTGGCCCTTCTTCCTTCAGGTATCCTTCAGGTATCGACCCTTCCTTCATGGTCCTTTTGGTAACACTGACTTGACATCAGGCTCCCAAAGTGGTCTTCTTGCTGTGCAGTTGCAAAGCATCACTGTGATAAAAAGAAAAGCAGTTTTGTGACAGCATCCTTTGAAATTTACTTTATTATTTATTGGTTACTGTAAAGCCCTTCTCAAGGTGGTATAAGAGCATCTTCCAGGAACTCAGATCTACTCAGGGAGGTGGGCACTTGAAATAAATAAATGGAACAAAGCATTCTTTTGTAGATCTTAAATGAAGCAGGCGAGTCACCCTTGTCAGAGCCATAGGGCAAAGAGGTGAGATTTCCTTTTTTTATTCCCAATGGGAAGGTTGAACATATAGCACAGTGTTCTGTTTTGGTAGGATTTTGATTTTCATGATGACAATCATTTTATGCCGCTAAGATTTGTTAGCCTCCCTTTGCACCTTTTTTTTTTTTTTGATAGTAGAGGAAAAGGACAGGTTGCTTTTTATTATTATTCCCCCACTCACATGTCTGAGGCATCTTTTTCAATAATCTTCTTACTGCAACAAGCGGAAATATCGCCCTGCACAACCTCTCCATAAAGTGCGAACATCAATCCTCTCTTATTAAGCTGAAGCTAAAATGCTCATAGACAAACTGTTAAAAAGAAGAAAGCATCCACGCTGTGGTGAAAAAGGTAAAATGCAGTAATTGTCCAAACCTTTCAAGGAAGAATATCTCAGTGGGGAGGGGAGGACCTTTTTCCTTTCTGTGGCAAATTGCCAGAAAACTCCAGGAAAGCTCACTTCACCAATATATATTTATTTTTAGGCACAAAAATCACCTTTATTGCCCTTGATTCCTGCAGATCTGTTCCAAATGCAGAGAGGAGAAGCAAATACCTTGCCCTATCCAGCTTCCTGCACTTGCTATCCCTAGCTCATGCTGCTGCTCTTTTTGAGTGCTTTTAAATCCGATTTATTTGCAGTCTCCCAAAGTAAAAAAGCATTCCCTTTAATGCCTACATGGCAACAAGAAGGAGAACTGGAGCATGTGTAGAAACATAGGGTGGAATAATCTGATTAAAATCAGGCTTCTAAATCTAAGCTAGTCACCCAAAGCTCCTTTCTTATAGCCAACAGACATCTCATCAATATATAGTCAATGAAGCTGGACGTGCAATTCATCTAATTCCAAAGTAGATGCCTAAAGTAGGTCAAATGAATCACACGCTTAAGAGCCTATTTCTCCCCATTGACTACAGAGGGATCCTAGCATGACTAACACGTTTGTAGATACTGACGCCAAAGCTGACTGAGATGACGTCCATCCATTGCACGAGGCTGCTCTGTGTTCTTCAGTCCTCATGTGAGTAGCTCTTCTTCCATGATGTGCCTGATACTGTGGTTTCACTGTTGTTGTTACTTACTTTGGGAAAGTAGGGCTGGTTCAACTATGGAGATAGGCCTAAAAACATAGGTCTCACTCATGTATCCTGAGGCAAACCAGGAAAGCATTGCAGGCAAGATGATGCAATGTGGAGAAAGACAATGTCCCTTACAGTACCTTTATTCTAATCTCGAACACGTACCACAAGATAGCCCAGCTCAGGTCAGAGTAGCTTTAGGATGGGGCTCTGGGTCAGTCCTTCTGAAGGCATTTTTTGGCAGTCAAAGATGGCTGAACCCATAGAAGTGTCTTCTCCTGATGAGACCTGAAGTAACCACAGGGCAGAGAGAAAAAGAGGACATGATTAAAGCATTGGAATGAGAGAACTCAGCTCTGTTTCTCTGCTATGCTGAGTCCTTGTTACTTTGGCCAAGTCACTGTCTCTGTGGCTCCATTTCCCATCTGTAGCACTGAAATAATGGTCCTTCCTTCCTCTTCCTCAGGCTCCTCTCTTGGATCACAAGTGCTAAGTGGCTGGGGATTAAGACATAAAACCACAGACCAGAAGGTTGTTGATCTCTGGACTTAATGCACAACTCTAATCAAAACAGCAATAAAAAGTCTGGAAAAGCATCTGAGCTTGGTTGGGAATGTGAAATGGATTGGGCCATTTTGGTGGGGAAAAAGCCTTTTTCCTTCCCCTGCCATGAGATTCTTTAAATGACCTTTAGAAAAAGTATATCTCGGAACTTAAGCAAGACAGCATGAAAGCACAGAGCTATGAAATGCACACCAGTCTGCTCGGGTCTAGCCGGAAGTCTTCCAAAGCAGAATCCAAAAGTCAGACATGAGATTTTGATGCCTGATGAAGAAAACTTTTTAAAGTAAAGGAAAGAAGCCTGTTACAGGCTGAACAAGTCAATGCCTCTCACAGCTGTTCTCACCAATCCAGAAAGACAGTCCATATATTATTTAAACCATCCAATTTATTGGACAGCTCACACAGGTTCTCTCTACAGCAGTCAGAGCTGATGAGGGCTCACAGAAAACTTCACAAAACATTCTTTTTTCAGCCAATTTTGCTCCAGTCTTAGGAAGTTTTTCTCTTTTGCTTGGATCATTTGCATGAATCAAGGTCTTTGTTCCTGTCACCTCTTCCCTGCCTCGGAGCAGATCCTTTGGCAACAGCAACACAGTCACCTATGCCACGTTAGAGGGTGGTGTTGTAGAGCTTCATGGCCCCAGGCCAGCACCTTCAGATGAAGTGATGACTCTACTGGCGACATCATAGCACAGATGTATCTGAGAGAGCAGGCAAAGATGAGCCTTTAATAACATCTGTTCTGAGATCTGTTGGAACTGGAATAGCAGGCATTAGCTGGAAGGCAAGTGCTTCCATCCATGGGTTTGAAAAGACAATTGTATATAAAATCCTTTGCGATATCCAGCCAGCAAACTGCCCATCTGGAGTTCCTTGGGTACCAAAATGGTGCATATGCCATAGAAGGAGAGGGAAGTCCACATGTTTCCAAATAAAGCCCACACAAGCAAACTCTAAGAAGCTGTGAAACTGGGAAGAAAACCAAACTTTCTCACCCTTCAAATAATTCCAGGTCTTAGTTTTTCAGCCTATGCTTGGATGAAAGTTTGCATCCGTTGTTGTGGCATCCAAACAAATTCTTTCTTCCTTAGTAACCATCCTTTGCCTCTCATAGATTTTTTGACATCTGAGTCACAAAGCGATGTGTTTATATTGGAAATGCGTGTGAGTAGATCTTCTCTAGTAAGGGGACTGGAGAGAAAGAGCTCAACAGCTACATGCTGAAACATGCACAGGCACACACACAGCAGACCTAACACAGCTAGTTATAAATCTAATAAACTGGCAAGCACTATGATCCTTATGCTATCTGTAAATAATTTACTGCCAAGATGCTTGTAAGAATGACACCTTCTGGATAGTTCATGGGAAATTGTAATGGGTGCTGAACACTGCAGGCTCCAGTTATTAATTGTGTTTAGTACAGAAGTGCCAAAGGGTCAGCACAGAATGAGCCCTCTTTGGGCTAAGCACTGTATAAACACCGGCTCTTAAGTTTAAAAGGACTTTAGGAGGAGAAATCATTGGTATAACTAGGTTAGCCCAGCCCCAGGGCTGTCAAGATTTAAGGTTCCTTTCCTCTCCAAGAAACAACAATAGCTTTTAGACAAAACACTATGCTTTACATTAGAAATAGATCCAAGCTGCTGAGTTTGGATTCTGCTAAATATCTGTATGTCTCTAGGATCTGGAGACATCTCCATCTGAATGTCTGAAGGATCTGGAGGGGTCATTCTCATAAGGGTGGTCTTCCTGCCTTATTGGCGTGTTTCTCCCCAGTGGGAGGAAGTAGCAGGAAAAGGGAGAAGATTTTGCCTGTTTCTTCTGGGAATGTTTTGTTTCAGAAGAGTAATTTCCACGCCGAAAGAGATGTGTTCTCAAACTGACGGACTTCTCTCCACTATTAACATGCAGAAATCCTGGACCTGGTGCTTTCCCCAGTGCTGTTTCACTAAAGCATTTCTGGAGAAGAAGAGGGGCCAGTTTCCATAGCTTCTTCAAACCTTGTTTAGTTTACCACAAAGAGCCAGGGAGAAAAAATGGGGGAGCAGGTAGTGTCTGCAGCAGAGACGTTCAGTGATGCACACCAGACCAACTTGTTTCAAGGGGTCATCTGAACAGCCATTAAACCTTTACCAATCTTGACCAGTGGCCTAAGGGTAGAAAAATCTAAAAATATCCCATTATATCGTGAGCCAGCATGTCCCCTTCTATTATGATTTCTAAATACGCTCTGGCAGAAGCTGAGTTTTCAAAGGAGTGTTGAAAACACTCATTTCAAGGGATCTTTCTTCCTTTTCCTACCAAAGAGCTGAGAGATAGGATTCAGCAGAGGTTATCTGTAATCTCACCTCCACCACTCGGTCTCTTGCAGCTTAGAAATGGCACTCCAATTGCCTTAGCTGTAAAATAGGGGAGAGCTACACCTTTAGAAAGGTCTCTGAGATCTAGCAGTAAATGCTCCCAGTCAGTGCTGATCAATACTATAAAAATTTTCTTTAATCCTGAATCCTGAAACTTTTGCCTCCTAGCTGAAGAGCTCACAGCATCACAGGCTACCAGAAGGGTCCTGCTCATATTTCAGATCAACTGATCTAGGCTCTACTCCTGGTCATTCCTGATGAAATAGGCTGCTTGGGCTGGTTCCATACCAGCTTCCAGAACTAAAGTCACTAATACTGCTGACCCAAAGCATGGGGATTAGGCACACCTGCAGACACCCTTCCTAGGATTCAGGGCTGGGAGCTTTCGTAAATCAACTGGACAGAAAAGCAAGGGTCTTGCTCTTGCAAGAGGAAAGTGCTATTGGGACTCCATGCCAGTAAGTTTAAGAGAGATTTTGGTCCCCCATGCAGCAACAGCTGCAAAGAAAAGGGGATGCACGGGGTGCTGGGTGGGGGGGAGAGGGGAGAGGTGGGATGGTCACAAGAGCTCTGGTGGTCTCAATGTGATGAATAGCTCCAGGCTGTGTCTTGAGTCTGACTCTGGGGACTGTGAGTGTGGGCTGTAGCCATTTCAGCTAAATTCCCTGAAATTAGGCATTTATACATATGTGTATAATATAATCTTGCAAGCCATAAAGCAAAGGTTGGTCCTACCTCTTCCAAGGTGGGTTTCCCAATAACGCCTTAAATGAAGTGTCTCAAATAAGGATTTAATTTAAACTCAATAAGGAGAGTTATTGCTCTATAATGAAATAGCGCATAGTTATTGCAAACACATTTAGTGAGGTTTAACAGCCTCATTATAGGTATGTAGAAGCTGTGGCCTGGCTAGGAAAGTTCAGTGAATATCTTCTTAATCTTATACAGGTATTTTCTCTCTTCTCAGTCCACAATTACTATTTCATTAAACTTGCATTAAGCAGTTGCCACGGATGGGAAAACCCACCTTGTTTCCCAGCATTGCCTATTATTGCCACCCCTCAAAATGACTACCAGTCGTGTCATTTGGAGTTAAATTCAACGCTGTTGCCCAACCCTCCCCCAGCCTATTCAATCTTTTAGATTGAAGCCAATGCCAGGAAAACTGGCAGCGTGGATAGGATCAAGTCTGGGATGTGCAGTGCTGATATTTCACAAGCTGCTTAGGAGGGATTTCTAACCTGAAGCACGGTGTCTGCAACACCTTCGGTGAATGGGCCTGATCTGCTTTCGATAAGAACAGGAACACCTGCAGGGTGGCGCTCAGATTTGATCACCTTGTGAGTCCAAGGGAAATAAAGATTTGGTTTGGGGCAGGGAAGGTGCCACAAGATCAAGGGGGCAACTGAGTTTGAGACAGATTTGGTCCCTATCCCTGTGTTCAGCTGCCCATCCCTTGGCACACCATAAGCACTCTTCTGTCTCAAACCCAAGTGCAGAAAACCTCTAGGCTGCTGCTAAAACAGTTTCCCAGGATCCTTGCCTTAGCCTTCTCCTGCTAGTTGTAGATCTTTCTGCTACAGAATTGCCTCCCCGCAAAAAACCTCCTTCCTGCTTGCTAAGTATTAAGAGCAGCTAGACAATCCCAACCCAGGGGGAAATCAAAAGCTTGGTCTTAAAGGCAGCAGGACAATTGGGGATGCAGGTAGAAAGCAGAATCAATGATTTTAAGGGGAGGACTACAATCACACCTCATGCTGTCTCAAAAAAGCCATGCCCCAGCTAACAGAGGAAAGAATCACACTCTCTTTCCACCAGTCAATGATTTAAATTGATCTAATGTAGAAAGTCATCCTGGCTAATCCTAATTTTATAGGGTCTAATGGCCATCGCTTAGCTGTGATCACACTTTACCCAGTGTGTGAAAGAGACACAGTTCAAGTTAGGGTGAATGCGAAGGCAAGTGTGAGATTATCTTCCTTCCAGCTGTGGAAAATGAAGCAGGAAAAGGTGGGGGGGGGGGAAGGGAGGGGAATAAACCCACCCTGATTGAGTAAGGCAGCTTAGTAGCACATCACAACCTGCTCGAATGGATCCTGAGCAATTGTAGAGATCTTTGCTCTGTATTGACTTTAAAGATTACTTTCCCCATAGTCTGTCTTTTAGGATCTAAATGGCCTTTGGCAAAAGGCCTCTGATTAAGCACTGCTTTTCCTTTTTTGCACTTTGGAATGAAACCTGTGCTCCTAAAAATAAAAGAACTGAATAAAGATGAGAAAGAAAGCAGGCTAATTGCCAGCTCCCAGTGCAGGATGCTCCTCTGGGTCGGGTCCCTAACGTGTCCTGTCACCTCAGGCTTGAGTGTCCCAGGCACTGCTCTGCCCATGTGTTGTGTCTCTGCCGTGCTCTGCTGAATATCCTAGTGCTGGGACTCATAAAACCCTGCCAGTGTTGTACAGGTTTCATCCATGGCTCCCTTTCTAACTCTGTCTTGAGTGTCTCAAGGGTCAGGACCAGCAATACACCTGCAATGTGCCAAGTTCCCTTCTGAAGCTTAGGGAAGGGATAAGAGTTGAAGGAAAATGAGGCATAGAGGTTTCTTTCCTTTCGTCTGCTTACATTAGGGTTTCCATTAACATGCTGGTCCATGTGATAGCATTTCTCAATCAATCAGAGATATCCTAGATTTGGCCCCCTTTTAAATGCTCAGACTATACAGACTTGCACACATTAAGTTGTGTTACATACATTACATACAACATCACTGCCCACCAGCAATACTATTGGGGTACAGAAGAAGGCTCCACTTTACACTTCACACATAATAGTTTTGCATCTCAGATGTCCCAGTGTCACCTGATCAAAACTAAAGATATAATCAATTTTTTAGACAAATCAGGGACTGGTTGTCAGTCAGTTAAATGGTGAGTTAACTATTTAATGTTATGTTTTGAGAAGCTTGTTACATGTCTATAAAACATCCAAGTGTGTTTCTAAATCAATGAGATGATTAAATTGTTCTACTTCAGGGAAACCTTTTCAAGTATTTTAAAACTGAACCCACTCACCAAAACATGCAAAGTTGCAAAATTATTTGTCTGACCCACGCCTGCAATTATTCAACGGAAAATGCTCGTGAATAAATTCATCCACCTTTACCATCAAAAGGAACTAAGCTTCACATTTGAATTTCTTTTTCTAGTGGGACTTTAAGAAACTGAGTATAAACAGCAAATTTCTGCTTTTCTTTGAAAAGTATCCAAGAAATGGTTTCGTGGAGAGAGGCTAGAAAACAGAGAAGACTTGATTGATTGCATACTCTTTTTTTCTTCTTCTTCTTTCTCCAAGCCACAACAGACTGCTTCCATAGGTCATGCTCACGAACAAGCCCATTTTCTCCCCAGTCCAGACTGCCTGATGGCTCTTACACTGGTCCTAGTCAGGACCAATCAGCCTGAACTCAAGGGTGAAGGCAGTGTGAACCCAACAGGTCTGAGCCACTTGGCTCTGAAAGCGTCAGCATTCAAGCACAGCTGCAAAGGGAATGAAGAACAGGACCATGGTGGCTACCAGGGAACCAGTAAATCAAACTTACTAAAACTAAAGCCAACAAATGCAGCAAATGTTATCTATACTTAGGGAAAGGAAAGATACAGCCAAACAACACAGTGTACAAGGAGACCATTTTCTTTCCCTTTCAGCCGTCCAGATGCTCTCTGCTTTGTCAGTAAAGATATGCTTTTCAGCCATTACAACTTGTACCACTCCACAGGCATTTAGCCATACAGGACACACACAACCTTAGTTTATGGCTCTGTTTTTTTCCTTCCCCTAGGACAGGCAAAATGCTGCATAGAACAAACGTAACACAAGCAGGCAGCATCTCTGCTGAATCGCACAGATGAGGCTCATGAGGCACATGTCCAGGAACAAGGCTGAAGTCCTGGAGCAACGGACAACACCTGCGCAGAGGCACTCGGAGAAGCGAGTGCCTCTTACTCCTCTTACCTCTGAGATGGCCTTCATGCTTCGGTAGAAAGGAGAGGGGTTTTACACGTGCCATCCAAAACCACATACAAAATAAAATTGCCATGAAGTGGAAGATGACAAGCTTGAATGTCTCTCAGGACTCTGCATTTGAGAGATCTTGTTGGTAAACTGGTGGTAATGGGAAAGGAGCAGAGAGAATCCTATCCCCAGGCCCACGTCCCCTGCATGAGATGCAAATGCTTGGGCCAGCAAGAAGATAAATGTCACTGGTTTGTCAGAAGCAAGTGTCAGGATAAACTCCTCAACTTGGTGAGTAAAGCAATGCCTATTATGTATAGCACAATGAATTTCACTGAATCTTTCTAAATCTTCACCAATAAAAAGGTGATTGGTAACTCCCAGGTCACTGAGCAAACGGAACCAGGATTGCAGAGCATTGCTAGGTATAACATGACTGTGTGGTAATCCAAAGAAGAGGTATTTTACAAACGAGGAGAATTGTTTCTCCGTTGTCTCAGGGGGGAAATTTTCACAAGTTTCGGATCAGTTAGCAATCCAAATACACTTTCATTTTTCAAGGCCCCAGCCAGTTCTTACCCAGGGAACTGAATGTGAAATTTAGCTGTTGAAGCATTTAGAGTATAGTCCACTTGTTTGTTCCAAGCTGGCTCCTGAAATAAGCAGCCAGACTGGGAGGCCAAAACCTTACCAATGAGCAACTAGCCGAGACCTTCCCCTCTAAATCCGATGGGCCAAATTCTGCTCCTCTTTGTGCTCTTACATATGCATCTTGATAAGGTCAGGGATATCACTTCACCCCATTAATTCAGAGGGAGCAGGCAAAGGCAGAGGAGTATCTGAAAGATCAGCTTGATTTTCAAGCTTGTACATTGCTGTTCCACAGGAGGAAAAAACATTAAGCTCCTCCCAGGCCCCAGAGAGCTGAAGATGTGACAATGTGCCTAAGATATCAGAACGTTTCTCCTTCTTCAAAGCCCCATGAGGTCTCAAACTCCTGCTTCATTCCTTAAAACAAAAGTTACACCTAGAACTGAATGATTTCTTTCTTCTCTCCCCCACCCCATCCGTCCCTGTTCTCTCCCTTGCAGTTCTGATGTCTAATTTGGAAGAGCAAATCAAATGAATACAGCCTTTTGCCTTTCACTTCTGCCCCATCCCAGCCCTATCACTTGTAGCTTGTTAGAAGTACTGCAGTTTTCAAGGAGATATCCCATAGACAGAAGAGGGAGGTAGCCAAAGTTTCTTCTTTCGGGATGAGACTTTGTGTATAATGACTTGATGGAGGACTGGTAGGAGACCTATACTCTGTAAAGTTAGTGTCTCAGCTCCTTTCCCATCAGCAGACAAATAACAGAAGATAGCTGCAACTAGCTTAGCAAATGATTAAATTAAATAAAATGGGATGCATGTCTGAATAATACACTCACCCCTCAAAAACCTCAACAGTTGTTCCAAAAGCTGGGTATAAACTTTTTGTTCTCATTTAGAAGGAGCCGTTTCCAAAGCTTATCATTTAGAAAAGCTCAGTACACAGACAGAGAAGGAAAGTGAGAGGCGAGAATGATGGACAGAGTTGCCCGAGTTGAGTGTGCAGAACCACCCCTCCCGAGCCACCCTCCACAAGGTGTCCAAGTCCCCTCCCTTGCCTTACCATTAACCTACTGAGGCTGCAGATGATGGAGCCCTGGGCTGGAGCGTCACAGCCCTTTGATCCCTCTTTACAGCAGAAAACACTTGGGGAGGGCTGACTCCTTGCTCCTTCAAATGCACAAGTATCTTCAGCAGGACCTCTGGAGGGAGAGGAAATTGTCAGCAGAGTAAATTGCTTTTTGGATTGCTTTTTGTCCCATTGTGAGAGCTTCACTTTAGGAACTATCATGGGAAGGAGTGACATGGTCAGGTGAAAATCCCACATGCTCGAGGCTGCTCTGGGGAGGAGGGGGCAATGTATTAATAAACCAATTCCTTGTGGCTGAGGCAGGAGCACAGAGCAGCCACTGCTCCTTTGGAAGACTATAGTTTTCTGCTGGAGCAGTGTGGAGAGAAAGACCTATTTTATACCTAAATAATAATAATAAAGGGAAACAAATAAATAAATAAATAAATCTTACTTGATAAATGCATTATTAGCTGTAGTGGGAGCAATTACAGGAAGAATGGGAATTGACAGCTGCAGGCCCCAGATAGCCAAGGCACAAAAGGGGAGTTTTAGACAAATGTCCTTCAGATAATGGGTTTGTTTCTCATCCAGTATGGGGAGGGAGGTGCTGGATATGGGAAGCATTAACAGGCTGTGCCACACGTGGGGAACAGAGATGCTGCTGTACCAACCCTCTGCAGGCATAATTTAGCTTTTTTTCCCTCCAGTGCACTGATTTAATATTTTTCTAAAGCAATGTAGATTTCAGTGTCCTTACCTTCTCTTCAAAGAGTTGTTCCCACAAGGAGAGGGAAGAGAAGATCCTGAGATTTATAAGCATGTCTGTTTTCAAGACTGAGAGCTCAGACAGTAGGATTGTGGGGTGACTGAAGTACCTCTTTTAGGAACAGGACAACAGCCTCTGGGAACATCCGTGTTGGGGGGGCAATGGAAACTTGGTAGCAATAGCCCAGTAGAGACAATCAAAGTGAATGGGGACTGCTACCAGGAGGTCCCTTCCTCCGGTTTTCTCCGGGGGCTTCCAGAAGTCAGGTCTCCCCAGGAATCACACAGGCGCCAGGCACATATTTGCCTTCCCTACTCAGCCCTTCCCACCAAATGAAATCCTCTTTCTCCTTAGTGTAGCCCAAGTCTGTTGCATAAAGCAACGAGTTTCTGCACAGCTGCCTTGCAGCCCTGGTAGGCAAAAATGACCTCTCCTCCACAGAGATTGGTTTCTGGATTTGTGACCTCTATGCAACCTGATCTTAGATCTGTGCAACCCTTCTGCCAGGTGTTGATGCTGGTGCTCCTCCATCTCTGGAGCATTCTGATCGGCTAAGGCAAGCAGGTGAAGCAGCTGGATGAGGATCATAAGGTTCCTCTGCTCTAGACCTTGGGCCAATACTCAAACCATGATGTCTGGGAGCTCACTTTAACCTCTTGCCTCAATTTTGCTCCAACTAAGGATGAACTGTTGACAAAATGAAGTAAATTATCTCTACGTTTTTCTGTTGACCCACTTAATCCATGCCCCTAAAGCTGGGATGCAGAGCCCTATCTGTTACCTATCTACTCTTTTCCTATGAGGCACATACATACCTTTTGCTGCTTTAACCCATGGTGCTTTTCCAGTTGCACAATAATGAAAGCTTTCTGTCATTTCAGGAGCACGGAGAAGTGTACATAATGGAAGGCAGAGGGAGAATGACTCTCCTGTGTAGCAGTGAGCTCCATAATAACAGTGTGAAAACCAGTTACAATTTGCTGGGGATGATGACACTGAGGTCAGACAAGCTGTATTGTAATTTACGTCCAGGAAAATGTAACCAGACATGACCAGACAAGGAAAGATCACTCTTCCAGTTATTATGAACAAAGAGCATGTGGAGGGAAATCATAGAGGCCTCTCTACAAGACCCTTCTGCCTTCAGCTTAGCTCCATCTCAGCCTAATTACACAGCCTTGCTTGCATTAGTATTGTCTACCAGCTCTCCGATTTCCCCTTCTCACTGTGTGTTCTTCAGAGCCATTAGCACAAATTGCACAACCATGCTGGGGATTCCCTGAGGGCATATATAAACTTTTCACGCAAAATATAATCAATTCAGCCTGAGGATTCCCTCCACCCAGGAGGGAAGATTTCAGCCTAAATGTTCAGAATTTGGAAAAGTGTGTCAGTAACAGAAAGCAGGGTCTAGTAATAGGAAGTATTAGGCAACCTTAATAGAAAGCAGCATTACCAGGCCTGAGCTCTGCATATAATGTGTTTTCTCTAAGTTAATTGTTCGTCAGTTCAGTATATAAGCAAAGATTGATGCTATCACTGTGCAAGTGGCAGGACTCATTCCACTGTGACTCTTTCTTACCGCTAAAAAAGGCCCGTTCCAAACACTGTTCTCTGCCTGCCCATAATGGGCAGAGTATCTCGAAGAACAGTTTCCTACAAAATCTGGTGGCCTTCCTGGACCTAAAGAGGTCTGTTCTCTCTCCTGCCAACAACAAACATGCCCAGCTGAAGCAGGGATGCCAAACAGTCTCTTCATCCTGAATGCATTTCCATCTTCACCTCTGGGAAGGTTCACAGGCAGTTCTTTGGTCATTGCATCTCCTGCCTAGTCTTTTGAAATCCTTACCAGAAGAAGGGCTAGAGCTTTGCTTTTTCTAAAATAAGCACCTTCAGGCACGAGGACGCAAATTCTGGACTCGCCAGTGCAGTGTTACAGGAAGGACTGAGGTCAGGGACGGGGAGCATCCTGAAGTTAGGCTGTCCAGGGGACCAGAGGCAAATTCAGCATTTTTTTCTGCCTCCTTGGACATGCATGAGTATTTCTGACTCTTTCCTTTGGCAAAAGAGAGCACAATGACATTCATTTCCTTCAACCTTCTGTGCAGGAGGTCAGACCTGGGGCCCAGGGACTGGATGTCGTAAGTGGGAAGTGGATTTAGGCAATGTGGAGAGCAGGTGCTGGAAGTAAGCATAGGTCGGAAGCTGGAGGTCTGATGGACTCTGAGGCAAGAGGAGTTAACAGGTGGGATAAATAGGGTTGGAAAGATGATAAAACAGGACTATGAGAGCGTCACAGGATTTAAAGATTGAGCATGAATACAGTTAGTTATTCTTTTTTTACAGGGATCCTTTTTTATCCCATCTGAAGACAGGTGGGATAGATTCATCCCACACAGTTCTCTGAAGGTGTTGTCTGGAAATACATTGACACAAGTTGAGACCACAGACCAGACTTGCAGACAATTGACATGAGATGAGAGGAATCCCATTTACAAGATTTGCTGGATTTTGTTTCTCCATTCCTTTTGCCATTCCTCTGTGGATGGGGTTCTGCTCATCTCACCTCAGACGCTGAAGTGCCAAAATTCAGCCTCTTTCCATTCTCTCCCTCTCTCATGCACAAAAAGATAGTGGGAAAGAGCCAGTTACGTTCACAGGGTTCAGCCAGGGTGCAGTCTCCATGGGACACCAGCATGAAGGATGTATTGCAGGGAGATGACCAGTGATAATGACTGGACCAGGGGTTAAGGAACAACTGACTTTGGCAGTCACTGTTTCTCCAGGCTGCAAAACAGCTGCCTGAAAGCTGTCTCTAGCAGGGCAGGAGAAGCTGTGCTGGCTTTGGAAAGCTAGGACTCTACAGTGCTTTCTCCTCTGCTTCCTTTATCTCTTGTTCATCATTTCAGCATTGGAGCAGTCCTCACCTGACAGGATGTCGAGGTGAACAAAGACTTAGCGCTGCCTCATCTCTATTTGCTGCCCAGATGGTCAGGCGGGGATGAAGGAGAAGCAGCTGTCAGGTGCTGGACATGCCATGGCAAGAACCATCGAACACAGTCACCTCCCTTCAAGACGCTGCCATCACACCCGTTCTTCACACATTCCACTTGTCAGAGGAAAATCGATTGGCGTTTTAGAAATTTCAGCCCCTAATGAAATAGTTGACTTCGAGGAGCTGAAGGTAGTGGTGCTCTAATTTTGATTTCCAGAGATTTACCACCTCAAGTCTCTTGGATTTCTTACCTTCCTCTGAACTCCTTTACCCTCTTCCTAAAACATCTCAACCTTTTCAGCTAGGTGGCTGTCTGAGAAGGGACAAATAGCAGCCCCAGATTCCTGCTAATATGACTGCTGGTCCAACAGTCCTGGAATGATTCCCCTTTCCCCAATGCTTTCCGACAGGAGCGCAAAGGCCTCTGGATGAGGTAGAAAGAATGCATTACAATATGGATTGCTTTCTTCATCTCCCCCCAAGTTGTTTTTCCACCTTCAACCTGAAAATGAGATTTCTGGCTCAGGAAACACACATCATGATCCAGAGATGCCATTTGAGTACCATGGGATCTTGTAGGGCAGTATTTCAAAAGCTGTTCTCTCCTTTACTAGGAAGACATGCTTATCCTGTGCTAGAGGTAAAGACAATGGCCCCATCTGGGAAGTTGGAAGGGCTCTGGTGCCCTGGATAGTCTGCTGAACTAGGCACCAACAACAACCCTATGCAACATTTTCTCTCTGGCCTCTGGGGCAATTCAAAATATCTCTGCCAGTTACAAGGGTATACGTATACAACTCCTAAATAAGTATCCAGGGACAAAAGCAGAAACCTGATGTTTAGTAGCCCAAGACAGAAAGATCAGCACTTTGCCACTAGCCTGACAGGTCTCTAAGTCTGCACCAAGCCTGTGGACACCACATGACCTTAAAGACTGAATTTGCCTGGCTTGCTAAGCATCCTACTAACATTCCAGCCTGTCCCAGTTGGAAGAGAGCTCCTTAACGCTTGACTTGGCAATGCTTTCTGAAGTAGCCTTAAGGGTTATCCATGAGAAATGCCAGAAATCTGGGATTCCAGATAGTATGGATGACAGGTCTCACCTGGAATCATACAGCAGGAGGCATAATGAAGTGTTGGTCTCTGGCAGCAAATAGGTCTAGACAGATCACCAGGCTGTTTCTAAACGGCAGAGAATGAATGGCCAGAGGTGAAAATAGTCTGCTCTTGGGAGTCCACTGTTTGCAATAGTCTCACTGCCCAAGGAGGTAGTAAGTCGTTCCACGGCAAAAGATATTCTAATTTGTCAGTGGCTCAGCCTGCAGTGCTGAAATCAGTGCTGCTAATCTCTAATAAAAGGGGTTCACGTGAGCCTTTGTTTATAGTGACATGGTGGGTGATAGTTCTTTCTTGTTATAATCCCCTCTCAGAAAACATCTGATGGGGAAAATGTCTCCCCTGACAGTTTGCTTAAATTTTCATTTGCCAGAGCAGTGAATAAACTTCTTGTTTGTCTAATGGAACTAGAAGGAATTGTGACACTTTTATTGTTTGTTTACTTCCTCACTGGGGCACTAGCTAAATTGAAGATGTCATCATGCAGCACTGAGAATCAAGCTTCTTAATTTAACTGATTGGTTTGCAAACAAGCGTCTCGAAAGCACCGCCGAGCCCTACAGACTTTGCAATGACCACAGACTTGAAACACGTCAGTGAACTGCAAGGAGGATATGTAATGCAATGAGGAAGTAGTCTGAGGAAAGCTGCTTCTTTTACAAGGTATTGCACAGAGGCAGCAGTCAAACGGCATCTGTAAAACCAGAAGAGAGAAGATCAAGAGAGCAATACATTTTTTCTATAAATCCTGCATAATTAGCAGCTTCTGCTGGATTAATGCTAGCTCTAATTCTGAATAGATGAGGGGACTGGATTTATGGCCTGAATTCCCTCTAACATTCACTCTCTTTATGCCTTTAAAATCAGGCGTAGAGTAACTCTTGCTTTACACCGCACTAAGCAAGGACAATGCGTGGCACTCGGGATGCAGATGGAGAAGTAGTCTCCCATGGATCAGTAAGATTTTTCAGACAGATCAAATGTTGAGCTTCAGGTAATTGGCAGAGATCCTTTAATGTCTGAGTTTAACACTCACCTGCTAGAAGAGAACACAATTAGGCAATGAGATGTGGAAGAGTCTGAAGTGTCAGGTATAATAATTCAGCAGTAGTATGCTGTTCAGCAGAAAGCTGAAGGCTGAGTGCTGTCAATTACACCAGGGGTGAATTAATACAACCAAATTCATGCACTGAAGCATCTTATTATTGCTGTGATCACATTTTATCATGAAGCAGTTTGGGTTAGGTTGTTTTTTTAATTTATTTATCTATGCTAATTTTGTACAGAGACAAATAAGTTATGAGTTGGGAATTGTATTAATTTCACTGCTTGGAAATATTTTAATAACAGATTAGGTCACTTGTTAGTTGGTTTTTTTTTTCTTTTTCCTCTTTCTGCTCATTATACAATTAGTGATTTGTACAACATACACCATGGATTAGCAAACCATAACCTTTCTTGGTTCCCATCCCACTCCAAATTTATCGGTCACCCCCTAAACTCAACTTCCTGATCGTACGTTTCCCTTGCCCACCACATCTCCCACATGCACATTTTAAGGACTGGTCTCCACAGTGCAAACAGGAGCAGATTTCACAGTCCAAAGGGAGATCTCCTTATCCCCCCCCAAGGCAAATAAGCTGTACTTCACTCTTATAGAAAGCTCAAGGGGGCTCGACGATCAGAATTCGCAATTGAGGAAAATTGTAATTCAGCCACATCCAGCAAATAATGTCACATACTGAGTACATGATTGCGCTGCATTATCCCAGGCTCCTGTAAGCAACACTGCTCTTTGCAGACCCTCGAAGGCTAGAGGGGAATCGCGCTGTTAAGGGAAGCCGCCAAAGTGCCTTTTGTTTCTAGGTCATGAGCTCTAACCCAGACTGATGCTGAGCTGAAAGCCACTGGTGTTTTGTCACTTGTACATGTTTGAAATCAATGGGAACCTGTCCCTTCGTGGCACGGAGAACCTGACACCAAGTGAAGCCAAGGACCGCCATGCAGATAGTGTGAACATAGCCGGGCAGGTAGCTAGTGCCTGCCGCACTTGTTCTTACAGCTAACGAGGCTCCAGGGCTCACCAGCAGCACCTTGTAACAGCACAGATTCAATTTCAACTGAGGAACGGAAGCATAAAGGTGGGGTTGGGAGGGGAAAAATAATTTCTGTGGCCTCTCCTACTTCTTTACAAAGCCACACAAGGTAAAAACGATGGTGTTTCAAAGCCCAGCTGCCCTGAGATGATACCAAGAGAGGTTTTGCCCATCTTATTCAAAGAAACAGAGATGTCTGAATATTTGCTACTTCTACAGCTTAGATTGGAAGTCCTAAACAGTCTAGAGCCATTAGTTAGCTCTCCACCTTGAGAGAATGGTGCTCTGACTTATTCTTCCTGCAAAACTATGGAAAGAGTTTTGTGGTCTCAGCCACCCCATGCTAGGTATTTGTCAGCAGCAGAGCAAGCCAGTTGGCGTGCATCCACCCCAGTGGGCTAGAGCAGCAGGGCAGTTTCCTCAGGTGCTTTGGCAGAGAGGGACGATTAGCTCAGAGCAGCCAGAATATTGCAGATAAAGTCTCCTATGCATGTGGCCAAAATCTGAACAAAAACTTGCTGGATCTACACTGAATTTGGGTAGAGCTGGGGGGCAGACGGAAGGCAGAAACAGGGGATACAGGCAGATCTAGGCAAGGCAGGAGGTGCAGAAGAGCAGCAGCAGCATCTGTAGACGACAGTCGCGAGTCCCTGGCTCTGGCAGGTTGCTTGGACCCCAGGGTTGGCTCTGTCTTTCCCAGACACCAGCTCTGAAGGGGAATGGCCTTTAAGTGCCCTAAAGGGAGAGAAAAGGCTACTCTGTTGTCTCAGCCACAGATAATTCTGCACAAGCTCAATGTTGCCAGCTGCTAACGTCAGGAGCTCGGAAACATAGAGGAATCCAGCAGTAACATTTTTCTTTGGCTTAATTACTGAAATAGACAAATTGGAAATTGGCCCATCATGAAGATAAATAGCAATAAAAAATGCAGTTGAGAAAACTGTTTCTTCTAAATTATAATTAACCACCCACCAGCAGCTACCTGACAGAGGTGAGAGGGGAGGCCATGAGCAGCCCCTCCGATCAGCTAGCAACGTATCCCGTGATGCTCCTTGCTACTGCACCTTCAGGGCACTTAATGCCCCATTTTGCTTTCAGTGCAATTATAAAAGGCCACTTATATTTTCCACCCCCCCCTTTGTCTCCCCACCCCAAGATCTCTAATAGTCTAAATTATCAGCAAATTGCCTATTTGATAAGGGCAAGCCATTTTGCATTGAGAGCTGAACTATTTCCCACTTCTGGGGGATAATATTAGGCAAATAACAAGCATCATTCTTTTGACATGTACAATTATTTGCCAAGTGTATGTTTGAATAGCCTGCTCCTTTGTGTGACAGGGTCCGTTCCCCATTAGCATACTTGACAGATGAATATGCTGGGTCCTTGTGGAAAACCTGGCAGTAACCATGGTGATTTGGAGACAATGTTTTGAGTGAGGGATGTATTATCAATTTCAACTGGAAGTAAAAAAAGTGTATCGCTAACGAGCTGATCTGCAATCCAGGAGAAATACATTGTTCCCAGGTAATTAAGCCAATCTTGGTACTAGTTTTAAACCTACATAAATTAGAGACAGAGGTGTCTACCTATTTTGTTGTTTCTCTCTTTCCCAGTGGAGGTTTTTCTCCTTGATTTTTAATTAAAATTCTCTTTGTAACAGCTGAAATGTTGTTTTCTTTGTGCTAGGAAGTTCTGGAGGCTCCATGGCAAAATGCATAACTGGGATGCTCTCTGTCTTAGGTGCATTAGGCTGAGGTGAGTCACCAGCTTTGCAAAACTAGTCCCAGGGCAGGCTGTCTACAGCCTTTTTCGTGAACCGAAGCCTTTGATCCCCCGGTCTGCCAGCTCCACCTCACACCAAGGCATCAGTGTGGCCATGAGAGGAAGGGGCTGATTGAACCCCTGGAAAACTCCATTGAAAGGCTCCAAAATATTGGTTGCAGGATGCTCTCTAAACAGAATGATACCCCTCCTGCAACTGGCAGAGCTGCCTAGGGTAAACTCCAACTTTGCAGGGCTGGACAGAGAGAATGGAAGAGGGGGGAGCCTGAACTGAAGAGCAGCAGGGGAACCTCTCTCGTTCCCACCTTGCAGATGTGGTTACAGCTCCAGAGTAAATCTGGTGTTTGCACTAGGTCTCACTGCTGCCTGACAGGACTCGGGGAGCCCCTGCATCCTGATGCCTGTGCCAGCTTTAGCCTGGCCTCTCCCAGCATCTTTGGCCTCTCCTGTTCGTGGTCTGAACGCCTCTTAACTTGATACCTGGCATCCAAACCTCTACTCACAATTTGCTCAAGATCCCATAATACTGACCATGCTCATTAATAACTCCTTCCTCAAACACTCCCCTCACACCCATGTGTGCATAGATTCCAAGTCAAGCTTCTTTGAGGAGAGGCTGACAGATACCACCACCCGCTTATGGTTACCTGGTGCATCTAAAGAGATAGCTCTGAATGCAGTACCAAATCCATCAAAGCTGGGAGAGACATTCTCATGCCTTCATTTGATTAAAGAGGCTGCTCACATGCCTCTCCCCTTTGGGAAAGACAGATGAAACAACCTGCGCATAGCAATGCTTTGCTTTGGATTTTGACCATTTAAGTCTATACAGAATAGGTGAAAAGCATCTCCATTTTGTCCAGGAGGTTAGTTTGCATCAGCTTTGCCTAGGGATAGATGAAATGCAGACAGAGAGGAGCAAGACCAGCCTTTTCTTGATGCTCTGCAACCTATTTGAAACTATTGCCTAGTCCCCCTTCAAACCTCCAGGTCCCTGCAACACATAACCCTGCTTTACTGAAGAGGAGGCAGATTATAGAAACAAGGTTACTATTAGCGGTTTGATTAGAAACATATTCTCTACAGTCCCTCATTAACAGGAACGTCCCTTCCTTTTCAGACACAAATTTGCCCTCATTTCTCACACACCTGGCGCTCTCTCACTTTTATTATTGTAAAATATTGACATGTAAAATGCTGAGTCAGGCACCTGAGGTCAGAAACAAGGTTATTTTCACTGGACAAATAATACCAGTGTGTTTCAGGGCTATTTCTCTTGCCTTTTCCTTGTTCCTCAGTCTTTGTTAGGCAAATGCCTGATTTTTTCCCTCACCCCCAGCCTCCATCCCCATCACTCTCCCTGTTTTGGACTTTGGCAGGTTGAGAGCTACAATTAGAGCCAGTGTTTACGGTGCTGGCCATATGGCTTGCAATGCAAAACAGCAGCTGCATGGGAATTTTGAAACGATCCCTGCTCAAGGTCACCGTGCACATGGGAGCGTGTGCCCACCCAGGTGGAAGATGCAATCCTGTAACTGGTTGCTCTATTACAGCACACGTACGCATCGAGTGCCTCCGATGCAAGCTAATGCCAGAACAGCTGCAGAGCGCTAATAATGTCACAAAGGCAGCATCTTGGTGAAGTGTCTAAACCACCGCTTGCCGGAATAGCCGATGGGAACATCAGGGACTTCTGCCTCCTCTTCAAGACACCAGCTGCAAATTCCTGCAAGTTCACAGCACCACAAAGCTGCTTTCTCTCGGTGGAACTTGTGTGGATCCCAGAGCTTCCCACCAGCTTTAGTGGGCTGTGTTGGGAAGTGGAAGTACTTCTGGTTTTTCTATGAGCCGGGAAGGAGGGAAATTAAGGCAGACAGACTGGCTGAAGTCACCTGGGAATATATGGGGGAAGGGGCCTTAAATGCGAGATATAGGCCAGCGCTGGGGCTAAGGCTTGTCTCTGCTGTGTTCAAGCACGTTCCCCTTTATCAGAGAGGCTTTTAGAGCAAATCTGGTTGCCTGAGAGCACAGAGAGATTCTGGGCACTGCTCACAGGGGGCCACAGCAGGCAGTGGCTCTCAGGGCAGTGAGCACCTTGCTCTCCTGAAGCGGGCTGATTACTACCCATTTCGCTTCTGTGGTGACCCTGTCCTGCCTCTCCCAAAGATAAATGGCAATGTGGCAGCCGTTGCAGCCCCTTGTCTGATCCCTAGTCTCAGCTATGCAGGTCACAAATACAAGGCAAAAAAGTGTCATGGTAATCATGAATCCCTCACACCCATGTCAAAAGAGCAGAGAGTTATCCAAGATTGGGTGGTTTGTTTGTTTGTTTGTTTGAGGGGGGGGAGGGTTATTTAAATCACTCGTTTTCTGTAGGAATAGCTTTATAAAAACCAACCTGAGCATCTTCTGCAGCCAGCTGCTTTTCAGGAAACTGAGCACCGAGCTGACCAAGCTGGGATTTCCTCCAGGTCCCTCGTGACATTAGCAGATATGCTTTTAAGGATGTCACATTCATAAAAGAGCAAGAATGTGACCTGACTGGAGCAGGCATTTCCCAGGCTGTTTATCACCCTCTGATAAATGAATGAGACCATTTGATGCTTACAGGCTTCAACTAGACCAGAAGGGCACTCTCTGGGACTGCGCTAGCTGCCCTGCTCTTCTCAGAAAGCATAAAAATGCATGTCCCAAAGACTGACACGTGAGCCAATGAGCAGCTTGTCATCCTGAAGGGAGCTGGGGATCTTTACATTTCACATTGAGTGGCCCACCCCTAAAATGTATCCATTACTGCATTTCCAGGATGTCCCCATTTAACAATATATGGCAACACTACACAGCAGTTCAGTCCGGGGAGTGAAGCAGCCTGCCATGGCTATCTAAAACTGCCAGGAGGATTTAGCCCAACAGACCATCGCTAGCCTTTGAGTAGGCCACCAGCCTCTCAACCCTTGACAGTCTGACTGTCATGACTGATTTAGGACCTTGGGCTTTAATTCCCGCCTAAAAACCAGTGGGCAAGATCTTGTCTGCCTGTGTTAAGGATCCTCCCAAAACTAAATCTGTATGTGAAGGGAAGGGAGACATTTCTCAGCATAAGCACTCTGTTCCCAATGTTATTGTCTACAGTCCCATGTTCAGTTTTTATGGGATGCTCACAGAGAAAGAGTTACAAAAAATAGAAAGAAGGTGGTACATATAAAATTTCTGATAATGTTATGTAAAAAGTTTTATCAATGGATCTTCAGACGGCTTTACCAACTGAAAGCAGCCTAAAGCCAGAATATTAAGGCATATATTAGAAATGCAAAGTGATAGAATAGAAAGAAAGAAAACAACTTAATCTCTTGCATTATCATGTGACATCCCAACACCCATGCACAAAAACAGAAACTGGATAGCAAATAAATGTGAAGAGAAAAGGCAGAGGAGGTGGTGGGACAGGTGGCCCAGAATGGCTGTTCTCCACAGCCCTGGCCACTGTCGGAGACAACCGGAGTGAGGAAGGTGCCACTTGGAAAGCTCCGAGAGCTTGCGGGTCGTGTCAGTGAAGGGGCAGGCTGCAGACACTGTGAGGCCTCTCCCAGCTTCACAACAGCCACAGCAGTTAAGGAATACCATAGTGCTGCATGGCACCCTAAGGACGTGTTTCGCCCTTCTTTGTAGCTGTGTGACATTATTGCAAGTCTCTGCTTCTAAGTAAACATATATTTTTGTCTGTAAATTCTGACCAGTGACAAATTTGGTAGTTGAATAGTGACCACACCTCAGTACATCATCTCAAATGATGCAGCAGTGCTTAAACAGTATTGGAGGACTCTCATAGTGCTGCTCACCTCACCGCAACATGAGTGCTCCAAGGGTAATGTGATGCTCCCCCACAACTATCATTGATCAATCGGGAAGCTGATGATGCAGGAAGAGGTCCAGAAGCCTTTCCTGGGATCAGGTAAGTTTCTTCCCATGTAGACCAATACCTAAACCATGAGTTTTTAACCCTGTGAGTTTTTAACAGCATCTATCTAAGGTTTTACACTATGTATTGCTATGCACATGACTGCAGCAGAGAAATTTAAACCACTTAAATGAGGCAGTTGGCCTTCTTACATAGTCCATGAAGAGAGCCTGGTGACTGACAAACAGCTAAGAAAGCCTGGGAGCTATCATAGCTTCTCTGTTGAAAACACAGAGCTCAGCATAGTGTGAACTCCTTCCCTTCAGGCATGAAATAATTGCCTGCCAACCCAAACGAGGGCACTTATGTACCTATGTGTCATTGTCTAGAGAAGTTCTGGGCTAAGTGAAGCACAAAATGGGAATTAGCCATCTTCAGGGTTTGTCAGTACAGGATGGAGGCTTTCTGGATTGCTCTCTTGGGCATGGGTGCATGAGTACCAATTAAATCCCAGGGCAAGTGAAAGTTAGGCAGTTCGGATCTCAGTGACTCCTGAATTCATCACTGGTCCATAAACAAGGAGTTCTCTTGAACACTTTCTCCTTCCTAACACTGACCAGGGCCAAACTTGTGTATCCTATGTCTGTCATATGTGACCTCCTTGTCATGTTTAAGTCCCCCTTACTGCCTCTCATATGCTCCTGGCGTACTTGTGCTGCACAATGGGCTTTGTTCCCAGCACCAGTGGGACTGACAAAGAGACTGCAGAAATGATAATGTGCAGTAGCTGGGACCAGTCTAACCCAAGCTGCGGTTCCTGTGGGCTGCCCTGTGTTCCTCCAGGCTTTCTCTGAGCACTGTCCCTCCCTACTGCTTACAGAAAGCTACCGCTATAGCTGGAGAGAAGCACTGGTGGAGGTATACCTTCTTCTGTGATCTTTTCCCTTTCTCTTTCCTCTTGCACTGTGTTGAGCCCTATCCCACTCCACCAATTGCACCCACGTTCATTCTCCCTGCTTCCACTAATGCTGCCAGACATTTGCAACAGATTAGGGGAGAGAGGTTCAACTGCTCCCCCACTACAAGTTTGCTGGGTCCGTTTCTTCCTCTGTGTCTTGATCTTCCCTGGGAATAGTGATATTGCCCTCCTTTGGGGTTTACAGGGTGGACAATATGTTTGAAAAGGAGATGCACTATGAGAGAGTTGTCTGCTTAAAATATAGGTGTTCCCATCAGCAGTCAAGGAGCAGGCAGCACAGAGTGGGTGAAGAACTGGCTTACATCAGAGGCTGCCATGCCTCTGTAAAGGTCTTTGTTCTCATAAGGATCTCAGCTTTCCTGCCTCCAACAGGCAGGAGATATGAGGAGAGATGTCTGTTACAAAAGATGCTCAGAGGGGAGCATTCACACTCCCACAGATGGCCAGAAAGGCAGGTCTGTGTGCTCTTTCCTCTAGTATCTAGAGAGGCCCTTCCAGAGCATTATTTCAAGCTGAAATCCCTCTCTGGGGGAGCGTGTCTCTCTAGTGACAACAGAGGAAACCTAGAAGGATTATATGCTGAAAGTCAGTTGGAGCAAATACCCTCTCACACTTTGGCAGCTGGACTTACTCATACGAGGCTCTGAGGAACTGCTTGTTAGAGAGAAAGCCATTTGGCAGTGCATTCGAGGACTTGGGGCCAGAGGTGCCTCCCTATTATCTGCATCACTCTGCTCCGAGACTGACAAGTTGGGGGTTGAGGGGAAGAAATTACCCGTCTAATTTCCTCCTCTGATGGCCCCACTTGGGTGAGGCACTGACCTGTGCTTCCTCTAGCAGTGGAGATAGCATTTTGGATGTCCCACATGACCCACCATGAGGCAGGGCTCCACTGTGCAGCCTACATCCAGGAGTACCCAGCCAGAGCTGTGTCCCATCCCATAACACAGATTTTTCTGGTATGCAGCAGCAGGCTATTACCAAAGAGATCCAGGAAGAGTGTTACTATTAGACATAGGCCTAAAGACACATTAAAACATAATGAAGTGTCTTAATCACCCTTTACAAGCTAAATTTATCACAAGGAACCCTATAAAATGAAAGTGAAAGAGTAATTCTGCAACCACGCTTACCCGAAACGGATAGAGAGGTATTATTTGTTGTTAATGAATGGCGAATTCATTGCTGTCTTGTCCCTATGAATGAAATATGTGGGGACGTGGAGCAAGGGCTCTGGGCTACATACAAGGCATTTTGCAATCGGCTCACGGCACCTATTTAAACTGCCTGGAAGCTTGGTTACACTGATGCACTGACTAATGCCCAGACACAGACATGTCTACCTCAAAAGCTGCTGCTAACCTGGGGCTTGATACCTCTCTCCTCCCCTTCCAGATTCCAGTGCTTCAATCAGCAGGATTTTCCTTCACAGAGCCCAGGGAGAGAGTGCAATGCTTTCTGCATCTTCTTTAATGAAGCCAAGACATCTCAAGCCTGAGGGATATTTTCCCCTGCATAATTAAATATTTGGCAGTGGCTAAGTATTCAGAATAAGTACGCCAGGTACAAGGCTCCTGCTGGGCTGCTGAGGCCCTGGCTGTATCCTAGGTAGAAACACCTGCGAAGTTGCTGTGCTTATGAGCGTGTATCACCAGGTGACGCAAGGCAGCAGGGCTTTCTGACTCTTCTTCTCCTTGCTCCTCTCCCTGTCCTCCAGGGCGATCTCAAAGCTCTCACGCCTCCAGATCTGCGCCGTCCACTGTGATCGAAGGAAATGCAGGCAGCCAACTCACATGATTGCTCCCTCCGGAAGGCTGGCTGCCTGGGCGCAGCCCAGCGCAGCCTTCAACACTGCCCTGAAAAGCAAGTGTTTGTGGAGGCTGATGAACACACCAAGAGGCTGGATGGACCATATCCCACCAGCCTCAGATACAGACCTTTGCGCTGTTCAGCACACGTGGCCAACAATCTCTGTCTTCCAGACATGCCCTGAAGGTGCTGTTTTCCTGTGGTGTTAATGATGACAACACTGTACATTGTAAATGCAGATAAATCCACAGGCACAGCAGAAGGGCTCTTCACTCAGACCCACTAAAAGTCTCCATGGGCCTCAGGGTGGGGGTTCACCCCATTGCCTCTCAATCTGAGCAGAAGCCCTTGTCTCCTGTTCTCACAGAAGGCATGTCCTTCCCCGCTCCTTCAGCCCTTGCTGCACTCAGGCCCTTTATTTTATGCTTGAAAAGGGCTCTGAATGGGGTCAGGCATCCCTGCTTGGCCTCAGGGAGACATCAGAGAACTTGTCAGCCTGCCTCCTCCAGTGCTGGCATCCCTGCCATCGCAGAGCCCAATCTTCCTCCTAGGAATGCAAAGTTTAGCTATGAGCTGCAGCCCAGGGCAGACTAATGCAAGGTCCTCTAAATGCAGGGGGAGTGAATTTAAATAATTAGCTCTCAGGCCCAGATCCACAGGGCATCTCATAGTCTTTCCTCACTGTCTCATGGGCGCCCTTTGTGTATGCCTTTCTGTCTCTTTGGTCATAAACTTAGGCTTATGTACTCTAAGGCACCAGATCCCTGCTCTTTGCCTGCCATAGCCTTGGCCACTGCAAAGTTGAGCGTTTTTTCCCACAGCTAATTTATACACAAAGGAGCAGGGGCAGGATGCACTCTCAAAGGGTAAATGTTTCAGGACCATTCCAATGGACATTTTAGGAAGTCTCAAAGCACAGCTGAAAAGGTCCAGCTCCCTGCTTGACCACTGATTCATTTCATGAGTGTGGATAAATTAATCATTTCACCTCTTTCTGCCCCCATGAAAGAGAACTGGTGGTGCTTTTCCTTTGTCAAGTACAATGGGTAAAATGCAGGGTAAAATGCAGTCAGTGTTTTATTAATTCTTCTTCTGGGCTCTTATTACAATGATCTGTGTGGTCATGCACCTTTGCAGTAAATATCAGCAGGAAATAGAAAAAGAGAGCTCCCTATCATCCTGGGATCAGACAGTCCTATTGATTGCAAACACTGAGTCTCATTTGAAGGAGTGGGTGCTGTGCACACATGGCAGCTCAGATGGTCTGATCCCAGCATGGCTCACCTAGAAGTCCTAAGTAGCCTCTTGGACACAGGACCAATCAAACTTACCATGTGAGGAAAAAATTCTACTTTGTACCTTTTCAGTTCTGCCATTTTCAAAAGCTGATGACATAACACAACCTTCTGCCAGGGGACACTGGCTAAACTGTATTTTCCTTGAGGGTCTCATATATCATCCTCTTCTGAAACATGGCTGAAGCAGGTAACTCTTTGTTAGGCTGTGTTCTGTGTGCCTGCTGCAAGATTGTACAAATGCAGCATCTTCTTGTCCTTGAAGAGCCTATAAATAAATGGGCTCTTACCTTGACTGCAGGCTGCAGCATTAGTCGACACTCAAGCAGTTCATTTGTAAATTTGTACACAATAGAATCCACGACACTTGAAAAAGCAGCAGAATGTACTTTTTTGTGTGCAAGTGGATTTAGTGCTTGAGCAAACTGCCGGACTAATAGGCTGAGAGACCAAAGGTTCGTATTTATTCACAGAACAGGGCTGGCGCACAGCCGTGGTGTATCTGCTCCCTCCTTCTGCCACACAGGCAGTGCCTCCAGAGCCCTCCAGGCCAGCTATCACAGGGACTGAAAGGGACCTGGGCATCAAGCTCTGCTCAGAAATTAGTTATATTGCACCGTGACTATCTGTCCCTGGCATTTTTATTTAGCCTTGAAACTTGAGAAATGCCTGGACCAGCTCTCCCCACACTGTGTGTCCCCTTCCTACACCCCTCCTATAGAGTGGCTTCTTAACTGAAAACCTTACAGTTTATCTTGTCTGGCTCTGGGTACTCAACGTCCCTGAAAAAGAGGTCCAAGGCAGTGCACGGGAGCTGGATACCAAAATGCCACATTTCTCTGCTGGTCGCTGTTTTTTTAATGCATAATGGATACAATCATTTTTTTCAAGCTGTTTTTAGCCTTATAGCTGGATGACTTAATCTAGTCCTCATTAACTGTCTTCGTTCTACCATTTCAGTAATTTATATTGTCTATCTTCTTGCCACTTCATACTATTCAATTTTGTAAAGTATTTTGGAAAGCTGCTTGTCCAGCACAATGTAACATGTTATCCTGCTGCATATTGCACCACTGCAATTTCTGGCAGTCCAGCTGTACAGGGAAGAGGAATGAAATGAAGGGAGGTCTCAGCCTTGTTGTGTACATGAAACAAGCCTGGACTGATTGGTCTTGTTTTGTGAGCCATCATCTCTCGCCTCAGTTGCATTGTGTGGGATCCTATTTTATTACTGAGGACCAAGGACAGGCTCTGCGCAAACGCCTCTGAAGGAAGAATTCCAAACCATCACACGCTTAGTGATGCTAAATGAGTATTCAAATTGGCTAATAAAAAAGTAATGAGGAATGCCTGCAGCCCTGAGCCACCTAAAAAAAAATCAACAAATGCAAGTTACAACACAAACACTTTCCGGGGTAGGCAGTGGGGATTTCAAAACAAGGCAGGGAGGGTTTGTGGGGAACCCAAAGGAAAATAACACAGGAATTGCAACTGCTGGAGAAAGCAAGAGGGAAAATGATGAGGGAATTTTTCACTGAAGGAAAGACAGAGCTGCTCCAAGGAGGTCCCAACCAAGACAGGGCACAGAGCCATTCACCCTCTGAGCCTGCTGATGGGAGTCCTCATTGCTGCTGGGCGCTGGCCATTGGGTGCTCCTGCCACACTGGGGCCTGATTCCTGCACCCACCCTCCGCGGAGCGGCTCAAGGAGGAAAACAGTGCCTGGATACTGCACAGCTGAGCAAGCAGCCTGCCAGGCTTCCTTACCCAACCCAAAACCCTGTTAGAGTTGGAGGAGGTCTCCCAAGGGCGTCTTCCATGCCGTCACCAGGCTGGTGGGAGGACACCGCACTGCAGTGCGTGGATTCATGAAATATGGGGCTGTGCCCTCTCTGCCTCATAGAGGTCTTATAATATGGCCCTGCTTTGGACACATCTACCAGGGTTTGTCTGCCCTAGAAATCAGGTATTTAGTCCACATTAAGCTCTCTTCTAGGCAACAATCCTCCTCATCATTCTTCGAATGAGCAGTCTTGATCTCTGAAGGTTCCTATTTCCCTCCATCAACTACGGGAGCCTGATTCCATGTCTGATGCTGAGACAGATAAAGTTAGTGAAATGTGTGCTGCTTGAGGGAGAGCCTCCTTCTGCCGCGTTCTTTCCAAAGGTATGAACAAGACAAGGAGTTAAAGGCGGATAGGTGTCTCTCAGGAGACACCTGTGAAGAGAACTATATTAGAGATTGCAAAATGCTCAGGTGCCCTGGAGACCACAGAAGTATCTATGACAAGACAGCAGCAATAATTAGCTCTACAACTGTGGGTACTGATCAGGAGCATTTTTAAGAGTATCCTGTTATGTTTTGGCCTATTACTACAGTCCAATGAGGTATGATGCCATTTTTCCAGGTGAAGGTTTCCCTTTCAGGAAGCATTGAGGTGCACATACATTTGTAGCAGGTACCTTGAGGGTCCTTGGCATATTCTATCCCTCATTTAAAGCTCAGGCACCTTTAAAAAATGACAAGTCAAAGAACCTGAGTCTAACAGACTTATGGGAATAAAGACTAACTCTGCAGGGGCCCACAGTATTAGAGTGTAAATGAGCTCAGAGTCAGGCCAAGCAAGCTTTAAAATGCATACTTAAATTGGTAACGAGATTTCCTGGCCTTCCAGGCTCAAAATCTTTCCCTCAGCAGGTTCTCTTATGTTATTTATCTCTTCCGCTTGAGAACAGTGCCTTAGCAGAGCAGCCAAACTTTGAAATGTGAAGGAACAAGGAAGGAAAAGTTGAAAAAACTGTCATCCTCAAAGCACCCTAAGCTCAAACAGGGGCAAAACTTTCCCGGTTGGCACTTGCGTCTTCTCAACACACTTCTCTAACACCCTCAGGAACGATACCTTTTCCCCTTGTGAGAAGCTCAAGGGCCAACAGAGGAGAAATAGGTAACACTGACTTTTGTGCCACAGAGATGAACAACAGAAAAGGAGCGTGACATAAAAAAATCCTGGAAGAGAGCCAAGGAATGTGTTTTCCAGAAGCATATAATGTGTAATTGGGCTAATTCTGATGTATTTGTGTCTCCAATTCTTTGTTTCACTGTTGGCTGTATAACTCTTGATTGGAACATTCGATGCTCCTTTTGTGAGTTCCTAAATCCAATCCTCTCTGATGATGTACATGAATGTGCATCTGATGGATGTTTTCCAGCACCTTTTTGTTGCCTCAATTAAGGGATAATGAACAAGAATTGTTCCTATTTGTAAAACATTTCCTACTTCCCATTGGTTGAACAATGTTTCTTAATTAAGCATAAAGCCTTGCAACATCACTTAGAGGAGAGAGACCAAGACTGGAAACAGAGGAAGAAATGAAGGAGCAAGGGGGAGGTGAGGGGCTTTTGTGCTTCAGTGACTGGCTTGTGGAGGTATATTTGATTTGTTGTAACAATGGTCAAACCCTGCATCTTTCTCTGAGTCTGATATCACGGGAATGGATAAGGACTTCAGAGCAATCTCCACTCAGATCCATAACTCTATAGAATATCCAAATCGATGCCTCAGGGAACAAGAAATGAGATGTAGCACCTTTTCTTTTTAGTCACTAGACAGAATCCAGTTCAACTACCAAGGAACAAAGGGAAATAGCCATCATCTGATATCTGCTAGGTCCTATATAACATGAGCTTGCAGCTGGCACATAGGAAAATAAAATAAAATAAAAAATAAAATAAAATAAAATAAAATAAAATAAAATAAAATAAAATAAAATAAAATAAAATAAAATAAAATAAAATAAAAGCTGTGGGCACTGCACTGTTTCTGCCTCAGCAGAGAAGTGCAGGAAAGATGAGGTCCCAAATTCATACTAAACTCGTCACTTTGGGTTGATATGCACCAGCGCTGGGTGCAGGGTGGGGGTGAAGCTGTCTTTGCACTGCCCCTGCTGCTGTGCAAAGGAAGACCTTGGGCATGTCATGCCATCTTTCACCAGCATGACATTCATTTGATTGCATGGTTTTAAATCAAATCCATCCAGATCTGAACAAAAGCATATACTATGCAATTTCATGTTTTAGCCCAAATAAAAGTATTATAAAGTGTCATCTGTTCTGCCCATAAAAAGCAGATTCAGCCTGATCGTTAGCCTCTGAGATCTCATCCATCACCAGATCAAACAAGTCTCTTCTGTCCTCTTTAGTTAAAATCCAAAATAAGTTTCTGTTTGGCTCCTGCGGCTTTGAGCCCTAAATATATTAGATCAGCTGTTCTTCTTGCTTCACGTGCTATCTCCAATAAACTGCAGGGTGTGACATTTGTGGGAACACTCGGATTATGCAACACGATATAATAGCTGACTAATCGGATTCCATCTACACTTTGTACTTATTGCCTCCGCCAAACTTTCTCCTCTGCTGAGTACAAGGGGTAAATGCAGGAAATCCTCGCCCTGGTTAAAGTGAAGCCATATGTTTAATGCTTAGCACACAATGTTGGCAAAGGAGAGAGGCAATAAAAGTCTTTGGAGCCTGTGTTACCCATGTAAATATCATCTGTGAAAGGCAAGTCTGTCTCTTTTGACACTGCTTGTAATCCTGATGTCATCCTCTTCATTCTCTTTCACACACGCAGTGTTCATTTTGACACAGTGCGTCGTAACACAAGAGCAAAACCATGCAGGGCAACAGAATTTTGCATATGCTCTGAAGCCAAGTCTTCATCCCCACAGAATATATACATTTAAATATAGAATGAGAGAGGAATGACAGAAATGCGAGAGTATTGCATTTGGTTTTTGTCATCCTAATATAGCTGTAGTGGCATCTCTGAGCCTAGTCCAGATCCAGCCTAAGTAACTGACCAATCCTTCCTGTCTGCTGGGGTGTCCTGAGCAAACCCACATCCTGAGCTCTGTTGTTTCGCTAGATTTGCTCAGAGGAATCTGGGGGCAAAACTTGGATCTGTGCCATAAAAATGTTCCATTGGCTCTAATGTACCTACCCATCTGTAGCTGGAACAGAGGAAGGACCGATAGATGTTAAACTCCGTGACTTAGTGTAGATAAAAGATGGCAGGTTAACTAGTCTGTATTCTGGAATTTTCTTTTGATACACAAAATAAAGGACAGCAGCATAAGCATCTCACATTGCTCTGTCTCAAAGCCCCAATCTACAAGCACCTTGCTAGATAAGAAAGAAGAACTGAATTTCCACGGTCCCCTCAAACCTCAGCTTCTAAGGCTGCCAGTGAAAGGAAGGACTACTTTGTTCTCTCTGCTGATACCATGTGAAATATGCTTAGATACTCTGGAGATGGAGGCTCCTGTAACAAAGAGATAAGCTCGAGGTAGTAGCAGCACTGGTGATAGGAAGTCTGAGTGCTGGACACAATACTGAGGCTCTCAGGAAGACATCAAATAGGCTGATAAGGATATTCCCCATCTAGGCTGAGCAGAGACCCGGAGGTCATGTCTTTATCTTTCCCCTCACACAGGCTCCCCACTCGCCTTGTGGTAAAGAACCTCGGGCTGAGACTGAGGAAAATGAAAAGAGCCGAAATCCCAGGAGCGCTCCTTCTACAGGAGGGGACGGTGGTAGGTTGGGGCTCTTACCCCTCATCCCTCCTTCCCTTTCCAACACCCAGTCTTTTCCTTATTCCCCCTCTTCTATCCCTATTCCTCTAGTTACTTTGTCTCCAGAGGCAGTAAAGCCTGGGAATATCCTACTCGGGAGCATTGCTTCTCTGTGCACAGGAGATGCCGTAGACTTTTTTTTTTCCCCACTCCACTGCAATTTGAAAAAAATTCTGCTAGCCACTCAATAATTAATGCTTATGAGCACTGATTCGGCGTGTCAGGAAGAGAATTTTGCACTCATATTGTAGTCTTTTGTAATTGAATCTTATGCTGTTATATTAGTGTGGCCCCAGGTGAGCATGCAATAGCTGAGGGGGGAAAAAAGGTAAGATAAAGGAATTACAATAGAGCCTAGCTAATGTGAGAATAAGGCAATGTCTTCAGTGCCTCAAGGTGTTAAGTTAATCTCCGATAAGTTATTAACTTTTTAAAGGGCTGAGAAGGGATGAACTACTTTTCATCCAAAGTCCCAAGTGCTCCTCATTGTCTTCTGCATACTTCTTCTGTCAACTAATTCTCCTTCAGCGTTGCTTTCCCGTTGCTCAGCCTTCCTTCCTCCATGTATCCTATTTCAGAAATAATGAACTTCACTCAGTAGAGCTTCTCCGTAGAGCGCTCAAATTGTTCTCGAAGCCTAGGAAGTGGGAACCGCAGGGAAGATTCAGGGGCAGAAAGCTGAGAGACAATAGCTAAAGAAAGCTTTCCAAAAGTTTCTAATTAATCTCTCCTTCAGTTGTTGACTAGTCACTGATGTGGAAAAGCAAAGAGAGAAGCCAGTAATCTTCAGATTAAACTAGAGGACTCACCGAGTCACACTCCCGCATCTCGGTTCTCCAGTGCTGGCTTTGCACAGGGTCACAGGGAATATTTCCACACTCAGGACCTGATGTATGGTGCATTACCTGGGACCGCGGCATTTACCAGCTGTTCTTCTGAGGTGCCAGACACTCTGTTCTCACTGATTCCAGCTTCTCTGAAAACCAGAGCAGGACTTAAAAACTGATGAAATGGGGTGAAATTCTGCTAAGTCCTTGGAAAAGTTCCTGCTGAGGGAAAAGGGGTAGGAGCCAATCCTGTTGGGAAAGTGGGGTTCATAACTGTGTCAGCCTCTTGTATGCTTGCTGTTGTTGGAAACCTCTAGGGAAATTGAGATCTGGTTGCTGGCACCTTGGCGAATCAGGGTCTAGTCCTAACTCACTCCCAGGGGATGTAATTGCTTCTCATGGTTGGATTAACCTTACTACTGAACCGCTTCTCCCTTGAAGTCACAGTGAGGTGAACTGCTGTGCTGGGAGGGGGCTTCCCCTCACCATCCCCATTGCAGAGCCTCAGAGAACTAGTCTCAAAACCCCAGCTTGCTAATCCATTTTTCTCAAGATCTCCCTTTGCCAGGAAGGGCACACACAGGGCATCTCACAACAGTGCAGTGAGGATAAATGAAGCTAGTGATCATAAGGTTTAAAGTCTCCTTCTGAGTCTGGTTTAAAAACGGATTGTCTCAGGGTCCCTGCCCTGTGCCATTCCCTCTGTCTGGAGAGAAATGGAAAGTGAAATGATTTGAAGGTGCTGGGTAATTAATGGATTTAGTCTCTGGGAGGGGTTTTCTGCCCTACCTAGGAGGCACCTCAGACAGTATCTGCCTTCTGTCCTGGGCCAGAGCAACGGGCTGAGGAGGGTTGGACACATCAATACAACAAGCTTCTGGCATCCTGGCCATACCAGAGGCCTCTCTCCACCACACTGCCAGAGCACAACACTGTTTCTCCACCATGAAAAACAAACTGTGCTTTCAATCTTCCCTTCCAAGCTCAGGCTCTGGGGCTTTGCAGGAAGTAGACAAAAAGGATAAAGCACATCATAATCCACAGAAAACGATGAAACTAATAAATCTTCCACACAGAAAAACAATGAACTTTCAGCAGGTGAAAGGTAAGGGGCCATCAGATGCCTTGCCACAAGGCAGAAAGGGGACAGAAAATAACCAGCAGCCAACTTTGGAAAAACACCCCAGGGGTCTTCTTTGCATTACATGAGGCTTCAGACCAAGTCTCTCCGTTCACTGGGAGACAGGTTGGCATCTTTCTCTGCGCTGCTGCTGCTGCACAGGGTAGGGAGCTCACTGGAGCATGAAAGAGATTTTGATAAAGATAAACTGACTGCCATTCTCTTTCCACGAGAAACAGGCTCAGCTTTCATATACAGATGACATCTCAAACACCAGCACCAGAGAGGGGGGAGGGAGAGAGGGAGTTGCTCTTTCTTTGCCCTTTCTGGTTTTGATATTATGATTACTATTTGCAATTATTTATCACGAAGGCAGCTTCTCAGGTATATAAATAGAGGTAGGAGTTGTCCCCTTTTCCCTCCCTGCTTCAGCGCACCCACCTCTTTCTTGCTGCACTCAGGCTGGTTGAATTGTATGGTAGATAAAAGGCTTTGTTGAAGATTCCCCTGCATTCCCGCTTTGTGAGCTATTCCCATGCTAGTTCTGCTTTCCAGCAATATCGGCTGCGCTGATGAATTTTCAGACTCATCTGGATGAATCATCTTCTGCCAGCAAGCTGCCTGAAAGCCTTCCCTGGGACCACGTTCTGTTTGCTCCACAGAGGCTGGCTGGCACCGAGGTTTCCCGGGGTGCAGCCGTCCTCCCAGGACACAGTGTGCTCATCACTGTGGTGGGGAAGGGGTAGCACACTTTCCACTCTGGGGCTTGCCTGCAGTTGACTAGTTAAAACGCAGGCTGATCTAGCCTTTGCCAGGGGACAGCAGTTTCAAGATGGTCTTCTATCTGCTGAAGTTCATAATTCATGCCAGCCTCTTGGGAAGCAGGAGCACATAGGGGCCATTTCAAAAGTACCTTCTGTGTTATAAAGCAGTTTTACTGGGAAAAGCCGGCAGGACTGAGTCTTGCAGGCATCTGGCCAGCGACAAACAATGACCTAAAGAAATCCATGTTAAAAATCTCCATTTTATCCCACATGCCTTGGGACAACTTCAATGAGTCACTGGGTCCAGATCTCCTTGTGTAAACCTGTGGGGAATACCAACCCAATCCAACCTCGCAAAAGTGTTTTGAGGATAGATACCCCCATAACTGAGGACCTTGCAGCCTCCAGCATCAAAGGCCCCCAAACACTTCAGACAAACAGCTTTGTTCCTGCGAGGCAGTAATAACATAGCCAGGGACAGAGAAAAGGGACATCTGATTATTGGTTTTCCTGTCCCAAAGAATGATTTTGTAAACCCTACCAACCCTGATACAAATTATCGTTCCAGATAATGTTTATGAAGTGGCAAGATCTGTAAGCATTTTCACGAAGACGTAGTGTTTGGCCAAACGCACAGGAATCAGAAAGAAGTTGTCAGAACCTCACAGCCCGTCACAAATACAAGGAAACAACCCCAAACTGCAGCCACTATCTCACTGTCAGACAGAGAAAAGAATCTAAGCAGACTCCCAGGTGGTGAACTCCACCTGGAGCTCCAACTGGGAGACAGGCCTTCTCACAGACATGGGCATGCAGGCATCTTGTGTGTTTTCAGCATGAAACCATAAATCATCCAGCAGCCCTACAATGGCTGAAGAACAGATAAAGGTTCCTTGTGAACCTGAGCAGGGATCTGAGGGCTTCATTAAATGCAGGAGTCGCCATGGAGAAGTTATTGCTCAGTGAACCCACATGGTCACACCAAGTCTGTGTGTGAACAGTCTTAATGCACAAAGAATACCAACCACAGCACTGGTTTGCCACCTTCCTCCGCCTAAACAAAAGGAATCCAAGCTCTCCCAAGGAGAGAGAGCAATAGGGCCCAAGCGACTGCCACTGCATTACATCAAAAATGAGTCCAGCCCTATCCATTTCACTTACGTACAGGCATCAGCCAGACAGGGATAGTCAGACAGGGAATCAGCCATATATATGGGCACTAGCTCACTCTCTCTGCATGCTGACAGAGCCAGCTGAGTCTCCTGAATATGGTATCAAGCTTGGATCTACAAGCAAACTTGGCCTTTTGGGTTGGAGCTCCGTCATATCTGGCTGGTTCCCCTAACAGACCAATTCCTGAACATCTTAACCTGATATGATGTGTGGTGTAGCACACAGGAGTAGCTCAAGCAAATATGGGTTTGACTTCCCTTGCTTATCAATACCTTTTGCAAAGCAGGGAAATGTCACTCATCCCTTCCATCCCCCCCTTTCATGGTATACAAAACTGAGAGGATGCCTAATATGTAACTGTATACTCTCCCAAAGGTAGAAGTGGAAGTCACTATACTAATATCACTTCCCATGTCCCTTAATCTGCACTTACAGAGCCTTTAGTGTCCCCAGAATTATTGCCCTCTGATGCAGCATTATCCCATGATGACTTGCTATCATATTCATGACAGCATTACAAACCCTGGGGAATATGGGCTCCTGGCAGAACCACTTTGAGAGACCCTTTATTATGTTGACACCAACAGAGATTGCCTCTTTGATAAATGGGCATGTACCTATGAATAAATACAGAAGTACATTTTATACGTATTGTATATCTGCAGTGACAGAGTAGAGGTTTGTTCAGGCATGTGCTTTTAATATGCATGGAGGACACAAGGCAGCGGCAACCGGCAACAACTGTACGTTGCTGCACGTATATATTCCAACGACAAACCGAGGATCCCAGGCAGCCACCTAGACAAGATGTTTCCATCCATTGCATCCCTTCTTTTGCAGCAGCTGGGAGATACCCATATTGCGCTCTGACTGGGTAGGACAGTGTTTGAATTCAACAAGACCTCTCTGTGAACGTGAATTTGCAATCTCAGTTTTACTGGCCTTTTTTTCTGCTCTCTCATGACACCAGAAACCTAAGGAAGATGGAGTTTTCCGTGTATTCCCAAATAGACACAAAAAAGAAATTACACATGAAAATATCCTCTTGAGAGATCTCCATGGAGGCACTAACTACGGGATTGTCACTAGCAGAGGTAGGGTTTGATGCAGTACATCAGTGGCTGAGCTTGGAAGAAGCAAGTCCAAAATGGCGCAAAGAGTAAAGTCAGACTCCAAAGTCCATTTTGTTTGCCCAAGCCTTCAAATGAATAGCACCGCTTCTTTTGCAACCCCTGGCCTGAGAGCCCATGCCACCTGAGGCGGAAGAGCCTGTCTGCTACCCTGCATGGAGAGCAGGGCAAAAGGAGGCCATCACACAGTGACAATATCCTACAAGAAGCCAAACCAGGGACAGAGAGAACCTTTCCATTGAAGAGCTCAAGGGAGAAGACTTTAGCTTCCTTGAGAGAGCTGCCAGAGAGCGAACACAAATCAAATTTCACCCTATAACCCAGCTCTGCTAGAGGGGAATTGGGAGGGAAGGGAGAAAGCGCCTTAACCATTCTCATAACTCCCCAAAAGGAGCTCACGGTCCTCAAAGGAGTGAATAGCATCCCTACACCTTGCCTGGGAGACCCATGCCAGTGCCTTCCTGCTGGACTCCATGACTCTGCTCAGGGAGCAAGGGAAACTCATTTCCCATTTCTTTCTGACACAGTCTGAATGGATCTTTGCTATTTTATCTGAAAAGTTTAGAAGTTGTCTTTGAATACTATAACAGCAAGGTGATGGTTACCAAGGGAACAGGCCAGGAGAAGGTCAGGCTTTTCTGGTTATTTTTTCATGCTTTCTCCTGGCTGAAAGTTTTTCCAGACCAATCAGACTGGTGTCTCTCCATCCAGGAGGAATAAAGCTGTCTTCTATTTCGAAGAGGATTGAAAAGAGGGGGAAAAATTAGGTCAGATTTCCAACACCTGCACACCACAATCTGAGGGAGTTACCCCAAAATTGCTGCCGACAGGAGAGCACTGCCATACCATTGGCTGTTCTGATGTCACTCCAGTGTCATAACTAGGAGACCCCTATGGTGATCAGTTTAAAATTGAATTTGCTTGGGGGCTGTGGTAGAGGTATAGAGTAAAAATATCTCCGGAGCACAAAATAGAAACTGAGACAGCAATTTGCCTGAAGTAAATCTGCACAGCTCTTGCATTTCCATGGAGCTATACCACTTTTCACCAGGAGAAAATTCAGCTCTCCAGGAAGGAGGATAAAGCCGAGGACTAAACACAGACTCTCACATATGAGAGCATCATGCAGTCATGAAATGACAGGAATGTGGAGCAATTTCTGCTGTCAGAGCAGGCCCCAGATGCGGAGTTAAAATTGAGTTAGTTACAGGAGGACAGAATCTGATGCTGCTCTTCATGTGCTAGTTGCTCAGCATGGTTGCATCCCGGCCACAGAGGACTGTGGACCTCTGCCCTTTAGGGAGGGTAGGTATCCAATGACCAGGTTCATTTTTATGCTGTCCTTCAAGCATTCAGTGTTGGCTGCCCTTGGAGATGGGCTGTCTAACCGGGTGGAGCTTGAGTACAATGGCACATGGCAGCTATTGTGCTACTGGTGAAATGTTTGATTTGTAGTGCCTTTGTTATCCCAAGAGGCTGTCTGAGTTAAGCGAGATACAGGAACCAAAGAATGGCCATTTGAAGTCCTTGGTGCATGTTTAAAGCTAGCTGCTACCAGTCTTCCTGCTCTGAGAACAGTGCCAAGCTACCTTACTCTCAGCATATCAGTTTGGCTCTCTTTCAAAGTCCTTCACTAGGAAAAAGGCTCTTTCTAATGAAAGCCTATAGCCTAGCTGGGCTCAATCACAAGTCCTGCTGGGGAGGATCTCAGGAGACCCTGTTTCTGTACAGCAGAGTCACTTGACGTTAGTCAACAACAGTTGACCTCCCAGTCCCTGATAGGGTCAGGCAAACAAGCTGTCCCTACTGCTAGCAAAGACCTGGCTTTACTAAATATCTTAAACCTCAAGGCAGGTCAGTTAAGGTGTAATCAACTCTGATAGTGTAGCCATGCACTGCAATGCTTTGTATCAGCGGCCAAGCAGACTGCTGCTGGGAGAGAAATTCTTTCCCAGCTCTAAAAGCAGCAAAAGTAAATCAGAACTCTTACCTCCAGCTTGGCCTTCACAAAAGAAAGTCCAGCTAATTGGGCTGATCAGCCAATGACATATGGTTTTGGAAGAAGAGGTTTTGATTTGCAGGCAAATACATGTTCCCAGCACTGAAGTGTTTATGGTTTGTGCTGAAATAGATGTTTAGAGCTGAATTTTTGGAGCTGGAGGCATTTATCTCTTCATTCTTAAACAAAAAGACAACACAAGTAGCTGTTCAGATCTGTTCACACACAGCCTCAGCGCTTGATACGTGTACGTGTACGTGTGTGTGTGTGTGTGTGTGTGTGTATGCATGTGTGTGTGTGTGTGTGCACATGTCTGTGTGTGTGTGTGCACCCATGCATGTTCGGGTAAGCAGTGGGAACCTGCGGAAGCAGACGGCCCTGAGCATGGCGCTTACCAGCATGCATTCATCAGGCATTGGCAGGCACACTTACAGATGATTTATTGATATTTAATATTTAAATACCAGGTGATCATTCAGCCCCGGTGAGTAGATGTTCAATAACAACAGAAAGGAACTATCTCCTGCCAGCCCACACAGCCTCCTCCATCATTTGACATCAAGTGTGGAGCTCTCTCCCTCGCTTTCAGAGCTCGGTGGAGGGCCATGCCACACGCAGCTCAGCTCCTTCAGCCTTTTTGCCCTACCATAAACCTGCACTACATCTGTGCCTGGGGGAGCCCCACAGCACCCCAGCTTGCCAGGCAAGCCCCACTCCCACATGCTCCTAGGCCTACTGAGCAGCGTCACTAAGCATCAACCCTTCCTGCAAATCAAATCAGGACAACTCACTCTACCAGAGCTACTTAGTTCTTCCTCTGGGTGAGGCTGCTAGAGGCTGCTAGTCCCAATTTATAGCACTGGGACCTAGCAGGGAGTCATTTTACTTTAGGAAATTAGGGTGTTGGTGACCTTGCATTTGCCCTGGGGGGAGATTCATTTGAGAAACCTCCTTCACAGGAAGGACAAACCTCTGCTACCGTCCTTATGGGTTGAGTTAGACAAGAGAGCAACCTGTTCACTGCTGGCGTCTATATCTGTTTCTCAGTGTCATCTGTTGCTGGGCAGCTCTTTAGCCTTGTCTATCTGTCTTAAGATTGCTCTTTCGTAGGAAAGAGGGACTCCGCATGGCATCTAACAAACTGCATCCCTCCCGTCAATGCCCTTGCAATAATAATTCACTGTCCTGACGCATTCAGCTAGAGCATAGGGGACCTTGTCAGCTTAAAAATCACTGCTGCACTTCTGAGACTCTGAATCCAGCAGTACCTGAGATGACTGAAATAGGAAGAGTTTTTGAGAAGCAATTTGCTATCCACTCTTTTACCTCTTTGTTTGCATTTTCCATCTCTCTCAGCTTGGGGGATGAGGCTCGGTGTTAAGCTCACGTTTATCAGTGCTTGGCTCTTAGACTGTCACTTTACAGCCCTGTCTGCAGGCCCTGCAGGTGGCACTTCCCTTCCCCTGAGAGAAACACCACCCTCCACAATTTTTCTTCCCACTCCCATCCAAAAAATAGAGACCACAGGAGTGTTTCTGGTGGTGTCAGGCTTTGTAATAGTTCATTCATTTCAACCCTACATTTGGGACTGAATTTGAGCTGGCACTAGCTGTTTAATATACAGGACCTGTCTTATTACATCTCCGTCTAATGCATATTTGGGAGCTTTCCCTGAAAGCTCTTGTATAAAGGAGTATTATGACATCAGGAAGTCTAAAAGTACCTGAACTGCAGATGTGATAAATTCAGCAGGATGATACGTGCCTGGAATTTGCACTTGCCTTTTTCCATTGGCAAATGGCCGCCTGGGCTCTGTCCCCCGGGACAGCTGTTGAGAACAGCCAGTTTGATGAGCCTAACCAGCCATTGGATGTCACTTTGGCTCCACACTAATTCAAAGGAAACAGCATTTGTCTGGCAGCCAGGCAGCTAGCTCTTCGGCAGCTGAGAGTTTAATTATCAAAGGTTCAGGCGAATCCTGCTCTTGCTATCTCCAACCAGCTGCCACAGACAGAAAAGACTTTCTGGCCCCATCCAGAAGTTTGTGAAGCTCTTGCAAGTTCCCTTTTGCTGTTAAAATGAGTCCCAGCCCATTTTCTCATTCCTGTGAAAGCTCCAGACTTGATGCCATCAGAAAAAGGAAAGAGTGAAAATAGTACAGAGAGAAAGGGCTCTGGATGGACCAGGCTGAGCAAGCTGCAGCCAGGAATGGAAATCCTGCACAGACTCCAGCTGGTGCCTTGATCCAGCTGTGGCAATTCACACTAATGGACAGACAAGGACACCACTTCCTCAGGCTGCAAGACGTGGTTCACCAAGGGTGTCATTCTGCAATGGCAGAGCAGAACTACTGCCTGGTTTGCATTCAGTCCAAGCCAGTTGTGTTTCCACTGGTGGACCTCAACCCAAGTAGTCTAGACACAGAAAATGAGGGTTATGCTTTCCCCCTTTCTGCCCTACTTCCACCCCTTTGGCGATCTTGATGGGAAGGCTGGAGATTGAATGGGCCAGAGTAACTGAGTCTTCTGCCTTCGCTGCTCCTGCTTGCTCCCTAACAAGCACGTTGAAGGCAAGATAAGAAGAGAGAGAGCTCTGCAAAGGTAGCCATTTGCACAGTATTTCTGCAGGGGTAAATGGATATAAGGTGCACCAAAATGGGGGAATGGTGACCCCAAATGAAACCATCTTCCCTCCAAGATGAAGACAAGAGGCCAGTGTCTGAGGAAGATGTAGAAGGTGTAGTTTTTGGGGGGAATGTCCTGCTCCATTCTTCTCTTATCTCCTCCCAGTGCCTCTGACACTTGTCACGGCTGCCCCAGGCTCCCCATGGCTGATTACCCCATGACTGAATTTGGGTATCCCTAGGTTCTTCTCTCAGCCTTGTTATCAACAACAATCAGCATGAAAACAAAACCTGTTGGTACTCTCCCAGGCTCTGCTCCATATCCAAATCTACCATGTCAGTTAGTCACTCATTAAGGTCAGAATGAAATTCCATTTCCAACAGATCCTTTACACCTTTGCGGCAGGGATGTCCCTGCTCTTTCAGCCCCACAGCAGTTGGTGCTAGAACTGTTAATAATGGGACCACTTAAATGCCTATCTGGAGGTGTGGGAATTAATGTGCTAGTGGTGCACCTGCTTTTTGTTATTCTCAGGCTTTCCGCAGACACAGACAGCCGCAACTGGCCATTTTTAAAGCACATTTATCTTTTGAATATGAAGGCAAGAGACTCCATTATCTTTTTTCAAAGGTAAGCTAAGATCCTGGAGAGCAAATTAGTGACTCCCCCTTCCCCCATTCCTCCTTAAAGTGCCACCAGGAACCATCATGAGCATATCCTTTCAATCACCATCTATTTTGCCCACCATTCCTGAGCCATCAGTAAGGACCTCTGTAGGAATAGATGTTGTCTCCCCTCTCCACCCAAGTATAGGCTCTCCAAGGCTTAGGGGTGTTTTTCATAAGTGAGGCCCCAGGCTGGATGCAGTGTAACTATGGAGCTCAGGGCATGTGTGAACCTGGAGGAGAGGAAAGAAGCAGGATCCTATAAATTGCTTTAACAGTGGGGGGAGATACAGGACCCTCCCTGCCCCTTCCTCACCAACTCAAGCAAACTTGGAGGCTACCCAGCCAGCTTCTGCAGCTGGGATTGAAACAGATATTGGAAAACAAGAAAATTCCTGCTGGAAATTTGATCTTGGGCTCCCTCCTTGTAGTCCAATGGGGCTGTCACTAAACAGCCACGCAGGTTGCCTTGGGTGTCTTGCTTTTCCGACCTGCGTGAAAAAAAAGTGTTTATTTAACACCATCTCTCCAGGGTTTCCTCAGCTCCCTAATCTCCAGACCTGTCAGTTTGCTTACAGCATTGCCAACTGCAAACTGATTAGTCCAGGCCCCCTTCTCCTCTCCCCCGTGGTTATCACTTTTATTAACAGCAAGGGGGTGATAATGGGGAAGGATGATCAAAGCTGCTGGTATTAACGCAAGGGATTAACAGTATTTATATTCCTGATCAGTGCACTCTCAGTATGGAGAGGGGACTGCCACAAATCAGCCTTTTCCGGCTGAGAGTTGCTGCAGTGCCACTACCTAAATAGCTGCTGGCTAATGAGTGCTTTGTGGCTGGCTCAGAGAACAGCTCGCTTATGCCCACAACAGACAGGATTCAGGCAACCAGTCTCTACTTTCACAATGCTCTTGTGGACTTGGGAACAAGGTCCGCTGCTGATATCAAGCCAGCTGGTGCTGGACAAGCAACTGAATCAATACTGTGGCTAGGTCACACTGGGATTGCATCATGTTGTCATAGAAAAAAACAACTCTACATCCTGCTCTGCTTTGGGACTTTGAAGGAAGTTTGGGGGGGGCAACACTGTCGGAGGAGGGAAGAAGAAAAAATCCATGCCAGGTTTTACATGTAGGACAGGAGACTTAAGTCCTCTGCAGCCTTCCAGAGAAAATAGATGTGTTTAATAAAGCCGTGTGGTGTGGTGTATTGATTCCACTTAGATTCCAGCAGCAGCTCAGCAGCAGGCAAGGATGCGGGGAGAGGAAGCAGGACCAGCTGACCTTGGTCAGTCGTGGTTGCTGGCTAGCATGCAGCAAACCATGGTGCAGAGGCTTCACCTGGCAGGGACTGGAGATCAATGCAGTGGGCAAAGAGCAAATGACTCTAATACCAAAATCAGGGGGGCAGGCGACAGACACCTTTGGGGACACAGCATTTCACATCACTTGGAAGAGTGAGGACACAAGGAAGTTGTCCACTTCTCTGCTGCCCTCCTCTGAAGAATCTTTGAAAGGGTATATGGCCATCACCCTTTACAAGCCCACATTTAGTCCTGTCACAGCAACCCCTTCTCCAGCCAAAGAGCAGCGCACGTATACTCAAAGAGACCTGAGGAACATAGACAACTCCCCTCCAAACCATCCAGTCTGTGTAAGCTGGTCACACTTCAATGTTGAGCCAAAGAAGTTAATCCACAGCCAGAGCATTTTAATAAAAACTTTACAAAAGGCAGGAAAATGGGTGCCTTGCTCACCAGCTCTGGGCAGCTCTTGGTATCAGACCACCACCTGCCTAGCAAGAAAAGTTTGGTCTTCGTTTCATTTGTTGGTTTGAACACTATACCATATGGGCCATAAAATGCTTCCTTGAGTGAACTATCCAGAGACTGTCTGGGAGTGCTTCTTAATTATTATTATTAAGAAATAAGGAATCTTAAACAACATCCTGTTTGTCTGCAAGTAATTTAGGGTCATAACTCCCTTCACGGTGCATTAGAATTACCTGTGGCTGACTGTACAACTATTTCTCCCTCCCAGCCCCCTGTGGTTCATCACTCTCCGTCTCTCCTCTGTGCAATGTAATAATGTCATAAGGGTTTATTTATATCATCGTAATAGGTTGCTGTGGAGATGATCGTTATGTCACAAGTACAGGCCAGGGAGTTTTGGCTGAAGAATGAGTTACAACTGGCCATGGAGGTGAACCCTGCTGTTTCAGTGCACGCTTCCATCCTCCTACTTCCACCACAGAACACCTGCATCCACACATATGCACAACCGGACTTGCAGATGTTGGTCACATAAGTGGCCATGTGCAAATATAAGTTGACAAGCTCTGCTATAATCTCAGAGCAGACTTTTTAATGCACTGAATAGGGCAGGGAAAATTGAAGCAAGAGACAGGTTTTTAGACCTATAGGAGGCAAGAGCCAAACATGGTTATGAACCACAGAAAAAGGCTGGAGTCAGTTGATATAAGGTAGAGGACAATAGTGATGCCCTTAACCCCTTTTCTTCCTGTTCTTTAGCCTTCCCTCTCCCCCCCCCCCCGACACTGTGGTGGTAAAGAACCCTTTAGGCTGCAGAGCTTTAAAGGTGTTGTAAAGTCCTGGGTGACCAACAGTGACCAACAAACACTTCACATCATAACCTCACTGCGGATGCTTACTCATCAGAGCTGTTCTAGTTACACAGCTGTCTCAGGCTTGCAAGCTGGGCTCAACCAAAAGCATCTTAGATCTACTTTTCTGGAGAAAACCTTTTATACTATAGGCTACTACCAAGGTCATCAAACCTAGTATAGCATAACAGCAGCCTGTCATATAGGATGATGTGGACTTCTAATAGGCTCCATGTTTTTTGTCAGCAGGTCATGGTCTGCTTGTATCTTCTTATAATCACAAGGAGCAAGCCAGTGATGAAGGCAAGATTTTTTTATTGTGTGGGTTCGCATGCATCCAAGGACAGCAAAATCAGTACTATACTGCCCTCGTGGCCAGAGGTAATTGAAGGTAATATAGGAGAGCTGATTGGCATCAGTGGGCTCTGGATAAATAGAGCTCTTCACCTTGTGATCACGAGTTCAAAGGAAGGTCAAATCACTGTTGACCACCATTTGTTAGCCTCTGGCAGCAGCTCAACAACTTCTGTGAAATAAGGAGCCAGTCTTGGCTTGAGTCCCAGTGGGACAAGTGTCTGTGTCACTGAAATTGCTGTCCTAACTGGAGTTTTGGCTGGTTCAAGAAGGGAAGAAGGAAGTAATTCAGAGAGTACGCCCCAAAAGCTTGGCATGTTTCTGGGAGACCACCCTGGAGTAACACAGGGGTCGTTTCTGCTGCGTCTTGGTGTAGCTGGGAACAGAAATGACTGCTGGGCCCTGATTTGGGTGGACAGGCGAAGACTAGACATCACCACCAATCGATTATATTACCAAGGACATAAAGCAACCCAAAGCTCAAACCAAAGGCAGGGTAGTGGGGGAAGGAAGATCACTCCATCCAGTGGAAAAGGTCCAGAGAAAGACAACCAGAATGACCACAGAGCAGCTGGTTTGTGAGCAGGGAAGGAGAGGGGGACATGATGGGGGTACAGACTTGTGGTGGCAGTAGATGGGGCTAAGGCAGAACCAAGTCCCACCACACTCCCTGAAATTAGGTCCTGGATCCTCAGCTTTGGGATTGACACAGGCTGGAGAAGAAAGGTTTAGGAGGGTTGTACAGGTACTAAAGCCCACTCAATTCCATCTATGGCTATTCTAAGATGAAGGGAAGTGTTTGAGCTGATATGTGAGGGTCTTTCGCTGCCACATGCCCATTGCGTATCTGTGATGCTGAGGGGGAAAGAAGCAAGCTGTTTCGACCCTCCTAACCTCCTCTGCATCATGCCTGTAGCAGGACTGCAGACTGCACAGCCACAGAGGTGGCCTGCAACCCATTCACACATGCTCCTGCATTGCTGTGGCCACAGGAGACCCCCCAGGAAGGGAGGCATAGGCCAGATGAATTATCCAGATGGCCTGTGGGCCTTAAATTGAGTGTCCCATTATATATTAAAATAAATGCAATAAACCAGGTCACTATCATTTCTGTGAAATTCACTTATTGTTTTAAATCGTCATCATCTTTACCCTCATAATTAAAATCAAGCAATGGCTTCAAGAAACCAATGCATATTTTTATATGTGAACTTATCACAGGAAGGGGGAAAAAAACCTGTAAAGTGAAAATGTGCTTGTTTTGCTAATAAATATTATTGGAGGGACTCCCAGCTTTTCACATTACCACAGTGTGATATGACAGCATATAATGGATTACTCAACTGCCCGAAGCCATTGTAGGAATAAATCCCTTTTAATATTCATGTGCGGTCTTTGAGAAAATAGATGTAAGCAGTTAATACTTTTCTATAGACAAAACAATGCAGTTTATCAAAACAAAATGTGTACTTGAAAACAAAAATCACAAAGCTCCTGGACTTGTTCTTTTTTCATAAAATCAGAAAAAACAAGACCCCAAAAAAGTTAAACTGGGGCAAGGTGGTGTGCAGAAAACAAGCCAGGGAGGGGCAGGACATGAACAGGAGTGGGCAGAAAGGGGAAAAAGGCATGAGGAAAGATCAGAACCAGTCTGTGACTCTGTACTTGTAAATAAGGCATGAAGGCAGGGTGTCAGTGGGGGGAGTTGTTCATCTTGGGCAGTGGGGCTGCTGGTTGCCCTGTAAAGTGGGAGGGAACGTAATAAATGGGTGACAGAGGAAAATCAGATGCTTCTCAAGAGCGAGATGCAGCATGCCGAGAGGTGGAAGGTAAATGTAGAACTGAGCTTTCTGGAGAACAAACTGGAGCAGATGGGGACAGTGGTGGGGAAAGGACACTGATCTTCCTTCTTCTAGTCTGGATCTGGCGCTGTGCCTTTGAGGGGGCCCAGCCTGCAGAGCAAGCAGAGCTACCAACACCCAGGCGTACAGGCTCACCTCGATGGGGAGAAGTACCAGCCGACTGCGTGCTTCAGCTCCCTGCTCTAACAAGGGATCCTGAGACAATGCAGGCTTATAAGTTAACAGGCCACTTTAAAAGACATAATTAGGGCATATTCTTACAGGAAGCAGACAGCAAGCTATGCAGCATGTATACCAGAAACAGCAAGACAAGCACGTAAGAACCCCCACTAACCAGCAAGAGAGATGGTGGTGCCTGGGTTTAGTGGTGTTTATTGGAGGGTTGTGGATACAGTAAAAGATGTGAACACAAAACCTTGTGCTTGGCCAACTGAGGGCTATTCTCTCCCAGCCCTCTGTGCTATGTTCCTACTTTTTCTTTTGCAGCTGATCTATAAAACCTGCAGGGTTTTTATCTCTGGTTTGTTTGGGTTTTTTTTTTTTTTTGTTTTTCCCTTTACACAGCGGAACAAGGGAAGCAGCAGTGTAGACAAGCTTTTGTGCCTTTTGTATGTGGCAGGGATTGAGGGGAAATGGAGGTTAACCCTTCCTGCCCCAGCTCTTCTGCAGGCAGTGGATGCCTGGAGGGAAAAACAGAAAGCAAAACCCTCACAGGGACTTGCAGGGAATGTCTTCAGCCTCTCTGGGTGAGCAGGCCAAAATGAGAGACTTCATCTTGCAAAACTAGGTGCAGCTCAAATATGAACCCAGCTTTCATTTGGCCACCATGTTTTGTGGGAAAATATTTGGTTATAAATGGCTGTAGACACAGCTGGAACTGAGAGAGCGAGAGAGATGCAGAAACTTTTTAGTTCCCTTCCTGCCGTGATATCTAGGCACCAAAGACAAGCTTAAATTGAAGCATTAAGAATAAATAAGGCCCCCTGTGGATCATGTGGCTTTGATATCTGTGGCTGCATGATGGACAAAAGAGTTGACTCACATGTACTTTCTGCTTGCCCATGTTCAGAGACAGTCTGTGATGACACCCTTTAGAGTCCTTGCAGAATCGCAGCAAAGACAGCACTGTGTCTTCCTTCAGTTGGGATAGGCATGATCCAGGCTGAAGCAGACAACAGGTTTTTGAACTAAACTCAGCTCAAAATGTAGCCCAAGAGACTGGCAGTGCTCTGAATGCTGCAGGACTCAGCCCAAGTCATGAGTCTGCAAAGACCCACGGGCGGTGCTTAACATGACCTTCTTGCCAAGTGGTGCTGACTTCCACGGGGCTGCTGGGAGGAATTTAGGATGTCGATATGTAAGAATTCAGTTGAACAAACTACAGCACCCTGAGATGCTCCTTTCCTTGAAAATACTCTAGCAGAGGGGGAGAGAAAAGACCATTTTTTAAAGATATACAATTTTATACTAGAAATTCTGACCTTTAAGACAGGAAAAAAATAAATGAACTTGCCATATTGGCATGTTGGACCAATCCACTCGGCTCACTCAGATTTTATTTTCACAACATGTTCCACTGACACTGGAGTGCCCTATTTGGGTGAAATTTCACCTGTAAAGCCATTTACATTGCCAACAGTGATGGAAAGATTTTGTAATTAAAAATATTCGAGGACCACTTGTACAGAAAACATTTTTCTACGTCCATTTATTAATTTATTGTAACAGAAAGCTTGTGCTGAAAACACCAGGAGTGTCGCTTTAAATGCCAGATAGTTTTATAGGGTGTCTCTGGTGATGCGAAAGTGTGCCAGGCCACATTCCTCTTTGAAACAGAATAGGTCCGGGAGACAATTGGGTGCTGGAATGGGAAAAAATTCCTCCCACCCACCTCCTTCCAGCAAAGCAGAGGTGTGTCTTGCCTCGGAAAGGAAAGAAAAAGTTTCACCTTTTCATTGTTGTATTGAGTATCTCATTGACTGCACTTTTTGTTCAATATCTCTTTTACCTCTCAAATTGTCTAATCAAAGGCTTTTTTCCTTCCTTGGGTTAGCTTTGCAGTCTCTAGCATTGATCCAAAATCGGAAGCGAAAGAGGAAAACAGGCTCTGGGAAAAGAGAACACAATTAACACCCAAGCAGCTTCAATTCAGGGGTGTCTTTAAACATCTTGCACCTCTCTGTCTATTCTTCTATTCTTTCATTTTCTCTTTTGTGTTCAGGAGGTTTCTTTAAGGAAAGCCTTTGTCAGCAGCCCAGGGAGAAGATTAAAGCACCCGTCACAGGGAAACAGGTTACTTTTTGTGTCCAAGTTCTTAATCCACTTTATTAAAATGTTCCAAACCTTCCTTCAAGAGGAGAGATCAGAAGGACGTTTCCCTGTCACCTCAGGCACGCATTTGTTCTGGATACTTGCGCTTCATTAGAGGCTTAAAAAAAACAAAGGAAGGCAAGGAAAAGAAGAAACAACAGGGTAACCAGAGTGACTAGTTAAAGTGGGATGTGGAGCTTTCCACTTCATGGTCAGTGGTACTGCTCTGGCCCCAGACTGGAAGCAATTGAAAGCTTATTCCATCTGGAAGGCATTTATGTGAATCAAGTCAGAGATCCCTGACTATTTTTACCTTTGAGGTTCAAAGAAGAGAAGGAGTGTTGCCTTGAGCAAAGTCAAACATCCAGCCAGCCTGCTGTCCTGTTTCTGACAGTGGCAAGGAGGAAGCATAAGAAGAGGGTGAGGATATTGATGCTGCTTTGCTGTGTGTGCTCTTCCTGCTCCCAGAGACCTCAGGCCGGAACTGCTTTCCCATCTGAAATGAAGGATCTCTGTAATCAACACATCTTGATGGATTTTTCTTCCACAACTTTGTCTAATCCTTTTCCTGAATATCCACAATTCTCTTCTGCAGTCCAGAAGAAGGGTGAAGGACATCAGTGTAAGGTGTTGCCTCTGTTCTTTAGGGGTGCCCATTGAGTCACTTCTTGTGATGGTTAGCTCCAAGGCTTTCATATTAAGACGTGACAGAAGGCCTGGAAAACAGTGTGTGATTCTTCTGGGAAGCCTCAGGGGACATCTTTGGGGAAATAGGTCTAAATGAGGTCTAAACCCCATTTTGAATCTATCACCAACTCCTCATCCTGAGATGCTTCATCGCTGCTCTCCTTTCCCTTCATCTCAGGGAAGGGAATTCAATGTAAGAACTCACATCGGATTTTCACAATTTATCTGCCCTAATCCTGAGATCTGACTACAACATATTTAATACAGAAAACGCGCAAGATGCAAATTCTGATTTTTCCAACACCTCTGATGGTGGAAAGCTAAATTCAAGTAAGGATAGAAACTGCCCCAAGGAGCCGTTATACAGGTGTAACAAAGGCAATTGCCATGATGGCTTTTCCATGTACCCTGTCTTGGATTTCAAAGGCCACTTGCTTTAAATAAGTAGCTGCTGTTTTGTAAAGCAAGTGTATATGATGCAGACACTCCTCATACTTCCTCAGGGTGCAATTACTTTCTTATCTGCCTTGTACTGCTGTTTCTCTTCAGTGGAAGTAAGTCATGCAGCGTGAGACTGTGGGGTTAATCTTTTGAGAAGAGGAAGTCTAAGAGGGCTGGGGAAAAGCATGGCAGTCTGAGGGAGCAAAGAGCAAGGAGGTGATATCTTGGAAGGCAGAGAAGAAGCATAAGGTGTTCCTGAAAGAAAACCATTGCATTTCCCATCAGTGCTGACTCATAAAATGGCAGGTTCATTAAAGGTGAAATGCACAAAAGCTGCAGTTTGAGTAGTTTCATACTCTGCAAAGCACCTATGCAATTGGCTTTTCCCCTACATGTTGACTCTCCTGAACTAAGAGTACCAAAGTAATTTGCTTTTAACATATGTAGCTCCAGTAATAAAACTGTAGTTGAAGGCTGCATTTTATTTATTATTCAAATTATGGTTGCTCTTTGAGGTCTCAGCTGCGACGCAGCCTGACTTCGTTTGAGACTGTCAATATGCAACATGAGAGGCAGATCTTTTCAGTTCCTCACCCCAGAGACCGTCACATCACAGGGGGAGATTTTTCAGAGGGCTGAAAAGGTCCAGGTGCAGAGCCCTGTTGACTGCCCTGCACTCCTAACGGCCTTCAACACTACTTTGCCAAATCTCCTTTCCACTCAGGATGACTGGCAAACACTGAAAGAAAGGGAGCCCAGAGCTAAGATCACTTGCACTAGACTCCAGCCACTCAGTGTCATGGCTATGCCTTAACAACAAAACATCCTTCTTCTGCTTTTATAGCAGGTGTACTACTGTGTTTTGTATCCACTAACGCTCCTGTTCCAGGTACGGCACTATACGGTAGTCTAGCCTGCAGCTATCTTGGCGTCCCCTGTTTATCTAGTCTCTCCTGACGGCCTCCACAGCATATTTGCTCTATTTTCAAAGCCTATTTTTGAGCCGCTTTGAATTCCCTTTGTGCTTAGACATTAGCCCCACTCTTCGAGCTCCATGCACCCTCACCAGCAAGGTTTTTAAAGCAAGGCCGTAGCTGGAAGTCCTGTCATTGATATGTGATGCAGAACAAAATCCAGCTCGCTCGAATGCAGCTGGATTGGCTCAGCAAGGCTAACAATAGATGAACTGGGTCTTATCAGCAAACAGTGCAGATACAACACAGGAGCAGCATGCATGGAGCAGATAGGAACTCTGCAAAAGGAACCAGCCCAGCTGGTGATAGTGCTGGTGTTTGGGGTTTTTTTTTCCCTCCTGGTTGTTTTTGCTGCTGTTGTTTTAACGCCAGCACTTTTCTGACCACAGTCACTGCATTAATGGGGAAGAGAAGTAAAAGTGACTGACAATCCAATGGAGGAGCAAGGTGACAAAAGGTCTCAGTGGGGCACGTTCGTCCCGATGAGCCACTGCCTCACTGGGCAATTTATTCTTTGCTCCAAATGCATTTGCTGGGTTTAATGACAAGTTGGTGGCATTTCTGCAATTAATCCTATCAAAGGGAGGTGATTTTACATGGAGCCTGTCCTGTACTTCCTACCCTATGTTTTTGCTTATGAGAAGAGGGGCTGCCAGCTGTCTCCCAAGTTAGGGCATTACAGTTCATGGCAATAACAGTGGATTATTAACCAAGTGTCTTCTCCTGACATTTGAAACCAGCACAGCTAAAAAATATAACCTCAGACTGTCCTCACAAGCAATCTCTAAATTATAAATATGCAACAGCAAGAGAAAGTATTTCTTTGCCAGTGAAACACTTTAATGAGTGGATGGCTCAGCAAATCTTTTACACAGCTGCTTTCCCCTCTGCAGATACTGAGATTTATGGTAGGAAGGAAGGGGAGGGGGGAAATAAGCAGCCAGGGGAGTGCAGCGTGGAGGGGATAAATCATATGTGTTGGGTTCCACCTCACTCTTTGGTTTGGCTAATCTGCTACGTCTGCAACTCTTTTTTCCTTGAATCAACCACTAACGGTCCCATTCAATGGGGATTTGGAGCCAGGAATGAAAGTGGCCCCCAGAGCCAGAAAGCAAAACTTGGCTAGGATGGTAAGGAGTGGTCCATCCTTCCAGTGTGGGTACGGATCACATGTGTCCGAAGCTTTTAAATACTGAGCACTCTTTGAATACTGATGGCCTTCTATAAAGAGACAGGACCAAAGGAGAGAGAAGCAATGGAGATGATGTATTTTTGCAGTACTGAGAATCCTTTCCATATCCATTTCCAACGGGTAGATTCTTAAACTCTTTATGCTTCTGCCCAACAGGATGATGTTTCTAGTGATCACCATCCCAGAAACAAAATCACAATACTTAGCGGGGTGGGACCCGAAAGAAACAACCTTACTTCCTGACAGCGGTGGATTAAGAAGCAAAAGAATAAGCCTCACACACATTTTCCCAGAGACCCTTCCCAGTGTTCATAACACCCAACAACAAAGTCCTTTCGTAAAACACAATCCTTAGAAATGCTATTAATAGCAAAAAAAAAAAGAAAAATAACCCATACTAAATGGCACATTCTCAGCTGATTTACAAGCCCTCTGAGCTGGTTTTTTGAGCCAGCCTTCCTCTGCTGAAGAAATTTTCACTTCCCTTGGACCTGAGCCAGAGGAGAAAGCTCACATCCTTACTGGCCCATTAGCAGCAACGTACTCAGCTGGAGAATCTGCTGTATCGGTGACAGTGTAGAGTAATTCATGTTCTGACACTACATCATATTTTGAGGGGAAGCAATTTAAACCAATAATAGTCATCTTTTGACTTTGAAAAAACAAAGGTAACTCCAAAAGCTGATGCTATCACTGCGTCTCGGTGTTGCAAACTGAGCTTCTCAGTCTATTAGCTGCTGGGAAAAGGTTTAGCCAGCATCATCTCCAAAAATCATTTTCTGATTCATAGCTGCTTGCTAAGGCTCTAAACAGAGAGCAGCTGGACACAGAAACTCAAAGGAATCTCCTGGAGAATGTGAAGGTCTCACTGTTGAGGACACAGATGCAAACAGCAGAATACATAAGATGCTTTGTACTTTCCTTATTTATCCAAAAAGCTATTTTTGTTTATTAAAACCTAGTTACTTGCTGCCTTTTACCAATAACCTGGAGTGCTTGCTTGGTTAATTTAAGCAAGCAGAGCTTTGACGAAGTAATTTTACCGTCCTCGGGGATCTGCCAGCTTATGCCGGTCTTCACTATTTCAGATGAAATTGAGTTAATTTTCACTGAAATTGCTTCTTAGCAGACAAACACATTCCCCATCATTGCGAGCTTATGCCTCTGCAGCTCTATTATTCTTTAATTTACACACCCCGGCAGCGAGGGATTAATGCCTGAGACAGACAAAAGGCTACAGTGTGGAGAGGAGAAGGGGAGGAGAGGGAGAGTGGAGCTCTGCAGGGAATAGGTAATGGTGTTTCAGTTTTATAGTCAAAACATTTAAAGTTTGGCATTAATTCGGAGTCAACTCTTGCTGTCCTTTCACTCTGGAAATTCATCATCTGAAGTCTCAAGGCAGAAAACATCTCAGCTACTCAGCCGGGCCAGAGTTCATGGCAGGCCCCTGCAGGATTGCTGGGTTAAGAAGGCAGTCACCAGGATATTGCAAACCACTCTACATCCAGGAACTAATTGCCAGAGGTCAAGGTGGTGTGGAGCAAAACTGTATGACAAGACCAAATTTCACCTTTGCATCTTCCTCTATGCTCTTGCTTTAAAGAGGAGTTTCCCTGGGAAAATGCTGATGTCAGGGGTATGGGGATGCCTTCAAATGTTCATAAATTAAAATACTGTTTTCTCCTAAGCATCCGGAAAAATATATATATAACTACCACCAAAGCATCTGCAAATGGATCAGAAAGGGGGATTCGGCCGTCAGGTCTTCCAGAGCAAAAAAGCAGATATCCCAGGTTCAGCAGTCTGTGTCCCTGTTAAGTTTCCAGTGAGATTCTTAGGATAGCAGCATGTTAAACCAATACCTGCTGATGACTGATTAGAGCTATGCTTTTTTTTTTCAAATCACCACTTCAGTTTTCCTTGATTAAACAGCTACGTTGTTCCTCCTTTATTGCATACACCTCTGAGGTCCTACCCTGCAAGGTCTGCCCTTCCTTCCCCTGCTCCAACCACCAGTGCTGTGCCAGTGCCGTAGTTTATACCACAACCCATCCACTCTACTGCCCGTGCATCCTACTTCATTATTCTGATTTCAGACCCTTTCTTGCTGCCTCCTCTGCTATGTTGCCTACCAAATCTGGGCCACAGAGAAGTTGCTGATGTGCTCGACCACTGCATCTTGTGCCAATATTGTCTTGTTGCTGTCTAGCATCCACCTACATGTTCTCTCTCACCTTTTATTAGACTGCATTCTCTTTGGATAAGGCAATTTGTGCCTATGGCTTGAGCACTGTCATCATCATGGGTGCATGACTTGAAGTGTTCCAAGTTAATAGCAAAAAAAGAAAGCTTTTGGGCTCCAAACTCAGGCAACTGCATGAAATGTGCTATACAAGAGGCCAGACAAGGAAGGTCCTTTCTTTCCAAGACCTTTTCAAAACCTTAGCCTGAGAGATGAACAAACAAAATATTTTTTGCTATAGGGTATAACAAACCTCCTAGCACCCATGGCACACCATCTTGCCTTTCAGGGCTCTCCAAGAGTCGTTTTCGTCTTATCTTAGATTCCAGATCTTTGGCTGTGAGGCCAGTGGAATGAGGACTATTGCTTTTCTCTTGTTTTTAGGCGGCACTGGCCCCTTCCTACCACCAGAATGACCACAGCTAAGTCTGCTAGATACCAACACACTAAAGGCCAAGTTTCCCTTATTTGACAAAGTCCCTTCCTAAGGCCTGGCATGGGTAGCTGTGAATGGGATAGCAGGGGGAAAGGAGGACCTCAGTATGATTCATGTTGAAGAAAATCAAAGGACATCTGGTTCCTCCCAGAAATAACCTGACCAACTTGCAGGGGTAGTACCAGCTCCGCTGCATGTTTGGGAAATCCCAGGCTCTGGAGCCAGAGTTTACTGAATCCAGGTATGGTCATGGTGAGAAAGGAAAGGAGGTGTTATTGTGTTGCGTTGAGGAGAGACTCACAAGAGAAACTCCTGTGCAGATGGAGCAAGACCAGACCTGAGAACGAGAGAACTCGTTCCGTTTGAGGAAGAGGGAGAGGAGGGAAAAGCAGAAGATAAATATTAATAGAAGAACAGTTCCAATGAGATGAGCAGTAAATATTGAAAAGCGCAGCGCTTGTTCAGCTGCCTGCAGTTGGAAGCTGACTTGTGGTGCCAGCTGACGGAAATTCATTCCAGTGTTCCCCCCACTGGAACAGCGTACCTGTCTCTCAGAAAGAGCTGATAATCAGCCTGAAAGATGTATTCAAATCAATGGCCTAGTACGGTACGGTAGCGCTGGCGACATGCCAACACAAGAATGAGAGAGACCAGAGGCTGAGGCAGTAAATCCCTGAAGATGCCGGGAACCACAGCCCACTTGCTTGCAGCCCTGAGCCTTGGAAGATGATTTCAGCTGCTGGTTTTAGCAGAAGAAAGACTAATTAGAAAACAGAGCCCCGGGAGGGGAGCAGAAGAAGCCCTACCTTTGATGTTCATTTGAAGAGTGGTCAGCTGATCATTTCAACTTCCTTCAAACCCTCATTAAACAGCTCAATCCAGACACAAGCTGACACTTGGGACAAATTTTAAATGAGGTATTTCCAGAGAAGATTATTTTTCCATGAAGTCAGACAGAGGAGATGTACTCGGCTGGCAGGCCTAGAGATGGTCATCCTCCCTCCATCCACAGGAAAAGGAACAGGTCAGAGAACAGCGGCCAGTGTCTGTGATCAAACCTGCCCTGCAGAAACAGAGGCTCCAACCTCAGTCAGGATTTGGCCTCTCAGACAGGAGGTATAAAAGCCTGAAAAGAAAAAATGTACCAACACTGAGGTCTGAGCTGGTTTAGAAACAGTTAAAAACCAGGTCCTGTAAGGTAAAAAGGAGGGTAAGTTCCAATAGTGTACTGTCTCCTGCCCTTTGCAATCTGGGAGCGACTTCTGCCATTTTCCCAGCAAAGTTGTTTCAGAAACCAACTCTTTTCAGCTCCTGACTTTTATCCTCATGCATTTTTATACAGTCTCTGCCAGAATGAGGAGGGTATTTACATTTTTTAATAAGCCTGACAGTTTGAAAGTAATTGGGGATTTATAATGGGTTTGTTTAGGTCTTTTTGTCCACTTGAATTCCAACTGCTAGTCTCAGGCCTAACAAGCAATATTATCTCTATGGTGATGAGGGAACCTCAACAGGAGGCCCTGAAGTCAAAGAGGAAAGCACTGGCGTGTTTTGTTTTATTTTTTTTTCCCCCCTTTAAACCTTCATTTTCTAACGAAAGAAGCATAACAAAATTTAAATCGAGAGCAGAATTCCTCTCGATGGTTATGAGCCATCCAGTGCTCATAACTCTAGCTTCTTCCACTGGTTCTCCAGGGGCATGCAAGCCAGTGTCAGTTCTCCATCAAGGTGATTTTTCCTTCTTGCAAGTATTTGCATTTATTTGTTCTATTATGGTTCCAAAATGATCTTAACCCTGCTCTTCTGTTGGAAGAATCAGATCTTCAGTGGTAAGGATGGAATTAACTGCAAAACTCAAGGTCTGGGTTCAGATCCCCGGAGCTGAACATGAGGCGTTCAGCTCTGCTTATTCCTAAAACTAAGAACCAATTGTACAGGGTGGAAGAGCAAAAGGAGTAGAAGCCAAGAAGGGATCACATTCAATTGTGATAATGCAGCTTTCCATGAAGACTGCTATCAAAATAGACTCCTAGGAGTCTCTTCAGCTTCCTTGACACTGCTGAGGGCCATGACTGGGATTGCAGTGCTGATTTGTCCCAGGGTCCTCTAGGGGAGAGGCTGCTGATACATCATAGGTGATGTGTGCTGAGCCTAACTTTCAAATTCGATCGTTGCTTCTTTGTGCCTCAGTTCTCCAGCTCTTAAAGATAAGGACCAGCACTGCCTGTCTTCAGCAGCAATAAGGATATAAAAGCAACAGAGATCAGCAGGAGCTTAGGGTCAGAAGAGGGATAGGAAGTTTCCACCAATACCCACAAAGAAACAATGATAATGAAGAAAAAAACAGGACTAGTGCTGATGCTCCTGAGTGGTAAATATTCACAAAGGGGTTTGATCCAGAAAAGGAGATCACTAAGCAGTGGTGCAACCCGATATACTTTGCGTTGTCAGGGGCAGAGCATCCTGGTTCACATCGTCACCTCCCTGTGCCTCACACCTCCCTGGGATGCAGGACACACAAGCAAATCTTGCACACCCTGCACTACTAGCCTTATCCTGGAGCAGCTAAGGCTCCAGAAAGAATGAGCTGCTTAAGCAAAATAAAAAGGAGTGGAGGTACTGGCATTTGCCAGTGCCCTTGCTTGCTCCTAACTATGCACTTTGGGTTGAAACCCATGTGGGATATATAGGCAAGGGGTAGCTTTTCCCACTGGCCTCAGGGTGAGCCTGCACAGAACACAGGTGGGCAGAGCTGGTGTCTCCAGTGCGTGGGGGCATGGGTAGAAGATGAAGCGAGTTTGCTCTGAAGCACAAGGTGTTACAGGCTGCTGCCAGAGGCCATGGCTAGACGGGGTCAGGAGGGGACAACTTAAACATGGATTTGAAACTGTTCTGTGGATTGCCATGAGCGCTGGTGCCAAGAGAAAAGAGGCCGAGTGAGAGGGGCGATGTGCAGGGCAGCAGGCAGCAAGGGGGCTGTGGGCAGGGAGTCACAGTAAGGGCCACACAGCACTGCATCTCAGCACAGCCCCGTCCCAGTGCGTGGCAGCACAGGACTGGGAGCCACAGCCCCTCTGCTCGCCTCGGCTCTTCGGACACCTGTGAGGAGGAGGGCTTCTGGAGAGGGAGGAGGCAAAGACAGGGTAAGATGGGGATGGGGATGGGGATGGGGATGGGGATGGGGATGGGAGAAAGGAAGCAGGCTGGTAGAAGGGAAAGTGGGAAATGAATTTAAATGCATTAGAAAATTCCAGGCAGACAAACTTAAGCATTCAGCAGCTGAGATGTGGGGCTTCATTAGTACAGACCGATGGAAGATAGAGACATTAAGGAAGGAAATGTGTGACTCACAGGGGAAAATGGGAAAAACAACACACACCATAGCAGCTGCTGTGTTTACTTCAATTAAAGAACAGCTCAAAGGGTATGTTAAGGGGAAAGGAGGGGGAAGCAAACAAAGGCACAGATGAAAAAAACAGATGAAGCGACTGTTACCCTCCAGCTCCTAAATGAACTGACTCAGGAGTTTGAACACGGATCCACCATTCTTTGCCTTGAGCCTCAACAGGGGCAGAGCTGCTTGCTTTGCAGAGCTGGGCTCCGGCAGGAGCTGCTGGCGCCGTGGTGCTGGCGGAGGCATGTGGAGCCGAATGCGAGGGCACCAGTGAGCGCCTTAAAAGCCCTGCCCCAGCTTTCAGGCTTTCCAGAGGCAGGCAGTTTCCCCTTTCCACCCAGCCAGGCTCTGTAACGCCTTGGGAATAAGCGCACAGGGCATCCCACTGCATCCGACTCACCAGCTGCAGTGTGTCTGCACGAGGACGGGAGGACAGCAGGACGTCTGGCTGGCAGCAGTGGGTGTGTTACTCGCAGGCATGACTCACAGCAGAGCCTTATGGGCCCGACAGAGGTGCATTTCAGCATGATCCAGGCTGGGGAGGGATGCTGCAGGAGCAGCTCTGTCCACTTGCCCTGACCGGTCCCACCATACAGCGAGCAGAGCCTCAATCCAGCCCGTGTGCCCAGGGGTCTGGCTGCTGGCATCAGTGGGAGCCAGGAAGCCTCTCCAGCTCTTCTGCCTCTTCCCACTTGCACCTCATCACTACCATGACTGGTAGCTCTCCCTGAAACCTGGGACACAAGGCATGTCCCTCACCTCCTCCTGTAGTGCCCGGAGAGCCCAGGTGCTCATTGAAGTTGACATAGGGATCTCTGCAGAAAAAGAAGCTAACATGAACTCCAGTCAGAGGCCTTAGCTATTTCAGCTGCAGTGAATTCACTGCTGGGAGATGAGTGGGAACATCCCCATGCTGGGCAAACATGAGAATGAGCAAGGCAACCCCTGCCTCCTTCTCTCTCCCCTAGGAAATTGCCATCCCTAATTTCTCAGAGCTCGTCAGCACTAGGGAAAGGAGGTCTCCTACCTGCCCTCCAGCCTAGGAGGCTGGACCCCTGGGAAGAGAACTTTAATTCAGCCATCGACATCCCCCTTGGGGTAATGCTGGAAAAGTGCTAATGCTTTCTGAGTGTGATGTGGGGAAGGCTAAAATCACATTGACCACCTGTCACCTGAGTCATGAGTCCTTGATACTGGACTGGGCCTAATCCCCCTGTCAAAAACATCCCCCCACGAGACTTGGAGAGCTCAGGCAGCCACTAAAGATGAGTGGGAGACCTTTCTGCCCTCGGAGCACCAGGAAGGAGATGGCACGGACTAGCAGTAGTGACTGAATAATTTTACCACCTGAGCAGCATTCAATAGACAAGAGAAACGTTGTGGTCAAAATTTCATGCGACTTACAGTGCATCCTATTTTCAGCATTCAGGTGATTCAGGTTGGAAGTGAAGAACTGAGTGGACCTAGAAGAGCAAGAGTGAGACACAGAAAGAGAAAAGGCTGGAAGAAATCTGCACTTCTCCAGATCTTTCCTCCCTGCAGCTTTCACCAGGATAAAATGTGTTAAGGATTTATAGGGGAAGAGTTTTCTGTTTAGAACCTACTAACTGCCATAGATCTCTGTTCCCTTTATGGCTTCCCTCACATAAGAGGTTTATCACTTTACTCCAGCTGTGACACTGTTCTGCAAGGGTTAGCTGCTTTGCTTGGTTGACTGACACCTTAAATTTGGAGACTACTCGGTCAATCCCTACTCATGGCCTTCCCAGATGATCAACACAGACAACGTCAGCATGTCAGAAAAGGTTTTCTCTCATTTTTGTTTGGGGAAAAATCTTCATTCAAATTTTATCCTTCCCTCCTTGCAGTGGATGCTTCTCAGTTCCTTGATACTACGAATCCTGGACCCTTGAGCTAACTAGTTCCGTATATGAGCACAGCAGTGGCTTTCATGACAAAGTCTCACAGTCTCAGGATAATTACCTGCCTGAAGTCTCAGATGGAGTGCCTAGATACAAGCAAACTCCCAAACTCCTGACATTTATCACTCTAAAGAGCAGCCAGCAGAAAAACGGCCCTTATCAGATAAGAGGTGTCAGTCAAGATTTCAGTGTAGTCAGCTGCAGCTTGAAAAGGACACATCACAGTATATCTGCAGAACTAAGCGTGGCGAATGTTAAATCTCCACAGCATGGGAATCAGCACAATGGATCCCATCTCCATACTTGATAAGGGGAACTCATAATTCTCTTATGTGAACTGTAATGCCAAAAGTTGCCATAGAGAACCACTGAGGACACAAGGGCTTTTTCTTCAAAGCTTCTGAGATAGGCAGCATTAAATGCATTCGGTCTGAGCTAGCTGTGTTAAGCTTCCTCTCTGTCCCTTCATCTCTCCCCAGTCGAGCTGTGTCTCAGTCAGCGCCCAGTTGTTAAATTCTGGATGGACTAAAGAGCATGTGAAAGTTCTTTTTTTTTTTTTTAAGGAAAACAAAGTTCATCCATTACTCATCTGGGTGAGTGTTAAACCTTAGATCCTCTGCTCTTCTAATGGTCTTTGCAGGATGGTACATTCGGAGACTTTGCTTTGCCCAGTAGTGGGGATGTTTGATCTAAAGGCTTCTCTTTGCCCAATATTAAATCTGAATTTGAATCGTCCTTTGGGGTCTAATTGTGTAGGGTTATGGTGGCCGTTCTGCAGGGCCACAGAGTGTATTAACAGAAAGAAGAGAACAGGAATTCCCCAAATACCTGACAGAGCCCAGAAGTTCTCAGTAACATTTTGGTCAGAGGAGGAAAGGAAGTTTGAAGCCATCAAAAATACCTCTCCTTGTTCAATGTTAAAAAAAAAATTAAAAAGGAAAAAAGGAAGGATAGTCTCTCTAATCAAGTGCCTACAAGTCATGCAGGCTTCCTGCTAATGCTAACTTAAGTGTTGACTGGTTTCAGACACTCTCCAATGAAGATATGGGGGCCATGGATCAGATAGATTGACAGTAGGTTCCTCAAAACTACAAAGTGTTGACACAGTATTAAGCATAATTACACCTGCCAAGGATGACATACTGCTGGAAATTTTCTGTTGCAGAGCTAACGGTGGAGGGACTCTTACAAAACCCTCCATGTCACGTCTGGATGCCTAGGGCCTTCAGAGATTATCTTGACAGGCAAACGATCTCTTGCTGGGTGATAGAAACTCAGTTTCAACTACAGGTGGTATTGGGAGCTGACCAGTTTGAAGCACCTTTGCTTGTCTTGATCCAGAAAAGTCCACTGTATGCATTTTGGGATTGTCACCACTTAAAGCTGCATAAGAAATAACACATAGAAAAAAGACCTGCTGCCAGCTGGCTCCTCTGGTCTGTGACATCCAGTAAAGGACAAACACTTCAGTGTAGCAAGGAGCCCGAGTGAGATAGTGAAGACAGTGGACTGCTTGATAAGACTAACATCTGGTTATCTCCCCTTCCTAACCCTTCAAGAGCTTCTAGAAAAAAAGGATATATTTTCCCCCACAATTACTCACTTATGACACCCAGGCACAGTGCTGGTAGCAGCCCTGAAATGCAATAGCTGCAACAGTACTCCCTGGCCCAGATTGTCCAACATCTTGCTGGCCCAGCAGGGCGAAGATGACATGAAGTTCCCCCAGAACAGCAGCTTTCCTCTCACTATGGAGTATAGCTCAGCCAGACAAAGGCTAAGTAGAAAGGAAAGGCAGTTATCAGAGCAGGATGGAAAACCCAGGGCTTGCTACAAATTCAGCTAGGTTCTTACTGTGTATCCTAGTAGATCCCAGGTGGATCTGGAAAACTGTCTTTCTGATCCTAGAAAAGGATAGATTATGTACTTATTAGCATTTATTACATACTTACTAGCAGGAGCCAGAGCTAACACACGTAGATATGAGCATTACATCAGAGCCTGCAAGCGACGTTGCATATGATGCATTTTCCCTGTCCTGGGGGACTTCCTTCTTTGCCACAGCATCGCATGCTTCCTGCTGCAACTTTGCACACCCTCCAGAGCAGAGGTCGGCATTTGGCACCTAAGGTCACAATGCAGAAATCCTTATCCAGCTGAGATTAAAAGGAGGGAGGATGGGCAGATCACCCCGAATGCTGTGAGCCTTAGATTCACTGTCTTCATTGGGAGCTGTGTTTGAATAAGAACAGAGAAGTTCAGGATTTGGCAGAGTGTATCTAAACATTGCAGAATGACTGCCATGTGCATGCAGATAGTTTTCATGCATAGTATATACAGGATCTTACCATATGTTTAGAGCATCAGGCAACCAGGCCAATTTTGGATCGTATTATAAAGCTTTCCTACAGTGTTGCATTTGTTCTAAACAGATGCATTTCTCCTCCCCTCCCCGTCCCCCCTCCACCTCCCCAGTCTGCCAACACTCACTTATAAGGAAACCAGGTGTCCTTCTTTAAAAAAAGAAATAAATCATTATCCAAAGGAATCTGTCCAGAAAAAAAGTAAGTGCCCATCTCTCTCTCTGGTATTTTTATTTCAAACAGGAAATATGTTGCCAAACAAACTAACAAACGGACAAACAAGAATCAAAACAAGAAAAAAGAAGACATGAAAACTCATAGGAATTAGGTTCTGAATTCTCCAAAGCCAAATGCTAATCATGCCAGTCCTCAAACGTACAGAACAGATGAATTCAAGAACAGAATGAGCTCCAATGATAGCAGATCTGCTCTGGATGAAACATGTCCTGCATCAGTTATGAGAAGGGCTGGATGCTCTTGTCTTTAAAGTGTATGGTTTGATTTTATATTAATTCATCAGCAGCATCACAGATCTCAGGGGCTCGTCTGTGCTCATTAGAGGTGCTTTGCATTTGCGGTTGGAAAAGAACTGCAATCTGATTTGTCTCGTTGCTGCTCCCTGCTGTCATTGTGTTACCCTGCGAGGGAGCTTTTGGCAGACCCCTCTGCATTTCAGGAGAGTTCATGGTCCCTGGCTAAGCCCCAGCCGGCTGCCATGCACCCAATCAGCGTGAACAGTTCTGCTGACTGGGAGGAAAACGCAACATTTCCCAGCGTGTGGTGGTGGCACCTGACAAGGGTGTGGAGAAGTCCAGGGCCAGTCTGCCTTGTGCCCACCAGCCTCACGTGAGCAAGGGACTCTCCGTCCTCCTGCAATGTTAAAAGAGACGTTGTCTCCATCACTCCCTGGGGGGGACAGCAAAGCCACGTTGCGGGCAAAAGCCAGTCAGCTCAGTAGCAGAGCAGCTGGGAAATGCTCACAGCTGGCTCCCTATTCTTTACATGGAGTTCCTTCCACTCTTGTAAGCTCTTAAGGCCATGTTTTATATCCTAATTAAACTGAAAGAAAAGGAATTGGATAACAGTCTAGAAGATTTGCAAGCTACATCTATTTCAGAAAATGACTCATGTTCCCACTAGTGTAGCTCATCAGGTCCAGCACATGCTCTAATGTGTGGGACTAATAGATTTGTAACAGTGATATCTAATATGAGTCTGTTCCAGTTACATACTTATCATGGGTCCTCATAGGCTTTCCATCAAAGCTGCTGAATGAAAGCACTTTTTGTTAAAGAAAAAAACCTCTTTGTCCATAAATCGCTCAGCACATTAGTCCCCAAAACAATTCACTGAGCAAGGTCACATTTCCCTTACATTTATTTAGATCCTTGGAAAGTTCAGTGAGATGAGAAGACAAGACAAAACACAAGAGGCTGTTTCTTCAGCTGCCATGAATCAGTATTGCTTCCCATCAGCTGAGAATCCAGCCATATATCTAGAGAGCGCTATAGAAAATATATAACAATTTCTTTATAGTCTTGGGGTCTGGTAATGATGATCCATATGGTGTCTTATTACTTGAGAAGGAAGAGAGCACCTACAAGGACAAATGACACTTGGCGGGTAAGAGCTGGTTTTACAGCCCTGCGGGAAAAGTCCTTTTGCTTTCAATGGGCTTGAGTTTGTCCCATGGCATAGGAGGTTACCACAATTAAGAGGAAGGGAAACTATTTTGTTGCCTTACTTTATTTCCAGGTAGTATTTTAGAGAGGCAGCTTCTGATTTCTGTCACGGGCAGGAGTAGGGCGTGACAAATCAAGTCACAGAGGAACAGGCTTAAGTGAAATATAGTCAGGATAACGCTTCTCTGCCTCTCAGTTATCTCCAATCCACCGCTCCAAACAGTGAGGAAACCTGCCAGCTCTGAACCCTGTACTGCGCACTGTCCCTTTGATACCGTAACTCTCTCCTTCATGTTTACACCCTTCAGATATTTTTAGGCTTTTTTTCCGCACGCACACACACAGAAGTACACGTTGTCATCTCATAGCCTCGTTTAGCAGTTTGAGGCTTCCCACATAAATCAGTTTTTCCAAACGTCCGATCATTTAGTGATCAGAAGGCAGACAGGGTGGTCTGGTCGCTCTTCTTTTAGCTTCCTCCCAGGTTTCATCATCTGGTCACATTGTGGCCGGGACTAAGCACATGGTTTGTTTTGAGGACAAATCAGAACCATTTAGGGAAGGGCTATTTCCTTCCCACAGCATAATTTGCCTCCATGGAGGCATATGATTTTAGTTGCAGCAATATACTATTTCAAACTGATCTCTAATTTATCACCTACTGGCAACCTCACAGACCTTTTCTGTACTCTACATAGCACTGGCTGAAAATAATTTGTCAAAATTGTTAATTTCTGATATAGTTTTGGCAGGAAGGTGTTCCCTGAAACCTTTACAGTTTCAGTTGATTTCTTTTTTGGTGAAGAGAGCTTGGGGTTTTTTTTAATTATTTTGACAAAAAAAAAAATCAAATTTCTCCCCAGGGAAATAAAGTTTTAATCTGCTTCACCTTGATGGCTTCCAAACCTTTTCTTTTTGTAGGCTGTCTCAACTATTTTGGATACTGTTCTTGTACCTACAAACAGTTGACAGGTTTTGCAGCAAGCAAATATCAAATTACAGTACCTGATTTCTGAGTACAGTCAGGTCCAACTAGACAGACAGCAAAGCACTATAAAGTGTTCTGCTAAATAATTATTCCCATAAAATTTCATTCTCCATACTGGTCATATTTTCCAAACCAAATCCTTGATCCTTCCTCAAAAAATCTGTCAGAACCTCCTTTTTCTCCCTCCAGTCATCTTAAAACAAGCCACCCCAAAATTTCAAATAGAAATGCATTCAACCTACTATTCCAGAAAGACAAACTGTTTGGGGCCAAGTCCAATGATGTATTGTGTTGGCAGCCTCCTTCCAGAAAACTTTTGGCTTTCTCTATGGGCCAAATAGTTCCACGTTAGCCGTTCCGGGCTGTTTCTCCGCAAAAAATCTCGTATGGCCATAGTCACTTCTCCCAGTCCCACCCTTACAATGAATTCCAACAGTTGGCAAACATAAGTTTGTTGCTGACGTGAAGGTGGGAAATTGAGCTGTGGGAAGCAGCATGACAATTACCCGAGGTTTGACAAGATCTCCCACCTTTGTCCACTCTGACCTCTGGCACTTTCCAACAGAAAAAGCAGCTCCTAGGGCAGCGGCCTCACAACCAGGGCCTGACCATGGGTTAGCGCTTCACTCTTCATCAGATATTAAGCCAGTCTCTGTACATGACAGCTCCTGTCTCTGTGAAATGCAATCCTGTCTCTTTATGGACTCTGTGGGTTACAGAGGGTGGTGTGTAACCATAGAAACGATGTTGTAAACCAGCAGGGGAGTTGACGTGTTATAAAGTGCTACCGCCGTGCAACACCTGAACAGAGCCTTTCAGGAGGGATAATTATGAATGCACTTCTAACAGGTTTAAGCACTGCTGTCCTGTGCAGAAAGTCAAGCAGGGTCTGGAGAATGAGGTTTAGCATGTGAGGGCACCCATTAACGCAGCTTAAGATCCTTAGGTAAAGGCCTAGAAACCCACCGAATTCATGCCACATATGCCAGCATACGCAATTCCCAGCAAGCCTGGTCAGGATTTTCTGGAGGAATTCCTGGGTCTTCTTGGCTTGTTCCAAAGAGCAGGCCATGGATGGAGGGCGCTTTTCTAATTACACAGAAGTACTTAAACACCAAGATGTTTGAGACACATCTGCAAGTAACCTACAATAACATGCAGAAAGAGATCCACATATCAAGATCATCAAACTAATAGCTTCCGTGCTTTCAACTAGGCATTGAATGCCAGCAGTGCTCAAACAGGGATGCTAAACCAAGGAGCCTTTCAATGTTAACATGAGCTCCCTGACTGTTTCCTTCAAGAAATCCCCATGAATCTCAGTAGACCTATGGGGAGTACAGAAGATAAGATTAAAGCCATGGCTTCAAGAGGAGAGGAGAGCAGATGCTCTTCTTCCACCTTCATTATTCATCTGTGTTGGGAACGGTCACCATCTGGACCTGAAATTTCAGGCCAGCATTACTCCTTCTCTTGACATATCCACATCTTCAGCAATAGGAAACAGAGATGCAAGTGCAGCACAGTCCTGCACTGGCACTCGTTTCTGTCTGTGAATTGTCCCATATGTGGTACATGATAATAAATCATGCTCAGAGCATGCCGATCAGTTCTGGGCAAGCAGAATGTTAGTCTCCAGGGCCAACAATCCAGCACTTAAATAAAGTTTCCTTACTCAGCATGCTCTGCTGTAACAAAAAATGTCTTCTGCAGCCCAGGCAGGTCATTTAGCTTCCAGTACAAGGAGAAAGGTCAAAAAGATACGCATGTAGGCATCAAAAAATGCTCCCACCCGATGTTCTCAAAGGGAGCTTTCCAACAGCTTGATGTTCCCCCTGTAGTCCTCCTAATAATTAATGGAAAATAGAGTCCTCTGGGAAAATTGTGAGTGGGTAATTAATAAAAAATGAAAATGAGGGAGCAAGAGGAAAGAACAAAGATGTTGTAGAAAGTCTGCAAATTGAAAGAGGTGGACTTACTGTTGTGATTTCCTTCCAAGTCTCAGAGGGAATGTAATGCACGCTCTATGTGCATCAACAGCTCACCCAGGACTCCCTGCTTCTTCCATTCACGCTTCAGAAACAAGAGGCATTGTGATGGAAATATTCACACACTGCCACATTTCTCAATGGCCCTGCATGCACAGACTTGCTTGCACAGAAACTCCAGAGCCCTGTGTGAATGTATTTTCTGATATCTTAATAAATAAATAAATAAATAAAAGGTCTTGAAAATAAAGGTCTTCTTTCTCTACCTGTAGGTTCAATCTGCTTATCAGCTTGATGGGAGGGGTCCATTAAAACCCGAGTATAATGTCTTTTCTTTATCAAAGCCGTGATGAAACGTCCTTTTGCCTCAGCATCTCCAAAATGCCTCCCCAAAGAGTTAATGCTCTCGCTCTTCATGGCATGCTCAAACACATTCATCTTGCTGCTTCTAAAGGAGACTAGGGAAGAGTTAAAAAAAACAAAAAACAAAAAGAAACAAACAAACAAAAAGGAAACAAACAAAAAAAACCCACTGACTTCTTAAGGTCAAAATTAATGCCCTCTTGGAAGAAGCAGTTGAGAAACCATTGCTAGAAATACCCAGCTTCCAGCGCTGTCTCAGCCTACAGTTTGCCAATACGGGAGCCTGAGCTTTCACAGCTGCTGAGGGATCCTAAGAGGGAAGAGGATAAAGATGGATGGTCTTATGATTAAGCCAGAAGACAGGGATTCGACAGATCTGGCGTCACTTCTAGACCTCCTGTGTTGACTTTGGGCAAGTCAATTAACCTCTCTGTGCCTCTGCTTGCCATCTGTAAAATGGAGATAAGAGACCTTCCTACAGCACAGGACTGTTTTAAGGAGACTTGCATGTTTGACAGATGCTCTCATCCGATGCCAACAGGAGTCATGAGATTTCAGTGACGAGAGAGCAATGGAGTGGAGAAGACCTATTGCCATATGGGGTTATGTAGCTTTATAAAAAACTCAATAGGTATCTGTAAAGCTTTCCTTGCCACCTGTCTATCTGCCAAGGCCTAAACTCATTCTTGATTGAGGCCCTGTCTCTGGCACATAGCTATGCAAATCTGCAAGGCTGTCAAGGTGCTTTCCAACGCTCCACAACATCCACCAGCTGCTCAAGCCACTGGGGTCAGTGTGGGGTTTTTTTCTAACCAGAAAGAAGGGGGGAAAGAAGCCATGGAGAAGCAAAACTTGCCTGCCCACGTGAGTGAAGAAGCCCCTGAGGTCCTTCTGCCCTTGGGTCACACTCCCTTCATGCCCACAGGGCATGTGAATAAATCCCCGCTCCTGGAGGGGCATCCTGCACATTACAGCAGTATGACAGGCAGCAAAGCTTGCCTGGCCTGTCCATCTCTCCCATCTCACCACAGGGGGCTCACTAATCCCTCCACATCCTTTACAGCTTTGGATATAAGGGAACAAAAATTGCCATGACTTTTTTTTTAAGATATCAGAAAAGCAAAGCATTCCTGTGCTTACAAAGGGAACGCTGCATTTCCCCTACCGGCTTCACAAGGCAAGTTAAAGCATCTAATCCCAACCCTGCCACAGCCTGCCTGACCCTTCTCTGCAAGACTCAGGAGGACGATTTCTTTCTCTCTCTCTCTCTCTCTCTCTTTCTTTCTTTTTTTTTTTTTTTTTGGTATTAAAATCCCACAGTGTTACTAAAAGGAATTGTTCAATTCCTTTAATTGGCTCAGAAGATAAATTCTTCCCTCAGCCTGGGGGTCATGGCCATCAGCAGCTATTTATTAGCTGCATTGATTGAGAACAGCCTTTAAATGGAAATAAATTGAATTCTATGGCAAAGAGGATTCCATACAGGCTATTAGTGTTAGACAAGGAGGCTTAGCAATTTTATTTTTTATTTATTTTTCCCCTCCTCAGCTCCCAATCATCCTCAAGCTCCTAGGCACTTCACATCTCCAAACAGCTACCTCTCCTCACAGCGGTGATTTCCTTACTCACACAGGCAAGAGCAGGTACAAGGATGGCGCTGATGATGGAGACTCTGATGAGCTCGGGGAGACTCCAAATCAAGTCACCAGGAGCTAGTAGAGGAAGGAGGGGTGAGTGGGGAGCAAGATGAGATGTCCACAAGCATGCATGATGGAAACAAGAGGGGAGCAGGGCTCTTCCACTCTGAGGCATTTTTCTTTTAATTTTGCCTTCTCCGTCGCTCAGGGATTGTCTTTGCCACCCCCACCCCTACTGGCTCCAGAACACATTTCATGGTGCTCGCCTTCCTTCCAGAGTTTAATTGCTTGAGATTGTTACTTGTAGGTTGTTAATTTATTAAAACTAGATCTCTCATATTACTCCGGAGCCCAGAAGAATCATTGCCTTCTATTAAAGGCACTGGTGCATGCCCACTTGTCTTTTTTCTCTGGTCATCTCTGTAATTGCAGCTCTCTGCTAAGCTGGAAAATTCCTCCCCACAAGCTAGGCATCTTCTTCAGGGTGGATAGGCAGAGGAACACATACAGCAGGAAAACTTGCTCAGGGTATAAACAGAGATAACTTCTCTGAAGTCCACAGAGGAGCATATGGTTGCATTGGAGACACACAGAGCATCTAAGCTATTCTGGTTGTGCTTCCCCAAGCAGGACAAAAAGTGAAGTCAGGAGCTGCTAGCAATTGATGGTTGCTGGAGGCATCACGCAGACTAGACCTTGCCGAAATAAGATGACAGATCCCTGCGGCATCCAATGGAGCCAGCACTGTAAACTGCTAAAGTGCTGTCTTTACCCAATTATGCCAGACAAATCTTTCTGGGTTGTGATATGGGCCCTCTCCTGAGTCAGATGCATCCCTCACACCCACAAAGCCAGGCATTCGCACCGCCTAACTGCACTGGGCGCATGGACAGGGTCGCCCCAGGACAGGAGGTTTAGGAGAATCGGCAGCTGTCAGAGGCCAGAAACTCGCCACTCCCTCCTAACCACCACCTCTCCAAGGGGTCCCTCCATCTTGACAGAGCTGCTCAGCTCCCTTTGTCATGTCCTGATGCTTCTCTACCTCCAAGGTTTTTTCCTCGGCAGCCCCAAGCACACATTTCATCCTACAGAGCTGCTCAGCAGCACCTAAAATCCTACACGCCCATTGACTGCCATAGTATGATTACATGAAGACATCTTGAGTCCTCTAGGGGACGCTTCATCACAATCAGGGCACAAGCTGGACAAGGGAAAGAAAATAATCATAGTTTTATTAATGACAAACAGTCTGGTCTCTCTGGGCTGATGTAGTCCAGTTAGCTCGTTTCCAACAGCTTGTGTTTTACCGCTGTTGATGTCTTCCTTAGGGCAGTGCCTGTGTATGGTTTTCAAACTCATAAAGAGAAGGAAGGGATTGAACAGGCAATCAGAAGATGGAAAAATCACAGTATAGTTGGTCTAGTACTGACTAGCTATGCAGGGGGTGCCTGCCCCTCTCAGACAGGTTTCTGAGATCCTGCCAAATACGGCTCAATGCATTGCAGATATTGCAGACAGCATCCCGTGCTAAGGCACAGCCCAAGCTTGAGGCACACGGCATTCAAACTTCATCAAACTCGGGTGCCTCTGCTTTGTATCCTCACCTAGATTTGGCTCTGAGATGCACTGAGGTAGAAGCCTGAGACCAAACATGAGATAAAAACATCACCAAACATTGAGATTAGGCAAAGGTTGCAGATGGGCTGGGGGCTGACTTGTGAAGCTTCCAAAACCACAGGCCTGCTGTCAGGAGGGGTCAGGAGTCCAAGTCCTCCAGAAGTCCAGCCTGTGGTCTGAAGGCCACCGATGCGCTGAGGCACCCGGGCAGCCCACGACACTTCCACAAAAAGCAAGCTCCTGGCTGCTCCCCACACCTGCTGGCAGGCATAGGCACAAGCTCTCCCGGCCTGCCAGCAGGCAATTATAACAGTAGCGTTACAATAGTAAAACAATAACATTTTGTTTACCTCCTAAATACTTAGCTCATTTTATCACTCTGCCTCCAAGTGCTAGATAATAATGGGAATCAAGACAGGCTGTAGGTTTTTGTATCCAAAACAGTGTGGGTGCATCTGTGATTTTAAAGATGTTGTGAATTGCTGCTCCAGACTCCCAATCCTGGGAGCCGTGCGGTTGGAGATGGTGATAGGAGCTACAAGGTGGATTTGATTTGGGGATTTTCTCTAGGATCCAGAGCTTGGGCAAACTAGACTAGCTCCTTGGATAACAAACGGACTTGATTTGACCTACATCCACTAGAGTTCTGGTTCCCCATTCCCAAAATGGCCTATGTTATTCTAGAACTGGTTTGCTTTTACCTAAGTACTCGACTCAGTTTAAGTACAAATATCCCACGATCTAATCTGAGATCTGCAGGCAGGCGCACACAGCAAAAAAATGACACTTATAAAGATCCCAAAAACCCATTTCATTTAAATTAAATAAGGCAGTTATTCTATTTTAATATAAGAATTGATTATTATAAGTGTGTTTATTGAGCTTTAGCAGCTTAGATTTGTATCTATTTCATCACTATTAATCTTTGATAAATATGTTTTTAATAATCTCTAGGTATTTATTGAACATAAAACTGTCTTGTGAAATTGAGAGTAAGATTGCTGAAGATACTTATTGTACACTACTTCAATACAAATTCATTATTAAAATCCTTTTACTGAGGTTTACTTTTAACCACAAGATAACAGATGTGCGTGCTATATAGTTAATCTATAATAAATATATTTTTAATAAACTATTGATATTTAACCTGCAATAATGATCTTAATAAATATGATACATTGAAATGGCTACCGGACAAGCTTCTCTTTTTAGCTTAGTCGAACGCTTGGAGGATACGGGGCTGGTGAGAGCAAAGGTGAGAAGAAGAAAAGCCATGGTCTGGTGGAAAGCGGTTTATTTATCAGTGCACCACAGCTCTAACCTACCCTGGCCAGTGGCCTTATTGCTATTTCAGTCCCCAAATCTCCAGCCCTGCATTCTTACATGGCTCTCTGCCATTTGATCTCAGTCCTGAGGCAAATTAACATTTGATCCCGGATGTCCGTACGAGTCTGCCAAGGCTGTGAAGCCTGTGATACAAAGGCTGTTAATTCAGCACGGGGTGCCCTCAGATGATGCTCTGTGTACCCAACAGTTTTGCAAAGTGGATAAACATCCTCAAAGGATCAGAAATAGACCAGAGCCCATACCCCTGGGGTGGAAAAAACACAAGCTTTGTGAGAATATGGATCAACAAAGAGTCTCAAATGAGGTGATTTTGGCTTTGAACTCAGCTGAGGCCACCAAATGCCTTTGACACACAAACTAGACAGGAGTCTGACTCCAAGCCATCAGAGGTAAAAGACTTGACCTGCAGAGCTGCTCGCACCCCCTGGGATACTCTCAAAGATGTATTTGTCATTCTTTGCATCATTTAATGACTGAAGTTAGTTGCAACAAGCCAGCTTTAGTGGATATGCACAGAATTTCACTCCCACTATTAATCAAATGGGAAAGGAGCAGAATAATTCCTCCTGAGTCCGCTCCTCTGGGTCCTGCCCCAGTTGTTACATGTCCACTGTTACAGGCCCTGCAATCCTTCCTGCAGACCACAATCTGATTCCCATATATCAGAGAGAGCCAAAGATCTTAATGTGCAACTTTTAATTGAGCTGTATCATCTGCCACAAACATGAAATTAATGGTCCTACATCATAATCATAAATTCATACATAACCCCATGCACCAGCAAATAACTCTTTCCAGTGATACTACAATGGTAAGCTGATTTGCAAGGAGCGCACGCTACCCAGGAATCCTAATTAACTAAATTAACACCATCACTTCAAATCATGTCCCAGCAGTAGGACATTTCCGATTGGCCTCAGGCTGGAGCAAAGCAGCCAAATGAAAACCTGACTGCATCTCCATGGGTCCAGCAGGCTAATCCTTTACTGAGGGAAATAGCTGGTGGCCACAGTGGGCCTTCTATCTGTGTGTGGCCACATGTGAATGGCACAACTAAAATCTTGCAAGCATTTATAGGCACAGACCCAAGATACACTATGGCACAGCACCTCTCCATACGACAGAGGAACAGTTCTCAGTTTCTCAAGAACTACGCCACTTTAACATGCAACATCAGGAACCCTCTTCTGCCATGCTGCGTACTGCCAAAGCCCTCTGTGAGGGAAGGTACAGTGGTTCCTAGCTCCTGAAAGCTAAAGTGTGCCTTAGATGAGGCCAGCTGATGGATCTGGGGCCATGGAGCAGAGCAGTGGCAGAGCTAGCAGGAAGATACAGCATGGTCTAGCCCAACTCCATCTCCCTGAACCCACTAGAGCCACTGGGCTGTTTGGAGCTGAACATTTCCCTCAGCTTCAAGGTTGTCTTTTCCTTTTTCTTTTTTTTGTTTCTGCCTTAGAAAAAAAAAGGCCTCTATTTTGGGAGCATGTGGGATTCAAGCCCACAATGATTTCAACACTCATTAAGGGACAAGAGCCGTAGCCCAGATGCCAGAAGGATTGACTCATTTCTCACTCCACATTCAGCCTGGATGATAAGGTGTCTCAGTCCCGCTAGGGCCCTCTGAATTGCTTTGGCTCTCTTCGGACTGCGCCCCCACGCATGCAGGGTAGACAGGTGCCTCAGGGGAGATCACTCCAGTGCCCTGGCCACCACAGCAGGGTCAGTTAGGGCCAAGGGAAAAACAAAGCTCCTACCAGAAGTGGGGTTCGAACCCACGCGGGCATGTGCCCATTGGATCTTAAGTCCAACGCCTTTACCACTCGGCCATCCTGGTGGGCTGCCAGGTCTTTCCAGGTGTGCCAGCTCCCACTCCAAGGGCTGCACAATTTTCCCAGCCCTTGGGGGACCCAGCCTGGGACGTTTCTCAAGCCCAGTGACACCCTCTTCTCCTCATTGCTTCTTTGACTTCCTCAGCAAGCTTGCTTCCAACACAGCATAACGACTAACCTCCTCACCTCCCTTCCCTTGCCCCCCCCAAAAAATGTTTTCCCACCACCAAGGTTTCCTAAAACCTCACAGTTTTGTCTCAGGGTCCTCGTCCTCCATTTCCAGGGAGCATGTCTGTGCTCACCTGCAGCTTGTCCACCCAGGTCCCTGTTTGGACTCCTAGCGCTGTGACACAGCTGCCATTGCCAAACCCTGCTACCGGGGAAACTTCTCATCATAAGAGACCAGGCCTCATGGGCCGTGGAGGACAGCACAAACCCTGCAGCCACCACGCATCATGCCATACCCTTGTGCAAATATCACAAATGTCTTGATACCTCCATGGCACCTGCTGCTGGAGGCAAACTGTTGTAGTGTCTTGGCCTGACTGTGCCGGAGGCCCAGCAGGGAAGGGAGCTGCTCTAACAGTCCTTCAGCGCTCACCCAGACAAGCCAAGTAGTTGAATTGTGCCTTGGGTCCGGCTCCTCACCCCTTTGGACTGCATTTGAATTCAACTGGGATATTTAGAGGGGAAAGGCGGGGGCGGGGGTCCTCCTTTTTGTCTGGGGTTTGGCACAGCTTTTTTTTACCCTCTGGGAAAGAAACAAACAAAAACAAAAACACCCTCTTCTTTGGAATCACATGGGATTCAAACCCACAGCTTCAAAACACCTTTATGTTCTAGGCCTTTAGCCCTTAAGCCACAGGAACTTGATGCTTTTTATCTCTGCTTTCAGCCAGTCTGACTTATCCCAGGCCAGCATCTTCATGTAGGGCTGGTTTTGCTCTTTTTTTTTTTTTTTTTTGGGGGGGGGGGGGGGGGGGGGGACACACTGCAACCTATTGCAATCTTGTTCCCCGCCAAGAGATCTCCAGGCAATGCTGACTTACTGCAACCCAGCTAGGCCTTTTCACCAGAGGCATCCATCCACTGGAGCCTTCTCAGCCGTGGGAATGGCTGAGAAGACCTAGAAATATACTGGGGGAGACCTGATCAGGTCCGACAGCTCATGGAAAGCCTTTTCTGATCCCAGCAAGCCAAGACAGGCAGGGACACAGGCCAGGCCAAGATAGGGATGTCTCTGGGGGTGACGAGAAGAGAATGGTGCTTGGCTGCCCTGGGTCTGTTCTGCTTGAAGCTCAGAGCAATTCCCTTCTCACTGCCTGGGGACTGCTCACAGCTGTGCTCTAGGGGGATCTGAGCTGGTTGGAGTGCTTGCAGCTGTCTGCTGCAGAGGTGAGAACCGCTGACCAGAAAAAAGGGTGTTTCTAGGTCTCAGAAGAGGGTAAAACAGAGCTCCTAAGCCAGGAGGGGACGCTCTGGCTTCCAGAGACAATGTAAGAGCCATAGAAAGCAAAGAAGAGGGATCCCACTGGGAGACACTGCAGTTCCTCAGCTTAGCAGAGCACTGGGTTCATCTATTCACAAGCAATAAATCCTGCGAGGAGGAAATTACACCTCTTTAGGCACCAACAGAGAACTGCAACTTCCCCTGTTTCCTTTTGCCCTTCCCATTACAGGCACAGCAACCCATTGTGCTGGTTCCTGTGTGCAGAATTGCAGCTGACCATCCCCAGATGCCTCCAGATGCAGTACCACATTAATATCAAACAAAACCATGCTAGCAACAGGTGTCACGCTAGCCAGCTCCAGCGAAATCTGTTCATAATGAGAGACTTCAAAGCATTAATGAGCTTGCAAAGCTCTCCTCTTCGTTTACAGAGCTGGACCTCACACAGTTGGCATTAAGATAGGGGTCACCCATCAGGTGAAGAGAATGCATGTGCATGTCGGTGAATATAATATATTTGTCATCCTCTAGGAAGCAAAGATTAATCATGCCCTCTCCGAAACAAAGCTTTTATGCCACATCTGCTTTTCACAGTATGGAGAGAAGGGAGCTGCTCTCAAGGAAGATAATAACCCACAGTGCTCAGATCCCCATAGTGCCCACTGCACCCAGCTTTGAAGTCAACATCTTACCTTAACCCTTTGGGTCTGGGCTGGGAAGTGTTACTTGAATCAGGAGCCTGCTCAGGCAGCCCAAGGGCTGAATATATTGGTGGGGTCACCCCTCCAGGGCAGGTTTAAGGAATGTTTGGAGGGACCGGGATGGATGCACGAGAGAGAAGATTCAGCTGATGCTTGTTGCCCTGTGTCTGTTCTGGGATCTCCCTAGTGCTTGCGAGGGAGGCAATGCTGGCCCAGAACAGCAAGAGCTGCACAATGCATCTGTTCTTCTTCTCAGGGACCATTGCATCCAAGCCTCTTCCCCTCTCCAAACCTCTCAAGCTCCCCAGAAACCTCTGTGTTGAAAAGACGTCCAGCACCTAGCCAACAGCCCAGCTGCTCACCCGATTTACAAGCTATGTCATCCCTCTGACCTAGGAGGAAGCTGTGCAAACAGACCGTGCTGAGGGAACAGTGGCCAGCCCAAGCACAAGCATGCAGCCAGGCACTTCTTGCCTCGATGGCCCTTCCTCCCAAAGCCACTCAGCCTCCTTGGCCTTCCTGGAGTCCCCTCCCCTTCAACACACTGACCAGCATTCACCCTGCTGTGGGGAGCTCCGACAAAGAACAGGGGAATGAGATGGTGGCTTGTTGCTGTGCTACTATTGCTGAACCTTTGGGACAATCTCCGTGTGCAGCCTTCAGTGGCGTGGTGACAGCTCAGCTTCCCTTGCCTGGATCAAACTTACTGGCACACCAGAAAACCTATTGGGACACAGGAAGGGACACCAGGACCAGCACCAGCCTGAGCAGTGGCAGGAGAAGGTGAGGTCTGAATACTCTCAAAAGATGCTAAGCCAGAAGTGCAACCAGGAGCACCTTAACTACACAAGAGCTTTGTTTAGCAGGAAGAGGTGGTGGCAATGGGCGGAGGCACAGGCCTAACACAGACCACAACCTAACCTGAGTCTCCAAGGCTTACCAGTTCAGTTGGTGCTACATTCCCCACCAGAGGCAAGACTGTCCCACTTCTGTCTTGCCTCTGGTGGGGAATGCAACACCAGCTGAATTACCTGTAGCATCTTGGATATCTCCCATGCAAATCCCAAACCAGGCCAGCTGTGCTTCACTTGCAGTATCCCCATGAAATGGTAGGTTGAACGTGACATGACTGCAGGCTTTCAGAACACATGTTCTGTAAGTGAAAGACATTAATAACGTCCAGAAATCAGAAGAGCGTCGTCCTTAACTTCAGAAACACATTGGCAATGTTAACTGGAAAGGAGTTCCTCCTCTCACCTTCTCTCCCCCAGAAATAGATCTCCTGGCACTCTGTGTCTATTCAGTAGATCTGTGTTTAATTTAAACAGCCACTGGAGGCAACTGTCATCCCACATGTTATTATTGCAGCTGGAGAGGGTCTGATTGGTAGCCTTATAATTATGAGCAAGGCAGAGTAAAAATGGCACTTTGAAAGATTTCAGGCCAGAACTTCTCTACTTTATTGGTACAGGGGCTAAAATAATCTCTGCTGCAGGAGTTTAGAAACTGGTTGGCAGACAGAAACAGAACAGGGTTCTCCTCTTATACCTGTCCTCTAGTACAAAACAGTTCAGTGTGCAGGTTACAATCATCAGGAGCACAAAGCAACTCAGAAGTTTGGCAGAGAATAGCCCTACTAGGGTCATCTTCGATTAAGTGGCAGATGACAGCTTGGCTTCACATTGCCCAGCAGGCTTTTGGGTGAAAAATTATTTCTGCTTATAGCAACAGGGCTCCTGGGTTGAGTTCATACAGCACTTAAAAAGGAAGTTCTTTGGACTTGGTCAGGTTCTAAATACACGATTGATGTCCCACCCGTAACTTTAAATTTTTACCACATAGTCATAGTAGCTGGAGTTCACCGATACAAAGAAGAACTGAACAGGATAGTATTGCTATTTAAGTGGTCCTCAGTAGGTTTCAGAATAAACAGGTAGTTGGCAAAATTGACATAGTTCACTCTCCCGTCTTTCCTATTTTTCCTACCTCTTTAAAGGCAGTTCAGAAAACCAAGCCAGCCTCACTTTGGATTCAGACTGCTTTCTTTGTAGAATGGATAGAAAATATGTGTTGTAATCCTGTACGTGGAAGCTTACATTCTGCAGAATCTGACACGATGCCCCACTGCTTGTTGGCTCAAGTCGTCCCTTGCAGAACTAAAAACCTTATGGTGCTCTATAGCTTAGGAGGAAAGGTTTTCCGTGAAGCTTACAAATACTGGTATTTGGCCAGAAAACCAAAGACCTCTTGCTGTGGGCACACAGACTGGATTAGAAACCAGTGGAGTTGTGCAATTACAGGAGGTTATTTATCCCAGAGGGAAAATATATTTTCTTTGTTGAGTAAGTTCTTTCAAAAACAGCAACAAAAAGTCCCTAGCAAACTGAAAGCAATGCATCTACCAGAGCTAAGGCAGTAAGTCATAGCAAATAATACATTTGTCTAGATTCTCCTGCTCAGAAATGATCTCTCAGCTGATTACAATTTTCCACTAGCTATTGCTGTTCTAAACTATTCACCTAGTATTTTCCACAAATGATTCTTGGTCAATAGACACTTCCTCAAACAATTAAACTTGAGGATTCAAAATACCTAGGCTACAAATCATTGTTTCTGCTTTGGCACTGAATCGGCTCTGAATGAGATCTCTGGAGTGAATGGAAATGGTTTGGCATGTCAAAGTCATCACTCACCCATTATCCCCAGATGATGCTTATTCCCAGAGGTGTTCTTTCCAGGATGCACAGGTCAATTATGAAGGCTTTACCTCTCTTTAGCCTGGACTAGATTTTGTGAAAGATACCATCATGGGCACATCTCCCAGCCACTTTTCCACCCCCCTTCCAAGCACCATCACATATATGCAGAGAAAATAAGTCAAGGCTTATGCAGAAAAGAAAGCTCAAGATCACACCTAGGTTCACAGCTCTGTAATACTGATGCCTCAGATCCTGAGTGCCCAAATCGTGAAGAAATAAAATCCTGAAGTAAATTAGACATTCTGTGCGTGTTTGTCTATCTTTGCCTAACACAGTCAGCCAGAGTTTTTTTACAGTCATTGCAGAAGAGAAATACCCAGAGAGGGCTTCATCCTATCTGGGGCATCTACAGAGCAGTTGAAGGCATTGCTTTTTGGAAATAAACAGAAGGAGCAGAGTCCTTCTGTTTAGCTTAGATTAGACACCTAGCTGTCAGATAACTAATGCTGAAGGAGATCGAATCTGCCTGCAGGAGAGATTCTTACAGTAAACAGAGCTGGACACTGAACAGGTTGATTCTGGAGGTGGAACAACGAGCGCTAGAGACTTTTAAGAATTTAGACAGAAACCTGGCTGATCCTAACTTAACACAGGTGATCTGCAAAGGCCCCTTCCAGCCCCAGTCTCCATAACTGAACTTCAGCATATATTGGTTACCAATTTTCTGTAAATCAAGCTCTAACAAGGGCATTCCAAAATCACGCAGGATAACCTATGTATTGTGTATTTTTGGCTGCCTTTTCACATGGCATGAGCTAGCAATAGGAAAGAAAGGATCACCAGAGAACTCTATCCTTTATGGGTCATAACTTAAAAAGCACTGCAATATATGACTCAGAGGCAACCCAGAAAAGAAATGAGGCAATTGAGTTATCATATGGACAAATATCAACAGAGATCCAAAAGTCTTGCTTGTGCCGAAGAAGTCTCCTGTAATTATTTACATAGATGGGACAAAAATGAATGGTAACACCTTTTGTGTTTCACCTGCAGCACCAGCAGCGCCCACTACTGCTTGTTATCTCAATGGGGTAGTGCACAAGCGACGTTATCACATCCCAGATGTCAAGGTATATCTGCACGAATTCCTAAAATGACATGTGTTCTTTAGCCCAGAGCTTGGCTCCAGGCTAAGAGCTAAATTTGATGTTCTCTGCAGCTAAAACTTCTTCAAAAAACACTGTGGGTTAATTAGGGAAGGGAAATTTTGGCTGCACAATCTGTAAGAGAAGATTGGCTTGGGGAATGTTATGAAAGTCACTCTTTTTGTGAGAGCAAAGAGAGCAAACAGACTCATTTCTAAAAGAGCTGCACCTAAGAACTTCAGAAAAGTGCAGAACTTCACTGACATGTAATAAAAGACACTGCCTAAAAGCAGAACATCTCCTTTGGCTCACCACATCCTCTCCCAGAGGCACCACATCATTCCTGCTGCTCACAAAACAGTTTCTGTCTCCTTTTAATAGTTTTATTTTTAGACTTCTCATATTTAATTCTCTCTCTTTCCTTATGTAAGGTGCTTGGAAGGGCTGCAGTGTCAAACAATAATTACATTGTAGAAAATTTAGAATCCACAGCGTTGAAATGAGTTTTTGCTCTTGACAAGCGAATGGATGTAGAAAGTGAGGGGATACAGTTGTATCAAAGAGAGCATCCAGCTGGGATGCACTGTAATAGCATCTCTTATGGGCTGGGAGCACCCATCCTCAGGTGCTGGCAATCTCTGCCTGGAACGCATCAGCACATCCCTGGAATTAGCACAGCCTGAGGCCAACATGCACGTTCACGTGGCTCTGTTAGCGCATACATGCCTCTCCCCATGACCAACCTTCAGCTCACATTACAATGCAGTTTTGCCATCCTCTTGCCCCTTCCTCCAAGATTAGCCAAAGCACCTGTGCCTGTAGCTTCACCTGAGATCGAGAGGTCCGTATGCACTACTTTGCATGGTGTTAGTTCACTTAGAGAAAAAGCGAGAGTAGAAAAAGAACCATCAGCTTCCCTCGATCCATCTTTTCAGAGAATGTGGGTATCTACGCAAAACAGGCTTGCATTGCCTTTGTAAGTTACCACATTCAGCTGTGCTACGATAACTGACCACATACCTGCTGGCACTTAAATCGCATTAATGCTGCATTTAAGTCCAACACAACATTGAATCTCGGAATACCCCTAGGTTTTGCCAGTGCCAGAGCTTTAAAGGCAGCCACTGGAGGTGGTCTACAAGTAACTGGGTTGTATTTTCCAACAAATAATCGGGGGGGGGGGGGGGGTTGGTCCTCCATCCACAGGTATCATGTGGAAACCAGTGATTAATGAGGCCATAATGGGTGACAGATTTACTGAAAGACCAGGAAAAAACTTTTCTCTCTAAAAGACAGCACAAAATGCTTTGCAAAGGATTTCAGGTAGATATATAGAAATACTGACAGGTATCAGTGAGACTATCTGTCATGCAATGTCTAAAATCAGGTTACGGTGAAGAGTAGGTGTATAGAGTGAGCTCACACATAGTATGTGCAAGAGGTTTTCTAGAGATAACAAGTTTATAGAATATATATATTTTCCACATATGGGTTCCCAGATGGACTTCTATGCTGTCTTGTAAGAGACCGTCTTGATAAAAACATCAACAATGACAAAATCCAGGATTCTTCTAATTAGACAGGACCTTTGAAGAGAATCACTGAAGAGCAAGAGCTCACCTGCTTCACTGGGCTTCCCACTACCTTCTTGGATGGGTTAGCTGGATAGCGTGTGTTAAGTTGGGGAATTTGTCTCATTTTAATAATACCAAGGTGGAAGAATGGAGACTCATGGAAGAGAAGGAAAGTGTAGGGTAGGAATTTCATGAGGTGTTTGCTTGCTGTCCACATCTTCAATACCAGTGCCTATCCTCTCTCCAGCATTTGGGACCCTTCTCTGTGCTTCAGAATGTCTCCTTCACTTAATGCCCATCACCTCAGCAACCTGTCCTTCCAGCCTTTCACCCATAGCTCCCCACATCTTCCTTAGCACGGGCCTTTGAGAGGCTGGTCTATAGCAAGGTGGAGCTGGTCACCTAAAGAAAGGAAGCTTCCTCCATAAGAAAAACAGGGACTACCCCAAGCCAACGTGCCAGTGGCTTTCTGGAAAATTTGGAACCAGCCATCGCTCGTTGAAAAACTAGTTTTAAAAAAAAGTGTTCTTCAGATTTCTGCCATTTTTCTGCAACTAAAATTTTGTTGGCAGTCAGTTTTCCAAGGAGCCACAGAGAAACATATACCAAGCCCCTATGAAATCCTGTGGGCATCAAGCACTTATCTTCCATATCCTCCTTCAGATCTCCTGATCACAAACAACAGACAGGCAAACCCTAGTACATTTCATTTATTCATCTGCTTTCTTTTTCTGTAGTTTTGGAGGTATTTAAGATAGTCTTTCTTCTAGGATTTACAGCCTGATTTTGTAATAATTAAGCAAAATAAACTTTTTTTTTTAAACAAGCTGCTGTGGATGTGGAGTTTTGGAAAGCAGATAATGAAATTATTATTTTGTTACACAGCTGTGCTGAAGCACAGGGGAAAGAGTGAAAAGACACTAGCATTTGTTTATTTGGCTATGACAATTGCTATGACAAAGCAAATAGCAGCTTTGGTCTTGGTCCACAATTGAGCTAATTGGTAACACCTCAAACTGTGTGTCCTAAAAACTCCCAATTAGCAGCTAAGTGCAGCATAAACTAAGTAGTATTTGTTCCTTCATGCTCCAGAAGGACCTGTGAATCCATAACAGACAGTTAAACTTAAGTTCCAAAAACATGTATTTTACTGTGTACACATGCAAGAAGCCAAGCGTGTGTGGGTGCACATTATTTCTTGCTCTGTTTGCACAGCACCTAGCACAGAGAGGCTGTGGTTCATAACAGATTATTCAAAAAAAAAAAAAGGGATCTATGTTAAAAAGAAGCAAACAAACAAAACTATAGATGCTCTTTTCCAGGAGACTTCTGCTACCCTCAAAAGGCTCTGGGTTAGGGCCTGCTGGGAGACATTTGCTGTTGTCCTCCCTGTTTAATTACACAAAGCTCCCAAGGAGTTTCCTTCTCGTTGCTCTTTCATTCACCATCCAAACCTCCTGTACCATGGGAAGGTACTCAGCGCACCATAGGAAGAAATGATCCAGATAGAAGCAGCAAAGGGGCTAGGAAAGAAAACACAGATGTCTTCAAAACTAGACACTAAGACCTAACGTAAAAAAGGGATTACTGAGAACGCTAGGAATTTATACACCCAGGGCAGCAATTCACACATCCGCAATGCATGCTGTAAGACATTGGCATCTGAGACGTTGTGAGGAGAAACTTTACACTATAACGAGGAAGCACAGTTGGAGGCCTTCAGCATATGCCTGTGATACAGCTCCAGAATCAGGTACAGGTCAGCATCTCCTGCCTGCTTGATGGCCTCTGAAACAAGTTCAGGCATTTCAGTCCATGTTTTGTTTGCAGCACAAGGCCATCGCGGGACTGGCCCTATGTTGCTAGTAGTCGACAACACTGCCACAAAAGGAAAATACTAATCAGCTCAAAGGCAGCAGCTGTGCTTCACTCCCAAGTAGCATCTGGAGCACCTAAGGCTGACTGGTAAGAGCAAGAGGCAGTAATACTAATAATTCAAAATTTAGAAAGCACTGTTGGGCACAGAAGCAGGAGACAAGACAGTGGCAAACTGTTTTCCTGAACACAACATTAGTCCCCCCGTATAAACAGAAGATAGAGAAGTTTCGCAGCATCTGTCCACACTGTACTCCTCCATGATTAAATCTAATCTTTTTTCTTTCTCTAGAGCACTAGCCCGGACAGAGAGGTCTGGTTGCCTCCTCCCCTCTCCTGTTTGGTTTGAGGGGCAGCCACACTGACATCGTGGCAGTCTCCATCTGGCTGCTCTGAGCATCCATGAGGAGGGACACAGATGCAGAGCTGAGATGCAGAGATGCTGCTAGTCCCGTTTCACCTGCTGCAACTAAGTTGGGAAAGAGCTGTAAGGAAAACCTTGGCCTTTAACCCAAGCTTTTACTCTAGTTAGGCATATCCTATCCACTCCATCAGTCTGATTGTTGGACTAATGCAGCCCCATGCCTGACTTGCACAGCTTTCGTATGGGATCTGTTTAACAAAAGCCCTTCTTCGGGCTCTTTCTGCTCTGCTGTTTGCATGGCTGCAAGAGGCAGATTGCTGTCTCTTATTAACTAAATAAGCAAGCAGCAAAAGTTGAGCAAAATAGAAACACACACACAGCTTGTCTGCAAATAGAGACAAACGCCTCCATCGCTTGGGTGCACCCAGCTGTCTAGCTGTTACCTGCTTAAACAGCTTTAATTTCACATTAAGGTCAATGTAGTAGTAGGGTAGGAAACCTGGCTAATGAAACACTCATGTTTGTATTGAGTCCACTTCAGTGCGTCAGCCAAGTGTTTTGGGGAGCTGAGGTGGATGCCACGGTCTTTCCTCCCTGAGGGTAATGCTCCAGCCTGGGTCACTTGGCATGTGAGAGAGTGGAGCTGAGCAGGCACAGCAGCCAACATTAGCAAGCGTCCTCCACAATTTCCCTGGGGAAAGTATGGAGTATCTTCAGTTTATAAGGCAGGGCATCCTCTGTGCCTAATCCCATGCTGCAAGGAGCGCAGAAAGTCCCTGCCTCTACGTTATCCTTACCCAGGTCTGTACTCCTTCCTCGTGGCTTCCCCTGGGCTAGCTCCACCTTTAGCACAGGTTATCTATTCAGCTTATATGTCCCTTCCCTCTACCATTCAAGTATCTCTCTTACTTTCTTCTGGGAATATAGGTGGGATGAATAAATTGTCTTTATATGGAGTCTGAGGGGGTTGACTTTAGGTTGCATTTATCACACTCCAATTGCTTTTAATTTCTCCTTTCCAAAGACCAGAGTTCCTGATCACGTTTTGATGCAGTCCACGATAGTGTCAAACAGAGCTATACTATGATCACTACTGCGTAGAAAACCATTTGTCCTGAACCACGTCCTCCATGTTACTGAAGACAAAATTGAAAAAGCCTCACCTTGCTTGCCTTAGAAGTAACTGTTCCGAGGATAATTTAAAGGATTGAGACATTGATTCACTAAACATCACTTTGCCTGCGTATATGTGGGCAGGCAAAGTCACCCGTTATTAGTAACTTATCAGCTGTAGGTGCCTCTTTGATCTTCTCCAATGTTTTGCACTCCATATCCTCCTCCCATGAGGCAGCTGGGAGGACAGTCCTATCAAGACATTCACATTATTATGGCTTACGATTCATGTCCATGGGATTGTCTCCACTCAGACATCGTATCTTACTGAGTTCAGGGAGATCTTTCAGAGCTCTACAATATATGCAAAAATAGTAGTTCCTCTTGGATTGAAAAATTATGATACCAGCACCTCTAAATTGGTTTTAGCGGCTTTCTGTGCTGCCTCTGGCTTGGAAGCACTTAGTTTGCTGACAAAAAAAAAAAAAAAAATCATACACACACACATTTGAGATGGAAAAGCACTGCTAGGTTCAGCTAGTCCATTTTTCCTACCAAGGAAAGAATATTCCCAGTAATCTGTTTTCCCTACTACTTTGTCCTGTCTATTTTTAAACATCCCACATAGCAAAAATACATTTAAATTGTTAGGATTTCAGAGCCAAGTTAGCTGTGGAAGTACCAGCTGTATCCTAACCTGCTTTGTCTGGTGGCAGCAGCTAAATTGCTCTCTGTTGCCTTTGAAGTCAATGGTAAAAGTCTTATTGGCTTCACTGGGAACATTCTCAGGCCTTTGGTACGGATGATTAGAGCAAATAGCTATGGAGCACTGATAAGACATTCTTACACTATCACTTTCCAGGCCATAACTGCATTTTAATAGGCAAGAAATTGTCTCAGCAGCAGTCAGGGCGCAATAATAGCAAAGCCATGTGGAGCATACGGCAGACTAGGTCTCCACAGAAGTGACTTCTGCCATAACTGTACAGAGCTAACTCTGCAAGCCCGAACAGGTTCAGTGGAGCATGTGATTCAAGAGGAACGGCCAGAAGTAGACCCTTTTGTGCCTCCCCTAACTGTAAAATCTACCAGAGGTCATTTCAGTCTGTAGGTAGTTTCAATGCATTCTTCCTTTCCAACAACCTTTAACACCAGGAATGGCAGGAACCCAGCATGCCAGTTTATCCCTCTACCTGCTTTTCATGCATCAGACAGACAGCTTACTAGTGGCACAGCCCTGCTATTTTAGCCAAACAAAGCAGAAAAGTCTGCCTGTTCGGCCACAGAAGTTATCCATGCAGAACTCATCTCCTGCAAGAGGAGACAGCTACCCCACCTCGATGGGGCAGATGGAGCACACCTCAGCAGCAGCAACACACCAGCCAAAACAGTGTCCTCAGTGAAATACAGTCCTTTGCTTTCTCTTTTTATTTAAGTTATAATGGCAGGTAGTGGGAGGCAGAATTGGATTTAATTTTAAAAGTTGTTGCTCTCTGCTGGGATAGCTTCCACTGCCTCCACATTTCCTGTCTGGAAGTTCTCCCAAAAGGATGAATTAAACAATATATGACCTGTATGGGAAATGCACTTTATGGAAGCTATTCTTCTAGGGTGGAGCAGAACAGCTGTTTTAACAGAGCGTAGCTGCACTACACAAGACACAGTAAAAATACACAAAATGAATTGCATTCAGGTAAAACTGAGCTGTAATGAGGTAGAAGGTAATTATCTCAAACTGTAATTTTGCCTGTACATGGAGGGTATCAACTCTCTGTGACAAAAGTGCCAGCATGCAGTACCACAGCATGGCAGTAGCCAGAGGGGGAGAGGACCTTCCCCACACCACCTCTTGTGCCATTAACTCAGAGAGATTAATACAAACCCTGCAAGCCCCATCATCCTGGCAAGGAAAGCCCACATACTACAGCCACACAGGAACAGACTCTCTCTGAAAACTTCTTAGCTAACCATATCTGACAGTCACAGCAAAAAGCAACCCAGCCCTAGTATATCAGTATAGGGGCAGCCGTGCCCGAGATCAAATGCAGTTCAATCTGCTTTCTTCTATATGGTTTTAGCAATCAATAGCAGTAGCACATCTCACAGAAGTCTTGTATCGACTTCTTGGCAAGCAATGTCTGTAGGCATCTCAGGGCAGATGATAACCGTTGGGGCTTGAGCAGGGACCTGTCTGACACTGCGAGTCAGCACCAGGGGAGCAGTCACACCAGCCTGAGCTCAGCAGTCTGTGCTCTGGCAGCAGCCCCTGCTCCAGACTGTAAGTGAGCATCTTGGGGTGGTAACGCTGGGCTGCACAGCCCAGGCACAATCCTTCAGAGACCTGGCGGCTCCCATAGAGCCCAGCATCTCCGTCCAGAAGCCTCAGTAAGTAAAGCACCTGCTTTACATTCATGTCTCGTCCTTTCCTCCAAGGCGGGTTACAAGTGCAATTAAGTTATTGCAAATTTACATCAGGGCTGGAGAGATGAGAATCTGAACAGAAGCTTTAAAAGCCACTTTTTACTTTTTTTTTTTTTTTAAAGCCTCACATAAAGCACTGGCCAGATTTACCACGAGCTTCCTCTGCGTGTGATGAGTTATACACACACTAAGTGTCCCGTCATCATGAATTCTGCCAGTGTGCTCTTTTTAATGGCACTGATCATAGGGAATTCATTTGGTCTTCATATAGCTGTCACCTGTATTACCAGAGTGATTTCATTCTAATTTAGCATTACTTAATGGTGAAGATAAAGCTAAGTGTTAGCCATGTGGGTCTTTTCCTGGCTTCTCTCTCTCTCAGACACAGCAAGAGTGCAACTGCAGGGCATTTTATGACCAATAATTCAAAAGAGCAGGGAAAAGAAGGAGCACCAAATACCAACTGCTTGTCAATCATTCAGTCTTTCAGCATAAATGGTTATACCCGGACCTCTGATCTTCCCCCTACACACACCCGCTGTCTCTGATCTCCATGTTTGTTTGGAGTTCTTTAGGTGGTGCAGCCATCAAAAGCATTTTTTTTAAAGGTTCAGCTTTAGGAAGCCTGCTGTGTATACCCACAGTCACACAGAAACACAGTACAGAGCACCATACTTAATGGCTGCAGCCTAACAGCCAAACTACAGCCAGCCCATCCAGGTTGCAGGGATGGGGTACCCTACAAACCAGCTGAGCACGTGAAAACAATGTGGAGAAACTGAGTTTTTTTTATAGCATCAGGTATACGGCAGAGTGATTTATTTGCCCAAGTCCCTGTGCTGCCCCCGTATCCCCCCGCCTTTTCACCCAGCTCAGAAAGGTAATCATTCTGTATATATCACTAGCTTGTTTAAACTGGAGATGAAAAGCTACAAAAGTACAACTTAATTGAACCCTATATTGTGTTATTACAAATGCTGCCGACCTCACTTGCAGTCCATTATCAGAGGGTTCTGCTGAATGCTTTTAATTAAAGACAATAAGGCTAATAAAAAGGCATCATTTTCCTGTCTCCAGCACTGCTGGAGAATTGGGGCTGATGAGATTATTTCCTGCTAATGCTCTTCTGTTGTTGTTGTTGTTAAATCTTTTTCTCCCCACGGTTTGCAAATACTGTCTGAGCCTGAACTGTAAGGGTTCTATTAAGAAAAAAAGAGTCAATTTTGTTTCTAAAATGCATGCTAGTATTTGATGAGCAGAGCTCCTCTTCCAAGTGATCTCCAGCGCCTTATCCCAAACTTAGCTGCCTTTTGCCCTCAGATCCAATCCCACTGTAAGGAAAAGTTTCCCTGCACCAGCACAGGTACACCTATGAAGTGACTTAAGGACTACTCTGCCCGCAGCGCTCCTGTACATGGTGCCCATCTCCAGCCCTGCTGTTGGCAGGGAGGATGGTGCTCCTTGCCAGAGGGCAGGATCCAGCCCAGAATGAGTAATGCAACACCTCACCATAATTAGTGTGCTGCTTACTAACGGCCCATATGTGCCATCTCTATTTACTTTCATACTGATAGTATTAATGACACTGAACAGACAGTTTTCAGAGTCAATTAAGGCAGCCTAGCTGGGTAACTCATCTCACCAGCGTTGGTGCAAGGAGGCAGAAGAAAGGGAAGACGACACAGTGACAGTAAGGCATCAGTGAGGATCACCATGAAGAAAGGAGGATGGGTAGCTGAGGAAGGGTACCCAAGATGCTAGGGGGCTTGTCACAGGGAGGTAGGTGTGGGGGGGAGGCTCTGCTTGCTCCCCTTTAGAGGGGAAGATCTTAGGTGTGACATGCCCACCTAAGGCCCTCTATTTCTGGATGCGTGGGACAACACCATTCCCTGTCTGCATCCCCACTGCCTCCAACAACACCCATGAGGGCTTGACCTCACACATGCCTTGGTGCCTGTTGACTAGTATAACCACGGGGGGAGACGCAAAAGGAAGAATGGGAAAATCAGTTGGTGCTCATTGAACAGGTACATTTTGCAAAACAGGCACATGCACCCACTAGCAACCAGGCCTAGCCCAACAACTCCTGTTACGCCATAAAATGGTTAAAACTTTGCTAACAATGCAGGCCATATTTGAACGAGACATCGAATGGCAATTGGCATTATAGCCCTGCTGTGAATAAGCCAGACCATGCAGGCCTACTGTGATTAAAAACTCCTCCTTGGACAAGAGAACAAGCAGATAGATGCTAAGTAACTGAACTTTGCCCTTGCAAGGAGGAGAGCAAAGCACTAACCACTGAGCCAGCCCAGTTTGCCAAGACTTTTATAGGGAAGGAACTTTTACAATTAAATACAGCAAAAGGTTTGCTCCACTTTGAGCCTCTGAACACAGGTTGAAAGAGGCAGAGTTGAACATGGAAGCCAAGTTTAAAAAAAAAAAAGAAAGAAAGAAAGAAAGAAAAAGTCTTGATCTGAAGGTTGCAGGCTCAAAGTAGCTAGAAACCCCATCAAGTGACTGAATGGGAACAGCGAGAGGCGGGCAAAGACCACAACTCCTCCCTGGGTAAAGGAAGAAGCCGTAATGTGGAGCAGACTGACCTAGTTACATATTTCTCTGCCTCTCTCTCTCTCACTGCTGCAGTTTCTAGGCTGGGATGTTGCAAAGCAAATTACAAGTGAAATTTCCACCATCCAAGCCAAGCAAAGGGGAAACAGGGAGCTCTGCAGATGTAGGCATCTCCTGCAGCACCATCTCAGATCCCTTTGGAGAAAAGGCACTTACCTCTGCCACTTCACCCCACCCAAGCTGGCTCGTCCCATTACCCCCTTCCCATCCACCCTTCCATGTGTCAGCAGCTGCCTGTCGTTTCTGACACAGCAAGGAAACGGTCCACAGCCCAGCGACATTTGCAGCTCAGTCCCCCTGAGCATTTAGCAGAGGGGGAGGCACACATTAGTTAAACAGACTATCATCATCTTTCTGGTCTGCCATTCAAGCGAGGGAATTTTTCCCTTGGCTGCCAAGGCCCTGCAGATCCTGCTTCAGGAGAGATGCTGCACAGAGAACTGTCCTTTACCATTATAAAGCTAGCAAGCATGTGTGTTGGGGTGTGGAGCTAAACAATGCCATGGGGTACAGGCACCTTATATGAGAAATGCTGCCAAAAGCCACTGCCGCAGGTGTGAGTCCTCTGAAAGCCTCTTTTTACATTTGGACACAGCGTCCTTTAAAATTCCATCCCAAAAACTACACCTTTGATTTCCCCCAAAACTTCCCTACAGACGGCAGAGTTTATGGAACAAATATCACCTATCAGGCTAAGTTGGCACAGATCCCACTGCGCTCCCAAATTGGACACTGGAGCTGCAGCAGGCTGCCAGGGCCTCCAGGCAAGATGGTCCTTGTGCTTTTCAGTCCCTTTTGTACCCTAGATAGTCAAGGATACCCATGCACACTGACCTGGTCAGTCTCTGGAGGCCGGGAGGTTTGAAGAGCATCTGAGATACGAATTCCTTCCCACCCCAGATCTTCAAAGCATTCAAACTACTGCCTATTTACAGAGGCTGACAACCTTAAACCATAATCCAGCAAGTTAAGATGAGGAAGTTTCCTCTTGATGAGCAATTAGATAGAGGAACAGCTGCCAGGAGAAGTAAGAGAAACTATCAAAGGAAACGTTTCCAAAAGACGAGCAGAGCCTTTGGGAAGACCATATTTTGGAAGAATCAGTGTTAAATGTAGGCTCTTTAATGACTTATGGGGAGTCTCCAGTCTATAACTTGTAATTAGAATTGAAGGGAAAAGAACACCAAGATCTTCTGAACTTTCCGCCATGCAAAGCTACTGATGCTTTTTCAGCTCGAGAGTATTTTTGAAGTGTGCATATCTCGTCCTCAGTGAAAAAGTATTTTGACAGGGGGAGAATTTGGGGTGATTGCATGGAGATTCACTTTGTCAGTCAGAGCTACCCCCTCCAGCTGAAGTGAGGGATCTCCAGAAGAGGAGAGGCTGATGCTAAGCAACTATGAAGCCAGGCAGTATTCATCTTGCAGACAGTTGCTATGACCCCATTTTTCAGTGTCACTTTCTCACTTAGAGCACTGATATCCCTCATCAGCATTTTCAGAAGGGGGTAAAGAAAGAGGTTGCCTGAATATTGTGGGTCCCCCCACACCAAACTGTCTGAGATAATCCTGGACCACTGAGACAAATTCATAGAGTTGTTTCTCCAATATGCCAAGTTAACATTGCTGTTGCAGAGGTATTTTCCCCCTGTCTCAGCAGTTCCGATGTGTCTACGTTACAAAATGACTTTCAAAATGCAAAGCTTCAGTCCAGCCCCTTCTCCCTTCCCTTGGATTTCTAAGCAATTTCACAGACCAGAATATTTAGAGATAGAGTATCATTTCTAAGTCTCAGAGATGCCAGTACTCAGGCTTTATAGAGGAAGCAAGACTCGAAGATGACTCTTCAGGAAAGGATGAGCTTCTGCTTTGCACAAACAAGGAACAGGAGCTCTGCCCCTCCTCATCCAGCCTTGGTACATCCACTTAAGTTCACTCCTCTTGATCTAGAAAGTTACATCTTCACAAAGCGAAATTATCAGTGATGACCCCAGCACTAAGATTCAAGCCCATGAGCCCTTTTTGGAGAGATACATTCCTGGCCACGCAGCCAGTTCACAGTGCTGTAATTTGCAACTGGAGCAGCACCCTAAGGAGGGAGACGCAGTTGCTGGAGAAACCTGCATCCTAGCACCCAGTTCAGCTGCAAAGGATGGCGGGAGACTGACAGCCGTACAGCTGGGGCAAGCACAATGGGCTGTCACTCTCATCAAGCAGGAGGCTAATTAGGGAGCACTTCTTCAAACACAGCTGCCTGTGCTATTCGAAAGTTGTCACATGCCTGCTCTGAATGGGGAACATCGTGGCCCACCAGTACAGAAGCAAAACCATCCCCTTCCCTCACGGCTACCCTAGACAAAGGTTTTGGAGCCAGCATTCACTGCAGAGAGATCGTTAGACAGCGACCACTTTCCATTCTTCTCAACCCACAGTTTGCTCTACGAGTATCTTGAGCAGAAGAAAAAGGGAGAGTCCTTATAGATTCATCCTCAGGAAGAGCTAAAACCAATACATACATTAATAACCTCTGCAGCCATCACTGCATGAAACTGGATGTTTCTGAAAATTGGCTCTTTGTAAGAGTTGCACAAACACAGTGCTGAGTGACTACAAAATTCAATAGGTGAACCTATTGATTTGGAAAAGAAAAAATATATATATATATGACTCACGAGCTGAGATTTGAGGCAAGTCTCAAGTTCAGGGCGGGGGAAGGGAGGAAGGAAGCAAAGTAAAACAGCATTTGAAGTGGGGCAGCTAGAAATAATTCATTCAACTCTGAAAGAAGTGTTGTTTCATCTGAGCTATTAACCCTGTTATTTTCTTTTTTTTAAAAAAATGAGGATTAACCCATTCTTCCAGCCTTTCTGAACCTCTCCTTTGTTTCTCCCACCAGTGAAACCCACTGACTCAAATTCATAAGCAGCTTCCATCCTCCTGCAACCCCACTAATTGGGAATTTAGATGTTCACCACATCTATTTTACCTATGTCTGCAAGAGCAGAACTTTCCATTCTCTTCATCCCCTTCTGTTCATCTCTGTTCCTCCTGCTCCCCAATCCTCCACTTCTGCCTCTTTCCCCTCAGGAGTCATTCTCACTGCCTCCCCTCCAATATAAACATAACCCTTTTGCATCAGCAACATCTCTACATTCTGACCAGCTTCCTTGTTATTTTTTCATATGTACAAATGCAATAAATAATGCAAATGAGCCACCACTTAATTATTTTCTCAGTTTGTCACACAAGGAGCAATTTGGAGTGAGGACCCTGGGTGGCGAGTGGCAGCACATTCCCTCCCAAAGGCAGGCATATGGCAGTACCATTGCTCCCCCTGCCTCCCACCGACCCACCCTCCAGCTTTCCAACAAAGACGCACTCCACAAAATTTAATTACTCTGCTAACATGTCCCATATGCTCTGTGGCAGGGAAGGCTTTAATTACATCTGCACGAGACACACTGGGGAGCCCCGATTCCCCATCTCCCTGGGGCCTAACACAGCACCTACAGGAAAAAGGGTACTGCCAGAATCTTTGCATTGCCAAAACATCCTACTTTCACTACCAAAATACCTTTGCTTTCCTCTCTATACACACCACAGCCTTCAGCAGGGCTAGAGCAAAGGGACCACTCCAGTCTCCAGGAGAGAGCAATCCTCCTCCTTATAGAGTCCTGACCAGCATCATTAATGAACTGATTAACAGTTGTTAATAATTAGAAAGCCCTTTGACACCACTGCTCCTTTGTGTGTCATTTGACAGACGTCATCCCTTATCAAGGGAGTGGAAGACAAAACCTATTCCCAGCTGGCCTTCCTCTTCCCTCCACCCTCCCAGCACATCCACGCCTGATCAGTTAGCTTCTCCCACCCCATTTTACGTTTCATTTTCACAGCTGCCTCTGCAATTGCTAATTTCATAGCCATCAGATGTTGCTGAGGTGGCAGGTAGTCAAAACCATTTTGGGGCACAATACATCAGGTGGTAGACAAGGAGCAGGTAGGAATTTGTTTGACATGACATTTTTATGCAAAGTTGCTTGCAGTACCCAAGATGCTTCATGCAACTGGATTGCATTTTCTGGAGAAAGAAATCTTTTTAGGGGAAGAAGAGCTGGAGACAGGGCAAATCCTTTCTTTCAGGATCATGTTTAAGTGTGAGAGCAGAATATCTATTGTAGTCCATATACTTTTAATGTGGTTTGTGGCTTATGTGATCTAGCCTATAATTTGTTCCAGATCTCATACTGCCTTGAATTTGTTCTAGCCACATCTGAATAGTGATAGTCTGCTTTGCTGATTGCCTTGTGGCGAACCATTTCCTACCAGCTATGGTTAATGTTTTGAACAAGAGCCGTTCTTTATTGTTTGCAAAGTCTTCAGGCAGAGGGGCAATTTCCAAGGATACTGTGGGTGGAGATATTCAACAGATGATGCCTTTGAAGAGCATTTTCCACAGTGCAGGGTATATATGAGCATGTACACACAGCTTATTTGCTGAACTCCCTGAGCTTCCTCCATCAAAGATGCAGCTGAGGGGCCTGTTTAGGAGCATGAATAGCGCTGCTTTCCCTGGAACCCCATCCTGGGTGAGCACAGGCGTTGTGGGTTGCTCCAGGGTCTTCCATGGGCTGTGGGTTTCTAAGCCCACACACAGACACACATGCTGAGGCAGTTTGCACATCCCTCAGCTCTACCACTGCATTGGGGTGCCTGGAGCCAGCCTGCTCACACTCAACAACCGTGCCGTGGGCCATGCTGCAGTCACACATCAACCACAAAGGACTGTTTTTAGACATATCTGACCAAGTAGCTCAGGTACCACTAGCAGTGTAGCCAGAGCAGCTCAGAATTCAATGCAGATTGAGGAAACAGCTGTAGAAACATGTAACCCATGCAGAGCTCCAGGTACCACAGCTCAACAACTGGAGGCCAGAGACGTCTCCAATATGCTGCTGTCCCAAGGGCACACAGCTACACCCTTACAGCTGGACACTCTCAGTCAAGGATTTTCCCCATCAAAGCACATGAGAGGACACAGCTGCAATATCGTTGAAACTGAGCAGTTTACCCTGTGCTTCTTCCATACAGCTGATGCTGCTTAAAAAAATCATTTACTGTCTCAAGATGCAGCAGGACTCATATATTAGATCAAGGAGGGTTAGTGGAAAAGCACTTGTCTTGATATGGAAATACTGTTCCCTCTGTCTATTGCTTACGCGAAGCATGGAGGGGTAACTGTCATGCTGGCCAGGAAGCTGATGGGTAATATGAAGAAAATGGGGGACTTGTGGGATGCTCCCACCTGGTTCTTCTGTTTAGCCTTAAAAACTCCATCATTGGGACTGTGGATGACTAGGGTTCAGGCATGTGCTTAGCTCTGAGGCATAGGATGAACCTTCCTCTAAATCACATGTAACATCACAGCTTGAGGAGTCCTGTAAGATGTTAATAGCAAATACTTTTTCTGAGTGAACTGACTGGAAAAGAAAGTTTTTGCAAGGATTAGTGGTTTCAGGAGAGAACATATTTTCAACTTGCCTGACTTAATGAGGAATTCACCTTCCTGGAATAACAGCTGTTTGGTCTGAGACTGAACAGAAGAAGGGATGAGTCTGGAGGCCTTTTCTATCCATACAAGAACTTAGTGCTGTACCAAAGAGACAGTCTCTAAGAGGTTCCTTGGGCCAGAAGTATGTTGGGCTTATTTTCTTCTTAGGATACCTACAAAAACAAGTTAAGAAAACACCAGTGTGAATGCAGGTTTCAAACAAAAAAGGTTGCAGATTCAGGAAAGAGGTTCAAGCTGTTGACTAGGTTAGAGATCCATGTGCCTAAGCTTGTAGATGAGAAAACCAAAGGGAGCAGCTAGTCTGACTCTCTGTAAAACAGTCCACTGGACTTCCTGGCACTACTCCTTACACCAGCTCGGGCCTACACTCAAAAGCAAAATAATCCAAATTCATTTAAAAAGAAAAAGGTTACAGATGTAAGAAAAACAGATGTATCTGAACCTCCCAGCTGGATAGATAGCCCTCAATATACTGGAGGCTAACAGAGACCACAATATTAGAATATTTGGGCTAAATATAAGCAAAACTGCCTCTGTAGGTCTTGTGTGGGTGCCTTTTATTACTCTGCTTGGCCCAAAAATAAAAAAATAAAAAGAAGTGTTCTTCCCAGTTTGTGTGCAGGCAACTCCGGGCTAAGCGGTACAACAACGTCCTGTGCCGGGATGGGAGGCATTTCCTCATAGCTTCTTGCGTTCTTTTTCCTCTTGCATGAACTGTTCTGCTCGAAGAGAAGCTTCATTGTTGCCTGTGCTTCTAAAGTACCTTTGTTCAGAGATATTGCAGGCCTCTGGGGTGCTTGCTTTTCCTCTTAATCTAGGTAGAGTCTTACTCCATGAGTAAACACTGGAGTTAAGGCTGAAGCACAAGAGTGCAAGGCTTGTGGCTTGGTCTCCCTTCCTCCCTGTCCCTCTCTGCTCTGGAGCTGCTACACGGAGCATGAAATGAACATGTGCCCAAGCTCCACATCACTGATTTCTCCTGTGAGAGGGAGATAATCCATAAAGTCGCTAGGCAGAAGGGTGGCACAATACATTCTCTTTCTATAGCTTTTAATTCCAGTACCATTCTTTCTCCTTCATGAGGCTACAGTGAGGTCCCATAACATATAATATTCCTCCAGGAGAGCACCAATCTAGATGACCCTCTCCCTTTCCCAAGAGCACTTAGGTTGCATTAACCTCTCAGGGTAGCATGCCACGGTCCTGATGGGCATTTGGACCAGCTCTGCTCTAGGGTTTCTGTACAAACAAGGATTCCTTTTTCAGGACCGCTATTACTTCTTCCACAGTCTGGAGCCTAAAAATGCCACCGAAACTGAGGAAAGGGAAGGGGAAGAAAAGAAAAGGGAATAAAAGAAGCAGATGGAGAGTCAAGCAAAAGCATGGGACGTTTCCAATAGAAAAAGTCAGGCTGCACTGTTGAACAGCTCAGCCCCCTGCCTAGGTGCATAGTAATGGGAGATCTTGTCCTTCTCTGTTTTATGCATTTGAGTAGTGGCTCTGCCCTTTGGGTGAATCAAATTGATTTAGTCCAGTCCCCTAGTTCCATTTCTCGGGCTCCTCAGCCAAATCTGCAAACAGGATTTCATTGTGCTAGGTGCTTCCGATTCTTCAATTTATGGCTTGGCATTAAATTGGGCTCCAGTGATGCAGGGTCACTTAGATTATGTGTCTGAAAGATGAGAGGAGTGCAGGAAGAGGGGTGGGAAGATAGAGGTATTCTTGGAGAAGCAGGCCTCCCTCCCTGAGCAAAAATAATCCTGTGACATCCTACCTATGTGATCCAAAAGGCTGTGGTTTTGAGGGCAGAATTAAATCTTGTTCAGGAGGAAAAAGAAATAAATTCTCATGGAAAGTGGTTTCGCAATTAAAAGAAGCAGTTCTTCTAAAAGTGCCTGTTCCTCACATACAGGCAGATGTACACACACACACAATGGAATAAACAGAACAACTGAAATTGTTTTAGCCCCTAAGTTCAATTTTCCATTCTGGAGGGTAGGGACATCTACAAAAAAAAAAACATGATTTTTTTTTTTCCATTCCCAGGGGAGAGGCAGGCAATACAAAAACACCTAATTGTAGAAGTAATGCTTGCAAGTACAGATCTCAAATCCAGTAGCATGTCATGGTCTTAAACCAGGGCTTAAACCAAGCCTGAAGACATACTGCAGCCATCACTTAGACATAAGGCCCTTGTTTTAGTTGGTTCTGCAAGCCTGCAGGAGAGGTCCAAGCTGCAATAAAGGTATTTCTTTCTTTCCTATCTCAGAGCAGAGCAGTTCTCCCCAGCTTACGTTTTAAGGCAACAAGGACTACATGAGTAGCGAGCTCAGTCTTCAGCAAAAGGCAACCTACCAGTGCTTCTGTAGTGTTTTTTACCCTGCAATCTCAAAGCACTGCACAAGACACACCAGCCAAATATGCCTAATAAATTACTGTATGGAAACAGCGTCCTCTAGCTAAAGTGAAGCTGGCTACAGAGTCAAGGAGAAGCCAGATGGTGATTGCCTAAGCAATGCCAAGCCTATCTCCCTGTGCATCCGGTGGCAAGACAAGGTATGTCAGTGCAGATACTGAGGGGTACATCTACACTGCTAAATAATGGAGGGTCAGGCAGGGTCAACCCATGTGGATGAGTCTGTGTCTCCACATCCTTCTACCACAGGCTGGCAACATGTTCTCTACATAGCACTTAGTATTCGGTCTCCTCTGGGACCTGTCATCCCTGTCTCCCCTTCTCCCTCGCCCCGCTCTAAGACAATACTTTTTTTTTTTTTTGTGCTTACCTTTTCAATTCAAAATGTCTGAGATAATGTGAGGGCTGTACAGCAGCTTGCCAGAGGCATATCTTCTACAGCATGAAACATGGGATGTGAGTTGTATGCCTTGAAGCACAGCAAGAAAACCTGTGGGGATTCTTGAGACTGCAGAGCCAACCAGGACAGTGTTGGAGGACTGCAGAGGACTGTGCAGTCTGACCTATGCTGCCTTTTGGGCGCAGCTCCTAGACTGAGCTACTCTCCGAACAGTGCCCAGGGACATCCTGGAGACTGTCCAGGACAAAGTCAGGAAGCAACTTAACAAAGCAGCATGGACAATCGGGGCCTGTTCTCCAGGGCCCTCCCTAGCACTTTCCTACAGCTGTACAGGCATGCCCTGCAGAGCTGCCCCACATTACACTTGCCTTCCCTCACCCCAGGAACCTGACTCAGAGCAAAATAATGCCCAGCCAACATCCCATTCTCATGTGTAATTTCCTAGGCCCTGCATTGTTCAAAGGAAATACGTATTTTGCAGCTAATGTTTTCCGGCACACCAGTAAGGATGAAAACAGCATTTTTTCCAAAGAGTCTTTCTCTGCTGTATCATGAGATAAAGAAAAGGCACTTAAATAGCCAGGGGATGTTTCCTCCCACTTAATATGAAAGGCTGCTGCATACAATGGAGGTAGGAGGGCTCAGTGAAGAAGAGATCTCAAGGATCTATTATATCAGGATAAAGCAGGTAAGCCAGCCACAGGGTCACTGCAAGCTCCCCTTGGTGATGTGCCAAGGATGCAGAGAGCAAGCACGCTCACTTGAGACATGGGATTCTTGGCTTCTGCTCACAGCCCAGGCAGAGCTATGTGACCCCAACAAGTTATATCTGCCCTGCACCTCACTTCTCTGCCTGTAAAATTTAGGAAGCACTCAGAGGAGCAGGTCCTGTCCCGGACAAAGCCCATTGCACGGTCAGGGATGTCACTGTGTGCACCAGCTGAGCCACCTGCCCCCCTTGGCAGAGGAGTCGGGAGGCGAAGTCATGCCTCATGCCCCATTCTAATACCCTAATGACTGGACAGCACCGAGCTGACTTCTTAAACAAAATCAATAAACAGACAGGCAGGCACTACTGTTAAAACGTTAAATTATCCTACCGATCTCCTAGTGATCTAATGGACTCTCCAGTAAGGCCTTATTAAATTCTAAGACAAGCTGTGTCAAGTTACAGTAATTACTGCATATTTAAGAAATAGCAATTGGCTATTTAGAGCACACTAGCAAACATCTCATGGAGAATTTCAGCTCTTTAATTACTATGCAATACCTGTCCCTTTGTGACACGCTCCAACCTGGATTTGTGTGTTAATTTACATCTATTCTTTTATGTTCCAGCACTTTAAAAAAGCAAGGAAATTACAAAAGAAGGAGAGCAGTTCTCATATTGAGGGTTAGGGCCTTCAGGTAGAGAAAATCGTAATAAAAGCAGGTGCTCTGCCAGCTTTCCCCTTCCCAGTGTGGGAAGCCCAAAGGCTCCAGTGAGGTGCTGCAGCTTTCCAGTGTGGACCCAAACCCAGTCCTGTCCCTCTGAACTCTCCCCGCACAGCTCTTAGCCCTGACCTCCGCAACCCCCATGGCTCCCATCCTAGAGCTAAACTGCTCAGAAAAAGCTAAGTCAAGCAAATCATGCCTTCACTTACTGATGTGCATCCTCAGGAACTAGGACAACACCTGCCTGAAGCTCATTTCCACGCACACGAGACCCGTGGCCAAATCTGAATCCGGGGCTTCTGTGCTAGCCAAGAGTCGTAACCCCAGCTGTGCTCTCCAGTTCACTGCCTGCCTTATTAGTGCTAAACAGCATCCTTATTTAACACACTTCAAGTTAAAGTGGAATGGATATTTCTTACTTCAGAAAGTCTCACCTGCCTCTCAAATGGCTCTTGGCGTGCTGCCTGTTCTCACTTGCATTTTGCCTTTAACACGGCAAGCCTTATTCCTCTCAAATGGAAAAGAGCTGGCAAGCCTTGATTAAAAGTTTGGAGTCTTTCCTCCTCCCCATCCACTTAGATGCCAGAAGAGCCCCCAAATCTTTAGAGCATTCTTATTGCCAGGAAAGAAAGGCTTTTGCCAATACACACCACAGGTTCCTCATCACAAAAACTGGAGCTAACATCTAACAGAGGCACCGATGAAGATTGGTACAAAAAAGAAAGGGGAGAGACATGTATTGTTCTCAGAGATTGTCTGGCTTCCTGCTACCTCTGCCCTCTTCTTTTTTTCCTCCACCGCTATATTCTCAGAACATTGAAGCCCAGGATAGAAATATCTAACATCAATTTTTTTTCCTTCCTATCCCCAACCACACTCCTTCCACAGGTAGCTTGAAATATAGAGATGCAAGAGAAAAGAGCATCACTCACCGCTCCCACTTTCCTAACAAGACCTCATTATGGTGCAGGGAAAACTTGACCCTGTCAGAAGTGTCAAGCCGAGGCACCGCATTTATTCCGTACACAGTCCCCTTCGCCCTTAGCAGGTGCTGGAGGGAGGTTGTTCTCTCTTTCTTTGATTGCCATGGGGAGTAAGGTTTTCTTTTTTTAACAAAGCTATTTTAAAACAGATGCTTAACTCTCTGTGCTATTTTAAATGATGCATAGAGAAAAGCCCACAGCAGAGCCACAGTTTTGCACAAAGACTGGGCGAGCTGAGCTCCTGCCTGTGCACGGAGGGGTCTTGGTGAAAGGGACCCACAGCTGGCTGCTTTGAAGCAAACGGTTCCCTTTGGGCCAGAAGATGCCCATTCAGCTATTGCAAACCTGCAAGAGGCTTGCTCAGTTAGATTTTGCAGGTCAGTAAAGGCCCATGCTCATTTCTGAACACTGTGAACTACATCACTGCAAGGTAAAGAGCAGGATGCAGGAAGGGTCCCAGTTGTTCAAGGGTCCACTGTGTGTTTCTGTCCATACCGGCAGCTAGGCTGTAACTTGGGCAAAACTTTCAGAAAATGCCAAGCTCTAGATAAGAACTGGCAGAAAGACAGCAACAGAATCCTCTCTGTCCCAACAGCGTGAAGCAGGGTTAAGACTCTGTCCCTCTGCAGGGGGCTCAAGCTGAGGTGACCCCTTGCTGCAGAAGTGACAAAGCAAAGGGTAGGCAGGGCTTGACAAGGGGCACTTATTTCACTGGAAATGCGAACATATCTTGTGAGACCCTCCTGGGTGAATACAAATTAGTCTGGAAAGATTATGGTCTGACTGCTGGTCTTGTCTCAAAATCATGTGCAAAGAAGGAAGGCTGCTAGTGAGTTAGACTAAAATGGGGCTCACCACTCAAGAGATGAAAATCCCTCAATGTGGTTACAGTAAAAGCACTTAAATTTGCATGATCTTCATAGTTACATGAATCTGAACATCCATCTCTCTCTTCACGGCTTGATAAACTCTTTGCCAAAACCCCACTAAGGCTGTTCAGCGTGGTAGCTGCAGCCAGCACTGAGGAAAGGGCCTAGCTGAGAACTTCCCTGAGGGCTGAGCTAACTCAATCCTGCCATAGACCACAGGAAACAGAGGTTAGGACTCTGAGTCCTCCACGTGCAACTTCAGATTCATCTCCAAATACCCAGTGGTTCAAATCAGGCCCATGTGAGGGCTCTCTGTAGATCATGGGCTGTGAAGCCGGTGTCCTCGAAAGCCGCAGGGTCCCATATCTGTGCGAAAGGGAGAAAGAGCACTCAATCCTTACGCTTTCTGCCTGCCCTGTCAGGAGATACCCATTACCCTGACAGAGACAGTGGTGGGGACACGAAAGCTCCTGCAGACATTATCATTAATAGGGCCAAATTCTAGCACCTTGCACAGCCACAGGGGGGAAGAATTAGAAATATCTGAGCAGGTAGCCTGAACACAAGGCCTAGCACCTAAAAAAATGGATTTACGTCTCCATCCACAGCAAGGGAAAGGTAAGAGGCATCAGATATCAACAACTCCAGGGTGTCAGCTCGGATTTGAACTGTCATCTGGAGGCAGAAGGGTTTACTCTATGAGAATTTATTATTTTGGCACACAGCAGATTATAAACCCAATCTCTGAAGTTACAGAACCATATAGTCACTGTTTATCTATCTGTGGTGTTTGATTATTAAAAAGTTGTTCATGCTCAGCAAATACGTTTTCTGATAATCAGCTAGCATTTACTTTATGGACATCTGTGTTATTAAACATATCGAGAGTGGCGATTTAGGGACTATGATAGCAAATGGTCCTTGATCAGTCTGTAAAGCATCACGTGGATTTTTCTAGCTGCTCGAGCAAGAAGTGCCACAGCAGGTCAAGCCTTCACCCAGCCCAGAGAGATGCTGTGACTCCCAAAACTCCCTCCTCTGAAGGAGACACAGCCACACTGCCTGCTGGGTAAAGGCATCCCAGCCGCATTGATGCCACTCTCTGGCGCTGAATTATTTAGCTTCCCCTCACTGTGAATGGAAATGATCTGCAGTTTAAATGGGATGAAGAGAAGTTTGCATCAAAGGCACCTTAACTCAGTCAAACACACATCGGAGATTTCCTCGCCTGTGACTGCCAGGGGTAATAACCTTGCCTCTGATCAAACAAAAGGCCCTTCAGACCCACTTAGTTGCTGTAATCGGCAGGTTCACATCTCCTCTTCCAGCTGTCGGGGAAGAGCGCACTTAAAGAGGTTGAGTCAGAGGGAGATGGGGATGCTGGGCTGTGGAACGTGAAAGGCTTTCCGTAAATTGGATGTTGATGCAGTGCTGGCAGCCATGGGCTTTCTGAATGCCCAAACGTTTTGTTGTGGGCTCTGGCAACACCCTCCATTTTCCTCCTGACCTGACAGGAGAGGAGGGTCAGTGGTAGCAGTACTTCTGTTGGCTAATTCATATGAAAGTGTAGGACTATTAAAGCTGTCACTGGAGTGTCACGACTCTTCAAATGCTGGCTTTCTCCTTTCTTAAACCTCTTCCTCCTCAAGGCACTGTCTCTGGCCATGCACCTCCTGCATACCCAAAAGCTCCAGCAGCTCTGCGCTCCCCACCTTGCCAAGTCCTCCAAACTGCCAGAGCCCCACACTGCACCCTACACCCCAGGGCTTCTTTCCCCAGATCCTATGTGTTGCCAACACTGGGGACCACCACAGACATCAGATCCCCTCAGATGGTGGCTGCCTTTTCCGGGTCCCACTGTGGCAGGGAGCTCTGGTTCATTGCCTTTCCTCCCCACAAGTGAATTCTCCTATCCCGCTCTGGTCTGTGAGCTGCCCTGCATTTTGGGGTGCCTCACTTTGGGGAAGACATTGGAGGGAAGCAGATGGATGCTCTGACATTGCCATCTCTAGCACAGCACTACAGCTCCGGCTTCCCTTTCTTTCCAGCTCCCCTGCACTCCCCACAACCAGAGTTCCTAGTATTAAAAGGATTACTGAACAAAATGATGGGAGAGAAGGGATTAGAGGGCATTATCAGTCTTGATCCCCTTTTAATTAATTACTGGTCAGACATACGAAAGGATGGATCCAGCACACCCCACGGCAGTGAAGAAGAAATGACATGAGCAACTGGAAGGTAGATAATGCTAAGGAAAGTCTTTGGTAAACACCAGCACTTATTTGCTAATGCAACTTTCTTCCCAGGAAGGGATCTTTTTTAAAAGTGCCACCTGAATATGGCTTTTGGTGTCACCTGTACAGCTTATGTTCCTCTTAGCACTCACCTTTTGCTCCTCCTAATGCTTGAACCTTCCCAGGTGTTTTACAGTATCACTGGCATACCAATAGCTCCTAAGCAAAGCCAACTGTACCCCAAACACAGGGGCCAGGACTGGCTCCACAGAATACCTCCCGCCCTCAGGAGACTAGAAAAGCCTGTAGTGAATTTGCTGATACCTATTTTGCTGGCTTAAGGACTCCTGCTTTTCTTGAACTAGGTTGGGGGGAACTAATCAAAAGGAAATTTTCTTACTATCGTTATAAATTGAGGCAACCATCACAACAATCAGAGCAACCCTGCAGTAAGGAAAAAGAGAAGGAATGTAGTTTCAGCTCTGCTCTCCAGGGGATGAGATACCATAAGGTCTATTTTTCTCTGTTTCCTGCCCTGACAGGGAAGGCTGTTCTTATCCCTCTCATCCCACTATTTCCTGGGAACTGGTCCACTGTTATTTTATTGTTTGGTTCTCAGCGTTACATCCTGGTAAATCAAAGCTAAGGAGTGGTGCCTGCATATTGTGCACTCTACCCTCTCCAGTACCTAGCGCCGAGAATGAAAACGAGCCATCCTGTGATAGTAGCTTGGTTTTACCAGTCAAGACCTTTTTTCCTGAGAGCAGAGTTCCAGCATCGTATCTCGGCTGGGCCTGTTCTCACCTCCATCCCTAACAAGTCTGTGTGAACAGGACCACGTCATCCCAACCCAGAGCTCCCCTGCAAGCTCACAGTGCAACCTAAGCAGAGCTAAACCCCAAAGGAGTCGTGATTCAGGAGTAGGCTCACATGCCCCCTTACAGAACTCCACTCCTGCTATCAGGAAGACCATGATTTTGAGGTGCTCGGCCTTCCTGAGATAGTTTTCATGCACTAAGATCCCACAAGGTCACCTTAATTCTTGGTGAAGTGCTATAACAGAGCACCAAGAGTCCCAGCCCAAGTGCTACTTCTCCAGGCTACCTGCTAGGGAAGTGAGTGCGCCATGTGCACCAGCTCCAAGATCCCCCAAGTCCAGGTTGCCTTTTTTTTTTTTCCTTTTTTACCTGAACAAATTTGCAGTATCTTCAAATCGATACAGCAAAAAAAGGACAGTCACTAAACACTTGCTCAAACACTTGCTCAGAGAAGATCAGGGAAAATTATTTGCAGATCCTTAACACATTTCTACCTGCTTAGCCCCTTAATTGCTGTGCTGTTAAATGACCAAGATGGAGCAGGAAGCAGAAATGGATGGACGAGCCAGCATCACCTTCCTCACTGCATGGACTGCTTGGGCTCTGCTGCAATTGTAATTTGTCCCATATGTTCATGCTCGCAATGGAGCAGGGACTGCCACAACTCTTTCCTTGCCTCAGGAGCTGAGAAACCCCAGTGGGGGAGCCCCAAGACCATCTTTCCGCAGCCAGCTGAGAGTTTTCCGAACGGCATCCCTTGAGCCATTAGGATATAGGCAAGAGGCTTGAGCGTGTGAGCTCTGCTTCTCCCTTGGGGAGAAGCCTTCCTCTGCTCTGCACAGAAGAGGTTAAGGGAAAGGAAGAGCTAGTGAAATTTCTGAAAAATACCTGCATGCTGGTTTTGACAAATGCACAAATTGGAGCCGATTTGGAATGCAGATGTATGTAAACATGCATGGAATTATCCCGTCCCTCCTGCATAATGTCGCCTCATAGCTGCAAAGCCTCTGAGTGCTCTGGCGAGGCCAGGCCTGTTAGAGTCACTCAAATCAAGGAAGAGGAGCTGAAAGACACCAGACAAAAGAGAGAGCAAAGAAGGAGCGAAGGAGGCACCTAGTCATCAAGCTGAATGCCATCACACCTGGTAGAAGGACATCCCAACTCCAGGGTTGGAGTTACTAGGCTTCAGAAGCCCACAGACTGAGCTGAACATCTTGCTCTGGAAGAGAATCCAGAGGTCCTAAGAGAGACCTCCAGCCCTGGGAAGCACCGCAACGCACCTCTGCTGTCTCATTTTTCCAGGACCAGATCTCCCATAGAGGCAGAACATACTAAAGGGTAAAGGAAAAAAGAGGGGCAGGAGGAAGCAGAACAGCAGATGCAGACCTCGCTGGGAAGGCCACCCGCCATCCCACACACAGGTGCCTTTCTGAGTCAGCTGCTCCGTGCAGGAGCCAGAGGCAGGTTTACAGGGAAGGCAATGGGAGCTGTAGCTCGTCTGCCCATCCCATCGGTGCCCCGACCACCCCGTGCTCACCAGGCCACCTAACAGGGTCTTTGCCACTTCTTCCTGGCCACATCACAGCTTACTACATGCACAGGCTTTGGCCACGGTCCTGGGGCAAAGCCTTCCAGACCCCAGCCCCAGGCTCTTGGCTGCCCTTCCTCATTCAGGTACTTCCAGCTTTAGCAGCGCCCTGGGAGCCCATTTTGAACACGTTCGATCCCAAGCCCTCAGACATTAGTGAGAGTTTTGAGAGCTGCTTTCCCACCCTGCCTGCAAATGCCTTTAATCTTCAATCTCTAAATACTTTGTGAGGGGACAGGATGATAAATGCCAGGCCACAGACATTAGAGCCGTTTACCCAAGGTCACATTGTGATTCAGAGGCAGAATTGGAAATAGAAACCGGGAGTCCTGACTCTCACACCCCTGTTTTAACCACTCTATCATTATCCTTCTTGGTTGTTGCCATGGAGATTATTTTAATGTCACCCGTTTCTCACCAGGACATCACTAAAACAGTCCAGCAGAAGCAGTACGCAAGCCATGACCGGGGAGAAAGTCCCTGAGAAAAACCACCCTACCCCTGCACCCACTTCCCTAGCGAGCAGCGGCGGTAGAGAGACAATTCCTGGCAGTGCCGAGGCAGAGGTGAATAGATTTCAAAGCTTTTTCCACAAAAAGATCCCCTTCTTAATATCAAACTCACATCTTTTCTATTTATCCACTGACAGCCGCTCCTGCCCTGGTGCAAGCCGTGAGCCCCAGCAAGGACATTCTCGGGCTGATCTCCCCAGTCCGCACAGCACCTGCCAAGCCTCAATTCCTTCCTTCCTAAAGGTTTGTATGAACAAATCTCTTTCATTAATCCCACACCTTCCCCCCCAGCCTTCTGCAAGCATCTTGACACCAGCCAGCTCCCTCCGCTCTGGCACTTAAAGGAGAATTTAGAGATGAGAGAAGTCCCTCAAACACAGGACATCCTGATTAAAATAGATAGGGTGAGGGACACATCAAAAACAAAGAGAACAGCAGATGTCCCATAGGCTCAGCAGCTCTCATTTTATAGACACAGGCTCACACAGGTAACTTGAGAATCTCAGCTTTGGGAAGAAAGGAACAGAAATGAAACGGGTAAGTCCTGAATTGCTAAAGCTATCCCACTTCCCCACCCCTTGACTGGAGCATTAGGAATCACCAAACATCCTGCTGAGGAGAGCTATGATCCAAAAACTCTCCTCCAAGAGCAACTGAAGCTGGAGGCTTCAGAGAAAGGTAAACAAGCATCCACGCACATAAATAAAGCGTGGTAATAAATGTCTTAATAATTAGTAGCGATACGGATGCAGCTGAGCAAACAGCCCGGAATCCACAAAAACAAACAAACCCTCCTCTTTGTGCCCTTCTGCCTCAGCTCTAGCGATAATTGCTTGCATGCCTCCATCTCAGAGGATCCCAAAGCTCTTAGTAAACAGCGATGGGGATGCCGCACGCAGAGGGAGCAACTCGCGCAGCAGCTGCCGCCGGGACTGCTGGTTGCAGCGGCTGCTCCACGGCACAGGCTTCCTCCGCAGGCACCATGGAGCTCTGCTAGGTCAGACACAATCACACCTCGCCTGTCCCACAACAGTCAAGAGCTTGCCAAGGGACCCTGGCTAGGAAGCTGTCCCTCTAGGGTCATTACAGGAGCGCTGGTAATTCTCTACGCAACAATATCAAGGTTTTCAACATCCGCCAAGGCCCTTGACTGTCCCCACCGCAATAACATATATATATTATTTATGGTGTGCTTCATTTTGCTGACCGGGAAACTGAGGCACGGAGAGAAAGGATTTTGCCCTGGAGGCCAGGCATAGCAGCAGAAGCGGTGGTGAAAGGTCAGTCACATCAGACTTGGTCCACAGAAGATAAACTTTTTCCAGAAGAAGCTGAAGAAGTTTGTAAAGTTAAGTGTGAACCTTGCTTTTTCCTATTGCTTTCTAGGTATTCTGCTTTTAGGTTGTAAGAGAAAAGAGGAAAAAGAGGGAAAAAAATTAGACATTTGGTACTGGTCTATTCAGCAGGCCTGACCATCAATAGCCCTGTACATAGAGCCGTTCTGAAGCCTTTGCGGTAGCTTCATGGGACAAGAACTGAGCAGCACTTGGCATCTGGATTGATTCATAGCCCCTCTCTGGGGTAAGGCTAGCACTCACTCAAGAGCATCCCTACAAGACTTCACTATCAGTTACTTCTTCCTCACTTACACAAGAGGAAAATCGTATGACAACTGGGATCAATAAGGAATTGAAGAGCCGGGACAGGGAGCAGAGCTGTATAAAAGCAGATACCCCTCTCTTCTAAACTCCAACTGCAAAAAACAAAAAAAAAACAAAAACAAAACAAAAAAACCTTTTAACTTTCCCTTTGAGTCCTGAGCTCTTCTAGCTTTTTTTTTTTTTTTTTAAATAACTCCTGACTCAAGGATGCATTTTTAACCTCAGAAAGAAAATCCTCCTTTTGTAACAGCCATTAATTGGCTTTTGGGATCTAGGCCACTAGATATGTCCCTAATCCTACACACACTTCCAGTCCCCTGTTCAGAGCTGGGCTGCCTGGCACTTCTCTCCACAAGGATCTTGTAAGGGGAATTAGCCACTTCTTTCAGTCGCTGCCTCTGACTGGCTTGATATGTTTTTAAATATGGGAAAAAAAAGAAAAAGGCGAGTGGCAGAACAGACTTGCTGGGGAGACACTGATGTGAATTTGATCTCTCTAAATGGTGCATTTCTCCATTATCAAGAGGCACAAAGCAATGTCAATCACCTTGTCCTAGTACAAAAGCTAAGAGCATGCCAAAAGGTTGGCAGCATTATGCACACCAGTGGAGGTGGCGGGATGTTATGAGAGTGAGTACCAGTTTGATGGGAGCTGTTTAGATTATAAGGGTGTTGATATGTGTTTGTCATGATTTAAAGTGTTAAGTCTTGGAAGTGGTATTAAAACCCTGACATGAAAGAGGCTGAACAACACATCCGTGTGTGTGTGTTCAAAGGTCTGGGGATCCAAACACAGATCAAGGTTGTGAAATCCCCAGCTGTCCTGGAAAAACCTTCAGTTCAAACACCTTCCAACATAAGGGGATTTATTAAGCAGGCAGAGGTTACAATATGTTTTTTCTTCAGTGGTTCTGCCTCAAGAGACTCTGAATGGCCAGGTAAGACCTTTCCAAGGACCAGGTGGATAAAGAGGGAAAACGAGAAGGAGAGTTGTTGTCCTGCCCCAGCATTAGGTGCCTGCTTTTGAGACTGATCTTCCTCAACAGCATACGGAAAGAGATTTCTCCAGAAGGTAATTCAGGCAGGAGCCAAACTTAGGTGCTCTGAATCTGTCCCCAGAGAGATCCTGTGTTCACATGCTAATGAGCACGTGCCACAGGAATCAAAATGAAATGAGAATTGAACAGAATTGCTGCCTCAAACAAAACCAAGCCTATTCACAAATCCGAATACATCTTAGCATCCTTTCTAGGAGGTAAAAAAGACTCAAACATGTTTTGACTTTTTTTTATTACTGCCTCTCCTGGTTCAGACTAAGGCATTAAAAGCCACGAGACACATTGATCTTGTGCTATTTCCCATCTAATATTGAACCACTTGAATCTCATGGGAAAGGTCATTCTGATCACATCTTTACCTGAAGAGATTTAGATTGCACAAATGAACATCCAGATGCTGAAATCTCACACTCACCACACACGGCTGCTCCCTTTGGGTCAAATCCTGCCAGGCTCCGTTAAGACTCCTGTTGGCAGTTACTGAAGGATGCAAAAGGTCCTTTAAAAGGAGACAAAGCCAGCACAGGATGGGAATCAAGAGGAACTCCAGCTGGACTGTTATCCTGGAAACTGTCATAAACTGCAGAGGTTAACTCCAAAGGAAAGATCACACAACAGGGACCTGGAGGTAAGCAGATGGCTTTTAAAAATGGGAATCTCGCACCAGCTACAAGCAAGTAATTACCAGCAAGTCACAGCTGTGCTGGACCGCATGAGCAGGTGAAAATGTGACTGTGCTAGGGTGTGATCACACTGCCGGCATCCTCTGACACTCCTCTTCTTCCCTAGCTAGCCCTAATGCTACCAGATGTGGGAGTTATTTGCTTTAGAGAGATTGGAGCAATTTGTCCTTAGGAGGCGTTAAGAAACAGGAGTGGGAAAGAAGTTAGCAGGAGGCTCTAAAGTGAAGATGAGCATAGCTATCATTGCAAGAGGTGAGGAGTGTATCCAAATAAATGCAGAGCTTTCCAAAGAGACTGTCAAGGGATAGCGAGGCACAACTGCGGCAAGGAGGAAGATTTCTCCTGCCAGATCTTGGGAAGGCAGCCTTGGGCCATGGTATATTTGTGACATTGCCATTAGACCGTGCAATGAGAATTGGAGAAGATTCGTTCCCTCATTTCCTGCTGACCAAGTCAGTCCGCTCTTCTTTGGAAATCATAGTATTTGGTACCTTCTTTGGAAATCATGTATTTGCTCCCATACCATGTTACTGACTACATCCACCGGTTGAGAGCAAGCAGCTAATGTCAAGTTTCTGAATCAAAATGGTGGCCAGACTATAAAAGCCAGACTGACTTCAGTGGTCAGACTGCTCCACGTGCTTGGCTTTTACTCCAGCTACCCAGCTATGTCTAAAGAGCAGAGCTATACTGACAGAGCCTCAGGAAGGACTGTGCATTTGTTTTTGTGCCTCTCAAGAAATAAGAGGCAAAAGAAAGATTCTGCTGAAATGTCTCCTCCAGCCACTGCTGTTTCTGTGCAAGTCACTGTCAAGCAATTTTACCTGCTCTCTTTAAATCCATGCGTGTGAAATTCTTGGGTGACGAGCTGCTTCCTGCCTCTGCTGAAGTCCATGAGTCTGGCCATCAGCTCTGTGCCAGCTTTGGCAGCAGGAAGACGTGCTGAGTAGCACAAGCCATGCTCCAGGTGAGCCCCAGAGTGCTGAACCACCTGCTAATCTCCCGAACTTTCTTGCCTGCTCTATCAGAAATTAATAACTAAGAATGTCATGCAAGCCAGGTAAATCAGACCCAGCCTCTCTCTCAGCCCCCCTCCCTTTTGCATTAGCTTTCCGAGGACTCTGCAGATATTTCCTGGAAAAGACAACCTGGTGCTTTCCCACAAAGGAGAGAAAAACCATCTCAGCAGTGAGGGTGAAGCCACTCTTCCTCCCTCCACCTCACCTCTTGCCGCTCCTGCCCCCACCTCACTTTCTCATTTCTGAGCAGACTAGCCATTTCTGTCAGATCTGGGCAAAGGCAGGCAGCTCTTTCACAGCTGGTGTGCTGGGAGTGACAGAGCTCCTGCTTTCCCCCATTCCCACTTTCACCCACGCTCAGAGCCAGCCGCTCAAATTGGCTGGTGGATGACATGCCTGGCTGGGCTGAGGCGGTTTGGATCGACGGCATCCCCAGGGTGCTGCTCCGGATGGGATTAGCAGCCAGAGCTCAAAGCCGCATACAGATAACTCTTCCTTCCCCCACTTCTGTCCTTCCTTCCTTCCTTCCTTTCAGCAATTCAAAGGGAAGAGTGTGAAGAAAATGACACTTGGATTGAATAAACTAGCAACCAGCATACGGGGCTTTTAGCTGTAAGTGAGTCAAGTGTCCTGTAACAATAAATAAATGCAAGATTAACCTTCAAGGCCTCTACACTAAATTATTTATCTTGGAGAGGCGAAGGGGTCAGGATTGAAACAAAGGGTAAATATTTGCCGAGAGCGCGCAGCACGCGGTGGCTGCACGGCTGTTTGCTGACTGTGTCTGTGCATACCCACCGGCAGAAGCAGGAGGCTCTCTCCCACACCACTCCTCCGGGACTCTCTTGCCCCGGGACTCAGCCACGACGGCAGGAGACCAGGCAAGGACAGCCCTCCCGCCCTCAGCAGCAGTGTCCCGCATGGCAAAAGTTGCGAGGTCGGAGGAGAGCGCCGGTGATTTGACAGGAGTTGATAACACGTCGCGGTCCCACGGCCTCTCAGAGCATCTGATGCTCCGTAATTAGCAGTTGCATCTGTCTTCTGTACTAGAGTATTATCAACCTCCTGATTTACATACAACCATTCATGTAGCCACTATAGGCAGGGAATTACCTGCTAACAAAATACCCTGCTGTTCATGCTAAGTGACAGACTCAGAAATATTAGTCTGTTTAATCTAAGCACTAAGAACATTGAATAGACAAAAATATTTTGCCATTCCCTAGCTGCTCTCCCCCATTAAGATCCTCAAGCAGTCTTCTGTCAAAGATATGCCAATTATTTTCCTCTCAGTAAAAAATTAAAATGAAGCCACTACTGGGAAAGCATACGGCATCTGTTTAACAGTGAATAGCAACATTACAGTGCATTTTAAGGTGAGAAATGCAAAAGACAACTACGGCCAGGACTGATGGAATTAGTTAGGTTGTACAACAGCTTAAATTATCAGTTTTATACTTTCCGGAAGGGGCATGCTTTGGAAGCAGAAGCAGGTGGATCTCAGTGTTTAATCAGCTGAAAAAAAACCCACCTCTGACACACTTCTTCCCTAGGACGAGCATCACCAACTGAATAATCAATAACCTTGCTGGCAGCACCCATTTTCTCTGCTTACATTCCCATCCTAGCCTTTGAACAGACTCAAATCTACTTAGGCACAAATGGATCTCACAAGATCACAGTGTGCTGCAACCCAGCAGCTTCAAATACTCACTTCTACCAGCAGCTGGAGGAGATTTGGCATTAAATGCAAAAATGAAAAAAAGAAAGCTCAGAGTTACCAAATAAAAAGAGTTAAGCTATTTTTGAATAGAAAAAAATCACAGCATGTTATTCAAAGTGTGTGAAGGAGAGAGCACGAGTAGGCTGCCCTCTGCTCTGGGCAGGATGTGTTGGTACTCAGCAGGGTATACAGAATTTCTCAAGCACCTGCTTGGCATGTCCTGTTCATGTACAATGCACTAAACCACTCACAAGGTTTAAGGTCAGGAAGGGATTTTTCTCTGAGTGAAGGGAATCACTGGAATGAGCTTTTACATTCCTTCACAGTAAGGTGTGAGCTTTGGGCTGTAGGATCATCTGCTTATTTCCACCTAAAAAATCCCTGCTCTTTCAGAGATCAAAGGCACTGACACTACTCATGGTGTCTCTTAGGAGTTCCTTAATCTGCGTGGTTTTGTTTTTTGCGTTGGGCGTGGTTTGTGGCACGCGGAGTGGGTGCTCCCCACCGAGCAAGCACCTTGCGCTCATTTGCCCTGCACAGTCCCTTCCACTCCTTGCGCTAATTCCTCCTCTGCCTCATGCAAGCCGAAGAGCTGATTTCCAAAGAAATCCTGTCACTCGCACCATGCCCAGGATCCCTGTCGCACCACAGATCAGGGGTTCCTCTTTCAAGGAGACCACCAATATCAGAGGAGCTGGAAACGAGGCACCAGAACAGACGAGCTACCAGCCTCTCTGGCGATGGTGGCCACTCTGCTGCCTTGGCTAATCAGCTGATGAAGACTTTCCTGCCAAAGAACACGTGTTTTAGCGTGGGTTAAGGGAGATGTGTAAGCTGTGAAACCCAAGTGGCAGTGAGATACGCTGCCTTCTACCAATTAGGAGCGGAGCCGTAGGTAAAGAAGCCGTAGCAACAAAAACTTGACCTGCTCCGCTCCAGAGACATAGCTGGAGCCTATTCTAGCTTTAATGTAGTCTCTGAACGCCTACTGCTGTTAATGGTTCCTGCATAATGAGGGGGATTACAGATCTATTACAGATCTGTCACCTCTTAAAGAATACGCCATTAATCATGATCATTTATTTGCAAATTGGTTTATAATTTTGAAAATCTTTTGCAAATTACTTCAAATGGAAGAGGGTGGGGGGCCAAGGGACTTTCAAAGCACATTTCCATGCTATTTTCTTCCTCAGCTAATGCCCCTATCTGAGCAAAATAAATGCTTGTGCATGTCTACGTATGTCTATGGGTATTTACATATGGGAATAATACGGGATGAGCATGACCAGACGCATGTGAGTGACAGCAGCTTACAGAGATCGTACGTGAAGGTGAATCTGTCTGCGCACAGATGCACGGGGCAGTCTGTGCGGGCAAAGGTGCAGGCTGCCTTTAGCCTGAGCAGTTTTGCTGGACGAAAGGTGACTGAGTATTCCCGCGTGCGCCTATCAGCTGGTGTCCCCTCCGCTCCCCTCGTTTCCAGTCCTTTCTATCCTCTTTAAATGTCATCCCCTGCCCTTGCCTCTCTCCGGATCAGCTCCTTTCCCCCACCAGCCGAACGCCCTTTCCGAAACCTCGGCTCCTGCCTTCCCTCCCGCCTCGCTCTGGAGCGCCAGGGAAGGTGCGTGGCAGCCCCGCTCCCTGCCTCCGCGGATTAAGGAGGCTTTGTCCGGATTACAGCTGCCAATCAAGTTCAAGTGCATTTTTAATAGTTTAATTTGTGGCACAAGGTTTCAAATAAAATCATCAAGTGCAGTCGATTAAACTCATTAAGTCCTTACGGACTCGTCTGTGTACAGCGCTGTTATCAGATTCCGAGACATGAGAATTAATTAGGCCGCTGTTATCCTTTGTCTGGATTAGTGTGCTAGGCCCAGCGGCCGAGTGTTTTCCTGTGAAAACACTAGGCCCATAATCTCCTTACGAGCACTACCGGGGGAGATAGAGGCCTAAGAGATTTCTTCAACATTCCTCAAAGATCAAACAACAAGAAATGCAGTGTTCTTTGATTTTTTTTCCTTCTTCTTTTTCCTTCCCTTTCTTTTTTCTTTCTTTTTTTTTTTCAAAGAACATTGTGCAGCTCGTGAAGGAAAGGTCATCCAGTGGGAAGAGGGAAGGGAGTTAGAAATGGTGTGGGAAGTCAACAGGTTCCTGATACCTAGGGCTAGAAACGCTCCTCACACCAACTGCCCCTATCAGAACGCACCAGGGCTGCCCTGAGAGGCTCCTTCTGATGCAAAGTGCCTTTTCGCCTATGCCTTACTCTGCAACCTTTGCATAGAAGCTGAACAACTCTTACTTAGGTCTTTTGGGGTTATTTCCTCGCTGTCATACCTCTTGGGTCACTGCCTAAATTTAGGTAAAGAGGGTATTAAATGCTGCTCCATTCAGCCATCCCAGTGGTCATACTTGACTCTTGTCAAAACAGTGTAACGTTAACAACATGTGCCAGGCTAGGGAGAATCACACCCAAAGAGACTAAGGTTAGCCCTCTTACCATCTGCAGGATCCAAAATAATTTGAAATCACCACTCAACAGCTGCCACACAACACAACTCACCAGGACACTCCAGACGCCATCATTTCTAAGGCAAGTGCGATGCCGCTAGTGTTTGAGTTACCTACCTTTGGAAACTATGACTCTTTCATAGATTAACCATTGTCGATCATGAGTTGTTTGGAGAAAGGTATGGGCATGCAAATAGGAAGAAAAGTGCCATCCATAGGCAACAGGACAGTATAATTTAAATATAAGGATGCATAGAGATAAATATATGAGTGGGTTCTCTAGTCTATACTGGAGGACATGGTGGGCAGATGGGCCAAAATGAAGATAAATAGGGATATATGTGTAAAATCCTTGCATCTCACTGCGTTACTGCTTGCAGTAGTCTGGCTCCTATTCATGAAGCAGGATCCCATACCAACCCAAAACAAGCTTGCAATGTCATGTACCATCCAGACCCATATAAAGCATAAATACATGACACACATCCACGCATATAGGACTTTTAACAGCCAACAGCTCACACTCATAATACCAATATGCAAAACTAAAATATAGCACCATACCAATATCAAGTAATATGCAATATGATACCAAGCAACTGGACCTCGTCAGCCCAAGGGCAACTTAAGAATTCCCTTACAACCCCAGCAAGGTCCACCCACAGAACTCGGTGATCAAGTCCACAAGCACGTGGGTTCCAGAGGAGAATTTTTTAACATGCCATAGGCAGGTAAGCCGCCATGGCTTTCTGATGGCATGAGGAACTTCATTGACATCAGTGATTTGAAAAGCTCTCTCCTTATATTAAGGCTGCTCCTCATTTATCAAAAAGTCAGCTTTTACAAAGGAGGGCAGGAGGCGGGAGAGCCACAGCAAGCAGTGACAGACATGTATCTGTGTGCAGTGGTGAGGGTTGCTGCTTCAATCAGATGTTTGGCAGTAAAGTTTGTGTGTCCTTAACGAAGCCACTATTTCACAGAGCAATGTGGCTACTGAAGGGACTTATAAAGAAGCGTTGCCAAAGAGAGCTTTATCCAAGAGGCTTTTCCGGTGGACACAAATCCTTTCCGATGGGCCAGCTGCCGGCAAACATGCTGCAACAAATTTATGAGAACATAACAATGCTGTAAAGAGATGAACTTAAGGGACAAGGAAAAGTAATCCATATTAAGGCTGGCAAGGACTTTGTGCCTGCTAACAGTCCCGCTGAATTGCATTTGAGCGGAGCTGAACTACAGCGATTTCTAAACTAAATCACTTGGGCCTGCCAGTACTTTCTCCAGTTTATTACAGAAATTTACTCACAAGGGTCAGTGACCCTTCAGTCAATGACTCCCCTAGGTGACTTCCTGAGCTGAGTTAAGCTACTAGCATTTGCTCTCGTTCTCTGATCTTCTCTTTCTCTCCTCCCCCTTTTCCACTTCCCCTTTTCACTTGCCTCTCCACTGAATCCCTTCTTTTTTTCTGTTGTCAAATCACGGGAGCAGGGTATGATGTGACAAGACAGTGTTGGAGGAACAATAAGAGATGTAGATGTGAAGGAGCAACAGAGAGGCAAAAGGGCTGAGAAGTGGAGCTGAGAAGCCTGAACGTGATGTAGGGGAAAGGGAGGTGTGAAGAGCTGCAGGGACGGCAGCAAGGTGACTACGCTCCCAGGAAGAAGGAAGATTTTCATAGCTACTTCCTTAAACAGATAATATGAAAATGGGGATGAGGGTGAGAGCAAAGTTTCAGCCCCCACGATGTAGAGGGCGTCCAGAATGACTTTAGCTACAAAGACGATGAGAAAACGGTGGGAGCTGAAGGACGTAAATGGAGGAAGAGGCAGCAGAATTTGGCAGCAGAGAAGGAAGACTGGATGGCTGGAGCAAGAGGCAGAGCAGTGGCACTGGCAAGAGGGGCAAAGCTAAATGTCCAACAGCACTACGTGAGGAACGATGAGAGCTACTGGTCCAGATTGTCCTGCCAGTGAGAGAGGCATATCCTATCCCAAGGCAGACATCTAACTGTGTCTGGAGAATCATGCCCTCCTCCTGTTTCTGTTCCTTTTCTAAAAGGGAATGTAGACAATTACGCACTTCCTGAGCCTTGAACACGCTCAGTTAGACAAAATGAATCTCACCAAACCTCATTCATCACAGCCAAATTGACGCAACTTCAGAGTCCTCCTCTGTTCTCCAACAAGTTCCCAAGGCCTGATATGAATCTAATTCCTACCATTTTCCCAATGGAAAAATGAGCAAAAGAAACTTTGCAGGAAGTACTTAATGCAGGTGCTCTGGAATGTAAACTCTTGAAAGTTTAAAGGTGTTCCAGTCTGCAGTGGGATTTCTGCCACTGCCTCAGCCCTGCAAGTTTTCTTCTCTTCCTCCTAGATGCTGCTCTGAAGCATCCAGCCTTCAGCATTTCTTAAGGCCAGCACAGATTTCCACCAGTTGTTTCTCACAAGTGAGAACATCAGAGCAGGCAGGCATCCTTCCCCCATTCCAGGCTCTCAATGGTTCTCCTTTCAGTGTCTCTTTCTTACTCACTGGTTTCTTTCTTCTCCCCTACCACAGCGAGGGAATTGATGAATGTCTCTTTAAGACCTTGTGCCTGTCGCCTCCCGGCACACCTTGTAAATCAGATAAATATCTCAAGGATCCTTACCCTGGGAAAACTGAGATAATTGCACTAAATTGAAGTGCCTCTTTTTTTTCCTTTTCTTTTTTTTTTCTTCTTCTCTTTTCAGCTGGAGTCTCTTGTGGTAACAGGTGCACTGACTGCTAATTCCTGCACAGGAATTACTCTCTCTCTCTCTCTCAGAAAGGGTGGCCCTCGATAGCCAGTCCAAGACAAGTTCATGAAGTGATATTTAACCAAAATACAACATCAGTCAGAAACCTTTTTGTAGCTCCATCCAGGTCTCTCCTGGAAAAGGTCAGCCTTGCCAGTGAACCTCTAACACCCACATGTCCAGGAAGTATCTGTAAAGGTGTGAATAATGGGTTGCATCCGTAAGGAGCAATGTAGGACTGGTTTTGACATGCATCTTCAGCGATGTGCCAGGCACTGTACAAAATCCTGAGGAAGACATACTTCCTGTCTTTATAGTTCAGATGAAAAAGATGAAGCTTTTGAGACACATGAGGGAACAAGCTTTTAGAAATGGGGAGGAGATATTGAGTTGAAGTACATGCAGACATCTTTCAGGACCCTCTGTATCTGCCTGTGAGTGGCGTTTCCACACGCGACTCTTTCACAAGCAGCGGTCTCACTGCCTGCAGAGAGCCAATGGACATTTTCTCTAGACATACTGGCAAGATACTGAGCGACCATGAATTTTCAAACACCCCAGCGCTCTGGAGGCAGCCTCCATCCGTGCCCCAGCTGTGCCTACCCATTTGTCCTACAGACTGGGGGAAAGCCAGGTTTCAAGGGCAACCTCACGGCACATGTCACAGTGCAGCGTGGACATACTCCTTAGCTTTGCCTTGGGAGCATAAAACCTCCAAGATGAAAACAAGACAGATGAAGTCCTGCACAGAGGAATGGCTTGCTTAAGAGGGCAGGTCTGCCCCAGGACTCTATTAGGAATAAAGGCAAAATCTTGAAGAAGAGTTGGGTCTTCTGCATGTAACAGCCTCTTAGGAGTAAGGAAGATTGGGGAAATGAGGTTGCAAGAAAGGAAGCAGAAAAATGGGAGAATATCTCACCTGAAGCATGTCTAATGGTGCCAAAAATTTGCAGGTGGTGGGGAAAAAATGAGTGGGAATTAGGATAGAGCTGCCCAGAGCTGTGATGAGTTAATCAGGTTCAGGCTTGACAGTGATGAACGTCACTGTAGGAAACACTGGCAGAGTGAAATTTTCTTGGGAAGCAGTTCCCAGGCTGTTTTACCCAGTGTCCATGGCTCCTCTGATATGATGATCCTTGCAAAATCAAGTTCAAACATAGTTGCTGTGGCTTGGACACAAGTTCATGACACCCGTACACGGCCACTTCCTCCTAAAAAGAGTGAGAGCTTGGAAGATACAAAGGGTCCATGGAGTTCATGGTGGGGGAGGAGAAAAGAGGAGGAATGCAAGAGCAATAGAGGAAGAAAGATAACTACAGAGCTGCATAGCAAGCCTGAAAGTGACCTCAGCGATGACATGGAACAAAGGGAAAACAGAAATAAAAAAAGCACAGCAGAAAGATGGATGAGATGAGCAGGATTCAGGTGAAAGGAGAGGGAGCTTTAACAAACATGAGGAAAACTAACATTGTAGGACATGCAAAACTCAACTCAACAAGGCCCTTAGTGATTCGATCTAAGCCGGCCTGCTTTGACCAGGTCCTGATCCAGCTTCCCTTCCAACCTGGCTCTTTCTATAATCCCATGACAGGGCAGAGGAACACTAACATAAAATGAGAAGAGAGATGGACACCAGAACCAGCCCCCATTTCTCAGTATCCTCATCATGTGCTTCTCCTCTGCCTACAAAAGTGAGGACACCTCCTACCAACTGCTCAGAGCAGAGCCAGCTACATCAAGTTATTAACTCTTCCTATCGCTCGGTGGCAAAAGCCACCAGGAGAGCAGGACAGCAGGTGAGGAGATCAAGGGATAAGCAGTGACCCTGCTGCTTTTCTCCCGGAGGAAGAAAATTTAAAAAAAAAAAAAAAAAGAAGCCTACAGCGTTTTGCTTTTGGTGCTCTACAGCCGAACACACAAGCAAATTGGGACTGTCAGAGGGACTGAAGGTGACTGATGGTGCAATCCAAAGGGGATGATTACTTCTCTAAGGGATTTCCAAGCAGCACCTGGGTCTCGGGGGGAGCCAGAAAAGAGGAGTTTTAGGTGACTTTGTGTAAGGGAGGGAGCATAAACAAAGAGGGTGCTCAGATAGCAGGAATTACACCAGGAAGATGTCAAACACCGGGTGGTGACACAGCAATGCTGAGTGGCCCTCCAGGAGTGATGAACATTTCTTCAGCATCGTAAGCACAACTGCACAGCAGGCTAAGCCCTCCCTCCAAAACACAAAGAGCTCACCATGCCCAAAGTTTGTCTGCTGTGCTGACATCAGGGAGGCAGCTGCGGGGCTGGAGGGTGATTGGAGATGGAGCGTAGTAGCTCTGGCGAGGTAACTCGTTCAGCATGATCCAGAGACAGCAAGTCCCATACTTGCTAGCGGGTGCCCATGTTGGAGGGTTGCTTCATGCTCCTCGAGGCTTTTACGTGCCTGAGAGTCAGTGGCTAGTGAAACTGGGAGCACTCGAGGGATCTCTAAAAGTCGGCATCCCACCCACAAAAAATATTTGGTCCAAAATAGAGAACAGCTCTATAATTAAATGCAGTGCACAGCATCCCTGGCTCCCACAGCCACTTGCTTCATAATAAGACACCTCCTCCAGGTGCAGTTTGGACCTTCAGAACCCAGCCAGCTTGTCTAAAGCACACGTATTGGCTGGGAAAAAGCAGAGCAGACTGGCTCCAGACCCCTTGAGGCTATCACTGAGCTTGAGTGAACAGTCTGGGGGCTGCAGATGGCTTGAGAGAGAGGACAACAGCTGTTTCTACTTCACCCAGGTCTTCTGTGCCAGTCCACCCTTCCCTTGTCCCCAGCAGAGCCACAGCTCTGTGCAGATTCATCAGAGCCCATTCTTTTAAAAATGCTGTCACGCACACCAATAATAACCTGAGAGCCCAGGCAGGGCTAAAACAAAATGAACGTAGTGGCTGAGCAAAGCAGTTCAGAGCTGCATTTCCACCCAGAGCTTGGCTAGCACATCTGTACTTGTTCCAGGTTTGAAAGTGATGAAGAAGGGATGGAAGGAGGTCCCATGAGTCAACTTTCTTTTCTCGATTTTGTCCCTAATGTTTCACCTTTCCCTGCCAAATTACCTGAAACACAACCTCTGCAGTTAGTGGTGTCCTTTCCATGTGCTGCAATCTAGCAGCACAGATCGGCTATCAACCTCCCCTAAGAATGTCTGTGCTAAGGATTTTTCTCAGTTAAAGACACTTTCTCCTGTCCTTCATGGGTCTCTTCCGCCTCTCATTTCTCTGAAAGACCCTGAAAATCAGGCTGTATTGTGTGAGTCAGGAAGCCTTCAATCTAAGCCGCGGCATTTCTGAAGTATCAATGTGCAAGGCACTGCTGTCATTATTTTAATGGTGGTTGTGAAGCAAGGACGACTCTCACCCGGGAGCATGCACTAAAAGATGCTTCTCTACTAGCTCCATGTCATGTAGGCTTGACTGGAGCTTGAAAGTAGCACTGCAAATGCAGAGAAGGGAGGTTCATTCTCCATGACTCCCCTCAATCCTTGGCCTGGCTGTGCAAAGAAGGTGAGGACAAGTTCCAGTGCTCATGAGACAGGGTGACACCTAGCCAGCCTATGAGCCATAGGAGCCTTTCCTGGCATCAGTAGGCTCCAAGTGACATTTCCACTCTTCTCAGGAAGAATAGGCTTGATGATGTTTTGACTCCCTTCTCAGAGACTCCCACACGGCACTTTACAATCCAACTTTGCTCTCAAATACAGATCCTGGGCTGCGTCCCGGGGATGTGTGTCAGGCATGAAGTGCTGTCAGTCAGCCCCAGTCACAACACATCAGGGCTTAGGAGAAGTCTGAAGGGAGGTGGGGGGAGGAAGGGGAGCATTGGAGTGAGAAGAAAAGGCTGAACAGAAAAAAAAAAAAAGAGAGGAGAAAGGCAAATCAAGTGGGAAAATGGCAAGGAATATTCCGTACAGCAGAGGTGGTTTTCATCTGTGCCAGGCACCGAAAAGGACAAAGACATTCAGATATAGAAATTGGACAGGGAGGCTAGCAAAGGAAGTGCTTTGGAAGGAAGGACTCCTGGTCTGAAATGCAGTCTGTCGTCTTTGTTGTTTTCCAAGTCGCTTAGGGCAGTAGAGACTGGAACTCACTAACATATCAGCAGCATGGTAATTAATGTAAAGTGGGCTGTAGGGACAAAACTACCAGATCAAGTGTGTGCCTGGCTAAATGCCACTTCTTATGTTGGATTCAATATGTGCAACCTCAGCCAAGAATGACCAAATGGCCACAGCAAAGTTGTACCTTTCCCATGCCATGGATGAGTTCACAGGGTACAGTGAAGGGTCATTGCTGGAATGACTCAGGGCAGTTCTTCCTGCCACTACCCAGATGTTTTCATGCGTAAGAAGATACCTGCAACCATTTTTGGTAGGAAAGGCAAAACTGGGCAGAATGGGAACAACAAGGGAAGCCACCAAAACCTAGTTTTTTTGAAGACAAAGGTGAATGTATTTAGACAGAAGATAGGGCACTGACCTGGTGAGTGAGGAAGTCCCTCTCAGGTTTGGGAGATGAAGGAACTGGAGAAAAGACCTCAAATACTGCAAAAAAGTTTGAGATTAGTCAAGTAGTCGCATATTAGGAATTTCAGTCTCTTCCATCATGCATGAAATGAGTAAATATTCACTGGGCTGAAGAAAGAGAGAGAAGGGAGGAGAGTTGATTGCATAGCTTAATTTATTTAAGTATTCACCGGAGCTTGAACAGGAACCCACAACTCCCCCACTCCCAGGTAAGTGGCCAAGCAACTATGCTTTAAGTCCTACTTATTTTTACTCCGTTTCTGCAGTCTAGGAATTAAATAATATTTAATTATTCCTCACAAAGTGGAAACACTCAAACAGCAGAGACAGAGTGGATTCCCCTGCCGCTTCAAACCAAGAATGTCCTGATAATTGGAGGACTCTTTCCAAGGTGGTAAACATGGGTTCAAGTCTCTTGCAGAGAAAGAAGAGACTGTATGGGGGAGGGCTCTGGCCGCTAAGCTATTCTATAAGAGTGGAAAATGTTTTTCTGCCCATACAGAACCTGATCTCTGAGCCACAGTCTGAGAATGCCTCATGGACTGGGCTTTGCCAGCAAGGAGACAGGCACAGAGTGCACGTATAAACCCTAATGCTGCTTGGGCATAAGGTAAGCACTGACATGTTCAGCTTGCTGAAGATGGAGGTGGGTCTGGCAACTTGTAGAAGTAGATACTCGAAGAGGATGGGGAACACGGTAATGTTGCGATATTGAGAGGCAGCCAAGCAGGGGTCCAGTGGATCCAAATTAGCCCACTAAAATTATTTTACGTTGTGGATACAGCATACCACCGTGAAAAGAGCCTGTTATTCCACAGACCTCATGGGGCAGGGACACAGTCCTCATCAGTGAGGGACAGATGCCACTTGCTTGAGGGCTATCTGCAGCTTTGATGTCAGAGGCTGTGTTCAGTCAGTTCCCATAGGGCTGGGTTTGAATTTTCTCTAGCTGTATGACAGACGAGGAAAATGAAGTGGGTGGTGTAAACTTCGACTTCAAGAGGCGTTTGCTAGTCTCTCAGGAGGAATCTTATTACAGAAATGGAAGAGGTCACGAGGGGTAGGAATGGGAAGCTCCAGAAGTTACAAGCCACCTAGAAAATTAGCTGGAAGAAATGGGAGTCTCTGCAGCCTGGCTCACTGGGAGAGGTGAGCACACCTCTCCCTGTCCCTTTTATTCACCATCGTCAAGATTTTTTGCGGTATTCCTCAGCTGCACCCCCACTCAACTCATCAGCTGAGTGTTACAGCTGATCCCTTCATGCATCTGTCAAGCGGTAGGTGAAAGAGGTAGCAATAAAATGAAGAGTACACAGGGAAAGCTAGGTGGGAAAGCAAATAGATGTCCCAGAGTAGAGTGGGACCCCAATTCTTTAAACCTTGGGACCCTACACTAAATCATTTACCTTTGCTGGAGAACAGAGCTGGGGGTCAGACCAGTAGACACCACAGCTGGAGTGAGGAGCCACCAGTCTTGCAGGTCACTCTTCTGCTTTAACCATTAGGCAAGGCAGAGGAAGAAGAAACAGCCATAGAAAGGAGGCTATGGTGAGCCATGCACCTCACTGGCTTGTTTGCACCATAAATGACTGTGCTTCAAAAGCTGCCACCAAACATCTTCCCAAAACCCAGGAGGAGACCAAGGAGAGGAAAAGGACCCAGGCACACCACCACTCCCCCCTAGCCTGCACCCAATATGTAAAGATATCAGTCCAACAGCACATGCTTGCAAACCCCAGCCCGGCTCTGGCTGGGTTAATGTGACAATCCATTTCTGACAGCGTGTCAATACGAAGCAATTTAGGAGTGCATGAAAAATCGACCTGAGGTAACAGGCAATTTCTCCGCTCTGCTGGTTAGACGGAAGTAGGGACCAATAAGGCCAGCATTTCTGAGTGCACTCACCACAGCAAGGCCCAGAGCCTGCTTGCACACACTGTCATGTTAGCAGTTCTCACTAGAAAGGGGATGGCGCAAGACGCGAGCAAAACATCCTTTACAGGGCATTGTCTTAGGATGGGGACAAAGAATTGTTGAGGGTGGCATCCCATTCTTTCTTCCCATAATGATTTTGTTGTTTAATTGGGAGGCATTTTAATAAGTAAAATAACAGGAAAATTGGTTGAACCAGAATGAATAGGCTTAAATACACACATGATTACAAGGCAGCACCCTGACCCTGAGCGCAAGCCACGTGGGCAGCCAGCTACTGCTTAACCCACTCCAGGCTGCAGAGGGACAAGAAGGGTGTCCAAACAACCCAAAAACCTCATGCCAAAGAATTCATCTCGTGTTTTAAACCAAACCCAGGGCACACCTGGATGGGACCTGGGGCACTTGCCAGCACCGCACTGCTGTTCTTATGCTGCAGATACAAGGAGCACAGGTCATGTGTGTGCATTGCCCCATGCAGGACTTGAGAGAGGCCTTGGGAATTAACATGGGGGAGCAGACAATATGGTAGGAAAGGCAAGCGAATGAAATGGAAGCACTGAGGGCCGTCCTGCCGTCCTTCTCTCCCTGGCAGTTGCCAGCACAGATTGCTGGGAGGTAATCACACGCCTCTTGCTCACATGGTAGCCACCAGCAGCCATCTCAGAGCACTGCCTCTGACGCTCTGTGCAAACATATTGGCTCAAACACCAAGGCTGGCATAGAAAAACAGAGGGTGAGACCAATCCAAGCAAATCTGTTTCCAAATCCAGAGAGCAGCAGAAATGCTCTGGCAGTGTTCATCCAGCACAATGGGCTCACGGACACTCCCACCATGCTAAAAGCATCACGGTCTGCCATTATGGAAAGCAGAAAGCACAACAGACAAAGCCTATACCTCTCAGTCCAGACTTCTCCACCGCACAACCCCAGGTTGTTGCAGTCTGATTCAGATCCCTCACTCATCTACAGAGACAATAAGTGCTGCCTCCATTGAAAGAGTCAGCAGAAATTATACTTCCTGCCTATTTGTAGAGCAAATAGCCCCAAAGGCGGACTGAACTTCCTGTCCATGGTGTGCACTGTACACGATGGGAACTCTAGAGGGTCCTACGCAAGGAAAGGCAGAAGTCAAGAAAGGGAAGAATGGTTAGAGAGTGAAAACATTACATTGCTGTGAGTCTGCCGGAATAACAATGCTGGGCTAAAGCTACCCCAGACACATTTTTATCCAGGCTACCATGGGATATAGCCAGGGAGGCAGGGTTTGGGGGTGGGTCCTTTTTGTGCAGTTGCATTAAGAGTAAGAGTCCCATTTTATTTTGATTTAATAAGGTAGTTAATGCATGTTAGCAAAATTAAAATTCATTATTAAAAGCAGATGTACTGGCGTATGAATAGCTAGGCATTAGCTTTGCCTTTAGATCATCCGGAGCTTCAGCATATGCTTCTAATAACCAGCTGTCACTTACCAGCGATGTGGTAACTCTCCTATTAAAATCCTAAATGGGCATATGGAGGTTACATTTAAAGTAGTACTTCCCCCCAGCCCTTCTAGCTTTTCCCACATGCAACTGAGCCAACTCACAAATTCCCTGCAACATTTTTTTCTTTAGTTAATGGAATGCATGTTGAGATCAGAAAGGCCAAATGATGACCTGTCTTCTTGTTTTTATATCTCTTTGGAAAAATCCATATGACTCTCCATGTGTCAAAAGAGTCATAACACATCCCAGATGCCTCAGCGCTAATTGTGCTTTTTCTACTACAAGCAACTAAGCTCCCCTGAGAAGCCCTTCAACCACAAATGCTGTTTGTCCAGTGCTGCTATGTTCCTGAACAGCTTTGCAGTAACAGGCTGGCAAGCTCAGCTCTTGGACAAGCCACCAGCAACAACCCAGCACGAACACCTCTTTAGTCACAAACTACGTATTCAGAGATTGCCGGAAACCAGGGCACCGTGGGGCTCGCGAGAAGCAAAATCAGTTTCTAGGATGGGAGCTGGGGGGAAAGGTTAAGCAAGAAAATCAATTTCATTTGCAAGCTTCCAGTGGGGCTCCAGTAAAAATACCACCAAATCCACATGGCACTTAAAATCAGGAAAACACTTCCACATTACATGCGTTCTAGCATCTTTTTCTTTTCAGCTGAGGCAAATGCAATTAGCAGTGCAGTACTCGGCACCTGTACCTTCTTTGGCATTGCAGTCTCCAGCTGGGATGAGAGGGGATGCATCTTCCCCGCCAAGTCACCCCCTGACACAGGCAAAAGTTACATCAGCTAAGTGGAAATAGCTATAAGGGCCAATTTCATTCTGTCCTACATGGGGGCCGGCATTAAGACTCAGTTCACACAGACCACTTCCTGCTGGTCCCATTCTTCCTTGAGATGGATCTATATGCTCTTAACTGTGTTTGAATACTTACCACAGTTGGCTGGGGGGGAGAGAGGCGGCAGGGAAGAGGGAGGCAGAGGAGGATCGGAAAGCCCTGGTGCTGCAATGTGTTAACTTTGCATTATCGTGGGTAAGTCCCTGAAAGCTTGGGGGCTATGATGATCACAGGTTCAGGATGTCCCTCTTCCCACCTCTCCCAGCTCCCTGTGATTCCTGAGAGTATGAAACAGTGCCACATGCTTAAGGGCCAAGCACTCCCTGTACAGCAATGTTCCTCACCTCCTCCAGCACGGCTGGATTTCCATCACGCTCCTGAGAGCCACAGGGCTCCTTTGCAAGGTGCACCAGTGTTCGGGACATTCCGCTAGCTCCAGGTCAGTGATCTTTCAAGGGACACATTGCTTCAGGCTCACTGTCTCCATAAGAGGATGGCTGGAAAAGCAGAAGGAGGAAGGAGTTACCACCTTGCGCTGCTGGCTCTTCTGAAGCTGTCACTTCCCAGTCATGTCCCTATGGGATGCCCTCCAAGGACTCCCTCTGTGTTTTCGCTGCCCTTGTGTTTTAGCTTGCTCACACCGCTTTAAGCCACCAGGTATTGGCAGCTTCCACAGAACAGAAGCCAACATACCACAGCCACCCACCATGCTGAAAAACCCTGCCTTTGCACATTGCTCCGTGAAAAGGAGCGGGGACTCTTCTTTGACTCAATTTTTTCATTACTAACAGAGGGAGTTGGAACTTGTTACATGCCAGGTAAGAGCATCTGCAGATTTTTTATGATAAAGTTTGAAAAAAAACAGGACCCTTCCTTGCACCTCATGGAGACAAACAGCAGCACTCTCTGCCTCCAGCGATGGGCAGCTCAGGGAAGCAGGGCGAGCATCACTGGACTTGCTTTCTTCCCATATCATTCTCTAGGCATTGCTGTTGGTCACCATCAAATACAGAATATTTGTGGACTAAACTTGTCCATCCTTTCATCTGAAGGTCCTGTACACTGTGCTATCAATCATCCACAGAAATATTAAGCTGCTAGAGACCTGACGCTGTCATCTGTTACATTCATTCACTTGAGGATCGAGTGTCTCAGCGAAAGCAGGAACAGAGTCCAAATTCGGAGCCTCCCCCATCCTCTGATCTCATTACGGCCCCAGTGCATGTGCAAACCCTCTCTTCCTCCAGGTCTCTCTTCCCACAGCATTGACCACAGCTCATAAATTAGTAAGTGCATGCATTTTTTAAATCAGGTTTGTGGTAAGGGAGACTTTGAAGATGAAGTGGATGGGAGCAGAGAGGAGGGGGGAGAAAACAAACCCAACACACACAAACAGTTCAAACACTGCAAAATGTTTAACAATATGTAAGGCCTTTAAAGCCACAAACCCCTTAGTCCCTATCCGCAGGCTGGATTCACTAATAGGTTTATTACCAATGCCAGTGTGAAAGGCAGTGGTGAACAAGGACCCAGAATCCTTTGTTCTCTCCTCAATTACATGCCAAGTTAAAACTCAGGGAAAGAATAAAAAAATCTAACCCACAGTCGCTCTTTAATCTTGTGCAGCTTATTAAAACCAAGAGGACAAGATAATCCACCCGGGCTGGCAAGTTGGAGGCTGCTCATTCCCTCTCCAGAAGAAATCAGCTCATGTTTTCTCCTGAAGGTCCCAAGAGGCTCAGAGACCAGAAGACACTGACAGTATGGTACAGAAAATAAAAAGAAGGTAATTTTGGAAAAGGTTCGGAGGAAAACATGTTTCTGCACAGCTGCTGAGGGAAAGAGTGAGAGCCATACACGCAGCAGGAGCTTCTGGCTACCAAGCGCCTGGGCATCAGAGGACCACACCAGAGAGGTTGAGCCGGGGCAGGGGTTGTTAGTGCAATGGGCAGATTTCACTGATTTTTTCTGAAAAGCTAGATCAAAAAAAAAAGGCCAAGGAAAAGAAAAAGACTCTGTTTTAAAGTATACAGGAAAAGAGATCTGACCTGGACTGTCCACACAGAGGGACTGGGCAGGGTGGACCATTATTTAGGGCACTTGCTCAGCAGTTACAGATCACATCCCTCACTTGGTCACAGACTCCCTTAGGCAAATGAGGGAGATGGTGCGAAGGGACTGACATAACCTGGGTAAGGTACAACTGCAAGGGCAAGCAAATTGAATGTGCAGGCTCATACAGGAACATCAATGGGTAAGAAAACAGAAAGCAAAAAGGTAGAGGGAAAAAAAAAGAGGTACAGTGACAGGAAAAAAAGAATCAGTTAGATGACATGATTAATGAATCTAATCAATTCCCATCCACATCAAATTCAGCTAGGAAAAGGGAGATGGCAAAAAGGAATGCACTGAAATGTTCATGCACCCCCTTGAAGAGGTGAGACAGAGCAACGGTGCACGGTGTGACCCTGGATGCTAGAAAGGTGACAGAAACTAGGTGGAGCAACAAACCTAGCTAACAAGGTACTAAAGTCTCTGTTTCACTCAGGAAAGATGAGGCGAAGAGGCAGCAACATCTTCAGCAATGCAGCAGCTGAAAGACATATGAGAGGACAGAAGATCAGCTGGGGCCAGCACCACCTGGAAAAAGAAAATAAAGTCAACTCTATTAGAATAGTGCTGGAAGTCTTCCATGGAGTAGCAGGCTTGGATCAGCACAGAAATTTCTGGTAACACAGTTAGAAAGAGAGAGAAACTACCAAGAAATACTCATTCTGGGAGACTAACTTCAAAAACAAAGCCCAAAAAACAAAAGCTACAACAATAAGGCCCATACAAGGCCCATACATCCTAATTGTAGTGGTTGAAGACTATAACACCAACAGTACCTGCATCACCACTCAATATCGGTGAGTGGTAAGAACACTGGAAGAACTGGAAGTGGAAAATAGCTTTGCACAGAGTGACTTATTTTAAACTTATGCCTTTTCTTGACTTAATTTAAACAAAACAGATGGCTAAACAAAAGCAGAGTACTGCCTAAAGGGCAAACCCGGGTCTTGGATGTAAAGGGGAGGCTCAAATGTCTTTGAACCGAAGGTTCAGAAACTCCCTGGAGACTGCATCCCAAGCAAGGAAAAAAATATTGAAGGAGCAAGCAGCTCCTTATTTGCTGGAATGAGTATTGTAATGGGGATAGAAAGAATAAGTAGAAAGTATAGAAGGAGGGAGGGATGAGGGATGACTGAGCAGCAAGGAAAGAAGTGTTTGAGAGGCCAGGAAGTACAGGGATGAAGTGAGAAATGCCAGGAGTCAAACTGAGTTAGACCTTGCGAAGGATATTAAAACAAATAGTGAAAGGTTCTCCAGCCAAATCACCATGAAGATAATAAAGACAGAACAAGCAGTGCTGTGATGCAGGACTGGGGGAAAGGGATCACAGATAATCTAGGTAAGGCCCTAACACTAAATGAATTTTTCTCGGCAGCTCTGAACAGGGAAAATGACTGTGAACATATGAACAAAGCTGGGTGACTAATATGGCAAAAGTATTTACCACAGCTGAGATGGGAGGAAAGATCGGGGATCTTTGTGTGATCGAGTAATGGAGCCAGATAGCTCCCAGCCAGAAGTCCTTGGAATTAGCCCATGAAATCACAGGACTGGGAGCAAGGACTTTGATAAATCTATCGCTAAGGAGGTGGAGAACAGAAAATGCATCACCTATAGCTAAGGATGAAAGAGCCATCTGAGCAGTTACCAACCCACAGTGGGCAAGGAAAGACTCAGACTGGGCAGGGACGTGAAAGGCAGATCATGCCAGACTACCCTGTTTGGGGAATGTTTTCATTTTACTTTTTTATTAATAACTGATTATCTAGATAATGGAAAATCTGTATTTCAGTGAAACATTTGATGCAGTGCCATGATGGGAAGTGATTTGTTACAGTAAGGAGGATGAGGCTTAGCATAGGCAATGTAAAGCAAGTATGGGATTTGGTGGAGAGGCAGTGGCAGACTGAGTGGGAAGGTGACAGTTCAGTTGGAGGGAAGTTTTCAGGGGAGTTCCCTGAAGAGCAGCCTTGGGACCCACCATAATCAGCATTTTTCACTAGTGAACTTGTCCTAAAGAAACTGGCTCATGACAAGCAGGAGAAAAACGGGAAAATGATGTGGATATCACACTAGAAGCACAGATCGAGGATGGCTCAAACTCTAGAAAAAAATAGTGTCATTTTTTCAAGGTCATACCAAGAATTTCTACTGCAAATGGGGAAATAGTCAATTGAAAATGAATGAAGGGGGAAAAAATCCCGCTTGCAGTAGGCAAGTGCAGGCTAACTAATGGAATATAGCTACAAAGCAGGCAAATTTGATCCTAGGATATACGCAGAGGAGGGTTTCCAGCAGAGGCGGGCATCACCCAATTGGCAAAATAAATGTCTGGTCATCCACTCTCAAGAATAAGAACAGATGCAAAGAAAGGCTGCCAGGATAACCAGCAGGTAGAAGAGGGGGAAAAGTTTAGTTTATTCTGCTGAAGGAGATGTGATTGCTCTCTCCATCCTGGCTGTAGTTATCAAGCAAGGAAAAAAGCAATGGAAGTGGAATGAGAAAGATATAAAAAATAGCTAGTAACATGCCTAAGCTCAAAAATTTTGTTTTCTGATCGTTAGAGCAGTAAGGCAGCTGGGGCGAAGAGAAAAAAAAAAGGAATTTTTAAGATGGAGTCTGCAAAGAGTATGGAAGGGATTTTATGAGGTGGTTCCCAGCTGGGAATTTAGCCAAGGTACTAGGGTTAACGCACCCACTACTCTGAAAAGTACCAAGGGATTTTCAGCAACCAGAAAATGCCAGGACCTAGGTTTTAAATCTCCACTGCTGAAATGCAACTATTTATTCAGAGCAGTTCTACTCGAACAACTACGTGAAATGCTTCTCCGAGACTCTCAAAAGTCTCTTGGGAAGCAGGCAAAAGAGATATATATTCTGTCTGGAGCTGATTCTCTTTCCACGCTTCTCTCCCCCTCATCCTTCTCCACCACTAACAAGATTTGCATCGGAACGGCGCAGCCCTTGGAGCTGTGCAGCTCCTGGCTCCTCTCCCATCACCCTGAGCTTGTCACCGCTCGGAGACATCACCTTCAGACACGTAAGCGTGCAGAGCAGGATCCCAGCAGCTGGGGGAGGGGGACCTCAACTGCACAGCAAACACCTCCATGCCTCTCACAGCAAACAGGGAAGGAGTTCAGGTGCGGCAGAGTACAGCACAGTTTAGACATCTCTGAGAAATAGCAACTGGGAGCAGATGCTTTCAGAGTCACTCAAGACTTTATTAATAACATCACCCTAACTGGAACTAACGAATATCGAGCCACCTCCAACCCAAGCAAAATGAGAAAGCACAGGCATGCTCAGTTATTTCTAGGGAGCAAAGAGTTCATCTTAACATATGTCATCTCCTTATACGTATGCTATGGGGAAGAGCCACTGTTTGGGAGACCCAGGTATCCTGGTGCCAGGGTTTCTTTTTGATGAGTTGATGTACTATGTTTTTTCGCAACAAGTAAAAACCCTGCAAGAGGAATGTGCTCATCCAGGGCTTTCATTTGTTGGGGGTGGGGTTTTTTTTTTTCTTATTTCCTTGTCCCTTTCTCTACTCCATATAATTTCTCCCATCTGCTCTACAGCACCAGTGAAAACCTCCATGCCAAAGCCTGCAGCCCGGACCTGAACCAAGGAGTGCTGTAAGCCCTGCTCCACTGGCAGCGACCAGCATCCATGACATAGCATGCAAATTCCAAAGCACCATGAAAGAGCAGACATGAGCTGATTTAATCCTCCTCCAGCTGCTCGGCTCCTAGTTGTTCTTCTCTAGTCGTTAGGCCTGGCAGTGAGACTTAATAGAGAGGAAAGCCCAGGTGCTGGGAGCTGGGAGGGAGGCAGAACAGCAGGCTGCAGCGGGCTGCATTGGCTCTCCTGCCAAAGAGGATTTACATGCTGCTGGGCAGAGAGGGGGACGTGAGTAGCTGGAGTAGCTGATATATAGAGATGAAGCGGAGAAGAGAGCTTTCTCACCTGCTCCAGGGAGTTCATTGCTTTTCTGGCTTGCCCACGTCCATTCTGCTCCTCAAGAGACTTGCTTAAAGTCTTTTGCCAAAGCCAGGTATGTGTGTTGCATTGCTGTATCACGTACCCACCCCCTGTGACACACACTAATACTCCTATCACCTCTACGCAGAGTTTGGCTCCGCATCTGCTGCAGGAGAGATGCCTGCTTTTCAGCCTGGGGGCAAGTTCAGCCCTTGCTCATGCATCATCTAAGAGGCCAAAACAGGCCTTCGTGAGCCTGTAAATGAAGTCAGTGCTGGTAGGACAGGCAAGGTTCGGCCACAGTGCGAAGTTTAGCAATAAAAGCTTCCATTCCCCTATTTGCTGCCCAAACTCTTCAGCTCTTAGCCAGCACCCAGTGCTCAGTGTGAGAGTAGACAGTTAGGTATCTAATGCTCAGGTGGCTCCCAACCTGCTCTGACTCCCAAGATGCCCGACAAAGTCAGGTGTGGTTAGCACTCACCCTTTGCTCCTAGTCCAAAGGAGACACCTTTCCAACTTCCTCAGGGTAGGCAGGGGTGCATGAGCCTAGGCCGCAGCAGGGCAGGGCAAACCAAACCTGAGACAACTGCATGAGATGCTGGTAGGAACGTGCCCAGCGCTGCTATATCTCACTCCACAGCCAGCCCTCTGGCAGCGCTGGCACACCGAGTCACACAAATTAGATTGCCATTGCTCTGTGTGCAATGCGCAACACCCCTCACTGTCCCTAGCACCTCCTACAGCCGCGCACAGCATGGGAGAAGGGATGAGAAGCGCCCAGGAGGTGTCAATCCCAGCCCTCCCTGGGCGCGTGGTGCTCACCTCCCAGGTCTCCATGCAACTCTCGCCCTCCTTCTTCCCCACCTCACGCACATGCTCGGCCTCCTCCTTTCCCTTCCCTTCTCTGCTTGTTACATGAAGGGTGCATTTGACCTCAATCTGTCTGCTTGAATTAGAGTCCGGAGCCGTTCCTCTCTGCCAAGCACAGAGCCCCGTCAGGGCTGTGAGGCCACATCTGCCACACTGGGTTATTCGAGATGGGATTCAGCGAGGGCTGCTGCAGTCACAGGGTAGCAGGGGCCAAGGAGGGGTGTAGAGGTGAGAAGAGGTAGAGCTTGTTGCACCATGCTGGAGGGAACAGGCGACCCACTGCAATGACGTACGATTGCCTTCCTGCAAAGCTCTACTTGCTCAGGAGGTGGAGGCCAAACGGAAAGGGTTAAGGAGTGAAGGAGGAGTGGGGACTTCTCACTGGAAGCAAGTGGAGGTAGCTGTGCACATGGAGCTCCAGCTTCAGCAGTCCAGGTCTTTTAGGGTTTCAGATAAGTTTCTTGGTAGTACTGTAGAGATGCTTAAATAAAAGTAAATTAAAAAGTAAGTAAATAAAATGCAGCAAGGCCCATTCTTTGTCCCAAGGCAAGAGGCATAGCATGGCTCACGTGGCTGAACTCTCCTCCCCTTTCCCAAAATCAAAGCGGTCTCACTGAAACTGCTTTCTGGGAACACTTCCTGGTCTGTGACACCCCTAAAGAGTGCCTGGACTGGGAATATGTTGGCTCTGCCAGCATCAGCCCCAAAGCTGTGCTCAAGAGTGTGCTAACAAAGACCAAAGACTACCCCAGGACAGGTCTGGAGCCAGGCTCTGGCCCTATCTACTTTACTAGTACACTCAGGGCCCTCTTTTATTATCTCCAAAGACATTTAGATCTGGAGGAAATATTGCTCCAGACATCTGGAGAGACAGATCAGAGCTGCTTGATTTTCTGGATGAGCCCACTTTCTAGGAGTTTTGTTTCTCTCTCATCACCAAAATCAGAGCCTGGCTGTGCTGGCGTCCTCCCAACCTTGGGGCCCACTGGCTGCTCTGGAAGCAGCTGCTCTCACCTGAAGGTTGCCTTTAGTTCAGGTAGCAATGTAGGCACAGGGCAGTGCCAGCTCCCCTCCGAGTCACCCACGAGCATTCTGCTGCTGGGAGACCCCAGCCTCCCTGAGGGATCTCCTGCAGTGCTGGTGTCCCAGCACATCCCACCGGCTGTGGGGCAACCCACCACTCTGGGCAGCAGATGAGCTCCTTGGCCTTCACTGTTCCTCGGCCCAGGCCAAAGACCTCCTTCTGCTCTGGCTGAAGCCCAGCACCACAGCAGAGATTAATCCAAAGGAAGGAGTAGAAGGAGGGGAAAACGTGCCAATCAGTCACTAGTTAGACAAAAAGGGCAGAGCTGTTTACATGGACAGCTGAATAGCCAGTCTGGGAAGAAGCAAAAGGACAACAGTTATTGTGACACCCCTCATATTCAGGCAGCTCGAGCAGCAAGCCCTAGAGGTGTCCACTATGTTGGTTAAGGATGACATGCCAAGTGACAGGTCTGCATACTGTCAGCATCTATTGCCTTGCGTTCCCTGAAGGAGGATGGGGCAAACATAAAGCCCAGAGCCCCCCACAAGGAGGCCACCAGACACACTCTTCCACCACCAAGAACAGTCTCCCAGCTGCAGTCACCTCTTCCGTTCAAGGGCTTCTTCCTCCCTCCCTTCTGGAAGCACCAGCAGAGAGAGTTTCCCCTCAAAAGCAACAGGAAGACAGGTTTACCAGCAGCACCCAAACCATCATGGCCATGGACTGACTGCACTGACACCAGAACTTCAGGAGAGAGCATCAGGTCCAGCATCACGCTGATCAACACCCTGGGGAAATGAAGCTTCAAGGTGAGCTGAAGTTCACACCCCACCGCTATGCCCTACACCAGCATGTCCTGACACACAGGTTTGTTAACACAGCTCTGGAGAGCCTAGCACTGGGTCTGAATGGCAATTTCAACCCTTCATCAAGCCCACAGCTTGTGGCTATGGAGTTCAGAGTGTGGGGGCTGTTTCCACTTATCCTGGAGACCAGTCTATTCTAGAAACCAGCTGAAAAGCGTAGATTTAGCTTCTGAGATGCCTCAAATTCTCAGGTGCTCAGCTCAGAGGTTTCTGGCCCAGTCCTCCCTGATAGGGCCGAGTGGAGAAGCTGCACTAAGTTCCAGCTGGTCTATGTGTGCCCAGAACTTCCAAGACTTTGCCTCATCTGGCAACAAGGACGTGCTACAAAAATGTGTAAGGTGTAGTGTAGATGCACATTTCTTATTGGAGGTATGATTCAGTGTTTCTGCATCACGTTCTCTCACTCTACATCTTGCCCAGTTTGGAATCACAGCCTCTCAGATACTTTGGTAACAGTCCCTGGGTGGAACACCAAGAGGAAAACCCAGCTGGACTGGAGGCATAACAGGTCTGAGAGGGTTAGGTGTATCCACGCTCTCCATCCACTCCCTGCTCACCTGCAAGGGAAGAAACCACCACCTGCTCTGGCGTTGTTGCTCTTTAGGCAGAAAAACTGGCACTTCTACAGATGGGCTTGTGCCACCCAGAGACCCCATGGCTCCGCTGCTGCCCTTCACACTCTGCTCCTGCAGCCACTGAAGCTCAGCCAGCAGCTGGGATGCACAGCAAAGCAGTGGTGACATGACAGAGGCCTGGCTGCGGCTCATGCGCTGGAGGACAGTCTTGCCACAACATTCTGGGGCATCAGCTGCAAGGAGAGTGGCACAGCCTCAAAGCTCTCCTGATGGCTGGCCTGGCTGTACTCTCACTCCTCTCTTCCTCCAACATGGCCCAAACCACAATCTCACGACCCAAAAGCCTCCTCTTGCTTCACTCCAGTGACACAGAAAAACAGGCATCAGGAAGGGGTCACATGCTAACAGGGGGAAATCCTCCGAGTCAGACAAACAAAACAAAATCATTGCTATAAACAAAACGAAATCATTGCTTCTCATGTATGTCACAATAAGTAGCACAAACTGTGGCTGGAGGAAAAATACCCAATAGATACCAATTAAATGCATGACTTGACTGCCTCTGCCATGGCAGCTAGTGGTGGTTTTCTGGTGGCAGTGGAGTACTGCTGGTCATTGGTGACACTGCTGAGTCTCTGCTTCTCCCCACCCCTCTCTGCATCCCCAGGATGCCAAGGATGGTCAGACTCTCACCAGCACAATCAGTCAGAGCTGCATATGCACACCTGCATACCAGCCAGCTTAATATGCAGTACACCACAGCATCACAGCTGATATCTGACCTTAAAACCAGGGGATTACCACTCTGCCATGAGCCCAAACCGGCCTAGAGCAACAATAGCAGGGGACACAATGAAAACATCACATTTAGCCTCCTGAAATCCAGGCAAGCACAGGCATGGGCATGTCCGCTATTGTTAAGCAGGGTGATACAGCCAGGGCCAGCACAGCAAAGATCCTGCTCCATTTCCTGCTGCGACAGAGAAAAGGATCACCTACCACCAGAGACATCTGGAATGGCTGCTGTGTGGCTATGGGGAGCTACATGTGGGAAAGCCAGGAGAAAGCCCACAGCATGGCCCAAGCCCTGGCTTTTGCTGGCCTGCCCGCACTGATGCTGCCATCCGCTTTAGACACCGCAAAGGTGACTCAGAAGAGTTGCTCTGGTGTGCACACCATCCCCAGCAGCAAGATCTCCCACAAACGGTCACGGCTCAGGCAAGCAGTTGCTAGGTATTGCACCAAGGCACCTGCATCCCTCTACAGCCAACAAGAAGGGGGCCTACGGCCCAGGTAGGTCCCATGATGCTGGTGTCCACCCCTCTACAGCCTCCTGGCTTGCCAGCTAAACCGCAGTCAGTGCTCCAGCAATGAGCATTTAGCAGGCTGCAGCCATATCTGCAAGAAACACACTTCTCTCCTCTTATTTAAACTGCAGCCACTAGAGGGTAATCCAGTCCTCCAAGTCAGATCAGCTCCTTGCTTTGAAACAGTGGGCAGCAAGTAGGTGCTTTAACCCCAGGAAATAATTATGAGGTGTCTTTCAGCAGCCCTGGTCTTAATCAGCATCCAAATAGCCCATGGGTAGTCAGAGAGAGCTTCTGGCACCATCAAGCAAAACAAGCTGGAGAAGGGATCCTAATTCAACGCCACTGTGCTGGGGTACACTTCTGACTCTGTCTCTTCCAGTTGGATAATGTCACTTCTCCAGCTTATTTAAAAAAGTACAAAATAATACTAATAACGAAATAACATTTTTTAAACCCACCATAACCCTGAAATCTTCATTAATTATGAATTTTGCATGGCAACTGTTACTAAGAGAGTCTCCTCTGAAACTGATGTTCAAAGAACTTTACATCAAATCTTCAAACAGCTGAGAAGGTTCAAGCTACAAAGTCGAAACATCTGTTGCTTTCCATGCATTTTTCAATGGGGAGATCAGAGAGGAGAAAAAAGTGTACAAAATAATCCTGGTTCTGCTTTATTATTTAAATACAATGACAGCCTATGATACACACTCTGTGCAGAGAGAGCAAAGAAGCAAAAACGAACACAAAGTGTTATGCAGTTCTACCTACTGGAGCCAAAAATATAATATGCTTCCATTTACTTTAAATTTAGCCCTTCTGGGAAATGCTGTATTAACCGCCCTAGGGGATGAAGTCTAAAACAGGAAATGAAGGGCAGCATCTCCAGCAGAAACAAAGAGCTGAGAGTATAATCACTCCTCCGGCTGCCATACAAAGTTCCGCTAATGGTGGGAAAGTCAGGATGCACTTCTATAGGATGCATCTCCCAGTTACATATACTGTCAGAAACAGCAGGGAACAAACAGAAAGGGCTCTCTTTGGTGACCTTGGGAAGGACTGATCACACTGAGCATTTTATTTTTTTTCTTAAAAAAAAATGCCTTCAAAATGCACTTTCTAAATTCTGCTTTTTGCCCCCAGAATCTAAGAGCAAGCAAAAACATGGAGGCTGGCGCCCCTTCATACCTGATCAGTTCCATTTAGGAAGGTCCTTCCTAGAGCTGGCTGCAATGTTTTTCAAACTTTTCATTTAAAGAATTAGCATCTCTTTACCCTAAACCAAATAGTTTGGTCATTAAAAGATTACCACAGTTCCCAACATTTTCCAGAGCTTTGGAAAATATTTGGTGTCACGTTGAATCAATGTCACTTTCAGTGTAACGTTGACATGTTTTGTTGGACAGTAAGAGGAAATTTCCAACAGCATTTGGAATAAGCTCCAATTCAACGCATAGCACAACAACCTCTAGCCAAGGTGTCCTAAGAGATATGACCCAGACCTTTGCAAGGCCCCTACAAGCTTCTGCACTGCTAGTTTTGGCCACTTCTCTGAGAGCCTCGGGCACTGCTCCATGCAAATATCACGTGATGAGAGGTTTACTAGTGGGCAAGCCCCTCTTTAACAGGGAAAACTGACTGGCTCTTCAGCATTTGAACCATGCGCAGTTGGGGCTCTGCTGCCCTTCTGAGAGCTCTTGCCATTGCTGGACTGGAAGAAACTTGGTCTGACACTGACTGGGAAATGCATTTTCAAGGAAATACAGGTCAAGTATGAATACAAGCTGCAAGCCCTATGAACTCCTGCAATCGCTCAAAGACGGCTCTGAACCTGACTGGACATACTGCAAGGCAGTACCGGGCGAAGGAGGCTTGGAAAGACTGGAAGTGGTGTGGGAAGCAAGGAGAAAGAGTGTGACAATATGAGCATTAAGGCAGGGAGGAAGCTGAAGTGAGACTCTCTAAGCAGCACTTATTTGCCCCCCGAGTTCAGAACCCAGCACACAGGGACTGCGACACCGCTAACCCTGCCTCGGGAGAGTGCCCAGGCAGCAATGCAATGGCGCAACTCTCCCTTGCCCCAGGCACCGTACTACAGGAGGAGAGGAACCACCCCACACCAAAACTAGCAGGGAAGAGGCTGTTTATACTGTACGTTGCCCTATATCCCAGTTACAAGACCAGCTACACAACATTGTTGTAATGGAGCACAGAGGCTGTGAAAGTTTTAGTTGCTTTCCCATCTTGCTCTCAATGATGTTGTTTATAACTTCAATTTGGGTCCCACCATTATGATGGCTCTTGGGGGTCTGGGTCATGTCAGAAAGACCAGAACAAGGAGAGGAAGAAGGAGCTAACATTTTCAGAGTGCTCTGTCCTGGAAACTTTCCCATCTCCCGGCCCACCCAGACCCACCGGTCTCAAGCAGCTCCTGCGCCAAAAAGCCTATCAGGTTTCGTTTACTCCTGCACGTGTAACAGGACATCAGCAGTCAGAAATGAAGGCTGAAGCCACTGCAGAAATTCTCTCTTTACCAGGCAGTGCTTTTCAATTACCACATAGCAGGCTTCCAAGTAGATTTATCAAACTGGGCCTATAAAGCAAATTGAATAATCTCATGCTTCAGACCTATAAAATGTAAGTATTATACTTGAAAGTACTTTAACACAGTAATAAAGATGGAGAGTGGGGGAAAGGAGGGGGAAGAACCACCAGCTCCTTCTTAATGTGTTACAACAAAACTGAATCAGTGCCCACCTCTGAGGTACCTTGCCATCATGGGAGCCGTTTCCTTACGTCCTCACAGGGATAGAAGGGATACATCCAACCGTGCAACTGTGCTATCTGGATTGCAGACACATAAACAGTAAGAAATAAGGCTGTTTGGCCACTAATTTTGCCCAAGACTGCTGCCCTTGCTGCTGAATTTCCAGATCTCTCCAAAAACAAAACCAGCAAGGAAAGCTGAAGATAACTGAGGTTCTTTAGATGTAAGAAGAGAAGATGGAGAGGACCATCTAAAACCAGTATCTGTTAGCAGGTAGTGAGCAATCTGGTCTTCATGTCTCTGCTGAGTAGGACCAGTAGAAAATGGACTTAATTGCAATAAAGAAGATTTAGTTTGGTCAGCAGGAAAAATGTACTGACTGTGAGGAAGGGGAAGCCCTATTTTATGCTGATGAGATAGACTGCAAATCACTACTGCAGTTGTTTCAAATAATCAGCTGGAGAAATATCTGGCCATGATTTGGCCTAGGGAGGACATTTTGATGCACTGAGCAAGTCTGAAACGAGGTTTTTTTTCATGATACTAAATCATCTGACAAATGGGGTACCAAGCCTTATGAGACACAGCAATGAACCCAGCTCTTCTGGGAGCTCCTCTCTTCCATCCGCTTCTGCAGATTCTCTGAAGGCTCATTTTTTTTTAATCCTAGCCCTGACTGTAGCACTAATACTCACGTTAAGCAGACTTTTCACGTGCATCCTGATGTTAAAAATGAAGCCAGGTTCCTCCACCGCCAGTAATGCACTGTTCTTCCTGCTACCTCTGCAAGGCCCTACAATCAGAGGAGCCTTCCAAATCCTAGCCACAGTAACTCTAACCGCTACTGCCATTGCAGCCAGGAATAGCTGCTCGCTCTATTGTAAAAAGATGTCTTCATCCTGCAGGTACTAGCTTTCACCATTTGATATCCAATGATAGGAATAACTCTCCAGGTCTTGCTTTCCTGAACCCCAGTTCACTCCCTCCCGTCCCTCAGGCCCTTGGGAACCATGCTGGCACTGAAGACACACCCTTTCCTGTATGAGCCTGCTGTGCAGGCGGCAATACCAGGCGCAATCGTCGTCTCTGATAGTCCAAACAGGAACTGTACCTCTGGCTGTGCAGCAAACTACAGAAATGGCATACCTGCTTGGCTCTGCCTCCGTTGCACCTCTGCAACCCTTATATGGTCCAGGAACAAACTTACTCTGTACTATCCCAGTCTCACAAACCCTATCTTTCACCCTAAATCATAAACCAAATGCTTTGTTTTGAAGGCTTTTCTTCTCAGATGTCCGGACCCCAAGCTTGTGCCAGTAAATACCTTGCACATGGAGAGGAGCAGCCAGGCATTGCTTTCGCCTTCACCATGGCAAGAGGAGGGAGCCCAGAAGCCACAGTCTGCCTTAAGCAGCAGCTAGTTCATCTAGTCCCATAGACATTGCCATGCCCAAGCACTCAGCATGGGCTACACCCAAGGTGGATGGCCTTCTTGTGCACAGATGGAGTATATTTGAGTAGACAGGTTTTTTTCCGAGAAGGGACCAAGAAGAAATGTAGCCATAAGTCCTGCTTCTCTCTCTCTCTCTTCCCAAGCACAAAAAACATGGGACCCCAGCTTTCCATATTATGGATACGTGTCTGATTCAGGAAGTCTGGAGTACCACGGTCAGACGCTCACCCAGACTGACAACTTGTCGAGTCAGCTCATCAGCGCACGTTGTGCTGCAGCCCTAGCAAGTCCTGCTTCAGCCTAATACCACATCCCATCACAGCGTGCTGGTTGAGAGCCACATTTTTATCTAGCCCTGGTGAAATATGTGCCCAGTCTTCCTCTTCACAGCACCTTTGGGTCCCTCACTAAAGTCAGTATGTAGAACCACAAGGTGTGATGGTGTGATGGAGCGGGCTGGTAAAATCATACAGCCCTTCAGAAAAATATGTATATATCTATTGAGCCTTAAAATTTACCCCAGTGATTTCCCATTACAGTAAGCATCCCTGTGACCTCATACTCAAGCTAAAGCAGACATATAATAGACCCCTCTCCCTTGCTTGTTATTTACTCTCCGCCTGCTGCCTTTCTTCTGCCCCAGTGACCCCAGTGTTCACAAGTCTCTGCGCTTCCTTTAACCCCATTTTGGTTTAGGGTCTGATTAACTCTTGATGTTGGATTTTTTTCACCATCAAAGGGCTTTGTTGCTATGGTAACTCATGGTGGGGATTATTCAAATGAACATGGCCAGATAGCAGCCAGGGTCAGAAGGATGGAGAAGCCTCCAGGGAAGGTGGTGAGCCCCACTCCGCATGGCTTTACCCGTGCATCCTCCTTGCTGCCAATTACTGAAGATGAGCACCAAAATTGCGTTGCCCTGTTTAACTCTATCTCTACGTTAGCAGCAGCTCACAGGCTTTCTTTTTTTTTTTTTTTTTTTTTTGCCGTGTGTCACTAATTTTACTCATTTTCTGAGTTTGTCTAGAATAGTAAAAGATTTGATTAGAGCATTCCCAGTTTTAATTGTAATTAGGACAGTCATTGTACAAGCTATAAAAGGAAATTGGGCTACCACTGAGTGGAAGAGCCCCTGAGAGAATAGGAGCTGCGAAGGGAGAATTTCGTTCATAAAAAAGAAAAAAAGCTGGTTGGGGAAGAAATAAAACTCTGGCTCAGGATAGTGTGACAGCCAAAGTGGCCCAGGCGTCTGGGACCATAACAAAGTGCACTTCCTAGAGATTTCAGCATCGGTCACTAGCGTGTTTTTTTTTTTTTCCTGCTGCAACCTTCTGCATGACCTTGGTCGAAGCAGCTCTGCTCTCATGCCTCAGTTTCCCCCATTGGGACTAAGGGAGGGAGTGGGGGCTGTGAGCTAATGATTCATTTTACAATGTGTGTTGCGGTCCAGGAGTGGTGAATATTGAAACAACCTTGTGGCCCCCATCACCTACCAGGAGCCACCTTGCTGCAGGCACCATGGCACCTGAGCAGAGTCCAGGACATCATCTGCACCTGGGGCCTGGTAGCGCGTGGGAGCCACCGGCAAAAAAGACACTGCAGGTGTGCCGAACGGGTCCCAAGGATGGACTCGGACACTTCTACTTCTTTCCAGCAGAGGGAGGGGAAGGCCAGCTCAAACCTGCCACAGCGGTGCTGAAAACGTAGCTCCTGGGCAGCCACTCCTAGGAAGACACAGGACATACAAAAAGACCGGTCCCAACCTCATACGCACCCAAGCCCCTGGAGGAGCGACATTCTCCCAGATCACAGCAGCACCTCAGGGGTACTCCCAGCCCAGGGCGGCCTTGTTGGCCACCCGCACCAACCCTGTGGTTGTGAATCACTGGGTGAGCACGTCATCAGTAGCTAAAGCAGGGGAGATGCCTCCAGTGTTATTTCTCAACCCACTCTAATGCAAGGAAAAACTGTTTTTGATAGTCATCACAGAGAGTCTTGGTCGCAGTCTCTAGCCCCAGCCACTGCCATCTCTATGCCAGCCACCTACTCAGGTAACTGTGAACTGATGGAGCCATAGGTTCACTTCGGGCCTCTCCAAAGAGCAGCCAGGAGCCTCGGGAAAGTAGGCACCTTTCAGTGCTGCAGGCAGCACTCCCACAGGCCCCATGGCAGAAACCAGAAGCAATTACCCATGTGCTAGAGAGAGGACTTCTGCAAGGAGACAGTATCCACCAAGGAGAGCAGGAAGCCAGCAGCACCCTCCTGCCTAATCGGGGGCCAGCGCCTGCCCTGGGTAGTTCACATTGCTACTCCGTGCCTCAGTTTCCCCAGCAAGGTGGGAAGAGGTCAGCAGCGCCCAGAAAAACGTCACCATGCTACTGCCCATTGGTTCAGCATGGGAGGGGGATAGCTCACATCTCCAAAACTGTCCATCCAATGCTACAAAATCCAAAAGAAATCAATTTTCCCCTTCCCCCAGCTTTAATTCCACCAAGGGAGATGGTCGTTTTCCTGAAGCAATAATTTGCCTCAGTTTAAAAGAAAAAAAAAAAAAGAGCATGAAGCTCTGACTACTCATCGCACATTAGTGTGTATCAGCCGTCGCCTGCCATCTCCTAATGATCCCACCTCCGATCCAAGCCCCAAACTGTGGGCATTTTACTGCTACATTTAAGGCAAAGAACAAACATAAACTAGTTGCTTCCCAGCGTGGCTGCGATTTTCATTAGTCCAGGCAGAGTGAGGATGGGGGTGTTACTCTGCTCGGCCCTTACTGCCTTCACGATTTATGGATTTTTTTTTTCCCTCCAGCAGCTCAGAGGAAACTTAATCATCACCTCTGAGTGGGAAGAAACCCCCTGTCGTATCATTTCCTTGCACGGCCACGTGATGCTGCTCTGGCCTTTCTCATGCGACATCTGAACCCAGCACATGGCCTGCCGCTCGCATGTTAATATTCTAGCTAGGTTTTAACTTATATTATGTTTTTTATATATAGTTCTAGTAGTAGATATACAAATATACTTATACGTACATATACATGCATACATATATATACATATATATAAAGCCTAAGACTGACCTGTCTCTTGTCAAGGAACATTGTAGATAAGGTCAAAAGCCTCTTTGCTGTGGGAAGTGGCTGCACCAGAAACCCCGAGCCCTTTTTGGTGGGTCGTGGAGCTAGCGAGGCAGTGACATGCCTGGAACAGCCCAATTAGCCCAGCTATTCCCCTCGTGTGCTGGCCACCAGGTTGCAGCTCTGTAGCCTCATCAGGAAGGGACCGGGGCTGCCTTGAGGCGATGCAGTGACAAACAGGAAGGGAGCAAGCAGCCTGGGGCTGTCTGTGCATGAGCAGCCAGGATTTGGTCATTAGCAAATTACAGGCTCATCAACAGCTGGAATAGCACCCTGCTCCTGGCGGGGCCACGCAGTCAGCGTGCCTGACCTCTGGGGCTCGTTAGCCAGCAAGCTTTTCCTGTCTGATCTTTCAGCTAAGCCCAAAGAAGAGGATGAGCCTAATGCCATCTTTAACAGCTAAGCCTCTTGGCCCTCAGCTCCTCGGGCTCAGAGCAAATCAGTGGCAACTCGAGGAGAAAGCAAGCACCAGGGGATTTCGGTGGCAGGTGAAGCAAGTGTGAAGCCCCCAAGGTCAAGCCTGCTTGTCTTATGGAGTAAAGCTCATTGAAGGCTGGAGGAGTTTGCATTTTTCAGGCCATTGGGAAGCGATGCCTTCAGAAAGCTGGGCTTCAGGAAGGCCCCGCTGCTGGCCTCACTTCTGCTCACAGGCATTACTCGTGATTGCCTGTGACTTGCTGCCAACCCACAAGTGCATAGCTGCCTGTGGGTGCCTTCCCAGGGACGTGTACACATCATGTCCACACGCCACAGACCACGATTCCAGTGTCCTCCGCCCCTCCTATTCCAAGGGAACAAATAGCATTGAATGAACATCGCATCCTACAGGAGCATCTATATCTGTTTGTGTGACCTGACCCTGACAGCATGTGTAACAGACATGAAGGAAGGATTACAACCAAGGCAGAGACCCAAAGACTGGAGAACATTTCCAAGGGGACATAACAATCCAAAGGGGAGGTGCAAGACCACGAAGATGCTGCAGGGATAACAGCCTCGAGCACAGAGCCCTGACTGAGGTCTGTTCCCAGGTTTGCCACCAAGACTCTCCTTAAGAGTGATCTCCAGATCTGCAGCCCTCAGAAGTCAGAGGAACTCAGGGTAGCTCCTTCTGAGGAAGCATAGGCACAGTGGGGTGTATCCATGGTTCTTTTTTTTTTTTTTAAGGTCTTGGACAACTGCACTCTGGAATGTGCCATGCACAACTAAAGCCACTCACCTGGATCCCAAATTTTGGGGCAGCTGGCACCTCACAGGTTATGGTGGTCCGTACCTTCAGAGTTACCTGCTGTGGGCCTGACTCTGGAGCTCAGCATCTAGACATACATCAAGGAAGGTGGGCTACCATGGAGAAAAGGGCTGGCCCAATGGAGACCACACCATGGCAGCTTCGCTCACCAGCCCTGTCTGGCTTGTTTGGCTGCTGCAGTGGTGGCTGCTGCAGATTTACTGGATTACTTGTGTCTCAGGCGGCAGTGGTGTATGTTATTGCTGGAAGGTTCACATTTTATCATTTAATCAAATAAAGTGCATTTGTGGATTACACAATCATTTTGCAGGCCCTGATAATCTTTTTCTGCTTAGCTCTGCACTAGAACTTAGGAGGCAAACAAAGACATTTATAGCTGTCGTTGGAAGCCCTGGCTTCACGCCAAGAGCTCTTACTCCTTGGAAAAACTGGTGCAATTTCTATTGAAGAACATCCTGGTGATCATGAAATATTAGATATTTATTTATTTTGCCAACCAGCAGGTTTTTAAGCTTCTGGTCCCTAGTAAAATAATGGAGCAAATATTAAGAGCAAGGAAAAAAATAAAAAGGAAAATCCTGCCTGCAAAGAGCTCAGAGCAAAGCAATAAGCTCCAGTGAGAGGGTTTATTGGGATCACAGCGTGCCCCAGAGGGGTTTCACACTGCCCATGGAGCTCCTCCAAGAACCAGTGGGAGAGGAAAAGCCACGAGAGCAAACGGCCCCAGTGGGGCAGAGGAAAGCGTTTGGGGAGCAACGTCTACCCTAAGCCAAGGCCACCCATTGTCGCACTGTCTCCAGGGAGGAGGTGGCCGGGTTAGCGCAGGACAGCAGGTAGGGCCGTGCAGGGGAGCTGGGTGCTGGAGGGACAGCGGTGGGACAGGCTGCCCCAGGGGTTCACGTCCCGTGTGAAGTGGGGCTTGTGAGGAGCAGGGCAACCTGTGCATTCAGGGACTACCATTTTTTAAGATGTATCTGTAGAGGGGCTGCTGCGACCCTTGCACCCCCTTAGCTGGCAGCAGTAGTTGAAATTATAAGCTGTCCTCCTCTAGCAGGGAGCGCAGCCTAGGCTTGGTAACACACTACCTGGTCGAGCCACAGCAATTTATAATGTGGGCAGGAGAGATAACGACGAGCCAAGGACAGCGGTCCTACTGTCATGCAGGGTCTTCCAGTAAGAAAATTAAAACTAGAACGGGTCCTCAGGGAGAGAGCGCAGCGGGGGGCTATGCTGGACCGCAGCGTCCCTGTGACACATCCGACTGGGATGTGCCCCAGGGAAACCCAGCCGTACACTGCGGGGAGAACCTCGCACCCCATGGGAAAGACCCCAAAGGCAACAAAAGCCACACTTCTGCTAGCTGGTGGGGTCAGCGCCCAGAAAAATAGCGTATTTCTACACAGCGCGAGTGCCTTGGCACTATCAGGCCTGGCACAAATTGCTCCTAAGTTTGCCGCACTTTACCTATTTGGACTCAAACCGTCTATACTAGGCACCGGCCTAAAAACGTTTAGGAAGTGTTATTTAAACATGGTTTATGTACACAGCGCGCTGTGTAGGTTTTTGGGGGGTTTTTCTGTTCCAGTTGCCCTGAGTTAAATCCATCCAGAAACCTGAGCAAAATTAAATGCAAACGTGGTTTTTCTTAAAACTTTCAGAAAGTTGGGAAATGGATTCTTTTTCGAAGAAGAAAAAAAAAGGTCAAATCAGTCTTCGTTGCAATGGCATTACAGCTAAAATAGTGGATGTTTAATACTTGCCTCTGATGGTCTCCTCACTGAAGAGTAGGAAAAACGCAGGAAAAACAGGAAAACACTCGGCTTGCTTACACACATAGTAAATGCAGAGAAAAGATGCATCTCTGACTCAGACAGCTCTGCTAATCCAAGACACTGTAGAGACTGGCCCCAAAAGTGGGTGTCCCCAAGCGAAAAGGAGCAGCTTAGCTGGCACAGTTGCGGTCTGCCCACGCGCGCCGGGTGGGTTCCCACCGCAGGAGCCCCCGGGAGCCCGCGAGTCCTTAAAAAGGGGCCTGGCGCTGCCGACGAGAAACCCCCGCGCCACCGCCGGGGACGGACGGACGGACGCCCGCTCCTCCCGCTCACGCCGTGCCCAAAGACCCAGGCGAGACATCGGCTTTAGCAAAAATGTTTAATCTCTCCTTGATGCGTGTGTTTATTTACAAGTACTAAATCTGAAGAACATTAAAATAGGAAATAGCAGGATATTTACACGATCCAAGGGTGCCGGCCAGACACGCTGGCCTGTTGCTTCAAGTCTGAAACAATCACCTAATCAGGACTCTGAATTTTTGTTTGTTTGTTTGTTTTTCCCTCCATTCATCTTAATTTTTTCTAAACTATTAAAATTCTCTGCCTTTCGTCGGGTTTGCAATTAAATCCTCCTTTCCCTCCCCCCCCCCGCCCCCCGATTTCTTAAAGGACAGCTAATTGTGCGCTTTGGTCCGGACCAGGAGAGGCCGGCGGGGGCCCTGCTGCTCCCAGCCCCGGGGGACATGGAGGGGACACCAGGGCTGGGGGACAGAAGGGGGCCAGGCAAGGGGGGCACTTCCAGGCTGGAAGTGCACTTTTTTTTTTTTTTTTTGGACCCTCAAATGGAAGAGAAAAGGCAACGTGAGCACACAGAGGGAGGCGGAGAGGGACCGTGCTGCTGGCCCGGGCAGAGCATCCGTGGTCCTCGTGGTCTGTCCTCCTCCCAACCTTTTTTTTTTGGCCCCGCCGACGGCCTTACTGCCAGCACTCATCACCCCCCCCCCCCGCTCGGAGCCGACGCGACACCACCGGAGAGGGGACGTGAGGACGGTTTGGGGATGCTCTCCCCACCTTGTCCTGTTCCTCGTCCTGGCAGGATTAAACGGCGGCTGCTCCCAGCCGGGCCAGGGCGAGGAAGGCAGGACGGGCTGCCTACCGGGGCAGACCCAGCACGATTAAGGACTTTGGGTGTCAGGTGAAAGGCAGAGGTAGCACCAAGAAGCGCCGGAGGCTGAGGCATTGCAACGTCCACCCCGCCAACCACGTTTCAGAGCAACCGTCCAGTCACACCAGCAAGGAGACCCCAGAGACCCTGCTCCACCAGCTGGGGAGCTGAGCAGGGTCGCGAGGAGACCACAGCTGGGACCACGCTACAGGCAGCCCCGGGTGCTCACCGTCCCCGTGGGGTGGGAAGAGCCAGGCCCATGGCACCAAGGGTCAGCCAAGGACAGGCAGCCCTGCAGCTCTCGGTGGCCTAGCTGACCTTCCCCACCCCAAACGGGAGTTTTGGAGCTGGAGCTGAGATCTCCCTGATGATGTAACCAAACCAAACCCAACCCGGCCTGCGACAGCCAAGAAATTCACCCATTCCTCCCACACAAGCAGAGAGCACCCACCATGTCCACCTGCCAGAAAAGGAACAGTCAGAAAAAACCCATCATGCATTTAACGGTGCTTCTAGCCCTTGTTTTCCAAGGAGGAAATTTGCAGGGGAACCATCCATCTTTGGAAAGGGGCCTCCATCTTCTTGGGCCAGCACCTGGGAGGGCCCCATCATCTCTCCACCACCACCAAAAAAGCTACACACTCAACATCATCAACCACCACTCCGGCTCCCTGAGGTGCCGTTACCACCGCAGCAGGTAGGACTCAAGCTACTTTCAGAGAGAGACTTCGAAGCACCGACTACCAATGCAGATGTCATTCCTCGGGGATATTTCCCCAAAACCTGACAACACTGCGCAGAAGGCAACAGCGCTAGGAACACACTCCAGGCCAACCTGTTCCTTGCATCTCCCTCAAACCAAGCCACAAACCGAAGCATCCCTTGCCCCGTGCCCAAACCAGCGTCTCCGTCCCACAAAAAACAGCATCACGACGTCCCCCGAAGCTCTGCCATTGGGGCAGTGACTCTCATAAAGGAATTGCGGAGGGAGCCGCCACGGCCCAGCAGGGACCTCCCAGGAGGATTTCCCCCCACCGAAGCGGCTGAGAAGCCCTCAGGCAAGAAAAGCAGCAGAGACAAACCCTGGGCATGCGGTCCGCTGACACACAGCTGTCCTTTAAGGCTCGCTGAGTACCGTATTTGAGGTGTAAACCATTGAAGTCTTCCCCCCCCCCCTCCTTTTGGACAAAAAAGTGACAAATTAATTTGGAATAAAAAAAAATAGAGAACAGGTCTAAACAATCCTCTAATATTCAACACTTGCAGTTTTTTTGTTTTAAGGGTTTTTTTTGTTTCTTAAAAAGATCAACTCAGACTAAAATCTAGCACAGTCATGCAACAGCCCCCAGCTCTCAGAAATCCAGCGACAGCTCAGGGTTCGTAAGTTGGGGAAACAATTATTACTTTTTTTTTTTAACATACTTTTGCTGTTATGTTTTGCTTTTTGTTTTTTTTTTTTCATCCGCATCTTCTCCCTTCCCTCCTTATTAAAAACAAAACAAAACCAAACAAAATTACAACATAATGAGAGATGTGCAGGCTTCAAAAGATTGTTCTGCATGGTGAGAAACGCTTGGAAATTTCTTCCAGACCATTTGGTATTCTCTTTTTCATACTGGCTGCGTAAATTCATTTCATATTTATATTGGTTTGATTCTCCTTCAGTTAGCTATACAGCACCCCACTGGGGCACGAGAATTAGATTGTAACCACATATATATATATACACACTTTTATTTTTTTTAATTAAAAACTTCATTATTTCTCCCTCTCCCCCCCCCCGCCTTAACTTGCAGTTTAAGGGAACGGACAGAAATAGGCTGAGCTTCTTTCCGTTTGATTGATACAGTCACCTATTTCTGGCAGAGTTTGGCCCCCTCTTTGCCTTGGCCCAGGCAGCAACTTTAGCTCTCAGTACAGAAAAGGAAATGGTTTGCTCGTTTTTTGGAAGGTTTTGGGCACCCGCTCCGAGTCGGGGCAGCGTTCAGCACCGTTTCATTCCTGGGAAGAATAAAGCCATGAGGATCTGCCATTTCCAAGGGGACGGCCGCGGGAGGGACGTCCCCGGGTGTCCGGTGAAATGACAGTAGGCAGCAATGCCCGGAGGGGCGCAGGGGGGACAGGGCGACAGCGGGAGACACACGGGGAGAAAGAATGAAAAGACAGAGAAAAGAAAGGTAAAATCCAGGGTGGAAATTCCTGCACAGATTTGGGCTCCCGGGGATGCTGGAGCCAACTACATCCCTGTATTGCGACTCGGGACCTTGGTCTCTCGGCGGGCTGTAACCAGCTCCAACCACGAGGCTTTACAAGCGCGCGGGAAGATGCCCGCGGGGGTGGACAACCGAGACGGCTGCACCTGCGGCCCCCGGCCTCTCTCAGCAGCAGCCTCCTCATCCTCACTCAGATAGAGCAGACGTGACAGTTGGCTGCTTTTGCAGCTCCCTGTCCATGCTCCAGGTTGCACCCCCCCACACACACACCGCCAGGTTGCTGCTCCAGCACCTCCACGGCTGGAGAGGCAAGAGGTACGGCACTGCAGATCTCTTAAAGATTGCTGCAGAAACGGTAATGATCTAACCCATCTCCCCCGGGAACTGGTCCATTCCCCTTATGTCAGCACAAAAAGATGATTGGGGGGGGGGGAGGAAAAGTTTTTATCCATGCAGTCAAAAATTTCAGCAGTCCCTCCCTTCCCTCTTCCAGGGATCTGCCCGGCCTAATCTGAAACAAATCCGTTGTTGCTCCTGTCAAAACTGCTTCTAATTGGACTATTAGGCTGCTGCGGGTTAAGGCTTAGTTACAGGAAGAGCGCGGGGCTGACAGCTCCCCGAGCCTCAAGTCTTACTCCTTGTTAAAGAAAGTACTATTTGACTAATGTCTCCCAGGGCTTTGAGCGGCAGAGCCTGCCCGGGGGCGCTGCGAGGACCCTGGGTCCAGGGTCCCGGTCGGAGCTGCTGGCATGGCCACCTTGCCCGCAGGGGCTTCAATAAGGCTGCTTGAGCAGCAAGGGGATCTGCAAACCCTGCGGAGGTGCTCAGCCCCGGGCAGCTCAAAGGGACCTCAGGAGCCAAGGGAAGGAGACAGGTGAAATGAAAAAACCAGGCTGGCTCTCCGCCAGAGCCCTCTCCAGGTTGGCTCCATGCCCCAAGCCGTCCCATCCCACCCCAAGTCACTGGTAGCCACCTCCACCCTTGGTCACTGCTGACCACCCGGCCCTGGGCTCCGAGCACAGAGAGGTGCAGAAAACGGGAGCGTTTCCAAACGCCAAAAGTGTCTCGGAGGCTGGGGATACCCCAGCGCCGAGCTCAAAGGGGGACGTGCCCAGGATCTGCCCCTCGGCCGGGGAGCCGGTGGCAGCGCCCCGGGCCGAGCCGCCACTCCGTGCCCGGACCACCCCGCAGCAATGTCACCGAGAAAACAAGGGCAAGCTCCAGAAAACACTGATCACCCCTCAACAATCCCCTGAGACAAAAACCTCGGGACCCTCCTTCTTCCCTGGCCTTACTCAGCTCAGATCGTAACCTGCAGAACCGCTCGAGCAGCATTTAAATAAAAGCTTCTGTTCAGCTAACGAAACTCCCACCTTTTTTTTTTTTTGATTTTTTTTTTTTTGCACTAAACAACATTCAAATAAAACATGGCACAGGACATATTTTAAGAAATATCAAAGCTCAGGGATTTCTCCCTTTCCTGCCCACCCCTACTGCCCCCACCCCCAAATCTCCCCAGCATCAGTCCTTTAGCTTATTTTTTAAAATCATTTTCATTAGTTTGTTGAAAAATTTAGAATTTTTTTCCCCTCCCGCTTTTGTTATACTTCTTTTTTTTTCCCTCTTTAAATTAAAAATTTTGTTTGTCTCGTGTAAATTGTGCAAATATAGCAGTTAACACTAGTGGCAGAAGGCCAGAGAGAGAGAGAAGGGGGAAAAGACAGAAAAAGAGAGACAGGGAGGGAAGAAACGGGGTAGCGCTGGGGTGGGGGGGAAGGAAGGAAGGGAGAGCAAGTCAAGTACAGTAAAAATAGGAGCCCACCCACCCTCCCTCCACCAAAGTAACAACAACATCCAAATGCCGTCCTAGAAAGCCCCGTGGTCCCAACCCTCCTGCCTTGCGGGCGCAGGGGCACTGCCCGGGCGAGGAGAGGCTGCGCGGGGTGCCCAGCGGGTCCGTGCGGCACGCGGCTCCTGTCCCCTCCTCCCTGCGTCGCCTCCTTGCAAGGTCTCTGGTGCATCCCGGTTAGATCAGGGGTGGGTTGGTTGGTTGGTTTCTTCGTTCGTGCGTTCGTTTTTGTTGTTGCTGCTGTCGTCGGGATTTTTCCCGCTAAAGCGCGAGGTTTCCTTGTTCGTTGGTGGGAAGTGTGTCGAGGCGCGGCGGCTCCCGCGGGTCCGTCTGGCCCCAGCCCCAAAGTATCCTGCCGCTGCCGCTCGCTGGCCCTCTCTCCTGCCTATCCGCTGCTCGGGAAGCTGGCACGGCCGCCGCGGCCTTTTCAGCTGCTTAAGGCCATTGTGTCGATCGCCTGCTCCAGCTTACTCCTCAGCCGCTGCCTCCTGGCCTGCTCGTCCTTCTCTAAAGCAGCTAATATCTGGTGGGGAGAGAAGGGGAAGAAAAGGATGAGAAAGAGCCTCTGGTAGCCCAAACCGCTCCTAATTCCCCATCTTTTACACACGGTCACTGAGAACAGCCCATGGGGTCCTCAGGATGCAGGTCCCACGAGAAGCAGCTGGGGTTCGTTCCTGTGCCTATCGGGACCGGGCGAAACGGTGGGGAAGAGAAGGGTGAACGTCGTGCAAGGCAAAGGACGCTGCCCCGAGCACTGCTTTTCGACGGCTAGAGCCTCCCAGGATCCCCAACGGGCTACAGCAACGCCAGGGAGCTGCTGGTTGCAGCCAGCGAGAAACCAGCTCGCGTGAGTGCAAACTGAAGAAAATCCAATCGCATAGCTTCAAACGTGGGGCAAATCCCCCCAAACAAGAAAACAGCACCTTCCCACCAGCTCCATGACCCCACTGGAGAAGGCATTTCAAAGTAAGCTATGAAGTGCCAGAGAGGCCCTGGACGCTCTGCAGAGGGATCGGAGCATGGAAAGACGTGCCGAACCCACAAGGCTTCGGTCGCTGCCGGCAGCAAAAACCCCGGTCCTATGCAAGGGTCGTGCTTGCGACATCAGGAATGTCAGAGGATGATGCTCCTCCGCTGAAATCGCCTCTCTCAAAAGGAGCTCCTGGTTGCGATGACAGCTCGCAGGGTGGGAGGGATGGTCCCCCTTACCCTGGGATTGACACTGCTGTTCCTGGAGGTCCAGGGGAAAGACCTAAGGCAGGAAGGTGGAGGACAAGAGTCCGACTGGGCAGAAGGGGAGTAATGAAGTAGAAAACTAAGGGGTAGTTGCCCTCCCAGCCGTCAGGAGTCTTGTCTCACTAATATCATGCCAGCGGAGCAGAAAAGCTGATGTAAAAAAAACCGAACCTGACAGAAATCTCATCTCCTCGGGTGAGCTAGTCGAGAGAGCAAATTTTTTGCAATTAAATATCAAGGCATCCGTCAAAGGCGACTTGATTAACCATTTCATTGGCTGCATAATTGGAAACAAACTGTTGTATAATTAATAGACTTACTGGGAGGCAGGCAAAGTCCATCAGGAGCCCTACAGGTAACTTCTTAATGGGGAATCCGCTCCCTTTGATTAAGAGCTGCTGCAGTGCCTGCAGGTTTGCAGAGCCGCGCACGGGCGTGCTGCGGAGCATCCTCTCTGCGGAGATGCAGCAGCTGCTAGCCACAAAAAGGCTCCGGCTCTCTGCGTGACTCTCCAGGACAGGACCATGCTACTCCCTGTCCGTCAGGACAGTGAGAGCTGCCTCACACTTCAGGGAAGTAGAAATGCCTGGAGAGGGCTGGACAGATGTACAGCTACTCAGCTTGACGCCCCGCTCCAGGAAGGGGAGCGGGGAAGCCAAACGTTTTGGCACCGAGTGCCAGCTCCAACAGCAGGGAAAACTCCTCCAACTGCAGCATGCCAGAGCCACGCACATCTGATTTACTTCTCTTCGCAGCAACAACCCTGGGCTGCAGCTGGACTTGCAAGAGCTCATGGACTCTGCCAGTATAATCTGCCTTCACAGACACTCCCCTGCCATGAATCTGTGTAGCTGGTGCCTGCCATCACGGTATGCAGAGAATAAAATAACTATAATAATACGCAGCAGAAATCAAAACGCCACGTGTCTTAAAGGTGGCTGAGCTGGAATCAAATGAGATCGGTACGAGAACCTGAATAGGAGTCTATTCCCACCGTCCGCCTCCTCTGCCTCTCCTGATAAGACAGCTACGTATTATGGGAAGCTTAGGTGCTGAAAGATTCACAACCTGCCCTTCCATTTATTTGGTCCTCTCTTATCTCGTCCTTACGGAAACAATACAGTAGAAGGAAATCTGTGCCGAGTATAAAGAGAGACCCAGGTTTGTCACCTGCTGTAAGGAGCCAGGACCACTGATTACCAAGACGCAAGTACCCAAATGAAAATTAATTATGATTTTCATTCACAGCCAATGACAGCATATTATTGCACTGAACAACAGGAAAAATTATTCTCTCCCATTTTGCATCAAAGAGGGTGCAATCGGGCTGCATATAATTGTGCTTAATGAATGAAAACAAACAAAGGGAACAGCTGCGATTTATTAATCCCATTACAAATAATAAAAGAAGTTCCTGAGAGCTGTGAACACACTTGTGATGCTCTGAGAGCGGGCAACAGCGAGACACTCAACAGATGTCAGGCTGCAGTGAGCAGGAAGAATAGGACTTGGGTCCTTGAAGAGCGGCTCGTTAATGCCACGTTGTCTCCACCCTGGGGTGATGGTTTGTTTAAGGCCCTGGAGACTTTCAAAGTAGGAAGCAAGCACCTGAGGGATGAGCAGAGCAAGTACAAACCACTGCTCCTTTGCCCCCGTGGCTCTGCTTTGCCACCTGCCCCATAATGCTCCATGTCCCGACCAGATCTGCTCCCTGCTCTGCCCCAAACATGCATACTGTTTGGCTTCTGGTGCCTCTGTCCTCACCACAAGTCCTTGTCCCCTACCCTAATCACCATCACTGGGTCGGGCAGCTCCACCACCAAGGAGCAATCTCATCAACCAACCCCTCTCTTGACTGAGGCTGCCTAATGACAACGGTCAGATCAGGGTAATTGCCCAGATCCTCCAAACCTCTCCTCTTCCACCCTCGCAGCAGCCACAGAGCTGTTGTACAAACTCCAAATCTCTCGCTAAAACCCTTCATAACCAACCCACCACGCAGAGCCACCAAAGTCTCCCAGAACCACCACGCCGGCGTGGGGCTTGGGGAACAGCCTGCAGATCCCCACCAGCATGGTCATCAGCTGCACAGCCCCTTCCCTGAACACCGGGATTTCTCCCATTCCCACCAGTGAACCGGGGGGACCGAGCAGCACTGAGGCCCTGCACTTCATGCCTGCAAAGCAACCAGCTCCGTGGGGATTTCGGCTGCCACGCTCCAGCCTCCATCCTTAGATGGCAGGTGCTTTTCTGCTATGACCTGCCAGTCGACTTCCTAAATTCAAACCTCAAAGAGGACCTCCAGGACACCTCGTGGGATTGCTGCAGGGTCCAAGGTGGACCCAGCACACCAGCTGCCTCCCCCGAGCAGCCACAGCCCTCACCTGCTCCTTCAGGCCCAGCTCTCCTGCGGCAGAGATGAGGCCTTCTCTCTCCAAGCGAGAAGGAGATGCTCTGGCACTGTCATCTAAATAAGCCACCATTCAAACACAGCCGTCAGTCAGCTTTATTGGGGAAATAAAATCTATATTATCATGCTATATCTATAGACCCATATTTTAGTGTAGTTATAGATTTTATTGCTTTAATAAAAAGATGCAGGGTGTGGACTGGAGTGGTGCTTTATGAAGTTAATTTGTATAAATCACAACAGAGGGGTTTTTAACCATTCCTAATAACATTCGCAAAGAAAGCGCTGAAGTGGCCACCACATCCGCTAGCATCCCCAGGATGCAGAGCCAGATGACGCCTGCATCACCGTGCTGTCGGTAACCCCGCGGCGCGAGGTCATTCACAGCAGAGAGGAAGGGCAGGGAGGGGAGACACGCTGAGCTAAGACTGTTAACTTTAGAGTCCCGCAGAGCTCATGCGCCAACTGCTTACACAGGAAAAGAAGAATAGGTGTTTCCCACATTACTGACTGCAGAAAATATGGGAACAAACCACTACCTCTATGACAACACACGCTCAGGAAGGGCTCGGGCTGGGGGAGCTGCACGTCAGGCAGCAGAGCTAGCAGAGCTAGCAGAGCTGCTGGCCGGGCAGCCCACGCCAGAGGGAAGACAAAGAGCTGAGGGTCAGGAGACGGGAACAGCAGGGTCGGAGCTGTCGACCAGATCCTCCCTCACACAGCCCCAATCTCCACTCCCACTGACTTCATCCTCCTGCGCACCATCTCCACCTGTCTGGATCCAGAGACCGCTCCGAGTCAGGTGTGAAACCACATACCAGTAGGTTAAGATGGGTACAACAGCACGATTCAAGTGTGTTCCTCCATTCCCCCACACAAAGGCGACACGTACAAGGGGCACTTAAACCTTCAGTACAGACCCTCCCCCCGCATCAGGCATGGCCAAAGACATGCAGCAAGTTCCCCACCCATATTTCACAGAGTATTTTTCTGTAGGAAAAAGATGGGTAATGTGGAAACAAAGGAAAATGGATGGGGCTCACAAGTTTGACACCCCCCAATCCCCATAGCTTACCTCATCCTTGTACTTGGTGATGTACGAGTAGATCTCGTGCAGCGCACTCATACTGTTGAACTGGCTGAGGTGTAACCGTGACTGCTCTGCCAGGTACGCGCTCATGTCCTGGTCACTGATTGCTGGCATTTTAGCAATATCTGCATAATATCTACAAGGGAGAGGCAGGAGAAACAGAACAGCACGTCTGAAAGGAGGAGAGGCAGACAGGGACGAGCCCCACCGTGACGCTCGCTGAGAACGCCCTTTGGAGACACAACGCAAGGAGCATCTTGCCTCAGAGCAGTCACGTACAGCGATCGCTCGTTATAATGCTGCCATTCATCAATAGGTCTCCAAGCGCTTCACGGAGGGGTCAGCATCATTAGCAACACACTGCAGACGGAGCGTCAAGTGGCAGAGCCCAGCCGCCGAGCCCTAGGCCCAAGCACGGCCAGCCAACCATGCCGCAGGACCAGGTGCAGCTGCTCAAAGGATTTCCCACCCTCTTCCAAACCACCCGTTTTCCTCCGTCACGTCCCATTGCTCCAGTATTTTGCCACCGAACCCCACCTCCAGAATCCTTCGTGTCTGTAGCAAGACATAAGGACTTGTTACTGTTCTGCTGAGTTCAGTGTGTCACTAAAGCCAGTGGTGACATTCCATATTCAATGAAATATTCAGTGCGTGAACACAAGACAACCTCACATTAAACCCTTGCATTTATACATGCCTTCTGAACTCTGTATAGTTGCATCTTCCTCAGTAACAGGTATTCAACAGAGCCTATTACTGGAGCCTGCTGGACTCAGAAGAGTTACCACAACACCCCAAAAAGCTACTAATAGCTTTAGTTTTCAGTGAAAACTAAGGTTTTGCAGAAACTTCTGTGACATCAAAAAATCCTAGGCAACAGAAGACTCCATCAGCTCTTATGTCTTAGGGCATGCCTGGGCCAAATTACTTTGGCCAGGTGTTTTCTTGCTTTCCTTGTGCTTCTCTGATGGTTGCTACAAGCGAGATACTAGTTTAAATTTCCTAGGACACCTGAAGATCAGTGGTCCCATCACTTAGCTGCTTCACTCATATGTTCAGCAAATACAGGGAAATCCAAACACAGCTTATATTGGATCCAGAATCATAGCGGAAAAACAGAATATACTGTTTAATCAAGATCTGTGGGGATCAAAGCCTCAGCATCTGACTGCAGCAGGAGCAATGCACTAAGCAGACACATCAGCACGGTGGCAAGGAGCCCGTCTCACCCGCATGAGGAGCACACGCAACACAGACAGTGCACAAGCATCACCACAGCCTTGACAAACGCACTCAGGTGCAAGCCACACAAATACCTCCGCTGTGGCTACACGCTTCTGGAGCCCCGAGGCACCTCCATCTCCAAAGGAAAAGCAGGATATCTCCAGATTAAGCTGAGTCTTTCTGAGGACTACTTAGCTGTTCTCTGCACAGAAACCCATGAAGGCTATGCCTACAGTGTTTGTTTTAAATATTTTTTCATTAGGACATGACAGAGCTGTTTCTCAAAGACACGAGACATTTTACGACTGAGATCTCAGCGTTCACATCTGCAAACTCGGGGGACAGGCTGAGGTCCTTTAGGAACCAGGCTTGGGTCCACAGGCCTCTACTGAAACTGAAACCCTATTCACAGCAAACCAGCATTCCCCACTCCCACCAGCTCAAAACATAGAGTGCAAGTCTCTCCCAGGTTTGCTTTACTCCTCATGACTCCTCAAATAACTCGGTAAACTTTCTGGTACAGCAGTTAGCATCGTTAGCATCATCAGCCAAACGGTGAGGTAAAACATGGCTAAAGCACTTGGATAAGAACAGATGGCAGCAAGACTACTTGAGGAGATGAATATGAGATCCACTCCATCCCATGGTGCTGAATTCAGCTAGTGATAAAATACTCAGGTAGGTTTTACAAGAAAGCTCAGCCATACTCAGATGATGAGAAAGATATTCTGGATGCTGACAGAGGGTTTCAGAAGAAAGGAGAGCCATGGTCTGAGCTGAGGATCTCTAACTAAACCAGCATCAAGCAATCCACTAGGCTGCTCAAGATATTACACATGGAGATTTCTCATAAAGTTGGCACTATTTCCATCTATCCAGACGAATATTAGGGACAAAAAGCCCAAGACTTCTTAGTTCCAGTCAGCAATGATTAGCAAAGAAATCTCACAGAGATCCTCTGGGCCACCCTTTAACTTTTACACAGGTCACTCTGCAGACGAAAGCTTCTGAGGGGACGTACTCAAGGTAGATGAACACATGAGGAGGGACCTGCTGAGGAAGAGAGCTTTCTTAGCTGCTGTAACAAGATCTCCAGGTAAAATGAAACATTTGTATGTTCCAGGTTTTATTGTGGCACAAAGGATAACAGGAAATGATCATTCTTCAATAAACATATGCACGCCTTGCGTGAACCAAAATGCCAGTCCGGACTGACTGTTCCAGTAGACACCTACCAGTCCACACATAGCAGTGACCCTGGCAGCTGTCCTCTTGGCTTTCTCCAGGTTCTCCCACCTTCTAAGCCCCTTAACATGTTATTTATGCCTCAGACTGACCGGTAGGATGCCCTTTCTTCAGCTGGTGTCTGAACCAAGGTGGCAGACAGACCTTTTATTGCAACTATCAATCCCACTCAGCCACCTTCGCATCGCTCCAACCCTGCCTCCACAAAGCTTTGCAATGATAAACATGCTAAAGACAGAAATACCAATCGTTCAGTAAAACCCCAGAGCAGATGAGAAGTGGGAAACACAGTCACTTAGCCAGAATGGGAAGTCACACCCTGCCCAACACACCTCTACCCCCTCCTACTCTGCTGCCTCTGAAATCTTACTCCGCACTCGGCAGCGGCATATCCGAGCACCTTCTCGCTCTGTGGTAAGCGATGGCACTAACATCTGTCACCGGTTAGATCTCCCATCTTCTCCCCAGGGATATAGCATGTTTAGACCAATGCATAGCTCTGGAATAGTTTTATACTTTTCTCTCTGGGCACACACAGAGCAGAGTATTTTTGTCATAGAGATGGCAAGGTCAGAGAAATATATCTTATGCTTAAAGGCAGTGAAGTCTGTGAGGCTCCTAAGGGACCTCACTCCAAAGCCCCCACCCCCTGTTAAGAACTTTCTCACATTACAATGCAGCTCATCTCTCATCTTACCCATCATATTTCAGGGACATTTTTCTTCTGATCCAAGTCATATCATCCTCTAGGGACAAATCTCGTCTTTGTACCTGCCTGCAGAGCACCGGGCATGCCAACGGTGCGACAAAAATAACTGTGTACAAGCAAACATCCAAAGAACATGATTTAGGCTACAAGTCCTCATGCTTGCAAACCAGAGAACATGAAAATTATTGTTGCTCGGGCATCTTTAATTTTGTCCAATGCGCACTCAGTCTAGGCACTGCAAGTAGTAAAATAGTGTGCATGACCCATAGCATAAATCATCAGCACAAGGTTGTATCAGCAACCTCAAATATAATGTTTCTTAAACTTCACAGATTCCCACTTTGCAACCCGGTAACATGTTAACAGTAGGTCTGTTTGGGGGACTTCGCAGGACGTTTCCAAAGTTTCTCTCCCAAAAGGATAAAGCTAAACAGAGCATTATGCCTGAGAGTATCAATTTGCAATCAGTAGCATTCAAATCCTGAACCTTTAGCACTGCATTAATTCAGTGGGACAAAAGGATGCATCTCATCAGCTAATAATGAATGAAGGGTGTCGGAAGGAGTTGGGGGACCTGCTTCTTTCTCTTCTCCTCTGCACAGTGACAGCAGCCCAGGCACTGTCTCAGAACACGTGCTCTCATCAGGATCTCAGGCAAGATGTACAGATGGATGAGAGATGGGAAATGGTAATTTTCAATCATTTCAGTAAAACCTGCAAGTATTGTCATGGTATAAAAAAGGCACTTCTCTAGTCCAAGGCTTACTACTTATTGCTCTTCAAAAGCAAGCAAGGAAGGCATTAGCAATTCCCTAGCACAGACCACAACAAGTTTTTACAACAGAAAACACCAGACAACCTAAGTAGGGATGTTGCTTTTAGCACCCCTTAAGCAAGTCATAAATGGCTCTGTCAAACAGTCATTGCAGAAGTCAACTACAAGAAGGCATCATCTCCCAAAGAAGAGGATCACCTTCCATCACTGTTAGCATGGCCGCTCGTCAGATAGCTGCTGAGTCTTCCCAATGACCACGTCCTCAGAAGACCAGGAACATACACTGCAATCCTGGTGGTAAAGCAAGGAGCTACTGTCAAATCTACTCACCTTTCTACCCAGCTCTTGTAGTTGGGGATGTCCTTGGCATACAGTAGTTTGTTGGAGGGAGAGTCTTTTCCTAGTTTGTGCTCAGAAGTTGAGCAGGAGTCCATGAATGTCTGAGCCACCACAGATAGGCAGGCATCAGTAATACTGTTCTTGTGAATGTCAAACACAAACTGGGGATTCTTAATCACATTCACCCAAAAACGTAGAGGTAGACTGAGGGAAGAAAGAAACAGGAGTCAGCACCTGAACCAAGTGCCACAGCTGGCACACACAGACCTCAAATTGCAGAATCCTGAGGACCCAGAATTGGGCAAGTTCCTTTTCCCATCTCCCCAGGGATGCAAACAACCTGGGTTTGCCTATGCCCGTTGTGATACCACATCCTCTTCCCATCCTGACGTGGCCACTGCTACCTGTGGAGAGCGGCACTCAACAGGCAGCAGGGAGAAATTCCTCAGCACTGCCAACGCTTCCAAAGGCCAAGGAGGGCAGTGAAGACCTGCGGTTTTTCTGAGGATCCACTTGTATTAAATAACCTTTGCTGAGCCACTCTGCCAAACCTGGCATGGCCCACTTTTCTCACATCAGTAGTCCTGTCTAAAATGCTTTATGGCATTTCACACATCTCCCATGCTGGAGGAGGGGATTAACTGGGCTCCTCAAGGGACTCATTAGCATATTTCCTAGAACAGGAGAATCTAGGCAGTATCAGATACTGGACAACGAATCCCTTGGCTGTAAATGCTGGCCAGCCACACACTGGATGTTTGCACCTTACTTCCACACGTACCACTCTTCATTGCTCCATGCCCCCTTCTCATGCCCCTCTCTTCTCCCAGGAGCGTTTCTGGGCCTCTCCCCATTAAAATGCACTCAGATCTGTCATTCCTCAGCAGCAACACCCAGTGAATGCTTTTATCTTAGACAAAACACACTTCGTTCCCCAGGACTTTCCTAATGAGGGTACCGGGTGCATGTACATATTTCATTTGTGAAGGGAATGGCCTCAAGAAATTAGCTCCACACATCGAATTAGCACCCAGAGATAAGCACAAGCATTAGTATGCAGGAGCCTGCGTGCCCAGCCCCTGTGGAACGAGGCTTTTTTTCTCCCTTGCCTTTCACTCCTTCTTTTAATATAGAAAGCAGAGTTATAAATCAGTTCCAAGCACTTCCGCACTCTCACATCTCCATTTAAAAATGTTTCTTTTGCTGCCCTGCTAATTGCCAACAGTTACTGAACTATACAAAAGCAATTTGGCTGCCATTTAACAAATGCCAGACACGGGAATGTACATACCCGTCTCCAGTAACGGCAAGATCAGAGAGATGAAATCAGTGAGGCAGCAGAAAAGAAGAATGCTGGGGGGGGGGGTGGGGAGGAGGAGCCAACATGCACTCGAGCCCTGGCCCCATCACAGTATTTATTGAGGTCTCATAAACAGCTCCTCCCCACTTTTCAGATAGTGATTAGCAGAGCTGATAAGTTAGCTCTGCAGGCTAGGATCGGGAGGATGCACGCATGGCTTTGCACTAACTTTGTTAGAGCGTGCTTGGCTGAGTGACTAGAGAGATCGCGGCAAACGCTTTTAAGATAGTCAAGACAAGAATACAGGCTGGCATCTCTAAAGGAGCCTAAAGGACAGAGAAGCCCAACCGCACTATCTCAAGGTGAGGGAAGAGAACTGCTGTAGTCCTCAATACACTCCAGCCATAAGGGGGAGTGTGGTGCCTTGGACTGCGGGCTGTAACAGCTGAGGGATCATGACATTCCTGGGATTTTTTCTACTACAGGAAGGCATGCAAGGGATTTACCCACACCCGAAATCAGAGACATAGACATCTTTTGTCCTGAGTCACTGCCAAGGACAATCAGAGGCAACATTTATGCTTCCTTGTGAAGGGTAAGAAATATTGTTATCTTGGTGTGATATCTTTAGCTGCCTGTCCTGCTGTCCCTCTCCTTTACCAGTTACTCTTCCAGGTGTGCCTGACATCATAATCGTTGATCTGATGCTTATCAGCTTGTTCATCCAGGAAGTCAAACATGTATTTGATGGCAAGCGGCAGCGCGCTCCCTCGGTGCGCTGTGCTGAAGATGGTCTCAAACAGGTCATCCACGAATTTCTGCAGGGTGCCCTGAAGAGGAGAAAGAGAGAAGGGCCACTCAGCAGTGCCCAGCACCAGCAGAGAGAGGAGACTAGGGTTGGCCTTTAAACTAATCTCACTGCTGTTCCCACCACCTCAACAGGAGTAGAGTACAGCTAGTGTAACCATACTGGTTCTCAGTGGAGAGAATACAGACACCTTGGTGATGAGATTTCTCCTTCACTGTATGATCTGGCATCCTAAAAGCATACAAATAAAAACACCATACAGAGCAAAAACCAAGTGGTTGTATGTTGTATCAAGGTGTTTATTTGAGCCCCATCAAGGTACCCAAGGCCTGAACACAAACATCGCTGAACAAACCCTCCAGTCCTATCAGAAAGGGAGCCAAGTCACAGGAGGGGCTGACTGACACCAACCTCTGCAATTCAACACAGCCCTCCACTCCTGTGTAGGCTGATCTCAGACAAACAGCACCCGCTCTGCATTAGAGAAAATTTTATCTGTGCTGAGGGAAGTGGAACCCGCTGTGATGCCAAATGCCCTAGGTAATTACCATTCCTACATCACTGATTTTGCAGCTTTATCCCAAACACAGAGGACGAGGTGCCTGCCCCTGAGCACCTCTGCTTTGCAGTCTAGCAGCTGCTCAAGGATATAGAGAAAAGTGAAAGTGCCAAAGGTACAAAAAGCAAATAGGAAAAGTCACTCAAGAAATATTCATTGAGGGTTTTAACACATAAAGACATCACCTCCAGTTCAGGAAGGCTCTAAGACCAAGAGAGATGCTCCTTTTGTGCTGAAGCAGAAGTCTAATAAAAAAACATTGCTTATCGCTCCCGGACAACCTGAACTGCAACCCCTCCCCACCAAGATTTCAAAAGCCAGGAGGTAGTTCTGTGTCTCTGTGCTATACCTTGGTGGCTAACAGGCGGGTCAGGTAGATTTCAGAGACCATCTTGCTGCCCCGGTCACCCTCCCGCTGGTCCATGTGGTCATGGTTTTTCACCAGGTGCCAGAGTTTGGTGCCGCTTTCCAGGTCAGGCGTGATCATGGGGGTCCGTGAGCGCAGGCTGTCAGGGCTGCTGGCTGTCCGTAGCATGCTCTCTGCAAGCATCAAGCACAGCAAGAAACACTCATACCCTACTGACCTCCATTTCACCTCCAGCCTCTCCATCCCTCTTCCCTTCCATTGACTTCAGTGCATGTCATGGGCATGAAACACAAGCCGTGGGATTCAGCCTCCAAACCCAGCTGTGCTGGGCATCACCAGGATTGGGAACTCTGCTGGGGACTGTCCTCACAGCCTGCCAGGCTAAATTCAATCCTGGTTGATGTACAGACGCCAGGACCAGCTGATACCGTGTGAAAGGGATTCTGCAGAGGTCTGCTCTGTTCCCAGCACAGAGATGTCAGGATCACAGTCTGGCCTCCTGCGATAGTCTGCACTGACCACAGTATTCCCTTCCAGACCAGGACTGAAGCACAAGGACAGCATGCTCTCCGGAACCCTCAACTGCGCTCATTTATGCGCAAAGCACTTCTATGCCTATTTTAATTAGATTTCAGGGGAATAAAAGGGAGGGGACCCCTTCAGTGGCAGCCATCTCACTGTCTCCCCCAAGTCCAACACCTTCAGAGAGAGGTGGTTCCTGGAGTATTTGCTCCCTCTGAGATGCCAGAAAAAAACAGCATCGTGCAGGAGAGCTTGGGGGTTTGGAGGAGCTTGTTCCCGTGAGCTACAACTACAGTGATCTCTTCCGTGCCTTTGGCTTGCAAACCCAGTCTGGTGCTGCCTTCCCTGCCAGCACACCAGAGAGCCCCTGCACACTCACCATATCTGCTGAGGGACTTGGTGAAGGTGGAGGAGTTGGAGATGTTGTATGCTGAGTTCTGCTTGGGCACCAGGGCTACCGAGGAGCCATCCGTCACCTGGAGGCAGAGATGGCATTAAGCAGGCTGTGACCCTAGGAGATGCACACAGCTGGCAGAGGACCAGTCTGGCAGCAGGGTGAAACCAGCAGCTCTTGGAGCCCAGAAGGGCTGGAGCAACACTGCACCCCATCCCAGGAACTTCCAACTCCAGCAAAGGAGACCTATGATCTACCTCTGCAACAGCTCAGGGATGGCGGTCAGAACCTGAATCCACCAGAAACCTTGACATGAAAATGGCAGAGCAAGACACAGCTGCAGTGAGTCCTGAAGATGCCCCATTTAGTGCCTCCCTGAACAAAAGGATCATAAACATGGGGACCAAGCAGGAAAAGTGACTGCAGACCTCCTGACCACATCCCTGCACAAGCAGCATGGTCAGGAAAGCCAGGTCCAAGCTCTGAACAAGCTGAGGAGGGAGAGGAGAGGCTCAAGCTCTCAGTGAGCAGGTGACACCTCGTTGCTCTGTGCCATGGACAGCCTTACCTGGTAGTGGGCTAGGGTGTTTAGCCTCTTCCAGTCGTTGTCGATCTTTGTGGTGACATCTTCGTCCTGCAGTATGATCCGGGCCATCCTGCCCTGACGCCACTCTGTCACCAGGAGGGAGAAGGCTCACGGTTAGCAAAGGACTTGGAGCACAAAGCTAAGGTAAGGGGAGGAGCAAGGCCTCACCATAAACGAAAGAGCCCTACCGTCACCTTTTGCACCGTGGCACTGCTGCCTATCAACGCAGTGTTGGGCAAAAGCCATCTCGAGGTACTCAAGGAAAGATGGCATCAATTTGAGCCTGGCAACTGAGTTTTCTTTGCTCCTTTCTTCCCAATCCTCCTGCCCTTCCTTCAGGAACGGGAATATTAACACTGTTCTCAACTACTTCTGCCCTTCTTGGCCCTCTGCCAGCTCACACCTGCAATCTAGACCACAGCTGGAGCTGAGGTGGCTCTTCTCCCCATCCTCTTTATCTGCGGGACTCATGGTCTCATCCCAGAGGTCCACATGCTGGAGATTCCTCCATGTGCAATCAGTGCCACCAGCACTGCAAGCCTAGCCAAAGTGGACTAGACAAGCATAAACGCAACAATCCCACCAGGCGTGTCCTGAAGGAGACTTGCATTTACTTGCCCTGCCTTGAATGCTTTTGGGCACTTGAGTACTTTTTTGGCGCTCCCCACAGGAGAGTGCTTTGCCTCTTTCTCTTACCCAGGTCCATGTCTCCAGCTTTAGGTCGCTGGGAATAGGGGACCCCCTTGTACACAGCATCTAGCAGCTTCTCTTTCACTTGCGTGATGGTGTCACAGTTCAGCACCTTGACGGGAATCTCAGGGGCGTTTTCATTCTCGGGGTTCACACAGTTCAGTGTCTGCACAGCACAAGGGAGCAGAAAGACTTGTGTGAGCAGAGGTTATGCACCAGCTGCAAAGGTAGATCCAAGGACAGCTGTCGATAGGCCCTGTCTTCTCACCTTTGGGTCATTGTGAAGGTGCAGACAAACAACAGGTTCCTGCTCCCCTTTTCTCCCTTCAACCCCAAAATCTCCAACCAGTCCCAGAAATGATGTCAGTGAAGGTATCCAAGGGGAGCCAGCAAACCATGCCCAAATCACCAAAACTTGTCTAGTCTGAACAAAGCCCCCGCACACACAGATGTTCTAGCCTGCAGAGGCAGGGATAGAAGCCATGGGAGGAGGTCCCATGCAGTCTCAGACTCAGCAGTCTCAGTCCCTCCACAAGGGTGTCTTCAAAGGGACAAAGCATAAGATAACGCAGGAAGACTGTCAGATAATCTCAGCTTTGGACAGGAAAAACTCGGTATTAGTAACAAGTTCCCTAACAATACGACCCTCGCTCCCAACTCAACTCTGGTGAAGATGGAGGGAGAAGAACCAGCTAGAGGTTTAGCCAGGGGAAGGGCTTAGCTTAACATGCAGCTGGACAGAGGAAGTAGCTGATACAGGAGGAGCAGGAGTATTCCTTCATCCCCCACAGTAATCTCAAGACTCAAACTCTTGACCCCCACCCCACAGGAGTCACTGGCTGCCTGCTCCAAATACAGGGTGTACTCGACAGCATCTCTGTCCCCATGCCTGTCAGTGCCACGGGGTTTGCCAGGAGAGGTGAGGAGGAGAATTCAGTTTGTGTTCAGCCTTCTCAGCTCTGTGGCAAGAGCAAACCTTGCCATGCAACAGCCCCCTTTTCTGACCCCAGCTGAGTCAGGCACCACGCAGACAGGGCAAGAGGCAGCCCAGGACTGCTGAAGAGAGGAATGAGACAAGCTGCTCTCTGCAAAATACTTTGGGTGCCTCAGAGACCTTGTTAAAATAGCTGAACCGAGGGGTCCCAGCAAGAATGAGTACCGGTGAGGCTCCCACTCGCACTAACCAGCATTTTGTAGTCGATCTGCTGCCGGATAAGCTTGTCTTCACTGAGGGAATAGCGAGCCTCTCCTGTGATGGCATCAATGGGTCCCTTCTCCATCTGCTGTTTGATGGCACAGTACAGCATGAAGAGCGGCTCCCCAGCACACTCCTGTGGGACAGGGAATGGAAGGAAGGAAGAGAGAGGGGTGAGAAGGTGCCGGGCCCCAGCCTTGCCTTTCAAAAACCACAGTGACAGGAGCCTGCTGTGTCCCTGCAGGACCAAGCCCTATAGGTGGCTTTATAAACAATCTCCAACCCTTGACTAAGACTGCAAGGAAGCGAGGGGCACGTGGAAGCACTTCCTCCCTTGGTTCTACTCATCCTCTCCTTCCAAACCAGGTGAAGGTTGTTCCCTGGCTTATAAACCCATAGACCCAGTTTCCGAGCAGTTTCCAGACACTCACTGATGAATTCTGCCCCATTCCAGAAGAAAAAATAAACTAAAAAGGTTAAACTTGGGGCCAGTGACCAGCAGAGCTGCTCTGGGCTCAGAGAACACACAGATACAACTTTGCAGAGCTCTGTCAGGCATGTTGGGTTTGGGGACTTTCTGTGCATGGGATATGAACTATCCTCTCTGAGCTAGGGGCCTGGCGAAGCCAAGAAAAACATTTGTGGACTGGAAAATTAATGCTTCAGCAAGACAGCCTGGAGGCTCTCCCCCAGAAATCAGGGATGCAGTTTTGGCTTCTGCCGAGAGATCAGCCTTATGTGAGCAGAAGGTCAAAAGAGATTTCTTCGTAGGGCAGCTGGCCACAGCCAGCCAGATCCAACAGGAAGGAAGAGCAAGAGATCAACTCACTGACAACCCTACCCTTAGCCTCCAAACGATGGAGTGGACTGGGCGATGAGGTTTCCTGCAGTTAAGCCACTTGCTACCTACATGTTTCCCACTGCCAAACCCTTACAGAGTCTGCTCTAGCCCTTCAGCCACAGCCATATCGGCATCATCTCCTAGGTGGGAATAAGGGAGAGGGAAACCGGATTGGGTGCTACCCCAGGAATGAAGTCTGAACGCTGAACCTGCAGCATCCCGGGAACAGCCAAGGACATACCAAGGTTGGAGATACTAACCAGGCTGCAGACACAGGCAGGGTGGGAGAGGACAGCACAGGGGGACTGGCAGGGGATACCCCTTTATCACCTAGGGTTCAAACCTCTCCCAAGCTGCATCCCAATGTGCTCTTCCAGATACAAGCGTTAGTCCCAAGGGGAAAAAAGGATAAGAGGGGAGCAGAGAGGACTGGGAAAAATCCCAACAGATTTTACCCCACCAACCCTTGCCCCTCCCTCCCGGCCGCCTCACAAATAAATTGTTCTTTGGTGCAAAGTGCGGCTGCTCTCCCTGTCACCATATGCTGTTAGCATCTCGTTAGCATCTGCGGTAATTAAAGAGACAGCTGCTAACGAGCAAGAACAGGCATACATCATCCCCAGACCTTCCGACAACATGCCTGTCTTTGAAATTATGTTTCATTTGCAAACTTGGCTTCATTAAATCAGCTTGGAAAAGTGAGAGAGGGAGAAAGAGACCCAGGGTGGGTGCTACGCTGCTTATTAATAGCTGTCTTGCAACGTGAAAGCATCAGACTGACCACAAAGCAATAAACCCGAGTGGCGTTCCCAAGCAGCCTGAGCTGGCTCCTCTAGCCACAGCGTAAAGATCAGGAGTCGCTTCCTTTTTTCACTTATAAAAGCTCCTTGTCAAACTTCCAGCAGGGGAAAGTGGCACAGATGAAAAATAAAATTGGAGCAGCCTTCCCAGTCACATCTTGATCACCTGCTCTCTTCTCAGCCCACAGACTTCCCCTCTCCTGGGCAGCCCTGGTGCCTGGCTTTGCATGGGAGCATGGCATCCAGTCTGCTGTTTGAAAGGACTCATTACCAGGGCCAAATGTCTTCAAAAAACATCCTGAGCACTGGTCTGGTTGGCGTCACACATCCCTCTCGCCACCCGTGACACCAAATGCTGACAAGGAGGGTGTGAACCACAGGAGAGGTCTGCTGATCTGGCCACATCTCACTGCCAGGGATCCAGCTGTTCGCCAAGCGTCTCGGCATTACCTCTTCTACTGCTCAAACACTGGCCTGGCTGATGCAGGATAAACCTCATTTTGGATTCGAGGGTGAGATGTGGCCTTACAAGGCTCCACAGCTTCCCCAGAGGGAGCAGAGGCATTCGCAGTCATGGTCACTTCCCCAGCACCATGCTGGCTTTCTGTTGCTCTTGCAGTCCCCAGGATCTATCCATGGATCCTGGACTCCCTCCAATCTGTCAGGCATCCTCGTCTCAATGGAAATGGCCACTCTGTCCTCTGCACATCCTCCACATTACAGCCTCTCTCCACTTGGCTTCCCTATCTGTCCCAGTCCCTGCTCTTAACATCCTGCCCATCTCCCAAACCTCACTCCCAACCTCACTGTCTGCTGTCAGCTGGCTGGACCTTGCCATTCCCTATCACTCTCTCATCTGATTTTGGCAGACAGTGAACCAAGGATATAAAGTATCTTCAACAAGGCCATAGCCCCTTTTGGCCTTGTCCTCACTGCAGAGCGCTGCAGCACAGAGGGATGGATTGGGAGCACTGAGCGGGGAAGTGGGCTCTCCCTGGGCAGCCCTCGAGGACCTGGACCGAGATGCTGCCATGGGCCACAGCATACTGAGTCGCTATCAATCAGATGAGAACAGTTTAGGGCACATCCCTGACACAGTCAGAGACCATGAAAATGAAAGCTGACTGGAGAAACTGGTGCCTGGTTTTTGACGTGAGCCAGGTGGAAGCCCCGCGATGATCTCTGTAGGGTGAGATATGAGAGGGGACCTTTAAGGCCTGGGACAGGCCACCCTGCTGGCTGATCAAAAGCCAAACATGACTGTTTCCATGCTCTTTGCCAGCCCCTGCATGGAATTTGTTCACCTCGAGGGGGAATAACCAAGGAACAAGGCTCTGGGGGAGCCTCTCCATGCAAGTAGCTGGAGGAGGGGATCTGCACCAGCCCCTGTGCACAGCACAGACGCATGCACATGTGTGTGTTGGTACGTGAGAAGCAGGCCTTAGGCAGGCTGAGGCAAGCCAGCTAACACTCAAAGTGTCTTATTGACTAGATTTAGCTCATCAGGCACCTAATATTGTGCATTTTTCAGTGCTTGTCTCGATTTATCCCTCTCCCTTTCCCCAGGGTGTCTCATTAAGAGTCTGATAAATGCTACTACAGGGCCCAACGAAAGCGCCAGGCCTTGCTGATTGCAATCCGCTGCCTTGCCTTCATCTCAGGCCTCGGGAAGGAAGGAGCAGTGCCTGGACCCCTGCCCTCAAACACGCTCCACGCTGCCGAACCGCACGTCCAGCGAACAATATGTGCTTGAACCGCTGGCCAGCTCACGTCACCCTGCACTTCCCGCAATGCTAGAGCGGCCCTTGAGGGCTCTCCCCCTCTGCGTCACCGCTTTGCGGGTACTCATGGAGCAGGGTCCCATGGTGCCGGACACGAGGCGAGCTCTCCTTGGGACAAAGTTACAGAAGTCTGGGCGCCAGTGCTCCCTGGCAGCACGCCGAGCCCAGCTCCAGGCACCCGCATGGGCAGGTCTGCTGAGAGGCGAGCTGGCAGCTGGGCACACATGGACCCAGGCACGTCCGCCCTGCCTCATTTACATGCACAATTACTGCGGTTTGGTGCAAGGCATATGTTTCCCTGCTGGCAAACTGTCTGCCGCGATACCTGCTCCATCCAGTACATGGATTTCTCCCGCTTTTGTTACCACCTGTGATCCTCATCGCCAGGAGAGAGATGGAAAAGGCCCTGTGGGTCTCCTCTGGTGACGTCAACCCAAGAGAGGCCCACGAACGCATTCTCAAGCCTCTTCCAGTCTAATCTGAGTGACTGAAGCAATGAAGTTTCAGCCACTTCCCTGGGAAGGTGATTCCCAGCATAATGAATCTCACTGCCAGCAGCTTCGTCCAAGCCCTCTGCATATATTCCTCTCATAATTACATACCTCCAACAGATTCTTGCTCCTGTTACTAACCTGCGGAGGCTGGGGGCAATTTTCCCTGCCAATGCCTTGGCTTAGCCAAGTACTTTACAAAGAGAAAGTGCCCTGGTCTTGTCACCATGTCCCTATCGTCCTGCTATTCCTTATTCTCAGACCTATCCCACCAGGGGCAACGTGCTCAGCATGCTCTCTGAAGGAGGACAGGGCTATACAACAACCAATGTAGGAGAGTGATGGTAAATTCATCAGTCCAAAGCAGCTTCCAAAGGAGATTAAGATGCCCCAGTGTTCTGACAACTGGGCTCAGGCCAGCCAGGGAGGACAAGGTAGTTAGAACATGCACACAAAACCAGCAAGGTCCCCAAAGGCCCCTTCGAGTGTTGGGACACATGCTGTGTTTTGCCCTGCCAAAGCATAGTCTTGCCCACTTCAGGAGGTCCTGAGGGAGTTTAGCTGCAATGAGAACTACTCTTCCCTGTCCCCCAGATCCCACAGAGTTGCCCAGGCCATCTGCTACCATCACTGCTGGAGTAAGTCACCAGCGGGAACACATCCAGTGACACCTCCCGAGCTGACAGCTCCCACTTCCTCCTTGGAGATCACCCAGCATCTCTCCCAAAGGGACATCCAACCCCCTGCTCGGCCCATTTGCCCCCTGGGAGTGGGCTGCAAGGTCCTAACTCATCGTATCTGGCGCTGCCATAGCAAGGGGGAGAGGGATGCCCCACCGGGCAAAGGTGTGGCATGAAGAGGATGCACGGAGTTTGAAATCTCCCTATGAATGGCACAGCTTTTCTCCTCTCCACCCCTGGAAAGCAATCTCCGCTATACGCTACAGCTAGATTTTTATAGATACAGGCTATCCCTCGACAGAGGCAAAAAGCCAAGTGCGTGTAAGTGATATTATAAATCACCTCTCGTTGACGATCACTTGAGTTCTGCACAGACTCCTGCTCACTCTCATCTCTCGGCTGGAAATGGTTCAAACCCTCTTTATCTTAATGAGGGATGAAATCCCACAAAACGGCTGCGCGCCACCCAGCCTTGCTGAGCTGACGCCAGGCGAGATCCCAAGAAACGGCTCTGCTGATTGACAAACCAGCAGCAAGTCCACAAATGCCATCCATCCAGCCCATTTGATCCCAAAGCACCGCAAGGACAGTCGAGGACCCACAGGCTGCAGCTACAGCAATATAACCTGCAGGGCTGCTGGTGGCAGCCTTGCTAGGGGAATAAACAGGAGAAGCACAGACGCCCGGGAGAAGATATTCCCCTACCAAAGAGCCTCAGTTTTAAAAGACATGAAGGAAAAGCAGCAGTGTTAACTGGGGAGTGCAGCACATCAAATTACAATTCAAAAGAGTGGCAAAAACCCTTCAGCCACAGTCATGTCTTCAGAGGGGGCAAATCCTGGGGCTTTTCCCCAGATTTAAACATGCAAAGGCAAGGAGGAAGGAGCAGAGATCCACTCATAAGGGATTCAAGACTCAGCTGAGTTGCTACAAATCTGGTCTTTCTCCAGGCACTGTTTTCACGAAGATCTCAAAAACACTATACATTAAGCAAACAGGACTGGATTTCATTTCTCAATCTCAGCTACATCCCCAGAAGGTGAGCCAGAATCACTAATCATATTTCAGAAATAAAGGAAGGAAATTGAGGCCTGGAAGTGATCTGTACTCCACAAGGGAATAGCAGAGCTCAGAAATAATGTTGTTCCCACAGATCAAGCCCAAGCTCTGCATAACACATTGCCTCGTGGCAGCAAGATAGGAACCCACCTTCCCTCCCACACTGGGTTAGCAACCCCATCCAAACTCACCTTCAAAAACTTGTACAGGAGAAACGTGAACCAATTCGTCAGCATCTTCTCTGCCACTGACTCCGTTCTGTAGAGGAGGCAGAGAACAAAGCTGTCAGGAGAGTATACTGAAGGTCTCTGATGTTTCCCACAGCAAACTCAGCCTCGGACCTTGGCTAAATTTTCTTTGGCTTTAAAAGGTCAGACCTGGAAAGGCAGGAAGCTGAAAGCAAAGGGGCATAAGTAGAGAGCAAAAGCTCTAGTAGTTACTAGGAAAAAGATCTAAAGGTGGCTCTTGCTAACTCATAAAGAGCTGGGCAGTGATAAGCCTGCCCACCTGCAATGCTGAGCCACATCAGCTCTCCAGGAAGGAGAAGCAAATTGGTCTCCAGCATATTTAGAGAACAGAGAGAGAGGAGAATGATATTGTCCCATGGAAGTCCATCGGATGATCAGCTTTCTACCTATCCCTTGGTAGCTTCTACTTACATGAAATTTGTTTCTTTTATCATGTCCCATTGGAAACAGGCACTTCCCTCCACGGAAGGAGAAATGTACGAGAAACTCAAGCTAAGTGAAAGTCATCAAACCTACTTCAAGCTCCCCCGTAAAGGAAAAGTATGAGCTGAAAGGAAGAGCTGAGATTGCCAGGAAAGGTCAGACCCTAATCTCTGTTCCCACGAAAAGGAGCACCTCATCCTAAATTGCCAAGTGTCTGATCTACCTGAAAACCCATCTCTCCCACCTGGGAGTTGCTGCTCTGACTAGCTCACTCAATGCACTCAATGACACTGCTGTCCTGAAATGTACCAGCATTGCCACTACACCACTACTGGGTCACATGGGACTTCCCAGCAGCACCCAAAGAAGCCCTTAATCCCTACGGCTCCTAAACCCAGGACCCAACAGTGGAACAAGGATAATCACCATGAACAATGGAGAGATAAAGAAAGTTTTTCCCATCCCAAACTGGCCCAGCTCTGTGTGCAAGGTCTGTTCAAAAAAAAAAAAAAAAAAAACGCTGGAGGAGAAGACACTTAGTTATTGGCACTCGGTGGTGGTGGTGAAGCTTTGGGAGATGAGGCTTTGCACCCTCGCTCCACCCTGCTTCCTCACCCTTGGACCTGGATCTGGTGGCTCTCAGGCAGGAATGCAGAGCCCTGCAAGGCAGAGAGGGCCGCAGTCCATGGAGAACCAGCGTCTGCAGCCATCGCTCAAGTTTTGGTATTGAGGGCCTTTGAGTCTTTTGGAAGATGATCAACTCAAATGGCTGCAGCCCATGGATAAAATGACCACTGGCTTTAGAACTGGTGATTTTGATCCCAGTATTTCAGGTCAGATTTATCCCCAGTGCTAATTCAGCTGAAAACAAGGGGATTAAAAGGATGAGGGAATAACAGCCAATGTTTGGAAACTCGAGATGTTTTCCAGGCACCTTTAGAGCACTGTGCAAAGACCCTCTAACAGGCTTGGCATTTAACCCTTAGAGCCTGTTCCTTGCCGGTTTGGTGGAAATCCCTGGTCTTTGTGTGTCTCCTAGGGGTGGGACAGTGATGTAGGAGTTTGCAGTAAATGATGTTGCAACTGCCTTCTCCAAAAGGAGCTTAAAAATGGAGCAGTGCTTCTCAGTTGCTCTTGGAGATGCAGTTGAAGAAAGCAGCCAAAACTGCCTTCAGAAAATCTACATATTGTCTTCTTGTTTCCCAAAGGTATGGTTTAGTCCAGACTGCACTGTCCTTCAAAGCATTCTGGCAGGTAAGGTTCAGGGGAGTTGCTGTGCCTATTCTGGAGTGTCATGCCATCACCACTCAGCTTGCTGCCTCCGCCACACTAGCAAAGACACCGTGTTCCAAGGAGGAAGAGCAGGGTCAAGTGGGAATAGCATTAGGCATAGCAGGTACAAACAGGGTGTGGGGACCGCAAGGTGGTGGTGCTGCAGCTTGGACTCGCTGCCACAGCAGCAGAGGAGGGGGAACGGCCAAGCCTGGAAGGAGCTGAAGGTGACAAGAGGACCCAAGTGTATCATGAGGGCCTATGAGGACTGCTTAAGGTGCCTGTCTCTGCACCACAGGCTGGCCATGCTGCCACAGGATTAAAATTCACCTTAACAAGTCCATTATTTTTAAAGTCACTTTCACTCCTTTTAAAATAAAAAAAAAAAAAATCAGGCAGTCCTCCCTGAAATTCTCCAGTTATGCTTGTTCAGCTTATCCATCCATTAATCATCAGATCAGCCACTTTCAAATGCAGATGCTCACAAAAGCACAAGCAATGCTAATGACCTCAAGAGCATAGCTGCATTCCTGTAACACCAGGGGAATGGAGAGAAGCAAGTCAATTCAAGAAACAAAAACCAAAAAGAAATTGAATCTCGGAGCCACCAAGAGGCCTCCCTGTGAGACAAAGGCAATGCTGTGCAGGGGAGACAGGACAGAACAATTCCTGGCAGCAGATGGTTTGGATAGGAAATCCACTTTCCCAGAGTTCATTCAACCTCACTTGGGGTCGTACGGACCTTTCCAAGCCTTTCTCTTGTGCTAATGGGCTTAGCTCTTTTTGCCCTCCCAGAACAGTACAGTCCTCCTTAAACCATTAGGGGATGGTATTACCTGAACTTCTAGAGGAGGGAAGCCTTCCTGCTCCCTGTCAGGAAAGATTAATCCATCAAGAGGAAGAAAAAAGAGACAAGGAAAAGGACGTGGGGAGACAGCCAAGGGAAGGGGCGGACTGAAGCTACTCAACAGACGTCCTCCCCTGCTCCCAAACGAGGTCCTTTATGGATAAGCCCATAATATTCATCTCAAGTTAGCTTTCGCAGCTCCTCCGGCGAGCCGGTGCTATGGCCCAGACTCCAGCGGATGTTTGTCTTCATCTGTGATAGAGCCAGATGCCACAGCAACGGGGGGATTATCCAATAATGAAATAAATAAATAACAGCTCTCCCCAGTTAGATCAATGTTAATCCCGTTGCTCTGGGCAGTTAAGTACATTCTCGCACCCAGCAGCAGGGCTAATCAAAAGGATGGAGGAAGAGCAGCCCTGAACTCCACTGGCTCAGTGCCGTGGCCGCAGGAAGAGCCAAGTCTCTTCCTTAAATGTTACAAGGGGAGGCAGAAGCAAGGTCCTGGCCTGGGGACCTCGTGCCTGTCTGAAGCTTCCCACAGCTCCACGTGCGACGGGCCTCCAAGCAACACTACTTGGGGCTGACCCTCCTCGGGCTGCCCAGCTCTCGCTGGATCTACCCTCGTGCTGCTCCCACGGCTCAGGCACCACCGCTGCTGGCCTCAGTGCACTGCCTCTTATTTATATTTTATTAATTCGCTTAATTCCAGAGTTTTGTTCTGATGGCTGCAGCTTTGTGATGCTCTGAGAGACCGAGGAGTTGAAAATTGAGTTTAAAATATTTCAGCGAAGCCTGTTATCATCAGTAAATAGGAGAGGGATAGTTAGAAGAATGTGCTCAGGGAGCAGGGATGAAGGACATACAGGTTGGCAGCTCCAGGTCCCGCTCCTTTTGCGGCTGTCTGTGGTCTATTCCACCCCCCGCCCCCGGTACATTTCTAATAAGTAAGAAATTAAGGACTCCGCACACTACCCTTGGGATGTAGGTGACAAGTGAAGCAGAGAGAGATGTGCCTAAACAGACAGGCTGAGGAAAGGTACCTGGGACATAACTGGGAACTGCTTGCACCTGCATCCAGAAATCTCCCCAACATGCTCTGTCTGGTCTGGCTCTGCCACGAATATTGGCTGGCCTTTGAAAGACGTCATGCTTTCCATAAGCTCTTCTGGCGTCGTGCTAACTCCATGGCCCTCAGTCTTCCCCGCCACAGGGACAGGGATTGCAGATCTACCCTGGAGGCTGGCGGCACCATGACAGTGGCAGCAGAGAGATCAGGAGGCACGGCGCGGCATGCAACGGGAGAGGAGGACAGCAGGGAGGGCCTCAAGCAGGGTTGGTGGAGCTTATTAATTGTTTTTGTTCAGCACTCGGTGTATCTTTCAATATTCATCAGGCCATGATGAAGGAGAGCTCAGAGCTATCGTTAAATATTGATGGACCAGGCAGACACACGGCAGAGCCTGGCACGCTGCCTCCTGCTCGCGCTCTCCTCCAGCCCCTGCGAGACTCCCTGCTTGCAAGGATCTGTTCAGCTTTCGCAGGAAAACCCCCATGTGCCCTGCAAGGTGGGCAGGTGCCAAAAGGCAGCAGGGAAAGGAGCGCCTCTGCCCACAGCCAGCTCACGGAGCGATCCCCCCAGAAGACCCTGACAGCGAGGCCGCCGCAAGGCTGTTTGCAGGCGAGGGGAAAAGCGAGAACCACCTCACGTGCTGGGAGACATGGGGAGCCAGGTGATCACCTGGAGAGGCGAGCGCAGACAGGAGCGTTGCTGCAGTGACAAGCACTGCCTCACTGCAGTGCTTGACACCAGCCAGCATCCTCCCTGCTCCAGCCCACGCAGCCGTCAGCTGCAGAGCCGTTGCTGCCGCCTCCCCAACATGCGTGCACACGTACGAGCCAAACTGGGGCGAGAACCTCCTCAGTGTTGCTCCTGAGCATCGCCATAGCTGGACAGGGTGGTCCTGCTCCCCACGCTCCTGCCTCACTGTGCAGCATCTCAAAGCATCACTCGCATACAGGCAAGGAAATGCTTTACCATGGGTCCAGCGCAGCAAATTTTGCCACAGCCAACACCAGCGTCACTGACTGCATCCCTAAAGGACACCAACCCATGTGCTTGCACACAAGAGGGTTGGCTGCGCACGTGCTGGCTGGCAAAATTTGGCCTGGAGGAAACACGGGAGACCCATAACAAGACCAGCAAACAGACCTGTTGCGCCACGAGGCAGCTGCCTCGCTGCCCACTGCCCCGTGCCCCCAGAGCACAGCTCCATGCTCCCCGTGGCACCCCACGCTTCCTGCATGGATGCTCACCTGCGCAGGAGCAGCTTGGGGTGGTTCTTACTCTCCAGGTTCTTCTCGATGAGGTCAGAGAGAAGCTGCTTCAGTACCCCCGTGGCGTATTCCATCTCCCCCTGCAGTGCCGTCATGATGAGGGAGGCCACATTGCCACGGTCCCGCATGGAAAAGCTCCGCTGTGCTTCCAGGGTGCGAATGAAGGTCAGCAGGAAGTGCTTCTTGTTCAAGAGCTGCCCAAAGAGGGTCAAGGACTTCTCCACGTTTGCCTGCACCTGCAGGGGAAAGCAAAGCCAGGAGATAAGCACAAGGGCGATGGCGATGAGAAGGTGGTGGTGGCTGAGCCTCACAAGACCTGGACTCACTCTCCTCCCCCAAACGTGGTGAACTTAGAAACACTCATCTGGACATGCACCGCCAGGATGTCACAAAATTATATCACAGGGAATCCAGAAATACCAGTCAGCACACCAGATATCCCCACAGCATCCTCCAGCAGCAGCTGCCGTGGGTGCTTCAGGGCATGGGGGAATTATCACCCAGGGGAGCCAGCATGCCCTGCCTCTCTACTCCGTGAAGACAGTCTTGGTCTTCCTATCCCGGCCACTTAGCGGCTGCCTCACATCACAGAGATGAAGGTTTGAGCCCTTTCCGTCAAAAGGGAGGCACTATCGAAGGCTGGCAATGTATGTCCCCAGGCGACCTCCTGGGCACCTTGCCACAGTGAGCACCACAGTTCACTCTGTGTTGTCTTTAGAGGCATTTTCTGTAGGGTACTTTAAATTTGCTGCCCACAAAGTCTGTCCCGCTCTAGGGACATGGAAAAGGGTAAAAAAGAAGCTGGCTTTACTCTCTCTATACTATTAAGCTCCCTCTTTGGTAAACAGCTTCAGTTTCTTCCAGAAGTATTATCTACTATATAACCTGTGCTAAGTGCCAAGCTGCACAGTCTCATGGCACCACCGTGTACACTTGCATACAAAGACTCTCACCCTCACACGTGTGCATGCACACACATACGCACTTCTCATACATACAGCACTTCATCTCTGAGACACACACACAAATTACAGTTTTCTATTTCAACTAACAAAAAGGTCAAATCTCATCTGAGACCCTACAACGTGCCCTTTGGATAGTGCACAGACTGACCACTTGCCCCTTTTTACCACCCATAAAGCAAATAAGGCCAAAATATTAAGCTCCACAGATAGCAAAACTGCCTGGTTTTGGGGTATGCATTTCAGACAGGGAAACGAGCCGTAGTGGAAACCTGGGTCTCCACCACTCTAGACAGACTGAAATATTCCCCTTACTTCCGAGACAGCCGAGGTTGTAATTCAGGATGTACTTGGTTCTGTACTGCCTGGCAGGGACTGGACTGGGATCCTTTCATCGCTACACTGCCTTCATTAGCCTAGCTCTGGTCAGCAGTGACCAAAGAAATGAACATTTTTTACATACAACATTTTCCCATTAGAAAAGATAGTTTCCTCTGAATAAAAGACTCGCTGTGGTAAAATGTCAATTTTAATGATTTTTTTTTCCCCTTGTCTTCCTGATTGGGAGAATAAGTGAAAAATTTCATTTCATGTCGATATTTGGAGACAAAACAACACTTTTCATTTCAAAACATCAACTCAAAACGAAGAACAGGGTTTTGACACATCAAATCATTTCACTTCAATCAAAACTTTGGATCGTCTTTCTTTGGTTCAGAGAAATTCTTCACTGTTGTGACTTCTCCTTCCCAACAGCTGATGCTTCCCACAGGACAGGAAAAAAAAATCCCATTTCCCACCCAATCCTTGTCATTCCTGCATTTCCATGGCATGGACCCAAAGGTCACACTGAAAAGCGTACCCTCATCGGCACCCTCACTAGGACAGACAGAAAGTATCCGGGGGACGGACTCCTCCTGCCCCGAGGGGTCCCCAAAGGGAAGGGGCAGCGACAAACCTCTGCCCTTGGGGTTCCTCCCATGGACTCCACGTGAGCAAGCACGTGGCTTCACTTACATTAACACAGCGCAGAGGATAATGCCCCGATAGGAACGCAAGTCCTTTAAATTACCCTCTCTGGGAGTCTCTCGCTCCTGACTACATGGGGATCTAGATGCACCGACACTGCTAACTCGGCACCTGAGGTTAAGCACCAGCAATAGTCCCCCGCCCTGTCTCAAACCTCTGGGGATCAAACTATCGGACTGCCTGACGCCGTATTAACCAAGCGCAAGGGCCCACTGCAAGGGCGTTTCGTGCCACAGGAGCTCTGTGAGTGCGGCTGCCTTGGCTGCGCGATCCCCAGCACCAGGAGCAGCAGTGCCACGGCAGCACGGGCTGTCCCCATCTACGAGGACCCTGATGGCTTCCTCGGCTCTGAAGACCCTCCTGGTGCATCTGTGCTGCCAGCAACACCCAAGAGGTGGCTCCAGCACCGCTGCTGCACTGGAGGCATACCCAGTTGCACCAGTAGCACCTGGGCGCTCCCGTGCTTGCACCTGGGGTGGCTAAGGCCATGCAGAGGAGGGTTGGGAAGGGTGCTCTCTCTCCGCAAGGAGCCGGGCAGCGCCGGCAGCACAGAGGTGCCTGCTGAACGAAACGAGTGCTGTCCTCCCGAGACGCAGGGATCGCATGGCACGATGCGATCAGAGCCGCCTTTCCAGTGAGCGGAGCAGCCGGAGCTCGATAAGCTGGGAAATTGGTCCTGTCCGACAAGAGGCGTTCTTATCGGGGCCCTGACAGGCAACGCAAGAGGAAGCGAAATATCCATCATAGGCAGGACAAACACAGGCAATGCCTGAGCTCACCCGCCACGTGCACGCAGACACGCCGCCTCCCTGCCTGGCTGGGCCTCCGTGTTTAACTTGCTGATCAGTAACAGAAATAAATGAACAATACTGAATTAAATATTTAATCAGGCTTAAATTCTCACAAAGCAATGAACCTCCCCCCTACAAACCTAAAAAGAAAGGGAGCTGGTAATGATGCTCTAATACTTGGCTACAGATTAGTGTGTGCATGAGCAAGTGCTGTTTCCCTCCCATCACTTGCAATAGCTAATGTTACACTTTGAGTAAAGAGACAAATAAAAGCAAACCTGATTAAATTATATGAAGCTTACACATCTGTAGTTGCTTTATTTAATCTCTTTTGGGCTTTTTTTGCTCCTTTGCAACTTTAACACCTTGTTTCCCAGGTAAGGCTGAGCCTATATACCTTTCTAGTGGGATGTTTTGAATTAGGAGAGCTGGAAGTGGGATAAATCCACAAACTCCTGCCCAACCCCCTGTGCTCTCTCGCCCATGCAAAATTTCTCCACTGCAATTTCCTCTCCAGGGCTCTGCCATGTCTAGTTTGATATTGTTTCCACCCTTCTCCCCTCTGGAAAGGGATGCAGCATCGGCCAGATCCCACGTCAGGAAAGGTTTCCTGCTCTTCCTCCCCTCCACCGTGCTCCTTCCACATGTCTGCGTGAGCTCTCGCTCTCTCCTGCCGAAGCTCCCGCAAAGCCAGTCCCCGCAGAGCCACCGGAAGCAAGTGCAGACTGAGCGCGAGCGTGGCCAGCCAGCAGCCTCCGCAGCGCTGGCCCAAAACACTCCCCAGGAATTTTGACTGCAGGGGGAGGAGGAGCAGGAGGGGGAGCAGGAGGGGGAGACGGCGGCAGCAGCAAGCCCTTGCTCCTCAATCTGCCCACGCTTCACCGGAGCCCAGTGTCTGCCCCCAGACCGGAAGAAAGTAGAAACTTGTGACAGCAGCAGCATCCCACAGCAGTAGCCCCTGCATTTCTCCATAGGGAAGTCAACTACTGGGGAGGTCTGAAACCCCAGCCCCGCTCACCCTGCCTCCAGCTCCCGCCTCCTGCGGAGGCAATGTGGTTGCCCTCTCCAGACAGGGAGGCAGAGCTAAGCTCGGCTCAAACAGGCAGATTCAGATTCACTGGGGCGTCCGTCCTGGACAGGTTAGCATGGAGCATGGCAACACCAGCTCCAGTCCCAGGGATCGGGCTCTGCCACAGCGGGGAATGCAGCTGGTACCTCTCCCTTGCCCTTTGGAGGAAAAGCTCAAGCGAAAGAACAGAGCTGAGGCTAGAACCAGGCTTTTGCACAGACAAGAAGATCTGTGCCTAAGGGGGTGCTATTTTCACACCCAGAGCACTGGTCCCTGGCCACCACGCCAAGCAACGGCTCTGAGCAGGTTGCAAGCCTGGGCTCCAAAGGGAAATCCATGGGAACAGGGTTCCCACAGCCTCCACAGCTGGGATTAGGGTCTAGAGAAACAGGCCAGGCAGAGGGCCAGATCCCCTCGCCGTAGCCATGCTAGCTTACAACACCAGCATGTGCACCTGCAGTTGGTAAGAGCTTGTTACGCTGTAATTTGTAACCGTGCATCTTGCACCAGGGCCGATTACTTCTCCTAAATACATTGTGAAGCCCACGTCAACATTAATTACTGTGCCAGGTCAGCAGCAAGGGGAAGCTAAGGTCACCCCTCCTCACTTCTCCAATCAAGGGCGGCCTCAGCAGCCCAGCAAACAAGAAGGCAATTGCTGTGCAATTGCATGCACTAAATTAAACAGTGGGGAAGCCAGGCAAGGAGAGGGAACTGGTTTCGGGAGCAGGGGGAGGACAGCAAGGGTGGGTTCTGCACAGGGGAAATGGAGCCAGGAAAGCAGACGATGTTGGACAAGCCTGCTGGAAATGAGTGGCTGGTCAGGCATCAAACAAACCCAATTGAATAAAGCAAGTGCCGTAGAAAATGACAGCAGCAATGATATTAATATAAATATTGATATTAATGTCAGACAGCACAGTAACCATTCGGCGGCCGGCCTGCACTCATGTTGGCTGGCGCATGGCAAGATGCTCTCTGCTGCGGAAGAACAGGCCAGCATCCGAGTCCACTTGCTGGACGAGGAGGAGGCCTAAGGGCAGCAAGATGTCTGTGCCCACGCTGGCAGGAGCCACAGGCTTCGCCTCTAGGCTGCAGCTCCGAGCAAGCGCTGTCTGCTCCAGCTCCTGCAGACAAGCGGCAGGCGCCAGCCCGGCGGGCTATACATACTGGCACTGGATTTGCACAGCCCCAGGAAAAGGCATCGCTGGGTGTTGCGGTGCTCTGAGACTGAAAAGCAATGCCACCACCCAGACAGACGCATTTCCCCAGCAGCTGGAGAGAGCTCCCAGGGAAACATCCCTCCAGGAGGACCACCCCACTGCAAAGCAAGCCAGGACCAGCAATGCTGGAAGGTACAGCCAGCGGTCCTGGCAAGGTGGACTTGAGAGGCCAAGTCGGCTCCACCAGCACCTCCACCTGCGCACAACAATTTTGGCTGTATATCCCCAGTACTCCAGCCCCTAGGTTTCCTCTATGCCTCCTGCAAGGCAACAACCAAGCAAAAGACCTTGCAAGCACAGATGCTCCAGGAATTGCCTTTCTTTGTTATTTTTACCCAGCATCCCCAAAACACTCCGTCTCTCTGTTCCTTGCTTTTTGCCCCCTCCAGTGTCTCAGGGTGGGCTCACTCCCTGTATCTGGCAGAGCTCAGCTTTGGAAATGGGATATTTCTGCCCACCGTTGCCAGTCTGTGTCCCTCCCAGTCCTCTCTATCACCCTCAGGTGCTGCAGTCCCCAGCACTGGCAAGGGGCTTTCACTACACAGCGAGAGGGGAATCACAAAGCTCAGACCCTTCCTGGTAGCTCAAGGCAGGGGGGAGCTGGCGCTTTTGAGCACATGGGATAGGGAGGGCCTAAATCCCCACAGAGCTGAAGGATGCTGCATGGACCAATTCACATGAAGAACATCCTGCTGCACTTCGGGCATGGTGGCCAAGGCCACCTCTGAATCAAAGCATCCCCCTGCAGCCCTAAGCTCAGGGCATGAGGACTCCCCTCCTGCTCCGGAGCCCCCAAGACTCTCCTGCTCAAAGGAGAGAACAAGCTGCCATGGAGGCAGACGAGCAGCACCACCCCCCATCACCTCTCCTTTTCAGGGCAGGCAGCCGAGAGGCACGTCCCCAGCACGAAACATGACAGAGACAGACAGACAGACGAACATTACCACACCTCCATCTCCTTCAGCACAGGGTGGTCTTCTATTCCCGGGAAGAGAACCCGCATGGCGTAGGTGCGATAGTCCAGGAAGGGGATGCCAGCCCCATCCAGGTCGTTGGTCAGTTCGTTAATGTCAGTCTGCAGCTCAGCAAAGGCTGGTATGGAAAAGGCAGAATTAAGTAACAGGGCTCTGAGTCCCAGCCAGGCTTGACCTTTGCTAGTGAGCTCTTCCACACCCAGCATTACCACCCAGCCTCCACTGCTCTCCCTGGCAACCAAGAGAGATGGCCCTCAAGGCAATTTCCAGGCATGAATTGGCTTCACATCCCTCCCCTTGCCAGGCTAGCACCACTGTCCCCATTTTACAGATGGGGAAACTGAGCTGCAGAGAGGGGAGGTGATTTTCCCAGAGTAAATCAGGCCGCAGAACTGGGAACAGCACTGCCAAGTCCTGCTGCCAGGACCTGGGGACTCAAATCCCCCCTCTCAGCACTCACAGGATCGCAAGGGTCCTGCAGGCAGCCGGGAACGGCAAGGCTTGAACACACTCATAGCTTCTGGGGGAAACATTAGCTTAAACCACAGGAATGTCCTCGTTTCATTTTGACCTAAATAATACTCAAGAGTAGCTCTGAACACACCCAGCCCAGCACCTCCTGATCAGAGCAGAGACAGCTGCGGTTCCCAGGGGAAAGGAATGGGGGGGAGGTCCTGAACCTTTAATTGCACCTACAGGGAAAAGCTGACGGGTGAGAAGTCCTAGAGATGCACCAGGGAAAGAGGTGGGGGAGAAAACCCTCAGAAAAATCAAATTAATGGCACTTTAAAGGGAGCTGCACGCAAGGCAGAGGACTGCAGGCTCGTCAGCCTGATGAGAAAAAACAAACCGTCAGCTTGAAAGGCGTGCTATCTTATCTGTAACTAGTGGGACTAGAAAAGAGAAAAGGCAGGGAAGAGACTGTGCCTTTTAATTAAAAGCAGATCCTTTTATCTGCCAGCTGTGGAAGATGAGACACCATCCCCTCCACCAGCTCCCTCCCCTCTCCCTGTCACTACTGCCATCCACACACGTGTTTGGGGATGGGGATTTGGGAAGGCAAAGAGGTTTTATTTCTTTTCCCTTTTTATTATCTTGTTTTAGGTGCCTGTTCCTTGTGCAGCCTCTGGGCTGGTTGTGGTTGGCAGGGTCGGGGCCTCAGGATCCAGCTCCGGGGGATAATGGGCAATTAGATTTATCAGCAGGATCATACAAGGAATTCTGTCCAGTTTCACAGCATCCGTCTGTCACATAACGAGAGACCAATTGCCTGCTTGTACGCAGCCCTCTCTACCCTTCTTGTTCCCTTTTCTCACATTTGGAGAAACGGAGGAGAATCTCTTAACTGGAAAATCCTCAAATCCCACCCAAAATGAGTTAGTTTCCTCTGATAACGCAGCTTTGGCCATTCTCATTCCTGCTCTGAAAGGCGGCAGGAAAAAGGGTGGGAGCACACAGAGGTTCGGGATGGTACAAGAGACTCCAGGATCTGCACATTAGCTGATCAGTTAAAGTGTGAGGGAAACGGCCCTGAAAGCAGGAAGGTCCTGCCCCACAAAGCTTACAGCGCACAGCTCGGGGCAGCAGTGAGGAGGAAGAGGGTGGAGATGGGAAACTGAGAGCCGCTAATCGAGGAGGGTAAGGGATAATCGCCGTCAGCGTAGGAGCCGCGTGACACGCATGCTGGGCCGCTCCTCAGCGCCGAGAGGGGGGACGCCCTCGGGGGCACGGGGTGGGGAGGTGAGGAGGGGACGGCTGAACAGAGACCAGCCAGGGAGCCCTCAAAATCACACGTGGCATCTCTCGGGACACAGGTGCCCACAGCCTCCCCAGCTGCCCTCCAAAGCCCACATGAGGCCACTCAAACCTAGGGCCGGGTAGAGGGCACGAGGGCCAGCTGGCCTTGGTGCACCGTGGGCAGAGGGGCCGAGGCTCACTCACCCTCTTTGCACTCCAAGGCCACCCGGGACTCCAGGTTGTCCATCTGCAGCTGGAGGCGCTTCAGGGTACGGTCGGCATCCCGGGACTTGCGTTTGTAGGCGATGAGGACTATGATGATGATGAGGAGGAGCAGACCGCCGCCGCCACCGATCCCGATGATGGCAGGCAGCGTCAGCAGGCTGTCCGAGTAGATCTGCAGCGTCCCCGGGGAGAACTCGAACCCTCCAGCCTTAATCTGAGCCGCGGAGAAAGAAAAGGGCCTGGCGTCAGTGCCCAGGCAGGGGGCACGGGTCTCCCTGCTGAAATGCAGGGCGTGGAGCAGCCCTCCCCAGTGCACTGAGAACCAGGGGAAGTTTTCAAGCCCAGGGGAGGGACAGGAAAACACAGGGCATCCACCAGAGCCTCGCTGAGCTGCAGCAGAGCCCAGAGAAATAGCACAGTGCACTAGATATGGCCCAGTGAGGTGGCAATCAGGCCTGCGAGGGGAGACAGCAGCAAGTGCGGGGGCAAATGCCAGGGGCTGCCGCACCGGGAGCTTGTCCGGAGCAGCACGGTGCACTTTAATGGGATGCAGAACACAAGCTGCTGCACTGCCGAGGCATGCACCGGGCAGGCAGAGCTTGATGTCTCATTCAAACAACATCACAACAACAGATGGGATGTAAAGCAAGTTCCCTGACGGATGGTGAGCCTGGGGGGACTGTTTCGGGTCCCTTTCAACCGCGCAAAGCTGGGCAGACCTGGAGCACTAGCACTGCTGTGCTACAACCTGACAAACAAAGAGCCTTACTTACAGCACAAGTTGGGCCTGGGGGGAAGGGGTGGGAAACCCCAGATGCCTTGGCACCAGCTCTGTCTTGGCACCCAGCAGGGAAGGGAGGTTGTTGGCAGGACAACCAGGGCCACCCAGGGCATAGTAATGCCAGGCTGAGCATGCCAGGGAGGGGAGGAAGCACTTGGTCCTACCAAACACATAATTAGGGAGAGAGATGCCCGGGGAGTAGGAAGAAGGCTCCTAGGGACTGCTCCTACATAGCCACAGACTAACGAGTCCTGATGGGAGACGGCCCAGTGGCACTGGGAGCCTCAGATGAGGCTGGGAGTGGCACCGGGAGCCTTAGCATGGCCTGCATTAGGATAAAGACAGGGCACCCAGCCACCATGCTTTACTGAAGGGACAGTCCCATCTTCAATGAGAAATCCTGTGTTTCCATCTGCCCACCCCCCGCCCAACGCCCATGACCTGACCCGTTAGCATTACCGTGACTTTGTGCTGGCCTGTGAGGTTGGGTGACTCGCAGAGGAGCTGGGTCTCAGAGACCGTCAGGGTGCAGGGAGTGTCCCCGATCAGCACAGTGTAGTTCAAGCGGGAGTTACCAGCAGCCGGTGGGAGCAGGTTCCTGCCCTTTGAGGGAACAAGGAATGAGTCTGTTAGTTCTCACATGACAGGGAACGTTGGAAAGACCCATCATGGAACGAATTCATGCTCTCACAGTGCATGACTCTGTCCCTGGGAGAGACAAAAAGCACCCTCCACTGAGGGACATGTCCCTTCCCCTCTGCCCCTGGGCACACGCTGTGCGCACAGGAGTGCTGGGGCTGAGCGACCAGGGTGCCTTACCTTGAGGATGAGAGGAGAACTGGGCTTCAGCTCCAGCATCCCCGTGGGGCTGAGTGGCTCGAAGACAGGATCCGGGTAGTAGACAAAGTTGGTGGTGTTGACAATCAGCAGAGCCTGGACGTTATCCATGATGAAACCGATCTCATCTGGGCGGTCACCAACCTCTGGAGGGCTCCGCAGGGGGTTATCGATAGAGGGTGCGTAGCACACCATGGTGGTGTCGTTGTATACAGTGCAGTTCTGCAAGAGGCACACATGAAGATCAGACCCAGCTCGCAGCAGCTGAGGTCAGGATCTGACCCCACAAGGATCTCCTGCAAGCAGTGGCTCTGCTGTGTCTCTGGACACTGGACTTAGACTCAAGATCACCTTTCCTGTGCCCTGCCCTATCAGCAAGTGCCACGTTCCACCCCAGAAGTAGCTGCATTTCAGGGACAAAGAGAGACTCCTGCCTGCAGTGGAAGCATGAGGAGTGGTAGGTGGGAGCTTGCTGGGGACAGGGTCTTTCTGTCACTGTCCTGCAGAGATCTCTACAAAGCTGCCATCATTTTTCCACTCTCATATCTCAAGCGTCTCTCATGGCAACACATGGTCTGAGACCCTGCAGGGGGAACACTGCCTCAGTGTCTCTCTTCTAGTAGCAGCCCCTGGACATGACCCCTTCGGGGCATCACGCCTGATGGGTACAGGATGTGCTTTACATGCTTTGTTGCAGAGGGATGGCATCCCTCCTCCTCATGCTCTGCACTGGGTCTCTCCCCACCATCAGCCAGCACCACTTACGTTCTCCCTTTCAGAGCTGCAGTACTTGGCCCGGATCTTGGGCTCTTTGATGGTGGCCAGGTTGGTGCCAGTCACAGTCAGCAGCGTCCCACCACTAGAGGCACAGAGACAAGAGGTTAGGAGAGGCGGCTGTGGCACTGGGTGCCCAGCTCTGGGAAGGAAGCACACATCATTGTCAGCCAAACCTCCATCTGCTCCAACCTGCGTGCATCGCACTGCCCCCAGGACCTGCTTAGTCCACCCAGACATCACCACAGCCAGCAGGATCTGGCATTCGCTAACACCGAATCATCTCAGCTAACCCAGGGGGCAGCTAGAGTTAGAAAGTCTGCCTAACAATACAAACACCCCACCCTATGTCTGCCAGCGCTACAGACAGTGGGGCTGGGGTCTGAATGCAGCTCCAAAGCCTTCCAGCTAAAGGAACCCAGGTGTCTGCAATGGGAAAGCATCATTAGGAGGAGGTCCTCCCTGCTGTCCCCTTCCCCCACCACTCAGGGAGCGGGCGATAGGGCAGGCTGGTCCCTGCAGGGCTTTCTTCATTGCTCGGCATTAAAAGCCCCACAGTCCTGGAGAGCTCGGCCATGCCCCTGAGGAGCTTGCTCCTCATCAACACCCTGGGGAAGGTTTCCCTTGGCACTAGTGCTTAATGGATTCCTTCACCTCCTCTCCAGCCAATTCAAACCTTTTAGAAAAATATGTAAACATTTTAAAAATCCCCCGATGGGAAATATTTTAATTTTATTCACCACCGCCAAATGTCAAGCTGAAATTAAGCAAATCCAAAGCGCTCTTTGCTCTTGCCCCCTGCCAGGCTGAGCACTGCAGACCAGGAGTTAGCAGGGACCTGGTGCCAAGCCATTCCTCACGCTCCTCTCACCGTGTCCCCGGAGCATGGCCCAGCGGCTGCTGCAGCAGCATTGAGGAGTATGGATCAGGACAGAGGGGGTCCATGCAGACAAGAGTGCTCCTTGCATCCCACAGCTCCCCTGCAAGCTAGCTACAGTTCCCCTCGATTCACCTGTTGATGCTCCACTCAGGATCAATCTTCTGGATAGTGGGGTCCTCCGTGTAATTGTACTTCACCTCTGGATTGCTCAGCTCTGCTCGGTTGATGTTGATGAGGATGGGGGACCCACCGGGGCTCTGGCCAGGGGGTGTCCTGCAGCGGATCTCACGGGCACTCCTCCTGGGGGCAGGAAGGCAAGAACCGTCAGACAATGGGTGAGGCGATCGGCATCCCTGGCTATGCAGGAGGCTGCAGGTTAGCCTGCCAGTGTGGCCCTGGGTTGCCCAGGTCGCAGGGAAGCCCATCAAGGGGCTGGGCTGTGCTCCCTGCCTCACCCCAACCGTCTCTCCCCTTGTGAGGCTGCTGGGAGGAAAGAGGGAGAGGAAGAAAAAACAAAAATAAGAAAGAAATGAAACAAAAGGCAGCCGGGAAAGGCTGAGCAGCTCCTGACGGTTCCCATTGCGTGGCTGCTGCAAACAGCAGCGATTAGGGCTGATAACCAGTAATTACCGCAGGAAAATATTTAAAGAGCCGCTCCATTATCATCCCTAATCTAAAAATTATCCACTTCATGCCTCAGGGCTTTGTGCTTTTAGAGAAAAATCCACGTTCTTTGGGCTCTTCCAGGAGCCTCTGACACAAAGAGGTTTTAGAGGGAGAAATTCCTCCAGCTGCCAACGGGGGTTGGCTTTCTCAGTGGGTGCCTGGCTCCTCAGCAAAGGCTCCTTGCCACCGGTGTACCTGTGGGTCCCACCACCTTGGGGGCATGCCTGTTTCCTGGCCTCCTCCACCCTCCATGCCCCAGCACCCCTTACCATGAAAAGGCACAGGGCCGTCCCCCAATGGTCACGGTGACATTGCTGCCAGCGTTGAGGTGGCTTCCTTCGATGGCAATCCAGGTGCCACCGGAGAGAGGGCCCCGGGCTGGGGTCACTCGGGAGAAAGTGGGCGTCTGTCAAAGGAAAACAACAATCCCAGTGTTTGAAGAGGTAAGGACCAAAACCCTGTTCTCCCAGCACCTGCGCAGGTGATGGGGACCCCAGGAAGCTGCTCACTGCAAAGGAGAGGGAGCTGTTTGACAGTAGCGGGGCAAGAGGTTAAAGGCTGACAGGGCCAAAGGACTGCAAGGAGGCAGAGCTGGGAAAGCCTCCAAGAAATTCAACCAGAACGACCCAGTTCTTGCCCAAAGCACCCACACCTTCCCCCAGGGATAATGATGAGAGGCCAGTTTTCCTTCTCTTCTGGAAAACAACCCAACCAGCAGCAGCTCGGAGGCAGAGATACTGTCCCCCAAAAGCCCAGCATCACCTCTCTTCCTGCAGATCCCACGTAGCCTTACCACGAAGGTGAAGCTCTTGGGTGATGTGGCCCTGTAGCTGGGGGAGCAGTCCCGGATACACACTTCCACACGGGCATCGTGGACCTTGCTTGGGCTGGCATCTCCGATTTCACACACAATCCTAAAGGATGCAGGAAAGGAGCCCTCAGTGTCCCAGCACCAAGATACTCCCTGGACCATGGTTGGGAGAGGCCAGATTTAAAAAAGGACAGATCTGACACCAAGTGAAGGTCTCAGCAGCCAAAAGAAATCAAGGCGGTGACCGTTGGGTTACTGCCAGCCCTGGAGAGATCTTCCCCAAAGCCCTTGGGCTCGTCACTGCCATCCAGAGCCAGCAGAGCCACCTGGTGCTTTTCTCCCAGTCCAGCCAGGTTAGCCCCATGTTTTCTGTGGCCACAGGCAATGGCCGAGCACAAATGCACCTGCTCCCTAGATACCGAGGTGACTTGGAGCACAGTACCCAGCTCTCAGGCACAGCGCATGCCCACCCCTCGCAGGACACTTACTGCTCAGCGCTGATGTATTCGCTCTCGATGGGGATGCACATCACTTTGCCAACGCGAACACCCCAGCGAACATCTTCAAACTTCAAGCCCAGGTTCTCTCCAGTGATGGTCAGACGGGTCCCTCCTTGCCTAGGGCCTGTTTCAGGCGACAGCTAGGAAATAGCACAGCACATCAGCAACAGGACTGAAGGGATCGGGTCTGCTGGCTGCAGCAGCAGGGGACACCTTACCGGGGCACAGCACAGCCTGCATGGCCACGGGACGTGATTAGTCCCCTGCCAAGCGGCAAGGAGCAGCGACCCACATCACTGCCTGCACTGTGAACCAGACCAGGCTCCAGCCACCTCTCCCGTGCATCCCTAGGATCCCAGAGTGCAGGGATGGGGGGAAAAGGCTGTAGCGCGAGGAAAGAGAACGGCTCTTTACCGGGCCTTCAATTATAGTAAATGCCAGGTTGTCAGGTGCTCCAGTGTATGGATCTGCCCAGCCTTCGGGCAGGTCCCACGTACCTGGGGAAGAGGCCTCCAGGTCCAAGACGTCCTTGAAGGAGAAACCATTTCCACTGCAAAACCAGCAGTGACTCTGCAGAGAGCCCTCCCCTCCCATCCATCGCATGGGAGGCAGAGGGAAGAAGGGGACGAACAGGTCTCGCTAGCCCCAACTGGGTCTCTCTCCGCCAGCAAAATCTGTGCCAAGGCCAGCTGGGAAGGGAGGGGAACCTCTGCCCCGGTGACGCGCCTCATTTAGCAGGATGATTCCCAACAAAGCGGACAGGTGTGGCCTGACAAAAGGCAGCAGGATGACGGATGAATGGAGAGGCGCAGGCCCACCGCTGCCTCTAACAAGGTAATTACAGGCAATTTTACACCAGCTCTCACTGGCCCCGTGGCCCAGCACACACCTGGAGCACTAACCAGAATTAATGGCAGAGCTGTGCACACCCAGGCTGGGGATGGGAGATGGGGGTCAGGTCACTGGCAACATGGAGCCAGAGAGGAGGGCGAGGGAAAAAGGCAGCTCCTGGACATGGATTAGGAAAAGAGTAACCCAGGTTGGATTGGCCCAGCCACATGGGAGGGAGGTGCATCCTGGTACAAGAGAAGGGACCACTTTGCTGCAGGTGAGACCTTCCTCTGTTCCTGACAGGAGAGATGTCCTCTAACACTGGGACATAGGTCCTCACCCTCCACAGCCCTGACAGGAGGCTCTTGGGTAAACACGCTCTCCACCTGGAAACCATTCTTTCCACCTCCGTATGCCCAGCACCTGGACAGACTTACCCTACAGCCAAGCAAGCATAAGCTCTTTCCACTCCCAGCCAACCCTGGGGCCTGAGCCAACTGGGTACCTCCTCCTTGCTCAGGAGTTGCTCCTAGCTGTCCTCCTCTGCTCTTAGATGTCACCCCCAGCCACAAGGAAAGATGGAAGAGCAGAAGGAAGGAGGGAGAGATGCAGTGACGGGTGTTATCCCCACATCTCTGGTCCTGACGAACTGCATGGAGACGGGAGCAATCTCTGCAAGCAAGCCTAGGCCACAGCGAGCACCGCTCTGGGGTTAATCATTCCTCAGATTTGCACTGGGCTTATCCCCTTTCAGCACACTTGCCCAACACCACTCTGCACAGCTCCCAACGCTGGGCAGTGCAGGAGCAGCTAATCACCCCCTGCAGATGCAGGGAGAATTTGGGACATGCCCAAGGTCAGCGACAGAGCTGGTAACCATACCCCGGGGCCAGGCTCCCACTCACAGACCACAGGGCCTGTTAACTCACAGCAGGCCCAGGGCAATCACAGATCTTGAGTCACAATTTACATGGTGGTAAAACCATTCAGGGCTTCGGGGCATTGCTGTTTGCCCAGACCCAGCACAGCTGAAGTTCAGGATCGGGGCTCATTAAGGCAGCTGCAGCAAGCAAGCGGGTTTGTTCTTCCCCCTAAATTGAGCTCCGCTGGGGCAGCTGGCAAGAAGCAGCTGTTTGTTTGGTATTTTTAAACGAGTGTTAAAAGCTGCTCCAGCATGTTAGATTCTTCCTCCTCTGTGGCAAACTTGACAAGGGCCACGCGTTCAGGGAGAAATGAGCCCGGGAAAGAAATGACATCGTTTGCCGCACAGCACAGGAAGGTCACGGCTAAACAAGCTGCGCAGGAGGAGGGAGCTGGCGAGGAATGCAGAGTCTGTCCCGAATCTCCCCTTTCCCCCCTCCACCTCCAAACACCCCAGCTCCGGCCCTGACAAACAACGTTGCTTTTCTTATAATTGGTTTCACAGGGTCCTTTCAAATCGACAGGCAAATGGCTTCTGCACACACACTGCTCTTGCTCACGCATCAAGCGGCTGGAGTCGGGCTGCAGGTGAGGGGGCAGAGGATGGGAGAGCCCAGCCCAGCCTGGAGGAAGGGACATTGCTCTGCAGGTCCCAGCCCAGCACCAGGAACAACCTAGCACGGGTTTGGGGGCTGCTCCTCACCACCAGTGAGCGATGAGGGTCTGGCTGAGATCAGGGGAGAGTGAAGAACCATGGTCATCTCCAGCCCGCGTAACCACCTTCCCATCTGTGAAGGTGTCTGCACCCCTGCTTGCTGGACCAGTAAGGAGGCTCCAAGACCTTCTGAAATCACTGTAGGGTAGACTCCTGTCTTCCTCCAACATGTTGCTGCCCTCTCTGAGCCAGGCTCCTCTCCTGACTGTTTCCAAGCCTGTCTGTAACCCAGCTTCATAGTCCTGGGTGAAGGACAGGGGTTGTGGAAAACAGAAGTAGCACTTGTGCCTGCAGCATGCAGGCTGATGGAGGACCTTCAGATCAACAGCTAATCGCTTCCAAATCAGCAGCCCAGGTGACATCTGCCCCCAGAACCAAACAGAGAGGCATGGAGGTGAAGCCAACCTGCTACCAGACCCATCTATGCAGCACCTACAATTACTGAAACAATTTCTAAATCATTTGGGGCTGGAGAGCCTGCTATCAAGGCCAGACACCACTAGCTAATTGGAAGCTGCTTGTGAGTAGCGGGTGCAGCATCTGATGCCTGAAGCTCATGGCCCCAGCTCCCCTCCAGGGAGCGCAGGTAAGTTTCAGGGCTGGAGCCATCACAAGCAGCCCCAGCGTCTCCTTCACCATCCCCAGGATAGCAGCAGCACCAAGGAGACCCTCAAATGATTTCCAAGTGCTCTCATTGTCCCAGCCAGGACCAGTGCTAGCAGTTGTGGAAGTTGAGTTCTGTGCCAGTGGTGGCTCAACCTCCTCCAGGTCCTCACTGAAACTGTTATCAGCCTTTTCTTTTGGAGCATCCCAACAAACAGCCTGCCCTTCCTGAGACCAGGCTGTCCTAAGGGCCACAGTCCCCACTGAAAGACTAGGCTTCCACCTCTGGCAAGACCCCAGGATGCTCACAAAAACCTCTAATCCCACAGGAGGGAAGGGTGAACACGCAAATCCTCTTCTCTTCACTGTGAGGTGGGAGAGCATCTTCTGCGCATGTCAGGTCCCGAGGGTTCACACATGTCTCCCTTGGCCAGGCTGTCCCCACATAGGGTGAACAGCCCCCATAGCACTGACTGCTCTTTAACAGGTTCGCCTCGCTGTTGCCTTCACTCAGCTGCCTGGGAGGGTCAACTCCTCAGCTCTCTGAATTCAAGATGACCACCCAATCTGTCACTTGGGAAAAGCAAGGCCTGGCAACAGGAGCCTGAGAGTGCAGGGGCACTGGCTACAGCAAGCTGAGCACCACCAAACTTCTGCTATACTCCCCTGAGGTCCCTCACCTCTTGCAGCCCCTCTTCTGCTCTGGCCCCACAGCAGGGCTGGGCCATCCCAGGCATGACCCAGCCACCGCAGCCTCCACTCCCACTGTCCCCAGGGGAGGTTGGCCTATGGGAGTTCAATCCAACCACTGAAGGAAGCCATCTGGGACAGGGATGTCCCACAGTACCTCCATGCACACAACAGCAAACAGTCATGAGGTCGCTCTGTCACTTCCATGTATTCTGCCTCCATTCTTCTGTCTGTAAAACCTGCTTCTCTCATGCACATAGCAAGGGGAGGACTAAACCAGCCCTTGGTCTCACTGGCCACAGGATGTAAGACCTTCTCATGGAGTCGCAAGCTCTGGGGCTCAACCCTGCTCTCCCAGGGAATAGACTCCATCATGCCACCAGTACTAAGGTCACCCCAGTACACAACTGAAAAGAAACTCTTTGCAGGCAGTGCATTGTGCAGCAGGCAGGACTCTTGGCAGGCAAGGACGTGCCCATGGGGGCATTCCCTTTCCCTGCATGGCTGCCACCTGACTCACTACAGTGTTCATAACCTGTGAGAGGCAGGCAGCTCTGGGGAAAGGCATGACTCTCATTTCCAGCTTTCATCAGATAAGACATTGAAACACAAATAGATTAGATACTGTGCTAAGACTCTGGTAATTAACACCGCCAAGGCTTGCCTGGCCTGGAAGCCGTGGGTAAATAGAAGATATCAAACAGAATTACCCACCAATCCCTCCTAATGCACTTGGAGCCAGGCCCAACAGACATGTTAACATTAATATACACAATCTTATTAAATGAAGGTCATAAAAGCTGTCAGAGACACATGGATGATGAACTACCAGCCCCAGCAGGCACGGCGACAAGAGGAGGAGCAACCTTGATCCATGGCTTTCCCAGGATACTCCAAGTTCACGCATGAGGAAAGGTGGGAATCCCAGAGATAGGTCAGAAAGTCAACGCAAGCCATGGACACAAAAGAAGGGCCCTTAGAAACTAAAGAGGTGACGAGAAACCGAGCATTTTGGCTCTCAGAGCCTGCCTGACAGAAACACCGAGAGGATACAGCTGCTCGGAGGTGCCAGCACGGAGCCCCATCGCCTGTCCCAGCCCGGTCCCCTCGCAAGGCCATGGCCGCGCAGGGCCCGTCCTCCCCATCCCCACATACCTTGGTGATCTTGGGGTCCGTGCAGCGGCTGTTGCCGTTGCTGGCGTGCATCCAGCTGCTCTCATAGGCCAGGCAGTGCTGCCGCAGTGAGCAGCGCTTCTCCAACACGCACCAGCCGCACTCAAAGCGCGGGTCGGCCTTCAGGCACAGACCGCAGCTCTCCCGCAAGGCCGAGCACTTGTACAGGTGGGCTGCAAGGGCAGGCAGAGCGCAGCAGGTCAGCACAGCCACCGGGGCCCCCAGCTTCGGCACCAGCTCTCACAGCCCCCAGCCCACAGTGAGGAAACCACCAAATGGCCAGGAGACACCAACACCCCGAATCCGATATGGATGCAGAACAGGCTGCCTTCAGGCTTTCTGTAGAAAAGCCTCTTATTTAGAAAATTGGCCAAAAATTGGCACTGATACGACCTGAGGCTGGGAGAGGTGACACGGGGCTGCTTTCCCACCCACCGTCACATCCCACACTTACCCTGGATGTTCTGGGGGTTGTCAATGACGAAATTCCCGTTCCAGACCACAGACAAGTTGACTGGCAGGTCGCTGATGTCATTCCCTTCGTAGAAATACTGCAGGAGGGGACAGAAGGAAGCAGAGCCCGTTGAACGGCAAAGCGATACACCCCAACAAGAGGCATGGAGAGGTGCATGAGACCGTAACGTGGATGTCTCCCCCACCAGCCAAGAGGCGATGGATAGAGGCTTGGTTCAGACTAGCCCGACCAGGAACAGATAGGCCTAATGCAACCCACTGGCCAAAGCACTGGACACGGCACATGCAAACCAGTAGGCTGGACTGTCAAAAAAACAAATCAAAGAAGAACCCAGAGGGTTTCCAAATAGACCAAAAATCCATTAACCCAAACTGCTGCTGCTTCTGCTTGCAGAGAGGGAAACAGATAACTCCTCTGAAGCACACATCTACCTCCCCTCAGCCAGAAACTGGAGCCCCATGAGGGGACTGAACCCTTTGCCACATCCACTATGATCATGCAAAGAAAGTCCTCAGTTTCCAAAAGCAGCCCTGAATTACACAAATTACATGAGGCTGCAGCCACATGGCCGGGGGTGGGCCAGAGCCAGGATGGAGCGAGCGTGGCGTGACGCGAGCCCCTGGAGAGGTCCTGGGAGACCATCGCTCCCCGCAACGCGCTGTTTCTGCGGGGGCCCCCCCAGCCCTCGTGCTCCCCACCGCAGGCTGCACGGGTTCCCTCCTCGCACCCGCCACCAGCGCTGCCGCCCCAGTTCCTCTTGCTCTTATACCACTGGCAAGCGGAGACATGACAAGGAGGGATCCAGGTCTCTCAGATTCAGGGGATCTGGTGCATTCCTGAACCCCGCACGAGCTCCTCTGCTGGACTCCAACACCCGCCCCTATGCTGATGGACTCCCCTCCATTAGGCCCTTTGCTCCTCCCCCCTCAAGCCCGGTAAGCGTGGCTTCCCCACAGCTTCCCAGCGGTGACCCCAGACTGTCTCGCTGATGTTGCAGACAGCTCCCCTTCTAGGCCAAGATCAAGCCCAGGTAGCCCCAGCAGCGCCAGGGCATCCCTCTCCCAGCTCACACAGACCATGGTTTGCAAGGACCACGGCTTGCAAAGCCTACACGTTCCTCCTCGCTCAAGGAACGTGCCGCCAGCAAAGGCTTGTAGACCAGCTCTCCGCAGCCGGGAGGCAGCGGCATACAAGGGTGACCCGGGGGAAAAGCACCGAGACAAATTACCCTTCAGTAGCACAAAACAGCAGAGGCTCAGTCAAGGGCCAGGGGAAGACCCGGTCTCATCTGCTCACCCGTTCAAACGCATCAGCGACCTAACCCACCTTGCGCCAGTCCTCAGCGGGCGCCGGGTCCGAGAGCCACGGCGGCGAGCTCCAGCAAACAGCTGCTCCCGTCCCAGCGCCTCCTCCTCACCCAAACCCTCTCTCCCCGGCTTGAAACCTGAGCCAAAGTCCTGGCAGCCCCATCAATATTCCCCGCACAGCCTCCGCACGCAGGCGGAGAGGTTTAATCGATACGGAGACAGGAAGGCAGTCGGAACCGTCCCTGACAGCTAATGACCTCCTTCGGCAAGAGATTCTCCGCTCCTCTCCGGAGAAAATGACAGGCGTGTCAGGAGAGATTAAATGAATGATTCATGGGTTGCTGGAGTTTGTTAGGGAGCCGCAGACACTCGGGCAGCGGCCCGCCCAGGCTGAGACCCTGCCTCTCCGCTCTCCCGGCTCCAGCCGCAGGAGGCAACGGCACATTGAGCAAACCCACGGGGCCGTGCCCGCACCTCCCCTCGCCCATCCCCTGCCTCGGCCGGCCAGGCCTCACCCTTGTCTGTCAACAGCCTCATCTGCCTCTGGAGCAAGGTTGACCCCAGGCCAGCGGCAATCACAGCAAAATCACTTGCTCTGATACCGGCAAACAGCTCCCAGCGCTGCAAGAGTGGAAGCGGCATCCCCGGGCTTCCAGTTATGAAGGATCTCAGCACTACTGGGAAATGGGGAAACTGGGGCAGAGAGCACGAGGGTGGCGGGTGTCAAGCCGCCTCAAGTCAGACAGCAAACCTGGTGCAGGAGCACTCACCAACAGCCAAAGGGATTACGACGCACAGAAGAACCTGCCAAAAGAAAGACGGCAAGGGATATTTTTCTTCCCTCACCTGCCTGCTGGAGCAGCAGGGGCCAAGAGCCTGGCAGCACTGCCGGGGAGAGCGGCAGGGCCGGGGATAACTGAAGGGCGGCAGGCGCTGGGGTGATCCAGCAGAGGAAGAGGAAGAGGATGGGGGCAGCTGGCCCCGCCGGGGCAGGTGAGAGGAGGACTGGCCCACGGCAGTGACCTTTCAATCCCACTCCACATAAGGCCAAAGGCATTCAGGGTGCATGCCCTGTCCAGCAAAGGTCTTACCTGTCCCTCGCTACCAGAAGCAGAAAGTTTTCTCTGCTTCCCTCTGACATGGAACCGACCGCCTGCAGAAACATCCCACCTCCAAACCACCCAGCAGGCTGTGAAACTCGCAACACTGGTGACCAAACCAGAAGAGGTGGGCTCAGCACCCCTTCAGGAACTGGGAACTGCCCCCAGTTGCTGCCCCACAAAGCACATTTGTCCCCTGCTTCAGCCCCTTCAGCACCAGAGAAAACACCAGTGCATCCAGTCTGCTCCACCAGCTCCACAGGAGGCAGAGACACGGCCCGCAGGAGAAGCCAACGTGCCCAGAAAACTGTGGAAAGCTAGAGACACTCACGTCCTTCTCATCTCACCACACACAGCTGGTCCCTCCAGTGCTGAGTCTCTCCCACCTGGGCGGCATCACAAGCTGCAATCCAGCATCATATAAGGTACCAAACTGTGCACAAATCTGAGATGATACATGCACATGGCTACCCCAATGCACCCATACCTCAATCCCTCTGACCCCATGAGGTGCAAACAACCACAGCTGCTCCTCAGTTACACCTCTGCAGCTCTTGGCTAATGGTCCTACGCCCAGGAGCCACTCCACTGAAATGCAGGGAGGAAGACCCCAAAACACAGTCCTCGCTGGGGAGGAATGTTGCTGCTGATAAAGGCATGAAACATCCAACTGCAAACCCATCCCTTTCTCAAGCACCCAACAGCTTCACCAAGAGTTCTCCCCTCTGGGGACAGCTCAGCTACGTGGACCCACATGGGCTCCTGCTGCTCTCCAGCCACAGCACTGCACGGTGTGGCTCGGAGGACTTTTAGCCACATCTCCATAGCGTACCACCTACCACCAGCACCTCTCAGCAAACAGCCTCATCAACAACCCTGCAAAGACACAACCAGAACTGGGCTGGGAGTGCAAATCTGCTCACTTTCCTCTGTCCTACATCCACCCTTTGAAGCAGCTGGGGGCTAAAGATGTCCCCAACAGAACCAAAATCAGGGGCTAGCCAGACCCGCAGTAGCAAGCGGAGACCCTTGGCAGCACGAGAGAGCACGTGTTGGGGAGGGACGCGTCGGCGCCGGAGCAGAATTTAGCTGTGACGAGCCACGTGGCAGCGTAAGTGAAATTGGCATTTTCAATTTGTACTCTGACATGTCTCATTTGGGGCCCTGGCATCTTGGGAAGGCATCCAGCCTGCAGCTGTCCAAAACACTTATTTGCATCTCTCTGCCCCGGCTGCTTTTGGAAATTAGTTCTTCTGGGAGGTGGGTTGAAGGAAGAAGAATAGGACGAGAGGCAGAGAGCATATTAACTCTTCACGTGCCAGCCCTAAGGCAGCAACAGGTTTGTAAAGGGGGGAACTGTTTCTGGCTCACAGGATAGGCCTCCCCCTCCAGGCCCCCGCGCTGAGGGCGCTTAATTTGCAGCAGCTCGAGTAGACGGAGGGTCACTGCTTAAGCAGCCTGAAGTGCAAGGCTGTATGGAGGCAAGCGGCAGGCAGGACTAAGTGTTGTTCCCCAGCTGGCATTCATGGAGTAGGATCATGGGTGGAACATGGATAATAACAAAAACTGTCCTCAGCGTGTGCCTTTCCGTCAGCAGCGTTTTACCTGCCCTACAGAGATGGGCAGCAGGCCCACGGCTTGGACACTGTCACAAGTCCCTGCAGGATGCTGGGAGCTGGAGTCGCCGCTCTGCTCTGCACACACAGAGTTGTGGCCACAGGGGCTCAGCTTTCTGCTGTCTTGGAAGTCAACATCCACCAGATCAGTCTCTAATTCCCAAGACATCTCCTATTTTGCAAAGCCACAGAGCTCCCTGCCACCAGGCTGCGGGGAGAGCAGAGCCCAGTTGAGAAGCAGCATCACATCTCACCACGTACAGGTGCGCAGGGACCACAGCCTCCTCCTGGGGCACACGGCACCAGGGTTATCCTGGAAATCTGGGATAAAAACCCCCAGCTGCTCGCTTCCCTGGCCACTTCAGCTGCTGAGCCCAGCAGCTCCTGCTATAGGGGAAGGGGAGCTCTGCCAGGCTGCGAGCGATTAAAGCTTCATGTCTGGAGATGTTCAAGCACCAGCTCTCATCTCCTACCACCACCTCAGGGAGTTCCCCCTCCAACCAGAGCGGGTTTCTCGGCTTTCCCCCAGCCAGCTCAGCGCTGGCCCCATCCCTCCGTGACTCAGCCCTGCAAAGCCACGCCAGGTTTTTCTGCCTCTCCAGACCAGCCCCAGCTTCTCCAGGAAGGTCACACACACAAAAGCAGAGGCACAACCAGTCTCCCAAAGCCCGAGGACAGGGTGGGGAGCAAGGGATGGCGGCTGCACAGGAGCCACAGTGGAGAAGGCAGCCAATGCTGTGCAGCCAGGGCTAACGTTACACAGGCACAGCCAAAACCTCCCCCCTCTCTCGCTCCCCTGAGCCTCTTCATACCCTCAAATATTTTAACCTTCTTCCACACTGGAAAATCCCTCTACTTGTTCCTTCTTGGGCTTGTCCTCTTTGCAGCTGGCCTAAGTCTCAGGTTTAATTAGCGCAGCAGACCAGCCGGGACCGACAAGGCCATTTGCTGACTGTCCAAGCGGTTGAACTCACACCTCGGTAGCAAGAGACCGACCATAAACGGGAGGGACAGGCTAGACATTAGGAAGGATAGAGGCTGATTCCCCCGGCACCATATCTGTGATTTACCCCTGCACAGAGCAGATGCCTAAGGGACGCGGTTACGACCAGTTGTGGCTTTGCACAGTCAGGAAAAGCAGTGGAGAAGCGGGTCACCACCTGATGAGACAGCAGATCTCCAGGTGGTTTCCAGTTTCAAAATCAGGGCAAGCTGAAAGAGGAGTCGCGCTGCCGGCCAACTCCGGGCCATGGATCAGGCACCCTCGCCGCCACCGCCGTCTAACCGTACCTCCTGCTGCTTAACTCGGTGCTGAGCGCAGAAGGACAGTGCCCCTCTCCGCCCATGGGATTGCGGGCACGGGCACCGCAGGGCAGCTGGCATGGATGGGTTCTGGGCAGATTCAGGAATCCAAAATAACGTTTGCATTTAAATGTAATAACTGGTTACCTGACAGCTCCAGCACTCGCACGTCTACCCAGGAAACCTTTGCACTTTAAGAAACTCAGCCTTAACGCTTTCTCTTCCCCTTTCAGCACCCTGACTGGCAGGTAAGTGCCTTTTACTGACCTCTTCCAGACAAGGGAAGCAAGGGGCAGCTACCCACTTAGTCAGTGCCCTCATTAGGGCTTAGTTCCCACCTCCTGGCCCCCAGCCCAGACTGCTTACCCCTTCTGCCACTGGCTCCCCACAGCCTGACCCACCTGAGCTGGTTGATGCTGATTCCGCAGGGGGTTCTTTACAGGTCTCTCCAGCCCATGGGATCCAAACAAGTGCCCAGGGGCAGCCAGCAGGTCCCATCACACTAGCTCCTCCCTGTTTCTCGCTAACACATTGCTAAACATCCATTAAACACTTAACTGTTATTAACATCCCGGTTAATCAATCACTGTGGCTGCCAGCGATTTGTGGCGAGCCGTGGGAGGGAAGGCCAAGGCTGGTGAGAAACACGCCAGGGACGTACCCACCCCAGCAGCCTTGCTGCAAGACCGCGCTCCGCTCTGCTAACAGACCTGGGAACCCCCAGCTGCACCGAGGCAGGAGGCACCACAGCAGCTGTCTCAAGGATGTGGTACGGGAACAAGAAGTTTGCTCTGGGTGCAAACAGTGACAGGCACAGCCTCGAGAGCAAATGAATGGCTGCTGCAATGGAAAAATCACCCAACAGTGGTGGGTGACCCACCACTTCTCATGGGTGACACTTGAATAAGTCTCTTGAAGATCTGCATGGCTCATCACCCACCACGGCACTACTAGCAAAAGGGAACAGGAGAATACATGTCATCGAGTGAAGCAGCAGCACAGGCATGAGTTCCTCGCTTCTTATCTAATCAGGAGCAGCCTTTTGGTACCTCTCTAGAAGAGCCTGCCCACGCGGCAGAGCGTGGAAGGGCCAACAGGGGACGCGCCAGCCCCACCAACCTGGACACGGCTATTCTCAGCAAGGCTCCCTTCTCAGGGAAATGACTCAGCCAAGAGGCCTCCCCGCCAAGCCTTTCTCAAGACTCTTCGCCCAAGAGTTATCTCGGCGATCTTCCTAAATAACAGCTGGCAACCTCATGCGCTTCTCCCAGCTCTGCTTCTCATGCCTATCCTGTCCCTGCAGTGGGTCTCAAACCAGGGACACCTGCCGGCCCAGCACCAGTGAGCACCAGCGAGCATGCACCCGAAATCTGGGAGCAGATCTTGCTGAGAGGCACTTCGAGGTGCTCCTACAGGCACCGCTGGCCCCGTGCTGGCTAGCCAAAGGCACTGGCCCTCCCCAGCCCACTCGCAAGGCACTGTCTGCCCAAGGACACCAGACCCCTTGGTGCTGCCATGGGGCAGCTGTCACACTCGAAGCATAACCTGTGCGAAGCAGACTTGAAGGAACAGAGGGACGCAGCACGAGGAGAAAGGCAATAGAGGGGTTGTTCTCCTGCCCACTGTGAGCTGTGCGAACAAACCCATACGTTCAAATTTCCCTTACAAACACCCTCTCGAGGTCCTCCCCTGCCTCTCACATGCACCATCCCCCTGGACTGCGTTTCTGGAGGAATGGTTCGGCTGCAGCTGTGTCCTATTTTTCTGTAGTTGATGACCTCAACTCCTTCCCCGCACTACGGGGACGGCAGTAATGTACATCGCGTCTCGCCAGGGCTCAACTGCAATTCATCATTATTTTATCTGCTGGAATTTAATTGGATCCTATCAAACTCTCCTGATACTCCCTTTTCACTTTAAACACTGCTGCAGGAAAGATAAATGTAGGCACTGCTAGGACAGAGAGCACGGCTTTGTTGGCGCACGGTTCTGGGGTTGTAGACTCCAATCCTGTTTCCCTCTCCGTGGCTGGTTAATTAGAGATACATATACTGGAGGTGTGAAGCACTCAGAACAGGGCATGTGTGTATGATTTATGTTCCTCTATAAATATACCCTAGGCCTAGTAAAATCCTGTCGTATACACAACAGCACAACTTGACAGCAATGCCTGGGCTCTGCTTCTGTATCTCCTTTTACTCTTTTAACGTAGGCCTCCTCCTTTCCTCCCTCATCATATTCAAGTTTCTTCCCCTGGATTTGTCCTGCCCAAAATTCGGCAGGGTGCAAGAAAGAACCCAAGACCCTGGGACTGAGTCACTAATGCCTAGGCTCCACTGTGATTAAAAAAAAAAAGCAAACATCTCCCAGGATTTGCCTCCCTTCCTAAAATCCAGTGCCATGCCTGGAATGGGACATCCCAACCTCCGCCACACCTAGGTACCACGAGGGTCTCCGGTAAGAGCAGAGGGCAGCACCAGGACTCTTGGTGGCCGCCGGCAGCTCTGCCACGCTCAGGCAGCTCCTTCACCCTCTCTGCACTCGTCTCCCCCGTCACCTCCAGGATCGGCACTCCCCACTTCTCATGGGTGACACTTGAATAAGTCTCTTGAAGACCTGCATTGACAGGTTTGATACGTGAGCACAGGAAACTCTCTGGCTGTCTTCCTAAAGGCCTGCAGCAATGCCCACCAACCGGCTGGCTCTGCAGCCGGTTACACGTTCCTCTATGAGACGACCTGGCGCACAGGGAGGAAAGCATCCCAGGTCCACGTCACTTCACCACAGGGGCAAGGGTAGGGAATGGAGGAGGTGACATCTGGAGGGACGGGTGAGCCTCAGGCGGCATGTGCCAGGGGCCTGGTGAGGAAGGACCTCAGAGGGAGACCCAGCGTTGACACAGCTGCTCAGCACCACATGTGGCTTTTCTCAAAAAGAAAGGGAACTAAAGTAATTGAGGCGTGAGGCTTAATTTAAAGTGCTGAGACAACAAACTCTAATACTTATGGAAAGGAGATCAGGGGTTCTTCCTATTTTTATATTTAAAGGGAAAGAGCAGTTCTTGGGCTACTGCAGCCTTAAGAGGAACCTCCTCAAGAGAAAAAGTGAAATCCTTGACAGTGAAATCACTTGTAGCCATTTTGCCAATGCTAGGATTAAATTTGATCAAGTCAACCGTTTGAATGCCTGTTTCTCTGTTATAAGCAGTGCTGCAGGTTCCAGAATATGGGACTTTCCACCAGGGAAACTGTTCATTTTTTGCAGCCGCTGGAAGGACAAGTCTCTTATAGGGATGGCAGATGGGAAAGAGCAGGTAAAGTTAAGAGTTGCTTGGGAAGTGAAATTCAGTGGTGTTACCTGCACAGATTTAGAGATATGTGACCATTTATCCATCCTCCATTGCAAGGAAGTAAACCTGAAAACGTCTGCCTCCAAAAGATTTAAAGTAATTAGCAAAAAGTAAAATTTACTGGTAAAGAATTTATTTTTTCTCTCTCTCTTTTTTTCTTTACAATATACACAGAAAGTATTTAAGGTTTTATTTGCTTTCCTCTTTGAGGAGAAAGAGATTTAAGCGGTGAGGCAGAAAAGGGTTTTTGCTGCTTGCTTTTTGACCTGGGATGTATGGGGAACACCAAGCCTGGTCTCCCTTGAGTTTATTGAAGATCTATTGGGTGTCTCATAAAATGTTTATAGTCGACACTCAAACCTTAATGAATGGACTGTTGAATATTTAACAAAGACGTCCCTTCCTCAAAGTGCTAAAAAGTCATTGGAGTTTGACAAGCACTAAAACTAAACAAAAGACAAAGAGTTTTAAGTGGACTTGACTTATTATCCTTTCCATTCACCCTCAATTCAGGAAAGCATCTCTAATTCAGCAGAGTAATTAACCTCTTGTTTAGATCCCATTGAACTTACAGAAACAAAATGCTTAAATGCCTTCCTGAATCAAGGACATCAATTTCTCACTTCCACGCTCCAAGGGTGTCATCATTTCACTATTTCTTCACTCGCCAGAGCATCTTCCACACCAGACAAGACCCGAATTCCTAACATGAAAAACGAATCAAAACTGAAGACACCAGCAGAGCTTTCCAGCCTGATCCGCCCATCGCGAGGAAGCAGCCCGGGCCACCCGCTCAGAGCCTGCACCCTGACACCCCGCTCCCCGCAGGTCACTCCAGGGTGACGGCGCGCAAAGCATGAAGTGCTACCAACAAGCCAGATGGACTGCAAAAAAGACAGGGAGGAGACAAGTTTCGCAGAAGTGTGAATTTGAATCACCCACACTATAAAGCAGCCTGGCTAAATGCCCTCAAACATTAAAGCAGGCGAGCAGACCCTGAAAGTAAAGACAGTTTCTTTCAAGCCAAAACTTTTTTCTTCCTTCTGTGAAGCTACCCGGTGCCTGAAAACAAAGACTTCTGGCTGAAACCTCAGTGCTGCAGAGCTGCAGCCTCCCGTTCCCAAATCCACGCGACCTGCAATGTCACTGACTGATTTTCCAGCCATCCTGCTTTACTTTCAGGATGCGTCTGGCAATTTTCAGGTCAAACAGACAGTGCTGCTGGCCAAGGAAAAGGCGTCTGCCGCCTGAATCTTGCATGGGGACCATACAGCGGGCAGCAACGCCGCCCAGTGACTCACAAGTCGACTCATCCTTTTGGGCAAGAGCTACAGAGGCCGTGCAGTTCGTGACACCAATGCTGGAAGGCAAAGCACCCCTCAGAAAACACAAAGGGTGCTTTTCGCTACTGTCTCTCCTTCCAGCTTGCAAATTGGAACTTACTGGGCAAAAATGTGCCCCAAATTATCCAGGATGCCCAACCCAATCGCCTACCCCCTCCACTCAGTTACTTAAAGCCTCTGATCCTTTCCCAGCTCCGGGCCTGGCTGAGTGCATCTCCAAGGGGAAGAGGCAGCTGTGGTGAAGAGGCTGGGGGTCGCAGGCAGAGGGGAGAGCTGGCAGGAGGGGTGGGCTGAGCCGGCCAAGGGGCAAGGACGTGGGGTGGCCCCACAGCTCAGGGTAAGCAGAGGCAGAGGCTCACAACACATCTCACCGAAGCGGAAGAGCGAGGGACCGGTAAATCACTGCAAGGGATGAACTTTTGTCGCTCAGCAGCAGCCTGCTTCTCCCTTTAGGCTTTTTATTAGGAGGAAAATCACAGCTAGCTTCCTCCCGTCCCAGCCACAGCCCACAGCATCAGCCTCGAAATGGCCTCTTGGGGACACTGGGGCACCGCTCGCGTCCCCACGAGGATACGACCCAGTTTTGCTCCTCGGCTCATCCAAAACACCTGCCGGGAGACTGCCCCACGGGTAACGGTCAGGGCAGAAAAGGCATCGCTGCTTCGCATGAGCCGGGAGGCCTCCTCTCCCAGCACCCCTGCCGGTGCGGAGCTGGGCTCGGCTGACTAATCCCATTGACCTTAACGGAGCAACTCATAGGATGCAAGTCAGGCCTGCAAATTGGCAAGCACAGGAAAAAGGCACTTTTCCTACAGGCTGCCAGAGCCGACATCCGCTCCCCCCTGCCAGACTTATCACAGCTCGTGCCCAGGACAGACACGTTTTTGGCTTGCAGGCTGCTAATGCACCTCTGGCACCGGCCGAGAGCCCGGACAGGCTCACCCGCTCGCAGGGACAAAGACGCCCCATTTCTTAAGCCTTCTGCGATGGAAAACGCTTCCTGCAAAGCCTCCGCGCTGCCAGGCGGCACAAGCCCTCGGCCTCCTCCCCGAGCCATGGGGCTGCGAGGAGGACGCGCACAGGCGCGGGTGCATTGCAGTAACAGCCCTGTGATGGCTGAGCAGGTGCTTGGGCTACGCCAACTCCTGCAAGCCAGGCTATGAAGCATGAGCTCCAGCGGACAGGCGAAACAGGATCCGGGGGCAAAGTACTAGTGAGGGAAGCAGTTAAAACTGGGGACAATCAGGCAAGTTAACTCGGCGGACAGACCTTGCTGTAGCACTCAAACGTACTTCTTCCCCAGGCTCCTTTGTCCCAAACTCAGCATCGAGATGACAAATTTTTGCTCACGCCAGCCAGCAAAGGGCAGCTTCTTCCAGCAGACCCTTGCAGACACCTCTCCAGTCCAGCATCTCTCTCCTACTCTCTGAGCCTGGAGCTTTCCCAGCTGTTCCAGACAGGAAACAGTTTTGCTCCTAATAAACCGTGCGTGTTGCAGAGGAAGAGCCCTAGTAGCAGAGCATCTCTCCTGGCATTAGCACGGAGGGCACAAGGCAGAGGACCCGGGATGCTCTTCACGCCCAAACCCTCTGCACCCCAGGGGGGCCTGAGCATGCAGCAGCAGGGAGGAAGCCAAGGCCGATCTTCAATGGCTTCTAAATGTGTCGCTCATGCCACTGAAGGACAGGGGAGCAGGGACTGGCACTGGTGCGAGGCTGCAAATGAGCTTTCACAGTGCGAGCGATGGAAAACAAATTTTAAAAGGATTAAATCAGAGGGAGAAGGGAGGGGCTGTCTCCATGCAGACGAGGAAAGGTCAGTGCGGAGCCCAGCGGGGCAACCGAGGAGCTGAGCGATGCCGTTTCCCTAGAGGGGATGGCTCTGAACACCTTAGACCTGTTTGCTCACAGGCTCGGCGCTCCCTGCACAGGACTCGCAGAGCGGGCTCCTCGCCGACGGGCTTAGGGACGAGGCAGCCGCAGACGGCAGAGCGGTCTGCAGGAGAAGGCTTAGCGGCAGAGCCACAGGGAGCGAGGACAGAAAGGCAGGGAGCGACGCGCCGCCGGGGCTGGGACGCAGAGCAGGCAGGCTCGAGGCGGTGGGGGGGTGACGTAGCCGTCGGCTGGAGCCCGGGACGGACGCAGCGCTGCCCGGCCAGAGGGAAAGTACTGGCAGGGCTGGGAGGCACACGGGTACGCGCGTGAACACGGAGGAGCGTGCGCAAAGCGGAACAACCGAGAAGGTGCTGGCTCAGTTCTGCTTGTAAAGCGGGATCGTTCGGTGTTAGGGGAGGCAGAGGGGAGGGGGAGGCAAGGCTGTGCAACGTCCGGGCCAGCTGGCTCCAGCCCAGGCAACTTTCTTTGGCTTGCAAAAGTGAATTTCTTTGGAAGTGCTCTTAAAGCCTAGAGCAGTCCCCTGGGGCGGCGCTGGCTCAGCGGCAGGGGTGTTGATCCTATCTGGAACAACCCCGCGCAGCAACCCCCTGCACCTGGGAGCTCTCCCCAGGCCCTGCACGCACCCAAAACCACCGGTACCTACCCACCAGTCGTGCCAGAGAAAAACAAAACCCAGCCCCGCAGCAAGCCAGGGAGCTCAACGCTCCCGGGGCACGATAGGAACGAGCAGCCTGGAAACGAAGCGTGCACCGCGCAGGGAAATGCCGCGCGAGCTCAACGCCGCAGACCCAGGCCGGGGGACAGGAGGGTCGCACGCCGCACGCACGGCCCCGCTCCCCGCCGCGGGAGAGCCCCCCACTCACCGAGGTGTTCTGGCACTGGATGCTCGTGCTGTTGAAGCGCAGGGCCGTGACGCGGGTGGTGCCGCCGGGGATGTGGAAGATGCACTCGTAGTTGCGCTGGCCGGACTGCGGCTGGGGAAGGTTCTTGGCTGTCAGGGTGATGGGCTTCACCACCCCCACGGGGATGTAGATCTGGGTGGAGGGCAGGATCTGGGGACAGTCCTGCAAGGAGAAAAACAGGCAGCCGATGAAACAGGAGGACATTGAAACCTCCCCCCCCCAGCACCAGGACCCCTGGGAAAAGACCACAACAGGCAATCCTGAGGGTATACTTGAGTAAATCTTTGTCACGACCAACCCAGAGTCTCGTGGCTGCTCTGATCAAAGCCCTGAGCACAGAAGAAGAGACCAAAGAGGAATCTGCCTACAGGGCCATTTGGTGTTTTGCTCAGCTCAGGTCAATCCAGAGAGCCCCAGGCTGCAGGAGGTGTGGAGGGGCTTCAGCTACGGGATTTGCAACTTGGAACTGCAAGAGCAGCACATCAGCAATCATTTCATCACATTTCTTGGTGAAATGATTGGTAATGACAGGAGTTTTAATGCTGTTGTTGCTGTCAGTAGGTTTCAGAGTTAACATCTACTGGGGTGTGCACTGTCAGTATCGTCTCAGATCTTCTCTTTCCTTCGCAGCCTCCATTTCCCTTAGTTCACAAATGAATGGAAATACCTTTTTCCCTTCTTTTTAAAAGGTGATATTCTGGAACGCCCTTCTGTGGCAAGACGCCATTCTGCAGCAAATTTTGCAGAACGATAGCCTTCAGAAGTGCCCTCTGCTCCTACCTGCTTTCCCTGCCAGCCTGCTACTGGGTCAAAGCCGCTCTTGCTGCGGGCACTCAAAGCTCTGCCAAGCCGCCCCGATCAAGGAGGTCCCTGTAATCGCTCATCCTGAGAGCCCCCAGTGAGAACCACAACATCCAAAACGTTCAAAATGCCGTGGCCACGTCGCCAGTTAGAAGCAGCGTGTGCTCAAACGAGCCAGCCCGTCTGCAGGGCTGTCTAAAGGCAGCCCTGAGATTCCCAAGGACGGCTCACGCCGTCCTGCCAAACGAGCGACGGAGCTGGCTCCAGCTCGCCCGGCACGGCTGACCTAGAAAAGCCAGCTCAGCCCCTGCAAAAGGAGGAGCGGTTGCCTCCTGCTTCGGGATCCGCATAAAGCCGCTTCTCGCCAAGGGGAGCCCAGCCACGTGCCAGCCGGCTCCGCTGGCCGAGGAGCCGCGGGCAGACCCCACGGAGAGCCGCAGGGTAGCGAGGGCACAGCCGCTCCTGCAAGACGATGCCGACGAGTCTGGCCCCAGGAGGGAGGTAAGGGCACCGAGCCCCACGGCAAAGCTCGGACGCACCTTGCCAGGCCCACGTGCTCCTCAGGGAAGGAGCCGTCGGGAGGCCAAAGCTTGGAGCTTTTAATAGCCACTGGTTCTCCGCTGCTCCTAGGGGAGCCCCTGAGCCTTGGGTGCAAAGCACACAAGCACACAGGGGAGCAGGAGGGAGCAGAAATAAATAAGCTCAGGCAGAAAAACAGCTCCGCGGCCCCCAAGGATGCCACCTTGGTAGCAACAGCCTGATGCAATCCCACGCCAGCCTTGCAGGGCCTGGCTGAGGTCTTGCACCTAAGGCAGCTACTCTTAGAAGCGTCGGCTGTAAATAACGGCACCGGGGAATAACGTGTTTTGGAAACGAGCTGGGCTGAGAACAGAAACTGCCGCAGCTCAGGGACCGGCAGCAGCACCAGGGAAGAGCCATCCCCTCTCCGCAGCCGCCCTGCTGCACCGTAGGGGCAGGAGGAGTCACAGGCAGCTCGTCCCCCAGCCACGGCCAGCCCAGCCTTGCCCAGGTACCTCCTTTACCTTACCCACATACCTCCCTTTTTTTTTTTTTTTTTTTTTTTTTATAAAAAGATTAGCTTCAATCATTCATTTTTCAGTTTTCTCTGAAAAAAACAGCCCTACTCCTCCCTGCTCCCCAGACCTCATCCCAGGCTGGCCAAAATGTTTCATTGCACTTACAAAACGCTCGGTTTATCTGGGCAGCTTTTAACTGAGGAGGAAGACGGTCTTTATCCCAGCCTATGGGATTAATCTAACTACAAAACAACACAGAGGAATGAGAAAAAAGATAAGTTTCATTTAGCAAATACACACATACAACCCCAAGTGGTTTTACTTTTTAAATTTCCTGTTCTTCTCCGCCTGTATTCCCCAAAAGGGCAGTTTTTTGTTTTTTTTTTTTAAAGGGAAGAAAACTATTTGTCCCCAAAACACACCAAACAAAATGAAAGCAGAAAGGAGCGGCGGCGGCTCAGCCGCCCGCAGGCGGTGACAGCGAGGGGCCGGACCGCGGCCTTGCAGCGCCGCCACCTCTGCCACCGCCTGCCCCCGTCCACGCAGAGGAGCCACCTCCCGCGCCGCCCCGCGGTTCCCCTCTGCGGAAAGGGGCCGAGGACGCCGACCCGCTTTTAGAAACCGCCTCGCGTGCAGGCTGCGGTTTATAATTAGCCGTCCCTGCTGCAGCCAGGCAGCGGGTTGCCCTCGGCTGCCGGCTCAGGACTGGAGCAGACCTGCTGGCGGAGACGTCCTTGCCTGCTTGATCCCTCTCTGCATTGCAGGGACACACGGCGGGTGGCACGCGCCGTGCCCGCAGGGTACGCGCAGGCTCTGCGACGGTTAGCGCTCTGCTCACTCTCCATCAGACGCCTCCGTTTCCTCATTCTTCCAAAATTGTTATTTTCGGCCCGGCCGGGGATGCGGGTAACCCCATGCTGCCCCAGCTGCTCACAAGGACCGCTCGGTGGCCAGGATGTCCAACGCCGTCGCTGACAACCTCGGGCGCCGTCGTGGTGCCCAGCTCCCCATGCCCGGCCGGGACGCGGGGGAGAGCCGGTCCTGCGTCCGGGCCAGGCACATGCTTGCCTCTCCCGCACGCCGGCCTGTTTTGCTGAGTAGCTGTCGGAGCTGGAGCTGAGTCCTCCTGCTACGTCACATGTTCTGCATCTGCTGGCAGAAGTGTCTCATCCAGCAAAAATTTCAGCCTGCTCCAAAACAGGAAGCACCTGGTGCTCGCGGGCTCTTGCACAGGGCTCCCTTGGCCCCCACGCTCCCCGCCGCAGGCCGGGGCGCCTGCGACTCGGCCTCCCTCTCTCCTAAAACACAGGGCTGGCTGGGGCAGGGGGGTGGACATGGCCTTTAGACGATTCATTCCCCTAAAATCAATTCAAAGAGCAGACAAAACTCACCCAGGCACCGTCTGTCACCTAACTCCCTTGGAAACGCTCCGCACAGCCCACAAAGCTCCGCGATCCCTCAGCAAACACTGACCCTCTTCCCAGACCCCGGAGCTCCCAGAGCAGGGAGCTACAAACCGATGGGAGGAGCACAAAAGCAAGAACTCCTCAGCCCCCCCTTATCCTTCCAAACCTTGCAAATCTCAGATTTTCTCTCATTAAAACTGGATTTTTAGCTGGACGAAGGTGTTAGAAGGGTGCCCAAATTTGCTTCGAGAGTTAGAGATTTAGAGCTATGATGTAATTGCAGTGATTTTCTTCTCTCCAGCAGCCCCCAGCTCCTGTTGCAAGGCTGCACCATCTGCAGAGATGAGGATGAGGGCTGGCTGAGCTGGTTTGGACTGAGGTCCCGGGCAGCAACAAGCAACAGGGCAGGACACACTCCACGTGGAGGTGTCTCTACCTCTACCCTTCTACCCTCCCCGACTCCCCTCCGTCTCTCTGACTCGCTCTGACCATTGCTTTCCTCCATCTCAGCTCCCGTACCAGCTCCTCTCTCCATCAGTCTCTCACCAGCTCTCCCTGCTCATTTGCTGCATGCCCTCCCCTCCCCTTGCAAGCACCTCCATCCCCGTGGCCACATCCTCGAACACATTTCTCTGCTTGGCCCCACCTATCCACCCTCTTCGCCTCCTCTCGCACTTCCCGCTCTCATGAGTGTCTCTGAACGGGCTTTTTTCCCACCTCCTCTCTTCACACCAATTGAGTCCAATTCCCTCCAGCAGGCTTTACCCCTTCACATACGGGGCCCCTGGTCACCAGGACAGGGAAGAAGGCCATCAGGGTACAGTTGGTCTACAGAGCTAGGCACAGGGACAAGGAGACCCGGCCCCAGCCTTGCTGGGGCGCTTGTCCCCAGGCATGCTCAGGGCAGCACGGGCCAAGTCAGCAACCTCACGGTATCACTGTACAGAGCCCCGGGAGCTGTGAAGAGCACTATGGACTTACTTCATCTGGCACTATGAAGAGCCATTCACCAATATCCCTTCTGCTCCAGCTGCTAAAGCACCCTGAGGATCAGACCTCTTCCTAGCCAAGTCAAAGAGTAATCTTCTCTGAGGCCTTTGGGGTCCTCCATGAAGTCCTCCTGGTCTCACTCATTCCCACCAGTTGGGGGAATGAAGAACAAACACAAGCTGAACTTGCTTATACTGAACAAACATGCTTGGTGCCTGCAGGAGGCCAGCTTTTCACCCTCCATGTGGGCAGACACCAGGGATTATCTCAGGAGAGCAGCTTTTCAGTAAAGGAGAATCCAGTTTCAATTACTGAGCACATCCTCAGCCACCTCTAGGAACTGTGAGCAGGACATGGGAACAGCAGCATGAATAGCAGCCGTGCTCCCTTCATCATCCCTTCCCCGCATTTCACCCCAAGAGAAAGCCACAGAGGACAAAGATCTCTGGGAATGTGAAGTAACCAAAGACTCCAGAGTGCAGGGGTTTAAAGCCACAGCAGCCAGAGGGCAGGGACATCCTTCCTGCTGCTGCTGTTCCCAGGCACACTCAAATGAGTGGTGGCTCCTGTCCACACCCAATTCTTCCTCTTCCATCCCCCAGAACAGACCCGGCACAGAAAGACATTCTGCAGAGCTCAGTTATCCATGCACTTCCACGGTAACGTCGCAGGCATGCCCAGGACAGAGTACCCTGGGTTGCCGTTTGCATTTTCCTGCAGAACACCTACTTTCCCACTTATGGAGAAAACTGAATGACTCTGCCTATACTGCAGGTGCCAGTGGAAACCAGCAGATACAGAGTTAAGCATTAGTATTAAGAGATTTCCATGCCTTTTCTGACCAAAGCCCACCACACTCAAACCAACCGAAATGCAGACAGACCAAATCCTGCTTAAAATAACTCCCCTTAACTCCCAGAGTTCGGCATCCTCCCACAGAGAGGATCAGGCCAAACGTCTACCATTAATTTGTCCAGTGGTGTCATGGTCTGGCACTGAGTAAACCCCTACCCACTCACTGGGCTCCTTAGGAGGTTTGGCTGCATTGCTCTGGCTTGGGAGTCTCCTCAGGATGGGGCTTGACGGGGAAAGGGACAGGATTTCTAATCCCAGCCTGAAGACACAGCCCACAGAAGCAGCTGGCCTGAGGGCATCTTGCCACCCCTGCCAGGAACTGCTGAGGCCACACCAAAGTGAAAACAAGCTGAGCCAGGCTTTCCAAACCTCAGGCCAGGCGCCACTCCAAGTTCCAGTGTGACCAAAAGGTCTGCCGGGGGACAGCTTGCCCATGCTCGGAAGTGACACAAGCTCACAAGCTCTATCCTCTGGGAAAGGTGCACGCGTCCCAGAGACAAGACGCCAGTGGGTATGACCAGAGGCTTTTGGGTTTGCCCTGCGGGGAAGGAGGAAGAGCTCCAGAAGTCTGCCCGCCATGCCCTCGGCAGGCGACCACTATGGGAACGGGCACACACAAGAGCTGCAAGACAGCCGGTGGTCTGGGAACCGCTAGCACTGAGAGTCCTGTTTGCAGAAGCGACGTCAGAGCTGGCTGGAAACGCGACCTCAAGAATAGGGCTCCATGTTGCCTGGGACAGGCTGACTCCTCGCCAGATTTCTTCAGGGCACAAGCTGGGAGAAAATAGCTTTTTCTAATGTGCTCACATTACATAATTCCCCCTTGTGCTGGGCAGTTGAGCCAGGTTTGTTCTGGCCCGCACATCACACAGACTGTCTGGGGCACATCGGCATCAAGCACCGATGAACACAATATCACCCCCTGTGCTTGGTAATACCCCGACGGAGGTGAGAGAAGGTGCCAAAACTTGGAATTTAGCTCTGTTTATGAGCCGGGGAAAGCCATCGCTGCTCTCTCATGTCCACAAGTCCAAGGAGACCAGTTTGGAGAGTGCTGACTTCAGCTGCAGCAAGGACACGCCACAACCCACGCAGTTACATGCACGCTGGCTGCGCAGGGAGAGAAGGGGCTGTTTGATAAGCAGAGTCACGTTTTCAATGTTTGCCTGTTGCCATGCAGAAATGGGAAGTGCCAGCCCCACCTACCCACACACGAGAGCGATGGTTGGGCTTTTCCAGCTCTCCAGATGCACTTGGCTGAGAGAAGGCTTTGCTCAGTTCCATGCCCAGAGCAACGATCACAAGATCCCAGCCCAACCCTGGGCAGGACACCATCCACATCTTCGTTCCTGAAGTCCACAGAGACTCAGAACTGGGGAGCACCCAAGTATCAGATGGGCTGAGACTGCAAAGCCCAAATGTTCCCTGTAGACAAGGCCAGCTTCCCTCGGACAGGCAGCAGGAACAGGTGCTCTGGCTTTCCGTGGGAAACAGGGAAAATCTGCAGGGCTCAGCCTCACCGTGTCTAAAGATGCTCCTCCATCCATCCCTCCCCTGGCACAAGAGCGATTGTGCCGCTGGTGGCTGGGCTCTGGCTGAGAAATAGCCCGGCTCTCCAGTCCCCTCCTGGAGGGCCCCAGCTCCTGGAGTGATAAAAGAGGCAGGAAGGTAGGAGGGAAAAAAATTAATTGTTCCCTGCTGGGAGTTTGACCTGTCTCAGTGAGGAGCTCAGAGCAGCTACAGAGACAAGAGTCAGGAGGGGAAAAGACATAGCAAGAGGGAAGTGAAAAATACAGCTGAGGACACCTCAGCCACAGAGGGAGCCAACTACCTCCATGCATGTGCCAAGCCCAGCAAGTAAGCGTGGGGACACAGGGAAGATAACAACCCACAGGCACACAGAAGCCCACAGGCCCCCACTGAGGATGAAGACACAAATTATAAGAGATGGAAATTTACTCAGAGATGCGGTTACTGCTCCTCCTAAGCTAGGAGATGCAGAGGCAGGCTTTCTCTCAGAGTCAGCCAAGACAGCAAAGATTTTGAGGGACTTCTCGGCTGCTTGCCTTCACGCATGATCTGTGAAGTGGAGACAAGCCCTTCATATTCTCCTTTGCTCTCAGGCTCCAGTCCTGGCTTGGGAGGTTGATGTGATACAAGCTCTCTCAGAGCTCAGAGACCAAGAAGCCAGTCGGGAGAAGTTTTTCTGAGATGACTTGAACAAACACTTTCTCCAGGACAACACACGTTTGAACCATTCTCATGAAGACAGTACGTGGCTTTGTTCCCAGTGGCAAACATCAAGCAGTGGGATCCTTTCCTCTTGGTCCTTTTACAGGTGACTGGAAATCAGGTTAAGCTCAGGTCTGTGATGAACGATCAGCCTTGTGCTAATGAAGCCTCGTTGTTTCCCAAATACTGCTTAATTGCTGGATCAAGTGAAGAGGGAAGCAAAGAGGAAGTGCCAGCACTGCCCCAGAGATACCTCAGGATGTCTTGTCATCTAAGTCCCCAAACAGGGGAACTCGCCTTGTTCCAAGTCAGTGTGTCCATCAGAGGGAAGCACCTCATCTTACACCAACTCTAGCACATCACCTGACCCAAAGGGGTCAGGAAGGACTTTCTCTTTTGCCTCAGCAGCCCAGGCAAGATAGGGGTGGGGGTATGTTATTAGGCTACAGCTAGGGCCTAATTTGCTGTGCTCTAATCGGCTTACAGCAGGTATTTCAGCTTTTGCCTATTCTTTCAAGAAAGCATCTATCAGAGCAAAATTCTGGTTCCACTGAAATCAACAGAGGTTTTACCCAGGCAGCAGTGCCATAGGTCTTTACCCCTCCACACTTCAAGGAGAGGACTATTTCCCTCCAGGGAAGAACGCACCAACCAGCGTGCTCAGGAGGGGTTTGTGCTGCTGGACACCAACCTGAGTCACCTTCCAGGAGTTTGGTGGGGAAGGGAGCGAAAATCTCCTCCCCAAAACTCTCCTTTCCAGGCAAAAATTGGCATTTAGTGCAGAAACACAGGCTATTTGTCAGACCTCTCCTGAACCAGCCCAAACAGCATACTGTAGGGAGCAGTACTGGCTCCCTACATTGCATTCACCTCTATCCCTAGCAAACCACAGAGATCAAGAGCTGGGCTAACTCCTGCCCATCTCCCACTGCAGGAAGTAACATAAGGAAGCCCTCAGAGAGCGCGGCAAGGGTTAAGGTCCCCTCTACTTTAGCAGGGGCTTTGAAGCCTCTTCAATGGGATGATGCAGGGAGGAAGGTGGGGAGGGATGCGGGCTAGCAAAGAAAGCACTGGTGACCTGGTTTGTGATGGACCTACTGCCCTGCAGCCCTTGCTCTTAAGAGCTTGCAACACGCCTGCTTGGATGCTCAGCCAGCGATGGCAGGGCGGGCTGGGAGGAAGGACCTCCTGCCAGGGCCCACTGAGTGACAGATTTCCCGGGTCAGCGGTATGGATCCTGCACAGGGTAAACTCCAACAGAAGTTCTTCGGGCTTCTTAGCAGAGTAGTAGAAACAAAGAATGTGTAGGTGCAGCCAAAGGGTTTGTTTTATGGATTTAAACCTTCTCCTCTCTGAAAACTAGTTGTTCTGCAAAGACAGTTCAAGCTTGCTCCCCTCAAAAACATCAAAGGAAAATGATTAAATGTCTTTGCCTTTGTTTTTCACTTCGTTCAGCCTAAAGTGCTTTCTGACTTCAGCCCAAATTCCCAAGCAGTCTCCCTGCAATGGCACTTCTCAACGAATACAGCCTGCCGTCCCAGGGGCTCTCCTCACAACTCCTTCATTGCTTCCCAGGGAGCAGAGAAGACCCGGCTCAAGCCGCCTTACCTCGGACATGTTGACGCGCCCTTCCAGGAAGGAGCAGTCAGCAGCGTTGTGGGTGCAGATGTGGCGGTACTTGCACCAGTGGCAGGGGAAGGAGCCGTTCACGCAGGACAGGCACCTGCAAAGAGAGCAAAGCAGGCAGTGTTAGGGTACCATGAGGCAGGAACGACCCCCCCGAGACATTTCACAGACTGCTTTTTGGGTCGGTCAAACATGACAGCGGGGCGAGGGCTGTGCAAGCAACAGTTATCTGGACAGGAGCCACCTGCTCTGCCCCCACCTCTGGGCATCCTGGATCACTTCCCAAGTTGCCCACAGCCATTATGGAGCCCGCAGCATTTCCATCTCCTCCTTTTCTCTGTGCCAGCCCGGCCGGCCACACTCTTCTTCCTCTCACCAGGACAGAGCTCGCGCGTGGGCTGCAGCAGGGCCGCGTGACTCCCATTCTCTATTTGGCAAGCTGACCCCTTCCCTTCCCGTCTGCCTGCGAGGGGGCTCAGCTCCAGACTTTGGGAGCTTTATTTTGGTTGCATGAAAGGCAATTTTAGCAAGAGCAAGCAGAACAAGGGCTCTCCACTGCAGAGAAAAGGGGGAGAAAGCCAGATTAATGCACGCTCATTGAGAGGGAAATTATAACTGGCTAAAGGTTGGGTCAGATTAACATTTCAGGACTGTAGTGCCTTTCAGTCGCTCACAATACGTTGTGTGTGACCCTCTCCCTCTGCCCCCCTTGTCTGCAGCCCTTCGCCGGCTGTGTGTGTGTTTGCTTCCCACCCCCTTTCTCTCCAGCCTGAAACATTTCTGTCGCTCTCCTAAGCCTCCTCTCCGGGCTCTTTGTGTTACACGCTCATGTGTACATATCCCCCTCTCCCCTCTGCAGCTCCTCGGGGCCTGAGCTCAGGCGTGCTTTGATCCAGCGAGCCGCGCTCCCCTGCTTTGCAATCCCTCTGCCAGAGGCACCCAGCACCAGGGCAGCTCGGGTAGGGAACAAGCACCACGGGCCAGATGCCTTTCTGAGCAGAGCAGCCGCCCCTCCAAAGGGACCCGCGCGGGCAGAGACACGGCGCCACCTCAGTCCATTGCTCCCTCCTCGTGCAGTCATCCCAGCGAGCTATCCCGGGAGCTGTCCCGGCGAGCAGCACCCCAGCATCCTGGAGCCTCTGCCCCGCAGCCCAGGGCTCGCACCCCTCCTTCCTGGCCACAACTCCATCCTAAACCAGACAGAGCGGGAAGATGAGGCGAACTGGAGTTCAGGTTGCAGAGGACAAATTTTACGGTAACGTTAGCTGTTGCTCATGCCGCATAGCGAGCGGCCGGGGCAAAAGTTGTCCCCGTGGTATCTCCTCTACTCCATGACAAATGGCTCACAGGGCTGGGCTAACTCTGTGGCACACCAGTCCCGCTAAGCGCTCACACAACCTAGGGCCAGCCATCACCGGCTAGCATGGTTTGCCAGGCATTAAGCCCTGTCTCTACCAGGTAGTACCATAATTCAGCAGCTTGTGGTTGAACCCTACCAAGGAACGTCCTCCCTCCCCTAGGCAGGGCCACAAAAACACACCAAATGCTCTCAAAGCCCACCTTAGCCCGAGCCCTGGGAGGTATCTCTGTTAGCAAGGGCAGATCATCCAGCCCCATCACCGCAGAGCTCCAGAGCCCGGCCAGGGCTTTCTCCAGCCAAGCACGCAGCTGCGGAGGCCCTTACCCTCTGCAAAACGGAGCGACTGAACCACGACACCAGCAGAACTGCCGCCAAGCAGGACTGAGTCCTACCCCAACACTGTCCCAAGGCAGCAAGGCCCAGAATTAACGCAGCCGGGCTTCATGGGGCAGGTCTGCGAAATGCCGTGTATCCCATGCAACCAAACCTGTCCTCCTGATTAGGTCACAGGAAAAGCTACTGATGCAGGAGCTGTAAGGGAAGAGAAATAATTACCCTAGCTTAAAAACAAGAGCAAAAAAAAAAAAAAACCATCAGCACTGCTCACCTCCCTAAAAGGCTCCTTCCTGCTCTCCCTGATCTCACTAGGAACAGGATTAGGCCCAAAGCAATTATATTTAAAGGTAGGATCTTCCCTTAAACACAGTGGGAGGCAGGAAGCCTTGCTCAGCCAGATCCCTCTCCTAAATTACCAGGCTGCCATTTCGCCTTTACCTTCGTGGGAAACGACAGGGAAAACATGGTATCACAGTACAAGGCAGCAGAAAGACAACCTTCCAGAAAAGCGACTTCATCAGATGGAGGGACCTAGCATACCGAATCCCTCTCCCGGCAGCAGAGTTGTCACTTCAGAGGTGTGGGGACGGCGCAGGAGCAAGCCACCGCGGCAGGCAGCTCAAGGTGCAGACAGCCTGCGTGCAAACGCACACCTGGGGCTTTGCAGGGCCACAGCTCCCTGCCCTGGAGTTTCACACACCATTACATATACAGCAATAGCTTCTTAAATCCATGTGCACACACTAAGGAAATATTTAATTAAGCTGCTTGCAAAGGGGGCTGGAAGTCATTTCCATGTTTCACTCACATTTTCACTTCCAAATGAACAGCCCTTTTAGCTTTACCCACAAATATGTTAATTGAGATGCTCCTTATGCAAATATATGCAATTTTATTTCAGCTGCAGAGATTCAACTTAAAAGCACAGCCGTAGCCTCCTATCTCTGGTTGCTTTGATGGAGGGAGGTATGGAGGGTGGAGGGAAGCAGGGACACAAACAAAGCAGCAGGATTGCTCCTACCCTCGATCCTCATGACAAGGGCTCAAGCAGCAATGGGGAGGCAGACAAATCTAGGATATTGAGGCAATGGAGCAGTGAAAGTATGGGTTAATCCTGGCGGAAGTACGGTAACCACAGAAAGGTCATTCGAAAGAGGAACACGTACAAGCCTTAGCAGGGTGAGCCCCCAGAAGAGCACCGTTGCTGCGATGCAAGTCATTCATCATGGCATGACCAGAAATCCTCACACGAGATCAACCCTCAGCAAGGACTGCTCCTCAGGAGTTATTTTCTAGCCACAAGGTCTTTCAGGTTTTAAAAAAAGACTCCCGAGTCTCTCCTCTGCCATCACCTGCGGCATTTCAAAGTAGTCCAGATAAAGAACCTGACTTCAGCCTAGCCTTTCCCCAGGCCACCACCAGCCCATGCACCTCACCACTGCAGTTCTTTGAGGACAAAGCCAAATCAGGGTTTGGCTTTCAGGGCCACCCTGAACGGAGACAAAGGGTCTCAGATAACGGTTTGATTGCAGGCCAATGCTCAGCTCCATAAAAGAGATGCCCCACTCACATCGGGTGAACCTCCAGCAGTCCTGAGGGTCTCCCTTGCCAATTAGCTTCTGTACTTTCTCGCTGGTCTCTTGGCCTCCTCTTCACTTGCCAAAGGACAGGCATATTCCTAATGCCTCTCAGGTTATCCTTCAAGTATCCACCATGCTCAGTGTACGGACCTCCACGTCCTAATTCCCCTTCACACTGCTTCTAACTTGAACCGAGTCATTTTTGAAGCCCCAGTCCTGGGAGATAGTTTTCACACTCTCATTTCTGCCTAAGTCTTCCATCTGCCGTAAGGTTGTCAAACGTAATTGTAAGTACGCTCACTGCCACACAAGTCTCACGCCACAGCATCTTTTCTGCATTTAAAGTGTGTCTTGGTGAGCACAACCCAGCTGGCCAAAGACTCTGTAAAGTATCCAGCAAGTTAGCATCCAGGCACCCATAACATGGTTAAACCCCAATTCTAACGTGCCTTGGTCCTGCTGGCCTGGGCACAGGTGGTTTGACACTGCTCCCCCTGCAAGCTCCTTGCAGGACTGTCAAAAACCCAGGAGTCCTGAGGAAAAAGAAGGGAGCTCTTCCCTTTACTCCCATCAAGGGACTCTTTCCCTAAAGGCAGCGGATTGAGACGAAGCAGGGCCATCCTGCGCCACACCAAATGCAGATACGTGATTGCATCCGTGCCCCCGCCCTGTGTTCCCTCCTCAACAGCAGAGGAGCAAACAGCCCTGAAAAGTATACGATGCTGATTAGGCTCTAAGCTCTAACACCCCCTCTCCCAGGAGGGCTGGAGCTCTGCAGCTTTCTTGGAGCTCTTTCTGCAGCCACCTCACTTTGTCGCCCGCAAGTTTTGCTTTATAGCCTCGAGCAGCAGGCAAACCGACTGCCTCGTTTAAGAGAACTGAAAGCTGATCAGGAGACACATCTTCCAGCAAGAGGCATCGGGTTGAACAAGTTCCTGCAAATAGGTCTAATCGGACCCCTGCTGAAAGAGAAGAGGCAGAGCTCTCCGGCATGCTTCAGAGCCAGGCACGCCTGCTCAAGGTCAGGCTCTATGGAGTGGTTGGGGTTGTATCCCCAGCGTGTCCATTTGTCACTGCTGTCTGTTCCCAATGCAGGAGCAGGTTGCTCGGCAGCATGATGCCATCTGTGCTGTCTCTCTCCTTCCCACGGTCAGGCACTTTTCCCTCATCGCTTCTTGCCTAAGCGGCTTTCATCACTCCTGATGATTAGAGGGAGTCTCTCCTTCATGTGTTGAAGTCCCCCTCCCTGAAATATACTGGGAATGCAAGGAGCCCTGCCAGGCAAAAAATTGATGCTGGAGGTGCAGTGCGGACATGGACCCACAACTTGTTCCCCAGACATCTCTCCTGCCTTCTCCATCACAAGGCTTTCCAGGTGCCACGCTACCAGAGACAAAGCCAGCAAGGAGTTCAGGCTGGGCAAAGGGAAGTGTCAGATCCACTGGCTGTATGTGTGCAAGAGGTGAGATCAGAGCCAAAGACAAGGATTTCACCGCTCTGTGCAAAGTTGCCCATGCTGAATCAAGCTCAGGCTTGCTGGAAACTCACCCAGAAAGAGCAGGCAGCCCTGCAGGCCATGGCAGCACCTCCCCACCCAGCTAGAAGGGGCAGAGCAACCAGTGAGTGGCGTAAGGGCAACACCAGAGCCTCCCCATACCTTCCACGGTTGCCCCCAAGTCACTTCAAGGCTGGGTCAAGACTTCCTGATGCTGCTTCCCTCCAGTTTCAAAACCAATCCCAAGCTTGCTCACAGTTGAGATCCTGCTAGAGGAACACCTAACACAGATGCACAAAACCAACAGTACAAAGAGGGATGCCGGACAACAGAGGGGCTTTTAGCGGCACATCAGGAACATCTCTGGTATCCTTCTAGTGTCACTATAGGATGAGCCCAGACCTGCTGGGGTGGCTTCAGAGGACCGTTTCCTCAGAGGAACCTCAGGCAGGTGAGCAGAGGGCAGGTCCGATAACCCCAGCAATATTGCTGCTATCTCCAGGTCTGATCCTAAGCATGGGAAGATGGCAGGGCTCCAGATCCAAGCTCATTCCTCATTCACCTTCCCTTGCTCTTAGCCTCAGGCATGCCATGCATGCCTCACCATTATATCGGCATTCACACGGTCTGGAAAACAAGTCCACTCGCTTCTCTTATCTCCGGCTTGAAAGAGCTGAGAGCTCTTCAGCGCTCCAAGCACAGAGAGGGGAAGGCAGAAAACAAAACAGGCATCCGCAGGGGCGAGATAAGCCCGAGCAAGCAAACAAGAGAGGGAGGGAGAGAGGGGAAAGAGACGGAGTGGGTGACTAAAGGTGAGCCTGCACCGCCTCCATCCTCCCCGCAAGCTGCCTTCGAAGAACAAACAAGGCGGGAGAATAATCTAGGTATTCAACATGAGCAGCGTGGGCGGGACACAGGGGTGCAAGCGAGCGAGTGAGCTGGGGCCCTTAGCCTGGAGCAGTGCCTCTCTGGAAGAAGGACACAGAGCAAACCACGGGGAGGAGGGAAGGGGGCAAGTTCAACGGCACCAAGTGCAGAACAAGGGAGGTTCATTGAGAAGGGAATTTATAAACACAATGCTGATGGAAACAGCATCTGCGTACGCACACCACAGACCGCCTACGAGCCCCCAAACTGCTCTTCAGACCTTCTCTTGGCAAGGAAGATACAGCCTTAGCGAATATTTTGCTCCATCGTAGCCTGCATCTGGAGCAGCAGCTGGAAGGGGCAAGGGGCTGAACAGCAGCAATTTGGGGTTTATATCCATCTATTTGCCCCAGAAAAGGGGGGTAAAAGGGGACAGAAATCCTGAAGAGGAGCAGGAACAGGCAGCCAGTACCCCCCCCCACACACACACACACATCTACAGGCAGACCACAGCCAGTGGCATCCCTGCTCCTCCTGAGCAGGGCATGAGCTGGACCCCAAATCTGGAAGAGCCACTGCAGTGAGAGACCAGCTCTTGCCTCCCTCCAGCCCACCCTCTCTGCCCATCTCAAGCCATCAAGTTTCTGTGCTTCCTTTCCTGCCAGCCCAAACCTTTTCTGTCCCTGCTGTGCTGAGCTTCACCAAGGACCTTTCTCCCAGCAGTAAGTGTGGGGCATGACAGACTGACTACAGGGTGGTGCAAGATACCCCAACAGCACGCTCTGATGCGGAATCAGGTCCTGATTTTTAATATCTCCAGGAACATGCAATTCACCTGGCACATCTGAAGTCATCTCCACTCACTGAAACACAAAACCAGACTGTATCAGCCCTCCTAGTAGATAACAAATGTGACATAAAACTGGTTATCCTGAGCGCTCTCTGGTGCTGTCCTACATGATTTTCTGCCTGCCCTCGCCTAGGAATATGCACAGATCTGTTACTGCCTCACAGCCCAGAGGTGGCTAACTCAGATGCACTTACTCAACTGCTTGCAGCTATCTGTCCATGCCTTCAAAAAGAAAGGACCGAGCACATCTGTAAGAATCAGGAAATTAGTAAATTGGGCCTGCAGAGAAGCAGCCAGGCTGCGTGCACTCGACTACCCATCCCACTGCAGGCAGCAAGCAGAGGCATGGGGGAGCCAGGACACAGCTAGCCTGAAACACTGCAAGTCTTCAGCGAGAAGCCGTGTGGAGCGAGGGCTGGCACCATCCCACCGCCTCCAAGGAGGCCCCAGGACAGGCTCTCTGGATGCTGGCAGCGCTGCAGCCAGCAGGCTCTGCTGCGATTCACACGCCAGCGAGGAGCCCGGCCCCCGTCTTCCTCGCGCAGCCACGCTGCTCCCTCAGCCCCTGGGCAATGCATTAAAATCCCATTTGCCTAATGGAGACTTATACCAAAAGCCTGACCTGTGAGATAGGGCTGCTCTATTCAAACACAGCCGAGCTCACATCTCCTCAGTCAGCAGGGCGAGAGCCACCTGGCATTTTTCCCCATTGCCCTGGCCTTTACAGCACCCTCAAGACATTCGACATCCCAGCAGTGACGGGACCTGGCTTGTCACAACTGCCACTGCAGCAAGGCAGAACCATGAGGGTCCGTACCATCAGTACCACTCCCTGGATAGGAAACACAGCATGAGCACGTACCTGCACAATTTTCCCGTCTGCTAGGCTCTCCTCCCTCTAGCTCAGACCCAGTGACCTGCGATTTTTCCCCTTCCCCTGCACCAATGCCTGGCTTTCACTTCCACATTGCCAGGGCTGGTTGTGGTAATGGATCCGTCTCCTCCCACACACCCTGGGGAGTCTGGCGATGCACTGAGTGCACCGGCGCTCAAAAAGCCAGCAAAACCTACCCATCGCACCGAAGGAGGTGCCCCTCCAGCCGCCCCCTCCCAGGAATCTCTCTGTCTTAGCACAAAACCAAAAAGACAGACCACGACAGGAGTTAAGAAGCAGAGTTTCCAGAGGGGAAACCCAGACAGCCAACATGGAAATACTGGGAACAAATACGCCTTGGTTGTCCTTGGAAACAGCTGGTGTCAGTCCCTGCTGGAGACAGCAGGCTGGACAAGGAGGCTCTGATCTATTCCCACATCTCAGCGCATGCTCCCTCCAAGATCCTCCAGCTTTCGCAGCTGCTATCTCCCCCCTGCGGACCTGCGATGTTCGAGTCCCAAGGAATTCCCCTTCCCGAAGCACTCTCCCAGCCTGCGCTCCCAGGCTCTCCGTCTCTCTCTGGAATTCCTCGCTTGCTTGCGAGGCAGATTTCTCACTCATCCGCCTCGCCAGCAATTGCAGGCTCCACCAGAGTCACTCAGGGAGCCTGGCATTATGTCTTTATCTTTAAAGGGTACTTATTTCCCAGAGAACGCTTTGAAGAGGGCGTTTAATGCTTACAAAGACAGCCTCAACATCTGCACGCACAGCTTCTGGACACAGGCTGATTCATTAGGTTATCAAAGCCTTGGAGTGGTCTTTAAGAGCATGTGCTTGATCAATGCCCCATTGGAAACCCCCAAGGGAATCCACACTGGTCTCCACCATGGGGTTTCCTATCTCATCCTCCGTCACAGGAACCAGAGCCTACATCCAGGATCTGATGACCAGCCCGTGCTTCCAGCTCCGCTCCCAGGCCCAGGGGCTCACAGTTATCCTCAGCCACTCAGCCACCCACGTCCTTCTTTCAAACAGACAGACTTATTTTTCTGCATCAAACTCCAGGTTCCCACTCCTCCGTTCGATGCACCTCGGACAGCTCTCCTAGAAACATCCCTTCCCTGATACACAAACCTTAAGGAGAAAGGCACCAGAAAAACAGTGCAGCCTGCAAACACCTACTTGAGCCCCCGAGAGCCCTGAGGCTGACGGGGACGCAGTACACGGATGCAACCCCCAGAAAGCTTTCCAAGTGACCCAGAGCAGGAGAAGAAAAACCACTGCCATGCAAGTGGCTAGTCTTCCTTCTGCACACCACATGGGTGCGCGCGGTACTAACAGCTCTGAGAGGTGATGGTGTTGCTCCGTACACTCCTTAGCTAATTGGCTGCTAACAGGGGTCTCAGGGCAGCTCCGGCACACACCACTTCACATTGACCTGCCAGCCCTTAACAAAAAGTCACCTGCTAAGAAATTCAGGAGCGCCTGATCCCTTCCAGGTCAATACCTACTGACCTGCGCACATCCCCAGGACGCAGAGTAAGCACTTGCGATGGTCTCCCTCAACCCTTTGCGCTAATCTCGGTTTAGCGAGCAGCCACCCCGTTTATCTTGCTGCAGCTTTCCCAAAGAACAGAGCAGCTTCTTCCCAGCCAGCCTCCTAGACACCACAAGCCTGGCCTTGAAAAATAAGCTGTGGGACAGCCTTGTCAGTAGTCAACACCAGTTTGGCCAGAACAAGCTAATCTGTACTGAGACGTGCAAAAGGACTCTGGTTTTTCGTATCACAGTGACTCCTCTCTGAAAAACAGAGCAAAGAAGAGAGTCACTCTGAGACTCTATTACAGCTTCTCCTTCTGAAAGCAGCATGGCCAGTATTGACAAGGTCTAAACAGATTAACTCACCGGGGCATTTATAAAATAAGAGTTTTAACCCCGTCCTCAAACCATCTTGTGTTTACTAGCAGAATTTCCTCTTCTGAAATTCCTGTCTGCTAAGTGGAGCAAAGAGGCACACTGCTTCCAAAAAAGGTGCTATTACACAAATTCCCCACCTGTCTCCTTGTCTGCATCGCTGCTGCAGGAATCAGGTGCAAGGCACATCCTCTTTACTGTTAACAGAAAGCGATTTGTTTTCATCATAAACAAACCTTGCTCGTTTTTCAGTCACGGCAAGCTCTGCCTCTCTGCTCACCCTTTTAATCCAGTAAAGCTAGAAGCAAGGCCCTGCCTCATGATTTCACTTGGCCATCCAGAGCTGCTAGAGCAGCACCGGCAGCAGCTCTGCTTTCCAGCAGCTCCCCCGCAGCCTCAGGGCTGTTCTGCAGCGCTGGTATCCAGATGCACGTTTCTCCACACCACCAAACCCCAGCACACCCTCTCCGTGTTGCTGTACCGTTTATAGGGGAATTGTACCTTTCCTGTGTCACCTATGGATCACCTACAGAGACGTATCGGCCACAGTCACAAGGGACTAGCCACACTGCTCTGTGACGGGCGAGACGTCATGTCCCATCAGACAAGGCGGCAATGCAGAGCGCTGCCATAACAGAACAGAAAGGAAGAGGGATTTAAGGGATTTACCCGTAAGGCATCCCGCTGGCCTGCTCCCCCCTGTCACCTTCGGCAGCCAAGCATATGGGCAATGCAACTTTCTTTATACCCCTCTTTCCCTTTAAAAAAAGGGATAAGATACATCTTCCTTTCTACAAACCTCCTTCACGGAGCCACGCTGTTTCCAGAAGCCCTTGAAAATGCATGGGAAGAATGGTTTTGCAAGGCAGTAAGAAATAACAGACTAGGGATACTAACACAACAGCAGGATCAGACCCACAGTCTGCAAAAGGGTTTTAGCAGTGCGTTTTGCAGATGCCTTTCCAGATCTCAGCTGAAAATAAGAGGGGTCAGCTTCTGCACTATGTAAATGGTGGAGCTGTGTTGGCTTCCCTGGAGTTACCGCAGCTTGCACCAGTGGAAGAGCGGGCTTACAATTCTTATATCTTTCCATAATGATTTGAAAACCTCTCCTAAATCATTTCTCAGCTGAAGACAAAATGTTTAACACACAGGCCCCTGGCTCCCAACCTAAGTAAAGCTGCTCAAATATAAAAAGAAAACATAATGCATGGTGATCAGAGAACTCCACAGGAAAAACATTAGCCTCATGGAAAAGCATATTGTTCCTAACACAGAATTTATCAGGCTGACTTATAGATTTTCTTCCGCAAAATATGAAACCTGTATCTGAAAGGCTATTAACTCCAAAGAGATCCATTAAAGACATCTGTCTGCAAATGGTATTTAAAAGTATTGCGTCATCCTAGATATTGTCATGTTCTTTGGCTATGACTTGACTGCGGGTCACATAGTTAAAACTGCCTCCAAACATTAAAATCCTTGACGTAAAGAAAATAATAATAATGTTCAACAGCCTAGAACATGGACTTTTCTATCAGCTCCAACTGGAGCCCATAAATATTAATGCAGCCATAATTAGCCTTTTTAAATAATGCATCCAAAATTAAACATCAACGCGGTAATAAATCAGTCAGGGCTCTTTGTTGTAGGTTTGTTGGGGGGGGTGCTCCTATGTGAGGCACATAAAATAAAATGCCAAATCCCTCGCCATCTCTTCCCACTGGACCCAAGTGACGGGGCCCTGATTGGACCATACCTGACCCTATTTGTACTTAAAAGTCTTGTTTCTTTCATTTAGAAAAATAAAAGTCACGTCGGCTTTGTGATTTGCAAAATAATGACATGCAGCCTTCCCAAGCTAAAGCTGAGCTAATGCTATTGAAACCACACGACGTGAAGGGAGACAAAGCTCATCTTGTGAGTCAAGGTGAGTGAGAAAGTCAAGTTTGCAAACTCTTTCCCTCTCTCCTCGCCCTCAGAGAGCTCCCCGGAGCAAAGACCTGCCCCTGCAGGGCAGAAATCCCAGGGCTGGGAGGGATGTCCTCCCTGATGCTAATGGTCTGCTGGAGGCCACTTCTTCCTCGCCCCATCAGAGGCCTGCTTGCTCTCTAGCCTTCATATCTCAGAGTCTTTTGCAGGCAGACTGCTCCTTGCCAGGCACACGAACGAAAGCCCTTTGGGCTCTCCTTGGACGCATCCCCTTCGGCGCTGCAGGCAGAGCGTTCGCTGCAGGTGCCCAAGCCAGTACTCCAGGGTGCCGGCATCTCGCCTGCTTTTCCCTGATCAAAGCGGAAAACACAGCTTGTTCGCTGAACACGCTTTGAAGAAGCCATCTGTAGCAGAGCCCCGACAAACCCCCTGAGCCAGGCGAGATTCTTTGTAAGAAGCTGCTGAAAAGAGATCACTCTACATTTGCTTATCTAAAATTACTGATCAGCCCGAGCGTCACCATCCGTGGGAGGCTTCTGGCAGGGTAACAGAATCGCTCGCATTCCTGAGCTCCAGCTTCTTTGCCCAAACACAGCCCGGCATCTCCTCTAACATTTCCACATCGCACCCGTCTCTCTGCTGCTCAAGCACACAGTCCACAGCCCCTAATCTGGAGCTAGCTATCAGGGGCTTTAGACATGGTGCGTAAGTCGCCACATCAATAATCCATACCTCCTCTATTTTACCACGTGCATATCTCAAGCTGCCTAAAACCCATACTTAAAGTAGATTTCAAGGCAGCCTGACAAGAAAGCAAATTCACAATTACTACTTCCACTTCGGAAATTCTTGGGTAAATGCCCCACAACATGTAGTGTGTTCCATTCAGTGTTGCTATAACTTTCCAGCTTGCTCTCCAGCAAGCTTGGGAAGTTAGTATCTTCATAGGAAACATAGGCTCTCCTTACTTTTGCATAGCCAAGTCACTCCTCTTAACTGTTTCCAGGAATAACAAGATGCTTGGCATTTTCTGTTACACGGATTGTTACAGTCTGCAATGCAGTAAATTCCCTGTTTCTTCCAAAGCTTTTCCAAACTTGAAGTCGGTTTTAAGTGAGCTTCTGCCCTGATGCTACACGTTCCCATATGCTCAAATGCAGCCGTAATTCAGTGGCTCTTTGGTCACTGAACCAGTTTAGAAGGGTAAAAGCAGGAGGTTTCTCACTGCAAACACCACTATACTGGACTCTGCTTTCCTCTTGCAGTATCAACAGCTTCAAAGCTGAGATCTCTTGCAGAGTCTCACATAGCCCAACCAATCTCTTCCCAGAGCATCTCATGAAGCCTAGGCCACTTACGACTGATGGACGCTGCAGTTGTAGAAAACAAAATCCACGGAGGCAAACTTCTTCCCCGTCTCCTTGGATTTCAGATAGAGTTTCACCACCCGCTTGTCCCCTGGGAGACAGCAAGGCAGAAAAAAGCATCAGAAAGGACACAATGCTCAACCCAGCACTTAGCCCACCACCTGTTAAGGGCTGAAGGTAGCCGGGCAACAAGCTCCATTCATCCCCGTTAACTAACAAAATCCTCCAGATCTGGGAATAAAAGAGTGAGGGCGCCCACTCATACCCACCCAGCCACCGACCTGGCCAGCAGAGCCCGGGCGCAGCACCATGCTCCTTCAGTTAACTGCAACGTGCTGTCAGGGAGGCAGCTGTTTTGGGTTGTGCTAGTGGTATTGGAAGGGAGGTGAATAGTTTCCGGGACAGCAGAGTGTCTTAGAGCTCCTGAGAAAAAGTACATCTGCCTGGAAACGGTTCACAAGTGGGGAACAAGGCCAGGTGCCTCAGGGTTTACAAGACTGGCATAGAGACCATTAGCAAGAATCTGTGCCCACAGCACGGGAGAGGGCAAGGGAAGACTAAAGACAAGCACTGGTCCCCAACGAGCAGCAATGTCTTCATTTCTGCTCTGAGGCTGGGAATCACTGCTGTTATGGGAAGATGGCCAGGTCCCTCTCCCAGACCTCCTCTATGTCTGGCTACCGGGGCAACCACCAGGGCAACAACCGGGGCAACTCTTGTCTTGGGCTTCGTTCTGCTCCCAGGGCACAAATGACGCGAGCTCACCACGGCCCCTGGTGATGGGGATGACATCCTTGGCAGAGGGAGAGCTGCAGTAGATCTTCCCATCTTCGATGCGGCTCTCGGACTCGGTGAAGTCCTCGAAGGAGCAGTTAACTCCAGCCGAGAGGTCTGGGACATTCCACGCCTCCAGAACCAGCTGGGGAGAGAGGCAAAAGCATCACAGAGGGAACCAGCAAAAAACGGAGACTCCTTAGCATCCGACAGGAGCCAGCCCAGCATGCGGAAAAGATCAGGGCTGTGATCCTGCCTCCATCACCCACGCCTAGCAGGAGAGATCTGCTGCAGGCTAAAAGCAAGCACCACCCATGTCCATGAACTCCCAGCTCAAGGAGAGAGTACAGATTTAAACGAGTTAACGACTGAATGAATCACTGCCTTACATCCTCTGCCCTCTCCTGCACCACAAACCATTATGTCTCACCTCTCTGCAGAGACCAAGCACAGTGTTTGGCTAGGGAATATTTTAGAGAAAGGCATCCACTTCTGCAGACATCGAGAGGGAGGAATGCACCTCTTCCTTTGCAAATTCATTCCAGGGGTCAGCAGTTCTCACTTTACAAAACGCGTGCCTTATTTCTAATTTGAATTTGTCTCAGCTTCCAGCCATTAGTTCTTGTTATGCCTTTCCTTGATAGATTAAAAAGCCCTTTAGTCCCTGATATTTGCTCCTTATAAAGGCACTTATACTCTGTAATCAAGTCACCTCTTAATCTTCTTTTTGATAAGCTAAGCAGATTGAGCTCTGGAAGTCTCTCCCTGGAAGGCACTTTCTCCAGCCTTCATCTCATTTACATGATGTTTACAGGAGGTTTGCAGCCTCCTCCTTTAAAAGGTGGACTCCAAGCCCGAGTGCAGTGTCCTAGTGTCAATCACACCAGACCTCTGTGCCGTATCCTGCTATCAGTCATGCAAATAATCACAGACAAAGATAAAAACGCCTCCCAACTCACAGCGTCACCCGAAGAGCACTAAGAGCCCTTTCGGATGGACACAGCTTCCCTTGGAGGGCTCACGCTCCAGCTATGGCCTGAGATCTCTTCCAGAGTCACCGCTTTCTAGGGCAGTTGTCACAGGCTTGTCTTTCTCCTAGATGTTTAACTTGGTAATATTAAGACCCGCTCTCTTATTAAGTCCCATTCAAACCCAATTGCTCCGCATGGTAATCTCATCCTCACGGCTATGTGCCACCTCGCCAATCTTAGCATCCTCTGCAGATCTCATCAGCAGCGATTTCACGTTTATTTCCACATTACCAGTGGAAATGTTAAGGGGGGTTGCACTGCACTCCAATCCCCACACAAGCGCTTTCAAAACATTTCCATTCGGTGACAATTCCCCTCTGACAACTACTTTTGGAGATCTGTCACGGAGCCAGGTCTTAATCCACTTAACACATGCTTTATCAATATTGTATAATGCTAATTTTTAATCAGAATGTTGTGTTGTACCAAGTCAAATGCCTTGTAGAAGTCTAAAGACATCACATCCCTGCAGTCCCTCTTGTAACTCAGGTCATAATTTCATCAAAGAATAAAATCTGGAGCTTTGGGTCATAAAACCACATTGAATGGCATTAATTATACCCATATCCTTTATTCTCATCATTTGTATCCTGTGTCAGTTTTTTCCGTTAGTTTTCCTAGAACTAATGTCAGACTAAGCAATCTCTAACCATTGGGTTGTCTCATTTGCCCTTTCCGCATATCGGCGGAAAATGAGCGCCTTTTCTGCTTACTGAACTTTTCTCAATATTCTCTTATTTATTACAAAGTCACATCTACAGGCAGGCCAACGGGCTCCTTGGCCAACTCTTTTAGGGCTCCTAAGTGCCAGATATGTAGACTTGGCAGTTTTCAAAAGTTTATTGCTAGTACGTGCATTTTCATATTCTCTTTACTTTGCTAATGGCCTGGAAAAATACTCCATGCAAGTACATCATCCTTTCTGTTTGCACAGACAAAGTAAAAAGTTACGCATCTAAGACTCATCCCAAAATATCTACTAGTGGCTGCTGTCAGAGACAGGATATTGAGCTAGATGGATCTCTGGCCTAAGTATGGCAATCCTTATATCATTATTTATATTATGCATAAATATTTATTGCCCAGTTATGTCTTTTCTGAATAGTAATTAACCAGTCCACTATTTCCCTCCAGCAATGGGCGAGCCCTCATCAATCTCCTGCGTTTTACTGAGTTTTCTTCATATTAGACCTCTCTTTCCCTATCTTTTGTTGTATATTCCTCATTTCTTTTTAATTGCCACCTTCCCAGTCACCTGCCTCCACCAGGTCAGGAGGCACCTGGGCCAGACAAGCGGCCAGGAGAAGGGGCTTACCGGGACCTCGGACATGGTGACCGATATGTTCTTCGGCTGGACGGTGAGCTGGACGCACTGCCGCAGGTCGGAGGCGAAGCGCTGGGGCTCATCCGCCCGTTCACACCGGTCCTTGCGCGAGCATCTGGAAGGGGAGGAAAGCCCCACGGTGAGGAGGAGGAGGACCCCTTCGTGTCCTGGGCTGGGTTTCACAGGTGCGAGAGAAGGCGGCAGCAGGCATCAGCCTCCCTGGGCATGGCTTCGTCACACCACGGCAGGATCCTGAACCCTGCGTGGCAGTGGCGCAGCTCAGGCTGTCTCTGCTCGGTGGTGAGTGGGCACGGGCATCACTTCCCACCCTCGTCCCACGTTGCAGCACATCCGGGAGGGCAGCCCGGGGCACCTCCCCAGCCTCTCTGCCACTGCCCTTAACCCATGCTGCACCCCCAAATCACCGCCCCAAGCCCCTGCACGATGCTGACGTTCTTCTTGCCTTTCCTTGCAGCATCCGGCCCTCCCAAACACACACACCTCCTCCCAGTCCCTCCGGAGAGCAGCCTGCGATACTCCATCGTCTCCTCAGCCCGGCTAGCAGCGCCTTACAGCGTGCTGTCTGCCTTGGAGGAGCGCACCGCTCCCTCTCTGCTGCTCCTCGTGTTTTCTGCAATGCCGGTATTTCATTACAGGAAGTGCTTCAATTAAACGGTGGGTAAAACAGAGAGAGAGAGCAAACAACACATACACCTCGTAGTCCGGGCTGAAACGGGAGCAATTTCCCTTCCAGGAAGGGGCAGAAACGGCAGCCAGCCCTTCCCTGGGTCCCAAAGGGAATGCGGGAGACAGCGGTCAGGACTTCGCTGAACGCCCCCATATGCTTAAACAGCCAGGGAGGGGGCTCGCTCCTGCAAGGGCTCGCTGATCCTACCCCCGAGCGAGAGATCCCTCTACCACTGGGTCCTTCTAGCTCTTCTGCCTTCACTTTCCCGTCTTCGCACAAGGATGCCGAGCGCAGGAGCTCACGCGCGGGCTTAGAGGGCCTTTGCTCGCAGCGCGCCGGGGGTCATTAGCAGAGCCCGGGCGCCACGGGAGGCGCAGGAAGGGATGACAGACTGCCTGCGGTTTCCCTCTGAAGTGACACGGCGACTTCGGTCCCAGCCCGGCTCGGCGCGGGGGGGCTCGAGCCCCTGCGGTTTAGCCTCTTGCTCCATCCCGGCAGGCGCGCTGGCCCCGTGGCTCAGCCGCAGGTGCCGGCAGCAGGCCACACGCGTGCCCCGTAACAGCAGCAGGCCACACGCACACCCCATATTGCCTCGGCGGTTTCCGGCCCGGCGCAGAAATCGCGATTTCGGCGCCCGTCTCCCGGAGGTAGCGATGCAGCGGGGGGAAGCGGGCAGAAACTCCGTGGGCGCCTCCATCCCTCCGCGGTCGCCCGCAGGCTGGGACCAAATCCGGGACGGATCTCACCGAGGAGACCGGCGGCGGGGGGGATATCCGCAGCGAGCCTCGGCCCCGGCGGTACTTACACGTTGTGGAGGACGCACCAGCCGCAGTGGGGGTCCCGGGAGCCCAGGCACAGCTCGCAGCTCTCGTACTGCTCGCAGCTCTCCACCGGCACGCGCGTCACCTGCGGGGAAACCGGGAGTGAGAGGGAGAGCAGCAGAGCGAGCGCCCAGGAGCTCAGGGACATCCTGCCCCAGCTGCCCCGCGAGGCAGGGGCACCTCCTGTCCTCTGCCACCAGCAGGGACCTCCCAGGTCTCCGCGCCCCACGATGCCTGGACCCCAAGCTGAATTTTGCCCCAACCAAGCTCTTTCGGTCGCCAGGTCTTTGCGGATACGGGGCGCTCAGCAAACAGGCTGCAACGGTGCAACCCCGGCACCAGATCCCAACACCTCCTACGCATCCCTGCAGCTAACAGCCAGCCCAGCTCCGAAAGGGTTACAATTTCTTTATTAATTGCTCCTCCAGATTCGATTAAAATCCCCTCGTTCCTGCAGCCCTTCGAGCTCCGTTACAACTGTTCATTTAATTACTTTCCACCAGCGCTCCGATAACACCAAGCCGTAGTACAGGAGAGAGCTGCTTTTATTAAGGAGAGGGGAGGAGAAGAGGGGGACAGGGAAGGGGATTTCAGGAAGCCGGGAAGTGGTCTGCATCATCGGCCGAGAGGAAGGACGAAGGAGAGAGGGGCCACCAGCAGCGTCAGACGCCGGCGGCGCGCGCAGCTCCGAGCACCTCCGCGACGCCTGCCCTGCCCAGCACGCGCAGCCGGGGTCGCAGCCCGCTGCCGGGCTCGTACCAAAGGGGCGATCCAGCACCCGGGAGCTCACATCGGGGTCATGCAGAGCAAAGCACCAGCTCTGCCCGGCGCTGCAGCACGCAGGCTCCGTGCAGCCTCAGGTCCGCAGCCTGGGGGTCGAGAGCAGAATAGGGCACGGGGAGGATAAAAGCCCAGGGAAGAGCCCCCTGCTCCGCCAGCGTGACTGCACAGGCAAGGCCCTCGCTCTGTGCCTCAGTTTCCCCATTGCTCCCACATGATGGGTGCAGAGAGGGCAGGATTCATTTGTTAGCATTTGCAAACTTATCTTCTGAAAGCTGAACCGATCACTGCAAGCACAGAAAAGGGGCCTGCTCTCAGCCCGGGGCGCCCACCCTCCCTCCTGCCAGCTCAACCAGGCATGGGCTCAGCATGGTGTCCACAGGGCTCAGATCAGTCTGGCCAATCAGCACCCTCCAGTTTGCATACTAATGAGGACACCTGTAGTGTTCCCACGTGTTTGCCCCTCACATTGCCGTGGGCCCACAAGCACACGGTGGCAAGGGGATGGGGCAGGGAGCCGGAGCAGACCCCGCACAGGCGCCTGCTGATTCTCAGCTCCTGAAGCAGCTTTTGGTGGAAAAACCCAATTCAACTTGGCATAATCCCCTCCCTGGCACTCACTGAACAAATTTTTGTGCTCAACATCTCCCCCATGGAGAGGAGGCTCAGCTGGCCCGGCCAGGAGAAACAGCCCAGGACAGCTGCACAGAAGGCAGATTAGCCAGCCACAGCTTCCCAGATTTCTCCCAGCTCCTTCCCATCTACATGTCCCCAACCTCAGCCTCTTCCTGGGGAACCTCCCTCATCTTAACAGCCAGAGATGTCCCCAACCCTGCTTGCCCCTAGCCAGCAAGATGCTCAAGCCTAGGAGGTCATGGCCAGCCCTGATGGAGCGGCAGGCCGGGAAGCAGCCATTTCAGGGAGGATGCAGTTGCAACACGCTCCAAACCCCACGCTGTTAACTACTGAGGAGGAGGAAAGGAGTTGGAGACAGCAGCTAGGTGCAGTGCTGGTTGACCCAGCGCCGAGCTGGGCGACACGGCATTGCCGTATTAACAAACTTCAGAGCCTCTCAATTCCAAACCAAGTTTCTGCCTCACCTGGAAAGCCTCAGGTTTCCTCCAGCAGACCAGAAACAGGAACTGGGAGGAGAAGGAAAAAGGTTCTGCCATCCCCTCGGGGTTGTCTAGACAAATCAAAGGCCCTGTTCCAGCATCCTTTCCCCTCCCAAACCCTTGGGCCAAGGGCCAAGAGATCGCTCACACTCCAAGTTCAACCGCAGTCCCACCCACATGCACCTCACCCTGGGAGACAGACAAACGGAGACACTGCGAGATGGAGGCACACCCGTGCACAGCCCAGCTGCGCTGCCCCAGGCACAGGAGATGCATTCAAGCATAGCTGCCTCAAAACCTGGCCAGCTCTGGAGCCCGTCAGGCCCTGGCCACCCCACTGCATCTGGGTGCAGTCCCCACGGCAGGCTGGGCAGGTGGAGCAGGCTGCCGAAGAGGGTGAATCGGTGCTGCAAATGTCAGGGGGCAGGGACGAGCGTCCGATATGACTGTGACTGAGAGCAAACCACAGAGACAGTCCCAAAGTTTCCTGGACAAGAATAATCCGTCTGCAGCAAAGCTGCCCAAAAAGAGAGACTGGGGAACTGGGGTTATAATAAACCAGAGGTTTGGTGATGGGAGCACAGAAACACACACTCGGGCCCACTGCTCCCCGGAGAACAAGTGGGAACCTGCCACAGTCGGTCTCTGGCTTCTTTCTCCTCTGCAACCAGGAGGCATATGGGAAGGAGACATGACCAGACTGAAGCCAGGATTTGACCACGCAGTAAATGCAGCCTGACCACTCCTAATACCGGATCCAAAAAGTGCCACCGCCTCTTGACACAAAGTACAGACACAGCATGAACCCGCGTCACCCGTTCCAACGTGTTCACGACCCTTTGATGGATTAACTCGTACCAGCAGGCTCTCCGGCAGGTCTCGGATCATGCATCCTCTCATAAAGCCAACTAAAACTTCTTTTTGTGAGCCCTGGCTGAGCTGCCAGGATGGCAATTGCATGCCCGTGCCTGATCCGGATCAGATTTGTACCTCCGGTTGGTTCAGCATTAGTGACGGTGGAGGCAGGGGCTGAAGTGTGCTCATGGGGATTTGGGGGCACCCCACTGCTTAGCCTCTCCGCTTGCTTGCGGACTGCTCCCGCTTGGTTAAACCGTCTCATTCCTTGCCCTGTGCCAAGCAGCTCAGGCTGCTTTCCTATCCGCTCGTCACGAGCCCCACTTAAAACGCCAGGCGTGCCGACTCCAGCCTGCCTGGAGAAATGCCACGTCCCCTCCTCTCCCAAGGCGGAAAAGCATCCGCCCCGGAAGAGAAAAAGCTGTTCAGAGCGAGGGGATCCTGCTAATCTCCAAGAGGCCTGCTCACCCGCCAACAGGAGGGCACGGCTGGAGCAGGGAAGTGGTTTACAGCCAGCCCAGCTCCTCCAGCCCTCCCTCGCAGCAGAAACCAGCTCTCCGCAGCAGCTAGCTGGAAGAAGGGTCAGACAGCCCTTGGTCCTGGGGGAACAGGGATTTCAAGCAGCTGCTGCTAATACTTAATGCCTGGGGCACAGGACCACAGCAAGGAGAGAAGCAGCAGTGCCACATCTTCAAGTCGGTGCCTCCAGGCAGTATTTTTGTGCAGGGGAACTGGAACAACCTGCCTCAAAGCTGCAGACGGCTCCTGGGGAAACACGGCCCCAGGCGCATATGGCTGGGGTGAGAGGGGCCAGGGCAGAGGTTTTGCAGCACCACGCAGCTCGCCGTGGCTGGCTGGAAGAGCAGCATGGAGCCACATCAGCATCTCGCCTGCCCTTCACAGCCATTCGGGAACAGCAGGCGAGTGACCTTCTAGCAGGACTGATGGGGCCCCAGGAGAGACACCGACGGATCAGAGGGAAAGAGCAGTCCCTGCAGGGACTGACAACAGGGCGAAGGCAGTGCTGGGGAGAGACAGACACCACATCTGGGCAGCAGCAAACTCAGGCAGCTCAGTTGGAAATAGGCGGTTGGAGGGTTGGGGTGGGAAGAGGGGACAAGTGACAGAACACGGGGTGAGGGGGTGATTTCAGGGACAGCACCCACCTCCATGCATGCCTGCCTTGTGCCCTCCTCACCTGCAGCAAAGCTCAGGAGCACGGTGCTCTCAGAGCGCCTGCCGCGGACAAGCCAAGCCCTGCCCAGCGAGCGAGGGACATAGTCCCAGCCCTGATCGTCACTTTGTCCCCCCGCTTCTTAGAAAAGACAGGCCGGACAGTTGCACTGAGCTGCAGGCCTGAGGCTGAGAACGGATAGATTCATCTCCTGCCAGTCCAGCTCACAGCAGGAGACACAGGCCGCTCTCCCTGCCCCTGCAGTGCGAGGAACAGCCCGGGGGGCAGGAAGCATGCATGGGGAAAGCAGGCGAACATAAATGCTCACGTGCACTCCCAGACGTGATGCATACAGACACACAGGCTTGTGCAGTGCCAAATCCCTGTATCAAACCACGGTACAAAGAGCCCAGGCTAAGAGTGCTCTTATCCGGGCTGCTCAGCCAGGCCGGCTGCTTCCACTCGCTCCCAGGCAGCCACTGACCTCCAGAAGAAAAGGCCAGATGCCCTCCAGGGAGCTGCCCAAAAAATTTCCACAGCGCACAGGACAGGAGAGGCACAGCTGGGACCGCAGAGCGGGCAACCAAGTCAGGAGAGTCCAACGTCACTGCCGCATCACCCGGCTCGTTCGGCAGCCCCACTCGAAGCCCAACCGCATCCCCACGCGTGGGGTGGCTCAGACCTGGCACCCAGCCCTGTCCCTTACCTGCTTCTCTGTCATGGCATAGATGTGCTGGCGGTCGGGGCTCAGCACCAGGTCTCGCAGGATGGAGCTGCCCTCGTGGGCCACGACGTTTTCGTACTGCAGCGCTTGGTGCTTCCTGTCGGCCAGCAAGTCCACGAGGATCTGCACAGAGAGGAGAGGGGGTTAGCACGGACTCGCAGCTTGCCCCACACCCCATCAGGGATGCTGTCCCACCGCCGCTCACCAGCAGGGCAATGCCACAGCCCCCGCAACACGCCAAAGCAGCAGTGACTTTGTATGCATCCTGATGCTTTGCACAAAACCTCAGTCGCAATGTTTTCCTGTCCACTGCCCATGCTCTCCTGCGTGCACTTGTCCGCTCCGTTCTCATGTTCACACTTGGTCATGGGCACAGCCACCCCATGTTGTCCGCTGCTCATCTCCAAAGTCCCTCCAACTAGTGGCGTGCCATGGAGGAGACCTATTACGCTCTTGCAGCAAAACGGCAAATCTAGTCTTGCCACGGCTGTAAGGAAAGCAGCTCGCGCAGCACACCCTGTCCGGCACAGAGCCCTGTCCGGGCAGGACGCATCTCCCCATCCACCAAAGGAAACACTTGGGCTCGCAACTGGGGAAGTCAAGAGGGTTTCAAGGAAGCTGCGGGTCAACAGAGGTTCAGAAAGTGCCTTTGTTTCCTGAGCAGGAACGTGGCAAATGCTCTAATCCTCTTATAGTTCACAATTATGTTCAAGCTCTTCCTAAGTACACAGTTCTCTCGCTACCGGCAATAACCACATTAGGAGGCACCATGGGGCTGGAGTCACCCCCCAAGGAGGAGCCACACTCAGCAGCGCTACTTGCCATAACTTGATAGCTAGTGAGAGATGCTTCCCACAAACGCAACCACGCGTGAAGCCCCCGGACTGGGGCAGCCCCCAGCAGGGGGGTGGCCTCGAGGGAGACAGTGCCCGAGAAGTGGGTCAGGTCTGGCCAGAGAGGTAGAGCCCTGGCCTCATCCATCCACCCGCTCCCACGGCCCAGCATCTCGCAGCCTTGCCAAATCCCTTCTGCCCTCCCCCAGCACCCCAGCAGCCTGGTTCCCCTCCTGCAATAAATAGACACCGGCATTTGCATAGTTCCCAATCAGAAGGATACGGGGCTGGGAAAGTAGGATCCCGGTGTGCAGCTGATTAGCATGGAAATGTATGCCGCTCACAAACAAACCGGGGCCCGTTTAATTAGAGCGGCGCCTTTGATTCACCGCCAGCCTCCTGCATGCACCAGCCCCGGATTATTTTTAGGCAGTTTTACAAAACAAATGTATTTAATTAAGAAAGAGACCCCTGAGCAACCAGAGAGCGGCGAGCCCTCGGCGACAGCGAGCAAAGGGGCCGCCCTCTCCCAGCGGGACGCGGGGACCAGGGTTGCAGGGCCAGGTATAACTCTTTGGAGCCCACGGCACAGCCCGGGGATGGGGGACACTTTTGCAATGTGCTCCCCGCACCTGGAAGCGCACCAACCTCAGCGGCAGTTGCATGCAAGGTTCCCCAGCCCGGGCAGGAGCCCAGTTCAGCTATGCAGCATCCCAAGCCCAGGAGCATCCACCCTCCCGCCAATGCGGGTACCGGCTCCCTCCCTCGCTATGGCAACGTGACAAACGCACCTTTCCAACCCTTTTATGGGCCATAGTTGCGGCGCAGAAGGATCAATATAGTTTTACCCTGGTTTTAAAATAGATCTATGGGTGGATGTCGCACTTGGCAGTAATTTTTAACTAGCGGGGTAATTTCCCCATTACATTATTGCACTGCACAGTGCTGGGAAAGAGAAAGAGATGTATTAAAAAAACAACAGATATGAAGCACTTCCAGTTAATTTGAGGCTCCAGGGAGAACCTAAAAATAATCACTGAAGTCAAAGAGGGCTGGAGCCAAGCCGTAACACATCAGGGTACGCTCAGAGGGGGCAAAGGGCTACCCCCAGATGTGCACGAACATGAACCCTCCTCTCCAGGACATGGCGCCTCTTCTCCCAGAAAAGATGCTCTAGAGACAACGGGTAAGCTACAGTTGGGATCCAGGGAACTGAAGCTTGGAAGACCTGAAAATTAAATGGCTTCTTCGTTGGCCAACGGACACGACAAGGAGAGACCTTTGGAGGCCGAGAAGTTTGTTCGCGGTAGGCAAACCTGCCCCTGCTGCTCCTCCCCGGCCCCACAAGACCACCAGGTCCAGCTCCTCATGCCAGATTACTACAGGGACCCGTGTCCCTGCGGGTGAAGGTGCGAACCCCTGCAATTAGGGCCTTTCCAATGGGATGAGCCTGACAGGAACCTGCCTGTCCCAAGTCACACGAATGGGATGGGCTGCTGGGGACTGTAATATGGTGGTTTCCTCCAAGCCCGTGCATCCTATGCAGAACGTGCAACTGCTCTCTCTTGCCAACAGCTCGGAGGGATGTGCTTCCCTCCACCCTCTCCCCACACATACGCTTCCCACCTGCTGGGGAGAGGGGTATTTAGGGGGTAGGGGAAGGGGGAGAGGATGTGGCTTAATCAGAGCAGCCCCCCTCGGAAACGTGTTTCTTCCTGCCCACCCCACTCCCTTCCCTCCCAGGGGAAAAGACATTTACCAAAAAAAAAAAAAGGAAAAAGAAAAAAAAAATCTATTAACCTTTCTCCTCATCCTGACGCTGATATAATTACCCAATACTAATAATTACTCGCACTAATTTCTCGCTCAGAATTCCTGCCCTCGTTCTGCCTGCCTCATGCGAGTTCGGTCGAGCTGGCTGCGAGAAGGCTGCAGGCAGCAGCTTTAATACGCTCCTCCCTGCGAGGGGGCTGGAAGCAGCCCCAAGGGAGAGGCTGGGCCTCCGCAATCCTCCGGGCTACGCAGAGATGGAGGACACAGGAGCAATGCATGCTATCCCCTTCCAGTCCCACTCCCCACCACGGCAGCAGCAGCAGTGTGATAAATCCCCAGGAAAGGGATAACCTCCTACCTGCTGCAGCAAACACGAGGTACAGAGGAGAAGGAAAGGGTCGTCCTGCTGGGGAACAGGAGGAAGGAGGCCAGAGGACACCCCTTTCCAGTTACACAGATGTTCACCTATGTGTCACAGGAGCTGCAACAGGAGCTGCAAGGCCTCTTGCACGAGGAACGTGGGGCAGCAAATCCAGAGACTAAGCTGAGCTGACTTAGAGCCCAGCAAGATCCTTTTAGCCATGCACAAGGTCTCCTCATCCAAGGTCTCTCCCAACCTCCTTCCAAGCTGCAAGGGTTGGTGTGCTCCGGGATGAGAAGAGGTGCAGAGAAAACCCCCTCCATCCCTAGGAAAAAGCCAGCAGTCACCTTTGCTCAGCAATGATCTGTGCTAGGGGGAACTGCTGTCACAATCGTCATGGTCACTCAGTCATCGGCACGAGGGATTCACGTGCTTGGGAGACAAAACTGGGCAGGAACAAATCACGCCCATGCGGTTTGGTTTAGGTCAACTCCTTATCAATGCACCTCCCTGCCTCCTTCCAAGCAAGGCCGTGGGCAGAGCTCCTCCTCTTCTATCCCAGCTCTCCTCTTCCTCTGCAACAACCCTGCTGGGCTGGGCAGCTGATGGAGGCTGGGATTTTTCCAGCCCACTTGCCAACGTGGTGCAGTGGCACCCTACAGAAATGAGATGAGCACCCCTTTCCGCCACAGAAGTTGGGTTGCTGTCTCATCATGCAAATGGGCGAGACTGGAGGCAAGAAACTGCAAGTTAGCTGCTCAAGGGAATCATCTTAAAACAAAGCTGAAGGCTGCTCTGCAAGAAATACAGGTGCATGCTGTCCCCGCAGTGGCAGAAGCAACAAGAATCCATCCCACTTTCTGTGCAAGCTTAATTTAGGGGAGCACAGAGCAAAACTTTGCTTTGAAATGAAAGGATTTGAAAAACTGATCTTCAAGAACCTGAGCAGCCTGGGGGAGGGAGTGCAATGCCAAAAAGTACAAAAGCACCTCACCTTCACAAAAGGTCCCCCGACTGCCAGGCCAGCCAGGGGAAACCCCTGCAAATGATCAGGGAAAGGACCACATGTGACGTGGCCCAGAGATGATAAACACTTTGCCTTTCCCGTGCACTCTCCCTCCGGGCATCCCAGCGCAGTAAGCAGCTGTGCACAGCACAGCATGGCCGGGCAGAGACAAATTCCTCTGCCTTCCCCCAGCTTTTCCAGCCCAGAGAAAGGAGGCCCAGAGAGGGGTCAAGCTAGTAGCCAACAAACACTGCAGCCTCCCAGCTCCTCATGCCATGCCCTAACCCTGCCGCAAGCGTGCCTCCTGTTCTCCCCGGGGAGGGAGCGAGGCAGGTGTGAGCCGAGCTGGCTCCCTGCAGGAAGCTGGGTCTGGCAAGGTTACCTCCAGGCAGAGGGGCCAGAGTTTAAAAGACGGAGACGTCCCTGAAACCTAATACATGGATCACAGTGTATTCTCATGGCCCTGCTTCCCCTTGCCCCATGCATATCCAGTCCTTTAATCAGCTTGTGGCCCTTCCCCTTGCACGAGCCCCATAGGAACCAGGAACTTTTATTGCTGAGGCAGGAAAAGGCAGCAGGACCCTGCCAGTGAAAGAACCAAGCCAGAACTGCGACTCAGCACAAGCATGCAGGTGGCTCCTGCAAGATGACTCTTGGTAGACAGACAAGTCCACAAGGGCAGTGCTAAGCCAGCCACTTTACTCCTGGCAAAGAGAGAGAAATTGATATCCTGTGGTCCTGACAGCATTTGCAGCTGGAGTTTCTCTGGGTAACCAGATCCCTCCTTGCATGGTGCATACTCTACACATGGGAGGAAACACCTTCTCTCAGACCACTCCAGTGTAGGATTATGCTCATGGCATCCACAGGAGAAGCAGGGAAAGGAGATGGGATGTGGGATGAGAGGGCCCAAGGGACTGATATGCCCTGGTGTCATACTACAGCAATTCCTGCATCCTATGTTGGCTCTTCGATTACAGTCCATTTATACTTTTCAGGCTCCAGGACAGACCGGAACACAAACACTGAGAAAGCTGGTTAAGAAAGACCTCCTGGCAGCCAGTCCTTCAATACAAATCCACAGCTCCCCAGCCTCTTGCATCAGCTGCACTTCCAGGTGACAGCATAACTGACCCCATATAGCTGGTGGCACACGTCCCAGGGAAAGCAGCGAGTTTGGGGAGATGGGGAGTGGAGCTGTGAGCCGCTCTCAACCAGACACAGGTTTAAGGATTGGTCCCCAGCCATTTGACATCAAGCACTTTCCCAGTTCAAAACGTCCCTGCAATAATATGAGGGCCCTCTCAAGGTGCACTGAATGCACTACAGGCACAGCGTAGCTTGGGGCATCCAGGGAGCCAGAAGTCTGAAGAACCAAGACAGAAGGAGCCTAGTTGTGACCCTATGGCAAAAAAGACCATTCCCCATGCTGGACACATCCCTGGGACATGCAGTTGTAAGTGCTGATGTTTCTACCCTGCAGCCCACTCAGCCCAATGACCTATGTCCAAATGCTGTTGCAAAAAGATTCAGCATAGGATTATCAAAGAGTCTAGGAGCTTTACAGAGGTTTCTTAAGGCTTCAGGACAAGGTACAAGAGTGTCTTAGAGTTGCCTGGTAAGGCAGCTGCAGTCACTGCAGTTCCTGGTGATGCTACTTTCCTAGCCAGAAAAGAGAGTTTTCCATCCCACACAGCTATTGCTATTCTGAAGGAGAATAACAAAAATCACATCAGCCTGCTCAGACGCACGTAGCGGTGCAGGGTCGCAGCAGGTCAACAGCACAGATCAGTTTAGCTGCCTTCTACCTTGAATCAGATGCTTCACTGCAAATCTCAGCCTCCCTTTACAAAGTGCGTTGCTGGAGCACCCAAAAGCTTTTGCTAAGACCTGGGCATGCCCGCGAAAGCGCTAGTGAACAGCCTCTGCCCTGAAGAGCTTACAGCTTGAGGCAAGACAAGACACCAATCACGAACAGAGCAAACCAGTCAAGGCTGGAGGAGAGCGGGCGAGAATTAGGTTACTGGCTTGTACTCACAGCTCACAATTCAATTGTGGGAGGGAGAAAGGCTCATCAGACATGTTTCAAAAGCAAAATTTACTCCACTTAGCTGACCTTAACTTTCTCATCTGTTTCTAGACACTTTTCTTCCTCCCAGCTCACATGACTTGCTCCCCATCCTGCATGACTCCAAGAGACCTGAAATTAGCTTGAGAGCCAAGGAGAAGCAAAAACACCAGAGGGCAGAGAAAACATTACAGAGACACTGAATGGTTCCCTCCATTGCAGTGTATTGGCCCCACTCAGCAAGGTGCCTTCCAGGCTGGCCCGGGTGAGAAGGCACTCCCCGTTTCAAGAGATGCTCATCATCAGCTTTGTTAGCTTTATTCCAGCTGTCATTTGTCAAACTGATAAGGGAAAACCTATCAACGTACTTACAGGCATCAGCAATGGGCACAAATCAGAGCCGAGAACCCGTCCAGGCCTGCGCTTTGGAAAGGAGCACGCCGAGATGAATGAACAGCAGCAGCCGCAACCAGCCAAGGCCTAGTTGCCATCAGCTGGCGGCCACCCAGCGCTGGCAGCGGGTCTGGAAGAGGAGCGTGGCGGAGGACAGGGCTTTACAGCTCAGCCCAGGCAAGGGCACGCCAGGTGGCGAGGGGGAAAGCACAGCCGGAGAGGGAAAGTGGCTGCAAACATGTCAAAGCCGTTTCAGATTTAACGTGCACTGGCAGGAGCCTCGCTGGGGTCCGGGCTCCATGTAAGGAAGCGTTGTTGGCAGCAAGCGCTCAGGGCGCGCAGAGACGATCATCAAGGGATGATCTGGTCTCACCCACGTTCCTACACAGGGACATCTTGCAAGCCCCCCACTGGGAAGACGTGTCTCCTTACCCAGTCATCCCTCTGCAGGGCTCTCCCACCCCAGGCTATCTCCCTCGCCATCCGGGCTTTCAAGCCTCCATCCTTGGTCCCCAGCGGTACCCCGCAAACCCCTCCTCTTGGCACAAGAAGTGCTCAGCGAGGCTTTGTACTCTTATCTGTACATGGCTGTGATTAATTCTCAGTGGCTGGCAGTAGCTACAAGAGGAGGGCGCTTTCGCCCGCCTGCCACACTTCAAAGGCAGGGACTTATCTGCCTGAAACACACTTTGCAGCCTTTTCACGGGGACCCTTTCCAGTTCCACGGGGCTCGCATCGTGCTGACAAGCAACACGAAAGAAGGGCTTATTTATGGGAGTGCATTTCAAAGCCTCCCCCCCTTCCCTCCCCAAAGCTCCCATCCGGCCACGCTCAGCACCTACGTTTGCTGGAGGAGACCGCGAGTCGCGGGTTCCTCACAACGTCCCAATGGACAATCCAGCGCTGCTGCTCCAACCGAGTCCTGGGAGATGTCCCCCAGGGACGGAAGCCGGGCAGGGGGGATGAGACAGAGCTCGTGAAGCAGGCTGCCAGGAAAGGCCTGGGGTGCTGGACTGAGGTGAAGACGGGGCTCTCCCTGTCCCGCCACCCTTGCCAACATCCCAGCTCCCTCCTGCCCATATCCCCTTCCTGGCCACCAGTCAGTGACAGGAGCTCTGCGGCACGGCCCTACCTGGGACAAGGAACAAGCTGATCCAAACAAGAGCTGTCCCTGGAGATGAAAAACTTCTCCGCCTCCTTTGCAATCACCAGTTCCAGCTCCATCACTCACAAACCAGAGGTGGGGACCCACGTGTCCCCGCTTTCGGTGCGTGTCCTCTGCACCGGAGCACGCACAGACACACATGCAGGGCAGAGCCCAGCACCAGGACTGAAGCTTTTCCCTCTCCACAGTGAAACTTGCCCTGGGCCAGCTGAGTGCTCCTGCCTGGAGCTGGGGGCACGGACGGGACCGACGGGTCCACGCAAAACACCTCTCGGAGCCCGGGGCTGCCCTGGGGCAGAGGCGCCAACGGCCTGGCAGCATCGCACAACGCCGCGCAGGAGCGCTGAGGGCAGGAGAGGAGCCGTCGCGCAGCCAGCCGGGGGGAGCGGACCCCCGCGAGCCGGGGAAGGGGCTCCAGCGCCCGGCCTGGCCTCACCTCCCGGAGGAGACGGGCCAGGCCAGAGGCCCGGCTTCCTCTCCGCGGGCTTTCCCCCACGCCGGGGTCCCCGGGAGAGCGGCAGCTGCCATCCTCGGAGCAGCTGACGGAGGGAGCCAGCTCCTCTCCGCCGGCCGCCCCCCTTCCTCAGCCTCCTCTCCCTCTTGCCGTGCTGGCCGGAGATGCCCGCTCGCCGGCCGCGGCTGGGGACGGGGTGGGGGGCCAACGCCAGCGTTGCCGTCGTCCAGCTGTCGAGCGGCGCAGCCGCAGGGCCGCCTCAGCCCTCCCCGGCGGCGGGGCGGGGGGAGGTGAGGAGAGGCGTTTAGGAGACGCGTCTCTTAAGGCCTGGCTCCCAGGCAGCCACGGCAGGAGGGCCCCCAGGGCGCTACCGCCATCCCAGCGGTCGACGGGGTGGGAAAGCCCTTCCTGCAGCCCCCTCCCCGAGCCCGGCCGGCCGCCAGCCCCTGCGTGGCGGCGCAAACATCCCAGCTATGCGGAGCGGGCAGGGAGCCGGCCGCGCGGCGGGAGCCAGGCTACCTCGCTCCCCCCTCCCCGCCGCCATCCCCCCACCCCCGGCGCCGGCTCCCGACAGCTGCCCCCGCGCAGGAATGCGTCCCCGGGGCGAGGGCCAGGCACCCGCCGCCACCGGGACACCCGGCCGAAGCCGTCTGGCGGCCATGGGCCCCCCCACAGCCGGCCGGCTGCCAGGGCTCTCGCCCGACACGCGCGCCCGGGCCGGGGTTTTCGAGCGCAGCACCTGAGCGGGAGGCAACGTTAGGTCTGCAGAATTATCTATCCCTGGTGGAGCCAACGGCTCCGAGGCTGAAAGCGGGTATTTGGGGGGGTATTTGACACATAAGAGACGGCTGCCCAGCGCGCTGGGGAGGTGCCGATCGGCCCCTCCAGGCTGCTCGCAGAGGAGGGGAGGTGGCCAGGCAGGTGGCCCAGACCAGACCCCGGCATCCACCCCTCGCGCCAGGCCGAGATGCTCTTTCCTCATCCATAACATACCGAGGAAAAGGGGAGGGGGGGGTGAGATAAGCTGCCTACTTTCATTCAGGGAAATTCGTTCATTTAATAAAGATTAATATAAGCAAGGTTTCCGTCCCAGGCCCTACATCGCCGCGAGCCGGAGAATATTGGAACTTTAATTATATCAGTATAATAAAGCAAAAAACAGGGAGATACTCAATCTAAATCAATGCTCATAACAGCAATAAACTCTAACAACTCACCAACAGTGACAGATATGACGCTGGTTAATCTAACCGCTTCTGAAGCGCACGTTATTACGGGGCCCGCGGTGCTTCACCTGCGCGGCGGGCGAGGAGCAGCCTGGTCCGCCTGGACCTTGAGCCTCGGTCGGCGCCTCAGCCTCAGGGGTGACACGGACTGGGGTCGATGTGCCCATTTTTTAGTGCCTCTCAGAAGGCAATTCAAAAAAATCCCTTTTCCCCGGGGTGAGACGACAGAGAAAGAGGTATCTGCTTCTGCCATGCTTCCTCCAAACATCCGATGGGGCAAACCGGTGACATCGCTGTCTGTGCCTCAGTGGGGACAGAGGGATTATAACACAGTTTGGGGGAAGTCCTCAAACTCGATGGCAACCAAGAGAGCTGTTGCCTTGACCAGGCCCCTGCACAGCAGCCTCCCGAAAGGAGCAAGGGCTGGGGACCAACCTGGCCTGCCAAAACTGGTCCGTGAGCAGCGAGATGGAGAAGCACAGCCCAACGCAGATTTTAACTACCCTTCGCAGAAATAAAAGGTTGGAGGCAATCATCATCTGTTAGGGCAGTCCAGCCTCCCGTCTCTCCAAGCCGAGGGTCCCAAGGACAGAGGTGCCGACGGAGCCCCTCTCCGGACACCTCCTTGCCCAAACGCTTGTCGGCAGCACGGCTCACGGCCCTCGCTCATGGGAAATGCCGGAGCAGCGGCAGGGCAACCCGCACGTCATCTCCCCGTTAGCAACCCCACCTCCGTCGCCTGCTCCTCTCCAGCCCGACAGCTGCTCCCACGGTCTCGAGCCATTGATTTCTCGGCTTTGCCCTTCAAAACTCTCCTGGCTCGGTGCCCAGTTTGTATCGTCTAGTTACTCAGGAGCAAAATATCTCTATTATTATTGCAATTATTTCCCAATCAGCATCGCTCAGGGCTGATTCGGTCAGAGGAGGGGGGGGGCCCAACAAGCAAATCGATACGCAGCCTTCACCCTTGGGGCTGCCGGGGACCCGATAGGAGCCATCGTGTAGCAAAGGGAAGGGTGGGCAGAGGAAGGAGGATGCCTCCCCGGTACCAATGCCACAGCCCCAGTGGGGGGCAGGCATGTGACCCCCCCCCCCAAGACATTTTTCAGCCTCCGTCACCCCTTGGCCGAGCAACGGCAATGCGATGCACCTGGGCGTGAAGCCTGCACACCTCGCAGTGTGCAGCGCCCAGCCCCACGCATCTTCGCTGGCTTCCCGTGGCACCTTGGATGCGATTCAAGGGCTTTATCTCCGAGGCACTTCACAGCTAAAGAAAACCGACTGGAGCTCCCGGATAAAGACCCGAGTGAGCTACCTCACTCTGGTGAAATGAGTCTCTCCAGCAAGGGTGACACTCAGCTGTGGAAGGGCAAGGACGTCCTTGGGGCACATCAGCGGCTGGAGCATCAAATCCCCACGGAGGGCTACTTTCACTTCTTCCTCTCTATGTAGGAAAATGCCCCGGGTGACAGTGGTGGTGAAAGACAGAGCACATCACAAAAACAAAGGTGGTGGGTGTTTTTTTCTGTTTATCAGTTATTGTAGGAATTCAAAGTTTAGCTGTCCTGTTTTCCAGGGGACTCTGGCCTTACTGAAGCTATGACAATGTGGCACCCCCCCCCCGATCCCGCAGCAGTCAGACTGCACGTGACCTACATGCGGCTCCTGAAAGCTCAGAGTTAATACCCAAAAGTCTGAGAGAGGTCTCTGGGAAGAAAGCTCTCACGTTAGGAATTCAGCACCCAGCAGCCGCGGGACGGAGGAAGGACGGGCTCCCGGAGCTGCAACGCCGCTGGTAATCAGCTGATCTTTCCTCTCTCCTTCAACTCCAGGAAAATAGCTATTTCCTTCCTGGTCCCTACAGCAACAAAGAAGTGAGAGAGAAGGTGCCTGGGGACAAGGAAGGAGCCACCTGCACTCCGGAGAGAGGAGCTAGCAGCCAGAAAAGCCCTGGCAGCATCCCAAGAGGCTGCAAAGGGAGAGACCCCCAGTAGCCCCTGCTTCACAGCTTGGCTCCGGGGAGCCAAGGCACCACTGTCGGGTCTGGGCCCTGCCAAAGGATGGGGCCGGAGCCCTCCTGCAGCTCCTGACCCCAGTGCTTTGCAAAACCAGTGCCACGTAGAGACTGAACGCTAAGCCCGTGTTTCAGAGGGGCCGTCTCTGAAACGGCCTACGCCTGTGGTTCCCGATGCGCTCGTGACAGCCACAGCTGGGAGAGGACCAGCGATCCCTCTCTAACTCCAGCTCCTGCCTTCCCCCATCCCGCCTCTTCTGCATCGTGACCTTGCCCAGGATCCCAGAGCAGCCCACGCTGAGGATGTGGCACTCAAATCTCAACACTTCTCTGATTGCAACCAGGTGGGCCGCACTGGGCACACGTGCCAGATGTGCCACCCTTCCTGGGCTGCTTCCCAACAAAATAGCCTCCTGCTTAACTCCTTGCAGCCCAAACCTTCCCATCCAGGGTGAAAGGCAGGGGGAAAGAGGGGACCACGCAAAGCTCGCATGGCTCTCGTGAAGTATCTGCACAGGGGTTGCGCTGGCTCTGAGCCTCACCTCCTCTGGGCTTTTCTTTTTATTTTATCTAGCATAACTCTGTGTCTAGAGAATCCATAACTACATGGTAGTTATGAGGCCCAAACTTTATATATCCAGAATGCCTGCTGATATCCACAAATCACCCCATATAGCTGCCTTCCTGGGACTGTTTCCCATCATATTGAACAGACAGAGCTTGTTTGTGAACTGCAGGGAGGAATGCTGCACAAGGCACTATGGGTTGCAATCTAGATTTATCCATCCATCAGATTTCTCTCTGGAGCCCTACATCCAGGCAGCATAACCCCATGAACTCTCAAACCTTCCACAACCCTGTCTCAGCAGCTCCCAATTCATTCAGCTCCTGCCACGTAAATGCAACCACCATTACTTCCGCAGTGTACAATCCGAAAGCCATTTGCTGCAGTAATATATTTCAGCAAATGTATATAACGTGAACTAAATCCACTGCCCATTTACATCCGCCCAGGGAGAAGGACAACCCTGACTACGAGAAGGAGATTCAGCTTCACCTATTTAACTGCAGGCTTTGATCCCATCCTGCAGATCAGGACTCCCCTTGCTGCAGATCTGTGCTGCCCCAGTGTTTTATCTCAATGGACAAATCATATCCAACTGTACAGGGCAAGCTGATAAGCAATAAATGATCAGGGTCTAAATAACACATGGCACGTTGACAACATTAAATATTAATATGCAGCACAAGCAGCAGAACTGGACATACAGAATGTCTTACGACTTCAAAGACAAAATTATAGATTGCATAACGTATACCCCACTTTCATGGGAAAGTAATCCATCTTATGAGGAGGGAGTTGGAAAGTTACAGCCACCCTTTTTTTTTTCTTTAAATCAACATTTCAGCTATTGACATGCCAAGATCAGAATTCCAGGGTCTGTATTTCCTCCCAAAAGAGTCCCTGCCCTCAAACATAAGCACCTCCAAGATTAGAGAAAAAAGTCTTTTGCTGCACCATGCTAGGTGTTCCTGATGATAAGATCCAGCTAAATCTGGCTTCAGGCTGAGAGCAAAGGAGAGCGTGTGCAAATATTTTGCTTCAAAATGAACGCCACCAACAGATGCTCAGACCCCTCTCATCTCTCCACCCTGAGCTCTTAAACTGTTAAATTCCCTGACACTTTGTTTGCATTTTAAGGCTTTGTTCTCACACCCTAAACCTCAGGCCCTCCAGTGGCATCTCTAACCCAAAGCATGCCCTGCAGTGCTGCACCTCTCGCTAGATTATACCCTTCTTTGCAGCCCTATAAAGCCAAAGAAAACATGTGGGGCCATGAGGCTACAGCTCCCCATCGTGCAGAACTTGGAAGTGATGAAAAACACTTCTCTGCAGTGGGCTCTCCATTCAAAAATAGGATGAAAATTAGCCTCTTCAGTCTGTGGATAGGAGCAATTTCGAAGGAGAGATTGAGAAGATTTAAATATAGAGATTGCTTTCCCTAAGGATATTGCTCGAGATATTTAAGAGCTCAGGTTTTACATAGCACAGATATTCTCTGCACAGCGCTCATACAGATTTCCTTGGGCGCTAATGCAAAACTCCCCGCTCCGCTTCTCCAGATAGCCCTCCCGTTCGCAGCTAATTGGGAAGTGGGACAACGGCGGATAATGCAGAACGCATCGGCTAACGTGGGGTGCACGCACCCAGCTCTGGGGGGAGTCAACTCGGGTGCTGGTGGGCTGGAGCTGAACCCAGACTCACCAGAGCGCCAGATTGGCTGCGCTGATGAGCCCTGCTTGGCTTGAGCCAAATCGGCACAGCGAGGCCATGGTAGCGCCCGGCTCAGACGGGCCCTCAGATTGCCCACAAATGCTTGTATTAGGTAGTAACCCCTGCTGTTTAGTGTTACTGCAATGGTGAGACAGAAAATTAAGAGCCCGGCTAACTTCTTCCCAAGTCTTTGGCACACACAATTGCTGCGCACGCAGCCAGCATCCCTGCACGTGGGCTCGAGGGTTGCTTTGTGCAAGCGTGGCTCTTACTAAATAAGACCAGAGCACGTGCCACGTTCAAAAACAAATTCTCAGAACAGCTTTGAGAAACACCTGCCACCATTTCCATCTCCCCATAACCGCAAAGGCTGCCAGGGGATCTCAAGTGGAGGCTGCCAGTCACTGCTACTTCCCAGCACAATGTCCAAGGAGCTGCTTCCAATAAGACACCAGAAACGCAGATTGGCACCTGACAGCTCGGCACTGGCGAGAGACGTGCAAACACGAAGCACGATCAACCCTTGCTGGCCTGAAGTGCTGGTGGAAACTCTCCCTCTCTTCCCCCTCTTGCTCACACGCTTTCAACACTCGCACCGCCACGTCCCGAGCAGGCTCTCCGGATGGCTTCTCCCCTGTCAATCACCCGTCCCCGCGCGCGGCACACTGGAGGGAACCGGCCGCCCTCACCGGATGGGAAGATGGGCTAGACAGGAACGCAAAAGGCATCGGCAGGTTCCTCCCGCACGAGGCGCTGGTGAGGTCTCGCTCAGCAAGACAGCGCCGAGCTAACACACGCGGTGACCCCAGGTGGGGAGAAAACTGAAATTCCTCCAAGCTGCTTTGCGAGATAGGGCTGGAAAGAGATGGAGGAGAGACAAGGAGATGGGACCAACACAACCCCCAGCGAAACAGCATGCTTCATCCCGAGACTGAACCCTGGCAGAAACCCTCGCAAGGCCTAAGGGTGCACCCGCCGCGCGCCTGAATATCGGCACTGTAGAGGGAGGCCAAGGGGTGGGAAATGATGTTAATTAAAGTTTTAATTACTGTAACCAAACGAGTAGTATAATTACTTTATTCTCACAGAGACTTCAAACTGATTAAGCGTCACGTGCGCAATCTTTGGGTTGATTTGATTTTTAATTAAATGTGCCGTCAAAGATGGCGAGGGATGGGCAGGATGACGGCTCAGCCCTGCCTGCTCCTGCCTTACTCCCTGGAGACCTCGCTCGGGCCCGGCGGCGCCAGCCCGGAGCACGGGCCGGCCGGTGGAGAAACGGGCTGACGGCAGCAGCGAGCGCAAACGGCCGCAGGCGTCCGACAGAAGGAAAGGCGGCCAAAGAAAGCGGTCCCTGCTCCTCTAGGAGCTGCTAAGTTTAACAAAACTAAGACAACGCACAAAAATCTCTGCAAAGGCTTCTGCTCCGCCACCCCTGTCTCACCCCTGCTCGCACGGGCGATGCAAAGGACCCACTGCCCTGGCCGCCGGCTCCCTACGGACACAGCACTGCTCCCAGCTTCTCATGCCAGCCGGGGCAATCAGACCGACTGGACGCAGCTCCTGGGACAAGTGACCACAGCTCCCTCCCAGCTGGCCGCTGAGCCAAGGGCAGGTGGCAGAGATGGGCAACGGAGCGGGATTCGTGCAGGAAAATATCGGGCCCGAGCGCTTGGAGGGCAGCAGTTTGGCGGGCGCCGGACAGCAGGAGGGTCAGCTTGGGGAAGCCATGCACAAAAGGAAGGCAACAAACTCCTAAATTGGCTGGTAGCTCTTGCAGGCTCCTCAAGCAGAAGCCGTTCTGCACAGAGACGGAGCATGAGAGACGTCGCAACTGGATGGTCACACCACTGCGTGCCATCCTCGAAAAGGAGCGAACCGGAGCTGCAAACCCTCCGTCCAATGGACTCCCTATCCTATATGTCAGTCCTTATTTTACACGCCCCCAAGTCCCTTCTACCTTTAGAAACATCTTTAAAATAACTTCACACAGGCCCCTAAAATATTAATGAACTTGTGCTGCCACTGGAGGGAATTATTAAAAAACAATTTTGCAAAGGAATCCTTTTCAAATAATAATAATAATACTAAAAGACAAAGCGGTAGAAATTAAATTCCCAGTCCCCTACCTCAAATAAATAGTATCAGAATTTGAAATGAGACATAATTACCTCGGCAAGGTTAAAGCCGCTAATGCACGCGGAATACAGAATCACCATTCATCATAATCATATCTCATATCACAGCCATTATTTATAATTAGGAGGCACGGTTTAAAAAACACATAAAGACGCCCATGCAATGCAGTAATTCTTCTGTTATTGCTCCTGGAGGGCCAATCCCGGTCCTTTCGGAAGCTCTGATTTGTGAAGTCCATGATCATGCAAATATAATTCCTCCAAAACTTCAAAAAGTCATTCCCAAAAAGTGTGCCACTCTTGTCATTTAGAAGGAAAACCCATCTCAAACCAGCTGCAAGCCCTTCCTAAGCATAGCAGTGGCAGCAACAGGATACAGCCTCCGTTCAGAGTAGGGTTGCATTTGACCTGGCCAGGCCATTTCAAACCCAAGTTGGCTTGCAAGGAATCCAGGCATTCCTACTCTCTCTACTATATTGACTTTTTTCCAAATGCCAAGGTAGGAAGAGCGGATGTTTTCTCCCCAGAGTCACACTCCAGCCCTTCCCAGCAGCCTCCTCCGCGCCTGCGGCAACCGCAAGCATGTGCATGACATCTCAGCTCTTGCAATACTGCAAGGGGTTAAAAAGCCCAGGGTCCAGCTGGGAAAAGCTACGCCCTCGCGAAGCAAACAGCTGATTCATCTTCTGACCGGCAGAGCCGAAGATGCCGGCTTGACGCTTTCCCGAGCATCTGCCCGGGGCCCGGCTCGGCTGGCCCGCGCTCCCCACCTGCCCAAGCCACGCAGCTGACTCGGCATGCCAGCTCAACCAGGGGGGACAGACTTCACCTCAGCTTTCTCAGCTGCTGGATTTTTTTTTAAAGCATATTTTTAAACCACAGAACAAGTTATAGCAAAAACTGGTGAAACCAAAAGCTAAACGAAAAGCTGCTGAAAGCTGCCCTCCTTTGAAGTGAGGGCTTAGCAGGCTGCTCCTGTGTCCCAATGAAATATTAACAAGCTCCCAACGAAGTAGGAGGAAATTACCCTTAATATATTCTGGGGAAGTATGTAAAAGGTGGTGACTACGCGAGGCCCAGAGCATGGTGACAAACTGCAGAGCTCAGCTCCAGAGATACTTATCTTCAAACTCACTTCCCCTTGCAGCAGAGGAGACGGGCAGTAAGTTCTCGGTCCCTCGGGGACGTTAAGGAGCTCTGTCTCACGTCTCTAGAGCGGTGAAGCTAGAGCAAAGCCCTGGTGCAGAAAGCACTCCACAAAACGCTGAGCTGCAGCCACCTCCGGGCTGGAATATGCATCTGTTTGAAAGGGCAAAGCAACACCTTTCACTGTAACCAGGGAGGTGGGTTTGCACCCTTCAATAACTAGTTATAAGGCAACAGCCACTGCAGAGAGAGGAGATGCTGGGTGCGCAGAGCGCGATTGCAAAAGCTACAGCAAAAGCCCAGGGATGAGACCGTGGACGGACAGGCGCGAGTACACCCACCCACATAAATCTAAGCTAAAGTGTTTGCAGAGATGGTAAAACAAACCAGGAGAAGGCAAACGGGAGAGCAGAGCCAACAGCCAGAGACGCACAAGTCCCGAGCAGGACAAACTCCCTTTCTTTCGCAGCGGGGTTGGCAGCTCAGCCCTGCCGCTAGCAGCCCGCGGGAGCCAACCAAACCCCGCTCGCTTCGCAAGTCTCATGACTGTTACTCACAAACAGAGCTGCAGCTTTTCAGAAGTCTCGCTAAGCTGTAAAACACAAAAATAACAATAAAGAAAAGCCAGCTCATAGATGCACACACAAACACACGCTCACAAAAAAAAACAAAACACACACCACACACAGGAAACAAGTTTATAATAAAGCCTTCTGCAAACACATTAAAACAACAGCTGGAGTTTCTGCTAGCTTCAATACGACCTGGCGCTTACTTACAGACTTCCTTGCCTCCTCCTTGCTCCCTTCCACATCCTACAGCGATGCCCCAGCAGAGGGAAATCCAGGATGCGGCCACAGCCAGGGTGCCGTTACGGAGGGCAAGACCAGAAAAAGCACGAGCCCAGACCCTGATCAGCATGGGGAACTGCTGGCACTCAGACCCCGCGTTTAGCTCTGCAAACGCAGAGAGAAGGGCTCCTCCGTCCAGGGAGCAACGCGGCCGTCCTTGGGGGACGAGCGCGCTGCAGCAACGCAGCCCGTCAGGAGGGATTATTCTGACCTTCGGTACGGGGAGCAGGAAATTGGGATGTCTCCTCGGGATTGCAGCAAAGGGCCAGGCCAGGCTGGCAGGACCGGTCCTTACGGGGCGGATGGCCTCGGGGTCCCAGAGAGGGCATGCGCCCCACCAGGCTAGGGAGAAGGACGCGGCAAGGGCAAGGGGGATCACGGTAGGCAAACGCCTCCTCAGCCAACAGGCACCATCCTGAAACGAAAATAAGCATCCTTCACTACTGCTCTCACTGCTGTCTTTAGGCCGTCCCAGCCACAACAACATTATCACTTCTACACATATTAAAAAAAAAACTTCTAATGTCGGTGGCAGCAAGTTCACCAAAACCAAAAGGAGCAGAGAGAGAGAGAGAGAAAGAGAGAGAGAGAGAGGTACTTTGCCGGATTGGGTGGAGGATCACTATTTGCCCTTCCAAGCGCTGAAAACTAATCCCTCCCTTCCCCTTTTTATCCCATTGAAAACTTGACAGAACCTCCTAGCGCTTTGCAGTTGAAATTGGCAGGTCTTAAATTAATTGACTACAATTTTACACAACAACATGTTTAGCTGAGAGTTGGCCCGGGGCCCGCTTGGCTCGCCACCGATCCCCAGACACTTTTCAAGCAACCTCAAAAACTTCATAACACATCTAAGGCAAGGAAAGCAGATTGCCAACGCGACCCGCTCCCTGCCAAAAAACCAGCCCTGCTTCCCTGCGCCCCCTCCCCGACCCTTCTCCAACTCCTCCAATGTTTTCCCTGCTCTCGTTAATGGCTTGTTAAATTATTCTAATCGTCTCCGAGGATTTTGCTCCTCCGAACTCTGAGGAGCACGATGCAGCCTTCCTTCTTGCTGGGTTACGGGCCCGCTGGTTTGCCATGGTAACCGCAGCAATGGGACTGATGTGCGCAACAGGCACGAGGAAAGTCAGGTTTTTATTTCAAGCCATTCTGACACATTCCTGCTCCAGTTCCACTTAATACCCCAAAGGATGAAGCCCGAAGCAAAAGACAGTGACAGGGTACTGGCCCCAGCAGCAAGGCTGCAAGCCCCCCATCTAAGGCTGGGAGTCCTAGGGTTAACTTGTCTGTGATCCTGAACACAAAAACACACAACCTCAGTGCCCAGGAATGAAATGGTGTCTCCAGTTCACCTCCAAGCCTCGTGCAGAGCCAGCTCAGCTTAAAAACAATTGTACTCTTGTGAAGAGGGCCTGAGCCAGCACCTCCCGTCATACTCGAGTCTCCCTAGAGCCAAGTCCCCAAAGAAATCAGGTTTGGATCCCGCCCGGCCACGGCTCAAGGCTACAACAACGTTATTGGAGTTTCCAAGTCTTGCGGCAATGCTGAGGGCTGCTCCTCTCCGAGCTCTTGCGAGATGCTGCCTTGGCCAAACACAAACCCCAGCGATGATTCAATGCTAGCTCCAAGCCCTAATCTAATCCTGACCGAGGAACCATCCCCGGTGCCGGGCTCCTTTCCAGGGCATGTCCACAACATGAAACGCACGCTCTTGTCAAACAGGCCTCCCCTGGCTCCCGCGCCGAAAGTTGGAGGAGGAGGAGGAGCAGGGAGGATTTCTCCAGCTCTGCCTGGAACTGGGGTCAAGTAGCTGATACTCCGCGAAAGCCAAATTGGGGGTGGGTTGTTTGTGTGATTTCATTTCTTGAATAAACAGAAACATCCTGTATGTGATTAAGAGTCTGTATGAAAAACACACCAACACCAGCACCAAGCACTCCAGCCGGGGCTGAAGGTACCGCTGTGCCGGGAAGGTAGAAAACAAAAGGAATCGGCTTCCTTGGGTGCCCAGAGCTCTGGGACATCCACACGGCCACAGCTTCCCGGGAAAGTTTCAGGCCACGCATGGGGATAGAAATCCTCCCCAGGAAAACATCACATAGTCTCTCTCTCCCATAAAATCTCATGTTTTGCACGTGGACCTCCCCTGCTTACTTCCGACCCTCTCGCGAGCAAGAGACACAGCAGGGTTACGAAGAGGCCATGAAACAAGAGCTGCAGAAGACGGAGCCACGGGAGGAGGCAGCCAAGCTGATAACATAACTTTTAAGCATTAATTCTATTCCCTTTCTTTATCACCTTCTGCCTGAGGATATCAAAGCACTCTGCAAACATTTATGGCTCGCTCCTCCTTTTGGCTGCAGGCCTCACCATCTGTAGGTTGCATAAAGGAGACACCTGAGGCCCAGGCAGGAGAAGAAAGGTGACCACTGCCACCCTCCCAAAAATGGTGGGATCAAGCTCAGCCCTGCCAAAAACAAGGACTTGCCTGGACTTGTACAACTCTGTCACTTCCTCAGTGCTGCAGCCCCTGCCATGCATGTCTGCATAGCTGCCTCGGTGGAACCACGCCAGGAAAACACATGCTTTTGTTTAACTAGCATAGACTGAGGGGAAAAACCTTTAAACGTTACAGACACACAAACTGAAATTTTGGAGTTGTTTCTGTTTGACGAGGTTCAAAACAGGCTAAGGTTTTCCTTTTTGCTGGGAACCTTTAAACATGCGTTTCACCCAAACCATCCGGGCAACATTCTTAATATTTATCACCATAAACTTTTCCTGCAATTAATTTTTTTCTACAAAAGTATCATCTTCTCCATGAAAAACATCACCAAAAATTCACAAACTGTTAAAAACAAAAAATACTCTCTCTCTTATTCTATTTTTCTCTCCCCCATTCACAGGCACAAACAAGAGTTAGGGAGGTTAGGGGGTCAGAAACAACATTTTTGACTCAAAAGCTTTGTCCAAAAAGAGCGACCAGTTCTCAGCACTACCGCATAGAGCAGCGGCTCTGGCAGGGGCACAGAACTCAATTTAGACCTCACTAGATTTGTACCAGCTGTTCAGCTCAAGAAAATACTACTGCTCTGCAGGTACACGGCACCTATCTCTGGCTGCAAATGTAGGATTGACTCCAAAAAAGTGCAGGATCAACTCTAATCTGAAAAACAATGTTCTCAGTGATTTGGGCTCAATTTATAGCCAAGCCTTTTGCAGCAACGCAGTAAGACATTACTTACATATGTCGGCACATGGGACAACTGGAAAAGGAAGTTGAACAGGGGTAAGTGGAGCTGTTCTGTTCCCCTGGAGAGAGCTAGAGAGAGGCACCAAAAGCCACCTGGACGGATACAGTACTGGGGAGGACTAGAGCTGCTCAGATGCTTTTTAATGACTTCCATTTCCAAAAAAGAAGTAGAGGTCTTGTTTCAGCCTGTGCTAGCAGATGTCAGGCAAAAAGATATCCTCGACTGAGGTTCAAAAGGACAAGGCTGGATAAGAGAAGGGACGCAGGAAAGGGAGGACACTGGACACGGATGCAACAGATGTTGACTCTGGACTCCATCTTGTGAAGGAGCCTAGAGGAAGCCCCCTCCATGGTTTAACACCTCTCATGTGAGACACTCGGACCATGGCGGTCTCCATGTCCAGGATCCAGGGCTCAGGAGTGGACAAGGCGCAGGAGGCCGTGCTCCAGAAGCACACCGCATGGAGTGCAGAGTGAGCGTGGCTGCAGCCCTCCCCTGGGGACCACGGGCTGGTAGGTGCCAGCCCGGAAAGAGCCTCTGTTAAACACACAAGAAGCCACACAGTTGTATTTTTGTCCCTGAAAAGGATCCGGCTAAGCCCCCATCAGTAATGCGGAGCCTCAGCGCTCAGATACATGATTGAGTTACTGCAATTTAATGAGTCCTCCTGCCTCAGATGAGCCATGCAGCTGGATCACGTGCGGGCTCTGAGTCACTAAGATGAACTAAACTTTTCTTCTGAAGTTTAGGCAAGCAGATTTTCCTTGGCATTTGCCACAACCTCTCCAGTCCCTGCTCCACTCCCCTCACGCAAAAGGTAGTAATTTTTGACCTCTTTTGAAATAAGCCGCCACTGGACAAAGACGCCAAAGATCACACAACAAAGAGCCCAGGCATCCCGCTTCCCAAGTGTCTGCTCTTCGCATCGAATCAAACTCTCTTCCCAGCTGGGAAGAAAGCCCAGGCATCTCATTTCCCAGGTTATTTGCTCTAACCACGAGCTCACAGTCCTTGAGTTTCTCATATACAGATTTAAGAGGGGGAAGGAGAGGCAGGAAGAAACCCTGAGCTAAGACATGGAGTGTTTATCTCACCTGCTAAAAGAGAAACACATCTTTAATTTTAAACGTTCAGCGTAAAAACATATCCCTTGAGGCTCATAAACATACCAGAAAGAGAGGGAGAGTAACACGGAGAAACCCTGGGGAAATAAACAGATAATTCAAATTGGGACGTTCCCATCCCCGGAGCTGGGTGGAAATTGCCCCCCGGGATGCCTCGGTTGGTGCGGGTCACACAGCCGAAGCAGCAGGCTTTTTTTAGAGACTGCCGCCGGCTTGCCGGGCGATACACCGGCTCCGCTGCCTGCCGGCGGCAATTAGCACCCCCTGCTCCCCTGGGAGCGGGTGGTTGTGGCGCACCCGACCCACCTCTGCAAGTTGAGCTGACCGGACCTGACTTCCTCTCCCTGCGGAGAGAGGACGAAGACAGTGTTTTGGTTCAGGCAGCAGCTCAGCGTCGCTCCGGCACAAGCGGTCCCGCGCTACAGCCCGGCTCGGGGCTGAGGGAAGGGGGAGGCAGGCACAAGAAGGGGGGAGGAAGGAAAAAGTTAAAGGAAAAAAACGTAACTCTGCTGGGCACGTGCCGCTGAAGCCCTGATCCAACTCAGGCCAACGTGCCACGCGTGAACTTGCCCAGCGGGATCCAGGGATGCTGTGCAAGAGCAGGCACGGGCACGGGGCATCCCCGGGCTGGATGTGCCCGGCTGCTCTTCCCCTCATGGCAAACACGGGGTGCCTCCAGGGCATGCGGGAGCACCAGCAGCCTCCCCAGCCACGGGAACGACTCAGGGTCCCTTGCCTCCTTCCCGTCCTGTGTGCTCCCCAACCCCAGCAGCTTGGGCATCTTCAGACCATGGGAAAGTGCACGCAGCTCCCGAGGGTCTCTCAGCTCACCCCTGGCTGGGTGGTGCAGCCAGGCCCATCAAGCTGGTAGCACTGAGGCTTGTTCAGGTATTTCCAGGGCTTGGCTCAGCCCCACTGACGCACTGGGGCGTTCGCTTCAGCTCCGCAAGACCTGGATGCCCCAGTAGCAACTTTTACATCCTGCATTGCCACTGCCTGGAAACCACTTTGAACCAGAGGCCCAGCTGGGGGTCTCATAGCCACATGAAACTGAGGGCACCCTGACACCATGCTTACCCAATAACCCTCCTGGGCAAGCACCACCACCAGGATGCAGCAAGGGGCCTGACGGAGCATCACGCGGCCAAATAACTCTCACCTCCGAATCTGCCCTACGCCTCTGCCCTTCCCCACACGAGCCTCCCTCATCCTCTCCGCTGTCCCCTGTCACACCAAAGGCGCCCGCACCCTCCCTGTGCTGGGCACTGCCCCTCCATCCTGACCCTGCCTCCACGGGCAACGAGGCAGAAACCTCGACCTCCTCGCCCAGGGCTGCAGAGCCTTTCTGAAGAGCAGCACGTATGCGCAAGCCTTGCTAAGACAGCCGTTTTCCATAGCTAATTACAGAGAGTCACCCTGACTAAGACATGGACCTATTTTTGGAAGCTTTTAAAGAAAAAAAAATAATATATATATATACACACACACACACACATATATATTCATATATAAAAGTCATCATGACTGCATCGCAATTTTCCTTCCTGAAATTTTTCAGTTGCGATTTGTGCAACAGCTGCCAGTTGCTTTTTGATCGGCGTCGATGGAAACCAAAAAGCCAGGTGAGCCGAGGCAGAGCCAGGTAGGTGCTCGCCTAGCCGCCGAGGCGCCCGTGCCACCCACCAGGAGAACCGCTGCATCACACTTTCCACACTAGGACTGCAAAGCGTTTCAGAGGGTGCTAGCTTGGCTGAAACCCTCCCCCAAAAAAAACCACCCTCGGAAGGATTTTGCAGTGCCTTTCTGTGGAACTTAAGTTGAAACCCTGTTCAGGAAGGCCACCACCACAGACGTGAGTTTGGCAGAGCCCGGTTTTGGGCAGGGGTTGTTTCTGGGAGGAAGTAAGAGAGCCAGGGAGGATTTCTGCAGGTGAGAAAAGAGCCAGCGCTCCCCCAGCCCGACTTCTCATGCCGTCGGAGACGGAGTCCACGTGTCTCCTGCTCCCTCCTCTCCGAGCTCCATCTGAGAGCAGCCCTCGGCAACATCGCGCACACGTACGTTTAATATCCCTTCCCTAGTTCCCACCCGCCCAGCTCCAGTGCTCCGGGCGTCGCGGCTGCCTGGCTTTGCTCAGCCTCGCCGCACCCCTGCCGTCGCAGCCGTAGAGGACACGGCGTTCTCCCCAAAAACACGAGCGCAGACAAAGCCTCCAAAGCGTCTTGCCTCAGTAGCTACCCAACCGAGCAAGCAGCTTTGCAAGCGTTAAGCCTCCAGCTACTGGCAGCACAAGGTTCGCTCCGAGGATGCAGGAACGTAATTAAGAACTACAGGGCTCTGTCAATCACCAAGGGGAAAGAAAGAGCAGGAAAAATCTCTCTTGGGACATGACAGAAGTCTATGCATTACCAGTGCCAGGGTGCCCCAGGGACTCCAGCTAGGTAGCACAAATCCAAGCCACCTCTGGAAGAAGAAGTGGGGCTCTCTGCCCTCCAAACCGCTTCTTCTCAATTGCTTCGTGAACCGTAAGCCTCCCAAAGACAAGACTGTGCTCCCCCGTGCTGCTGTGAGCCCCCATCTTCCTCCTCAAGCCTCAAAACTTGCCCCATCACCCACCCCAAGGAGGAAATAGCATTAAAGATTATCTTCTTCTCTCAGAGAGCGCGCACACAGCTCCTAGGCCACCGATCCTGCAGACCATCTCTTGTTAGAGCCCAGGGGACCTTCCCCTCGGCCAGCCATGCTGTACCCTGTCACGGCACTCTGCCCGCTGCTCTGTCACAGTCCTGGGAGCTGGATCTCAGCACAAAGCACCAACACTGGCAACGCATGATGAGCAACTCCACCATGCTGGGTCTGTCCTACCCTGGACCACCATCAGACCACTGAGCCCTCCAGCCTGCCTCGATGCTCTCTCAGCTCTCCTCTTTGACTCGAGGGAAGCATTACTCCTTGGTACGAAGGAAACATGGAAAGCTAATAAACTTATGGCTAACAACGCAACCTTCAGGACATTTCCATGTGCAATCGCTGCTCAAAAGAGCCAGTGCTGCACGTGCAGGAGAGGGAGCCCTGGCAGAGCTGGGCACAGAGAGGGTCTCTGTGTGGGTCTCCTCTTCCCTGAGGAGCAGCTCAGCCCTGCTCTGCAGAGAGTCTCCAGGACACCTGCCTCCAGCCCAAACCCAGGGCAGCAAAACGGCTGCCCCCTTGTCCCCACGCCCTGCCTGCCGCCCTCCTTGCTGAGCGATACCGAACGCCTCCCCAGCTGGGGCAAGGGGGTCTTCCCCAGAGTGAAGGAGCAGAAGGGATGGAGGAGCTGGAGATTAGCCACAAAGCCTCCACAAGTCATTGGCCTTTAATTGCAAAACCCTCCTTTGGTGCCCAACCTGGTGCTCCAGTCCTGGGGAGGGCAATTCCCTGGCCCGGCCCTGAACTGCAGGCTCCCCGCTGCCTGCTGTGCATCTGCTGGCAGGGGAGGAGGGAGGAAAAGCCATGCCCTGGAGCTTGGGGGAAGAAACCACTGGGAAAGGCAGAGCCTGCAGAGAGCAAGCCTCCTCCCATCCCACCCCAGAAGTCCCCAGGAAAGTCTCGTTAACCCTTGCCCTCCCGGCCAAACCAAGGAGCTTAGACTTGGTGGGCCGGGATGACTGCCCCAGTGCCCCCAAACTGAGCTGTCTCGTGCAAAGCCAGTACGCTCGCCATCGGCAAAGGGAAAAGTCGAGAGACGCACACAGCACTGCGGGGAAGCCAGGAGGGCTGGGGGGGAGCCTCGTACAGCCACGAGCCTGCACATCACCAGTGCCCACGATCGCACACAAATTGCTTGATTAAATTTCATCACATTAAGCCAGTTTCATGAATTTAGCATTGTCCCCGGACTATTGTTTGTCAGAAAATTAAATTACAGCAACATTTGTTGTTTCAATGAGTCTGTCAATTACAAACAAGGCTGGAGGAGGGAGATGCACCGGGAGGCAGGTGATGCCACGTTAGCAGTCACTCCTCTGGGCTGACGGCCCCAGCAAAAATGGGCAATGCGGTCAGTCACATCTTCCGTGGTGGAGGGGAGGAATTAGGCAACCGTGTGCTATTTGCACGTGAGTCAATCATGCCACACATGGAGGAAGCAAGCCAAGCTGCCTGGCAAGTACGAGGCTTACCAATTTGGATCAGATAAACTGTCCTACTCGTCCACCGGACCAGCACCGCGGAGCACCAGGCAATAATTCTTGCAGGCAGTCGAAACCCGTCGCTATGTTCACATGAGGAATTCTGCTCAGCAGTCCAGGGCTTTTTGATCTTTCCAGATTACAAAGCTTTGCTGTGAACAGGAACTCTCTCAAAAAAATTCTCATTTATTCTTTTTCCCTTGAGCAGCTCCTCTCTGCAGTATCAGAAACAAAGGTGACAACCTTTCGCCTTGCAAAGAAAGCCGTTGAGTGAAGTGGACTATAAATAGCACCCAAAAGTGACCCATATCCCCAGCTGAGGGGAATGAAATGAAGAAGAGTGAACGAACAGCTTCAAGGTCAGGGACACTTTTTTTTCCTTTGTTCAAGGTCTGGTAATTTTATCAATGTAGGAGAGTAATCCGAAATACATCATTATAGCTGGAGCTAATAAAAAACACACAGGCCCTTTCAGCCTGGCATTGTTTCCTTCAATTTTACACAGATTATTCCAGGAGGAAGACACTTCCCCCAACAGCAGCTCTCTCGGCACTACCTTGCCCTATTACATTTCTACTCTGCTAGCTCTTTGGGACCTTACGCAGCGCTTGAGCTCCATCTCATCAGGCCTGTCCCCGCGCAGAGCGATTGACAGACACTGCCCTCAAGAGCACAAAGTGTGACAAAATTAAAGCGCTACCAGATTATCCAGTCCTTCTCTGTGAGGCCACAGGATCGCCTGTTCTCTTTCCCAAACTTTCAGTCTGCAGAGACCCAACCTGCCACATGATGCTGGCTCTCTTCCTTATATCCAGCTGCTAAATTGCGTTAAAGGAACTAAGCATCCATTAAGTAAAACTCTCCCACTATTGCTTCCCATGCAGACAATTGCTCTAGCTGCCAGGGGGGACGTTTTGTGACAGCGGCTGGTCCACGGGCGCACAAAGAGCAGGGGAAGGTGCCAAGAGCAGCTCTGTCGCAACACGGGCCACCCAGGGAAAGGGCCCTAGGGGCCCCGAGGTCCACACCAAACCCCAAACGATGCTGCTCCCACTGCCCTTCACGCCCACTGCTGCGTGTCTCACTGCAACCCTGGCTCTCCTTTATGCAACCAAAAGCCCTCTCCCTTCTCCCAGGCCTGCCTCGACCCCGTTGCAATGCTAAGTTTGGGGTTTTACGGTGGAATTTCACAGCTTGAAAGCACTTGGGATGGTGCTGGCATCTTTGCATTTCTCCCCACCTAAGAGGCAAACAGTGACACCGCAGGAGGCAGGAAGGCATATTCAGTGCATAGCACCAAAACTCAGCTCCTCCAGTCAGCCAGAGATGAGATGTGTGAACCTCAAGGACCAACGAAAGGGTAGGACAGGAGAGGAAGGATGCGGGGCTGGGTGCACAGAAACACAAACTAGTTTGAGCTTTGGGGTGTGGGGAAAAGTATGAGAGAAAGGAAAAATAGTAAGAAATCGAAATGCTTCCATTCTAGGTAAAAAGGGGCTGGAAGGTGGACATGGTATACTTGTAGTCCATCCTGTGGACTCTGGGGCTTTTACATTCCACCTACTCCTATCTGAGATGTTCTCCCCTGCCAGCACAATCTCAAGTCTCTCCTGACCAACGTGCTCCAATTTATGCTCAGCCATGCAACTGCGTGCAATCGAGGGATTAGAGCGAGAACCCATCAAACTCATTTCATCGTGAAGCGCCATCGTATAAAATGCTAAGTATTATCCTTATTGTGGCCTAAGCCAGGATTAGCACCCGCGTCTCCTAAGGCTGGAAGACTCCTTTCCTTATCCAGGCGGCATGTCTAAACCCTGGTGCCACATCTCTGGCTCTGCTGCCCTTTGATGAGCAGAGCTCTCGGGTATTTGCTCGCATGCGAGGCGTGCTAGGATTACCAGCGCAGCCCTGATCTGCATGTTTGTTTGCCTTGTATTGTGCAGGTTAAATCTGACCCAGGCAAGATCAAGGCTGAGCAATATGGTCCGGCTGGACTGTAATCACAGCACGCCACATGTGCTTTGCCGGTACCCAGCGGGCTGGGGTTGAGCTCCTGTCCCTCCATCCTGCGGCCCCCACACAAAAGAGAGGTGCTGTGTCTCGAACCACAACCCCAGGGGCTCAGCACTGACCTGTGCCCTTATAAGCCTCTGGCCACGCATCCCAGCTCCTCCAATATCACATTTCATCCCATGCTGCTGATCTCACAGGCCACCTATCCTGATGCCTTCCCTGTCCCTACCAGTCCCAGTCATTAGCATCCTTCTCCACTCTATTTCGGAAAAGCACAACCCATAATTAAACAAAGAAAGGGAATAAAGGAGGCCAAATGTCAGCTCTTCCCGAGCTGTGTGAGGCTAAGCGCATGTGCCCAGCACCAGCCCCCCATCTGGACCCGTGCAACAGAGACGAACGATCCCCATGCATATCTGAACCCTGGGGACAGACGACGGGCTCCAGCAGCCGCCGAGATGGCCAAGGGGCAGCTGAGACCAGCCTCCCTCGTTCCTACTGCCTTACTCTTGATTTATGGCGAATTTTCCTGGAGGCCCCCCGGGCCAGCTGCCACAAGGGTCGTGGCGGTCAGGCCACGGGGGATTAGGGACAGCTGACTTACCCGGCTGTCGCTAGCTCTACCTGAGGCAGCACTGGCATGCACGCGGACCCAGCTAACACTGAAATCAACTCGGCCCTAGCCGACCTGCTGGCAAAGCCCTGGGTTGGCCACAAACTGCAGGAAGCCAGGCTTTCCCCATCACGGCCAGGGCATGGCGGTGCCAAGCCAGGCCTCCTTCCTTCCCTGCCGCCACCCTCCGGGCGAGCTTCCCAACCTTCCCGCCCCGGATCGTTTTGCAGCCCAGCAGGATGGAGCAGTGGCTCATCCGCAGCGCGGAGATGCAGATACGGCAGTGCAGACCCACCACCTCCCACAGGTCCCCCGGCTCTCGAATCACTATTTTTTTTCCATCCTCGGGCCCCGAGATCACCCATCTCCCCGGGCTCCCGCTTCACGTTAAATAAAAATGGACGGGGCCGAAAGTAGCATTGCCTCTGGAGGCAGAGAGCCGGGGCAGAGCAGGCGGCTTCCCCGCTCCAGCGGAGCGCAGGTTTCCTCCCTCCAGCGGGCCATGGGATCAGGGCAAATTCCTCAGGCACCATTAATCTGGGCTAATGGGGCTGCACAAAGGCAAAGCTGGATACCAGCACTGACCCTTTCCACCTCAGGCATAGCCGTAACCTCTGCCTCACAAATAGCTGCCTTCCTGATGAGCCGTGGGGCTCCCCTGCGTCCTCCCTTTTCTCCAGTCTCTTTGGTGGGAGGCAGGGGCTATTCTCCCACCTGAAAAGCCAAAATTAGTCAGTGTTCAAGCCTGTGAATAGACACAATGGCTCTAACAGGAGGGACTTGACAGAACTGGGGCCTCCCTGCTCATTTCCATCTCAATGGGGTGGCTTTTCGCCCGCCCAGTCCATCCTCATGGGGCCACCTCAGAGGTCCCCTTCAGATGTGCTCCAGCTCCTCACAGCAGAATGAGGGTCAGAGGCAGGAGACCACAGCCACAATATCGGGGTGCTGGGACAGGGGGAGAACGACGTAGAAGATAAATCCTGAGCAGCTTCACACTTTGCCAGTCAAGCTAACCCCTCTGGCTGGAAGGGAAACTGCAGCGCTCGCTCTTAGCGGAAAGCACGAGAGCTTGCCCTGGACCCCGGTCTCTGAGCCGTACCTCTTCCCCGGCCTCATTTGCCAGGTTTCAGCTCAGGGAAACGCAGAAGGGCAGCGTTTCAGAGCCTCAAGCTTCTCTGTCCCAGCGATGGTAAGTCCCAAGTTCCAAGAGAGAAAAGACACCTGCCCGTAGCTGCACCGTCCCAGCCTGCCAGGAGATGCAAAAGCATCCTCAGTTCAGTCCATCAGCCCCCCTCTGCCTTGCAATGCCCCCGCAGTGCGGACAAGAGACTTTTGGCGATCCCCTGAGCGTTTTTCACATACTGATTTTAAGAGACTTGGATCTTCCTTCCATTTTCTTCCCTCAACCTACTCCCACCACTGTCCTTCCTGCAGCTCCCACCTTGCTGGAGGTCGCACTTCCCATCAGCCTGTCCTCTGCACACCACGAAACCACACATCCCTTTTCCAAACAGAGCCTGACGCTCAGCCCAGCGAATCTCTGAGAGGTTTGGGGGGGGGGGGGGGAGCTCGGTGTCCCCATCAGTAACCCCAAAGCATAGCCTAAAAGGTGCCTGCTGAAGAGCGGGCTTGGGGTGGGACGCTAGGACCCGAGGGCACGTGGAGCTCCTCTGCCTGGCTCCTTTCTTCTCCTGCCGCTGGTGAACCACAGCCCCCTCTGATTTATAGCCCTGCCTCTGACCGCTGCAAACAGTCCCACAATAACGGCAGCATTAACAGCGACGGCGGTGGACAGGGGCACGCACCCGCGGGCTCTTTCTTTTCTTTCCCAGCCCTATCTCCACCTCAGCAGAGCGACAGCCTCTGCCAGGCTGGAGGGCCTCCAGGGCACGGGGTGATTTGCAGGCTGCAAAGGCGACCTTGCTGTTACCGCCGTTAACGCTCCCGAGAGCGGCCCCGCGGAGCGCTCTGCGGGGCTGCCCCAGAGGGGTCTGCACTCAAATCCCCTTTCTTTGGAGGGTTTCAAAAGCCATGTTCATGCACAGCACAAGACGTTCAAGACGAGGGGTCTCGGCCATCTCCCTCCACCTCCAAGAAAGACAGACCCACCCACTCGCTCAGCGCCTTGTTCATCTAACCAAAAAGACTCAGTTTTTCATAGTCCAGTCCTGCTGCTACCCAACAGACCACACGTGCCCCTTGGCGGGTGGAGGGGGGACCAGCCGAGACACTTCCTAGCACCGTCTCACGTCACCTAGTCACTCAGGCAGGGCACGCGCCACGCAAACCCTCCCACACCCCTCGCTCCCGTTAGCCCCCTCGCGCTATTTCCGTCACGCGCTGCTCAGCTCTCTCCGCCGTATCCATCTCTTTCTGGCGGCGCGAGCACCGCTCCGGGCACGCGTGGAGAAAAGGGTTCGTTCGGGAGGCAAGGGCCTGCTGCGGTCGCTCAGCAGAGCTCGGGGGTCAAACGCCACCCAAGCCTCCCGGCACGGCACCCGGCTCGCCTTCTGCCGGCACCAGCCCCGGGTGCCTCAGCACTTCCCTGGTCCCCGAACCGAGACGCAGCTCCGGCCGGAGGAGCCTGCGGCAGCTTCCCAAGGGCTCAGCTCATCCCTGCTCTTGATCAAAGTCACCTTCCCCCAACACCCACGGAGGGGGCAAAGCCCAGTGGCGACATTACCTTACACGCCGCCGGCTCCCGCGGCAGCCGGAGCGGGCTGATGGATGGAGGTGACGCGGCGCGCTGCCTCCGGCCGCCCCAGCGCGGGAGCCGGGCAGACCCGCACCATCAGCACTTTCTGCAAAGGAGGCTTTAGCAGGGCTTGCTGCTGCATCCCCGCCGGGCAGGGAGCCAGGCTCGGAGCCCTCTCCCCCTCGTTTCTTCACCTGCCGGCTTTGCGCTGAGCGCAGAGCAGATGGGAAGAAAAACTCCAGCCCGCGAGGCGAAAAGCCTGGAGCATCGGGGAGGAGGCAGCAGGGTTTGGGGCTGCGCAAGCGGCCAGCGCATCCCTCGCGAAGCCAAAAGGACGAAGGACGGCAGAAGTGGGGACAGCCCCAGCCCAGACGGGGCAGGAGCCCAAACCCTCGCGGGGTGTCTCCCGAGGAGTCACTTGAGGACGGGAGCCGGCAGCTGCTCCCAGCCCCGGCCCTGCCGCCCGTCGCCGATCCCAGAGGCCAACGGTTCACAATGAATTTCTAATTGTTTCCTCCAACAATGAAACATCCTGTTGGGAGCCAGGCGGCTCAACAAAAGCAGAGCGGCAAACGGGGCCTCTTCCTCCTTAGCAGGAACCAGGCAACGCGCGAGCAAGCGGCCCTCGCGCTCCCCGCCACGGACCCGGGCAAGGGAGGCTCTGCTTGGTGCCCCCCTCCTCCCAACCCCATCGCCTTTACACACCAGCCCCGCGAGCCTCCACCTTGATTAAAACAGCCAGCACTTAAAGACTCCAGCGAGAGCTCTCGAGGGGGTGGGGAGCTGCCGAGAGGTATTTGATGGATTCACTTTGGCAACCGTTGGCTACCTTGTCATGCCAATAAAATTATTGCTATTGATTGGAGAGAAAGGCAGACGCATGCTCCGCGGCCTGGATCTCCCTCCCGCGGTTGGAGGGACTTTGCAGAAGCCCCAAAGGAGCCGTTTGCACTGCGGGGAGGGGGAGAGGGGGGTCCCCAGGGAGGGGATGGAGCAGGAAAGGGCAGAGGGACGAGGCAGAAGGAACAAAAGGCCCTTGTGCAACGGGGACAGCTGGCTTCCCGGGCTCCACCTCGGGGCCGCCTGCGACGCAGAAGGAGCAAGAGCCGGGCAGGGACGCTCCTGCCACGTGAGTCCCGTAGGGCACAGCTGCCAGAGCAGGGCAAGCGACACCCCCGGGCCAAACACACCTGTGCCACCAGGGCGGGCGCAGGGACACAAAGGGGGACGACAAGGCCGCCCTAGCGCAGGAGGGCTACCCCCACGGCGCTGGCAGGCTACACTGCCAGGGCTTCGGCAAGCCCTGGCCCACGCACAGCGCAGCCGGGCTGCTGCAGAGATGCTCCAGCAGCACCTGCCCCAGGTACAACATCAGGCGTTTAACCCTCGCACTATGCATTCATCAGGACCGGGACCTTCAACCAGCACCAGTAAAGCACAGCAGGAAGCCCACGAATGCACCCTGGGGCTGGGGAGAGGCAGCAATACAGGCAGAGGAGGCTTCCCAGGTGGCTGGATGCAGTGGAAAAAACAGGAGATGCTCTGGGAGCCCTAATGGGTCGCAAGCTCACCCTGCAGGCTTATCAGACCCTTGGCCCAAAAGCCGCCCCCACCAAAAGCCTCCTTTGCAAGGGGTGGGCTCCCTGCAGGACAGCGGAAAGCAGGGTCACAAGGGGAGTTAAGCCTTTCCGCACACGCTCTGCGAGCCGGATTTCACGCGCTGAGACACAATGGGCCCATTTTCAGCTGGGAGCCTCTTAAGCTGCCTTAGCACTAAGCATAGGGCAATGGGGAAGGACTCGTGTGGCTGCTGGGGACAAGGAACGGTGCCCAGGGCAGGAAAGGAGCCCTGTCGCTTGTGCTTCCAGGCCCACGTGGACCGCGACCCCGCCAGGTCGTGCCTACCAAACACCTCCTTGTACCTACAAGGGTGATGCACAGATTTGTGGCCCAGGAGAGCTGGTTTTCGCAACACCTGCATTCATATGTCTGACTCCAGCTCCACCGCACTGTCCTGGGGACCACTGGGGTGGTGGATACCAGCCCCCTGCAGTCAAAGAGCTGCAAAGCCTCCTCGAAGACAGGAGTATGATCGCCACATGGGTACCGACACATCCACCTTCACCTCCAGGAGACCTCCTCTGCTTCGCAGCAAGGAGCGGATCCATCAGTTTGAAACGAACCATCCAGCTTCAACTCATAAGATGCACCACCCCTTTGCTCCCAGGCACCAGCCTGGACATGCCCACAGCAGGATGCAGTCTTTGGGAGCAGACCTCACGGGGACCTATCTGTCCACTGAGCTCAGACAAGAAAAGTTAATGTCAGTAGATGCTCCCCAAAGCGGGTAGGCAGCCTCCCTGCAGGGGGACACAGCCCCAGTGAGGACAGGGTGAACAGACAGGCACAGCCCTGTCTCCTGCCCCAGAAGCCCTTGGTGTTGATCCTGCAGCCAGCAAAGCGACCAGCAGCCAAGATACCCAGCACATGATTAGCAGATGCCCCATGCTTCCCACCAACCCGGAGGGGATAATTATTGACTCATTGACTCACTAGCTGGGGGAAGGGGGAAGAAGAAGAAAGGGGGGCCATTCATGATGGAAAAAAATATTTTGCTTTTAAAATACTAGAAGGGAAAAGAAAATCATTTCTTGGAAGCAAACTAAGCAGTGGAGAAAGCACCAGTCCTGCTCCAGGCAGCAAGGGAAAAGAGACACAGGAGTCCAGCAGGCAACAGGGAAATCCCTGCAAAGCCCCTGAGCAGCAGCTTCCTCCTTCCAAACTGATCCCTAACCACCCCCTCCACCCTGCCCTGGAGCTCAGCTCACCCCAGCCTCTTCTCAAACCTCACAGCATCTATTTTGGGGTCATGCTGCCCAGACAGGACAAGGGTTGCGAGTGCACTCGAGTGCCCTTCTCCAAATGTTTAAGGTGCAGATAACCTCATGCAGAGGGAGCATTACTACAGGCTGCACCTCTGGATCCCAAAGCACAGCATCCGTGCAGCTCCCTTGTTCCCCAAGGTCTTCCCTCTGCAGGAAGAGGGGCTGCAAGGGAGTGCTTTGATCCTCCCAGGACAGAAGAGGAACACCACGTTATGTTTGTATAGGGATAGGGATGACCCACTTAGCATGAAGAGTTTGTTTGTTTTATTTTTATTATTATTAAAGTCGAGAAGCCAAAGAAATCAGACACAGGGCCAGCTCAGCTGTGCCTTCCGTGGGAGAGAATAAACAAGCTGCAGAGAGCAGGAGCTCCAGGGGGGAACAGATTCCCAACACAGACACTCCCTAATGGCGTTAGCACCCAAGGCCATCTGGCTTCGGGACGAATAAGAGAGTTAAAGGGATTACAGTGGCGACTGGACTGCCAGATCCAGACAAAGAAACACCCTCCAAAAATCAGAGCTCAGCTGGCCACAAGAGACTTTTGGTCTGACACCATCTCAGCCAGGATGTGCTGGTCACACAGCCCCACCACTGGGCCTGCCTCAGGGATCCTCCAACACCTGGATTTAACCCCCTGGACTACCAGACTTTGCATCCAGGAAAGATCCCATTAACAGAGAGATAGCATGATCCTGTTTTTTGCAATAGTACAACAGAGCACCCAGGGCAACCTGACAGTAGGGGCAAGATGCCAGTCTACTACCAGGGAAGTAAGAGCAGTGCTCACCGTAAGTGGTGCCACAATCTCATAGGGAATGGTTACATGAGTTTCCCACCCCACAAGGGCTGGGAAAGGCCCACCATACCCACACAATACACCTCTCCCCCAAGCCACTCTCAGAAACTCAGCCTAGCTTGAAACAAAAAAAAAAAAAAAAAAAAAATCTCTGCACAGCCGTGAAAAGATCGACACTGTCCCTATCGAACGAGGCGGCTGCAGACACACGCAATTTTTCCCGCTCTATCCCAGGTCTCATCTCAAAAAACAATAAAAAGCATGTCTGGTTCTGAGTCGCTCCCCAGTGAGGAATGAGTCCCTGAGCAGGACCCCGGCACTGCTCGAGGCAGCTGCAGCTGCCAGGCATCGGCTTCGGCCACAAGCCACGAGGCTTCGGCCGCCCCAGCGCTCTCTTCCAGCCCGCGGGCAGCCCGGAAGCAGCAAGAACAAAGTTAATATCGTGGGAGACAGGGAAGGCTCAGAGGTGCCATCCTATTTTTCAATGTCGTTATTAAAGCAAGCAGCGAGATCACAAGTCACAGGGGAGCAGACAGGGACAACAAGGGTCAAGGCATGCTCTCCTCATCCCATCTCCCCAGCGCGCGTTACCCCAACACGATGTCCCCCAGTCCACGAGTTTGCACCCTCCCTTCTGCACACCAGCCTCTTCCCTTCACTAAAAATCACCCTCTTTCCTTCATTTATTGCCAGGGTTAATCCCTCTCTCCCCCATGCAGGGCATCATGTGGAGCAGCTGTTTGCAAAGGGGCAGGCACAAGCCCACCAAGAGACCCTTCCGAAGCCCCCTCTGTACCATCGGCCCCAGAGAGGTCACTTGAAGTCCCACCACGAAAGGCCTACGTTACCACCCCAAAGCCCTGACTAATCCCCTTGCTTAATCCCCCTCAGCAGGGAGGGTCAACTTGCCGGAGGCAGGAAGGCGGCTGCCCACAAAGCAGGTTCCTTTCCCTCATCCATATTGCAGGGGACCACAGCAGACTGAGAACCACAGAGAGATTAGGGCCAGCTGGCTGCTTCAAGGGAAGAAGCTCATCTCACCCCTCAAAAATAACCAGGAGGCACCCAAAATTGGGTCAACCCACAAGGGCCACACCAGAGTTAGCAGAGGCCCTAAGGCAGTGCCTCATTTGCAACACGAGGAGCAGATGGCAGGCTAACGAGGCCAACATGGACTCCAGACTACACCTCCCAAGATGCCTGGTCCCCCAGGCTCTGAGATGCATGCTACAGCAAGGAGGCAATTACTGGGAGGGGGTGTTGCACTGATCAGCACATGCTTTCCCGAATCCTCCTCCTCCCCTTTCTCCCTGCAACACTTCAAGCATATATGAAACCAAGGCCTCGGCACATGCACATTAAGATGCAACTACAGGTGCAGTTTTGAATGTGCCTTTCAAGCACATGACTGAGCACTCTGATTTGCAATTATACAAGCAGCTTTTTGTTCATCAGACCTTAATGGGAAAGACAACCCAGGGGAAGCTATGACGGCCCAATAAAAAGATGACACGTCAAGCAAGGACTAGTGATTTCCAGGTACGAGCCAGCCATTAGGAACCCAGTCTTGCTTCCCTTGCGCAGATTTGCTCTGAAAGTCCCCACAGCAGCGTGCTTACAGCTCATATCCCCATGTCACTTCCCCATTCCTAACAACCCTCAGACCGCAGGGTGCAAGTACGGGCCCTGGACACACCATCAGATAGCACAGGCTAGAGAACTGATAGGAAGTGGCTCACATCCAAAACTGGCAGTGTGGTAGAAGTCATCCCCACATTACTCACCCTGGCAGTGGCAGAAATTCCCTAGACAATACAATCCCATGACTGCTGGAGGAGCCAGCAGTCCACGAGGGGGGGGGGGCCCTCCAAGCCTGGCCTCTCCGCATAACTTTGGGCCATCCAGAGATAACCACATGCCTGATAGCCGGGCAGAGAACAAGCACAGAACGGGCTGCCAGGGCTTTCAGTGCTATAATCCACTCAGCATCTCAGTGGTCCTAAATCTCCACCCCACCCAATGCCTCCTCCCTGTCGCAGCCCACAGCCCCCTTCTGCTGTCATGTTGCAGCAGCCTATTCCCAATCCTGCAAACGCACCTTCACCTCGATGCTGGGTCCCCCTGTTTTCCCAGCTGGCTGGGGCCTGCAATGCCATTTCCCTCCGAATTACAGTCTCCCTTCCCTAGACTCTTCCAAACTCAGCGCAACCATCAGCACCCTAAGGGACAAGATTTGTCCCATCACCAATGCTTCACTATGACCCTCTTCACCAAGCTGCCCCTTGAAGCCAGCTCCCGTGGCAGAGGAGACAGGCTCTTCCGCGGGAGGATGGGACAGTAACAAGCACAACTCGGCCAACCTTCCCGCGCACGCAGAGCCGGGAAGAGGCGCCCCAGGGTGCAGGGAGACGGCCGGGAGGGCAGGCTGGGGAGGCCAAGGGCAGGCGAGGGGCTCCAGCTGCGGCAGCAGCAGGTGCTGCCCCGTGCCCCAGCCTCACAGTGGCAACTGTTTGCGGCACGGCCGGGGAGACGCGGCGAGGAAGCCAGGCTCACACGGCTTTTTCGGGGGACAAAGGAAGGCTCTGTCTGCATGCAACAGCCTGGACAAATGCTGGGCAGGGGAGCTGCCATCCAAGGAAAATCCAGACAGAGCAATGACTCTGCCCTGACCTTACCCCAGCCCAGATGGCGAAATCATGCCCCCTTGTCACACCAGCATCCATTACAGGGCTCCTGGGGATGGGGAGGACAGAGCACCCATCTGTCCCCTACAGCAGCTCCCGAACTCGCACGGAGACACCACCGCTCACAGCACACTCCATTACTGCGGGGTCTAACCCGATCCTCGAGGAGGAGCCCTGGGGGTGGGAACACGGGGCTCACCCCAAAGCTGCCTGCCGGGCACGCAGAGGGACAAGACGGGCAGCCGGCCGGCCCCAGCACAGCCCTCCCTCCCGCCTGTCTGCAAAGGCATCACAGCCCAGCGGGAGGGCAGAGAAACCTAAGAGGGGAGCAAAACCACCCAGCAGTGCCAAGCCAAAGGCAGGCACTTGCCAAGGGGACAGTGGGAAACACTGATGGCTCGTAAGCGAAGGGATTAAGATCGCTGCCAAGAGATGGGCAGGCAGCTGGAAAGCCTCGCGGCCGGCCCTGCCGGCGCCCCTCAGTCCTGCCGTAGGAGACTTGCTGCCCACTCGGCTTTTCACAAGGATGGGAAGAGCTGGGAGCCCCACGGCAAGGAGGCAGGGCACCACGCAGCTCTGTGTCCTTGGTGCTCACCTTCGTCCCCACCACTGACCAGAAGCAGTAACACCCTCTAAGCTGTCACTGTTGTGCTGCACTGCACCTGATACCCAAAACGCAGCGGGCTAAGGGTGCAAGAAGAGGACTCTTCATCTACCTCCTAAAAACCCTCCCTGGAGCCAACCCAAGGGCTGACTCCTGGTGGTGCATCTCAGAGTTTTTAACCCATTTAGACATCTCTAAAATATCTCCAGCTCCACAAAAGGCTAAGAGGGGCATTTCCCTACCAGCCTGGCATGCCAAATTGGACTCGCACAGGCAGCACTCAGGGCTAAACCCTGGGTTTGCATTCATTTTCTCAATGCCTCCACCCCTCCTGTAACTTTGCCCTGGGTCACGCTGAACCTAAGCCAGACATCGCGTCACCGGCTGAGGACACACTCTCCAACCTGCGGACACATTAGCAGCCCCTTCTTGTGCTCCTCTACCAGCTGAAGCTCATTCGTCCCCGAGGCTCTCCGGGGTAGACCCTGCTCCATCCCAGTGCTGGAGGGGCCTTTCCCTTCCCTTGGTAGAGACAGCCAGGGCAAGCTTGGTTGCAAGGGGCTCCCTGGGAAGATCAGGTAACTGCTGAGGCAGCGCTTTGCCTACCCTGCAGGCCTGGCCAGGCAGGCCCTGCCAGAAAAAGTCTGGGCAGTCCCCACAAAGGTTACAACCGGGGACTGGCTACAGCCCTCCCAGCCCCTGGGTGACACAGCAGCCACGAGCCTAGCACTCAGAGCCAGCAAAGTGTTTCCATCATCAGAGGGCTCTGCTTTCCCCACGGGATTTCTGAGCCGACTGAAGCCAGGTGGAAGTAGATTTTGGCTCCAAATCCATCCCAAAGCCTGTTGAAGCTCTCCCACGCCACTGTACCCTGTTCAAGTGCTCCAGACACCAGCAGCACAACTCAGCCACAGCCATGTGTCAGCAGGTGCTGCCTCAGCTCCTTGAAACAAGGAGCACGGAGAGCCCGTGCTGCTCTGGCTGCTCACTTCTGCCCAGTGACAAGGGTTCCCAGCCATCTCCATCCCACACATTGCCTCCAGGCCACTCAGCATCACTGTTCTCCGAAACACCCCACAGATGGAAACTGAAAGCCCTTGCAAAGGCCTCAGGGTATCCCTCAGACCAGTCCTAGAAGTGGGTGACTCACCTCTTCCCAGCCCAGGAGTAGAGGTAATATCAGCACAGGAGTGGGACAAGAGATCACTGTCCCTCAACACCAAAGTCAGCAAAGGTACGTGCCAGGCTGGTATGGACACAGCAGATTTGCTGGTCACTACGGACCAGGCTACCACACTCCCACCTCTGTGCTGGGTCCCTATGGGAGACTTGGTCACCTCAAATGCTTTGGTCAAGAGCAGCATCTGGATGTGGGCTCTGTTCCTGACGTGGCTAAGACAGTCACGACAAGCACGGGCACAGGAAGACTGTGCCCTGATGATCTGAGATACAAGGCAGAGAGCATCCATGCTGCTCCAGGAGTGCTTTATCCCATATCCTGTAAGAAGGAGCTCCAGACCCCTCTATTCTGCACAGTCTCTTTGCCTCACTCACCATCACAGGCTGCAAAAATCCTTGCAGGACAGTAAATGGAAATGCTCTGGGTCCTTACCCTCAGATTGGGCCCAGAGATGGCAGCCAGAGATGACATCCTTGAGGGCCAGCTCCCATACACAACCCAGTAGGTCCAGTCTGCTACATAGGGATATCCTCAGAGGTATGGGAGATGGGTCTCCCTAAAGCCAGATCTGGCATCTTCTGCTAAACAGATATACACAGCCCCAGCTCTCTGCAGGGCTAAAGGATCATCTTTCCCTTGGCCTTCCTCCTCTCAAATTCAAAGTTCAACTAGAACCCATCCTCAAGAGTATCAGGGTCAAGGTTTCTGTCCATCTTAAGTAACAGGACCTATGCAATGCATATGATACACACACCGAGCTGGCCCACAGAGCAAGACCTTGACATCTGTAAGGGGCAAGTCTATAAAGCTTGCCTGGAGTCCCTGGGCTGCGGCAGGACCGAGACCCACTGCTTCACTCCCCATCGAGCTCCTGCTCCATTTCCTCATGCCCTGCAGGGCCAAAGAGACGGTCCAGCTCTTAGAGCACTGAGAGACCCTACAGCATTAAGACACACAGGTGAAGGCAGAACAAGACTGCAGCCCTAGGCCAGGCACTCACCCTATGCAACCCCCTCGGAAGTGGCTCTGAAGGCATGAAAACCAGAGAAAAAAAGTGAAAAAGGAGGTAAAAATGGAAGGAGAGAAAGAAAATCTGCCACACAAAAAGGAACTGCCAGCATCTCTAGATAAATAAGGAACTGGAGGTGGAACACCGTCCCCGTGGCTTTGTGAACCCTCCTCCCACACACACTCCTTCCTTCCCATCCCCATCCCTTATGCTGGCACAGGCTATTTAAAACCTCCAATTTGGAGCTCAATAGCAGGAGAGGCCGCCAGAAACGCAACACCGGTCTCTTCAGATCCCTTATCGATCAGGAAGGGAGGACAAGTTGCCTTCGTCAGCTCCCTGCCTTCCACGCACCGGAGCTGGCCCTCAGCAGCGCTCCCGCCAGCTGGGAGCCCCCTCACGCCCCTGAGACTGCGGGAAGTAAAGGAGGGGAAAAGGCAGCAGAGGATTCAGGGTGCAGAGCAAGCCTCAGGTTCAGAAATCCCGCTGCAGAGATGATTTTCCAAGAGCAACATTGCCTTGCATTGAGCACGGGGCAGCCAGGCAGGACTCTTGCACTCAAGACCCGACTCTGACAACTTTGGGCCCCGTTGCTGCAGTTTTCCATCTGCAGACTAAAACAACAGCGTCTCTGCTCAGACAGGATCTTTTTTCCCCCCTCCCCCTTCAAAGGTGTTTCACAAGCTCTTGCCTCGGGGAAGGGAAGAGATATGGCCGAGGACCGTGTTCAGTTCAGATGGGAACAGGAGCAGCTCTGCTGGAAAACAGGCACTTGGTCCCCGCTTCTGGCCACACGGCAAGGGGGGCTGCTCCCTTCCCCTCGAACGCCACGGGCCAACGCTCCAAACCTCACCAAAAGATGCTCAAAACGACCTCCCCTTCCCAGCCACCGGTCGGAGACAGCAAGCCGGATGCTGTGTCTGATGCTGGTTTCTGGCTGTCAGCACACAGGGAGGGGGGCTGGCGATGACGGGGCCTCTGTCGGCGCTGCTGAGCTCAGCGCACGTGTCCGTGCTGCCGGAAGGACCACGACCCTGCGGGGATGTTCGCTCGACCCCTCACAGCCTGACACCGATGTAATGAGTTAAAAACTCTCCTTGGCCGGTGCTGGGCTGGCTTGGGGCCAGCCGCTGCATTCCTCACCCAGTGAACCAGAAACCAGCACCTCGGCAGAGAGGCGCTTCCTTTCCTCCGCCTTTTCTGCTGGGGACGAAGGGGAGGGTCAGATGGAAAGGGCTGCTCACAGGCTGGTGGCCCAGGGCAAACACAGGTAGGGCAAGCTGGACATACAGGGACTACCCACCACAGCAGGGGCTCAGGTGCCAAGAATTTGGCACCTTGCTCTTGATTGCTGCCAGATACCCCTGTGATTTGGGGTTCCCACGTAAAAAGAGGGGATGATGCTGGCATCTCTCATGGAGTAAACGGTAACCACGGATCACGTCCATACTCATTTGCTCAGAGAGTGAAGGCCTATAGGACAGCTTAACGCCCAACATAACACCTGAATACCCAAGAGCATGGATATTTTTAGAAAGCTAGGATCAGGAGGAAAAAAATAATAAAAAAAAAAAAAAAGGACACACAAGTATTCTAAAATTCAGGGCATTCTGCCCAGGATGAGGTGCTGGAGAACCCCGCAAGCCACCTTTCCCTCTGGCAGAAGGAGCAACGGGCCCACCTCTCCAGCCAAGCCCTGTTCTTTCTGCCTCTTGCAGGGATTATGCCAGGACCTTCGATATGCCTTTGCCTGGTTGAGGATGCAGTTAATGCAAGCTGTGTTTATACAGGGCATGTACAGCTGTAATTATAGGAACGATGTTATGATAACAGGAAATCCATGCCCTGTGGAGATAGAGAGAAACACACACAGAGCTATTTGCTAATTGCCACCAACAAGAAGCCTTTTGTGCAGCGGTGGGGTAAAGGAAGAGGAATCTCCCTCACGTTGTGAGATGGCTCGGGGCAGCTGGGCTGCATCACCCCACGCCCTCCCAAGGGATCTCTCCTGCCAAGGGAACGCCTCAGACTAGTTTGGCTCCTGTCGGTGGCACAGCGTTGTCTGCCCTTGGGCTCTTCTCAACCACGGGCTGCCTAGGCAGCCGCAACCTGACACAGCGATAGGAACACAACGATGCTACCAGCACGGGCAAAGCAGAGGAGAGACAGCCTCACCCATCGGACTGCCTCCCAACTAATACGCCCATCCCTGCAAAGCCAGGGCACTTCGCCACCAGCTTAGATGGAGAGGGGAGGCCCAGCAAAAAAAAGTTTGTTTTTCTGACAAAACCTAACTGGATCAAAAAAATCCCAGCTGTAGCAGAGCACAGCTCACCCTCACCTCAGCCAGAAGTACCACTCTCCTCCAGCTGGGACTGAACATCTAAATTTAGACCCTACTTCTTCCATTTCAACCAAATTCAGGATCTGAGGGCAACAGATGAGGAAACTCTGAGCCCAAGAAGAACCAAGAGAAGAAGTTCCATCTTGCCCATTTCAGACAAGCCAGCACTGCCACCGGGCTAGATGTTTCCATCAACACCAGTGACATCACGGAGTCATGAGCACCCACCACCGCTGACCCTTCTCAGGTCAATGGCAAAGCACTCTGGGCCTGGACAGATTGAGCCTGCCCCATGGCACCTGTAGCGTGAACCCAGTGCCCCAAGACGACGGATGGGCACTCATCCAGCACTAGTCGGGACTCAATTTCCCTACATTATAAGCCTTTCACAAGACAGAGGTTTAGTAAATCTGGCTAGCAGGGAGGAGCAATGGGAAATTGCTCCTCAGCAGCACCCGCAATACACCAAATCACGCTACGAAGGAGGCACAGTCCTACCTATGCCTGGAAGGGGCCAGCTCGCCAACCACACACCCCTCTGTCACCACGGCAGCATCGCACCCATCAGTATCTACGGAGGAGTCCTACCTTTTTGATCTTCCCGCTCCGTGTGCCTGCAAAGACGACGGTTTGTCCTCTGTAATCGTAGGCAGCCACTGAGGTCATGCCATCCTCCTTATCCACAAAGAGCGGAGTGCCCTCGATGGTGACCGTCCCACCCAGCGGCTGGTTAAAATCCTGGCCGCAGAAATTGTCGTCGATCTGCAGAGGCTGTCGGAAGAAAATAGAGGAGAGATGAGCTTTTTGTCAATCTGATGACACACTACATAAAGCACAGAGTGTATCTGGTGCAGGGAGACACCGAGGGGGTGACCAGGACACTGCTTTAAATCCACGATGAAGATAGGGAGCGACGGGAGCCCCACAGACTCGCTGCGGCCTCCAGTTCAGGACAGCCCCAGGGAGGTCTCCATCACCTCGCCGCGCAGCACAAGACATCAGCCAAAACAACATAGTCAGCTGCAGCCTACACGAGCTTCCCTTCCCACGGGGTGACGGCGCATGCGCCGCGGAGACTTTGCAAACAGCAGCCTGGCACGAGGAAAAGCCAGCTGCCTGTTTGCTGTAGCTATGACCAGCAGGGTCATGGGGATGTCAGAGGCGGTAAGGGCCTGCAGAGAGGGCACCTCATCCACCAGGCTTGGCTTGTTCCCTTTGGATACTGCTGCAGGAAAAGCTACAAAGCACAGCAGAGGAGGCAAGGTAACAGTGGCCTGACCCTCCTGACAGCTCTGAGCCATTTCCCACTGCCGTCCCATGAGCTGCTCTCCACACACACAGCTCCACCAAGGCGCTATGTCCCCAGAAGCGCTCCCTGCTCCCGCTGCCCCCCACAGATCCTGACACGTCCCCTATCCCTCACCTTTCCCACCCCTACTATCCTGGGCAGCTCAGCAAACTGCTTTCCAGACTTCCTGACGGGTTGGAGCTATTTGCTGACCTGGCTGGTTTAGAGAACAGCCGCTGCCCCCACTCCGCATCTCCAACTCTTCAATACTCTCTGTATCCTATCCTGTGGATTCAATTACCCTGGCAGCTCTCAGCCCGAGGCCAGACAGGAGGTTGCCAGTAGTTTTCCAGAAGAGCCGTGAGCCTGTCCACTCCCATTCCCCCAGCAAGAGCAGCTCTGCCCAACCTCCTGCATCCAGCTCATGAGCTAAGGGAAGGGGCATGGCATGAAGTGATGCTTCCCCAAAATTCTCTATGTGCTGATGCAGAGCACTTGGGACACATCCAAGGCGCAGTGATAGCAGGAAAGTGAAGGTTTAGTCTTAAGGATTAATCCTTCTAAATCTCAGGGCAGACGCCACGAGGCAAAAGCTGCCTTCAGGAGAGGTTGCAAGAACTCTCCCACTGCCCAGTGCCATGCATGTCAGTTAAGACTTGCACCCCAGCTGTATCCAGAAGGGTCATCCCTATATTCAATGCTTTCTATGGATACTAAGGAGAGCAGAGAAGGTCTATGAAGAAGATTTGGTCCTCAAACAGCTCCTCTCTGCCTCTTAATAAACCTTCAAGACTAGGAACAAGGCTTTTGATCCTCTGTCTCCTATGGAGCAACACTTACAAACTCATCTTAAATGCTCATCCCAAGCTAACACAGCAGCAACTGTACAGCAGAGGCAAGGGGACAGAGTGGGATGAAGATAGAGGGCCCCCAGGTCAATCTGAGCACTAGCAGAGCTGGGGGGAGCCGCGGCTGAACGCCCTGCAGCCTGCCAAGCTCACTGCCTCTACCCTCAGGGAGCCGAGAGCACAGCGAGGGGCAGAGGCATTCGGGGGAAGCATCTGGGCAGCGGGCACATCCCAGCAGGAGCACGCTCCAGGCAGAGCCGGAGAGCCGCGCTCGGAGTCGCCGCCTGCCAGGTGGCCGCTGCAGAAAGTCCAGCAAGGGCCTCCATGGGATTGTTGTTGGGTTTGATAAAACAGGCCAAGCCTGCAAGGCTGAAAAAGCCCAGGCTCGAATCACTGCTGAATCTAATTATACACCCCACCAAGACTAGTCCAGATGGCCCCAGGTGAAGATTTAACATCTCACTTTGGCAACAGGACACCTTCAGAAACAACCTCAGCCCGGCTAGAGCTCAGCTGCCCCTTTCCCCTCTCGGCCCTGGGACGAGAGGCATCACACGTGGCCAGACGGCCTGCCTGCCCACCGCGGTGCATCAGCTGCCCTGCGCTAACTGCATCCAGGCCTCCTCGCGTGCAGCTCAGTGCCAGTCTGGGAACCCTCCCCGCCAGCTTTTACCCCCATCCCAGGCGCTCACTGCACCATTTCACACGGATGCGCGCACAGAAAATTCAGCACAACTCCTCACCGCCACCCCAGCGGCAGCCATGTTTCGGCAGGGGTGACGCTGCTCCCTGCAGAGCGATTAGCGAGGGCACCGAGCAGGGAAGGTGCTAGAGGAAGGAAGAAGGGCTGCTCATGGGATATTGTTTTGGAGGGAGGTTGTGGACTGCATCAGGCATCCCCCGCATCGTACCGGCTCACGCTCTGACGCGTTTTCTGCCATTGCACTCAGCACTGCGCGGAGCACGCTGCTTTCACAGCGCAGCGGAGCAGAACGGGGCAAACCCACCCTGACTTCACCCTCGGCAGTTCCCTACACAGGGAAGAAAGCAGTTTTCAACAGCTGGCAGGCCTCATTTCGAGCAGAAGCTGAGGAAACTTCATCTTTCGGCAGAAGGGAAGAGCGGCCACTGAGTCAACACCCCACGCGTTAATCCCCTGGCGCCGTGGGCGAGATGGGGCAGCTGGTGAGCATGGCCAGCCCTCAGGCCCTCTCTGTGCATGAGGCTACTCTTGGGTCTTCATTGCTTGTCCTCCCATCCGGGTTGCTTCACGGTGAGCAGGCTACTGAACAGGGAAAGGGGCAGCATCTCCCCGGACCCCAGCCCTCAATGACCCACATAGAGCCGCAACTATTTGCAAAGTAATGTTTGCAGGACTGGGCACAAACGCTGCAGGCACCAGTCAGACAGGCTTCCCTCAGACAGGAAGCACCAGCAAAATAACCTGTTCTCCATCCAAAAGCAGAGCCGCAGCCGCTCGCTGCGCCCAGCCCCAGGCGCAAGGAGCCGGCGCAGCATCCCTGCTCCAAACCAGGTCGCACCCGTCGCGCCCCGACAGCGGCGTTGTTGTGGTCTCAGAAATACGCTAGGCTGGAACAAATTCCCCATGAGCACCTCTCTCCTTCCTCATCCCAGCGCTAGCTTCAAAAGCGAGACGGCCGGTAGGGAGGCAGGAGCGGCTGACCACCGTGCCCCAGCCTTCCCCCAGGGACAAAACACTTCCCAGCCAAGGCTGGGCCAGGACAAACGGGTCGGGGCTGCTGAAGGCGGCTCACTTCACGCAGCAAAGCCTCCAGCACACACGCTACCTACCGGCCCAGTTCCTCCTCCTCCCACAGGAAAGTTTTTGAGGAAGTCTCTACGTTTTTTTTTTTTTTTTTTTTTTTTTTTAAAATACTGCCTTGTCCCTTTCCCACTGCACCCCGAAGAGGGCACTGACTCCCCCAGTCGCAGTGCCCGGACAGGCTTGGCAGTCCTCTGCCAGCCGCAGCTCGCGGCCGTGTTGGTTAAACAGTCTCCCGCGTTTGCGGATCCAGGAGAAGCTTTTTACAAAAGCGCTGGAACGGCAGCCAAAAGCCGCTGCGGTTCAGGCAGTGCCCGGAATTGGCAGGGACAAACGTAGGGCAATTTTCCCGAGCGCTCCTTTCGCCCAGCGCCGCCGAGGAAGGGCTGCGCCATCCCTGCTGGAGAGCTCAAGGCTTCGAAGGCGTCATTCCCGGGCTGCGTGGAGGGTGCCCAGGGTGAGGTTTGTAGCTCGGACTTCCAGAGGGCAAAGCAAAGCAAGGGAGGGAGCCCGCAGGTACCTGCGGAAGCAGGAACGGAGGCAGGAGGAACGGGACCAGGGCAGCTGAGAGCTCAAGCACAAGACTGCAGCTCGTGACCTTGCTCCGCGGAGCTCTCCCCGTCCGAGTCCCTCCATCTGAGGCCAGGCCCGACGCCCTCGCTGCACTACCCTGACCTGCTGAGCAGAAGCGGCACCTTTGGACACAAACTCCAAGCCAGCCCTTGGTCTGCGCTAATTCAGATGGGAGAGCTCAGCCTCTCTGGAGGTCCCACGCCCGACAACAGCCGCGTGCTACCGGACACCATCCGAGCCAGCAAAATCCACCCCGAGCAGCCCCACAGCCTGCGCCAGGTGGGGAGCGGCTCCAGCAAAATCCCCGACGGCCGTCGCGAGCCCCGTTGCGCGAGGCTAGCGCTGCAAGGGAGGCACCGCGAGCGAGGCCCCGGCGCCTGGAGAGGCAGCCTGTTTGGGCCACGGGATTTTCCGCTTTAAGAGATTCCTTACGTAATTCTGAATTTAAAGGGGAGAGGATTTTGGCAAGCAACTGCCTCTAAATGCGTGCCAGTCCCCAAAGGGTTTTAAATCCATACAGCATGTGCATGGAACATATGGGAAAATGTCGAACTCCTAAGCTCCACATACACACGTGCATTAAATGGCTCCAACTGCAGAAAGCAACCACCCCACGACTTTACCCTCAGGCACGGGCCCAGGCAAGGGAAACCATTCCCCAGAAACTGAAGGTCAGCACAGCCGCGACCATCTCACACCCCGGGAGGCAGCTCTGAGAAAAGCCGCCCCTGCAGCTTGCTGTTAATCGAAGATGTGGCCACCTGGCTGCCGCACCAAGGCACGCCGAGATATCTCGCAGCGGGCGCAGCGCTGGCAGCGCTCCCCAGGTGCGTCCCAGTCGCTATCACATGATGGCAAGCCTCCTCCACAGAGGTTTAGAGCAACATGCTTTACCCCACGCGCGCAACTAGCAGCATCACTTGCTGAGCCAGCGGGACTCCGTCACACATCCAAGTGCTAAATTCTGGGAGTAGCAGGTTCAGAAAAGGCTAAAAAGCCACCTGATTGCACCAAAATAGAGCAAGAGCCCACACAGAAGGAGGGCAGGAGCACAGCAGAGACTTGCTTGGAGAAGGAAAAAAAGGAGGGGAAGTTTACCTTCTTAAAGGGCTGTGGACATCATCGATTAAACCCAACAGGTACCAAAAGGAAAATAGACAACGTGAGAGACAACAACGCAGGAAGAGCAGAGCTTCTACGAGGCTGGATCTGCTCACACCAACTTCCCTCTGCAGCACTGCGAAACCGAGGAGGAGAGCTCTGTGCGAGCCCAAGACCCGGCCAAAGCAAAGGGAACGCTTGCCAGGCTCTGCTAGGAGAGGCCGGCACACGCGGCTACTTTTCCCAGGGTTGGGTACACAGCAATTCAGTGTCATGCGTGGGGAGGGGGGAAAAAAAAAAGGGGGGGTTTTTTTTGTATCCAAGCGCAGTACATTCCCAACCACCACTGTTTCAGTTTGACATCACTCGCTGCAGCTACAGGCTAGGCCTTTGCTGCCTCTGCCTCCTTGTCGTGCTGTCAGACCAACCCAAAGGCCAGCGGTCCTGCTCACAGCTGCCATCAAGAATCAGCGCTGTGCCGTCCTCTTAGCAGCAGAGAAACAGGAACAATTCCAGCTGATCACACTCAGCCTTCTAGAGTGGTTCGGAGCTGCTGTTTTGCTTGCTCAGTTATTCTAACTTCCTTTTGCAGGGGGGAAACCTAACCTAGAATATAGCCAAAGAGTGACTCCTTTCCTCGTCTGACCTCTTTCGCCTCCTTCCCTAAACTGAGAGACCAGCTGTCGCCAACTGGAAGGATCTATACTGGTTTGCAGAAAGAGGTGGGGAGGGAAATTAGCATTTCTCAAGCCAATGTACTCTGAATCCTGGGGTTATGAAAGTCCTCTCCAACACATCCGCCAGCAAGCTTGCTAAGGATCTTCTTCTGCATTGCAAGGTTGGAAACTTCAGAAGAGCAGATCCAAGAAAATTCATCTTTCCAATAATGAATGTAGTTAACTTTAGCAGCCTGTAATTATTTCCTTCTGCCTCCTCTGAATGCACCACTCTTAGGGTAGCCAAATACTTGCAGATTAACCTCCCCCCCACCCTTGGGGCTTCAAAAACGCCCCAGCTCCCCAGCACAAGAGCTCCCAGCTCAGCCACTGAGCAGGCTCCGCTGAGGAAACAGTGTGTGACTGAAGGCCAATTCATAATCCCCAACACGGGAATGGAGAAACGTACCAGCTGATAACACAGTCCTATCCCCGTTCCTGGGATTCTTCAGGCATTTTGCTGGAAAAGGCTCAGCCTTTACAGTGAGGTGAGACAGAGAAGTCCCCGTTTTCTGGCATACGTCCCATCATGCTTCCACAGTCAGGCTAAATAAGCTACACCAGGGAGCTAATAGCTGGCGAGCTACTGTGTTGTATCAGAGAGGAGGCTGCATGTTGCACCTTCCAGCGCAGACACATGAAAACCACTTTCTCAGATGAGACCCAAAAAGACAAAGGAGGAAGAAAAAAAAAAAAGAAACAAAAAAGGCACCAGTCACAGCCCCAAGGAAGCCACTCAGCAGCCCTGACAGCCCAGGTGAAGCCTGGAGCTCAAGAAGTCCTGCCAGCCCAGGCTCACATGCCCAGGTGATGCCCTCCCAGGCAACGTTGAAGGCAAGACGCCCACCTACACTGCTGGCATGACTCTCCTCTGCATGCAAGGAGAGCAGAGGAGAGTCATGCCAGGAGGAGTCTCTCCTCCTTGGCAAGGTGCCCCCTGCACTGCTGCCCCCAGGAGAAAAGCAGTAGCAAAGGGGCTAGGGGCAAGCCCGAGCTCCAAGGGGGCCGGAGCGCAGCCCGTGAAGGTACCTAAGCCCCAGCAGCCCATCACAGCCTATGCAGTTTCTGTTCTCTCCGCACTCCGACTTGCAGCTTCCCCAACCTCACCAGCTGCTGAATATGCAGGAGGATAAATGTTTATGGTGTTTACTCCTCTCTGCTTTGTCTCAACAAACTCTCTGGGAAACGACAAATACAGCTGCACTCCAGGGCCGCGAGGAGCACCCGCCCGCCACCGAGATGCCAACACCACCTCGATAAATAATTACGCCGACAATTAGCTCATTAACAGAAAACTGCCTCGTTAGGGAAGTGCAGGCAGGCACCGCGGCAAGGCTGGGCCGAGCAAGGCAGCACGAGGGTTATGGTGCCGAACCCCCCCCCACCCCCAGCGGACCCTGCCGCTGTGGCAAAAGGCGAGGTGGAGGGACAGATGGAAAGTTGTCACCTCTGCTGCCACCTCACACCACCGGCCCTCGGGGAGGCGAGATAAGGGATGCGCCGGGGTTGGCAGTGTCGAGGCACTGACCGGTCCTTCAGTTAAGCAACCAGAGGCTGAGCCTCCCAGTCACCCCAACACGGGGACGTGCTACAGAAACCACCCTCAGAGCTGCGCTCTCCAGTTTGGGGGTGCGTCTGCAGGGGCGAAGGTCTCACGCCACTGCAAGGAGCTTTTTTTAATTTCAACACATTAATTCGACACTGCAAGGAGCTGCCGATCCCGGTCCCAGCTGTCCCTGGCCACGCACGAGATACCCCAAGGACACCATCTCTTGTCTTTTCTACCTGCATTAAACCACCTCTCCGAAAGAGGGTCAGAAAACTCAAGTTTCACCCGGGAAATCAGGCTGAAGGAGCAAGGAAACCAGGCTGCAGACGCAGCGCTGGCCAGACGCGTGCTGTCTCCTTGACATGCCTTGTCTCATTGCCTTCCTTCAAGCCCACTTACAGAAGCAATGAGGGAGTAGACAGGAGAGGCGAGATTCGTGCCATTTAGTGTTATTAATTGGTCAGTAATTTGCCAGTTAATACTATTATATATACCCCATCCTCTCGCGCCTGCCATTCACCACCTGCCTTCCTGCTGTCTCTCAGGGGAAACTTTCACCTCCCTGCCAGGGCCAGCTCGCAGCAAATCCAGTGCTGAAACCCAGAGCCTGGCATCCAGAGGCCCTGCCCTGGCGAAGGGGCACCTCCAGGGGCTGAACCCGCACTCGCGCCAGTTCTCTCTCTGCATGGTTGCTCTGATGAGTCAAGTACCCCAGGAACTCCCAATCCCACCCCTGCTGCAAAGTTTCCTGACTCTTTCTACCTGACCCTGGAAAGTCACTCCAGCTCCAACCCACTAAACCATTGCACTCTCCCAGCACCACCAAATCAGACCCTTGCTTCCCCATCTCCAAAACAAGGGCACGCTTGGGAGACCTGAGCACGTCTGGCCAAGGCCACGCAGTCCTCTGGTCCCTACATTACACAGATAAAGCAAAGACCTGGGCTACACAAGACCAAATACCTTTTCAGTGAAATCCCAAGGACAGCAAAACAGCCACGTGACCTCAGGAACAGTTTGGGGAGCACAGCTGGGGTAAAGGGAATGGACTAGATGGTCCCATAAGATCCCTTCGCTGTCCTTGCGTGCACGTGACCCACCTTGCATGCAGACCCAGACCTGTGCGTAGATTTGAACACACCTGCATAAGGAGTCTCGGCACCTAAGGGGTTAACAGGCAATCTCGGCAAGCACTCCCTCGGTCCCACTGAGCAGCCACACAGGGCTGGGAGGGCTCTGTCCCTGTTTTGCGGGGATTTTCAGCCCAGGGAGCAAGCTAATCCCCTCTCAGCCCTTTGGAGCAGGTGTTGCTACTTTCTTCCTGGCCCAAAAGAGGCAGAGAAAGCTCTTGGGTACCAGGCTGAGATGCCGGGAGCCTGCTCAGAAAGTGCCTCCTTCGAGAGCTCGCTCACTTTCTTTCCAGCTGAAGGATTGCTGGTTCCCAGAAGGGGAGAGAGAAACAAGAGACTGGAATGAGGTCCCCTCGCCAAGTCTGTTCAGCTCACCAGCGCCAGGGAGGAACTGCTAACATCTCCCGAGCGCTCTGCCAAGTCTGACGGCCTCTCCTCCTGGCTCTGACGTGGGCTCCAGATAATCCAAGCGCCCCGCAGCACTCGGGGCTTAGCATCCTCAAGTTCACATCACTGCCACGGCAGCTGCAGCTGACCTGGGGGGACAGTGCCCTGCTTAGAGGGTCTGGGGATAGGATCAGGGGAAGAAGGGTCCTAGCAGCAAAATCGAAAGGCCTCCTTCACCCTCCAAGATGTTTCAGCCCTTGCCACCTTGGAGCCTTTGTCCAGAGGAGAGGCCAGAACACATGATGAAGGCAATCCCTACATACTGTCAGCACACACTACAGCCAAGGAGGGTCTGCTCTTCCCAAAAGTCACCTTTGTCCACTCAGGCCAACACAGGCAGACCAGTCCTCAGGAACGTGACTTTTCAGCACTGAGAAATCCCTCCCCCTGACCATAAAGCAATACAGTTTGGACTTTCCAAAGGAGACTTTAAACCATAAATCCTGATCAGGAGCAAGAGAGTTCCTGGGACATTTTCTACACAGATTAGGTGTAAATCCCAAACTACTGACTTTAGCTATTTACATTCTGCCTCCTTAGAAAACAATATGCCCTTTACTCTCCAGCCAGCATTCATCACTGTTAGATGTGTCAGCTGCCATGACCCACCCCAGAGGTGGCTGCATTTTACTGGGGGCACAGAGATTCCTGCCAGAAAGAGGTTACACACTCTGCGGGATCCGATTTGGCTTGCTCTCAGCCCAGCAAGTGGCTAAGGGCTGGATTCAAGATCCAACCGTGCCTTTCCCTGCTGTGCTTGGCATGCAGGACAGCACTGGGACAGAAAAAAGCCACCTGGCTCCCAAGGCAAGCCTGGCACCTGGCAGAGAGAGGCACCTCCCTAGCCTAATCTAGCTGGCAGCACAACTCAACAGCAGCAGCCACCACCTCCATGCGAAGCTGTCCACCGCAACCCCAGCATCAGCTGCTCCCAGCCCACGAGAGCCACGGCAAGACAAACACATGCCCTTCCGCCACTTTCTCTCTCTCTGCTCTGGGACACAGTAACCCTGCAAGATCCACTTCTGTGGGATCCAAAGAGCACCCTGGTATCCAATTACTCACAAGGGACTGGCCACAGGGGCCATCACAGGCCTCTACTAGCCTAAAGCCATCCCCAAAATGGGAACAGACAGACCCCACAGACAGGGACTGGTGCTATAGCACCGACAGACATCTAGGACACCCGCCGCAACAGAAATAGCCGTACTATCCAGGTAAATCCCCAGGGCCATGAGAAATGGACTGCTCCTTCCCCCATGCCCCTCTACCGGGGCGTAGAGGGGAGGGCTATACCTAAACCTCCCTCTCACACAAGCTGTCCCTGCCGGGACTTCTCTAAGATCTAGACACCAGCCAGGCAACGCTCCCAGAGTGAGACAGCTAAAGACTTATGACACCACCTATGCAGGTCTCCAATTCAACCTGCAGCCTTGACTGCAGCAGTTGTGACCATGGTGAGCTTCAGGATCTGCAGGAAATAGAGGGCACTCGGGGTTACTTGTATGTGGAAATTAGACTCTCACCACAAAGACGATACTCAGCTGAACTGGTGCTTCCAGCACCGAGCACGATCGTGACAGATGTTCGATGCTGCGAGATCCTCAGGAGGTGCTTGCCGAGCGGTTCCTATGCTGCGTGCACGGGGTAATGCAGCCACTGCGAAAAGCCTACTACCTCTAGGATGAACAAGGGAGCTGTGTAGTGGTGCACAGCAACATAACTCTTCCAGACAGGAAAGGCGGAAGAAATATAACGTCGGGCGAAACTGCACCGGGGACTGAGAGCTGCAGAGCTGGGTTTTGGCCAGGAAACAGGAGTTCATCCTCTCTCCTATTAAAATATGCTTGAAGAGCACAATAGGGCCAAACCATTGGTCTCAGGCTGTGCCCTGCCTGCAATGAAGCAATTGCGAAGGGGCAGGCACTTCCCAGTACTGCCTCAAGGCGACAAGCGCTACCTACTGGGTCATCAACCTGCGTGGCACAGCCCGAGTCCTGCACCACGGATCCAGGCCCCACACAGCCCCGCTCTGATCTTTTTGAGGTGTGATGTGATCAGAGCTCCTGGGTACCAACTTCCAGTGTCCAGTCCTACTCTCCTACCATGGCAAGAAATGGATATTATTTCTAGCACTCGAGACCCACGGCAAGAGGCAGTGGGGGGGAAGATTCCCCCAGAAGGGGAAGCGTTTTAGCTGAATCCCAAATTCCCGAAGGCCAGGAATTCGCCCATGGCTAAGCCACCATGCTTACAAACAGCAGAAGAGAGCCAGGGAAGCAAGCTAGTAAGGAAGAGAAAAGGGCCAGAGGACAGGAGAGGCTAACAGACCAGAATTGATTCTGCAGCTCCATTTCCAGACAGCCTGGCTTCCTCAGCTTTGGGCAAACAAACAAGATGACTCTCCGCTTGCATAGCCCTTCCTCTTCCTCCCCCTCCAGCTCCATGCATGGCAGGGAAAACATGTGCAAGCAAAGCACCCTGAGGAAGGGGCAGCCAGGGAGAGATGAACCCAAGGGAAACAAAGTCAGCTCAGCCACTCAACGAGATGCCTCTTAGCTTGGGCTGCCACAGAAATAGTTATTTGGAAGGGAAGTGCAAGCATAGGGCATGCAAACCCACAGGATTTCACCTCCTATACCGCACAGCAGCAGAACCTCTCTGTGCACGTGACACGGCATCCAGCACAGATGCCAAAGCAGCCGCTGTTTCTCCCCCTAGTCCCACAACAAGAACTTTCCTGAGATTCACCAAGACACCACGGAGCACCCACCGGTACCTGCTAGCAGCCTCACGCTGCAGCAGAGAACACAGCCCGCCAGGGATGCAGCTTGCCCCATATTAGACAGAAAAACAGCCAGGCCCCAAGCTCATTCCCTTCTTGGACAGCTGCAGCAGGGGCAGAGCCCCCTCCCCAAACACGGCACCGCCACAGGGAGAAGCGACAGGCGAGCCAGGAGAGCATCCAGAGTGCGGGAGGAGGCAGCTCCTCTCCCTGAGTCAGCAGCTGGGCGACCCAACAGGCAGCAGTGTAACGATTTCATCATTTTCCACCAAAATTGAATTAGTTCAAAGCCAAAATCAGATTTGTGAGCCCAGTGCTCTTGACAGCAAACCCTTTACTTTGTCAGGCAGCTGTTAGCTGTCTCCTTCGGAGCTGCAGGGAGGGGGGCGGCAGGGAAGGCAGGACGCTCCATACAGCTGCTGACGCGCTCACAGCAGGTAGCGGCCGCTGACCCACCTGCAACCACCACCACGCACCCCAAACCCAGAAAAGGACAGGGGAAGGAGCGCAACATCCTCTTCTCCTGCTTCTCAGGGCTGCGTGGGATCAACCTGCGTGGGCACTCAGGTAGGGTTGGGTACTTAATGATAGTCAAGTGCCACAAAGCAAGGCTGGGAAGATGTGAGTGATACCAGGAATAGGAGCTATCAGGACCTCCATCAGACACAACCAACACGCACGCACCAACAGCATCTTACAGCAAAGCCCTTCTCTGTGCAGATCTGTGATGTGAAAGTTGCACTGGAAAGGCAAAGCCCCACAGAGGCTTTGGCACCGTGCCCTGCTCCAGGAGAGTCCACAATAGCAGCTGGCCATCCTAGGCCGGGGAGGACGCAGTGGGGAAACTCCCAGCGCTGTGCAGCCCTAGTTGTCCAGCCAGTGTGGTCTGCCCGACTCAGACCTGACTGCAACTCCCCTCATCCCAATGTACAGCTACCCCTACCTCTTCTAGCTCTGGGATCCCATCAGAAAGCAGCTCTGCCCCGTTGGTGTTACCCAGCCTCCTTGCCTTGGACTAACCACCAAAATAAATACATTTCCCTATGACCTAGCAAAATCTGGGAGCACTGGCCCCACAGCACACGTGCACAGCCTCTCCACAAGAGAAGGGCTCAGCTCTACCTAGGTGAGCGAGTGAGATCAACAGCAGCAGATCCTGCTTATGTTGGTATGCGCAAGGCCCAGCAGGCCCGCTTGCAGCGGGTGCAGGATGATGCAACTTCCCAGACCTTAGTAGGAACTGGGCTGTTTTACACCCACCAGGTATCTGACCCTGACTGGAGACTACCCAGTCCCGTGTACAGAAGCCTGATATAATACATTGCCATCATCCTGAGCAGCTGGAATACCTCCCTGTGACCACTCATTACATATTACCACCTGGATTTACTCCCCACTTCTCCGAGTCTCCACACAGAGCAAATGAACCACAAGCAGCAGCCACACACTCACACATCAGCCCCAGCCCAGAGGAGATGTGTCTCTTGGGATGCGTTAGTTGTCCTTATTGGAGATCACTACCCTGAGATCCCAGCACCTGCCCCCAGCATCTCCAGGCAGTGGTTTGCACTGACCACACTCAAAACTCACCCTACATACAGGCCCTCATACACAATGACATTTATGGTGGCTTCCTTCATGCCCCGCTCTTCCTCACGCACATGCTTTCAGCGGCAGGGACGAAGCTTTCCCCTTGCAAGCTACCCATCCCCTTTGATGGCAACGACGCCAGGCTCAGCAGAAGGGGACACGCTCCCCAAGGAGGCCCACAAGCCACAGAAGCCCATCAGCCTTGGACAAGCATCCAGCTGATTCTGCTCAAGAGGCGCCTGGGAAAGGAGCAAGGGAGCCCTGCAGAACTCAGCAGTGCCCACCTTCCTCTCTCTGCTGGCAGATGCCCCGAGCACACACCAGGGCAAAGGCCGTGGTGAGTAGGAGATCTTCCAGACCTCAGGCAGCAAGAGCAGCCCATCCAAGGAGAAGGGCCAGGGAGCTGACAGGCCTTCCTCCTGGACAGGCCTCCACAGTGGAAGGGAGAGGAGGCAGCCAAGAACGGTCACCAACTATTAGCAAGAGCAGAAAAGGGGAGAAGGCAGCAAAACTAGGAGGCCGTTTGCTCCCCACGGCCTAGAACAAAAAGCGCAACCAGGTCCTGGTACAGCAGAAGCAGGAAAAGAACGTGCCCGATGCTTGTACCCTTCCTATTCAACACACTGTGAAGGGAATATGGTCCCTCCAAACTGAGCACCTGACCAACCTCTGTTGAGACTGTCACCTTCGCTGCCTCCCTCAGCCTCCAGCTCTGGGTTCCCTGTCCCCCACATTCTACCATCCCCAACACCTTCTGCTCAGCCACAGCAGCAGCTCAAAAGGGACTCCACCAAGCCCCAGGAGACAAGACACTCCCAAGTTCACACATGCCTCCCGCAAGGGAGTCACCAGCACAGACACAGCGGAGACCTTCTGTCCCTCTGAAAACTGAACATCCTGCTCTTCAAAACAGGTCAGCTACACGCCTTTAATCCACGGGGCTGGGGAACCAGAAACAGGCACCTGTTTCAGTACACAGCCTCTCACTTAGGGCCAGCAGCTATTAGCAGACGCTGATTCAGCCCAAACGCAGACAGCCTTCCTGCACCAAAGCCAGTGTCTCCACAAGGAATGCTACCAAGCAAGCTGAGCACTCTGCCTTAACAGTGTCAGTCCTCAGAGGAAGCGAGGGGCCTCCCACTGGAAAAACATACATCAGCCTAGGCAACTGTGAAGGGTCTGAATACAGAGTACAGCCAGGGGCTAAAGACAGGGTGGCTGGGGTAGAGACAAGCATGAACTCACCGAGTTGATACAGCCCAATTCCTTATTCAAGAGCCAGGGCAGCGAGAGTTTCCCTTCCCCTCTGTAGCACGACTGGATACGCTCCTTGATCTTATCCTTGATCTTCTTCAACGTGAAGAGGCAGAGCACAGACTCCTTGGGAGGCTTAACCCTGTTTTTCTGGCCCTGAGAGAAGATGGTAAAGAGGATATCCTCCCGCTCTGAGATGCCCAGGTACTTGGCCAAAGTCTTGCCAGGCTTGGTCAGGTAAGCGTCCTGGATCAGGCGGTATTCGATGCCATCCTGCACGCAGCCAATGGGGAACTCCACGTATGAGTAGAACTTGGGGTCATCCACGCAGAGGCGGACGATCTTGGAGGTGAAAAACTGCTCCCCAGTGGAGTCAGGCGAGGTGAGCTGGGTGTCCAGCTGCAAGGTCAGGTAGTAAACAAACTGCTCACTGCTGAAGCTGTAGATGTAGTAGATGTCAAAGGTGGGAAACTTGGAGAGTGTGTCCGAGGGGATCTTGAGCTGGGAGGAGACAAACTCATCCTGGTAGACAAAGCCAAACATCTCCGCATTCTCCTCGTTGGCCATCAGCTTGCGACTGGACAGCGTGGGGAAGTACTCCGACTTCCCATCAATGGGTGTCCCAATAAAGAGCTTGTTCTGCCCATTCAGCACCTCGATGATGACCCCCGACATGGTGCCCGACTCGTTGACGCTGGAGAGGTAGTGCTCCTTGCGGTGGTGGGGCTCACCCAACTTGAAGAGGTCATCCAGCCGCAGAAACTGGCATATACCTTGGGAGGCACTGCCACAGGCGATTAGCCGGTTCCCGGAGTAGTCCACCAGCAGCAGTTTGTTAACATTGTTGGTGGTGACCAGACCATGGGGGCAGGACTGAACACTGGGTGGAGGGTAACACTTCTCATTGTCCTCCACAGGCCCTGTCACATGGGTCCGCAGGAGCGTCAGGTTATTGGAGAGCTTGTAGATCCGATTGACAGCCCCCACGTAGACCTCCCCGGTTTTGTTATGGACCACCAAGTGTGTCAAGCTCCAGTCTGTAACCGGGAAAGTCCTAAAGGGAGACTTGGGGCTGCCTTCCGCCAGCGGTAGCCAGGTGCTCCCCAAGAGCAGCAGGGTCCAAATGTTGACGGACAAGTGGTGCTTGAGCCAAAGGAGCCACATTGCAGCAGTGTCACATCCGGCCAAGGCCGTGCCCAAACCCAGCCACAAAATAAATAGAAACAAACCCAAACTAAAGGGATGAGGGAATTAGGAAGAGCTAACAGGACACAGTCTCCTCTGCTTCCGCTGGCTCTGCATTCAGGACATCATGGACACTGCCAATCTGGTCAGCCCTAGAGAGAGAAAGACAAACACAGAAGGGTTAGGAGGCTTTCCTGCAGCTCCTGCCACGGTAATAAGCTTGTTCCACTCCACCCAGCAGAGACTCTGCTGCTTCATGCTTTTCTTCTAGGCAACATAACAAAATGCCCCCACTATCCCCTGCCCTGGGGGAAAAGAAACTCACGTCCCTGGGGCAGGGACCCGAGGAAGCTGTGAGATGCTAATGACGACTCCGCCCGGTCGCAGGCGCACACGCTCCTACACATAGCATATCCCTGATACCATCAACCAGCAAGTTGCCATTTGCTCTGTTTCGCCATCCGGGCCTCCAGCACAACCGCCCTCTCCAGAGAGGGCCATACTCTGCTCTCGGCTCCACCAAGCCCCCTCGGGAGGGGCAGCAGCCACCACGAGCATCCCTGCAGCTGCTAGCCGGACTGCGCTGACACGTCCCCAGCAGGCAGCAGCCTTGCGACTCGCTCCAGCACACTGACCGCATACAAATGTCTCGGCGGGGTGTAGCTGGCCCCAGCCCCGCACAACAGGCCTGCTTTTAAGACCACTGGCAGCACTGAAGTGTTAGCTGGGGACCAGCTGCTAACAAGCAGTTAGCTGCAACATGAGCCTGCTGCCCCTGCCCCATTTCATCATGCCACCAGGAGCAGATACAAAACCCCAGGTTCCTCCCAGCTCTGAAGCACACGGGAACGTGCACAGTTACTGCGAAGCACCCTCTCCCACCTGCAGAGACATCTCAAACCCGAGGGGTACCCAGCCCTCTCACCAGGTTGGTGGATCGCCTCGGCTCTCTGTGCCTGGCCGCTGGAGCGTGGCTGTGTCCTGAAGCGGGAGCACTTCCAGGCCTCCCCCGGCACACAGCCCGCAACCCATTTCACTGTTAGCTTAACTGGCGTCCAGCACGCTAAGACGACATTGCTTTTATAAAAGACAAGGTGGGCAGGGGGGCAAGAGACAGAAAAAGCAAGAAAAAGCTTGAGGTTTTCATGAACGAAGACATAAACAATACCAATTTACTACTCAAACAGTGCATGACTGAGTCTGCAGAGGAGAACTGCAAATTGAGCCCAGGCGGGCTGTGCCCTCCAGTCCACTGTGGACACCAGCCATGTCGCTCCATCCTTTGCATCTCCATCACACCCGGACAGGGTGTAGGAAACACAGCTCTAGTCACTACGCAGAGGAAGATCTCAAAGCACCTTTGAAAGGGCATTGGAAGCATTGAGAGCCCTGGCACACATCCACGTGCCACAGACGCCGAGGGGGAGACAGGTCCACAGGGTGCCCACTGGCACCACAGATCTTCACGTGCCAGCACCTTCAGATACAACATTTCTTGGGTTGATGTTTGATTTAGGGAGCACAGCTATGCAACCTACCTTTCCAGGGGACAGCCCTTCCAACCAACACTGTCTTGGCCCTTTTGCTCAGGGGTCGGTACCATTGCTCCAAAGACCCACGGCCAGGAAATGAGCTCAGCCTTTTGTTTCCCTCCCCAGGCCTGGCAGATAAGACACTCCAAAAGCAAGCAGGGGAGAGCCTCCCTCTCCTTATCGGTGATCTGACTCAATTCGTGCAGGGATAATTTGCTCCCAACCCAATGCAACGAGGCCGATTCCCATCAGGGAGTGGCACAGGTAGGAAACATGGCCCCTGGTGACTGCTCAGCTCTGCCGGGACCTGATGACTGGATTACTTATCATCAAAAAGCAACCAGCATCATGCCATCAGCTCTGCATGCGAAAAATATAGGAGCGCGCTTCACTTGAGAGCACCGCTGACGGCCAGCACAGGAAAGAGGTGAGCAGAGCAGGGCAGCCAGCTTTTAGCAGCACTATTGACCTCGCCAGCCAGGCCCTGAGGCCACCGAGTAGACCTTGAAGGGCTCTGCTCAAGGATCAAATAGGCAGCCTGGTCCCACAGAAAAGGATCCAGGAAATAGAATTAGGTCACATTAGCTTTGGAGATGAGCGAGAGCAGTCTTGCCCCTTCTGGGAAAAGCCGTGCACCCGAACCAGCCCCAGCCGCAGCCCAGAACTCTCCAAGAAACCACCGGGTGATATAATCGGTCTCTCTCCAGCCCTTTCGGCAGCCTCAAGGGCAGCTCTCTGTGCACACAGGAAGGACGCTCTGGTAGCGTTGGCTAACTGAGGGGTGACAGCCATGCCCACAGGTCAAATGCATCTAACCCCACAGCAGCCCAGCCCTCTTTCCTGGTATAGCCCTCAAGCACCCTGCTCCCATTCACCAGGCCGGCCACAGGCCACACAGGTCCACGTGGGTGCTCTCCACTGACCAGAGCCAGGCACCCCGAGATATCCCATGTGGCATCCCTCTATTTTGCTTCAGCCTCTTCCAGCCACAGAGCTAGCCTGGAAGCTAGTCTCAGAGGAGAGGGAGATATCCATCCACCCCCCTACTCCTGACACACATGAAATCCCACTCACTCAATGCAGAGCAAGTGCGGCCACCACGATCCTTGCAGCAAGAGCCCCAGTTGCTCCTCTGCGCCCCCAGGGCGGTTTGGGCAAGGCCTCAGCACCTCTTCCAAATCTTCTGTGCAGTCCTGCCCAGCCCCGGGAGCTCTCCCTTCCCTGAATTTCCTTTTTGGCAGCGTTCCTGGTCCCTTCTGCCTCCCTTCCCCAAGGCATCAACCTCCAAGGCAACAGCCTTGGGGAAGTTTGGGCAGCAGCGTATACTGAACGGCATATAACACCGCAGACGCTACACCAGGGGTTGCAAAGCTCCCAGGGCGTGAGGTCAGCTGAAGCAAGGAGCCACCAGCCCTTGGAATTATCTTTGCGGTCCAAATACCATGTTTCTGCAAGGTTTTGTAAAGTCAAATAGGCCTGAGTAAACAGCATACACCCACGCCAGCACCGAGGTGCGACCGGCTCCTGGGGTGGAGCGCGCCCAGGACAGCTCTCCCTCGTAGGGAGCAGACAGGCAGCCTTCGTTATCCAGCAATTTCTAAGGGCTTATCTGTAAGACCATCGTTATGAGCATATGTATTAGTCCTTCACCACACCCAGGCCCAGGATGGGGCCAACAATCGGATCAGAAAGCCGGGAGGATGGCAAGAGCAGGCGGCGCCGCTTCCGCATGGACGGCGGGTTATTGGTGGCGGGTTTCCCAGTCGCTGGGAGCAGGCACGTCTCCCACCAGGCGCCGGGGCAGAGCACAAGGCAACCCTCGTCCTTGCCGGGGTGCCGGCTGCGATCCCGGAGCGGCGGAGGGACAGGGCAGCCGAGCGCGACACGAGGCACACGTGACTCAAAGCAAACACAAACCCCAGCACGACCACAGCTCCATCTGCACCGGCATGGGGAGAGGAACAATACGGCAAGCTCTGTCGCAAGGAGATTACCATCTAAATGAAACTCGACTTACGCACCAGCAACACGCCGCAGAGCGAGGACAAGGAACAGGGAAGGGCAGCGGAAGCAAAAGCAGGAGCCCGGTTACAGCGTGGGAACACCAAACCGGAGCATTGCTCTGCTGGGACAAGGGAGCAGGACAGGGAAGTCATTTTCTCAGTGCATTTCTAATTATTCATCGCTTCTATTTTTGGGAGCTGGTACAAGAGCCAGAGGTCAGGCCACTGTGACAAATCAGGGCTGGAAAGCACAACAGGAGATTCCCAAATTAATTTAGGGAACTGTTACGCAGGGGCTGGAACAAGAGCAAAGCAAGGCAGGACTGGGGTGAGCCGAGAGCAGACAGATGATAGTCTGCAGAGCTCCACAGAGACTTCTGGTCCTAAATATGTACTAGCAGCAACATCTTGTCCCAGTGCACTAACATCAGCAGTGGCTTTGCCCAATAAGATCTGCTTAAAGCAATCAGTGTTAAAAAAAACTAAAATAAACAACAAACAGTAGGAAACTGTTTGTTTGTTTGCATTGCTCAGTATGAAATGATCTGGGTTCCTGAGACTCGGGTCAAATTAAAGCAAGGGTCAGCCCCCACCACCATCGAAGGCGGAAAGCAGCCCTGCATCAGAGCGCAGATGCCTGCATGGCCCCGTTTCCCCCCCGCGACACCTGCGGAGGAGGCCGGGGAGGAGAGTCGCACCGGCCAAAGGGCATTTCCCTCCCGCCATGCTGCTTCCAGTCCCGCGGAGAGGTCACATCGTGACTAACGGCACAGCAGGGACACGGTACGGTCTGTGTTTCAATCACTGCAGGGCTGCACCCAAACAGCAGCTCACCCCAAGGCGGAGACACCAGGGCAACCCAGGAGCCCTGGTCCCAGGGCTGCGTCGGCTCTCCCCGGCCACACGCCGGCACGGCACAGCCCGTCGGGACTAACGTCTCGCTGCCCCGTCCAGCGACTGATTCCCCAGCTCCTGATGGCCTGAGTTTGCCTACAGGAAGCAAGACCCGGCGCCGCAAACACGGCCACCAAAACTCGTGGAAACCTCCAAGCAGGCACGTTGGAGCTGAGCCCAGGCCTGAAATGGGCTGCATTAAAATAAAACATCCCAGCCTGGGCCGTGCACGAATGCCAACTCAAAGAGCAACGCAAACAGACCTAAAAATACATCCCATTCCGCTGCCTGGGCGGCAGATTAAACAGCACGGACCATCCTGCAGCGGGGAGCAGCCCTGGGCAGAGCCAGCTCCGACCGCGGCCGCGCAGCCCGGGCACGCGGGCAGCACTGCTGGCAGCACGGCACTGCAGGCTTCTGTTTATTTTGCATGTACACACAGGGTTTTCTCTCTCTCATACATGTATATGTATATAAATACACACATACATATTATGCATATATATACACATGCATATACATATGTATAATATATGTACATATATTATGCCATATATATATTGCAGGAAACTTGCTGTCAGAAGCAAAGCTGACAAAGCAATCGCACAACCGCCAAACCCACCCCAGCCCGTTTTATCCCACGCTGGGAAGGAAATTCGCTAGCACTTCCACCTCAAAAGTGGCCAAGAGGCCCGTGTCGTTTTAGACGCTGGTCGCAGCTGCCCCGTGAACTGGATCAGGCTGGAACCTCTGCCCGCCACGGCCAACGCTCACACACACCGACTTCAAAAGAGCCTTTCATCAGAAAGCCATCGCCTTGCCCTGCAAATGCCTGCATCCTACTTGCTTGCTAATGATGGAAAGAGATGGAAATGGGTTGCACTGTTCTTCTCCGAGGTTGTGGGCTTCTCGGTCCTGCTGTGCAGCCAGAAACCTGGGTTTGGGACGGGGGATCAAGCATCGGGAAAATAACCATCACTTTTGATAGCATAAAGCAGGAGAACTAGGGTGGAAAAAACTAACCTGGAAAGGCAAAGACAGGACAGGGCATTAAGGACCAGCTCTCCACTCATTCAGGGAGCGGGTCCAGAGCACCGACTGATGCAATTAGCAAGGGCGACAATGCTACAAAGCAGCAGCCACCATCGAAACAACTGAAGTCGTGGCTTAAAGCACACTGACAATCGCAACAGTTGCACATATGGCACCCCACGGATTTGCTTCCTGCGTGCGCTCAGTGCCCTCCGCGCTCATCCTCTAGCAGTCGCAGCTGTAGAAAGGCGAGCTGAACATCACTGAGAGACCTCCTCACTACGCGGGCTCGCATCTCAGCATCCACACCACCAGCGACGACATGCACCTCGGCAAGCCCTGGATGACTACCGGAGCCCCAGGCAGATCTACAGCCACTGGCACTGGGAAAAGCATCCTCCTGCTCAGAGAGAAACTGCTCTCAAGGAGCTGAGACATGGCTGCAAACTGCCCCAACAGTTTTATGGCCTCGCTGAGGAGGAGCGCTTTGAAAGAGAGCCTGGAAGACAACTGATGGGAATGAAAACCCTCATAAGTGACCCCCTGAAGGACAGGAGAAATGGGATCTAATGGGTCTTTATCTATAATCGCTCTGAGTCACTTGCTGCTTTCAGCGATAGGAAACGCACTGAGAAGGAACCAGCTCCATCTTCAAACACATGAGCTGCCTCGCTGCCAATAATTAGCAAAAGGGAGAGAGAGGGGTGATTATATGGAGAAGAGAAAAGCCCGCAGGCCACAGGAGAGTCAGTCTCACAATACAGTTGGTATATTTTTAGGTTTGTCTGCCTGGGAAAAGCCTTGCAACAATAAGGCTGGTGGTGTTACGGAACTAGGAGCTGTACTACATATGCAACCATCTGCAACAGGGCTAAACCTTAACTCCTTCCTTCACCACACACATTAATTTAAAACAATTTCTCGGGGATCTCTCCCCTGCTCCTCAGCTAGCAAGCGAGTGAAATCATTACAAATCTCATCCCTGGCTCGAACCAAACCCTGATGAAATCAATGGCAAGCTCTGAAGCAGCCCCGCTCCAATCTCAATTACAATCACATATATCAGGAATATCTCTAGGGTTTTCAGTGCTCTCATTTCCTCCTGGGCCTCCCGCTATCCCACCGGCATGGGCCAAGGTAGCAGTCCTGCCGAGCCATCGCAGCACATGCGGGCACAGCAGCTCCCGCTCCAGCTCTGCAAGGATTTCCTACGCAGGCTTGGGCAAGTAACTCAACCTCTTCTGTCCTGTCTGAGAAACACAACAGGGAGAAGCAGTCATCTATTGCTCAAGGGGACCTCGTGAAGAGCTTCGAGCCTTCAGCCAAAAGGGGCATAACAGAATCAGCGGCAAGGAAAAAAAAATGGTATCTATCAAGCACACGATTCCTCTTCTCCAATCCGCCCCAGGAAGTCACATCATACTAAGGAGAACAGATCTAGAGGCTGCCGCCTGCTCTCAGAATTAAGAGACTGTACGCTGCCCTGCAGAAAACCATTCCCAAGCAGCACCGCGAGCATTTCTGAGATGGAAACACAGCCTTCCTCACACCACAACTTCACAAGGCAGAGAAAAGAGCAAGGACAGTCTCAGCGGGTCCTGCCAGCAGTGCTTATCCCTGCCATGGAAACCGGGTATAAACCAGGACTTTACACATATTCCCCAACTATGCTCACATCTCAAAGGCTGCCCCTTCCATTATTTTCAGATCACACCTGGGTACCAAAGAACAGGCAGATCTGGGCCCCGTACGGACTGCCAAGGGGCTTGCTTTATATCACCTGCATGTATACTTCCCTTTAGGAAAGTGCACCCCGTTTTTCCCCCGAGCACCGGTAGCCAAGGGAGCAATATGCAGACCTGGACCACCTGATGCTCGGGATGGACACCAACGGGCAGCGGGTGGCCTCCCCTCCCGCTTCGCGAGGCCACGACGGGGCCAGCTGGGGTTGCCACGCAACATGTCCTCTCGACTGAGGGCCCGTAGCATCTCCCAAGTCCCTGGGGGCAGTTTCAGCACAGGGTGCACAAAAGCCCCTCCGGAGCCACCTGCCAGTGCTGCAGCCATGCAACCCACCACGCTGGGAACATAACCCAAGGTGGAAGTGGGGCCTCCCAGCATTAACATCCAGGCCAGCTCAAGGCTTCACACACTAGACCGGCATGAGTCTTGCCACCTTGAAGAGGCCAGGATCACTTAATAACCTTTTGTCCTCAGCTTCAGAGCAATGAAGTCCAGAGCAAAGGAGGACACCTTTCACTCTGACTGCTGTGCTCCAGGCCCTGCTTCTCACATCCCGCCAGGCTGTTGCCCCATGTAAACGCCTGAAAGACAGCTCTGCTGGCAGGTCACCTCGGTCCGGCTCGACCCGTAGAGAGCTGCAAGGAGACCTGCAAGTCGGATCTCCCAACAGCCAGCAGAGAAGTTCAAAGAGAGAAGTCCTCTTGCCACCAGCTTCCTTCCCCTGGCTGACCTCGCTCCCAAACGCTTCACAGACACACTGGATGCACATCGGCCCTCCTAAAAGTGCATCCACAGCTGGGGTCGGCTGCAGCCCGCCAGGTCCCTCACCCCTTCTCCGGCTCCCTGTCCCACCACTCAGCTGCCGACCTGCTCCTTGCTGCAACAAACCTCTCCGAGGAGCAGAGCCTGCTTCCTAGAGGCCCCAGCTATTTTGAGCATGGCTCATTAATGGTTCAACTCCCTCGACAGCCTCATCTCAGAAAGGTCGGGAGGAAAAAGCAGCACCCAAGGTATGGGTGCAAAGCTGCAAAACAATCATACCCAGCGTTTTGCTTCTGCAGCTGCTGCCTCACGGCTCCAATATTGCATGCCATTTCCCCCCAGGTAGGGCGTTTTGGGGGGGTTGGTTTTTTGTTTTTTTTTTATTATTGCTCTACCCCTAAGTACAGCTGGGGGAAGGCTTTGCCTCCCAGACCTGACCAGCCCCTCACATTAACCAACGCTGCTCTGCTTCCGGGGAGAAGCTGCGGGAGCAGCACAGCCCCTCAGGCTGCTACTGCCGAGCACCGTCAGCCCAGCTGCGGCGCCACCGGATGAGCTCAGCTCCTGGGCCCGGGGGATCACGCTGCCAGACACACGCTAACATGCTCCTCGCTCCCTAACTCGCTGCTCCGCATCCGCTACCGGGCCAGGGCAGCCACAAGCACAAGCCGACGGCTCTCCCCTCCTCAGATCAATACACCTCTTGCAGCTCGGTTCTCCGGGGAGGACTTTCCCCTCTCTCCAACGCGTGCACGCACCTCCCCACCTCGTAACCTACCTACGCAGCGATCTCAGCCTCCGCAAAGCCAGCAGGAGAGATCTGCCTTCCCCAAATCTCAGAGCGAATCTGCAGAGCTTCCAGCTCCCGACAAAGGGCTCGGACAGGAGTTTTTTCCGCTTGCTGGATTCCCTCTGCTCCCAGCAGAGGATGCAGCTCCGGGGTTGTTTTAATCCAGCGTGAATCCCGGCTGCTGCTGAAATTCCCATTCCTTTGCCCAGCCCCGCGCTGACACCAGCGTTCGTGCAGTCACGTGGCGAGCCGAGCGCTGCCGCTGGCGCACGGGGCCGGCAGGGCACAGCCCATGTGGGTGGGAGCCGACTTAAGCCCAATTAAAACAACTGCGGGTCCACAAACTTCTCCCTCTCCTCCAAACAAGGTTCGCCCAGTCCCTGGCTAATCCCCGAGCTGAATCCAATTTTCCTTTCCCCGAGACCCCGCGTCCCTCCCTGGTGAGCGATCTCTTTGCGCAGGCTCCGTCCCAGCCCGGCTCGCTGCTCCCGGAGCGCCGGCACTCCCACGTTGGGGAAACCAAGGCAGAAGGGCCCTGGGAAGTCAGGTCAGACCTCGGATTCACTTCCATTTCAAAGGTCCTGGCTCCGCACCGCGCCGAGTTTTGTTTGCCCAAGGTGGAGCTGAGCCGGGAGCAGCGAGACAGCCCGAGAGCTAGCGGCGTCTCCTTCAACAGCGAGACGGAGAGCAAAGGCAACGGAGAGGGAGAAGCGTCTGAAAGCGATCCAACAGCAACAAAACAAAGAGGGGAAACCCTGCTTGGAGAGACTAACAGAGGCTTCATTCGAACACGGGACGGGCCGCGGGGATCCAATAAGAGCAGCGAGGCGCACGCATGCACGCAGAGTCAAAGGCCGCGTCTGCGCTGCCGCCGCAAAGAGGCGCTGGCCCCCGGCGCGCCGGGACGCCTTCACCCCGACAGCGCGTCCGCCTGGCACCGGCGAGGTTTTACCCCAGCACGCCTGGGCAAAGCCAACGCTGAAGCCCGGATGCAACACGTCCAGGAGCTGGCTGCCTCCCCGCGCTTGGAGAGCCGTCCGGGCCAGAGGGGACGGACGCGCGCGCTTTCTGCCGCCTGCCGATCCCCTGCCAAAAACTCACTTTCTGCTAATGAAAGTGGCCGAAAGGTGGCTTCAGCAAGTGACGTCGCCCTGCAGATGGCCAGGGAGCAGCTCGGCTCTGCACCGTGGCACAAGCGAGGGGCGAGAGACGCCCCGCGCCACCAAGCCCCAACGCCGGCCTGGGAGCCGGGGCGCTGGCAGCGCCCGCGCGGGCCCCGTGCAAGCTCACGCGAGTCCCACGCGCGTGCCTCCGTCCCTCCCCGCGCTACGCTGCGCAGGGCAGCACTCGTCCCCCCCCCCGCACGCCTGCCGGCCCGGGGCCAACGCTGCCATACAGATAATAAAGAATAACAGCACGTGCCGATTTAAGCCGAGCCTGCCGCGGGCTCGCCGACACACACGGGCGGCTCGGCGGCGCAGGGCTCCGCTTGGGAAGAAGCGGCGCTGATCTCTCGCCCGCCTGCCTTCCTGCGTCTCTCCTCCCCCATTTCTTCCCGATGACATCAGCCTGAAAAACAGGTTTCTTGACTTCTGAAGAGCTCATCAGACAGTTTATTGTCCCGCTGAAGAGGGGGGAAAGCCCCCCACCTGCCCCCGCCGCGCGCACCGGCGATGGAAACCACGCAGTCATCCAGGAGCAGGACCCCGAGATAAGCGGGCTGACGCGTAACAGCCCGCGATCCGGTTTGCGTGCCAGCATTTCTAGGAACAAAAATGACTGAGGAGGAGACGGGGGTGGAGGGAGTGTGACACTGCTGCACGGGAGGAATGAATTTTGAACGTTTTACGGAGGCCTCGGCGGCTCCGAGCTTCCCAGCGACCAACTCCAGACCTCACCTCGCCGGAGAGCGGCGCGCGCCGAGGGAATTACGCTCGCCTTTCTGCGGCAGGAATAACCCCTGCCCTTCCCGACCGGCTGGCTATCCGTGCAGCTGAGCCTCCCAGGCCCTGGTTAAGCATCATTACCCCAGTTTTACCAACAAGAAAAGGGAGGTCAACCGGTCCAGGAGCCTTCCCTACAAAATCCAAAATCTCCCAAGCTTGAGCTCCTGCCCCGGCTCCGTTAACACTCGGGGACGGGGCAGCCCAACCCACCCAGCGCGCAAGAGGCAAAAGCCAAAACCCCGGGCCAGCTCCGGGACCCTCCTGCTCCCCAGGGTCCGACAGCAAGTCCGCAGCAAGGCCGAACCGAGAAGGCAGGTCCCAACGCCAGGCGGCAAAGCCTTCGCAGGGCTGCAAAGCCCGACTCTGACTAACGGGGAAAATTAGTCTGCAAAGCGTCCCCTGCGCACCAGCCAAGCTCAAAGGCTATTTTTAAACTCCTTCTAAAATATTTTTGGGTTTTCCTTTTCCCCTGTTGAAACTAACAGTCTGCACAGGAAGACTGCAACGACGGCCTGTATATAAAGCACCGCTGAATGCACAAAAGCAAACAACCTATTGCCATTACAATTACCTTAGATGTTATCTGCGGCTCTAACAGGGCCGGCATGTGCAGAAGAAAACGTGGTTTTCGCATTTCGCCGAGGCATGTGAAACACGAGCCAATCCCCCCTCCCACCCCTGCCCGAAGAGCCGGCCACCAGCAGCACCCACTCGCTGCAGACCAGGCACCCGGGCGCCGCGGAGCCTTCCTCCTCCTCCTCCCGAAACGCAGGCACCGACCGGTCTCCACCTCTCCGCTCGCAAGGGATTTGGTTCTGCAAGAGCCTGAATATTTTGACACGCGAGCGGTTGCTTAACTAAGCGCATCAGGCAAAGGGACTCTCAGAGCTTCTGCGATTACACAAACGCTTCAAGATTTGCCTGGATTGGGGCCAGAGGCCCCGCATGGCAGAGGATCGGGCCCCGGATACAAGCGGGGAGGGGGGAAAAGCGCAAGGGATGGAGAGACACTGGAGTCAGTTCAGAGGGAGAGGATCTGAGCTGACTTCCTGCCGCTGGTATGAAAACAAGCCTCTCTCCTAACCCCTCGTACGCTGGACTGCAGCTCTGCTTCAGTGAACTCTTAAGAAAACACGAATCACTCAACGTTTATCAGTTCAAAACACCCGTGCAATTAACAAGATTTCCCCCCCCCAGTATAATTATACACATTTTAATGCAATTACCACCCCTGTATTTTGTACATTAAACAGTAGGCAACCAAAGGAAGAGAGAGACTTTATTTTTCTTGGCTGAGCGTTTCTGAAAATAACTGTGTACTGCAGAACAGCTCTGGTAGAAGGGTTTATCTTTACAAGAGAAAGCGGGGGGGGAACGACAGGGAAAACGGAAAGGGGGAAGGAGAGGACTCCTGAAAGGAAAGCAAAATTGCCAAGTCCATCTATGCCGTTCCCACCCGCCTGCCACCACGCGTAGCTACACGTAGGAAGCGTCCCCGACACCATGGGCAGGACTTGGAAGCGGCTCCTGCGCCCCAGCGCCTGCCTCCGTCCTCTGCAGCCGAAGGAAAGGAAAACCAAATCAAGCAAATGGTCGTCGGATACCAAGCCCCAAAGCTGGGGTCATTAGCCAGATTAAAGTTCCCGAGCTCTGGCCAGCAGCACCGACAGCAAAGTGCAGTTAAACTGCCCAAATTGGATTACTGCTACTGCTCGGTCTCCATGCCAAGTTGGCCAGCAGATTGCGGGCTACGCGAGACAGCGGGAGGCGCAGGCTCCCAGCGCCCCGAGGCCGAGCTGCAAGCTGCCGGCAGCGGCAGCCCGAGCGGCCTCGGGGAGGCGAGGAGACGCGGGAAAGGCTGGGGAGGAGACGAGGCAGCCAAGCGGCTGCTCAGCCCCACGGACGTGGAGGAGATGCACGTGGTGGAGATGGTCCCCGCGCAGCAGGCACCCGCTGCCCATCACCCGCGTTCTCTGGCACTTTCTCCAGCTAAAGCCCTTGCAAAGCTCAGCTCAACAAGCAGAGAAGAGAAGAGGGCGCAGCAAGGACCTGCCCCGCTCGCAGCATGTTGCATCTCAGCACCAGGACCCAAAACCTAACCCGGAGACCACCACGCCCCAACCCACCGGGGACACTCGGCCCCCTTCGCTGCAGGGGCCTGGCCGCTCCAGAGCGCCGCTCGCCCTCGGGAGAGAGAGTTCACCCGCATTAGTCTGCCTTATGTCACACCTCTCACTCAAGGAGACTTAACTGGAGAAAGGAGCAGAAGCATTTGCATTCGAGGGCGAGCCTGACAACCTGGACACGGAGTTTGTGCTACAGACTCAAACATCTCAGCACACAGGCAACGAGGAGGCGCGCCAAGCCTTGGCCAAAGGGAAAATAAACTCCTGTATGTTTTTAATTCAGGTTTTAAATGGTGACTTCCACCTGGAACAAAGGCTGGAGGCAGCCGTAGCAGCGGGATGCTCCAGAGAGCAACACAGACCAAGATGCCGCCTGGGCTCCTGGATGCGCTCCGACCGGCAGGTTGAAGACGCGCGTTTTGGCTACGCAACGCGCCGAGCGCAGGGAAGATGAGCCACGTCTGCCTGTACCTGGCACAGAAGCCATAAGGATTTATTTATTGGCTTGAGCTTTCTCCTCCATGATATGCATGACATTTGCTCAAACCCAACTTCCAAACAGAGCTGGAGAAACACGTTGTGGTGTTTACACGCACTGTCCCGCTGTGCCAGAGCTAAGACAAGCCATGAGCTGAGGCTGCGTGCCAGAGATGGCATCAAAACACACCAACGTTTTCCCTATGGATCACATCTGTAGCGGGAAATTTTTTTAGAGTACTGCCCAGAACATTTTATAGCTACAAACCTAGAAGAAGTAACCAGCAACCAGGCACCCCAACACCGGAAGGTGGCAAACGCTGGCTCCTTCTGATTTCCCATGGAGTCACGGGCACACAGCACCTCGCAGGGGAAAAGGGCCCCGGCCCAAAACTAGGACAGAGCAGGAATCGGAGGCCACGTTGAATTGATTTCCCAATCACTGGGGCTTCCCAGCCCAGCCCCTGGCCCCAGGGCCTTCCTCCACACGCATGGCACACCACAAGGCAGGTCACCTGTCAAAAACTAGCCAGCAGCACTTTGAACGCTGGTTTCTTCTATAAAGCACAGAAGTGCCTAACGACACAATTTGGAGCAAACACTAATGGATCACAGAGAGTAGCAACCCGAGGTCTGCAAACGTATATCCTACCAGCCCAAGTCCCAAGTCAATGCAAAACCTGAGCTCGCAGGAAGCCCTGGCAGGCAGCGAGGGCCGTACAGGCATCGGGGTGACCCATGCCCACCTTCCCGCTGCTGCGCGGAGCAATGCCAGCACCTTTGCTGCCTTGCCTTTTCCAAGGTCCATCTTCCTTCAGCATGCCAAAAAGCACGACTGACCTGCTCACTCGCCCACACAAGCGACTGCAGCGCCTAGCACCCTGCTCGGAGAGGCAAAGGCAGTCAAAATAAAAGCACCGTGGGATTCAGCAGAGGTCTGCTCCCGTAGGCAAGACTCCCCCTGACTTTGCAGGGAGCCTGACGGCACGAGCACTGCAACACCAGGCTCCTCGGCTCACAAATTCGCAGCTCGAGGCTGAGCCAAGCTCCCGCCGGTGGTTGACGCTACAGCCGGGAGCAAGTCAGACGGCAACAAAGGCCCTGACCTGCTCCGAGCTGGGAGAATAAACACGCACGAGTCTCCTTCATTAAGACCGATCCCAGGGCCAGATTCTTTCCTTTGTTCAACGGATGTGCAACGCGCAGCAACGCCACGGAAATGCATTGCCCGGCCTGACATTTGCACCCGGGAGGCAGAGCAGGGGCCGGCCCCAGCGGCTCCCAGCGCTGCCGGAGCTGCGGCTGGCGCGTCTCGGCATGGAGGAGGGGAGGCAGCCCTGCCAGCATGCAGCAGCGCGGCTTTTATTACCCTCTTCCATTTCAGCAGCGCAGCTCTCTCCCTAAACCGCCCGCACATCCCTCCGTCCCATCTCCGCTACAGTTAGGAGGAGTTTGCTTATCTTTTTCAGGGCCCTCTGCCTCCAACAGGAAAGAGTGCTTTGTTTTACGGACAGCAGCATGGGGCTGTTTTCCGTGGCTACCTGCACAGCCCCAAAGGGGCACGAAGGTTGATTCCCGTGCTCGACTCCAAATCTTTTGGGTCTGTGAAAAAGGGCCAAGAGGGTAAACTTCAGCCCTTCCTCCAGCCTCACCCCCGAAGAGCTCCAGCTACGAGCGATCTCTCTCCCTGAACCGATATTGCTGCGCTAACCACAACAAACAAGCAAACAAACAAAAAAAAAAAGCCATCAAAACTAATCTTCAGAGTACCAAGGGCAGCACAGAAAGCCCAGCCACCAAACGGTGCAAGAGCCAACCAGCCCCCCACCGCTGCTTCCCTGCAACTCCACCGGGGAAGAACGTCCGTCCATCCATCCCCAGGCACATCTGCCCACGCTTAATCCGAGCGCATGGCTTTTCCCTAAGGAGCGGCACTGGGACTTTCTAAGACGCACCCGGACCAGGACCGGGAAGGGCTGGATCCCCATCCCTTCTTGCCTGTATTTCACCCTGCCGTACGATCGCATACGCTGAATTTAAACTTCCTCACCACCCACACAGCCCGGTATTGTCTCGCTGCTGCCAGCGCTATAATTTACTAATATCAGAAGACTGGGACTAGGCAAGCAGGCAGAAGTAAAAACCTTCCCTCTCTGTAACCACTTAAGAAATTATCCGCACATCATCCGCGAGTCTTCTGGCCCACTGATTTTCCCCAGATTCTCTACGTTTCCACCACATTCGGTCTCCGGTGTCTTGAGAGAGATGCATCGAGTCACTCATTTTACCCACTGAGTATATACAAAAGACCCTGAGATTGTTCAGGAAGCAATTAGCTGCTGTTCAGAGGAAAATGGTGTTTTCAAATGGATAACCTTTGATGTAGTCAATAGCCTTGTCTCCTCTTTCCTTTTTTTTTTTTTTTTTGCAGCTTCCCACAAAAGAAAAAAAAAAATCCAGCAAAAGACTAATAATTCGCTCCGATACAGACCTCACTCCGCCAGCAGGGATTTTATCTCAAGCCCGAGGAAAAAGCAGCTTTGAAAAGGCAGCTCGTCTCCCCAACTTTTCTCCCCTGCGTGTCCCAGAGCATACGAGAACCATGAATATTCATCTGCGTGTTAGGAGGTCCTGCTTTTGTTTTGTCCTCCCCAAAGCACGGGGAAGGGGGGGGGAGCTAACAAGTGAGGTTAATGCCTGTCTTTTCTTTCCCATCCATCTCCTCTTTAACCAGTGACCTTCATGTTAAGTCCTGTTTACACAGCAGCTCCCCCCGCTCGGCAAGCACTTCACCGGGGGCAGAAGGAAGATTTTTTTTTTTTTTTCCCCCGCCAGGGGGACAAGGTAAAAGACGGGATTTCGGGATTTATTTCAGCGTGCCACAGCGATTTCGCAAATCCCTCCCCGCTCGCGCACTGGGAGCCGCCGCCGCGTGTGTTTGCGGGCATCAGCAGGGCGGATGCACGCAAGGGAGAGGGGTGAGGGCCACCAAACGCCCAGGGACCGCGGCTTCTCTCGCCGCCCTTCAACGCAACTCCCCGGCCGCAGGCACCGCGTCCCCCGCGGCCGCAGCGCGGACCAGAGCCGGCGAGGCTCCGCGGCCCCCCGACAGCTGCCCCGCGCCCCGGCTGGCGGCCACGACGCGACGGTGCGAGCGCCGGGACCGGCGGCGCCCCTGGCTCACGTCGCCCGTGGGCAGCGAGGGGGAGGGCGCCGGGGGGACACGTACCGGGCGATGCGGCGGCTGCGCCCCGCCGGGAGGCACCGGCCAGGCGGCGGGGGCTGCTCCGCCCGCACCCCCTGCCGTGCCTCCGCCCCCCCCCCCAAAAAAAATCACCGCTGGCTGCAGCCCGCGGCGCTCCGGGTCGGCGCTGCCCCCCAAGGGTAGGAGCAGCTCCCCTCCACCCCCCGACGGCGCCCTGCCAAACGCACGGGGCGAAGCGGGGGGACAGAGGGGCGAGCCCGAGAAGGGGGTTGGGGGGGGGGGTTCTCCTCCTCCTCCTCCCTCTGCAAGCGCCGGGAGCCGCGGAGCCGCCCGCCCCGGCCGCTCGGAGCGCAATGCGGGCTCGCCCCGGCCCCGCAGCCGCGGCCCGGCCCGCCCCGCGCTCCCGCAGCGCGGCGGCTCCGCCGGCCCGGCAGTGCCCTGCCCGGGCAAGCCCCTCTTCGCCTGATTTTTTTTTTTTTTTTTAAGGGGTGGGGGGAATGAGGGGGAAAACGCAATCCCGCCCGCCCCCAGCACGCACAAAAAGCAGATGCGCGCACCGCGCCCGCGGAGGAAAGTTGCAATCGGGTTACTCACGCCGTGGATCGCCGCTCGCCTCAGCCGTGCCAGCCATAATTGCATTCCACACCGAGCCGCCCGCCGGCCCCCCCCCTTCTCCTCCTCCTCCTCCTCCTCTTCGTCTTCCTCCTCCTCCTCCTCTTCCTCTCGGCCCTCCCCCCGCCGCCGCCGCCGCCACCCGGGGCTCCGCGCTCGCGCCGCCGCCGCTGCCGCCCCGCATGAATGGGACGGCGGCGCGGGGCCCCGACGGAACGCCCGCCCGCCCGCGCGCCCCCGCGGCCCGCGCACGCGCACGCCGCGGGGCGGGGGAGGGAGGGAGGGAGGGGCGGCGGCGCCCGCGCCCGCGCCTCCAGGGGGCGCCACAGCTCGGCCGCGCCGCGGAGGGGGAGGGCAGGAGGGAGGGGGCTCGCCCGCCCCGCCCCGCCTCTTAAAGGGGCGACACGCGTGGGAGGGAGGGAGGTGACTTAGGAGCGGCCACGGCGCGGGTGGGGCCGCGGGACTCTCCTGAGCAGCCACGTTTTCCCCCCCCGCCGGTCCCGCCACCACGGCGCTGCCGACCGCCGAGCCGGCCCCGGCCCCAACCCTGCCGGCGGCACCGCGCACAGCGGCCGCCCGGCTCCCTCCGTCCACGGGGCCAGCGTGGTCCCCGGCCGCCCGTCGCGCAGCCCTGAGCGGCCATGTCCGGGCGCGAAGGGAGCGGGGCGGGGTTGGGGGGGGGGGGGAGGCGGCCGTCAACACGACTGTGGGGACGAGAGGGAGGGTTTGGGGTGAAACACGCCCCGCGTCACCTGGCTGCTCGCCCGCCGCGGGACGCGCTGAGCCCCCGTGGCCATTTTGGGCCCCCACGAGCCTTGGGGCCTTGCGGCCATTTTGGGCCCCCACGAGCTTTGAGGGTCCGCGGCCGTTTTGGGGGCCGAGGCCACTTCGGCGCCTGCCCCGGGCCACGGCCCGCAGCCTCCCTCCTGCGGGCGGGCGGGCGGACGGACAGAGGCAGGACTTTGCTCTCCCGAGCTGCCAGTTCAGCATCTTTCCACACTGGCACCGCGTCTGCGGTGCTTTGAAAAATAAAGTCACAAAGGGGAGAAATAATAAAAGCCATTAAAACCAAAAAAAAAAAAAATTAATTGACGGTTTGAGTTGATTATTTGTCTTTTCAAAAAACACACACCATGCCGGCCACTTTTGTCACTTCCATTTTTTTTTTTTCTCCCCTTTAGGCTCTCTCCTTTTCTTTTCTCTCTTATCAGGCCTGGAAGCAACTTCCTTTCCCGCGCAGCAGCGGTGCCCCCTCTTCCCACCCTTTCCTCCCGCTCCCGGAGCCGTCTGCCTCCCTCCGGGCCCCCTCTGCCCACCAGCACCGGACACGGAGGCAAGGACGGGGTCCAGCACGGGTTTTTAGGTCCTACAGGGATGAGCGATGGTCTCTCTGTTGCTCTGTCATTTCTTAGTTGGGAAGTGACCTTTTTAAAGACAAATAAAGAAAGTGTTTATAATCAGGACTACACCCCCACAGATTTCATCAGCGGTGTTTGGGATATAAACGGCAGGGAGCTGCTCTACCCGATCTGACTGCCAGGGGATGGAGCTACAGGCACTTGCGCCTCACCAGGACCCCGGCCGGCTCGCTCAAGCACGGGGTCCGCGCGGGTGACTTCGTCCTGGGGCGAGGCCACGAGCTGCCAGCCACGCACATGACCTTGCAGGCGCAGATACCTCCCAATGTAGCAGGGGCAGGTTGCAGAGCGCCGGCAGTGGGGGTTTCCGGGCACTGGGACAATAAATACAGATGGTTTGTTCAGCCTGGCCCCACTTGCCTTCAGTGCAGCCACTCAGCCAGATCTGCGGCCGCACTGCCGGCACACGCTTTGCCCGTCCGACTCAGGCATGCCATTGAAGTTGAGGAGTCACCACACATCAGCTGCACTGCCGTAACGCGCGCTCTCACCTTGCACAGACACGCAAACGTGCTCATGTGGACCTCTTTCACGGAGGTTTGAGCAAGCGTGCTTGCCTCCGCATGCACCAGTAGTTAAGAGCATGTACACAGCTCGATACCCTGGTTGAAGAGGATAACTAATGCGTGAAGCCATGGAGACCAGGAAACCTCCGTCATCAAGGAGAGCGCAGAGCCTGCTGCCAGCTTTTGGGAAAGAGCAAGGAAGGAGAGCCAGAGATTGCTGGAAGCCCCTAGTGACCCTCAAGCAGCCAGAATGGAGAAGAAAAGGGGTCCTAGGGGGCTCCGGCAGGGCTAGGAAGAGGAGATGTAGTGCAACGTAGGTAACTCAGGTGAGTGTCACAGCAAAGGTGCTTTTTACACCCCGTCCTCAACTGCTAGGACGTCGGCACCGCTTGTGCTAGAGACTGACGTCGCTCAAACCCACTCGAAAGCACAGATAACATCCCTATCCCTCAGACAGCAGGTCCCTTCCCACCCAAAGAGGGTTCTTTTCCTCAGGTTTGGTCTTCCCTCCTTTATCCCACTGCCCTAACTTCGTCATCATCTGCCTTGTGGAGGCTCGGAGAAAGTGGGAATTGGTATGTTCCCTTTGAGATAGCAGTGTCAGTGCCTGCCTTTCTCCCACCTCTTATTTGTGCACAGAGAGGCACATGGGGCCCAAGCTTAAAAGCTTTCGAGACAGAGGAGAAAAGAACAAATGAGCTAGCTCTAACTGCAGGAAAGCGGCTGGGGTTTGGATCGCTTCCCCCAGATAGAAAGGAACAGTTCTCCTTTTCCTTTTTTTTTTTTTTTTTCCAAGAGACTAAATTTAGTGAATTCCTTTCACATTAAAAACTTGTCAGGTATTCACATCCAAAGAGCCTGCTACTTGGGTCTCTTGGGGGAGTTACTGAGACAGTGAAACCTCTTAAACGTATAAAGAAGGAAAAGATATTCAAGCAATCCCCCACCACTGCTTTTTAATGTGCTGTCTCTCAGGAGCACTCCACGGGCACCTTGGTCTCATGGCTACTATCTTGTGCTGCAGGCGCAAGAGGAGAGGCGATGAATTATTCCTCTCCTCGGGAAGCGCTTCGCGCACAGGGCAGGATCACCCAGCCCTTGGCAAGGCAGCAACCCAGCGGGCACCAGCCACCAGGCCACCGCTGCGAGAACCGTGTGAGACAGTTCCCCATTTCTCCCCTGCTCAGCTCTGGTTGGGAGGGAAGTCAGAACGATTTATTCTTGCTGAAGGAGAGACTGATGGATTGTCAAAATAGCGATGAGCAAAAAATCAAGGTGGCAGAGCTAAGAAAAGCACGCAGCCATCCTGGCTCCCCATCACACCTCCAGCCAGTTAGCAGCCCCCTCCTGACTCCTCCGAGGAGGGTCCGCCCCAGAGAGAGAGGAATGAAAAAGGACTGCAAGAAAAAACAAGCAGCCCCCGCACCAGGAGCCCAGCACAGGAGTCGGGGAGGGATCGGGTGCGCAGCAGGGAATTTTCCTGGGTTCATACAAGGTGGGAAGGAGCCTCAGGCTTGCAGCAGGCTGCAAAGCTCACTGGCTCCACACAGCCAGCCTAACGGCTCATCTCGCACCGTGCCCTGGGAGCAAGAAGACCTGAGAGCAAGGGGACACGCTTGTCACTCACATCGCTTCCCTCAGGATCTGGGCACCTCACCCCTACAGAGGGGCCCGCATTAGCCCAGAAAGCCTAGCCTTTTTGTCCTGCCTCTGATGGAGCTTTAATTGCTCTGTTTTCCCCTTCCCTTGTGCATCTTCATCCCTCTTTAACTGACAAACCACTGAGGACTGACAGACTCAGCCGTGCTCCCGCATGCCCTGGAGACAGCTGGCTTGAGTGGCACCTCAAAGGCACTCAAAATTTCAGAGCTCCACGGGGTGCTGGGAGGAAGGATTTGAAGCAGAAGATGACTCTGTTCTCAGCTGGACCAAAACCACAGAGGTTACAAGTTCGGCCGGCTCGTTCTCATTATGCTAAAAGCATGTGGCTGACTCTGCACTTCTTACGCAGAACTTTGACCAAAATTACATTTAGAGACAATCTGTTCCCGGTGTGTCTGGTGCACTTTCCTATGTTACCGAAGAGACGGAGGGGCATTTTGTTCTCTAAAAGCAGCCTGACAACTACTTTGTAAAAAGAAACTAATTGGGAGAGGATTAGATCGCCGAAGAGAGCCAGAATAGACGAGGAAGCTGTTCTGCTCAGCTCGCTGGGTTAATCCAGTCCAACTGAGTGCTGGGGGACTAAAAATAAGCAGCTAAATTTGTGATTTTGAACTGTTTTCAATTTCTGACTGCAAGAGCTTTCCCCTTGGGAATGTGAATTCCTGCACGGTGCATGCAGGTCTTCATACACAAGGCATCTCCCTTGGTTATGTCTCATGAACCATCTAAAAATGGATCCCCTAGAATGTGTCACCACAGGTTTGAACTCTCTGCTCTAAACAGCGATGCTTAGGGAAGAGATAAATTCAATGACCCCATCCCAGAGGCCTTTTCCTCTGCGAAATCGAGCTTGCCCAGAGAACAGCCTGCAACAAATATTTGGGCTTTGGGGACATTCACACCCAACCCTGCAGCTCAGCTCTGTCCACCAAGTCCCAGGACATCCACTGGAAGGCAAGAGGCTTCAAGAGCAGATCAGTTCTGCACAAATGTCAGCGATGGGTGTTTTTTTCCTCCTCCTGTCCTCATCGACATCTTTGCTAATAAAGAACCAGAGAACCGAAAGCCTGGGCAGACAGGCTGGGGAGGCAGCGCAGTGGCCAAACAGAGGGTTTGTCAAAGTTTTCCAGGAGGCGTCAGCAGCTCTTTAAGCTTCTTGACAGCCAGGATAACAAAATGTGTCTGCAGAGCTCTGGGGATCCAGAGCGAAATTAAAATGGGTAATGAATAGAGCCATTTTTCAGGGGATCGCAGCTGCAACGCAAGCAGGGCCAGCGGGCAAAAGGCACTGAAGAGGCACACGCGAAAGGGACCCGGGGTGGCAGAGGGGCTGTCACGGAGCAGGCATGTGCTCCTCCTTCTCCCAGGCCTGGCCGATAGGGAAGGCACTTCACTGTCTGCCAGTGTGACTTTTATCCCACGCCTGCTGTGCTACGGACGCCCTCTGGATCGGCAGGCGCCTGCAAAGTATCGCTGATGGAGCGGACCTTCCTCCACGCCTGCTGTGCTTATGTTCCTTGAAATGGGGAATTTTCTATTAGAGGCCTCGGTGGGCAGGCAGCGCTGCCATTAATTACAGCAAGAAGCTCCCCCCTCCATGCCAGGTTGGCAAGCAAGAGGTTTGCCAAGCAAAGCAGGATGCCACAAAGGAGGGAGGGAGCTCAGGAGAAAGAGAGGCTGGGGAGCACCCTGATTTCAGCAGCTGTGTCTGTCTTGCAGCGGCAAGCCCTTTGACCAAGGACAAAGTCCCTCCTCAGGGCAGTTTGGGGAGACGGTTGCCGGGAGCTGTATTTGTGGGAAATACTCTGTGAGATTCCCATGAGATCCCTCAGGTCTGTAGTGGGAGGTCTGGGAGTTAGTGGGACCCAGGGAAGGATGACCAGCACCCTGCTGCAAGGCAGGGGATAGACACCTTTCAGGTAGTGTTTGAGGCAGTATTTGAGAGCTCGTTCTGCTCTTCTAAAAACTGATTTCACGCTCACAAGAGACCGGGCTGCCCCAATGATGGTCTATCCACTGGCTGACAAACCATGCACATGCACCAGCCGTTCCCACACACCTTCCCCAGGGGAGGGGGGAAGCCTACAGAGATCCCCTCTGGACATACCTGCATGGGCTGAGCCTTCTTCCCGGCTCATTCATCCCTTAGCCTGTGACTTAGAGCAGTGCTTAATTAGCAGAAAGCCTGATGTAGACACCTGTCAACTCCTCCGAGACAACCAGCATTTCACGTTAGCTGCCCTGGGGCTGTTCGGCAGGAACAGCTCTCTCTCCGTATTGATATTCCTTCATCTCAGCCTATTTTCCAAGCCGTCAAGCTGCCATCTCAACTCTCCCAGGCCCAGCAGAGCCCAGGAGAGCGGCATCACGTCCATCAGCTCCTGGACTCCGTTCCCACCTTTGCTGCCGTTCACAAACATTCCAGCCACTTTGTGCTTCCGCCCGGCAGCATGAGGGCTCCCTGCTAAGTAAATCAGACATCCCTTGATGAATCAAACCCAGGCTTCCCTGCACAGCGTGAACCAAAAGCAGACAGGCCTGACTTCAAGTCAGGGCAACTTTGAAGGTAAGAGAGAAAGTCACTTCCCAACTCTGCAGCGAGTCTGTGCAGACACAGACCTCCTTCACCCTCCAAAGACCGTGGATATGGTGTCACCGCCTCGGCCTCTACCACACCAGGACTCTCACCCCACCGGGAGATTCAACAGTAGTTGGGCTGAGATAAACCGGTAGAGGCTGTACAGCTGCTTTGATTGATTGCAGCCTCCAGAAGGGCGCAGTGTAATGGTAAGCATGTTTAATGCTGGTGGCATTTAGCAATGCAGCTGTACGTCATTTACCTTAGGTGGGCAGAGTTTCGCCATCAGTCTCACAGAGATAGCAAGACACAGGACAGTTCGACCAACAGTTTTAAGAGAGGTGTAAAGTGACCCCTGTTCATTGCACCAGACTTTACCTTGCTATTCAAACCTCATTAGGTTTCAGAGTCAAAGTCATGGCTCACCACCTCGGCTGGCCCTCCAGGAGGCTGGAATCAGGCAGCACATCCTTCCGTTTCCTGGGTCTGGAGATGCTCAGAGGGACACGCCGCATCCCTCAGAGCCATCCTCCGTTCCTCCTGATACTGTAGCCCACCACAGTGCTGTTCCTTCCCACCTGCCCTATTTCTTCTCTTGCCAGGTCTAGCTACGGACCCTTTTTACAGAGCAAATTCACCTCCTCCTTCATGATGAGATGTATAATTTCCTTCTTCCCAAAGGCTTTCTAGTCCTCCGCAAGTGTCAGGAAGAGAGGTGCTGTGCCCTGTGGGCAAGGGGTGCTTGCAATGGTCTGAGAGCATCCCCCCCTTCCCATTTCATGCATGGGGAGAAGAGACACAACAACTCCATTAAGACCAGATGATGCATCAGCCAACCCAGGCCCCTGTTCTCCCCATTTCCTGATGCAAAGCACAGCTGAAAAAAGGCAAAGTACAGCCTGGGATCACGAGACTGTGTTCACAGCTGCTGTAGCTGCCTCTAATTCTAGGTGTCATGCCCCATCTCTGGGGCTGGCTATTTCCCCTTGGGATCCAAGTCAGTGGAAGGATCAGCACCAAACCCCCTGGCCGTTCAGAAATGCACCTCTGTCACACAGGACAGGTGGGTGGCTACAAGACACCAAGGAGTCCCTTTGCTTTCTCCAGTGCCCATGTAAAATTAAAAGGGACAAGGAAGAAGCTGCTGTAAATAATGCATTTGTGGCGCGCTACACGGCTTACGGAGCACATAGTCATTGTCTAGTCTTATTTAAAGAAGCCCAGCCCTGCCTGCATCATTAAAAATGTATCCTGATTTCAGCTTCATCCCGTATACACTCACCACTGTGAAGCAGGTGGCTCGGTGGCTGTTTTCATGCCTTCCCGCTCTCAGCTAGTCCAAAGCAGCCTCATGCTGGTATGAGCGAGGCCTCTGGGTCACATGAAAAATTCACACACTTGGCATCAGATGTTTTCCATCCCTCTGCTCACTGCTCCTCCCTTGCACCTGGGCCTGGGGCGGCATCGAGACCCGGGCTCGCTCTGCCGCCGTGTCCGCTGGCTGCGAGGCACCAGCGGCACTGCTCCTCTCCCAGCATCCTCCAATCTAATAAATGATGCTAACGAGAGCTGTTAAGCCCCAGTCCACCCAAAGCATAAATCCCACCACTTTCACATCCTGCCTGTTTAAGTGCTTCGGTGCTTTGAGGTGCTGGGGCTTAGTCAATAGAAAGAGCACCACCTCCTGGCACAACGCTCCCCAGGCTGGCTCCAGTGCTCTCTGCCTGACTGAGCTCCTAGCAGTGGATAAGGTGCTTTGCTTTCTTATGCTGGCTGCTCCGCAGGGCCAGAAATGCTGATCAGCGCTGGAGTGCAGCCTGCTGCCCTCTCCTCTCCCCCTTCTCCTTCCAGATGGGCTTATTTCTCCCCTGCACAACCCCCTTGCTTGCGCCCGGCATCTCTCCCCACGCGTGGCCAGGTGGGCTGTGGGATTCACTGGCTCTTTGCAGGCTCCAGTGTTAAGAGCCAAAGGGAGCCGGGCCCCAAGGGAGGCTGTTTTCCTACAGCACCCTCCTGCCTTGCTGGAGACAGCAGCGAGGAGTCGGGCCCCTTAGGGAAGCGCAGGCTACAGCGTCATGTTTGCTCTTCGTTTCCGTTCCAGGGACGCAGCTCCGGAGGCTGGCACGTTGCTCCCGGCGGTGCCGCGAGGGAACTTAATTCGCCCTTGGTTATCTGGAAACGGTGGCTGGGGCTGAGGGAGGAGGCGAGATGGCCTACAAGGTTGGGGGTGAGGAGAGCAGGGTGAAGTCTCCCAACGCCTGGCTGAAATTGGCCACGTGCGGCCGCAAGCCGAAACGCCTGTTTAGAGATGCAGCAGCGTTTCCCATCACGTGTGCCTGAAGCAATGCCGGCAGATTTATGACGAGTGAGTGCCATTCGCAGGCTGAGCCGAGGCCTGGCGGCAGGCGCGGGGCTGCCTGCAGGGTGGCGAGGGGACCCCCGTAACGAAGTGGCACGCCGCGCGGGACGCCTTCATTCAGCCGTCGTGCGCAGGCAGCACGAGCCCTGCAGCTCCACGGGAAGGAGGTTACGGGATCCCGCAAAGCCACGGAGAAGGCTCTCCGATCTCATCAACGTGTATAAGTATCTGAAGGGGGGGTGTCAAGAGGATGAGGCCAGCCTCTTCTCTGTGGTGCTCAGCAACAGGACAAAAGGCAACAGGGAGAAACTGAATCACAGGAAGCTCCATCTAAACCTGAGAAAAAACTTCTTCACTGTGAGGGTGACAGAGCATTGGAACAGGTTGCCCAGAGAGGTAGTGGAGTCTCCTTCGCTGGAGATATTCAAAACCCATCTGGATGTGATCCTGGGCAATATGCTCTAGAGGACCCTGCTTGAGCAGGGGGGTTGGACTAGATGATCTCCAGAGGTCCCTTCCAACCTCAACCATTCTGTGTTTCTGTGAAGGCTATGGGATCACGCAGCCCACTGACAGAGGAGGTTATGGGATCCCACAGCCACCGGTACCCAAGCTCCGACTGTCCAGCTGTCACAGGCGAAGCCTGGGAACAACCATGTGACACTTCTCCATGGGAGCAGGGCAGCCTGAGCAGCTCCAGCAGCTCCTGAAACGGTGAGGCCGCCTACCCTGCACGGTGCCGGCACGGGGGAAGAGCAGGACCCACCAGGGTAGCATTCCCATTAGGGTGTCTGCGCCAGTGGGTCTGTCTGGGCCACGCTAATTGGCAGCACTCGTTTCTCCAGGGAGGCCAGGGCAGAGCCAGCACTGTCCCCGTTCTGCCAGGTGATCCAGATTAAACAGCAGCAGAAATGCCACCAAATTAGAAGAGGTCACCAGCACTGAGGAAAGCCATCTTCCTCTTCCTGGGTCCTGTGGCTGCTCCCTGCACCCAAACCCTCCGTAGCAGCTACCTGAGTGCACGCAGCCTCTCTGTGCCGTGGGATGTTTGCCTCCATCCTGTCCCCCACCAGCCAGCGTGTTTGGGTTAGAGTCATTGGGTGACAACCCCTTGTCCCTGAGCCAGCGTGGGCTGCCACACGGGCAACGACGGTCCAGGAGCAGCACCTAGTCCTTGCACTATCTCCCATCCTGCAAAGAGCTTGAAAGAGGAGGAATCGGAGGCAGCGAGCAGCAAAGGGAGGTGACCACGGCCACAGGCTGGCCCTCCCCAGCTCTGCGGGGAGACAGGGGAAATCCAGGAGGTTTCCAGCCTGGATCGGTGGCCCCCTCCCTCCAAATCCCCGCAGCAGGGCTGCAACTTGCAGCTGGGACGGCTCGCCAGCACTGCCTCGCCAGCACTGCCTGCAAGGGGCAAACTCGCTCCAGAGAGAGACGTGGCTGCGCCCTGACCCCGTCAAGAGGCAGAGCTATCCAGCACGTTCACCTCCCCGGCCAAAATACCCTCGCGCTGCTCGAGAGGCTGCGCACGCGACAAACCACGAGTGCACGGAGACCTCAGGCAAGCCTGGTTATTGACCGTTTATAATATTTATCCCTTTTGCTGCACACCTCCTCCTGCTGCCCGGGAAGCCCTTGAGCCACCGACCAGCTAAGGGAAACTCCCGCGGTGGAATAAGCCGGCAGCCTCTGTGCGACGCGCGGGCGCCTGCCACATCCCCGCGTCCACCCGGGAATCCGCCCCGTCGTCCCCCCGCGGAGGAGCTCTTCAGAGACACTGCAAGAAAACCTGGGAGATAACACATGCCTGCGACATTAGCAATTAAGGAACATTAATTATAATAATAATAATTATCACAAAATAGCATTTTTATGGCACAATATTATGCTGAAGGATTTACAACATACTGAATCATGAAGTTCGTAATTAAAGTTATTTTAGTTTCTAATTTCGTTTTAGTTCTATTCCAATAAAAGATATGATAAATATACCTTAAAAAAAAAAAAACCCGCAGAAACCATTACTTAAGACAATTTCCCTATACAGGGATGTTATATTGCAGCGCAGAGTTCCCCTGAGAAGCATCGCCATCCACGGCGAGGCAGAAACGTCCGGCCGCGTGAAATACGCCCCAGGAGTTCCTGTACGTCTCGCCTCGCGCCGGCGGCTGCTGCCAGCCCGCAGCTGCCCTTCCTCAGGGCCGGGAGCGCGCACGGCCGCGGCGCCGGTTCGATCCCCCGCGGCAGCGCTCGGCGCCACGCCGAAGCTTCAGTTTCGCGCCCGCGAGGAGCAGAGCCGCCTTTGTTCGCACGTCTCCGTTCAGCCGCCCGGCGACGGGAGGAAGGAGTCCTGGCCGCCACCGACTCCTGCGTGACATGTCGCTCTGCCTCGGACTTCCCTCCATGCACCTGTAACTGTCCTTAGGGAAAAGGGAACCAAAAAAAAAAGGCTGAAAAACAAAAAAGAACTGAAAAGACATGCACAAAAAAATCCAAGTCTCTCCAGCCTTCGGCTGCTTGGAGGTTGGTTGCCCCCTCCCCCCAACTTTTTCCATCAGGAAATGTTGGTTTGCTAAAGGGTTTACCACCAAAAAAAAAAAATAAACCCGCAATCGTTTTGAAGAAAGTTCATCACCACATTAAAAGTAGGAGGAGATGGAAATTGTTTAGACACGGCTGAAGAACGGTGGCTTGGAAGAGCAACGCCTGATATTTCCATTTTCAAAGGATGTTTCATTTTGGTTTTTGAAATAAATTCCACAACTTTGAACAAGTCAAAATCAGAACAGAAAGGGTCACGTTTACCGAAACGGGACGCTTTGCCTGACCCGTATTTTGTTACGCAGGAAATTTAAGCGAATGCATCAGCCCGCTGGGGAACAAGGAGCCTTCCAAAAGTGCAGCTCCTCCCCTGAAAGGACCAAATCCAGCCCCGCTTCGCCCAGCCGCGTGGCTTGGGGAGCCCTTTCCCATGAAACCACCCACGGACCCCACGGCCCCGGCCGTGCTGAGCCGGCACCCTGCGCGCACGTATACTCGCCGAGCGAGAGGCAGCGCCGGTCGCGAGCGGCTGAAGGCCCCTCCCGTCCATCCATCCCTCCTAGGGCCACCTCAACCCGTCACCACGCGGCGGTGGCAATCACCGTCGGCTCCAGCCGGCCGGGGCAGAGCCCCTGCACCGCGGTGCCCCCGGGGGGGGCGTCCCGTCCCCCCGCCGCCAGCGCACCCCGGGCTCTGCGCCAGCCCGGCTGACTTCGCTCCGTCATAATTAACGAAGCGCTCCGGTACGCGCTGCTGCCCGCCGGGGCCTCCCCAACGCGGATCATCCACCTCGGCGCAGCCACGGGAAATGCTGCAAGCGGGGCCGGCAGACGACACGTCTCGGCTCGCTGACGTCCTGTAAACGACGGCTCAGTCGGGAGGCAGCGCCGAGGCCCAGAAAACCCGGCGGAGCTGCCTGCGGGAGACCCTGAAACGCTCCGTGCCAGCCACGGAGAGACCCACGTTCAGCTCGGAGGGAGATAAAAAAACCCCAAAGAGCAGAGCAGGGACGGTCGGGGCGCGCGTTGGAGAGTAGTACATGTTGGGGGGGGAAGCAGGGGGCGTTTAACTAAAAGAAGGGCTTATACTACTAGCAAGACTGTTAATTGATTCAGAGAGAGCGATTTCTAAATCATACCCTGACGCGCACGACGCGATCGATGAACGCGCTACAGCAGAAACCAGGCTGCCAGCCCTTTGGTTGCGTTACTTTGCGCCGGGGCCGCGCAGAAAGCCCTGCAGAGCAGTGGGGCCGGTGGGCGCCCGGCTCCCCCGGAGGACCCCCCCGCTCCGGGAGCCGGCACCGGCCCCGGGAGAGATCCCGGCACCCAGAAACGGGGCTTTCTCCAAGATCACGCCGTGGTTCAGCAGCACAGACAGAAACCTGCCTCCTTCTCCCAGCACCGGTCGGGCACTTCTGCAAAACCACGCTCCTTCTCCTGGTCCCCGTCTCCTGGCTGCTCCCACCAAACTTATTTGAGGTGGAAAAATAAGAGAGAGGAGGAGTGATCATTTCAACAGGGATGTGTCAGACATCCCGAAAAGCTCAGCTGCCGGGGCTTTTGCAGCATGGCAGGTTTAGGAGAGGGTTTCCCACCTTTAAGAAGGGTTTTTAGCAACTGGAACAAGTCTAGAAGATCCCTCGCTCCATGCGCGCTGCCCTGGCAAATCCCCGCTGCCCAAAGGGAGAGCTGGGAGCTGAAAAACCTGAAGCAAATACAGACACTTCGGTCTGTTTATAAAAAAGTTTACAGAATGATGAGTGAAAGACAGCTAATGATGCATAGTACAGTTAGTGCCAGGGAAAACGCTCTAAATTGAAGTCCTCAGATATGAAGAGAATCAGCATTTAATAAGACAGTTAATGTATGTTATTTAAATGTCACTTCATTATTAAAAGTGTATATTTTTTGAGGTTTAATAACCATGTAATTGAGGCATCTTTTCTATAGTTAAACCTTGGCAAATATGTTTTTCATAATTAGCCAGTATTTATTTAACATGCAATAACCATCCCATTAAATTTAATGACTTCAATTAATAGGTACAGAGGGGCCTTTTTTTTTAAACGGCAACGCGCATTCCCAAAGCCGGTTCCTCATGTGGCACCGCCGCGAAGGACCTTGACCGCCTCGGTCGGGGCGACCCGGCAGGGCAGGAGCGCGGCGGCCGGACACCCGAGCCCCGCCGGACCACAGCCCTGGCGTGAGCACCCACGCGGGCAGCTGGCCCCCTCCGTGCCCGGACCCCTCCTCGCCTCCCTCCGTCCTGGCCCCGGAGGCGCGAAGCCCGCGGGTAGATTTTGCCGGTGGCCGCAAAGCGGGAAAGGCTCAGCCCGACGTAGCCTCGACCAAGCCTTGGCGCCGTTAGCAAATAGCCCAGGGTGAATTAACTCCTTTAATAAACTGCCCAGTAAAGAGTTATTAACCCACCGTAATAAAGCCTGGCAAGAGGCCGCGTGCTGCAACCCGGCCGGGCCCCGGGCTGTGAAAACCCTCGCAGCTCGGGAGGAAATCTCCAGCCCCGCGTGGGGACGCCTGCCCTCCTCCGTCGCCCCAGCGGGACCCCCTGCACGCACCCCCGCGTCCTCCAGCCGCCCGGCTCCCCACCGGCCTCCGCCGCCTGCTTCTCCATTTGCTCTTTATTGCGTTTTAAACGTTTGTTCGTTAAGAATAAAATCGCAGCTGTTAAACCTTCACCCGACGCGCGGCAACGGCACCGAAACGATCAAATCGGCGGCCGCGTGCTCCGTACGGGACGGCCTGGGGGCCCCTTCCAGCCGCCGGCGCGGAGGGAGCGACGGCCGTGCAGGGCCTGGAGCCGAGTTTTCTCCCGGCCTCGCGCGGCCACTGAAAATTTAGGGTCCAAAGGCAGCTTTCCTCAGGGCCTGCCGGTGCTCAGAAATTTGCCCGTTTGCGTACAGCCCGTTTCTGCTGGGAGCGCTCGCCCGCAACCGCGGCGCTGCCCCCGGAGACCCCGAAACGCCCGTCCAGGCCACCCGTGCCCCAGGGCCACCTCCCGCGGTGACGGCGCTGCACGCGCTCGCTGCCGCCAGGGGACTCGGAGAGGCTGTTTTAAGCCCTGCTCCGTGTTTCTGGTCGCCTCGAGCCAGGACGAGGCGCAGGAGACAGCAAGGCCTCGAAGGCGCGCAGGAGGGGGCTGCCGGCGCGGCAGGGCCCCAGGCCCGCTCGGTTCGCCCGCAGGGCAGAGCGCCGGCCCGCGGCCTCCCAACGCCGCCGACCCGAGCAGCAGCGGGCTGCCCGAGCCGAGCCGCGTCCGCCCGGCGGCTCCGACTCCCTCCCTCGCGCTCCCGCTGCCGAGACGCTCCCGGGCCCGCGGCGCCTGCCGCTCCCCCCGGGTTAAAGCGCCGACCGCCTCTCGGCTTTAATAACCTCTTCTCGAAAGCCGGGGGGGTTTCAGAGCCAGAGGCCACGGCCGATTTCTGCCCCTTGGGCCGTTAGGTTAATGCACCGGCCCTCCCTAGGGACTTAACCTAGATTCGCGTCCCAGGCGGGTCACCGGCGACACGAGTTCGGTCAGTCCTCAGCCGAAGGGACCAGCCCGGTTTGACCGCCACGGGGCCATCTTCCACGCCAGGCGGAGGCGGCCACGCTGTCGCCCAGGGCTTCTGCTGGCCCAAAGCTGGGGGTGGGGGGGGGAACCATCGGCAAAAGCACAGACCGACAGTGCCATCTTGTGCTGCCTGCCTGAACGGTTGCGGGGCCGCGAGCCCGGCCGGCCAGGCCCACGCCGGACACGCGTGGCCGAGCAGAGGCGAAGGGGCCTGGGGCTGCGGGCGCCCGGCCCCGCATCGCTGCAGGTGCGGCAGGGCCCGGGGCACGGCGGCCGCCGGCCCTCCCGTCCGGCGAGGTCTCCGGCCCCCGCGGGGCGCGAGCCGGGGGGGGGGATGAGGCGATTGGGGGAAAAAATAAAGGAGGGAAAAAAAAAGGAAAATCTGCTTCTCAAATTACCGCCAGCACCAAATGTCCCTTCTTATCAAGACTGGACGGGTATTCAATTTTCTCTTCAAACGCCTGCCTTCGGAAATGGTAATAGCGTTTCAAATCTAGGGGAAAAGGGAGGGGAAAAACTGAATATGCGAGGATTAACAATGAGAGAGAGAAAGAGAGAGACAAAGGAAGAAATTATACCAAAAAAATATATATATATGTAGTCGGAGCCTTCGCAGGAATTAATTAAATACAAATACAAAGAGAAAATTAACAGCCTCATGCCTAGGCAGGGGGAGAAAAAAGGATATTTTCTGAGCTTAATTAACCTTTTTTTGCCAAGCTCAATAAAGAGGAAGGGGGGAGGGAGGGAGGGGAGAGCAAAGACTCCTAGTTGCTTTGGCTTGCAGGAAATAATTTCGGGCGCCGGTGCCGGCCGGGGTCTGCCTGCGTGGGTTCGCGGCGCGCGCGGTCCCGGCTTGGGTACGTGGCAGAGCTGTTTGCACATAAAGAACTCGTTTGTTGGGCCTCATCGGTAGGTAGATCAGGAGGAGCCGCGGTCCCGCCGCGAGGAGAGGACCTCGAGCCGGGCGAGGAGGGACACGTCCCCTCACGGCCGTGCCGGGGGAACCGGAGCACGTTGGACATCCCGGAGGAAAGGGCAGGGGATGGCGGTGGCACGGGAGCCGGGATGGCTGCACGACCGCGGCCGTCCGCACGCTCCCCAACGCCTTGTTTGCAGGTTTGGAGTCTGTGGTGCTTGGGGGCATCAGGCACCAGGTGACGGCTTGGAGGGAGGATAGGTTTTCAGAGCAGCCCGGACCCCTGGGGAGCCCCACTGTCACCCTACGGAAGGGCTGCACTGATTTTCCATATCCTGATGCCAGACTCAGGTTATTTCAAAAGCTTTTCTATCGTGACAGCAAAGTGTTCCCAAGACCCAACCGCTCTGGTCTCCACCAGCTAGGTCAGGTCTTGGCAGGGTGAAAACACAGTGAGGAAAGCAAGTTTGTCGAGGCTCGAGACATTGAGGTCACCGTGATAAACCTAAACCTACTCTTCTCCCCAAGCATCTCACAGGGGCTGCCAGGAGCAAAGGAAGAAGCTGCTGAAGAGGTCAGTGCTCCCAGGCCAAGTCAGATGGGGCCAGAACTGCTCCAAGCAGGGTGACGGGGATGCGGGCATGCTGCAGGGACCCAGTGATACCTTTTGAGAAGGTTTCCTTCCCAAAATCCTGGGAAGGGCCGCTCTCCTTACCCAGCCACCCCTCGTGCCTGGCCAGAGGACGCAGTGCCACAGCTCCAGGTCCTCTTGCTGCTCCTCAGCAGAGTAGAACTAGATCCTGGCATCTCTGTGGTGGTATCTTCTCTGCCCCACCAACTCCACGCACTTCCCAAGTTCCTGACCCCCTTCTGGGCCAGAGACTTCTCGAGCTTTAATGCTACTAATCATCCTCAGTGAAAGGCAGCTAGCGCAAGGCTCTCTCGATTTCACACAAAGCCCCCTCCTCTCTCTCCAGGATCCACCTGTGATTAAACCCTCGCCCTCCCGGTACTCACGCCCTGGCTCGGGCGGGCACGGGGGAAGCCCAGGCACACGCGGGCCGCTGGAGGAGGCCGCACGCAGCAGGGCTGGTGTTCAGGGCAGGGTCAGGTTTGTCATAACCCAGCTTCCACCGGGCGACGGAGGGAGAAATTCATCATTCCCAGGCAGGTGGGTGATGAAAGGGGCAAATTGAAAATGCAGAGCTCGGCGCTGATCTGACCCTGCTCTCATGGCCTGGTCAAGGACACACACACGGCCCAATGGATTATTCAGGAACTGGGAGAGGGCGATTGATAAGGTAGACCCAACACCTGCAAGCGCTTACTTAACAAACTTGGCTCCTTTTCCGTCCAGGAATAGATTGCAAAATTATTCAAGAGTCTTCAGCGTAAATTATTTCCAGTATAAGGATTGTTTAAATTGCAAGCTGGGAATATTACTGTGAAGTGTACAAGGTATGTGGTAAATTATGTAACCAATTTATGTAATTTATAAATTGAGTTACATAAATTAGCCACACAAGGTACAGCATGAATGTCAAATTGTGTATTCAATTGTCACAATAATAGCTCAGCATCAGATTAGCTTGAGGATTAATCCAGACAGTACAAAGTCTGGATATTACAAATAAATAAATATAAATATCAAATTGTATACTCACCGCTCAAACTAGAAAGTTACTGGCATTAATAAAATGCAAACACTCAAGCACTCGCTTATGCAAAAAGAGGAGGCTGACAGAGGAGAACCACTTTGCTTCCCAGTTTGCACAGACATACTCATACACTATTCTTCCAGTAGTCACTTAACTGATCCCAGTCTTTGGACCACAGGAATTCAGACTCAATACTTTATGAAGCATTTTTAGGAAAGGCAGCAACTACACAAGCCTTCTCCAAAAGTCCATGTCCAACTCCTGGAGTAACGGAATATCTCCACTAATTGTCAGCAGTAAGGGGCCTATAAAATCATCAATGACTTTGCAATTAAGAAGTTCTTAATCTAATTAAGAGCACCTTCACACTAATTAACTCACTGCACATAATGCCCCGAGTATGGAGGAAAAGTACATGTAGTAAATTAATATACTGCCTAACTTTGACATTCTCACCTGCCGTTATTCACTAACCTAAGTTCTTGGGACCTGGAGGGGTCTTAGGAAACCAGAAACAAGGCTGTTATTTTTCCCCAAATTAACAGCCAAAGGTACATCTCCACCTCTCCTTTTTCACCAGCGCTTCCCCTCCTCTCCCATAATCTATTCTACCCTTAGTCTCAGCATGGGCAATGCTCAACACTGAGCCAGGGACAGCTTTTATTAGGCTGGATGAAAATAACTGATTTGGACCAGCCAAAGCAAGGAGAGCCAGGAGCAGGAAGGAGTGTGCCCTAGCCAGTTCTCAGGATGGTTCCCTCCCTCTTCTCTGTCCCTTCCTTTCCATCCCTCTCATAACATGTCCTCACCACTTCAGTCCCTCCAGGCTCCCTGACCCACATATCTCAAAGCCACTCTACCTCTCCAGATGCCCCTAGTTTTCCAGGGCACCTTAACCTCTTCCAGAAACTACACCCAGAGCAGTCGGAGGAGCCAGGGAGAGGGGGGGGCGCTACCTATCCCCTGGAAACCTTGGCTCACAGGTTGGCTCGGTGGGCACTATGTACAGGTAGCAAGGATGAGCCGTGTGTCATGCTTTTTGCTCCATTGCCCACATCCTCAACTAATGCTAAAGGTTTCCGAGTTTCAGAATTTTTTCTTCTTTAACTTTTTACTCCTTATTAAGATCTAATTTTCTTTCAGGTTCAGTATGGCAGAACTTTGCTCTCCTGTGAACAGTTGCTGCTGAACTGTGATCTACTTGCCCAGGAGTGCCACAAGGCCGGTAGCAGTGTTAAAGCACCAACTTTAGTTTCCCAGGGGTGACTAGAAATAGATCTAGAGCACAGTTCTCAACCACGGCTTATTAAATATCTCCTCTGTTAATAGGTGGGATGGCTTCTCCCAGGGAGCTGTGCGAATCTGGACGTCCCAGGCAACCCGTCACGGAAACCACTGGTGGTAAGTAACCACCTCAGAGGTCAGAAAGGTGATACAGACTGGCTCAAAATTGTGGTGTGCACATGGGTCTCATTTTTCTATGCAATTCTTCGCACTATTGAACAGAGACTTTTACCTAGCAGCAGCAGAACTGTGTTTTGAAACACCTGGCCCATCTCTCACAGAGAAAGCAAACGGAGCCCTTTCTCCTGATGCAGACCATGCCACACTTACCTCAGACACTGTCCCCTTGACATCAGATTCCTATAACCTATATAGAGGTACCCTAACCATTAGCTGAAAACAGCCTTGAATAACACTACTCGAGTTTTACATCAGGAACAAGCAGTGCAGCCTCTGAAGAGGACTTACATTTTGGTCTCTGAGGAGCAGAACCACCAGACCCTATTGTCTGAGGCTGCTTCCAAAAGACTGTCAGCTTAGACTCAGAAGCATAATTTCTCTTCTCTGTTTGGCCACAGATGAAATTGGTGAGCCTTCCCTCAGACCGCAAAATTCATTTTTCTCAGCGATGAGGAAGTCAGGCCAACCAGTGGCTGGGTGGAACTACAACTGTTGGCACGCAGGTTTCATGACTGGGTTTCATTAGGATGTTAGGGAGAGCAGCCATGAAGCCCTTTAAATATATTACTGTGGGTATTCCATTTTCTGAATTGCCCCCAAGTCTGGGGATGTTTAGTCAGGGTACCAAAAGGCACTACATAAAACAATTAGAGTGCAGTAGTGAAATAACAGACAGGCATTTTGTCTTTTTGTACCTTCTTTCACTTGAAGATCCTGTGGCACTGCACAAGCACCTGAGTTAAGTTTGGAACAAGCCTAGCACACAGATAAGTCTCCTGGTCTCAGCTTCTACCCCACGTTTGGGCAACACTGCCTGCCAACTGCGTCAGCCTTCTGCTGTACCCCTTCCCACCAAAGGAGCCCCGATCCAGAGATGTGGTTGCAGAGCCATGCTTGGGAACAAGCATAAATCACAAGGCAAAAGGTGGCTTTGGAAACCTGCAATGCGTGTGGATGCCAGGCTTAGTCTATGTGCAACGCTGGCCATCACAGATGCACAGCACCGATCCATTCAATCCAGTAAATTGCAATCCGAGGAAGTTATCATTAGTTGGCAACAGCACACTGGAAGCTACGGAGTACAGTGAAAAACCCTCAACACAAAGAAGGCTTGCAAAAAGAAAAATAAGTAAATAAGGATTAAAGGGGCTATGAAGGCTGTTTCATTGAAGCAGCCCATAAAAAGCAATTTCTCTGCCTTTTGTAAGCTTTCATTTTGGCTGATATGATTTAAACTAAATCCTGAACTGGCATTTTCCCCCCAGCTCGTTAAAAACCATGAAGCTTGGTTTCCTCAGAAGTTAAAAAGGCTACTGAAGGAAGAGGAAAGAATGAATTTTTTAAAAGTCGCACTTGCACACTGCTTTATCAAATGGCAAAAACTCAAATCTCTCCCTTGGTTCAGCTGCTCAGAGGGTAAATGCATGGCAACACTGGCAGAGTTCCTGTTTACTTGTTTTATGATGGTTATAATGAGGAACCCATTAAATTAATAGCCATGCTTTATTTTTAATGTTATGTTTAGCTAATCCTGACTTACAGTGGCACTCCCCATTCATAGAAAATAAAAAACAAACCCTCTATGGTGATGGATTCTACCACCAAGAGAATAGATATGGAGGGATGCTCAAGAGGTTGTAGGAAGGAAAAAATATGCTTTTGATGCTTTCTGAGGGAGCGTCACTCACATCCCTTAGCTGGTGCCCATTAGAGAAACTAGCTCAGGTAGTTTCAAGATCTAAATAACACAAAATTGATCTAACCCTATTTTTTTTTTTTTTAAAAAAAAAAGGCACTGCCACACCAGAGCCATTCTCACTCCCCCTGCAGCCCCTCTGAGCACCCAGCACCATGTACCAAAACACAGAGACACCCTCCCCTCCCACACCTGGGAGCGAAAATCCCCTTGGACTGTCACTCCCCAACTTCAGCAGTGGATATTCTCACTACCTGTAAACCCATAATGTTTAAATCATCCATTCACACCCCCTGGAGTATGTTAATGATGCAACTGGGTCAAAATGCCTCAATCTAAGACTAAGATCGACCTCAGACCTACGAAAGCTAATAGCAGTCTTTCAGTCTGCCTATTCAGTGCCAGGTGCATCGAGGGCCATCCTGTCTCTGCAGGGCCCCAGTAACACTGCCCAATATTTGCAAAGGAGTTGCCCGCTCGGAGACGCAAGAAAAGCCATTTCAGCAGAGACACGTTCGCAGGGGGCCCGATCTAAGCGCACACACACAAGGAGACAGAGAGCTTCCAGCTTCTGTTACCCAGCAGGTTAAGACCACCACAGGTCAGCATTGACCAAGGACAAGCACAAACTGTTTCTGATAGCCATAGGAGAGTTGTTTGTGCTACAGGATCTCTCACCGGATCAGGGACAAGCCATTCAAGCACTACTCATCAGGTCCACTTCTCATGACGATGCAACAGCCAGTCACGTGCACTCCCTCATGGGTGGTGGACTGGGAAACTCCTAGCCCAGAGCTCTCAGCAGAGGGCAGCTGCCTCAGAGCAGGTACAATCCAAGTAAAACAAGCCCTTATTACACCAAAAACATTTGGTAAGGACCAGCAGAAAAGAACCCAGACGGATCCGGAGCCTCCAAGTTGGTTTTCAGAAAGCTACTAACCAAGCCAAGGCCAAATAAGCCTTCCTTCAGCTCCTCCTAGCCCTACATTATTTCCCACTTGGTAGTCTAAGTGACTCAATAATCTTGCCTCATCTTAAACAATGATAAGAAGAAACAATTAAAAAAAAAATCTACAGAGAAGAAAATAGCAAATGTACAGGAGCAAACTGCGGGCATCAGTTTGCCATAAACGTTAGCAGTAAGAGATGGAGGATGAAGACGATTTACTCCAGAGCTACCAATCCAACATCAACTCTGTATGCAAGGAGGATTTTAAAATCAGAACTTTATCTTAAAAGATGCATAAAAAGGTGAGCAGATCATAGCCCTCCAAAGACAGCCATGTGAGCCAAAGGGCTTCGTTTGGGCTCATGCTAATTAGCAAACCTACCCCAAAGATATCAGAAATTATATTTATTTCTAAACAAATCGTCTGAAACAAAGTGGAGGGGGGAGGGGGCAGGCAAAGCAGGAATCAATAGCAAACTTCAGCTCCCCAGTCTCCCCTTCTCTTAAACTGCCTGGGTCTTTCACCCTACAGCTCCCAGACAAAACCACACAGGGAAGCAAACCACACTGCAGGAAGCAAACACAAGTACTATTCAGCTTCTCGTAGCACTGTTTGCACAGAAGGAATTGCTGGTTCAAGCACAGACAATTCCACTGAGTGAAAGGAGGAAGAGTGTCTAATTTAGGCCATTCACAAAGGAAAGCTAGCTTCAGGTGCAGTCTCTTTCATACCCCAGAGGGAGCAGCTGATTTCATCTACAACTCGGAAACAAAAGTTTGTTTGCTATTTGCCCTAGAGTAAAAAGCCAAAGCAAAGTTCTTTGCCATGCGCTGACCTCTGTAAAAAGTCTGAAAAGAACGTGTGTCATTAAATCCAAGATACAGTTTTGACATGGAGCCCCGAGACCGGCAGCTTCTCCATTAGCTCCCTCTGGCTTAGCCCCAGGCTGCACAACTACCACTACGCCGGCATAATTAAACACCAGAGTGGGAGATGGAGGGACATCATTACTTGCTCTGAAAGCGTGAAGACGACTACTGGCCCAGGCTAATCACTTCAGTTTGCATCACCCTTCAGTCTCCCAACGCTAAGGGACTAACAGCCTAAGAGAACTGGGGAAGTGATGAGAAACCACAACACGCACAGAAAGCAGAGTGATAAGGCTGACAGATATGGAGGTCAGGCGACCTCCTTCACTTCAGGAACATCACATCCATCTTCTCCAAGGACAAAGAGAGAGAGAACTCCACTGAAGGAGAGCAGGTGTTGGGCCATGGCCCTTCAGGCTCCCGTGGGTTTCCCTTGGTGTTGCATCAGCTGAAAAGAGAAGAGAGGCTGATAATTCTACAGGGCACAGTGCGACGGCTCCTTGGGGTTGCCAAAAGGACTGCAGCAGTTGTAGGTTTTGTTTTAACCAGGTGCATTTTAAACTACAGCAACTGTTAAGAGGAATGAGAGGGAATGAGCAGAGAGTCCTTGTATCTACACTACTTCTAGTCCCAAAAGACCAAGTCACCAGCCAAACTGAAGAACATGGTTCTGAGATGCACAGCAGACTGGCAGTGAAGCATTTTAGGGAATCAGACACAAACAGTTAAGCAACAAGCTATAGACAAGCACTTTTAACCAGTTTGGAAATAAAAAAACAACAACAACGTGAAAGACAAATTGAAAAATTCTGCCTGGAAAAGCAGTACACAGCATGAGATCACAGAATTCAACAGACTATAAAATAGGAAATGAGACTTACTCTTCTCTCCCTACAGCTACAGAAAACCCTCCTACAAAGATAACCGACATGCTCGGCAATTGCCTTCCTCCTCCAGCCTCTCCTGTTGTGGACAAGGCAGAGTTATTGAAGACCGAATGCAGAGAGGATATTAGATAAAGCATCTTGCAAAGCCAAGTGTGAAATACTAACAACAGGAGGCAATGGGTTGTGTTTTTATGCAAGATCACAAATTTGGTGTTTAGAGAGCCTGAGAGACCCTTGCATACTGGTACCTCAAAGCGCTTGTTGAATGTTTAATTTAAAAAGCTACTGAGGCCTACTGGAAAATTTCTATCAGTATATCTTCTCTAACTTTGTTGTTTCATTTCTTTTTCCTTCTTGTAATGCTAAGAACTTACACATAAATAAAAACTTGGTTTCTTCCACCCGTCTGGCCAGTTTTAAAACAGTTTGTACTTCTAAAGTGGGCACTCTGCAAGCCTATGTTTTCACATTAAATTATCACCGTTGTGCACACTGGATGCAAATTACTGAGTGCATTTGTACACACAATTACCCAATTTGCACGCAGAACTGCAGTAATTGAGCGGGCAAAACGGACACGCTGCTGTTCAGCTGAACGGAGCATTGACTACGAACCGCAGCTGGCATTGGGCAGTTTTGGTTTGAGTAGGTAAAAAAAGGTTATTGATATTCCTGGATGCAAAAAAGCTCCTTTTTAAAAAGCTCCTTTTTGCGCAGCACATGCAGCACAGATAGCAGCGCTCTGGCTGCCCCTACCCTACCTCCACATTTGAGGAAACTGCCTCAAATTCAGCCTCCACAATAGACTTAGACCTTGTTTACCCTGCCGTCCAAGTTGCCCATTAATGCCAGCTGCGACAGCAGTTGTGTGATAAGGACATCTATTCAGCACTGGACACCAGGCTCCAGGAATAATGATCTTTGCCACTTTGGAACGTAACTGACACCTGCTGTCACAATCTTGCACAAAAAAAAAATTCACACTCTGAATTTCGAACAGGCAGTCAAGGAGAAACGTACGCAGGAGCAGCTTATGGCAAGATGCAGGGTTTCTTCCCTCTTTGTAAGGGCCTCAGTAATATAGGACCAGTGAAGAGGAGAAAGGAAAACAGTGTAACCTGTGCTAACAGTTAAAAGCTGTATACAGTGTACAGTGTAACCTGTACCTTTTTTACTTATATGGCATCTGAGGCTCTGCAAACTCAGTTTCATCCTTGGCAACCTCCTGTTGACACCTCTGCTCATCAGTTTTTCCAAAGCTGAGATACCCGAGCCAAAGGTCAGGGCAACAGTAGCAACTACCCTGTTCCTGGGCACTATCCAACCCCAAGGGAAAGGGACTCTCTGAAAGGCAGATGGGACCACAGTCCCAGCACCCACAGAATCACCATGAGATTTGTACAGACTCGTCGCGGAGTAGGCTCAAATCCTACCCCAGCACGGCAGGACTGAAGAGTTTTCAACTTCAAAGCTACACAAACGAATGAATTTTTGTCCTCAAACTACCACAGACTGAGGGTTACGTGAGCCAGTACTGAAGGAGGATGAGGTGGAAGAGGTACATTTTCAGTTAATAACCAAGCAGTCCTTCATCTGGAGATACTGGATGGCCTTAGAGTGCCACTTTGTCCTTGCTGGGCTGCAAAACAGCCGCAGTGCACCTGGCCAGCATTAGCTGGAGATGTTACATTTATGATTTTATGGCTGATTTTTTCCCCCTACCCTCTATCAATTGAGTTCACCGTCTGAATGATCACATCGGTTTATGTTCCACAGACACCTGCATATCTGGAGATGATAGTAACTCCCTGAATGCTGTAATCAGTTATTTCTCAACAGAGGAATTGCCAATTTGGTAAATAAAGCTCATTATAAAAGAACATGGAAATGTATTACAGTTTCCTAACAGAGAAAATTGTCCAGTGCCGCAAGATAATCAGCTCTAGCATCATAGTCCCCTCCAGTTTAGGGTGGCTGAAATCATGACATGCAAATTACTTGTGCCAAGGTAACACTGGATGGAGGCAAGAGGAAAATGAAGAAGAGACAAAATAGGTATTTTTCTCTTCAGACCAACAATAATTTAACATCTAGTCAGGGATAAACCTTGCTGCTCTAAATTTGTGTGTGCAGCATCAGAAGTTCAGTGGCTCGGTGGCACCAGGCTACCCTAAGCAGATCCCAAAGTTGGTATGGCAGCAGCAGAAAAAGTTTGCCCAATGCTGCTAGAGACAGACCAAAGGGCACTAAGTGTCCTACTTGGGCTTAGAAAACTTACCCTTCCTCCTTTGGGGACAGCATGTTTGACCTGCACGGGGATAAAAAGATAGAAATTTTTCAAGATCTGGAATTAACAAAGAAGAGCTGTGAATAAGCAAACATTGTGCTTGTGAGGAGGAGGAAGGCTGTGGCATCGGCGCCCCAAGGGAAGGAAAGAGATTTTGTCCCTTTAACCAAGATCTAAAGCATGATGTTGCTGCCTAAAGAGACCAAGCAGGACATAAGGCAGAAAACAGTTCTCAGCCCCCCTCATCCATTTTCATAAACGCTACATAAACCTGACTTGACCTCCAAAAAAAAAAAACAAAAAAAAAACACACCCACCACCTATGTTCACATTCTTCAGAACCTGTCAGATACCAGGTCAGAGAGGACACAAGGAGCAAACAATGCCAACTGGAGGAGAGGCTTTAGCCAGAGAAAGGGAATTAAGTTACAAAAATAGACCTGCTCACCTGTGCTGCTGACAGATCTGTTGCAAACCTGTTGCACCTACCACTTATAAGAGGATGAAATGCCAGAATGCCAGACACAGACAGCTCCCACTGCCCCTTGGCTCCGCAAAGAGAAGGCACAAAACAGAGTACGAGGCTGAGGAGGGATGGTGCTTTATAGCAGATAAAGGAGGAACTGTACACAAGAGCCAGTGCAGAGAAAGATAATTGGGGCTCCACATTCAGCAGGAAAAGGTTTTTTCAGTAATGATTCCCCAAGACTAGTTCCCTTCAGCCAGGATTTTGCACTCTTCCAAGTACTTTAAATAAGCCAAATTCACTCAGCCCAGGACCAAAACGAACGAGTTTTGTGATTTATAAACTGTAACTGGAAATATTTCTATTCCCCACACTTGTGGGGAGTTTTTGTTGGCAAGGGCAGGAGGCAGAAAACAGCCATTTACAAACTGGTGGGACTGAAGGCATCTCACAGCACACAGTGACCATTAAACACTTTATTGGTTAGGAGGGAATCTTGGAAGGGAAGAAACGCGCCTGCTTGTGTAACCAAAGGGAGCGTGCTAGGCACAGTTAATCCTAACAAGCTAGTCAGGAGTACTACCAAGTACTTCAGACTCCTGTCTTTGAAGAACAAGGACAAGGACAAAAGCTCTCAAAACTCACACGGGGATGGGTGAAACCAAAGCCAGTATATGGTGAACCACACCTGTGTTAGGTGAGCCTCCAAACTACAAGCTGTGCCAGGAGCACTTGTGGTCAAAATAATTGTTTATATTGTAACACAATAAAAAAAAAGGAAGCAATAGTGTCCCCCTCCCCCAGGACCAGAAACATCCATCGAGACTGATACATGCAGGCAATCAGTAGAGGAATCATGTCGTTGTCTTGGACCGCTATGGGCAGAAGGCACCAGTTTTGGTCAGTGTCTATCCAGAAGGATGCTGGGACTTCCAAGGGCATCTGTTGTCCCTGTCTTCTGCTCTTTGGTGGCTGTTGATGTTTATCCAGAATTAACTAACAGCTCCTGGAGGAAAAAGGAGACAAATGAAAAGACAGCAAGTTAGCTTATATTGGACCGTTTCTTTCAGAAGTGAAGGAGCAGTACTAGCATGGCTGAGAAACTACAGGACATCCCTCAGAAAAGTCAACAGGTATCACCTGCTACAAAACACAGCAAGATATTCAAGAGTACGCAAGACTGTAGAAGAAAACAGGTCATGATATCAAAGGTAAGACTGATTCTGTGAACAAGTCAGTCTGCGGTCAGCTCCAGCTCAAACATTGCCCACATACTCTGAGGAGGGACTGGGGCAGGGGGCGGAAGAGGGAAAATATTTTAAATAATTAGAATTTACAAATTGCCACAAGAAATATGAGGTCTGTAGCCCTTGATTCAAGGGTAAGCGCTCTCAGCTCTTGGCCAGGTTGAAGACCAAGGTCTTTTTTTATTCCTTATACACTGAACAGTGCCCAACACAGCAACAGTATCTTGAAGCAGGTACTCCAGAACGACCTAGTAAAACCTAAATCCCCCTCTTACAATTAGCCTGAGCCCCCACGACCTGATTAACTAGGGGAACTTTACAGTCCACCGTGCTGGGCCACAGAACAACTTCCAAGATGAGAGCTCTCCACTGCAAGCACCCTGACACAGGCTGAGGAACGGCCTCCTCCAATGGCCTACAGCAGGAGTGACAGAAGGGCAGAAAGCCTCTAGTCTCAGTTAAACCCCAGACCAGCTAAGTGGGAGCAGTAAGCATAGCTCCATGCTAAAACTTCAGCCTCAGTGGGAGATGCGAACACTTGAATCAGCTGCCTTCAAACACACACGCACTGCTCCCTCGTCCCAACATTCGGAACAGCATCAACATAAAGAAGGACACCAGAGAGGGAAGAGGAAGTAATAGAGGGACTCACGGATCACCCTAGCCTCTGACACGTTTGAGAGCCTTTGCCTTTTAATATTAAGGCCCAAACTCTCCTCAAAATCTAAGAAAAATCAAGTTTGTTTCCCCTCCCCCCACCACAAACAACCTCCTGTTTTGCAGCTGATAAATCCTCAGATCCTGCTGGCATCTGCTTATGAGCTGTGGACTTCTGAAGAAGAAGGGGGAGAAGAAGCAGGAGGAGGCTTCAGACATTTTTAGGACGGTAGTTGCAGAGCCTACCGTGGCCTCTTTCTATTTTTACCTTCTCACTCCTATAAATTCAAAGAAATCAGTCCAACAATGCCATCAGCCATGGATGAGAACACAGCTGGCACCAGCTCCAACTCCCTTCCCAGCTGGGGATCTGTGGCATCAGTGCTGGACTCTACTTCAAAAACTAGGCAATCGGCTCTTATGCATCAGCAATAGCATCATTAGAATCAAGGAACTGCTGGTGTAGCTACACTAACAGCAGAACTGCATAGGGTGACCTGGTCAAGACACTGCTTTCTCCTCCTACTCTGGCTAGGTTCACTTCCATTTTGCACAGAAGACAGTCCTTACCCACGTTTAGAGGGCCTTACTAAAGCCAGCTACAGAAAGACAGCAAAATAATTTGTAGCTGCATGTGATCCTATCACCCAACCGATTAGGGCTAGATTTAAGCTCAGTCCTACTCCTTGTACACTCATTTTTCATTGGAGAGAAGCTGCTGTTCCTTGTAATGAATCAGAAAGGGGGACACCTCAAAACAATGGTGTTACCACACTTGGCAATATCTATCAGAAAATGAGGGATATGACTGAGGTTACCTTTGCATAGTGGGTTATATGCACTAGCTAACACTTGTAAGGTCAGCATGCCTCCCCAAAGACAGCCCCATCTCCATCAACAAAAAACTGGAAAAGCTTCAAAGGATTTGAGAATAAAGAGGAAATTGTTTGCCAAATTATTTAGACAAAGCTTACCCAGAAATCTGACAAATGAACCATCGATATTACTTGACTGACTGTAATTTCCAAGGTAATTTTTCTCACCATTAGTGACTTAGAAGTTTTGCACTAAGCAATATATTTTAAAATCTCCAATAGCACTCACACAAATTGTAATGAGCTAAGCAGTAACAACTCGCAATCAATGTTGCAATAAAGTAATTTCCTGTATTCACACTGTAACACTTCAGTTAAGTGTCAAGGAATGCTACATTTTGTGACAAAGCCACTGATGTGGCTACTCTATGATTAAACCCAGTGGAAGGGGCTAAACTGTTTTTAATAATAATTTTAAAAAACTTAGTTACAAAATTTAACGTTCAAAATCATAACTTCTTTTTAAAAAACAAAACAAAAACAAAACAAAAACAAAACAAAAACTTCTTTCAGGGGAAAAGACAAATAGTCAGCCCTTCAATCAGTTCTTTCCAGCCTAACTTCTCTATACACCGGAGATACGTGAAGCTGGAGGCTCACAAACATTCCTTGTGTAAATCAGGTTCCACCTCACTTTGGACAACTAAACTTCATCAAAGTCTCTTGCACAGTAAGCATTGAACCCAAAGCTGATGGGCTGCCAGACAGGCTAGACACCAATTTCCTGCTGTGCAGCTCACACCAGGGGAAGTTTTATGAAAAAAGGATGCAAGTAATGATACCATCAGTCAGCCCAGGTTGCTCCCAGCCGTGGCCTGATACAATGTAATTTGTACACAGTTGCACCTAAGACCAACCTGTGCTGGCCACAGTGACTAATTCATTTCCCCTCCCTCATAAAGGGCACATGATGCTCACGAAGGTTAAAGGGCTGGCATTTCTTGGGACCCGAAGCGCTCTCAGTGCACAGCTGACTGCATAGAGGGATGCCTTTCCCAGCTGTTTCAGATGTTTCTGCTCAGATACCAATCCAGATCTCTCAGCATTTGCCAAACCAGTATAAACCGTTACCATTCTGCCTGGTAATGGCCAATTCTTGAAAACTGAAACCCTCTAACATTGCTAAGATTCAGTTTACAAAGGAAGCGAAAACCACATATAGTCTCTGGCTGGCTGAGATCCTGTGCTCCCGTGGATCTTCTGCAGAACACACCATGCAGCGCAGGCACAGTTGTTAACAGCTAACAATGCTGGAGGCCAGAGCCACGGATCTACTCTCACAGCTCCTGCAGAGCTTCACGCAGCCACAGCGCAAGCTCTGCAGGCCTCGTGGTCTGTTGTCACATCATATATGCTTATTACAATACACATAGAATTGTTTTCACTGTTTCTAGGCCACCAGTTTATAAACCTGTGGCTAACTACTTAGAAGCACAGTTGCATCTATTTCACGCCTCACATGCTGTGTAATAGCGTGCTAGGACCCCACACCTCTAAGATTAAAACCACTCTTTGTTAAGTCAACTATTTACATAAGCGTTTCAACTTATATTGCAACCATGCAGATACAGATTAGGTACCTGTTGGTTCCCTTCCAACCTGGAGTCCTCCCTGCAAGGTGCTATCAGGCTGCTACAATACTTATTTTGAGCAGAAACAGCCAGGAAAGGGAAGAAGCAGCCTTACCTCTACAACATGCCCTCATCATTGCATATGCACCCAACAAGATGCATACGTAACAAGTCCAGGCAGCTTGCAACAATGAGATGTTCCCATATGATGGGATACTTCCAATTAATTGAGCTGAGGTTCAACCTAAAGTTCAGTGACCTGTCACAAAATACCTGGCCAACCGTTGGCATTAGCTGGTCTCCTTGTTGCCATCTCAGCAGAACAACTCAAGGTAGCCTTGGAGAGTGCACCACACACAAGAGAGGACAGTGCCCTTCTCCTTGCACAGCGAGGGGAGATGACTTTAATGTCGTTGCCAATAAAACGTCAAGTAGACATCAGGTATCAAAGTCTTTAGGAGCTCCAAACTAGCTCCTCTACGTAAAAAAAATTGTGTCCATACAAAGGGGTTCAAGACAATTCCTCACAGCTGCAGTTCCAGTAAAAACAGGAATGGTAATCAGTGCAGTCTCAACAGCAAATCCAACTGAAGGGCACTCAGCTATCTCCTCCACGCCTCTCCTGCCAAGCAGGAACCTGAGCCACTAACCCATGCTCTTCCACCAGTGAGAGACCCTGCTTGTGAGCTAACAGCAGCTAAAACTGGCCGGCTGCTTGCTGACACAGCCTGCCACTTTGCAGCAGCTGCAGGGAGCCGGCAGCTTTCCAGTTCTGGTTCCAGTCGGGTGAGGAGAAAGGGCCAAGCTCTGCAAGCAGATCTGCTCCACACATTTTACTCCCGCTGAGAACAGAGTCCAGCCAAAGCCCAAAGCAGTCCTTCTCCCATAATAGAGGGCCAGGGGTTTGGTATCAGCACCAGGCAGCAAGTCTCGGCAACAAGGTTCTCTAATGCACTGCTCATCTTCATCCCGTTCACCCTTTGTCCGTTTGCATCTGCCCGTAAAAGCTCGTGGGCCAGCCTGGCCAGTCCGCGGCCTCCTTTCCTTCTCCCACGAAGGCTGGAGAGCTCTGCGCCTCACCTAAGGCTCACAGCTCGTGGAGGCATCTTCCTCCTTGAAAACCCAGACCTGGAAGAACTTTACTCCTGCTGTTTGCCACAGATGCTGTTTGCCAAGCAAGATATGTTTGTTTAATCAGCCTTTAGCCTCACAGAGGTAAACCCTGCAAGTTTCCTCCAGTGGATAATACCTTACCTTTGTTCTAATAGTCCCTTCAGCAGTTACACCTTGGCACTCACACCTACGGGCACCATGTAGCTATGAAGAAATCAGAAAGCAGATCCCCATGACAAATGACTTGCCGGATTCAGAATGTCAGTGACAAAGTAGAAATTAATCTCCACAGTTCCTACCTCTCTGCCTTGTGCAGATAACTATTTGTTTTCCCACACAAAACAGAATACCTGTTTGCACACAGCAGACTTCAGGAACACGACTGCACAACTTTTTCACCTCTGTTAGTCTGGAAAGAGGCACCAACAAAATACAAAAAATCCTGACCGGTCCTAAGATGGGTGTTCAAGGCCTTTCTGCTGGATAAGGTATTTGTTGTGGGGTTATTAGCACCCTCAACCATTGTAAGGGACATTTGAGTCACTTTAGTTTGATGTATGCCATAGGTATTTTTTGGTTATGTGCAATTTGTTCTGTTACATTCTGGGTATTGGCTATTTTGTGGAGCAGCTGTGCTGACTAATGGATCACAGCACTTCTGTGCCATATAGTTATTGCACTGAAAAGCCTCTCTGTCTCTCTCATCCTTCAGGAGTCCAAGAGTTGCTGTCCTTGGGTTTGCAATAAGAAGGGGCAGGAGTATGCCTGGCAGCAGCAAAAAACATTAATTCAAAAAGCTATGAAGAGAGTTTTGTTTTCCCTCTTCTCTGTACTGGTGTTAATAGCTTTGCAAAGCAGAGAAGTTCACCCAGTGACTTCTTGGCTACTTCCCCAGATGGCGTCTTCAAAGCTGGCATGACAGCAGAAAAGACGCCTTTCAAAAAACTTGCAAGAGGCATTGTCAGTACACCCCAGAAAGCACTTTCACGTGGAAGCCCCCCTGCCCTGCACACCCCACAAGCAAAGGGGAGAAAGGAGAAAATTTTTGAGTTTCCTTTCCCCCCTCCTCCACGTCCTCTTTTGACTCTCATGAGCTGACACACAGCTTGCTTTACTCTGCCTTGATGCCTCCCATTGCTCTGCATTACCGGAATATGAAGTAATTTACTAGCGCAACCGATTTCTAGCTGGTCTGAGCCTCACCTGTTTGTTCATGCATTATAACATTGATTTCCTCCCGCCAATTGTTCTGATCATTGTCCTAGCTCAGATAGAGCCCCCGTCATTAGCCTTGCCTTACAGGAAACGTTTTGCCACCGGCTGAGCAGCTCTGCAGTTACTAGACTGCATTAAAAAATCATCCCACTTGGGGGGATCCGTCTCCCCGCTGAGCTGGTAGCCCCAGACAGCACAGGAGGGAGCGGGGAAGGCAACGCTTGGTTCTTTTTATTATTCCTAGAAAATACCGGGGGCCAGGAGGAACAAACACCGTTCTACAAAGGGTCACTACTGAAAGGATGCCTGTTAATTAATCGGCATTCATACTGAGGATGGTTTTTGTTCAATCAATGTTAATTACATTTAATCTCGTTCTCACCATTAAGAAAAGCCACCAGGCCAGGCTGATGCTGCTGGTTCCTGACATGCAGCTTCCACCCACACTCGGGAGGCAAGGCAGGAGGGGAAAAGCAATGGAAGGAAAGAAAATAACAACCCTTCCTCACCCCTTCTGCATCACTGCACAACTTCATCGGGTCTGTTTCATTATTTAAACAATTTTTGTTTTCCAATAAAATGACAGAGGAGCTCAAAGGATGAAAAATCAGACATGGGGCATTTCACTACCATTCTTGCTCTCCTGGGCACCGGCTCAGAGCTTTGCTGACCTGCACAGCCCTGGCTATTCTGCTTCTGTAGAGGACTGAAATGCAGAAAGGCGCTTATTTGAAGCGGTCTCTGCTTTTCCGGTCCCAGGTGGCTGCCAACAGATCTGCCAATGCCCCTCAGTATGGCCTGCTACTGCTGACTGCCGCCTTCGATCAGCTCTGCCAAAGCGTTTCTCTCCCACTTGCTGCTGACCACAACTCCACCAAAAAGTGCCAAATTATGCTGAAGTACGACTGCCACTGACAGAACATAAAGTAGTAGTTGGTATTAAACAATCTCTGACCCAATTTGCCTTGTAACTCGGTGCATGTTTGAAACCCGAATTTCCAAGGTAAAGCATCCGCCAGCTATTTGGCTTCGATCTCAGGACTGCGCCTCTATCTGCACGGCCACCTGTTCGGAAAACCAAAGGCTTCCTTTCGTGTCGGCAGGAATCGAGCCTTGGGGCACAGGGGCAGCTTTTGCAGCCCATGAAGCCCAAGGTGGCAGATTTCATGACTATTGTCTTCTTGCTGCTGTAAAGTGCTTTTTCCAAATCAGGATCAAGAAACAACAATAATCAAGACCGGGCACCGTCTCTGCCTTTCCCCTGTGGCAGCACACAACTCTTGCCTACTGCCGGCGCTGCAGTTTATCATAGATTTTCTTTATCCCTCGACAAGTGTCAGTCCCATTGCCTCTCACCGCATAAAGAGGACATATCACAAGTGCTGTGAAGGGCTGGCTGAGTTTTAAGTGGTTCGAAACGGCTCCACTAGACTTGGTCAAGACTGCTTTAAAATCATTTCCCATTAGGACTGCGACCCTCTCTCTTTACAGCCAACGTAACGATTTTACCTCAGGGGAAGATAATTACATCCCACTATCTCCACACTTCAGAAAGCATAAATTACAAACCATACTGCACCTTTCTGGAGCAAGCTGAGAGAAGGGAATTTATAAGGAAAGGGAGGCAACACTGGATGCTCCTCTATCCGCAACTGCAACCACCGCTAGTGTTTCGTAAGCTTGCGCATTAGGCTCGAGGAGGGATAAAGGGATCCAGAAGGCACACGATGTTTTGAAAGCAGAACAACGACAACTTGTACAAATTCAGCTCCGGTTTTGTAAGCATTAAAATGAACTTCACCCAACTGTGAATAATCGTTTCCAGAGCCAAAAGGAATGGAAAACCACTTACTGATGCAACAGAACTTCATTCTTTCAAACCCTAAACCAAATGCTTCAAAAATTAAGGACAGGCAACAGTAACATTATTGCTGGGGGACATCAGCTTCTGTAGCTGCAGGGGTTTTTAACTGCTAAATTGCCACGCCTTGCTCAGAGTAAAACTAAATGGAACAGTATATACAAACGAAGGAGACTTCTCCACACTCTTATACCTGCTCTTGCTACCAGCCCCTGAGGATAACCAGTGGGAAAATAAAAGGAAAAAATATATATCTCTGAAGCCAAAAGATTTTGGATTAAGTTGTATAAATGACCTGTTACCTCCTATCACAAGGAAGGAGAGATGCAATAAATACCTGCAAACCATTCCAACATTTTGGATTAAATGGGTTACAGAAACAGAAAGTGCATGGTGCAAGATGTTATAAAACAAGAAGCCACGAAAGTGCAGGAATTGGAGTCAAGCTGGCAAATGATCCCTGCAGAACATCGAGGAAACTATCCAGAGACGAGGTAAAGAAAGGATAGTCTAACAACACTGACTGATGAACACTGTTGCTCGGGTGAGTAAATTCAGAATGTCAGACTTCTGCTTAAATCTGCTTCAGTCCAGAAACAAAAAGAGCAAATCCTACTGTTAAAAAGCAGGGAAAGTATAAAAGTCAGATATGCAGAGCCTCATTTCAGGAGAGGTTTCCCCTGTGCGTCCCTCCAAGATTTAAGCTTGTGCCTTCAGTTATTCCTGGAACATTGGGTATATAGGATTCTACACAGGGATTACTAGCAGGATCCTTGCTGTAGGTGCCACTTCTCAACCAAATTACACTTGACTGGATGTCACTAACACATGCAAAAAAAAAAAAAATTAGATGAAGGCAGCAGGACAACAAATTAGAGATCTGGTGCAAGAAAATACCACAAGGTCACCCAGAAAAATGAAGAGGTGTTGAATATAAACTCCTAGAACGTTTCTAATTCCACAGCACATTAAAGCTTACTGTGACCTTGACACAGTACACCTCCAATCCTGGTGGCTCCACACAAGTCTAAGACCAAGCCTTGTTGAGGCGTGATACCTTGTGAATAAGCGGGAAGAAAAATAAAAAACAAAACAAAACAAAAATGACAGAGAACACAACCCCAGCTGTCCCCTGAACTCCTAGGGATCACCACATCCCATCCATTACCTCTGACTTTTCACAGCCAAACGCTCACTGATGGAAGTGGCAAGGAAGAGAGGACATCATGGTGTTTGAAGGCAGCTCCAGCAGCTCCTTGACCCCAGGGCTTGTCCACAAGCTCATCCCAACTTTACATACTGCTTTTCACAGCTCCAAATCTCATACTGGAACAGATTATTAACTCGCACTAGTTCTAACGATGTCTAACTCCAGGAGTTATCATGAACACGAAGGCACAGAAACGTCTAGTCCTTATGCCCAGATACAGTGCAAAGAGCTGCTGAAAACACTTCACAACCCTTCAGCTACGACAATGACCCTCCAAGACAGGATCTCAATGTCGGTTGTTAAATTCTCATCCTGGGGATTTCATCTGCCACTTGTGAGTGTTACTAAACCATGCAGCTTTTCTAGGAGGTACAGAGGGGTAAACACTGTCTGGAGGGCAGGAGTGGGAGTCCTAGACTTTATTGTCAGATTTCTCCTGACTTCACCCAGCAGCTGTAGATAAATCCCTGTCTCGGTTTCCCTTTCCGTACATAAGAACAACGCTACTTACCAACCACACAGAGGTACAATAATTATTCACCAGCAGAAGATGGTAAAGAAATGCAGAAATCACAGAGTTCTCAAAGGATCCATCCCACTCTGTACAATTTGCATTTAGGTGTCAGAGGAAACCTAGTGCATTAATTTGTCCCCTTCTGCCTTGCTTTAGAAGACTCCCACACGGGATAAAGAGATTTCCTCTCCAAGGTCAGGGGTAGCACGGCCACATCCAGGGTATGGCTCACTCCTGTCTAGTCCAGCTTCGTATACCTAGCACAAAAAGAGGCAGACAGAGACAACTTCTCCAGGTATTCTTTTTCTATGCCTAATTCTATTTCTGCTCAGCGATACAGTGAAATTCCACGCAGAAGCATTATGAGCTTGACTGGCTTTATTTGTTTAACTGTTCACATTTTCATTAAGCTGTTGCTATTCGGCAGCCAGTAATTTTATTTGTGTGATAGCCGTATTCATCTCACCCTCATGGGTGTGGATGTTGCGCTCCTTTTCTTCTGGTAGAAATGGCCAAAAAAAATCAGCAGTGATGGAGCAGAGGCAGGTCTGCAAATTCACATCTCTATTTACAGATGTGTGTGGGATACAGTCGCTACCTGCTTTTGTGAGGCATCTCCCAAAGACTGTTTAGGATCACAATAAAGAGCCTACAGGTAAATTAAAAATATTTTTCATTGGGAGACTTCCTCAAGTGCCCAGGTGCAAAAGCAGAAGTTGAAATGTGCTTGAGCAGAATCAGCCCCTTTGACTCAGCACTGCAACCCTGCTGCATCCAAAGCTTACAGCTGTTTGGGCTTTTATGGTATTTTTCTATCAGATCTTTAAGAACTAATCACATGTCTAAATCTTGCCAGTCTTTAAATATCTTGAAAGATTGGGTCCCAGGAGCTGAAAGATCTAACTAGATCACAAGGAAGAGAAGATTGGTTGTCTGACCTGCACCAAACCCCAGTTTGATAATCCTCAACCAAGCTCAGGCAACCACGCAGGAAAACAACAGGCATTTTGCGATGTTAACAAACTAGGCTAAGACAGCCAAATGACTCAACCGCATCTCTCTGAGGGTTTTAGAAGTCATTCAATAAACACTAAGCATTTCACCCTACCCACTCCTCTTGCACAACACCACGGAGCCAAGAAGCACGGTAACCCTGCTTGCTGCACTGGCACATGATTGAGAATCAGTACCCAGGGCAGGAAGACATTGGCTATTCCCACTGGGCATGACGTGACCCTGAATGGATAAGGTGGGAACAGATTTAAAGGCTGCGGAGACATTTAGTCATGTAATCACACACGGATGGCCACAGTCACAGCCAGGCAGCGGCTTGCGCGAGCTGCAGGCTCAGTCCTGAACGCAGAAGCCATCAGAGAAAGCACTTTGGCAAGACAGATTTGTTCCGAGCAACTGCCCGCTGGTGTCCACCATAACCAATGCAATTAAAAAAACAGCAGATAAGACACCCTACAACCTTAAACATAGATCTGATCAAACAGGGAGAGTAGTGAACACTGGGAGACGCACCTTTACTTCCCAGTTTATGTCTCCTCCTGCTTAAATTACAAGTCCTTCTTTCAAGATTAAAATCATTTACCACATTTAACAAGCTCATCACTTCTCTAGCTCCTTCCTGTCTCCTCCCTCTTTGAAAGATGTCCTAGTGAAAAAACAGATTCTGGAACAGGTCACAAAAGCCTCCTCAACAGTTATCTGTCTCCTTTACTGCAAATTTATAGTCCTGCTTCTGTGTCAGGACAGAGTCCTGCTTCTGTCTGTCTAAACCCAACTTTTACAAGCAGGATCCAAGGAGGAATGTTTACCTGGAGCATTTAAAATATCATGCGAGACCAGAAAAGAAAGCAACATTTTACAAATGTGCTGTTTGTCTGTCCTGCTGACACCACTCAAGTAGAAGGTGTTTTGGGGTGTTTTGTTTTGTTCTTTGGATATGACAAATGATGCTGGTCCCATCTTGCAGTTTCCCTCACTGTGCAGTATGTCTGTTCACGACAGATACCAGCACAGCTGCTTAGGTGTCCGTTTATCTGCTAGAAAAGTATTGTCAGTTTGGAACCAGCTCATCCTAAAACAGTAGCCCCAGAAGGGGAGAGAGAAAAGGGAGGCGGTGAGAGAGACGAGGGAGCTGTCAACTGGGAATACTGCCATGCTTCTGCTGCACAGGTTCACGCAAAAAGCAAACATCGTGTTTAGTTTTAGCTAGTCTCTCTTCTCCACTCCCGGACTATTTATTTCTAGTGTCACTCAACACCTCATTATACCCATTCCCACGAAGGCCTCACCATTAACATAAATTCTACTTCTTACTTGCAACCTGGGCAAAGAAAGGCCAGGGTTTCTGGCCTGGCCAAGGCTGATGCCCACGGTCTGCACGGGAGCAAAGGAGCTCCCAGCTCCCAACCGGAGCAGGTTATACTTTGAGACAGATGACACAGAAGAGAGAGAGAGAGCACGAGAGAAATAAGAAGGGGAGAGAGAAAGAGTAGGACAAAGGGAAAAAAGTGCAATCAAAAGATACTTATATTTTGTGTTTACAGAGACTTCACAGAAAATTGGCAAGCTCCTGCTTAACCAGGATTAGAACAGAACCAGCTCAAACACTTCATCCTTCTGCACAGCCCTTCCAAGCAGAATTTCACTCCCTACAAAACAGACAATACAAAAAGCTCATATATCCCTGTGACACAAGTAACTTCACATTACTCTTGGAAAAACAGAGACAGCGGCAGACTGATTAATCCAGGTAAACGAATCAGTGATGCAGCCTGGAGTTTTGATTCCCTGTAATATCCCACACGGAGGAACAGCACCCTACAATCCTGGGTCCCAGCAAGTTCCATGTCATGCTGCCTGGCACGTGCAAAGCAAGACAACCGAACAGATGAGAATGCTTTTAGAAAGGAAAATGACAATCATCAGCCACACCTACCTTAGCTAGGTAAGCATGCATTCTTATTAAAACATACTTTATCACTTCAAAACAAACGTTACAATGCTTAGCATCATTTCACTCGTTCCAACATTAACACTAAAGACCAAGATCACGTCTATCAGACACTACCTCAGAAACCCAATGAGTAGCAGAGAGCTCAGGTGGGTACATATTCCAGGGTACATATTCAGCACCACCACAGCTAGACTGCCAGTACTACCCCAGCTAGCAGGCTGAAAGCTGGCTCTGATATGTCATCATCACTCTGCAGCATAGGCATGTCCTGGGAGGATGTTGCTACAGGATCAATACTCTGCTTCTGGCTTAGGGAACACAACTTCCATGTGTGCACCCAGGGAAGCTAGAACTTTTAAAGTTGTTTAAGTAAGAGTTACACGCACGCCAAGAGTTTTAAAAGTCACTTTTCATGTTAAAGGACTGTTAAAACTAAATTAGTGACTTGACTATTAAGATTAGGAATTGTCCCTTAAAAAACATGGGGTTTTTTTTCCCCACTTGTACGATTTTCTGAAACTTCAATTGTGTAAGGTAATTTGTCTTCACTGCATAACTTCAGAATGAGACTTATATTCAGAAAGCTCCATGTTTATTGCATCACAAAATTTAAGTTCACAGAAAAACTGGCATTCCTCAGGCAGCAGGTGATCCTGCTGTCTCTTATCCACAACCTGTCAACAGCTACAGCCTCACACATGAACAGCCTTTAGTGGATCTACTCTGCTACCAAAGCTGCCATCCCTGGATGACTTTGACCAAAGGCTTTCAAGCGCAAGTCTCCGAATTATGCAAACCAAGTCTGGCTCCACCGACGCCAGCCGTTCTTAGTTTTCCAGTCAGCTTGTAAAGGAAACACACGCGTGCACAAATACACATACACGCACCCCAGCCCACCCAGCATGAGGAGCATGGGCAGGTCATTTGATTTGCCGAGAGCTATTCCATTTGTCCCACTCTACTTATTGCAGCATTTGAACAGACAACCTGCTCCCCTTTCATCTGCTCTGCGGTGGCCATTTCTCTAGAGCTGCCCATCATTTCCTTATCAAGCAGTAAAAACGTAGGATCGCTAGAGACACAGCTCAGCCTTGCTGAGATTTCACTCTCTCAGTGGGTTGTAAATGCCCCTATAATGTTGGCTTTTTTAATCTTGTGTTATTATTACCCGCGGCTGCCATTCAGGCTGCAGAGAATAAAGCGCCAAGGCTTTCAGGGCCCACACAATGACTCTGTGCGTTTGCCAGCGATTGGACAAACAATACCCCTGTGTTTCAGCTTTATTGGAAACCTTTATGTTGTGGGAGTCTGACTGCATGCGTCCCTCTGCTCAGGCAATGCAGAGGTGCGAGCGTGTGCCTATGAATTTGTCGGTGATTGCAGGAGCACGTGCCTCCACGGCTGCCTACAGAACCAACACGAAAGCGCATGAGCGCCTGCGAGCCTAGCCGCATCTCTCCGAGTGTGCTGAGGGACAGAGGCATGGGCTGGCAGAGCCAGTTGGTCGTCTTTATAGGCCTACCAAGGGGTACAATGCTGAGCAGGCCCCCTCCGTGGATACTGTTCATCTCTGCGTAAACGGTGTTGCCAGCTCCTAGGAAAGTCCTAGGACGAATGACATAACTATGAAAACGTCAAAGCTCCGTCTCCCAAAATCATGTTCTTGCATGAAATCTTGGCTTCCATTTAATGCTAGAGAGACTGCGATCCTCACGTTTGCAAAGCAAGCTTGAAAAGTGGAACAACTGAAAAACCACAAATTAGAACGAAAGTGAGATTTGAAAAATGAAAAATGTTACAATTTGGGAAGACGATTGTTTTGGTTGGTTTGTTACTGCTTGCAGGGGACGCTGCAGATGTGTGAACTCTTAACGTAGCTACAAATACTCTCTCGCACAGGAAAATGAGCGGTATTGCACATTCTTCACATCCTCAAAACCCAAGACAGAAGTCAGAAACTCCCCAAAACCCACAAGGCTGACTTGTAAACTGTTTAGAAATGCACTGAGGTTATTTCATTTGCCTTGTGCTTTCTTTCAAGCACTTGAGTCATATTCCCATACCTACCTCTACAAGGCAGGAGGGCTAGATTTTTTTTTTTTTTTTTACTTCCCCCCCCCATTATTAAAAAAAAAATAACTAAGATTCTCATGTAGTTGTAAAACTTCAGGAACAACTCCACAAAACTAGGGCAATAGAAAACATGTCAAATACTTCAAGACTTGGCAACACTGAGAGCCTGCCAGTCTCTCCGCGGCAGGAGGAACGTCTGTCTCTCAGCCAATGTTTCTGAGCAAGAATGTCTAATCCCAATAGCCCATGTACTTATAAAACACCTATATTGTCAGCTCTCTAGGAAGAGATCTTGATATTTTGCAGAAAACCCAATCCAAATCTCCCCTGAATATCAACATAAGGCAGCCAAAAAAAAAAAAGTAGTAGATCTGAAAATATAACAATCAGGTGCAGTCTTCAGTGAGACCTAAAGTTAACATGGAAGAGGCAGTGGAGAAATGAGCACAGGTCGAGTCACTGCACATTGAATACCAAGGAACCAGCTTCCAGCTTTCCTAGACCCTCCGTCTCCAAACCACAGCTGCCAGTCCTGTGCCAGCCGCTGGCCTATCCCACTCCTCCTCTTGCGAGTCAAGAGGACAGGCACTGAGGCTTGTGCCGCCTTAAAAAAAAAAAAAAAAAGAAAGAAAAAAAAAAAAGAGGTGAACAGTTTCAGCGCCTTCTGCAGTAGTGTTGTGATATTATGTGCCTCATGCACCTAGAGGGATAAACTGCAACCTGCTCTCTGAACTCCGGCTTTATGGGTAACTGGGCTGGCTTGGCAAGATGAGCTCTTGTTCTCCGCGGCCAGAGTAACGGGACGGCAACGTTCTCTTCCAAAAAAGAGTGATGAGGTGCCCAGAAAGCCTGCAGCGGTGCCAGAGAAACAGATGCTGTTAGACCCTTTGCAGGTCAAAAACGGATTAAGAACAACAATACCAGCATAACAGGACCTATCAACAGCCTTGCAAGCGCTAAGAAGGGGAAGCTCAACTAAGGCTGTGACACCTGTCTGCATTAAAGCCCTGCTATTACTACTGCCTTTCGAAGCCCCACACAATCTAAGTGTCCTAACAGCCTTGAAGCAAGAAAGAGCAAGACAGGCAGCTGAATCTGAACTCTGATCAACTTTCTGGGAAGACGGTATGAATACCTTACGTTTCGGTGACATTTTTCATCTGCGGTATTTCCTAGACATCCGTTCAATCTCAGCAGTCCAAACCACAGAAGTAATATCTGCCCATGTAGAGACTGGCAAATAAACACAAGTTAAATGACTGTTCAAGGTCATTCAAGGACTGCAAGACAGAGCCACACGTCTAGCAACTAGATAACTCTTGCCTTTTGAAAGTCTTGTGTACACACAGACGAGACCGAAACTGCTTAGCCAGGTGCAGAGCCAGCTGTAATCAACACAGCTTCACCAAGTAGCGATTCTTGCTGCTGTTTCATCGCTGCTAAAACATATTGCGGGGGGGATGGGGAAAATCTTTATATCAAAGTTCATTCGAACAGATGCAAACAGGGATGGGGGATTTTGCATCTGGGCTAAGTTAGTACAGTCTCACATACTATTTGTCCATTAGTTATTAAATTACCCACAAGCCATCAACATGTCAAGTTTCTCTCCGAGAGGATTAACTAGGAATTGCTAATGCAGAAACGCTGCTCATCTCTCTCTCCAGTGAGATCAGCCTCATGAAGAGTTGAGGACATTTGGGAAGAAGGATGAGCCCTCCCGCCTGCAAGGAGAGACACAAAGATGGAAAAACGCTACTACAGGAAGGACAGGATCTGGAAGGCAAGAATCTATCAGGAATAGATTCATAACCACACTGCAAACCATGGACTTGTATCGAATGCACTCGGTATATACCTGGAGAACAGAAAGCTGCACTTCTGTCCAAGCAGTAATGCAAATGAGATTTTCAGTGAAAGACAATGAAGCCAGTATGCAAATATTAATTTAAAAATCTAGTCGACAAAGCCTCGGCTGATCTATAAATAGCTGTTATATTGGCAGGTGATGCTGCAAGCAGCTATCCTAGCTCCTCTTCCCACAGCCCCCTGTGCCATCTTGTTTTTATTGACCCTGGAGGCGCAATGACTCTCAACTGTATGCAGCTTGCTCCTCCGCCGCTACCTGCAGAGGCATGAAGACTCCACTATATAATACATATTTATCAAGGCCCTTACAAGACAAGGATTCGGTGGCACTGCACAGACGATGGCTCACAGCACTCAATTAAAGCGAGCAAAAGGTTCAGAGAAACACTAACATCACACAGCCTTGCTTTTAAGCAGGAGGTGGAGAGGGAGTTGGCCGCTCAGGTACCATCACGCATTTGGGGAATACCTGTAGCATGCAAGCCTGGCAAGCAAGGCATCTGGGATAGCAACACCTCTAATAACTCCAGGCCACCAAAGAAACATTTTGCCATCGCAGAAAATGTGAAATCAAACCCTGATTTCTTTCCTCAGTTTTACTCCCTCTGGAATTATTGTTTTAGAATGCAGAATATATCATACTATTCTCTACCACCCTTTTGTGCGGCACACACAGGAATCCCTTCTTTCACATAGGCACGTGACAGCTGTTCAACATCGGACAGCAACACCACACGGGAGCCTAGGGCTGGCAGGCAGGAATACCGCATCCTGATAAAACTGCGCAGCACAACAGAATCATCCAAGCTGCAGCATGGCCAGCATCCATGGAAACCATGTGAATTCTGACGTTCTAGGCTCTTCACGTGGATTTGTATATATTCTCCAAAAGTCTTTCAAAACCTCAGTTTTCCTCTTGCCGCAAAGAACAGTGACAACATCCCTGGCAGGCTGGACTTGTAAATAGGCAGATTGAGTAAGAGGAACAGAACGGACTTTGTTATCCTTCTCTCCCACTTGCTTCAAGTTTTCTGAAGAAACCTCCTGAACACGAGAAGTCACTATGTAACTGCTTATCACATGGCTAAAGGAAGAAAAAAAGAGAAACAAAACGCACAACCAACACTTTCTTCCATAAGGTCCATCACATTTTTTACAGGCTTTTGCAGCGGCAGGCTCTAGAGTTTACCCCGATGGGGAACCTACTGTGCCAGGTGCCGCATCCTCATCGGCCATGGCAGCGCCTGTCTCTGCCTGGTGGCCGGAAGCACTCACAGAAGCGTACTGGAGCTATGCCGGCAAAGAGACCAGGCACATACGCCTGCACGACGCCCACCCAGCTGCTGCGCCTTTAGTCCTCACCACTACCTAACCAATTAGATCAGAAGCATTAGCAGGATACCTGTGCCATGGCACTGCAGACGCACTCTACAAGATCACAGTCATTTACTCCAGTGGAAGTCACGTTCTCCATGCAGCAGGCTTTGTACACAGGACTGTTCCTTCATTTGTCCGAATAACAAACATTCAAAAATTGCGTTTAAAGCAAGTTTTAAATGCAAGGGTTAAAGTGAGGTTTATAAGCTTGTAACTCTGAGACGGTCAGATTCTTACAGTCTAGCCTTTATGACCACCAGGGACTATGGAAAGGAAGCTTCTCCGATAAGGTTCACTTACTATGCTATCATTTTCAAATGAATTTACTTCTGTTTTCCATTATTTACAGAAATAGGATGGACAAGTTTAGTCTAGCAGAATAGAAACTTTAAAAAAAAAAAAAAAGCAGGCTGAGAAACCCCGAGGAGTTTAGCGAGAAAAGTGCTACACATTGCCAAACGGCTGATCATAAATAAAGGAATGAGTTGTTCGCATTAATCAACTAGAATAAAACTAGAAGTAATAGATTTGCAATCATCTTTACTGTAGTATTTACTCTAATAAAACTTCCATAAATCTAACAGCAACAGAAGTCAGCGGCACCAAGGAAAAACTGAAGCATTTTACACAGCTCAGGAAATGGAAGACGCTCAACAAGGCAGCAGAATTGCTTTCCCAGGAGAAATCCAAGGCAGATGCTGACTCCTTTCTCTTTGATGTAAGGCTACATATAAACCTGCAGTGCTAAATGACCCAGCAGAAGCTTGTTCTAGTGCCCTTTCCTGTAGCTCTTGCAAAGTTGTGGCTTCCTTTGTCCACTGTCTCCTTTTCATACCAGAATTTCCATTACCCAGATCTTTGATTTCAGAGCCTGGTCAGTCATAATCCAGCAGTTCTAACAAGCCCAGACCCAAAGAAAAGTTTAACTTAGTTTAGTTCTCTCTGAAGTAAATTTCAAGCAACTAGAGCAGAGACGAAATCCAACTTATCCAGAGTAATTCATTCTTCACGCTTGTTTAAACACGGTCACTCACCGAGGACAGACTGGCAGCCGCCTTTGCAGGTTGTGGATTCCACTGCACTGCTAGGAGCTGCGCCGAGACAAGTCCACATCACATGTCAGTGGAGATGGACTGCACCTTTCAGCTTGCAGATGGAAAGATCAAACTGCCAGATAGGTTCTCTTCCTTGCTGGGGACACTGATTTTTTTTTTTTTTTTATCAATGGGAAAAGCCAATTAAAGTTGATAAAGACACATTCGCTGCTGATTTTTCCTTACTGCCCACTGCTCAGTGCTAGAATAATGGATAATGTTCTGCCTGTGGGTGTATTTTCTAAAATCTGTCAGTTCTGACAGCATTTTGGCACCTGGATAACTCAAGATTTATACCAAGGGTCCAGGAATGCACCATTTCTCAGTAGCTGATGGGTACATTTTTCAGCAGGGCTTCCCTAATTAAAGCACTAGCAAGAGATGGGATCAGATTGATAGGTTTGCAGTCAGATATTTTACACTCACTTTGATGAAATATAAATCACTTTTTGGAACTTTTTGAACACATGAGAAAAACATGTAAGAGTAACTACAGCAATGTGTCCAAAACACCACAATATAATCCACTTGTCAAATTCCACCTCTGTCCCTATGGAAAGACCCTACCAAGATATGCTTAAGAAAAGCAATGCTCATTAGAAGGAGGGTGGGGAAAGAGGAAAGGAAAACTGATGCTATGAAATGAGACACCTCTCAAGATACTCCCAAACGGAAACGTTTTGCCCCAGACAGGACACAAAAGATGTTGCCATCCTCAGAGCATCAATGGAGGCTGGGAACACTACATTAGTATTGATAGCTCAATTAGTAAACTTCCTTGCCAGACCAGTGGGAAGTTCTGCCTTGTCCTCAGCTGTCAGGGTGTTGTAGCAGCCCTGGAGAAACCAGTCATATTTAATGCTTTGACTTTAATACACGTAAGACTGAAGACAACGTGTTGCCTGTTGGCTTCATCGTCTCTGTCAGAGGCCCTACCTACATACAGTGAAATATAATTCCAGAGCAACCAGCGGCAAGATCTTTCAGAATACCCACAACTTGGTTTGGTATTAATGGGATCTGCAAATACTGAGCTCCTCTGGGGAAAAACAAACAAAACCCCAAGGTGCAAGTCCAGTATCACAAAGTGAAAGTTCATGAGATTTGTGCTCCCAGAGCTCTGTTCAAACCAATCTACCCTTACAAAGCCATCCAGAAGAAACTCACAGAATAACCATCTGGAATGGGGAAAAAGTGTTTGTTGGTAATTTAAAGCAAGAAAATGAAGGATTACAATGCAGAGCAACCAGGACATGAAAAGCATTTCCAGGCACTGAGAGGTTAAAACAATTATTTGAACAGCTGGGAAAATTAAAATGGTAAAATAATAGCTACCCTTCAAAATCCTACAGATGCAAAGAGACTCTTCAATGAATAACTGATAAAGGGGAAAAAACATTTTAAAAGAGAAACTGTTTCATGCATGAAGGTCATATGAGTAACAGCTCCTCTTAAGTACCTGGATTTTCAGACTTGGCAAGAGATGAAGTAGCGGAGTTAACACAGCAGCCTTTTACCTCCAGAGATCCAGGGTCAAATCCTGAATATTGTAAGCTACACATGAAAGTGACCTTGGTCATGCCCGTTCTGCTGCTTTTGTGGAAACGCTTCCATATCACAGGACAAGCAAGGTCACCATGTGATCACACCAGCACTGGCTTAGTGGTGGGTTTGCTTTCTTAAGGAATTCTCCCATCACCGGCACAGGTCTCACACAGGTGCAGCAACTGTCGCAACGCTGGAGCGGACAGAGTTCAGGCAATTTTACTACCCTGTTATCCAGAGCTCCCCCGTACACAGAACCTGCTCTGGCAAGAGTGTGACGGCATGTAATTTTTCAGAAAAATTGACAGTCTGTAAGCAGCAGCTAGACTTTTCAGGAAAAATATAACTGGGAAGAACAGCACCGCTCAGGACCACAGTGCATGAGTAACACGGTGTTAAGAGTGCCCAGGCCTGGACGGTGCACAGAGCAGTGACCAGGATAGGTGACACTGACAGGCAGATTTAGGGGTCCGGTAGCTTTAGCAGGGCCACCTTCAGGGCAGGAACAAGCTGAAAGAGCACCGCTGGGGGAAGGTCCTTCTGCCACCTGGCTCCGGTTATCCTTTTCATAGGCAATGAATCCTTTCTCCATTATCCTTTTCATAGGCAATGAATCCTTTCTCCACTGGCTATTTTAAAACAACAAACTAAAAATCTTCTAAATGCAAAGCAGAAATTAACAGTTGAACAGGCAGCACTGCAGGGATGCCAGCTCTTCTCTCTACTCCCCCACCCACTTCAAATGCACAACCTCTTCCACATAAACATCGAGTAAACTATTACGAGAACGCCAACTGAACACCTCATCGAATAAGGTCAACATATGGGAATCTTTTAGCAAAAACAACCAGAATCAGAACAGAAGGACACATTCCTCCACCCCAGTCAATTCTTCTATCACTGCCTTTACGATTTACTAATGCAAACCAGTTTCCAACTGGAAAGTCTAACTACTACTTCTTTCCTTAAGTAAAAAAAGAAGTCGGATAAACACTAAGGTCCACCTACAGGAAGGTCTTCTTTCTCCAACAAAAAGGACTTGCTATTTCAGCTTTATTATTAGAGCATTTCTGGAGAACTAAGATGGAGACTCCTCAGTCTGCATGTTTCTTTCCTCTCCAGCGTCTAGTTTATTTAACCTCTTCTGGACATGGCTTCTGTTTTTCTCCAGTTGACAATCAGCTGGTACTGAGTCCAGATGCTGTCAAGTACATCCTCTAATGGTTTAGGCTCCTTACCATATCAGAAAAACACATGCAGGGTATGAACCTGCAAGCCTCTCCCACGCTTCTTGCTGCAACCACCTTGAAGTAGACTAGGTTTGACCACTTCCAGGATCAGAAACTTCCAACATGTTGCAGAAGAAAGTATGCGTTTCCCTTGTGTCGATAACTAAACAAAAGTGGCCTGTGATGCAGAAAGTAACAGGACTGACAGAAGGTTTCAAATAGAGATCTTGATCTTCCCATGGTCCTGAAGGACCCTGTGACACACTTCTGCAAGAGTCAGGACCCTGGTATTCTGCCAAACTACATATTATTTGGTTTAACTAGAACTATGACTGCAGCTTCAATTCAATACGTTATCCTTCACTTCTAATCCTAATCTGCTGGAGAAAGTTGTTGAACTGTTAAGCAACTGCCTTTCCCTGCCCTTTAGGTGACTACGTTGCAGTGATGCCTGAACAGACGCCAGCAGCTCCAGCCGCACTGCAAAACCATTTAGGAAATTCCCCTGCTGGGTACGGAAGTATCCACTTGCCTTAGTGGAGTTGCTACCCAATACTGGGAAATCAGCTAATCCATTTTTGGTGTCTTGTCATGACACTGATTGTGATAAGGACATAAAACAGGAATACCACAGCTTGGCCCCTGACTGCACCAGCGCGACAATCAGTCAATCTTTTACTTGCCCAAGGCAAACAGAATTCTGCAAGGTTGATGCGCAGTTAAGTAATGCACTTTGGGATCCTACAGGGTCAAAAAAAAAGAAAGTGTATAAATGCGACAGGATGGGGAAAAAAAGACGCAGAAAAAGAAGGTGTGCAGCTTACACAAGCACGCACCTTTCTACCTTCCTTCCATGAGAGTCTCCTGAATCCTACCCATGTTTCCTGAAGTCAGTCTCCCTCATACCAAGCTGCTTCCATGTTCAGCGAGGAGCACAGGGGAATGCAGAGGATTACTCCATGTCCTTACGAACACCAATACTCACAGTCCAAAGATTTCTCTGCTCCTCTGATCAGCCACGTTAAGATGCATACTTAAAATAAGACAGTCACTGAACTCTGGTCTCGCCCCCGAGGGAACTGCAGCCTCCTCTTTCCAAACCGCCAGTTCAGTGATGCAGGGAATAGGCAGTCTAGTGTCAGCTCCAATACAGATCTCAAAATGAACGGAATGCAAACAGAGGGGACAGAAGAGAAGAGAGGAGGGAGGGAGGAAGGGAGAGGGTGCAGGGACACTGGAAAGAACCAGGTGAAGCAAGATGAAGATGGAGGGAAAGGAAAAATCTGACCACAGACTCTAAAGAGGTGAGTAAATAAAGAGGCAGGAGGAGGAGGAGGAGGTAGTAAAAACAGGCACTAGCGTATGTCTAGCTTTCTTGTACATACTGAAAGGAAAAATTCTACAGGTGGCCAGAACTGCTCATGGTAGGAAGTCCTAGATAGGGGGGAGGATATCAGGCATTTACAGGAGGCCATCTAGCCACAGATAGTTTAGAGTATAAGTGAACTGCCCACAGTTTGAATTTCAATCTCAGATCACAGCAGAGGAGCCCCAGAACAAGTTACACTTCCCTATAAGCACAAACATTTGCTAAACAGTGTCCTGAACTAATGGAGTCCCACCCCATCGCTAGAACAGCGATCCTAGCGATCTCCAGCACACCTCAAAACATTAATCTAAAACAAATTGAAAACACTATGGAAAAAATAACTTGTCAGTGCTTTACAGCACTTGATTCCAGTGCCAATGGGCCAAAGGATTTCAGGCCTCAGGGCTGCAAGTTTTTAAGATCCAGTCCAATAGGAATGGCAAATGTCTGGTGTTTTTAAACTTATATCAAAGATTCCAAGTAGTTAACCTCAGCAAAACAGGTTTGAAAACTTTAAGATGTTGTTGGCTTTATATTAAATAAGTAAAAATTAAGCACATACCTAAATGTAAACTTGCAGATAAGAAACCGCAAGTCAGAGAAATCAGAAGGGCAGGTTCTTACAGCTCAACAACTCACATTCCAGAAGCCTGTCAAAGTTTCAGTGGCACTTGAGAAATTTGTGCCAAGATCAGGAAACGCTTCCAATTGTTGCCTTTGAAGCAATTATCAGGAAGAAAGCAAGCTTGCCTGTGGCAAAACACACAGTGTAGCATGAACTCACCATCCTGCTGTAAGGAATGAAGTGAAACCAGATACCTCGGTCAAGTCCAAGTCAAAACTGATGCAGCCAAGGGAAGTACCAAAAGAGTGGGCAAAGCAAGAACAGAGTCTGCACAATCAGACAAGTCAGAAACAAGGAAGCCCACACAAGAAGGTAAAGAGCAGGTAAACAGGTCATTCAAGAACAGAATCCAGGGTAAAGATGGAATAAGAACCAAGGAACACGTTGAAGAGCAGGCAGGACCCAGGATGCCCAGTTACAGTGGAGCAGTTCAGAGCCAGTGAAGAAACTCCCTTATACACCCAGCAGGTGGGTCCAAACATTAGTCAAACCCATAACCGCTGGGGAGATTAACTGCAGCCAGCTACAGACTAACGCACAATCTTTGTTACCTTTCATCCAAATGACAGCGTAGAAGACTGCTGGGCTTTGGAAGACACTTCTCAAGAGAAGATGCCTACTTCAACCCTCAAGTGCCACAAGACTCCTATTGCTTTATGCTGTCCCCTAAAAAAAGCTTTTCAGAGCAGCAATGAAAGCTTTCTGCACTGAACAGCTGGAACCAAAGTCAAGCACACCATGACAGTTTTCTTGGCTGAACAGAGAGGCCATTGAATATGAGAGCCACAGGCAAAAGGCCCATGTTGACGATGGTTTGAGACAGCAGTTCCAGATATATTAAGAGTCAGAACTTCAGTTTGCAGGATTTACATGAAACATATCTTGAACCTGATCCTCCTGCTACAGCTGGCACCTAGGGATCATCTCCCTTACTTCTGTTCCTTTAAATTATGCTTTCCATAACATCTATCAAAGCCATCATCTTTCCAGCAAGAGCAGACAGGACTTGCTGTCAGGTCTCCCTAGATGCTCAGACCAGCTCTTTTCTCCATGTGGGATCTCAGATCCCACAGCTTAGTGAAACAAGAATTTGAATCTAAGATTCAAGTTTCCATAAGGGGCTTTCCATAACTATAGCAGATCTGGTTCCAGATACAGCCACTGTGAACTGCGTGACAAGATGTGAATCCTCTCCTATATATTTCTGCTGTGTGATGTCACTCTCCATTTCTTCACATCCCCTTTCCTCTATAGCACTGCACTACTTTATTGATTCAACACAATCAACAAGAGAGCACGAAGGCAGAGGCAGGCTCTCAATTGGAACAGCTGGTTTTCTTGATGGTATCACGTCCCAAAGAGAGGTAAGAAATCACAAGAAAAGAGATTGTGCTTATTCTCAGTAGCAAACAGAGAAGAAAGCACAACCCTGCTAGCTTTGAAAAAAAAGGCAACAGTGGGATTTTAAACATATTTCATACTCCTGATGGATCCTATCCGAAAACTTTGAGGGAAAGGAGGGCACAGAGAAAAATCAGACTTCAAAGCCTATCACTGTACTCACAGGATCTGTGAAAGTTTTATAAATATGATCCCCTGCTATACTATCCAAAGCTCACATGCAGATCTGCTGACATGACCAAATCTTCATGGCAACACTATTCCACAGTCCCATTAAGCTTTGGAATAAGCTCCTGTCAATCATGCAAGTGCACTTCGTGATAGGATGGACCTAGAATGACCAGAGGGGACTGAAGATAACGATGAAAACTCATGGACTCTGACTGAGTTCCAAGCCAACAACTGCTAGACACAACATCCACCCACATTGCAACCAAGGACTGTACTGAATACTCACCTGTGAGTTGGTAGATCTTAAGACTACTTCACTCAAATGCAGCTTTCTGTCACACTGATACTTTGACTCACCATACAGGCACAACGCCACAAAGTTTCCTCTTCCTCCTTCACCTTCAGTGCTGTCCTGTCTCAACGCACAGCAGCAGAAACAAGCTACCAAGGAAATGACAACTGCCTGACAGCTAACCGCAGGTCCTGCTATCAGCAGGAGAAGGTGCTTAGGCCAGCTAGAATCAGCAGTTGCTCTGGTCCCTAGAGCTTATGCTTCCCAAGTGTGAAATATCTAACTGGACAACATAAAAAGGGGTGCAGGGAGCACGATCACAAGCTATCTTAAATATATAAGTCCTTTTCCCCTTTCAAGTTGCTCACACCCAATTCTATATCTTTTATCTCATCCTAGAAAGTAAAATAAGAGAACATGTATTAAAGGATCAAGCTATTAACTTCTGAAGCCCTCTCTGAAGGACCTTTACGTAGTCCTCTCTTGCAACAAGAGTTTTGCTTCTGTTTCTCGGAAGCAAAGAAGGAAATTAATACTTGGACAGAGAAGAGCAGGTGCATTCCAAAGGCAACTCCTAAAAATAAAACTGCTCACTCTCTTAATTGCTACAGTGTCACCTTTATTGAGTCTCTCCAGGGAAGCTGACGAGTGGTAACGGCAAGTCAGCAGGGAAATCAGGGACCCTTAAAACATTTAAGCAAGTCAAAGAGTCCCCATGTGGAAACAAGCCATTCCAAGGGCAGCAGAACTGATGACATTTGGATTCCTCCAGATTCACGTCTCAAGGTTAAGTTCCTATGCGACCAAACTGATGTCTAATAAAAGAGCAAGTCGATACCATTCCCCCTGCAAGAGCACTGCTGGGGTTCCTCTCCTCCACCTAATTGCCTGCTTTCGCAAAACATACAGGAACTTATTACTTCAGAGCCTTTGTGCCTTCTAAGCAACATCACTGCGACTAGCCAGAAGGTTCGGAGCAGGTCGAGAGTAGGACAGAAACCAGGCTCACAGAGACACCTGACATGGTTACATAAGCCCCATTATATACTCCTTACTCGGGGTAAAAATCCAGACATGGTCAGCAGTGGAGGGTGGCGGGGGGAACAGGACAATAAGATATATATTCAGGACACGCGCAGGCACATTAAACCCAGACCAATGTTACCCATGACACTTGAGCAGGCTCTGCCCTGCTCTCCAGAGGCTGCTCTGCATGTGACAAAGCTCCTGACCTTCCAACATCTGTTCAGTTCTTATACAAAAGCAAGGCAGAGCCCTATAAGGCAGTACGACGACTCTGTTGACATTTCAGTCCCTGAGAGAGCAGCTCTCCCTTGGCTTTGTGTCAGCCACCTTTGGCTATGTCAGAAAACAGCGCGTAGCTTGTCCTCTCAAGCAAAGCCGTTCGCCTGTGCAAAGGTTCCCTGCAAACAGACAGACGGAGGCAGCTGGATGAAGGAGACCTGGGATCACTGCACACAATCTCACCTTTTATTATTTATCCACATTTACTGAGCACAGTCTGGCTTTAATCCATCAGAGCACGAAACCTGCTAATACAACTACATGATTGGAGAGACCTTCCTAGATTTTATAGGGCTCTATTGCAGCAAATGTCAAAGCTCAGCAAAACAAGAAGGCACTAGGAACTGTCTCGCGCAGTCTGGGGTCTCCCTTGCTCATCCCCCCCACCAGCATATGTTCAATACTCCATTAAACAGGGATCTTGAGAACGGTCTGTCTCAAGTCCGTGCCATAGCTTGGTGTGTAAACACATCCCACACCAGAATAAGCTGGAACAAAATATGAGATTCTCATTTAATAGCTTCCAAAGCACTTATTCTTCCTGAACAGAGTGGCACCCCAAGTGCTTCAGATTTTTGGTAAAGGCTGGAAAAAGTGGAACTTAAGGGAAATATTCTACCCCATCTATCCTCAGCAACAAATCTTGTGTGCTTCTGCTCCAGCAAGGTCAATTTGGAGTCCGCATACATGCTTTAAGCTTGGCTTTCGCAGAACAATAAGGTGATTGCTGGCATAGGGCAAGCTCTCCACAAAAATTCTTCTAGTGCACCTCAGCCCTATCCCAGGGCCTTCATCACTTCAGCTCAAGGTATATACAGCTAGGAAGACTATCTGAATCGCTGTGTCCAATCCATTTTTCAATGATTACCTACTTCTACAAGACTTCAGGACACTCTCTGAGCCTCGAGATATTCCTGAGCACGCTTAGAGTTGGTACCAAAAGCCCAAATACAACAGCGATAAAGGGCACTGCCAACATCCTAGGGCCCAGAAATATTATGGGGCTTATTAAATGACGATAATTCTAAGCAGCAGGCCACCTTTAGCACTACTGACGAAAAAGCTCTCAACAGTTCCTGTTAACATGGCCTGGGGAACTGCTTACGTTCAAACTCAGCAGTTGGTGTGCACCTGAATCTATCAGAAGACACCACAGCTGGGTGCTGGACTGAAGGACAACTGGAAACACCCACGTAGCTCACCTACATATTGCGTTTACCTGTGACCAGTGCTTCAGAGGAAGTATCCATTTTCTCCCTCCTTCCCCCACAAAAAGAAACCAGCAAACATGCTGAAACATGGGATTCAGATGGCACCAAGATGGGGCAAACAAGCAGTCATCCAGTCTCCTTTCAAATTCCTTTGCAGATATCAACAAGTCTCCCTCCATATTATAATCTTAATCTCTCTACAGTGACAAATTCTCCCATTCTGTCAAAGAACTTCTTTCATAAAAAGTTATCAAGTCTGTAACTGAAACAGAGTATATTACTTGCCCTGCTTCCCAGCTAGAAGATAAAAACTGCACTTTTTTAATATTTAGAAACTTTCTTCTTCTTTTTTTTTTAAATTTACAGGCGTATAATGGCATGAGATTAAGTAGTTCTTCCTGAAGTTTATACCATGAAGATGTGTTTACTTATACTTTTCGTCTGAACTTCCCTCCAATCCTGAAGCACCCAGCATGCTAGTTTCTCCTAGTCAGAAACTTAATAGCTCAGACAGTGAGTTGGGACAGAGCACAGTTCTAAACTGGAAAATATACAGAATATACAAAATGTAAGAACTTTACAGCAGTCTGATCTGAACGAAGGAGGGAAAATGCTCCATCTGCCATCACCTTCCTAATTTTTAAGCTTCAGTTATCTAATTAAGTTCAAATACCCAATTTCCTGAGGATATAACCCTGGAAGCCAAGCTTCAAACTCCTGGAAAGGCAGTTCAAAGGTCCAGGAACCCATACACCTGGTGCAAGTAACTGCAGTGAGAAGCATTAGCTCAAACTTGGCAAAAGAATGCTGCCCCCTGCCAAAGACTTGCATGACCTGGATGAGCGGGTGCTCCCTCCAGTTTCTAAGACAGCGTCCACAACACAAGGATCACCAGAATGCTTGGAACCACCGTTGCCCTTGCTGGCAAACTCAAAAGAGAATCCAAAGATGGAGCAAACGAAGAAAAGGATTCTCCTTTTCCTTTAGACCAGGTCAAGATTGAAGCATACACTCCATAGAGAGGAAGCTGGAACGATCACTGTGCACTCATCTGTTCTGTAGTTAAAAAAAAAAAAGAAAAAGAAAAAAGAAAAAAAAATCTTACACACACAATCTCCTCTCACAAGCTTTAAATTCATTCTGAGATAGGAACTAGGTATCTGCAAACAAACAAAAAGGCTGCCGATGCACTGGATGTTGTTCAAAGCCCGCAGTCCCCCAATAAAAGAACAATGTAATATTGCTTTAGTGACAGACTGAACCAAGTAACCCTTATCTTTCTTTTACACAGCTCAGTGGAGTAACCCAGCAGATGATCTGCTCAGGAAAATAAAACCCATCCTTGTGGGCAGCAAACGTGGACTGATAAACTGAGTGGAATAAAATGCAGAGGCAGATGGGTGGAGGTAATCGGAAATGACAGAAAGATAAGCAGGCAGAGGGCAAGCAGAGAGCTTGAAGGACAGAGGCAGAAGAGCAGAGATTTTACAGACTACAGATATTTAAAAAGTTAAATCAACAGCTTTCCAATAGCATTGTTTTTAAAATCATTCCCCCTAATATATGCAGGCAACCAGCTGCTCTCAAAATGACCTTTAAACCCTACCTACGATACCTTATTAGACTAATTCAGAGCTGGAGGTCGGCTGAACCTAAAATCTATTTATACAGGACAAATCAGCATTCAGCAGGGACAAAGAGCGAACACACTGTCAAAACAATTTTGTCTGCATTTCTGGACACACACTTGGGCTTAATGCAGTAGAGCTATGAGCTTCTCCAACTTTAGAAACAACATGACACACGTGATGCTGCGCCACCAATCTAACTCAAGCCTTCAGTAACCACTTCCCTCACTTTCGTTACCTTGCAAAGGTAACAAAATTCTAATTCCAATCCGTGGCATTTTTGCGGACGCATTCTGTGAATCCAGAGGTCTCAAAGAGCCTTTCACCAACTCTTAAAGACCCTCACAAAGACCTTTAACATCCCACAAAGATGTTATCACCGAAAGATCAAGTTTCTTGCCCACAGATCACAAAGTATCAGTAGCCGAGCTGACTCTAGGACCATGTTCAAATCACTGTGACACACTGCCTTCAACACCTCTTGGTCCTATTTTGGAGCACCAAAGAGCAGAAAGATTATTTAAAAAATAGCTTGAGAAGGTCCAGCTAGGACTAACAGCACTAAAACGCTTAGGACGCATTTCAAGTATTCTAGGAAATATCTCCAGGGAAGGAGGAGCGTTAGACAGCAAGACAGCGTCACAAAGCAGTGAAAATGATAAATAATTAATGCAGGCACCAGGCAGAAAGAAATCTCCCCGTAAAGTTCAGATTTTGTGAAAGACAAATGCTCCACAGTCTTGGACAGAGATCCTTGGGGGGGGGGGGGAGGAGGGGGACAGTAAACATAACTAAGCAGCACGAGGACAACTTCCCCAAGCTTTCTCCTTCAATACTACGTAGTTCTGACCCAAAAAAGGCTTAACTTCCTATTAATAAGAGTGCTTGTCCCATTGTTCATTAACTTCTTGAGTTCTCTTTGGCACTGCAAAAAAAAGGCTAGTTATAATGGTCTTGTTTGCTTGGTAGTAACTCCACCAGATTAGGACCAATGCCACCAGAATAATCCCTCTACATGCCATCTACACAGGCAGATTCAAATGATTGGTGAAGGTATTAAATCCTACTATTACTTCTCAAGCTGTCCAGCCTCAAGACCCACTAAAAAAAGCCAGCTGATGGATGGCGTGAGAAAACTGAAAACTGCATGTTAGCAGGAAACCACCCTGTGCAGACTACGACCAGCAACGAACACAACAAATCTTCCATTTCCCCGGTTTGCCACAAGGACTTAGGCATCACAGACATAATTTTCCAAGTTACAGCCAAGTTGTCAGGGAACGGATCTAACATTAGCGCTAAAGTTATGAAAGCCAGGGCTATTCTGGAACTTCTTGAAAGCGTGAAGGCATTTGACCACTGACCTTGTGCTTCTAGCCAGGAGCTGCTATCGACAGCAATTTTTGTGGATCTGTTTCAATCTAACTTCAGCAGCAAAACACATAGTTTAAAAATTGGAAATCAACTTCCTTCTGCCCAAGACTGCTTGGTCATCAGTCTCTCAGAATTAATCTGAGTAAGAATTTCCACTTCCAACTTGCCAACACAGTGCTACAAATCTTTCGTGGAAAAAATAATTTGGTATTAAAACAGCATGATATATCACAACACTCCCTCACTCCCAGGCAACTATTTCCCATACCAGATAAGCTCTGTCAAATATAGGCTACTGTTCTCAGAAAAACATTGACCATCACACCATATAGAGAATTAGGGAATCCTGTTAGATACAGTAGCTCCACGTATATGCCCACTAATTGAAGGGGGAAAAAAAATTATGATAGCAGTACAGGAGAGAAAGGCAGTCCTTTCTTGATAGTGCTTGGCCTTACCATGCCTAAAATTACGATACTCAGCTTCAATTGCAGCTTTTCAGATTCACCCACTCAAAGACCACATCACAGTGCAAAGTCAAATACTATGACTTCTCATTTGTGACTGGCTAGCTCTTCTAGCATTTTTATTACAGAAGATTTTCAGACTGTTTTTATACTGGTTCAGGTAAACCAACTCTCAAATCAAATAGAGCTGTAGCACAGATCACGTTTTAAATGTGGTAAAATACCAAAGAGTTCAAATTCAAGAATAACAGCGTCCTTTTTTTTCCTCTTTTAACCAAGTTGCCTTCAAAATGATCTATGCATATTTATACAAATTTAAATTAACTTTACCTGTCCATATACCTGAGACCAGAACATTAAAGAGAGAAATTAGACCCAAAGGTAGTCTTGCTTCATTGAAACAATGTCAAAAAAGAAACAAAAAACCCCAAAAAACAGAAATTCAAAAATACATATATGTGGTAGACTGTTTTGGAGAAGAGAAATGGGGTCATCACATCCTCCTTTCAGACTAGGCAACGGATACAAGAACTCAAGAGCAAAAGGAGATGCGGGGTATCGACTAAATGCTGCTGGAAGAGGAGCCTTGAAGGAGAGCCAACTGTGCAGAAAAGTTTTAAGCTTATTTATGCTCTTGTTTTCTTTGAAAATGACAAATTCCAGAAGGTGCCACATTGGGGCTTTAGGTAATACGTGGACTGCAAACAGCAGGTAGAGCAAGGTAGTTGTTCACGTGGGTTAGTAAGTGCTGACGATAGGCCAGGCTTTGGGGAACATCAGGGCTTTGCGAAGTGTTGTGATACAGAGCAAATAAAGAACTTATGCCTTCAGCTTCATAAATACAGGGGGTATGCAGCAGCCATTTCCATTTTAAGCAGGCCAGCATTTTACTCTGGGACATGCCTCATATATTAAGATGGCGGTTTACATCCTTTCAGGCAGCTCTATATTTTCGGTTTATCCGCTGACGATCTCTTGGGGATATGAAACATTTTTGAATATGGACCACAGGGCCACCAGAATCGGGAACTGCTGCTTCGAAATCAAAATAATAACCATTTCCACCCTTTATAATTAGAAGCAAAACGTGGATCATTTTCACCTTTGCAAATAACAGGTTGGGGAATGCTTGGGTACAGTTAATCCAGCGCCGCTCTCTCTGTTTATGACTAAATAAACAGCAGCTGCCTGCAGTTTGTGGCCTCTCCACTGATTCCCTTGTGGGGGCCATTTATTGAGTCATAAACTCCTCCGATAGTGTTATCACCACGGCGTTTGCACAAATAAAGGTTGGAAGAAAGAAAGACTAAAAAATAGATTTGACTTTACAGAGAAAGCAAGAAAAACACTTTACAGGTATGTTTGCTTTGAACGTGGCCACATAGACGAAAGGTAGGGCAGGTACACGGCTGGCAGAGGATGGCTGAGCATCCTCCTCCAGATACAAAACACACAGATTTATCTGAAACCACAAAGCTGAATTTCAGAAAGCTCCAACAACCCTAAAGCCTTCCAAGTTAGATAAACTGTATTTCAAGTAGCATACTGTGTGATATATTTAGATCTTCTCTATGAGACTTCAACAGCTAAGATGTACCTCTGAGGAATCTCAGAAAAAGAAAAAAATCTTGGCATTTCTCAAGCACGGATACTCTCCTCACTACACCTGGCCAAAGTCTTCTTCCTCTAATCATGCGTTCTGCATCTTTACCTCCAAATCTATATAAACAGTCTATAAAGCATTTTGCAATCCATCAGAATGGAAACAGCTCTATAGAGAGAGAGCTTAATACTACCTGATGATCGGAGATACCTGCAGTGCAGCCCGTGGCATCCAGCGCATCCTGAAGTTGATTCTATTAAGGAGAGAGAGATTCAGGCTGCGGAAACGACAGCTCCCAGCAGGCCGTGCTCCAGCAGGAGCCAAAACGCTCCAGTGAAACTACTCGATCAGGATGGGACACTGCGTGGCCATATCTGCTGCATCTTCTGGGTGGCAGTAATCCAGGTCACCGCCCACAAATTGAAAGCAAACTTCAGGCAGAGTTGCACCGCTCTGCCCCGTGTGTTAAACAGGGCCCAGGCTTTCACAAGGATGACTTGGAAAACTAGGAACAGTAGACTGATTGCGTTACCTTTTATTACAGTCAGGGGTAAAGGAGAGTGCAGCATGCTCAAGGTTACGTTAAAAGTCTACCTCTGCTGGAATCTAGGCGGACCAGAGCGTTTTGCAAGGGCTTGCTTGCCCAGCACAGTGACTCACAGCAAACGAGAGCGCGAGTTTTCCCTGCGCCTCCATCACAAACCGAGAAAGCCCATGCACAGAGACGTCGCAGCACAATAAACTCGCTCTCCAGTTTATTGCATTGTAATTTCCCTATGTAGACAAGCCCTAAAGCCTTAATAGAAGCAGGTTTACATTTGTCTGTTATGTCTAGCAGACTCGTGAGTAGTTGGAGGTAGAATAGGGAGAGAAGACGACTGCAGAATTATGAATGGCTCCCAGCTCAATGTATACACCTCCTATTGACAAGGGAATACATGTGGCGGAGTATGCAGCTCTTCATAACTTGGTTTGGCCAGGAGCTAGAGCGCTAAAATTTCAGTTCGGTCCCTCTATGAAAGGCAGGCATCTAAAGACACACTAAGAGAGCACTTGGGGGAAAAGGGGATACATGCGATTCGCTAGGACATGTTTTTCTGCACACGTGCCAGAAGAAGGTACCGTTCAAATTCTCAAATCACATTACTATATGGGTCACCAGAGGCCACATTTTTCAAGTGGCAGCTGGTCAGAGATCCCCTTGTACGTACTGATTATGTAACAAATTAACCAAATAAAACTCTCGGGAAATTCAGACTTGCCTGCGGGTGCGAACAGGAAGTGAAGGAAGCAGCGGGGTCACACAAATGTTCTAAAACGCTCGTATGTCAGTGCACATTTGCAAGGGGAGGAAAACTACTCAGTAATAGAATTCAGATTAAAAAAAAAAAATTCATTTGTTTTTCCCTTCCATCTGGACTCCAAGTAAGAAATTACCCAGATTTCCACTGCCCACTCTCCTTTTCCTTCCACACCCTCTCCTCATTGGCACGAGATAAAACCTTGGGGAAACAGCAGCAGCAATTTTCAATTCTCATTATCTAACGGCAGCAGTAGCTCTTAGTGAAACTTGCGGTCAATAAACTACAGGCAATTTGAAGAGACACAATGGGAACTGCCCCTCCCACAGCTGTCCCATTATCCCGGCTTTTATTAGATTTAAAACCAGCGATTTTTATGCCGTAGCTGAAGTTCTGCAGAGCCATGAAAACAGACCACCAGAAAAGATAAAACACTCCTAAATTAAACAGCAGACGTTACAGTAACACATAGCCAGCGGACTCCAACATAAGCAAAGCTCAGGATGCAGCGAGCAACAGAGAGCCCAAGCGGGCTGATGCCGCCGCCGCGAGCCAATGACGACACAACCGCAACTTAACATTCAGCATGGTATAAAGGGGAAAGTTAGGGCAAGCCGAGAGCACACCGGCTACAGCGCTGACGATCGGAACAGGATCCAGCTCCCGTAATTCCACAAACACTCACAATATAGGCATTTACTTTGGAGTTCGTGGTCTAGGCATGCCTCCTAAGCAGCAGGGAGGAATACTCACTTGCGGATGGCAATTCAGCTGACCTATTTTAGATGTGCTCTAGCGGTGCCTATTTCTCTCCCCTGACTACAAAAAAAAAGCCCTGACGATCAGAAAACACACATAACAGGTAACATCGGTCACATCAGCACTACTACAAAGTTAACTTATTCCAGTAAGAGGGCCTGCACAGGACATGAGAGCAGCAAATACATTTCAAAACTCACAAAATGATTCCTTGATATATTTGTCCGCGGGGCAGAAGTAACTGAGGATGCATCCAACCTCCTGGCTCAGAGATGTGCAAAGCAGAAGGCAAGGGGAAACGGGTGCCCAAAGGAACAGGCTCAAACCAGCACAGTAAGGGGGAAGATGCAAGGAATTGTAGTCATCCACTGTGAGCTGTAATTTTCATTCTAGAAATCTAGAGTTTTCTTTCTCCGAGTCTAATGTATACTGCACCCTGGAGACATTTTTACCAGCCATCAAAAGAAACTCGCAGAGAACCAGATGCTTCATTAAAGAATATTCACCAAGCCTTATAAAATCTTTAGTGAAAAGCAGAAGAACAAAATCACCAGCATGCAAGTGAGCTGAAGTCACACATCCAGCTTTGATTACAACATCCTCCTGTCCTGGAAAACAAGTTGTATTTAAAAAGAAGCTTTTAAAAAAAAAAAAAAAAAAGGGAAAAAAAAAAAACAGAGAGCCTGTCCCCTCTTTCCCAAATTCCTCCAACCTGAATTTCTCCAACAAGGAACGCATGAGACTGATGGCCATTTGGTAGAAGACGCTAATTTAAGCTTAAAGAAAAATAATAGCTTAAAAGGGGAAGGGAGGAGGGAGATTTAAAGTCCCTGTGGAAAAAAACACAAGAGCTCATGTTTGCTACCTGCATCTCAGGAGTCACAGTACTCAGTACGAGCAGCGAGGCAAATCGTCAGGGCTCGAGCTGTCCTTGGATAAAGGCAACGACAGAAGATACTGGCTTACCCGTAAGTTCTGCTTTAATTCGCTCTTGCAGAATCCTTTAATACCTATATCTAGCCGTGAGACTCAGTTACCCATTTCCTAGTCTCTCTTACCCCTTCTTACACAGCAAGTAGATTTTTCTGTCACTTTGCCATCAGCCAGAGAAAATTAATGTCCTAGGCACTGCTCCTTCCAGGAAGTTTCCAAAACAGCAGGAAAAATATTTCCAACTTTCAGTGGACACTCTGGGAACCAAGAACACCCCCAGTTTTTGGGTTACAAAGCAAGCATACCAAAAAGCCACCCCACCACACAAATCCAAGAAAGCTCCAAGCTAATAGGATCCTTCACTGCCCTCTGCTGTTACCAGTCATTCAGCTTCCAATTTGCTCTTTAATAACATCGGGCTGGGGCTCAAGGCTGGCAGCTTCCCAGCCCCTTTCTCCGGCGGGTTGGAGCCGCAGCTTGCAAAAACACTGAAGTTTAATGCAATCTGTCTTCTTTGGTAATCACATTCCGCCCGCACCGCATGCAATAAAGATGTATTGGTAAATGCATTTGCTAAAGATATACTCCACTGAAAAGGCTACAAGCCTGATTTACAGCAGGCCAGGAGGAAGCACCAGGTAAGGGAGGCTGGCAGTAGATGCACCAGCGCTCCGCACACAGCAACAGAGGGCCTGGGTTGTGCAGCAGCAGCACAGGCACCACTTTACTTTAAAGCGGAGAAAGAAAAAGCAATCGCACGTTTGGGGAGCTGGGGACTTTAAAGATATCAGAGAAAAGCCCTTTCCCTGGCAGCTTTAACCTTGCTGATTTGCAGACATACAAAGACCTTCTTTGTAAACAGGAAGGAAAAAAATTCCACTAGGACTAGCAACAACATTTGGTCTAATATATCCTGACAATTTTCCCATCTCCTTCTGTTGGGCTGCTTCTGGGAGCCGGCTGGCAGCTTGTTTCATGTTATACTTAAATCAGGCATACAGCTTCCCCTCACAATGCTAATACGACAGAGAAAGACTGCTTCTATGAAATCTCCACCTTCCCTCCCTTTCACGTTAGTAATCCCGTGAGAGGAGTCTCAAAGTTTTCTGTTCCCAGAAGGCTCCATCCCTTTCCTCAAACCCACCCTACTATAGCCTCAGCACCCTTTGAAGAACTTCTCCACACAAAATAAGTCGGTCCTTAAGGGACATCTGACCAAGAGAATTCTCGCACGGGGACCAGCATCCTTTATGCTCTGGACATCACAAGCAGCAGCTTACATCTTCCCTGTCACTTCCCTCAAGACCATCCTAGTCATAACATCCAAATACTTCATTTTTTCCTTTCTCCCTTTTACTTAAATGGCGTAATACTCTTCCAAGGTGCTGAGCAGCCACAGTCCTAAGGCATTAACAGCAGCTACTAGGGCTCTGCATCTCTGAAAGAAGCTTTCCTCACACAGCAGTGAAAGAAAGCAAGCCTTCCAATTGCGAGGTCCCATAATGGGAGCAAGGATGTTTAGAGTCCATTCAAAATATTGCTGACACTGGTAAAAATGAATTTGCCTACCGGTTTCAGAATGGTAAAACTTGAGAAAAACATTGCAACTCACTTTGAAACCTAGGAGTGGCAATACTACTGTCCTGGTGCCAGCTCAGCACAACAGCACGTGCTGATGGGAGTGATGTTGGGACGTACCACATTGTGAATGGGAAACGTGGGATGGATGTGAGAGTAAAAAGGCAGATCCTGAGGAAAATCTGTTTTCTATGCACAGTGCAATTTGACCGATAGAGATCATAGCACATAGAGATGTTTCTCCTAAGAAAACATTGTGCAAAACAAGATAGCAGAGACAGTTAAGTCAGGGAAGTTTTTGTTACCTTCTGAGCTGCGCTAACACAGCGCTGATACTCCTTAGCCAGCTCCGAGCATTTGAGTACTTCATGTCTGTTTTCTTGGTAGCACTTCAAAATTTCAGACTGCAGCCTTGCACAGACAGGATCAGTGCTCCTCCTCCTGCAGAGCAAACAAGAACAGGAAGAGGTGTGAAGAGGAGTTCTCATCTACTTACTACTGCTTTCCTAGTGGCACAAATACTGGTTTTGTCTTGGAGTCACCTAGTCCTAAAAAATAAAGAAACAGGTAAGAGCAGCACTCATCAAAGGGGGTCAAACGGCTAACAGTGTCTTTCAGCTAAAAAACCCAGAGTACTTAGCAGAAAGAGCAAGCATACTCCTTCTAGGTTGAGGAAGGAGGAAGGTTGTGTGTTATCCTTAGATAAAACATCGTCTCTCCTCTACAGCTAGGAAAATCAATTCCAAGAGGTTCAATGAATTCCCCAAGTCACATTAGAAATCTTTGGCAGAACTTAGGAATCCTGGCTGGGCCTGCAGAAGATCTGCAACAGTCTGATGGGGGACTGAATGGACATGTTGAATGAGTCACCTCAATCTATTGAATTCTCATCTATTTAAGCATTTCCAAAAATTCAGCATGGTTGGAAACACTACAGTCCTCCTAGTGATTAGGAAAAATAGGGAATAATAGGAAGACTAGATATCTGTTTCTTTGCATTTCCGAAGCAATTAGTACTCATACCCCATAAGTGGCATTAACAGCTACCCAAGAACAATTAGAGATGTTTCTACATATACTGTAACGTGCACGTGTACATATGGCACATCGTCAGCAACAGTACCAATAAAGGGGAAGGTCGTTGCAAAATGCTGCCAGCAACAACAGCACTAACACACTAACGAATAGTGTCATCAGCTGCACAGACATGCAGACACAAATTGCAGGAATTTGTAGCACTATTGCCGTGGCATGCTTTATATGAGGACCCTGAACATATGCTTAGGCATAGCAGTTCTCAGATGCAGCCTCCCAAAACAAAAACCCACTTAATTCCTTGCATATTCTGCCCCAGTATGGTTACTGATCTGTGCTCAAACCTCAGGTGCACCTCTTTTTTCCAAAGCACTCGATGCTACAGGCAGACACAAATGCCATGCGATGATATGTTCACTGCCACAGTAACAACAGTCGCCCATTCAGCAATAACACTTCACAGTCAGACGGAGGAAACCTGACCTATTTCTGGAGCAAGTTTCTTTCCGTCAGGTAAAATGAACAGATTTCTAGGAATCTTAACATCTTAAGCCAAGATCTTCCAAAAAGGTTTTGGAGAGCTCAGACCTGAGTTTCCAAACCATGCTCATCTTTGTAGGGTGCTCAGGAAGGCAAGGGAAAAGGAACAAAAGAGGGAAAAAAATTTCTGTCCTTTGCATATCAGCAACCAGGTCCCTTCCTCAAAATAGTTTGGTTGAGACATACTCCAAATGAGACTTCTTCAGCCCCCAATTATATTGCCAACATGTGCGGCCAGACTAAGAATGTAATAGCAGCATCACAACAGTCACCCTATAAAACACCAACGGTTAGATCAGAAACCACCAAAAATACCACATAGACTTCTTTTTCCACCCCTTTTCTAATTTTATAGCCTTTAGGAGAAATATATATTCCATATATGGTCCCTAGAGGCTAGCGTGCATTTATAATTTTGTATGTTCAAGACAATATCATCATAAAAGCCTCTAAAAAAAAATCTGTATTTTAAAAAAAAACTTCAAATTTTGAAATGGAAAAGAACCCATAGAGAGCTTCAGAAACTCATAATGTTGGCATTTTGCTCTGTCACTAACTTTAATATCATTCTAATCAAATCAGTGAGACAGTGGAAACGATACCAAACAATACCAGGTCAGGAAATACCATCAAATCCCTCAATTCATTGAAAAAGTTAAGACTTTTAAAATTACGTTTTTTAAACTCAGTCACATTAAATTGAAGGGCATTTTGCAATTTCCATGCAGACAGCCAGGAGGGGAAAAAGGTACAGCATGTCACAAAATGGTCTATATTCATCTGAACTGAATGATATCATACAAACATCTCTGAGAAATATTTAGAAGCATGTTCAAGATTCCCATAGCTCTCCATGCCAACAAAGGCAATTAGGCCTTTTTTTTTTTTTTTTAATCTCTTCCTTCACTGTACCTCCTACAGCATCAGTCTTCATTGCCTAGAGTAAATATGAATCTCGGACTTATCTGCAAGCTTAGACAGTAGTGCAAAGTTTGTGGCTCTCTTATTTAGGAGACACCTTGATACTCAGTCCACAGAGCGGAGGACTATTTAAAAGCCAAGCAGTGGTAAGCAAAAAGCCCCTGAACGCCTGTGACTGCCTAAAGCCTACCAGAGGCAAGGGATCAACCAGTACGAGACAGCATCCACTCCACAGCGAGTACCTAAATCAGTGTTCGTACATGCCGCTTCCCACAACATAGAGGATTTATCGGATAACTGAATTCCAGGCACCCAGAATTGTAATAAAAATCTCTCCTTGCATCAGTAAATTGCTGTTTCTTCAAAATAAAATCTCAGACTCCATTTAGGCTTCAATAGCACCAGCTTCCCAAAACAGATTTAGAGAAACTAATCAATGTAACGCAAAGTCAGTTAAGGCAATTATCAACAGAAATCACGCAAGCCAATTTATGAATGCCTTAACAAGTGAACTGGAAATTCAACAAAACCAGTTAAATCCTACTGAGAATGACATTTCACTTTAGCGCCGGAAGCTAGTGCTGCTCAGGAGATAACCGTCACTGCGCCCCACCATGCAGCGTGATCCATGAAACTGAGTCTAGAAGCAAATGCAAGCTCACGGGCAAGGAAGCATATCCTGCAGAGGTAGGGAGTACACAAGCCACTCATGTCCAGCAGACTAATTCTCATGCCCATCCAGACCAAAAAAGGCTATTTGAATTGAACAAATGCCTGAGGAGCTCTCCTCCCAGCACAGCAAGCACTACTGTCCTAGCTCTTATCTACTGACTCAAGGGGATGTCACTCTCCTGTTTATATTAAGTGTTTTTTAACTTCAGGTTGCAGCATTTGCATGCAAGTGGGAACTACAGCGCTATACGCCAGACGCACCTTACAGTTGCCTGGCTTTACTCCTTCACATCTGAAAGGAAAAGGAATTAAACATGAAAAACCTGGTAGAGCCCAGCAGAGCGTTTAACATCCCTACATAGCAATGGCAGGCTGACTGCCAAAGCAGGTGGATCTTTGTCAGCTATCTCCCTTCAACCTCAGCCCAGCTCAAGGCTCCTGGCAATAACTGCCCCTTATAAAAACTCATCATCTTGACCCTTTGCTACACTACCCTTGGTAAGCATGTCTGGTTTTTTGAAGCTTCTTTATTATTATTTCTTAAGAGGGGAAGGAATATGGTGGAATAGGGATGAGGTTAGAATATAGAAAGAACAGGGGACTAGCACACTTAGACCTTTCTTATAAAACCGGTCATCGTTTTAAGAATAGCATCCTACCTCCAGAAAAGGGTAGGCAATTACCCTCTGTTTAAAAAAGAGCTTGTTACGATTCCCACCACTACTATCAAAACAGATGCAAGAGGCTCATCTATAGGAGCTAGGAAAAAGGCAAAAGAGAAGGGCTGGGATGGGAGGAACAAGGATGCCATCCACGGACGGTGAAGCACGGGAGATGAGCTCTGACAACACCTCAGAGACAAATGCAAGACAAACAGAATATGAAAGATCAAACCAATAATGCATGCTCTCCTCTGTTTAAAGGAAGAGGAAAAGAGAAAAGATGACAGGTGGGAAAGAGGAAAGGATGATGCTAGAAATAAAACCCGTTAGCCCTGTCTCCCTTATCATACTGGGGAAACAGACCTTTGCTTCTCTGCTGCCCGGTGGAAAGGAAGGTATGTACACACAAAATCCATGATTTCTCATCTTCCTCTCCCCCTCCCACCGAGCAATCTAAATCAGGTCTTTGTCTGGAAAAGGAGAGAGAGGTTTTCTTAAAATGAAACAAAGGACATCCTTCTCTCTGCTATCCCTTGAGGTAAGCACAGAATGAGTGTGATCTTGCTGCATTTTGACACATCAAGAGTTACCAAATCCTCTCTATCACTGCGTATTCCCTTTACTTTATTTAATAAATGAAATCTCATCAACTTATCCTTCTTCTATTATCACTGCTGACATCAATCTGATAATATTGGCTTGGCGTGGAATCGTGCTATTATATGTCCTCTTGATATTTAATTTAAGAGAAACGTTTGCAGTGGGGTGAATATGTGAAGCAAGCTTTTTATTACTGGCAGCAGTAAGGACGCTGGGAGTGAATTAGACATTCATCTTAGTCAGGGCCAATCTAGTGGCTCACAAGAGGTTTTCTTCTTAACCCTCTCCTAGCTGTTCAATAGAGGCAGGTAATGGCTGCTCTGGTCAATAACTGCATTCGTTTGTCTCGGTAAATTCATTTCTGCATGGACATAAACCTTACGAAGAAGTGCTGAGCACCTGGGAGGTTAAAGCAAAGTTCTCTGAGAATTTCCATCATGAGTTCTGGGTTAGCAGGAAGAATGCTGGTCTAAACATCCAGCAATTAATCAAGGAGCATCACAGCTTTCAAACACACACACACACACACACTTATTGCAAGAACTAATTAAGGCAGTATCATCAGGATACAGACCCTATAGGCATAAAGTTCCAAACACAGCACAATGATGGCTACTCAGTGCTTGTTGCTGCTGACAGCTTGCCTCTTCAGAAAAGCATGGGCTCAGGATTGGAAAGTCAAGGAGAACAGGGAGATGCGTATGTATTTGCTGCTCCTTCCACCCAGTTGAAAAATTAGACTAGCAAAGTGCAGATTCAGCTTTAATGCTTCAGGGCTTGGCAACTCTTTAGACTAGTGCCAAAATACCCATAGCTCTGCCGTGATTACCACACTGTCACTTGGCTTTACCAGGGAGAACAGTGATCTCAGACAAAGTTAAGAGCAAGATCCTCTTTTTACCTTTTACTCTGGTAAACCATTTAAGCTCAGAAGAAATTCAAGATTCAGGCTGTAGGCGTCTAAACTTAGACATTTAGGCACATGTACTAGGAAAACGAAAAGCAAAAGACATGCAGGATCCCTTGTATAAGCCAACTTTAGAGTAGCTAGCTCCAGTACAGAGCCGCAGGTAGAAACCTAAACAGGGCAGGTTCCCTGTAGGTTCCTTGAAATTCCCCTTAGGCTGCAAAGTCCACCAACAGCTGGATTAACTACTCTCTGCTGCATAACTGGATTGCCACCTGTGTCTGAGCCAGCTTGAGCAAACCTAGGTTTATCTACACCATGTTCGTCACCACTATAACTATCTCATAGAGCCTGGAGAGTGGCAGGTCAGCAATGAGGTGTGCTGGTGACACTGTGAGCAAAGCCTAGGGCACACAGCAGTGGTTTCTGCATGCCAGGAAGGAATCAGAGACTTGTCACACAGCTGGTTAGGGTGTTTGCATAAATAGGGTATATTATGTGCATTTCAGATTAAGCTCGGTGATGCTTTGTTCACACAAATGCAGTGTGCTACTGTGTTGTATTGTACGTATATAAAAACCAATAAGTGGTTAACTGACCTGTAAAACTGTATTCTCCCTTGGGAAGCAGTTGGCTCTCACTGATGGTTTCTCTTTAACATGTCAGAAAAATAACTCCAGACGGATGCAATGCACAGCACATAGAAAGGTTCCATCTTCTCTCATTATTGCATCCTTGACATTTACAGCAGAAAATTAAACACAATTGAAGCATTTCATTCGCGTATAACAAACTCATCACCACAGAACAAACAGCCAGGAAAGCTAACTTTCAGCACGGGCTAAAAGATGCCGCGCCATTACAACGCAAACACCAAGGCCTCACTACATCCTACGGGATTCCCTGACCCTGTGGGTCAGCTCAGTAACGTGGCTAGAATGAAAGAAGAAAGAGTTATTTTGCAGCTGTTTGGCAAGAGAAATGGAAGAAACTTAATAGATATCCAAGCGTCTACTAAAAATTCAGTAATATTTACGCTACCTAACCTAGCACAGTGTAAACAAACTGCAGGCCCCATCAGGATAAACTGATGTGATCAGGAAGGAAATATTTCTGATCAGCTGCATGCGTTCAAAACACTGCTCATCAGGCTTTGTCACTGATCTGGACCGAATACAAAGCCAGTAGTAGTAATATAGCGTGCAAAGTAAGAGGAGATTGATGAAAAGGAAAGGTGAACTCTTGTAACAATTTTCATGAGAATGGGGACATTACCCTCAAATTTCAGCTGGAGTTATACTGTAGTAGCTGTATTCCCGTCTTTCTAAATCTTTCCCGCGTGCGTTTGCCTGCGGCACAGCTGCAACATTCCCCCTCTCGCCTAGACAGCTGCATTTCAGGAATAAGCCACCTGATTGCCTTTTTCACTAGCTTGCCTATAGAAGTGCCTAACGAATGCATATTCATAAGGTACTATATGTTTCTGGGTGACTCCGTGATCCTATAAAATTTATTACTCACGTACTTCCCAACCTCCACGCCTGTTTTGACAGCATGTTGAAGCTGCCACCCAATCCCCCACTGCAATTCGTGCACTCAGCTCACCCTCGTCCTCTTTCAGTATCAGTACCGATACCTCCTTTCCTTGCAATCACAAGCACACAGAAGCTGTTCTGAAATCTTCTCCTATGTAAATAATTAGATCCTATCACTGAGCACAAAAGTTAACGCAAACGTCCAAACCTCAATAGTGTCAGCAACCTGCTCTGTCGCCATAGTCCATTCAATGAAAATAGCCTAACCCAACTACATTTAATTCATGAAACAAAAAACACCCTTCTAAAAAAGAGACAAAGTGGAATAAAACTAATATTCAGCAGTTTTATATAGCATTAGCAACATTTAATTTGGGTAACCGATGGAAGTCAGTATTCTCCCCATTTCAGCGATGAAGTTGATGCACCGAGGTTGCGTGACCTGCTCAAAGCACGTTCCAGCTCTCTAGCTTATCTTCTCCAAATACCACATGAACTCCTGTCCTTTCACTTGCTTTAGTCCCAAATACAGGCAGTCATTTCCCATTTAACCAACAGGTTGCCCTGAAAGACTTCATATTTTGTCTCCTCATTCTCCTTTGTCAGATGCAGTCTCAGCAAAATTTAACTGGCTGCCTTATCATCCCTAAGGATGCAGATACGTCTTTCTTTTTTTTTTTTTTTTTTTGGGGGGGGCGGGAGGGGGGAAGGAGGCAATATGCAAAATACTGCACAAAATCATGTAGGATGGCATGGTCCCTGTCCCACTGAACCTGCAGACCCAGTTACTAATCACATCTATTGGCACTCTGCATGGCAGATGGCAAGTGGTTCAAAATAATTAGACTTTTCCCCACAAGCAGATAATTCCAATGTACATTTAGATGTAAATTTTTTACTTATTATGATGGCAGAATATTGAGTTAAGAGAAATTCTGCCAGTTTGGAAGAGGGAAACTACAGCCTCTTCCTTAACTTGCCAAGAGATACAGAAGTTAACAGAACTGGATCTCCTGCCCGAAAAGCCATGCACCATTCTTTCCAAAGATGCCAAGCTACTAAAAGTTGACTAGCAAAGATGAAGAGCCTAAAGTTAGCAGCAAAATGGTCTCTGGAAGCCAAGCAGGAATGAGTCAGAATCTTGCTGCTAGAAGGAGCTCTCTGAATCAGAAAAGGAAGCTGGCTCAGCTCCCACAAGGCAGAAAAGCAATATAGCAAGCAATAACTGAATCTGAAAACAACACACAGCCCACCAAGTGACCCAAATAGGGATTTTCTTTCTTAAGATAAAGAAACAACATCTAAAAACTGATTAAGAACTTAGCTCAGGAAGGGAAGGCACGCAGCTTACAGAACGCATGCATTACCGGCCCTAAGAATACATAGTGATAGTCAGTGCAATAATGTCTGGGGGTCGACCAGGGAACTGCATACTGGAAGAATGGTGGACTTGCATTTTTTGGTATATTAAAAAACAAAATATATTGTAAAGAAAAAAAACTGAAGATCTGATATGCTGGTTTAATGTAGCCATGAGACACAGACAGGTTCAGTACATTCCTCCTATGGGAAAAGATCTTGTAATGGTATCAGAGGGCCAGCAAAGCATTCTTTCTAAAAGAAAACCTTGACCACTAACTTAAATAGCAGTTACTTTCCTAAAATGCCACAAAGCACTATACCAGATCCCTACAGTTACACTCTTCACATCAGACTACACAAAGGGGCATCAGCGATGGACCAAAAAAGAAAAACCACCCAACAACAACAACAAAAAGCCATCAATATATTCCTCACTGACAGAGTGGCTTATCCTGCTAAAGATGCAGAGAAAAAATTTGAAGGCAAGAACGAAGCTACTAGCATTGACATTCTGGTGGGATCTGAAGCTAAATATTCACCTTATTAAAAGGTCCCCTTGCTTCTGTGCACACATGCTAATCTTCAAAACCAGTGCCACCTTTTACCATGCTGTGCAATCTGCTGAGTACTGACTCAGCAAGATCCCCATTAAGAACTACTCATCCCCCATGAGAATATGGGTAATGTTGCTTTGTTGCTTCCAGAGAGTAAATATAAAGCCTTTAAGGTGGGTTTTGTTTTGGTTTAGTTTTTTCCCCTCAAAGTAAACGTCGTCATCTCAAGAAGTCCTCACAGAGTCCAAAAAGTTCCTATAGAAAATAATTTAGACAGACTGATTTTTCAGCTCAGAAAGGAGCACATGAAATGTCTCTGGTGAGTTAACGAAACCTGTGCCTACTTCAGGCTGCTCACTCCGTGGTTAGTGGTGGTTCAGCCCCCATCAGCGCAATGCGGAGAACCTGTCTCCAAAGAAACAATATTAATCCCCAAAGAGTTCACACAAGTAAGCGCTCCTGCCTTCCAAATGTCACTTTTGTGCCAAATTCGGCATGACTCTGGCTGGTGTGGCAAGGCGCATGTCCCAGGCAAGCAGACAAGAGATGCTGCCAGGACTAGCGGGGAGAAAGAAAGGGCAGGAAGGAAGGGCCAACCCCAGCAAGGTCCTCTAACATCAGACTGAGTATCACCTATCTTGAGGCTCTAAAGTTGATGGGGCCCCACAGCCTTAAAACAAATACTACAGACAGTTACTGACTCAAACAAATATTTTATCAGAGAGATTTCATGAACTATCAAAACCACATCAAAAAAAGAAAAGAGGGGAAGTCAAAGCCCAATGAGATGGCAGAGATTATTTCTCTCTCCTTGTATAAGGGAAGAGAGGAACTCACTCTCTTATCAGCCAGGAACACCAAGCAGCACCAGCCTCCCCTGGGGAGGCAGCTCGCCAGGCTGGAGGGTGTGCACAGCTGGCCGGCCTCAGCGGGCGTTTCAACAGATGGACAGAGGATGTCCTAGGATACAGATGCTCTGACCCACTAAACAAACTATTTCTTTTCTCAAATTTCCTCCATCAGTACTTGCCTTTGGTCACTCCTATCATCCCTCCATCTCTGAGAGGAAACTCTGAATCAAAAGTACAGACATTTTGCACAGAGCATATGATCCATAACCAGGAATACAATTACTGTTCAAAATAGCAACATTGCCCTTGAAATCAGTTGCTACTGAATTAATGACCAGATTGTTAGGAGTGTTACCTCAACTTTGCCTTAGGCTGCTAATTAGCAAACAAGTCATTAATTCATCGGTAACAAGTGGCTTCTCAGGCATTGTTGCCTCTGACATCTTTAATTCCCCACTCTTTTTGGAAAGCTTCCCCAGACAACTTTAGCCTCAATCCCTTACAAATCAGCCCCATGCCACTACCACCAGCACGCTATAAAACACACACGCAGCAAGACAGAGGCACAAACACATATCAGGAGAGAGACGAGCTGGGTCATTAGTTAACATTCAGGATACCTTTCCCAATTGAAGCCAAGGGGAGAGAGGGAGCAAAGGCACAAGAAGCTCCTGATTCTGCTGTGGACCTGTCATTGCATCTAAACACACAATAAGATACTTTGAAGCCTGCACAAGTCTTGCTTCCACCACAGCGCACGGCGGAACACAGACTGAGGGCAGTGGTCTTTCACGTACTCCGCAAAGTATGTTTGAGTTTTGTTGCAACAGCTGCATGAATATCCATGCTTTTGAAAACAATTTGGATTTGGCCTGCCAACAAACCCTGATCTAAGGGCTTTATAACAGCAACACTACTACAGAATACAAGTGCTTTCCATGCAAAAAAATCAATAGCAATAGAAATATCCCACTACATGGAGTCTTTGGCACCTCTTGCTGTGCTATTCCAGTCTTTGCTATTCAGCTCTTAATTCTACAAACTCCTAAGTTCTACCAATGTACCTTTGAAAAAAGGCTCTTGCAACTTTGAAAATACATATTAACATTTTATACCAATTTTTCAGTTCCAACAGAACTGCAATCTAGGTTCACTGAACTGATTTATTTATTATCCCTCCTCACGCATGCGAGAAAAGATGATATTGTGAACACTAGATCATTTACTAACTGGACAAAAAATATTTTATTTAGAAACAGCTTCTTAGTAAACCCCAGGAACTGAACTTCAGAAAGAAGATATGACAGCTTGGATAAAAGACGCTAACTGATCAGTCTTCAAGAATTAAAATCAGTCCAAAAAGGATAACCTGGGCTAAGTGGAACATTTACACAACTCCATTGCACATATTGGACTTTCATTACCACACACCATATCGCTAAAGAGGTAGCGAAATACACAATGATTGGAAATCAATGCACTGGTGGAAACAGTTGCTTAACAATGGGCCTTCCTGAATTAGAAAGTGTTTTAAAACTGACCCATCTACTCTTTTACTCACTTTTGAAACAACTTTGGGGAGACTCATTCCTGAGAGCCTGTTTCAGCAATTTCCTACTACAGACCGACTTTATAACCATAAGGAACAGCAAAGCTTTGTCTAATAATTAATCCCTCTATTTGAAGATTACATGGAGCAGACTCACTGCAAACTAACACAAACCAAGCGCTGAGGGAAAGAAAGGACTGGGATGGAGCCAAACCCTTCTCTTGTGAAGGTATCATCATTGCAGGGTACAAAAGCGCTATGCTGAGATAAGGCTGCAGATGAGCTCAAAGCAGTAGTCAGTCTTTTATGCCCGAAAACTCTCAAATCTCTACAGCAGCAGAGGCTCTTAATTTCAACACTGAATTAATCATCTCTCTAATCTAATAATAGGAGAACTCCCAAAGCAATTTTATTTGAAAACTATGTCTCTACCCTTCTTCTCCTCGGGCTTCCCCACTGTCCACATAACATCTATTTCAGAGCTCGGAATCGAAATAGCTGGGGCCTTGCAATAGATTTCAAGATTAATAAACTCAAGTATCACCACATAACTATCTTATAAACTTTCCAGGTCTACACAATCAAGCAAGAAAAAGTACGATAAAATAAAAGGAGGGGGGGGGGGGGGGGAACATTCCTCTACGCTCTGGATACCGTTGATGGTGTTGCCCATCAACACCATAAAACGTCGTGCAATTTCATAAGATCTTCATCTCCACGAGCATTGAAAGTGAGCCATAAACGCCCTATCGCCCACAGACAGCCCTTCTACGAACTCTCCAGCGCCCTGCCCACACTGGGGCAGTTTGGTTCTCTGTTCCACCTTCAGCCCAGGAGGATACTTACTGCTTGCCAGTTTCTCTAACATAATCACCTTAAATACTGATGCCCATTAAGTTTATAGATCTTAGGACCGTTAAATGGAACGCTTAGATATTAAGTCCCATATGAAGTAAATCTCTTTGGCAGTTTCTCCATTGGAAAGCTGCCGCAGATTCAGGGCTGATCTCTATCAGGATAAGATAGAGACATTCTTTATGCCCTCCTTGATAACAGCACAAAGCACACGCAGTGCTCCTGGCACAACATGCAAAGCAACACAGCCTTCGGTAAGCAGCTTCAAAGAGGGTTCAGTAAACTTTAAGGAGATCTCAGAGGGAAATTCAGCTTCAGAACAATTTTATCTTTTAACGGCTTCCTAATCCCCTCACCCCACTCCTAGCTTTACCTTTTAAAGAGAGAGTTGGATGCCCACTCCCATCCATGCCAATTCTCGCATCCAAATTTAACAGCTACAAAAATAAAATAAAAATAAGATAAGAGCACCTTCACAAAAGAAAATAAATCAAATTAAAAAAAACAGCATTTTGAGGATAAATCAAGAGTGCCTGCACTAAGCCATAACCTCTTTACTGATGGTTTTTTTCCCCTTCCCCTTAACAGATTCAGGGACTGTAATAACATTTAATCCTCAGAAGCTAATCTAAATGTAACACTCAAAAGAAGACAAAGACAACGCAACGGAAAAAAATTTGGCCACTGCCTTTTGGGAGTGCTGCTTTATCCCCGGAGCGAGCGCATTAATAGAGCTTGGAATGAAATGCCATTTTATTCTCTGTAGCAGGGAGGGGATTAGCAAGTTGTCTTCTCTAAACCCAGTCTGAGTCATGGCTCTCTGAACACTGAGAAAAGGATGTGGAACGAAGTGAAGGGCGGAGAGCACTGGCTTTTTATTTACACGCTGCTTCTTTTGTGGGTGGTTACTGATGTGCACAGTTTGCTAAACAGGGAAGGAGGAAGAAAAAGAGTTCTAGGTCCCCAGACTTTAATTCTGTTGGTTAACAAAAGAGAAAAATAATAATGCACCGATTATAATAAAATCAGAGAGACAATATGTCCATGGCAATGGTCCAATTCACAACAGCACGTAAGCAACAAGGGCAAGTTGCTTAAGGTGCTGAAAGCTCTGCTCAGTGGTTTCTTGTTGCTAGGATCTTCTTCCTGGGAGAAGGAAACAGGTTGGACAGAGCCCAGAACAAAGAGGAATGAGACACTGTAGTAGGAGGAATGTACAGATGCGAGCAGGCCAGGTTCAGGTGAACGGATTAGGAACAAAGTCCGTCACGCAAGCCCAGCCATGCAAGCATCAAGCCTAGCATCCTGCCTTTAAGTAGAACCCAAGAGCTAATGCCCATGTCAGTGATTTAATATGAAGCTCAGCACTAACCACTTCACTCCTGTTTCTATACAAATGGAGACAGAAGGGTTTACCTGCCTGCCTCGCAGGCATGCTGTGAAGGGTCGCTGGTAAAAAGCCCATACAATATTTTCAAGTCCTGAAATGCTATATAATCACACTAAGGAGAGGAAACAGCCTGTGGAACACTTAACCAGTTGTGCAGAGCTTAGTGTTGATAAAGGAATTAAGAAAGTCAATAAATGCCAAAAAAATACTGTTTTTTGTTTCAGATATTTCTTATCTTTGCTGCAACGTAGTCTCTGAAAAACAGTGCACTCGCTGCGGAAACAGCCCTAACTCAGTTCCCCTCTTCCTCCATCAGCTACCCTGATGCACAGCAGCAGACACAAACGCAGAGTAGATTAGTCTCACAAGGTGAGAGAGGCAAGCCGAAGAGCTCACAGTGAAACAGGGATGGTACGAATTGGGAAAGAGACGTGATGGAGAGGAGGTGGAGAAAATGCCAGCCCTCTTTTCCTTTTGGTAGAGGAGCTGTTGTCGTCCAGCACACCCAGCGCGCTTCTGGGAGCAGGCGCTTCACTCGTAGCTTGGCTACGAAATCTAATCCCTGTTACTTTGATTGTGTTTCAATTTGCTGTTCTCATCCAAGATCTGCATAAAGTAGTCTTACCTAGCTTAGCACTTACTGCGCTTGTCTGTCTAATATGAAAGGACAAAACAACATGAACAAACTATTCTTTCCATCGAATTCACAGGATCTTGTAATTTATTACCATAAACAGGCAGTAGCAAGTCTTGAATATATAAAGCTTAATAAGAGCTTCTCATAATATGCAAACTTCAAGTCCTACCGAGTAAGCACGAATGCCGACATGAACAGAAAGTCTCCCTCATTCTGCCCCAGACATGTCGTGACCCTTGCTCGAGGCATGTACGCTCTTTGAGAGTGCATGTTGTACTTCAAGGCAGCAAGCCTGAAAAGGATCACTGCGTATTACTACTATAAGAGACGTGCACACTGCACACGGACAAGGAAAAACCATGAATTTTCCTGCGTGTACAATTATCAAAGGGTATTATCAATCCTAAATTGCACATTCCCACACACAGCTCAGTGCAACACTGGTTATTCCTGACAATTTCTATTGTAAAGAAATAGAGAGTACAAAGTCCTCTTTCTCCCTCAGTTTCACTAGCCCCACACAGCTCGTCTCTTCTCAAGACTCATCATAGCAGCACTGTATTTTCACAGTAACACTCGTGCTAGGCCAGGTGTCTGTCTGGGCTCCACGGAGGGCAGCCTAAGGAATCTATCCATTTCTAATGGCTCATGTTTATACAGCCTCCAAATAGGAAAAGACTACACAATAAGGCCAGAAGCCAGGGACTGGCAGATGTTAAGGACTCAAAGAAGAGGGGAAAGGACCTCAGAGACCCTAAAATACATTTTCTAAATCTTAAAAGAAAAATCTTTAACCAACACTTGCACTGGTCTCAGCCACTAACCATTTTGAGAAACGGTTGCATTACCAGAGGGGTAACCTGCATTTCTAGTGTTCACCTCCACAAGGAACAGAGAAGAGACTAAACTAAATCTTGGGAATCCAACGTAAGATTACAACAAAAAAAAAATAGCTTAGCAACAACCCGCAACAGCAGGTAAAGAACACGACCCAAGGTCACAATCTCTTCTTTTACAACCCCCTAAGAATAAGTCAGTTGCATATACTCCCAACAACTGACCACACAACCACAGAAGCAAATTCAGGAAAGACTGAAACGACTGAAGACTGTCAGAACCTCATGTCCTATCAATTTTTAATATTTTATTTAAAAACAGAACTTAGACTTCTATTATGGAAAACTGTATGAAAATGCACACAGGGTGTCAGCTGCCCTGCTTTGGCTTCTTTAGCAACTTATTGCTTGCCTGTCCAAACAAAAACATGAAATTACAACAGGTTACATGATGCTTTGGCAGTCAAACAATTTTAAATAAAGACAGCACAATATACTGCACACCCCACTAACACATTCATCACTGCTATATTATCTATTTATGCAATTAAGTATCATACAGCCTGGACCAGACCCAACTGGACTACATATGTTGCTACTCCAGTTTACTGCATGTTGGCCAACTGTTTACCCAACAGAGATGCGTGTGCTTCTCTTGACTGTGTAATTGCTTTGGACTCATTAATATTAAAGAATTATAGAAAATATTTTTTCTTGGACAGCTGTTAGTGCATGTGGAACAATAAGCTATATTACACGACTGGCAAATACAAATGGAATTTAGATACTAAATATGCTCATAGTTAAAAAAAAAAAAAAAGCACAACACTGAAGGTCCTCTAATTACGTCAAGATGAATAAAAAGGTCAGAAAAATCATTTCACCCATCCTAGGAAAACATTCATTATAATTACAACTTTATTTTGATTGAAATTTACAGGGTAAAGACTTATGCTATTTACCTTTTTCTTCCCTGGTCAAGAAAACTTTAAAAGTGACTTTTTCGTACTCTGATGTGCTAGGCCAATGCTGCAACGCGTAGGCCAAATATACTGGGTCATAGTTTGAGGAAATTAAACTTGTTCCCCTGCCATTTTGAAAATCTTGGAAAACATTTGCATTTGATTTGGATTTTCTAGTCCACGTCTTCTCTTGTTTCCTCTTGCAAAAGCTAACAACTTTATCCTAAATTCTGTCAAGCTCGGCACAGAAAGAGAAAACGCTAGTTTACTGCTGCTCGGTCCCCCGAATACCTGGCACGAGGTAACGTCACACTCCAGTTGAGGGAACGTGCAGAGGCTATACACAGAGCGTTATAAAGCACAACCAGAACGGTCGAAAAGAACAAAAAAAGGCTTCTCACTTTATCCACTTCTCCGCCTTGGCGGCTGCCTCGTGGTACTGCTCCGACGTCAGCTTGTAGATCTCCGCGTTCTGAAAGGAAGAGCACAGCGCTCAGCTCTAACGGCCAAAGGCAGCACGCGCCTCGCTCACCCCGTCACGCAGCTATCGTCTACAATCAGTAATGGTTTCCAACAACAAACAGCATACTCAGTTCAGAGAACACAAAAGAATGCTAAAAATTTATTTACTTTTTAATAGACTGCATCAAGGCCACAGCGCGTCCTCCGTTACACGCTTCACCTTTGCAAAGAGAAAGCGGGGAGAAAACAGCCAATGAGCAGTTTTGATCATTTTGATTTTTTCCATGTAACCGCAAAAACAAGGTGCTTCCAGCAATGAGTTGTTTTGAAGGGCTTTTTTGTTTGTTTTTTGCGGTTTTATTTTAATTGCTGTGAAGAATCTCGTAAGTTCCTGGAGCACGAGTATCAAAACTGGCTGCTAGCACTGGAAAATTCATTTTACATCTCAGTGCTTCTACTTACGTTACTTATTCTTTAAAATAAAATCATGCAGCACGTTTCCCCTCTTAACAACATAGGGAGGCACATCAGATACCAGTTAAGGCACTGCCAAACGGAGTCCGGAGGGTCTTGCTTCAGGGCTAAAGAGGTTTGCGTTAAATTCTCCTGAGCTCACACAGAAAGAGGGTTAGTTCACAACTGCTCACCCCCCTGCCTACGGAGGGTGAATTCCCCTCCCCTGCCGAACCTGTAGCCCTCCCAAGCACGAGCAGCGCAAGGGAGCCGCCGCACACCCTGAGCGTTGCAACGGCCTGCCTCACTAACTGCTGAAAAAGCTGATTTAAGCAAAGCCTCTGGACTTCATATTAAAAAAGCTGCATTGCCTCATTCAAAACTCATCTGCAAGGCCCTTAGTCTGAAAAAGCACCTGCAAAAAATATGCAATAATCCATCATAAAAAAGCGACAAAATCAAAAGTGAGCACAGCTATTCATTTAGGACCCGTTCTAGCTGCTATCTCGTCTCTCTCCAGACTTGGTCATTTTATATAGAATACCATTCTTGCCTTTCTTCATTTATTTTCCCATGAATGCAGCTGTGGTCCTGCACATGATGAGACTACACATATTGTTCAGTGGTTGGAAGAAAGGAAACAACAGATATAACTCAAGTTCTATTAGTGGTTCTGCCACTTGTGCAATCCCGGGCAAGTCACCACTTTCCATCTGCAAGCTGGGGATAACAGCTGTCCGTATCACAGAAGTTGCGTGAAGCTTAGCTAATTGGGAGGTTTATTAAGGTCTTCAAAGCCTAGACTTCAAGGTGCTATATTTAAGCGTTTTATCTCTGGGGCCTGAATTTATGTCGCATACCAAGAAAGCCACAAAAGAGACTTTGCTTTTCCAAACTTTGACCTAAGAGACAGACTTAAACTGACAAAGCACGAACGAGTAACCACTTCAAAACGCATTTTACCAACAAATCGCCATTAACTTTTTCATTTACTTACTTGTTACATAACGGTCAAACTTCTATGCTATTAAACCCATTTTATTCCTTCCTCTAATGAAAAGCTCAGCTTTTAATGGAGCCTTTTTCTCTGCCCTGTAAACAGACCTCATGACTTGCAGCTCCCTGCTGTTACTTATTCACACATGAAACCACAAGACCTGTGCTCCATTAATTAAATTTGCCATTAAAAATTAAATAATGTGAATAAGTAGGTGTAAGCGTTATCTCCGTGGGTTTCATAAGTCTCACCGTTTCTCCAATTACTTCTCAAGCAATTTTCATATTTCATACTGTCTGATTTCTCAGAGGGACAGGATTTGAGAGATCAAAATGAGAGAAAGCGGGAAAGAGAGAAAGCAAGGTAGTAAAATTAAACATTTTTCAGGCAATAGGAAGTAGCCCCGTCAGATACTATTAGCCTGCAGCACTCTGCAGTGAAACAGCAGCAGGAGAAGAAAACAGGAACAAATATGTTGTACGTGAGACCCAGCATGAGGTTGGCATTTAACCCCCCCTAAAGAAAGAAAAAAAATAAGCCAATAGATTCATTCGCTGGTTTCACTGTCGATTAAATGGGTTGTAGTAGGACTTTGTCTAGTTTATTAGAGACAGTTCAACCACCCAATACCATGGACAGCCCCAGCTTCAACATCAACTACAAACCCGGACAGAAACGGCAAGGAAAGGAACCAGTATGAAGCTGCTTTGGATCCTAAAGTGGATGAAAAGCATGAAAAGTGGGCAAGTGAGAACCTGCATGGAGAGGCAGAAATCTCAGTGAGGGAGAGGGAAAGGGGGAGGGAATGAAGCCTCAAAGAAACCGCAAGGTACCTAGCGGAAAGCTAAGATCAAGGAGGGGCAGCGATGATGTTCACCCTAAGGATTAAAATTGCTCAGTTTTAAAAACAGAAAGGAAATGTCTTTGCACGCGATCCAACTGTCTCTCTTGCCTTTGGATCAAGCCTATCTTTCTCACTCTTCACCCCTTCAAAATAAAAAACTTAAAACACCAATGAAGCAGTATTTCCAATGCTATGAATGAGTGTTTTAAAGGCTTCTTCAAGGAAGAAAAACAGAGTTTTACCATTTAAACCTGAGCGCGCTCAACAAGCAGGCTTGTAAAACAGGTTTTCTTTGGCCTCTGGGCCTCTTCCTACCTTGGGAAAGCAGCATTTGCCTTTGTCCTAAACAAGAGCTAAACGAGTAGCAGACAAGGGCCTTTCGGTGCGAGGGCACTCATGGCAAGTTCTGTGATTTGGGGCTTTTACTTAGGGAGAACAAATTTCCAAGTGTCCTCCTCTGTACAACTCTAGCTGCAGACCTGCTTCATTTCAATATTTTACCCTCTCACACTGTGGCAGCGCAGAATATTCCAATGGCCTACAAAAATCCAGGACTTTATCATAAAGTTGTAAGTGATGAACCAAGCGGAAAAACCACATGTGCCCTTCCAGGGACTTCAGTAGGGCCACCCAACCTAGAGGCTGTTCAGCTGCATCAAGATGTGGCATTTGCCTTTGAAACAAAGACTGAGCTGCCCAAAACTAGATGATCTCCAGAGGTCCCATCCAACCTAAACGATTCTGTGATTCTGTGAAAATCTTGGTAAAGTACCTTAACTTTATACTGCGATATTCAGCCGCACAGTAAAACAAAGAACATTCAACATAAAAATTACAACATGTCGATGTTGTTTTTAATTTACTCTCACAATATTTGACGCTTGAGATAAAATGGCAGCTCACAAAGGAAAAAGTGCAACATGAGACCTCAACTACTATTAAATAAAGCTCCTGGCAATCTTAGTTGCAGAAATAAGTTTAAAAACATGACGAAAGGACACCATAAGGACTCAAATAACGAGAGACAAAGAAAGAATGAATGAACCACCCAAAATGTTTCACTTCTCTCAATAAAGCTGAGCCTCAGGGGAGCCAACTTCAGAACATCAGAGGTTTGTCATATGGGGACAGCGCGCTCCAGAGAGGACAACAACTAAACAAAGAAACGTTCATTTGAAGGATTTTCCCCTGCTATTAAATGATGGTTCGTAGCAAATAATAAAAACAGCAAGAAGTTATAAAAACACATAACTAAAGCCAAAAGACCAACAGAACCGCTTCCCCTTACCCTGCTGTTCCTACAGCGTGTTTGCTGCTAAACCCGCGCTCCCCACTCTTCCCAAAAAACCCTAGGACTGAAAATTCTCCTTCCAAAGCAAACCAATTCTACAACTTCAAGCAGAATTTGGGGTGATTTTAATTCAGCATTTCCCCTTTGCTGCAACCACCCGTGGAAGCTCCAATACTCGTCACTGTAACTCTCTACGCTGCCCAGGTCCTTTTGCGGCAAAGAAAGTAAGAAAATAATACAGCAAAGAAAGGAGTTCTCAAGGCTGTTTCAGGAGGGAAAGTAACTGAAGCCCAAAGAGAAAACCCTGCCAGCTCATTCTCACGTTGACATTAAACCACATTCCTTACAACTTCAGTGACACGCGTGCTACTTGCAGTAACACGTAAAACAGACAACTGAGCAACATGAGCAAGAGGAGCCAGAAATTAAACAAATTTTTTGGCCAAATTCTTTGCAAACATCAAGCAGCAGCAGCAGCAAAAAGCTGACACGGGAACGTAGACTTCTCCTTCAGGTTAAGACTGGGTCAATAGATCAGAAGGTGTTTGGATTTAAAAAAAAAAAAAAAAAAGTCACCACAGCTATCTTGAGATATTTTGACACCTCAGAGTATAGAAGCTTGTCAGCGGTCACAGCGCTTAAAGATACAAAGAGGATTAGCAGCTGCTGAAACGCTGCCAGCCTAGATGAACGCTAGCGATACCTCTGATGAAACGGAGCAGGCCAGTGGAGGCCTTGACAAACGCCGCGGACGACAGCCGGGGGATTAGACGGTGCAATCTGCCTCGCACCTGACAGGCGCGGCGCTTCGATTCCCTCTCCCGACGGACACGCTCGCAGCCTTCCAGCGAACCTCCGGCCCCGATCAAGGCGAAAGGAGGGCGAGAGCCGGCGTCGCCTTAAAGGAAAAATACGCGTGTTCAAATTCCTCCTTCCCACTGCTTCTGAGGTGAGGAAATAAGACTTCGCGTGATCCTGACAACACTGCGTGACCGTCGCCCCCTGAACACTCGCACCCTGCTGCAGCGAGCGTGTGAGTGCTCCGGACACAGAGCTCCCATAAAGGGCAGAAAGCTTCAGTCAGGGCAGGCTGCGGGAACCGCATCTGCCACTGCCTTAGGGAAACAAAGGTACACGCAGGCTCCAGCCACTTTGCGGGTTGCTGCTTCACACGCGCTGCAAATCAGGTCATCAGTTCTGATCTCTCACAAGTCTCGTGCAAATGGGTCCTAACAGCTGTGAACAATTACCCCATCTACTCGTACCCCTCCCATACATACAGGGGCAGATGAGCTGAACCAATTTTTTCACCGGATGACTCTTTGGAGCTGCTAAAAATCAACCTACACAATCCATCACTTCTATCAACTTTGGTCCAGAACAGGGAGTTTGGCAGTTTCAGGACACAACACAAGAAGCAATCTCTTCACCTGCGGAGCACGCTCCCCCGAGTCCCTGCCCAGCCGCTTTGTTGGTATTAGCTAGCACTTGGCTAAAAGATATCGCGCCTGCTTTCTCATTCCTACCAAATGCAAGCGCACCTGCACATAGAAGCTGATTAACGAGAAAGAAATATGCAAATAAAGCATATCATGGGGAGCCTAGAAGCCAGGGGTTAAACAGCTTTTATGGGAATTCAAACGTTTTCTCTTAAAAGGTAATAGAAGGAAGATGCAAGCAACTACAAACAGCTTGCTGATATGGAAAAACAATTTTTATCCAAAGCCAATATCTGAACACAGCTCTGTTGTTTGGTGTTCATGTGTAGGTTCATCCACTCCTCCCGCTGGGGCCAATAATGAAATGAGAGCATTGAATTTGTGTCATCCTATTCTTTCCTTTGGCAATAGGCTGTGAGATCATAAACTCTGGATTAAGAATCGAAAAAGCCAGGAAAAAAGTAACGTCCACAGTAACAACATGGGAAAGTTAACCTAGTCACAGGCAAAAGCACATTCCCGTTTGAATGGATCTTCTCATGCCTGCAATATCATCCTAGGTTAAAAGCAAGATATTAATGCTGCAGCACATCCAGACAGCTTCACGTAGCTAACATCCCACAAAATACCAACCTCTGCAAAACTTTTGGGAGGTGGGTTAGGGAGAAGGGGGAAAAGGACCACAGCTAGGTTCACTCTGTGGGTAACAAGCTAGGCACAGAAAAGGCTACGCGCTTTGCCCTCAGCTGCATAGAGAATCAAAGAAGATCCCAAGGAACCCCAAGACTTCCTAGAAGCAGGTCCCAAACTCAAGATACTCCACCTGACTAGGAACGGGTTTACAATCCCAGACCAAGAGCGCGCTCCAGAGTCAGAGCGTCTCCAGGAAGGTAACTGGAAAGAGCCAGTTAAAGCTATGATATACAGCTTACGCTCCGTGCACAGGGAAAAAGGTCCCACGCGCATATGCCACAGAATGATGCTATTAGAAACTTCTCTGGAGAGCTGCAAGAGCCCCACTGAAAACATGCTGAAAAATCCTCACGTTAGCTTCGAGCCACTAAGACAGCCAAGGGCAAAGAAAGCGGGGGCAAAAACACAGAAAGAAAGAAATACTGCATCTCTACGAGGTTGCTTTAAAGCAGACGGTTCTGAAAGTCTGTAATAAAACATTAGTAATTCTTTAAATACAAACTCTGGAAAGTAAAATCACCTTCAAAGAGAAAGGCCACAAAATGCCAGCAGGCAACCCAGGCTTTCTGACAAAGAAAGCAACGGCAATGCGAAAGGCCCAGATTAATGATAAAACTGCAGGCGGCGGTGCCTACGCTCCCCCTCCCAGCTGAGAGTTTAATATAGGAGCTGGGAGTCTTAGGTGAGGAATTCACAGTAAATGCCCGAATCAATTATACCTGACAAGCGCAGGTAAACAGCCCTCAGAGGCATTGATTAAACATCCAGGCTTTTCAGCGTCTGCTTTGGAGAACCCCTCAGCCCGGCTGCCCTGCACAGACGACAACGCAGCGCCCCGGCTTTCCCGGCACGACGCAGCCACTAGATCCCTCCGCCCGGGCTGCGCTGCTGCACGGCTCATCACGCAGGGACGTCCATCCGGGGCCCATCAGCAGATCCGTCGCAAAACCAGGCGCAAGCTGCTAGAGCCCAGGACGCTGCCTCCAACAGCCCGACCTTGTCCAAGAAGGACTGACAAGCGTACGGAGAATCAACACGAAGGCAATGGGAGAAGAGAGGAAAAAAGTGAATTGTCAGAACATCAAGAGTACCAAGGTACGTGGCTAGAAGTTTCACTAGGATAGCGACCAGCACTTCAGGGGAGGGGAGAAATAGTTAATCAAGAAGGCAGTCATCAGGTTCTTGTCTTATATAAAAGAACGTTAAGCACGCTCCCCCTACCAGACTCATCACTGGAGCTTATTTGGGGAAGGAAAGGGAGGAACGTTACCACTAAGGTTTGATGCCGTCACGCAAGCGCTAGTAATCTGACACAGCCTCCGGCAGAGGCTTTCCTCCTGCCTGCCTGCCCACCACCTCAAACTGAGCCTTGCGGCTAAAACTCCCCAGTTTCTCTGCTGAAAATGCCCCTAAGCCTAAGTTGCAGGCAACCGGACCAAAAAACAGTTGCTGTCGCGCTTCTAAAAACGTTAATTATATTCACAGTCCCATCCTTTTCCACACCAAGTAGCCAAGGAATGCAATTCACTGGGTGCCAAGAGGAACGCAGACGAGGAGAGATCCATGGCAGGAGAACACGCAGAAGGATTTGGAGAGCACTGAAAAAAAAAAAAAAAGGCATCACATCTATGCCCTTAACGGGCAGAGGGAACTGCAAGGGAGAGAGGCACTATAAAAAAAGAAAAACAAACAAACAAAAAGCAGAAGTATACCAAAGCCTGCAACTTCCACCCCCTCCCAGGGTTTTTCCCCTAACCCTAATTGCAAATTATTCTCCATGTGCAGTTTCCAGTAAATCAAGCTTTGCTAAATAACCCCGACATATGCAGGGCTGAGAACCAGCCAACAAGCAATGATGAGATGTCCCCGAAATGATTAAGGAAAATGCAGACATCTCAGGTTACAACGAAGCCTGTTGTACTTTCCCCTTAGCGCATATGCAATGCTGCAAGCGCTGTGCCGAAAACCTCTGATATTCAAAGACTCATTTGGTTGACAAGGAGCCTGTGGATTCGCGGACAGATTGTCACACAAACTGTCAGGTTTTTAGAGAGACTATCAGACCTCTCTTTGCCTACGTTATGGAGCACATCAAAGACACAGAAGATGAACCAGACGCAGACTGCACAGATCTGACAGAATGGTGGGTGTACATATTCAGAGCGCTGTACTGTACGGCTGGGGGGGGGGGTTAATGTGAATAATCAGGGGCTGAAAGTTCCAGAAATGTGACAGTTTCTGGCAGCAATCCTCATCTTTGCATTTATTTATCTAAGAGAGAAACTGCTATACTGGAGGCAAACTTGGGAGAGGAAGAAAAATCGTATCAGCAGCAATTTATTTTGCCACCGTACTTTTTCTTTATTATTATTAGGCCCAGAGCATTTTCTGAAGACATTTGTATTTCCAGTCGGCGTGCTCTCACTACGCTTGCGGCTTCTTTTCCCATTTCATCCCATAGTGGGCTTTGGTTTAATGATTACAGCCCAAAAGACTGCCAGTGACTCTGCAGGTCACCGTGCATGGGTAATGGAAGAGACAAATCCATACTTTCGCAGGTGCCCTCTGGCTTGAGCATCTGCCTCGAGATGCTCAGCAGCTCATTATTCAAAACTGCAAACTCAAGTTGTGGGTAAGCAGCTCCTCTGAAGACATAAGCCACACCTGGACAACCAAAAAGTGAAGTAACTACAATAAAAAAAATATATATATATATATATAAAAAAAAAAACCTGAAACATTAGGGTCTCACTTTTAAAACAGAGACAATGTTTCTTTATCTCCCAGTGAACTAGAAACTTTAGTTATTTAATACCTGGAAAACGTTCCCAGCTCAGTAGCTCAAAAGTAGCCTTAGAAAGATAACTTGATGTCATTCTCCTTTATTAATATCACCTGGATTAACATCATAGACCAAACATACATTTGTTTTTACAATTGACAAAGTTATTAAGCTAATTCTATGACAAAATGCTGATTAATACTTAGAAATGAAAATCAAGTCTAAAATGAAACACTGGTAAGAAAACAAGTTAATACAGACTCCTTTGCTCTGCCTTTCCAGCACCGCTGTCGCATAACCTCCGTTTCTCCCTGCAAGGCATCAGCTACTCCAGAGAAAAGAGCCCTAGTATCTTTCTAAATTTATTTTGCTATTCAAAATGGATTGAAATTCTCCACACAGTAAACAGAAAATAAATATGATGTTTATCCTAAGACAAAAAAGTCAAGGAGGACAAAGGGGGAGGGATGGTAAAAGGGATAAGAAAGAAAACAGAAGATATTTGTAAGCAATTTCCTTTCCACCACTTGACAGTCTCATTCTCTCTACTTTCAGTGATCTTCTTTCACATCATTTTTATAGACGAGTTTTGTTTCTTCTGAAGAGGATACGGCATTGAAGAAGCGTCTTTGTAGCTGGCAAAGAGCTTGTAAAGTCTCCGAACACAAGCCAGTTGCAGCAGAAGACCCTCTCTCGCCTGATTGACGGTTTGTGCATTTTCACAACACAGTTATTGAGAAGTAAATATTAATATGAAAAAAAAAAAACCAAACGCCAACAGGCAGCCACACAAATGCTTCATTCCTGTACTCTGGCTGAAACCATTCTCAACCCTGGTACACAACATCACATGCAGCCTTGAATACCGTTTGGTCACCACCAGTTTAACACTGTATTTGCATTATAGAGTCCAAGAGAAGGAGGAGAGGGAACAAAGGACCTTCTTGCTTTTGGCCCGTTACAAAATAATAGGAAGAATTACTTATTAACATTAAACCAGAAAATTCTTGCACAGCCTTGTTGCCAAGGCTTCTCAAGAACATAAACGGAAAAGCATCGTGTACATGGCCTGTCTACAGCATGTCTCACACTCCTAGATTCAAGCTAAATCTGCTCTGTGAATTTAATCTCTGGACACCACCTCTAACAGAGTACTCCATGCAAAGAGCCAGCGAGCTTGTCTACAGGACTAAACGAGGAAGCAATAAACGTAGGCTTAAAGCTCCTAAAAGGAATTACTGATGCTCATACCAAAATATTGCCCGGGGGGGGGGGGGGGGGGAAGGGGGAGGCAGGGGGCTGCCGTAGCTGATAAACTGCTTAACAAGAAAAGGTTTAGGAAAGAGCGTCCCAAGTGCCTGTTTTGGGCTCATAAAGCATCGGTCTTTCCATCCACATCCACTGGACAAGACCATACAAAAATCCCAGCCCTTCAGCCAGGGACTGCTGAGCACAGAAAACAGATAACAGGAAGACAAACAAGGAGACACAACTGTAATTTTGCTGGCAATGACAGGAAAAAAAAAAAAAAAAAAATATATATATATATATATATATATATATATATAAAAACACTGCAGATGTGGAACAAACTCCTCTCTTTGTAGAGCAAGTGAATATTCAAACTTACAACCTCGCTCCATCCTATTTTCAACTTGCAAGGACAAACTCTTTATTCCTCACTGGGCTGCCCTTAGCCCATCACAGGAACTGACAGCTAGGATGCCTTTTTTTTTTTTTTGTTCTTGCTGCAACACACACTTGCCTCTAACTGGAGGAAGAGTTATCATCCCCGTGGCACGCAAACGGATAATTAGCCACCAGCAAGTAATGGCTTTTTGCTGCAGCTAACGGAAGCTGCGTCTGAAGGATTGACCTAAAAGGTGAAAGGCCTCATATACTACTCTTAATCCCCTGAACTGCCAAAGGTAATTTTGTGTTAGACGCAACTGTGTTATGAAAACTGAAGTTAAAATAATAATAATGACTCTAGAGAACAGCTGAAAGTTCTCAGCTCCTTTACATGTTCAGACAGGCACACAATATAGCATTTTCGTAAACCCAGATGAGCTTCCTTCCTTTCAAAAAACTACAGGCCAGCCAATTCAAGGCTTGCTACATGTCAGGACAAATTAGATGATTTCTGTACACTGCCCAATGCATCCTAAGACATCTCGGGGGGGGGGGGGAGGGGGGGAATCCAGGCACCCCTGGAGTGACCCAGACATGCAAGCTCACAGCAACCTTGCAGGCTTAAAATTATATAAGCAAAAATGTGACTTTTTATTCAGAATAGTGAGGGGGGAAGGGAGAGAGAGATTTAAGTCTTTCCTCTTGTGAAAAGACCTGAAGCGCAATAATTGAGAAGGAAAAGCTGGTTCTGCTCTTAAAATAACACAGTTATTACAAGTCTTCTCAACTCAGAGGCTTAGACTTTTCTCTCATCGCGTGCACATACTTCTCCCATCTCCGGCTCCTCTGCTACTGCTTGCGGACCAACCCGGATTAGGTGGCCAGCTCTGCCGCTTCTGGCTCTGTGGCCTTCTCCCATCGCTGCGCTCACTTGCATACCAGCCAGAAAGCTTCTATGTGTATACGTATGTATATGAACACACGCACATATTTTCATCCAGATTTTGCTGGTTGATGGATACTCCACTGCTGAGAACGTAATACAGGCCAAAATTCTCCTCTTGGTGTTTGTCAGGGTTGGACTCCACAGAAGACAGCCAATTCTAGTGCCCAAAAGGCATGTTTACCATATTTATTAAAATAAAATAAAACTAAGCAGTCATATTTACTAATTCTGGGGCTAGACGGAATGAGTGAGTCAGGTAATCTTGATTAGAGTCAAGGTGTTCAATGGTAAACCAAGACTGGAATCATTTTTGGCGTAGCAGAACATGTAGCCAAACAACCCGCTAACCCCGAAAAAACGAACAAACAAAAAGACCCACTAGATATAATCCCAGGATCAGGAGGTTTTGCCACAGGTAGAACAAGTATCATTTGCAGTGGTTCAAGACCTTACAGTGGACTTAATGGTGCACATATATTTAAGATCATTAAAACATGTTATTTACAAGCTACTTCTGAGTCATTCCGGTCTCTTGGGAACGTGCATTGTATGTTCAAGAAATTGGAATAGCTCTTACTTATATGCTTCTTTAAAATGACTGGCAGATGGGGAAAAACCTTCAGAGAAGTAGCTCGGGGCTGTCATGAAACACTTATTTACCACACCCGCAGTAAACTACTTCTGTTAGAACAACACACACACACACAACCACTTCAGCCACTGAAAATGCAGAGTAGTCACTTCTTGAAGTTTGGTCTCTGAACTACTTCACTTCAGCACAAACTTGAGATGTTCTGTGGAGTCAGTCCAATTTACAGAGTAATTCCAAGCCATATTTTTCATAGAAATGACAACAGTGTGTTGTTCTATAAGGGCACAGCTAGAATTGTAAGGACCTTTTAAAATAGGCCTGTGTCTTGGTTCTGTTTAAGACCCGACATTGATGCTTTTTTTCCTGCCGCGTGTGGCAGGAATGCTGCAGGCTCAAACAGAAATCTCCAATTCCCCAAAGGCAGGGTCTTAGCAAAGTGGAGTCCAGACACACACGGAAGTTTTGTCTACCTAAAACAATTTGCTAGATCTGGAATAGCCCAAGACGAGCGCAAGTTGCAATCACCAAACCCCAGCAGACAGCCTAAGGTCTGGAACATATTTAATCAATTCACTCTGCTAACTCTCTACGGTTTCATAAAACAGCCAATACTGCAATAACAGGGCCAAAAATTAATTGTAGGCTGGTTGGCCAATTACATGGAAATAACGAGCAGCACTGCAGCAGGGTAGTATAGCTGACGCTAAAATACAGCTACACTATAGTAAATAGAGGTGAGGTGTACATGTTTGCACTGCACTCCACTAGAAAAGCTGCACTGTTTTTACTGGTAGCAGTGCTACCTGTATATATAGGTTGACAAATACCACCTTGTTTATAAACAAGCATATAAAGAGCACAAAAAGGGAGAAAATAGGTGTGAACTACTAGGCAATCAGAAAACAACAGAATGAAACGAAGGAAAATTGGGCTGAATTTAAGAAAAGGGGGAGGGAAAATCAGAAATACTGGGCAATAGAAAAAGCTCTCAAAGGGGAGAAAAAAGACGTACCCCTCGTTTCGTTCTCTTCGGACGAAAGTGGACAAATATTCTGGTTTTCTGTTCTAACAGAGACAGACAGGATCACATTCTAGGTCTTTTTGTTCTGCCTTTAGCAAGTCTTCATAGTGATACACTGATGAGACCAGATACCAGATTGCTATCTAAATTCAGCTGCAAAATTCAGCGTTAAGACTCTAAGTTCAAACCACACATTGCCACATTTATTTCACAAGTCGAGCCTGGGGATGGATTCCTCCAAGACATAGCAGCCCAGAAGCATCGTTTTTTTCCCCTCTGCAAAGGTACTCTAAATGCCAGGAAAACAAAATCACAGTAAGGCTCCGACAGTTCACCCTTCAGCACGCAGACTGCAAATACGTCCCTACGCTAATCGGGCGGACTGAAAAGGAAGCAAACACTTAAGTCGCTGCTTGCATAGAAGCTCCTTGTACTTTGAGGTAACGTACCGCACATCAGTCAACACACACCAAGAGGGAACATACACGCTGCGGAGAAGGCAGAGGCAGCGCCGGCATCCAGCGCATTTACCCTATTATAAATGTTCTTTGAGTTCATCAAATTACCAATCAATTCATCTGGTCTCTGAAAGCTGGCGTACTGAGGTATATTAACTGCTCGACTTTACAAGCTCTCAGCAAAACAACCATTAAATGGGCAAATTGAGCACAGGGTACTGAAATCTAGTTTGCAAGGTGGCCAACGGCAACGACACAGAAAACGCTCCCTACAGAGGCAGGTGCTTCCCAGAAAGCCTTAGAAAAGCTGCCTCCACCGGACGCTGCTCAACCCTTCTCCGATGGATATCGACAGGAAGAAGAAATTAGGGAAGCAGGATTCCTTCCTCCTCCTCCCCAGCATGACATTTAACATCTGTGAAGAGCTGAAAGGAGGAAGAGGATGGGAGGTCAGAGCTCTTTCAGATGACTATTCCAGGTTTGTTCCTTTTTTTAATTTTCTTCCTGTTCAGAAATTTAACTCTCGCATAGTGCAAAAACTTTGGTTCTCAAAACACCCACAGGCTGTGCCCTGACAGACTCCTAGGGCCATCGCTGCCCGAACGGGAACGTCCGCGCAGAGCCGGGCGGGCAGCCCAAGCGACTGGAGAGTGATCTGGATGATTAGGGAGAATCTTATCAGCCTGTTACAGAAACCTATCCTGCAGATTATTCTTCTTGTGTTCAAAAGATTAAATCAGCAGTTTGATGAACTGGGTGCTTCATTATAGTGCTCCACTGGCCTGAAAGGTAAACTGCCTTTTGGGCTCTTTGCTGTTACAGATTCACATAAAGCAATGCTGCTTTTGCGGGAAGAAGGGTTTGGAGCAGGGGTGGGAGAAAAAGAAGAGAATTCAACAAATTAGGTGAAGAAAAAAATTGAAATTGCACAGAATATCGTAAGGCCCAGTTACAAAGAATGGGACAAGAAATACTTCCGGAAGGAAAATAAGTTTTTTAAGAACAGAACTCAGTTTCACATCGGCTGTTCTTCCTCAGAGCATCCCAAAGCACTTCACAGAGCAGTAAGTTAGTGACTAGCGATACAGTGACCAGAGGCAAACCAAGCAGCCGTTATACACACAGCGATAGCTCTCACGCAGCCTTAAGACGTTACAGGCCGTTTTATTGGGAAAGTAAATGGTGTCACTGACACCTGCCGAGACATAGCAGCTCATTTGGAAGAGGGCACTGAATCTTTAAATCCCACTGAGAGGGCAGAGGGCTCGGCTTAAGACTAACATCTCAACACAGCTTTCTTTTGCAGCGCGAGGTGGGCGCTCCTTAGGCCTCACGGACACCCGAACGCCCTGGGACCCCAAGCCAGGGGACTGGCTCGTTTTTGTCAGCAGAAGTCTCTGGCTCGTTTTTAAATCGAGGGACATCGCTTTGTCCAGCCCTGCAGAATGTGCTGAAAAATTATTATGAAGACCCAATGACATTGTAAATATTTTGAAGATTTTTTTTTCCAGTGTGCTCCTGCTTCCTCTGGTGAGATTTTTATTGAGATGGGTTACTGCTGAAAACCATAGAAGTGACAAGGGATTCAAATGGAGGGGTGACCTTGGTGCACCTCAAGTCGGAGTTTGCTCCAGGAACAAGGATCAAGGCCAATAAGAATAACAAACAAAAATAAGTTCACCTTTCTCCCATTCTTTACACATCGTAAATGCTTTACAAACATCAATTAAATGGTAAGTGCAAGGCCAAAAGGAGATTAATTTCAGCAAACCAAACAAGGTGAATGCCACACACAAAATTACAAGATTTGTGAAGCTAAGCAGAGAAAAAGGTGCAGCCAATCTTATTAATAAAAAATGGTATTTGTTTAATGCACTCCTTTCCCACTTGCAGAAATACATCGCAGCTTATGAATACCTCTTCTGCTACTTACTGTTCTGAAAAACTACAGGCAGAAAACGTTGCATATTAATGTACCCACTGCTCACAGTAGTCCATAGCCACCTAATAAAAGATAACGTGGGAGCTGGAGCTTAGGAAAACCCAAACAAAGAAAAGACATCAATCTATAGCGAGGAGTTTCACTTCAGCTGCCAAAATTACCTTCAGTATCTCTCTGCTGCTTTACACTGCTCCAAAGAGCTACCTGCATTTTGCTATACTGGAGCACTGCCCTGAACCTTTGTCAGGTTAGATCAAAAAAAGGGGCCAAACAGCCAAAGGAATATTTATTTGGGAGAAAGTATACAACTAATAAGCTAAATGAAATCCACCGCCATCCGAAGGATTCCAGGAGAGGCTGCATTTCCTTCTTATTATACTTCAGCAAGGATGTTTCTGCCATTTAGAGAAGGTAGGACAATACATATAGAATACAAATACTTAATACAAATCCCAGTTCTGAGCAGTATATATGTTAACTATTTATACCAAGCTCCCTCTCTCCCTCCCCCTCACGCTTCCTAGTAACATATACACGCACAAAACCCAGAATATCAGCTTAAGCTTCTCAAATCGAGTGTTTCTACAGTTTTCCTTACAGAATCTCAGGCCCAACTCTCATTCTGTCTACCCAGAGAAATACTAGAGTACAAAACCTGCTTAACATCAGATGAGCCAAGACTTACTTTTTGTGATAGAGAATTAAATAATAAATAAATAAATAAATAAATGCTCAGAATTACATGAATAAGATGCAAAAATACTCAGACGAGCCTCGCACTCAATGCGCTGCCTCTAATTCAACAAGTTGCCAAGGTCTCATACTGGATTCCTTACTGGAGATTAGTCACATCGGGAACACAGGCCTGGAAGGGAATGTCTCTATCATCGATTCCAAACTCCTGCAACTACGCATAGTCATATAAGAAACTACAGGAAATAGGTCCTCTGAACTGACAATTTTCTGATTACCAAAATACTTCAAACATCCCAAAACAAGATACTTGGGTGCAACCTGAGAAACAGACACCACCCAACTCTAATGAACTACCAGAGCAAAGCGTGGAAGATGAGGGACATCACCAGTGAGCTGATTCACTGCAAGGAATTTGTCCTATCAAATTTAACTAAAAAGAAAAAAAAAGTACACACCACACTGCAGGCAGAATAAAACCTAACACTCCTACACAGACACACACCCTGACAATCTCATGTGGAGGATGGAGCGGAGGAAGAATTCTTCTCAAGAACAAATCATACTATTGGTTTAATCCCAGGATAACTACTTCACACATTCAAATCTGCACTCAAAAGACCTGAGTACCGCTAGAAGCAGTAGTGCATGACGTTTGCTCAATAGGTGTCTGAAGCACAAACCAAGCACTAGACGTTATTAGGGAAGAAACAGAGACCCAGACAGTGATTCTCACAAGGCTACTGTATAAATCCTTGGTTCACTTCAATCTTTAACTTTGCATGTGCAGTTCTGGTTCCCACCTCTCAAAGAGAATTCAGTAGATGTGGAAAAGTTTCAGAGACCACCAGCAAGAACGACCAAAGTCCGGTACAACTTGCTCAGGGAACACAACCAAGTGAACTAGGCTCTTTCAGCCTAGAAAGAGACGGCACTGGAAGATATGACAAAGATCTACAAAGCCATAAGAGGCATGAAAGGAAATGGGGGCTTATCAGTCACTGTTTCTTCCTCATGAGAACCCGTATCATCAAATGATATTAACAGGGGTTAGGGAACTGTTTGCTATGAACTAAGTTCAAGAGAAAACTGGACAATCTGATGGAAAAGAAAACCCATTTATGATTAGTAAACACACAAACATCTCAGGAAATATATGAACCACAAGTGACCGGAGGCTGAGAAAGCATTTGGGGCAAGCATCATGTACACTTACCCTGCTCTTGCAGTCATCCTTGGGCATCCACTTCTGGTCACAGTCAGGAACACTGTATTGAACTAGATGTGCCTTTGGTGTGACCAAGCATAGCTGCCCTCACAGCCTTACATCCTCCAGGGCTTTAGTAGAAAATGGAGGAAAAATCCCAAAAGCCAAATTATCCACATGAGGAAAACGGAGGAGGGAGGAAAAAGGAGGAGGTGCCTGTCTTGAACCCACAAATATTGAATATTTCTGCTGAAATACTGAAAATATCTTTATAATACATGCCCTTTGCCATGGAAATTTATTAATAGAGTACTAGAGAAATTGAGTTTAAGATCTATTTGAATCAAGCTATACCCATAGTTTACCTCACGTAAAACTAAAGGCAAAACGCTTTTAGCATTTCTATAGCTTTACTGTTTCACAACACTGTGCCCTCCCATTACAAGCTATTCCATCTTATAGATGGAATAACTGAGATAGATGGGCTAAGTAATTGTTTCAAACTCCCAAAAGAGAAACAGCTATTAGAAAATGAGGAGTTTTTTGCTTCCACTTGTGTGCTCTGTCCAGGAGATCACAGCACTCTTTTAGAGATTACAAAATAAAGGGATAATGTATTCACACAATCTGCCGCATTCAAGGGAACTACTGAGTTCAATTGTGGTCAATACATCTTAAAGACAGAGCAGCAATGGGAAAAGGGCCCAAAGACAAACAAGTAGAATAAGAAACCTGTAAAAATCGTTTACACAAGCAGAGGCTGGAAAGGTGAGGACTGCTTAGCTTAATGGGAAGATTAAAAAAAGGGAATAGGGCAGAAGCCTTCAGGTAACCTACGACAAATGGATTTCCTTGTATCCCTTTCAAATACTTGTTTTCATGTAATATCTCACATGTGAAAGTGGTAACACAAAACAGATAGGCCAGGTAGTTAACCTGTGGAACCCAATGCCACATGACACTGAGGCAAAGAGCTAAACAGAGTTCAAAAAAAAACGGCTGTGACATTTAGATGAATGATGAAAGTAACCCAAGTTCCATGACAGTGAATAAAAATACTGAAGGAAGATAAACTCTCACGTAGGAGAGCATGTGTCAGCCTCTGACAACTCTTAGGAAGATACTTTTTAAGGCTGTTCTCCGAAAGCTTTTTCCTTTTTTTTTCCCTCCCCTTTTGCACCTTCCTTTGAAGTCTCTGAAAACTGACCACTTTCAGAAGAGACAGGACAGTCTCTGTGTTTGATCCCAAAAAGCTGCTACCGCGTTCTAAGAACTACGTTCCTCAGATATAACACAATTATTCCTAGCATCCTACCAGGAAGGTACTTAGTTCTCCACACCAACAGTAGAAAAAAAAAAAATCCTCCAAAACCAAACCTGTAAGTCTTCTACATTTGAATTCTGTTATCCTGCAGAAGCAGGGACCAAGCTTAACCAAGGGTACGCATAAGCACAGAAGAGGAGGCAATTTCTGACAGCTTGTTCCTTAGGGGGAGATATTTAGGCTTCCTAACTCCAGAGTGAGCCAACACTTCCGTTCACCCCCCTCCCAATGCCTCCAAACAACCAAGTGACCTCACGCCAAGTGACCATCCCATCTGAAAACAGAAAAGCAAGCAAAACTTCTGCTTCAAAGCCACTCCCCACCTCATGCCCCTACTGATGCCTTTTATACATAAACACACACGTATATCGTTATATAGAGAGACAGACATTATACACTCGCATATATACACATATACGCTCAACTACCTATACATACGTGTATGGATATAGATAAAAAGCCTGAGTTGGAAGGTTTTAACATCGTGGAAAGGAAAAATAAATAAATAAATGTCAAGGTCTGTGTGTATTCAACAAATAAAAGCAGAATTATATAAAAGCAACAGCTAATAAAAAAGACTGTTCTGTGCTGTGTTTCCCATCTTTCCAACCATTATAGGAATAAAATTATCCACAGAGAAGATCGAAAACCTTTTTCAAAACTAATACAATTAAGCTTTATTACACTGTTTCAAGTACGTTTCTCTCCTCTCCTTTCTAGCCCCCACCACCTCCCACTTCAATCTACACTAACGGTTGGAGGCATTCTTCTATTTTATTACCAGCAAAATGCTCGTGTTTAAGGGTCAGAAACTATCCAGTGTTTCAAGAAAGGAAAGAAAACCTGTCCTTATTATCTACTTGCTATTGTATAAGAACTAGAAGAGTGTTTCTATGCATCTCTGCAATTTGAATAGAACTATGGGCTGGCCACCCTATCCCAGAGTGAAGATCCTGCACTAAAACATCCATCACCTTGTCGAAAAAAATTACCCAGTAGCAAGAGACACTGATCTGAAAAGGGAAACAAAAAAAATGTAACAAAAGATTTCAAAAGGAGGACAAAGCAACCTGGCCAAACTTCTCCCCACTCCACTGTCCATAAAGGACAGACACACATACAAATTTTCCCTGCAGTTTCCACTTCATGAAACTAAATCTGGAAAGAAGAATATAATAGAAGCACACAGCATGAGATCAAGAAATTGCAAAAATTCCCTTTGTGTATGAACATATGGACAACTGTGATAATTAGGACGATAGCTGCTAGATTGTTTGCAATTTCACTGAACAATCCCCATTATCTAGAAATAGAATGTAAAATCTGAATGCAACACGGAATGATAGTTGTAATAGTTTATTTTTTAATGAAATGTATGGATTAAGTGTTGCAAAATTGTATCACATGAAATTGCTCATGGGCATGTTCTACCATCTTTGGCATTAAAAAAAAAAAAAAAGAGGCTGCATGGACAATCACGCAGTAGTAGAGAATGAAAAGGGGAAACTAGACATGCCAATAGCTTCCTATCATTTCCATAATCTGTAATTTTCCATTGTTCCATATTCACCATCATGCTGCATGTTAGTAGTAAAGCCGATTGAAAAAGGTGGATCGTAAAGAGACAGAGAAATCATTGCTTTGTGCTTCTTTTTAGTCACATAACACAACTGTAGGTTGGATGCATGCAACTCCCTGTCAGGAGCTCTAATTGCTTCAAATTGGAGAATATTATTCTCCACATTTATTAAAAAATAAAGACTACTTATAACATTATTTCATTTTGCCAGGAAGTGAAAAACGCATTAGTTCATAAGGAACAGCATGGCTGCTCCTATTTTTATGGCATCAATTTTTAAAAACTCATCACAGTAAACAATTAAACAGAGAAGCAAATCCCACGTTTAGGGGAGAGATTCAAATCCCTAAATGGATTTTAAAGGTCATTTCAGGCTTAAAAGATGCTTGACAGTGTCTCTTTAAATCATGTTCATTTCAAAGGATTATCCAGCAAGAAGCAGACAGTGCACTGCAGCAACAGACTTTGAACTGTCGGGCTCCCCAGAGAAAAATTAATAACACAACTTTAATTCATATTTATAGCAAGATTTGTGATTTTTTTTTAAATTTAGGACAGGAATTTTTAGAAAAGGAATACAAAACAAGGCAAACTTAGCTTTCACCTAAACCCCATGGTGAAAAAGAAAATAAAGTCTGCATTATTATAAACATTCATTTTAAATTATCCAATTAAAGCCACTTATCTTTCAAACGTGAATTGTTTAAAAGATTTGGTTCATACAGCTTTTTCATGCAACTATGTAAAGGTGGAGGAAGGATAAACAACAGAGGCTGGCAGTTCCAGGTTTCGGCACAACGCTTCTCGTTTCTCTACTCTGTGGATCCACTCAAATTCGTGTTCGATCCCCCTAGCATTCAGAGGCCACAAATGAAAGACAATATAGCCTTACCTTCCTCTCAATGCGGGCCAGCTGCTCTTTATAGAAGGCCTCTTGTCGCTTCAGTTCTGCCTCCCTGCCTTGCAGCTCCATGGCCTGGGAAGAAAAACAAGAGAGCTTCAGTAGAAGAAGAAATTAAAAATAAAAAGTGTGAAGGCAAGAAAAGCACATGGGATGCAGACTGGAGGGAACTCAGAAAAATCCACATTGTTCAGGACTGGTATATGGGATTCCTCTAGGTAGAGCTTCAAACCTTCAATGCTCTGGTTCATTTTGGACTATTCCCACAAGTCTGAATTACTCTAATTAGGATCGTACTCAAACTCATAACCTCATTTTTATTTCTCTTAATTAAATGAAAACATCCAATCCTAGGAAGTTAACACTCCCGGACCTTCCTACTGCTTTTTTCAGAACTGAATGTTATCCAAGCTTATAGTTCCTTTAAAACAACCCCCAAACCCTCCACTTCATACACACTCGTCCCTTGAAGGGTCAGAAAACTTCTACAGATCTAATACATCCCTATGACCGTGAGGGGAATCCCAAATGCAAGTCTATATTATAACATTGAGAGATGCATTCTCACCAACCATGTATTTGCTTTTTTACATACGCACTTTGGAGTATCGTAACAATTAGCTACTCTCATCATATGGTCTCAGTGCCTACGCCATCACCACCCCCAGAGTTCCTCTTACTGGGTGTTGTCAAGGGGTGGGGGGAGGGAAAAAAAACCAGAATCTCTCTATTTCTCTTTTCTTTTTTCTGAAGTATAAGTTTGTCACTTCCAAAACAGCAAACCTGGTATACAAAGACTTGCTTAAAGTAGCAATGCTCAATTAGAGCAACTAGGCAATGCTTAACTAAAAAGAAAAAAATTTGTTTAAAGTCTGTGTGGTTACAGCAACAGCTTTTCCCTTTTAACGCTTTACAGCTGACAGAATTTCATTGCATCCCCACCCCTAAATTGAACTAGCATTAAGAAAACACAGCATTGACAGAGCTAAACTCAACTTTTCTTTAAAGCTTGAAAATAGAAAGCAATGATAGCAAGAAGAACGGCACTCGTATCTCTCCCCTCATCCCACCCCAGAAATCTCTGCAGCCACATACGCTATCACCAGGCAGAAGACCTTTACAAACCAGACCGATTAGCCCGTTTAACATGAACACAAACCCTTCTAATCTGTAGAAATGCAGCAGCATTGCTCTTAACTTGTAATGATGTTGCTACAATCACAGAAATGCTGGTCCAATATGATTAAGCAGCTGGGACAGAAACATCCCCATAGGCTCAGACCTGTCATTTTATGGCCAACAGCCATTGTTAATGAGAAAAATTACATCTGAAAGCAAGTTGCTGTGCATTTCCTTCTTCCTACTCCCCTACTAATGGAAATATGGTGGTATAATAGGGCTAAGAAGAAGAGATTAAGCTAGGCAACAAGGGATGGTTGATGAGTAAGCAAATCAATCTGCCATGCTAGTCAACATGGCCAGGGTAAGGCATAAGCACTACAGACCCACATCTAAATCCTCTTACTCCCAAAGATGCTCGATTAAAGGCAAAGTCTCCGGCTTCAATTTAACCAATGCTTCTGCATATCCTCCGGCATGCAAACTGGCAGAAACAGGACAACATAGGAGGTCATGAGCTGTCCTATACATCTACCCTAACTGAATAGATACCACAGCAACAAAGGGGGCACTGAATAGCATTCTGGCACTTGAAAGGTATTACCTTTATTCTGATAAGAGAACTATAGCTATCTTTCTGAATCAATATCCATCCTCTGTGAAGGAAACAACTAAGCAAGTTTCAATTAAAATGAAACCAACAGAAGGAGGCAGGGCGGCCTGGTGAGAAACCAAAGGATCCTGATTCTCCTGCTAGTTTTCTGCATAACACCCATAAAAATCAGATTACTACACATATGCCTTGCATTCCCTTAAGGAGAAAAATATTTATATGAATAAGTAAAAGAAAGAAAGGTTACACAGTACTGACCCCTCTCCGCACAATTGAGATGGAAGATGATTCAGGTGTAAGAGTAATAGAGGAAGGAAACTGCCAGAAGATCATCACTTAGAAATGCATGAATGTTTCTGCTTACTCTAAACCAGGAATTTCGTGGCAGTGCTACTCTCCTGTTCTGGGAGACTAGCAGAGTAGCAGACTGTTCTGGGAGCACACAAACACTATGTGTAGCAATCCTAGTGGGCAAGAGCCTTCACTCTGTTCCTGGCAAGACACAGACCCCATGCACCCATCGTTTCATCCCAGGAAATGCTTCACCTCATCCAATAAAAAGTTCACCATATCACCATGTTTATCCATACGACACCGCCACAAGGGATTGCAACACAAATGCCTAATCTCTCAAATAGGATGCTGAGACGCAGATACAATAGAGGTGCGTTGACCTCCGTGACAATAACGGCCCATGGACTCCCAAGCAGATATGACTGGTGCTGGGACGTCCAATCTGGAAAATGCCTCCATATCGATGCACCCTGCGGCAGGCAAACATACCTGAAGTGACTGGCCTAAAGTTCTGCCAAATCCACGTCTAGAAAGAATCAAAATCAGATCTCCCAACTGCAGATTATAGCCTCGGTACACACACTCTTCTTCCCTTCAGTACAACTCTTCCAAATAACTTTTTCCCACATTATCAACATTAAATTGTGTAACTCAGACATATTTTCCATGCCTTACCTGTTTCAGAGAGCTGCTGCTGTTTCAGACCACTGAAATAATATTCTATTTAGTAACAGATCTGCTTGAAAGTTGCTTTCTGTTTCCCCTCTAGCCCCAGCTGTTACTACTAGAAACTTTAGTACACTTTATGATGATGTTTGAAGTATCAATGGTACAGTCAGAGCATGTGTCATTTGAAATATTCACTGTTCCAAACTGGGTTAGGCAACAAGGGAAGTTTTATATGAATACAGGGTATTTATTAAGAGTTCCTCTAGTCCTGCTGCTTATTCCCTACCTAAAGTCAGAAGCCTGTGATGTCCCAGACAGAACTGACTGCCATGGAGATGATTACAATTTCACAGGGGACTGAGACTGCAGGTGGCAAACAAAGCATCAGATACACTTTTCACACAAAGGCCTTTAGAACTAAAGAATGGACGGAGGAGGAAAGACATGTGATTTTTCAAACCAGTATGTTATCATACATATCAGATTTCACATCCATACTGAAGCAGCTACATCTGAGCTTGAACATATCATGCATGAGATGACCAAAGTCCACAGATGACAACTAAGAAACTGAAGAGAAGAAAAACATAGCAGAGTGTGAGGTGGAGGAGGAGAGAGAAACAAAATAGAGAGGGAAGGGAGGCGCAGAGTAGTTAAACATGGACTACATGAGTTAACCTAAAACTTAGATTAGCTATACATATATATATATATATGGCAAAGCATATATGTGGGACAGCATTTACATATATATATATATGGCAAAGCATATATGTGGGACAGTCAAGTACTTGCAAAAGAATGTGTGCAATAGGCAATTTCCCTTCTGTACAAAAAGGTATAAGATAGATTTTTACATGCTCAAAAACTCTCTATAAGGGTGCCAGAAGCTAAAAGCACCATATGCTAACGAAGGGCAGTGAAAGCACATCACTAACATGCTACTTTGGCTTCCACGGGCACGGATACACAGACTGTTGGGGAGGTTCTTTCAAATTCTTCCTACTTTTTAATCTTTACACTTTTTCTATGACCCAAAAGCTTTCCAAGTTATTTAGGTGCTGCTTTGAATAACAACCAAGAGCTAGGGCACAGTCATGTGCAACTCCCTACCTTTATCATGCAATCCCTTTAGAAACAAGCTGTGAAAGCACTTACATGTCAACCGATATGTAATACATAGGTTTAGAACTGAACAATTCAAGTATGGATCAGCTAGATCAGACAGGCCAAAAGGAATTTTTTTTTTTTTTTTTAAAAAAGAAATCTGTTAATTGAACTAATGGAATATTATTGGGGTTCACTGTGAATGAACAAAGCAAAAGACACTTTTAGCCTTATCCCAAACCAAAACCAACACACCCTGCATTAGCATTAGAATGTACAACTGGTCTTCTAGAACTGGGCTCCACTCTAGCTGCATCCATTCACAGATCAGCTTTGGCTTTTCCCCCATAAAATATCATCACCAGATTTTAACTACTTTTAATCACAGTCCCTTCTCATCACCTCGTTAAGCATGAAAACTAGGGAGGAAATCTGCTAAAAAAGGGGCTTCTTGGCAGGGTCAAACGACAGTAGGGAAAGCGGCACTCAGGAATAAAGGGCAGCAATAGCACAGCCCACAGCTGATGGCTACCATCAGGCTGCTGCTCTCCACAATACTGCTGGCGTTCTGGGATCAGGGGAGAGGGCATGGAAAAGAATCTGCTGGAGAAAAACAAACTCTTTCTCTGCAAAGGGTAAGCAGAAGCTAGAAGGAAAGGTCCATACCACAATCTATAAAGAGCTTCCTCAAAAGCAAGTCACAGCACTTGGCAAGATTATCCCAAAAATATTTATCTTCTTGGCAAAACACATTCACCAGTCACAGACAAACTAGTGAAATGATGCCTAGAAAACAAAATCAGTCAGAGGCAATCCAGGGAAATAGGCTAAAGGATAAAGGAAGGATACTAAGTCTCTATCAAATGCCTTGTTTCTACATCATTCTGTCTTTCCAGAGAGGAGCTATCAGATTCCCCCAAAGGTTTCTAGTAACATCTCTGCAGTAGCACAACAGAGATGTTTTAGCCAGGTACCTCAGCTCGCCTCACTTCAACTGCACATTTTTATACCTCATGCTTTCCTCTTTTCCAATCCTGGTAGCAGTCCGGGTGGCAGGGAGGGGAAAAAAAAAACGCTATTAAAGGCTTCAAGACTAGAAGAAGGAATTGACAGCAGCGCACTGAGGACCAGAACTAGCTCCAAAATTAGCTAGCTGGCATGTTCCTGACCAAGTCTAAAGGGAACGGCAGAGCTGAAAGGGCAACACTGAAACAGTAAGAGGCAGCTTGAGCACATCATGCCTGAGACTTAGCAGCAAAACTTTACGGGGAGGGCTGAATGAGACAAGTAACCACGGGGGAGCACTGACTCAACCCTCACTTGCATCAGCAGTAACATCACCATCAACAACACGAAGCTGTCTGCAGCCACTACTCCAGGCATGTGAGGCCTATAAAATCACCTGCTTTTTGTCCGTTCTCTCATTCTGTTGAAGGCAGGAGATTATCCTTGTTTTCTTTTAACCCCTGGTGCAGACTCATGGCCTTAAAAAAAAAACACTACTGGTGTAACACTCATTTCCTCCTGTTTCTGCTGCTCTCTTAGTCAGCTACACACATCACCAGATCAAGTTTGGTTTCAGCAGCTGTAAGCTACACAAAAGGAACCAGTGAAAATCTTTATGGAGGAAATAATATGCAATTTTCTAGCTGAACACCTTTTAAAGTGTAATGACAGAAAATAAAATCCTGCATCTGTGCTCAGCAATAACAATCTGTACACGCGCAGTAACAACATGACACTTGGAATAAGCAAGATCCAGACAAAAAGAGAGCTTACCCAGGCGTCCAAATCCGCAGGCTTGGAATAAAGAGAGCGCAAGAGAGAAAGGAAAGGAAAGAGAAGAAAAAGAAATCAGTGATTTATAGAGGCCGCCTGCTGCTGCACAATATAGCTCTTAAGATGACAAGTTCAGAAAAGTTCCTTAAAAATGACAAGCCTCTTGAACAGTGCAGCGCTGTCCCCTGTTGGGAACTCTGCTATTAAAAACAAAAGCATACACACACATCCAAAAATAAAAACAAAACAAAAACCCCCACAGACTGTTGCAGCATCCCCCTGGAGACCGGATGCTAAGCAGAGACAGATGTGAAGCAGCCGATGTCATGGAGTCAGGCAAGGCGCTGCACAACGTTAGAGATGCCGACAGCCACACCATACACCAATGAGCGTGGCAGTGCCGGGCGTATTCGAAAGGAGGCCAACAACTGTGCTGTTTCCAAACTTCCTGCAAAGAGCATGCATCTTCTTGCAAGGGCATTTTTTAAACACACAAGTGATCCTAAACATCAAGTCGTCATCTTTGCTGGACAATTTCAAAGAGAGCTTCCTAACAAAGCCAGCTGACTGATCAGGTTTCCAGCCAGATCTCCCTTCATAGGCAGGTGAATACATCTTCAGGTCACAGTCCAAACTGCTAGGCCAAACACAAGCTGCCTTCAGTTGCTTCTTTTCCTTTTGTCAGCAAGCCAATTTAAGGAGTTCAGGGTGGAGACAAGCAGATCAAGCAGGCTGCAGTATCACCTCTTATTTACTTATTACTACTTTTTACTTACGCAGTAACCCTGCGGCAGCAGATCAAGTACACGATGATAAACATTTCATGCCCATAAACACCTCCTTCTGAAGCCAAGGCATTTATGAGGCAGCCACAGCACTCATTTGCTGTCAAGGGCTGTGAGCTTTCCCTGCTTCTCAGGGCTACGTTCAATCAGCAACACTTTTGCTAAGCAGGAACTTCACAGAAGGGATGGTTGTTGTTGTTTTTTTTTTTTTAAATGATTATTTATTTGAGAGGGGTTGACAGGGCAGGAGGAACTTTCCTCTTGGTCACAGTTCAGTGCCAGAGGAAGCAGACAGTGGAGAGCAATATGTTTATGGGATCTACCATCATTTTAATGGTGCAGAGCAACTACTTCAGGTAACTGAAGGTGATGTGTTATCAGCTATGTGTTGTCCACCCTCATCCTTTGCAACAGCTGAGAGGGGTGGAACCGAACATCTACAGTTTGGTGGGGGCAGGCCAATGCCCTCCTTTCTGAAGACAGGCTTGATATAACAGCACGATAAAACAGTCGTTGGCCGAACAAACCAATACACAACTGGTATTCACCAGTATCCTCTGACCAATCCTGACAAAAACCCGATTTGAATGCTATTTTTCTTCCTGATGATTTTTACAGTCAATACAGATGTGCTTAGTTTTATTTTTCACATTTTAGCAATTGCAAGGCTGTCCATCCTCAGCAGATGGACAGGAAGAACATGGGGGTCTTTATAGTGCATATTATTATTAGAGTAGATAGGTCACACACAGAGGTAGCTCCTTACTGATTTTATATCTGTCATCCCAGGGTAACCGAAGCCAGTAACCGCCACATTCCTGGTGGAAAAACGCTTGCATGACAAAATGAACAACTGGTACCGACTCGCCGGCACTGGACAGTTGCTGAGCAAGAAGGAACCTGCCCTATCGCCAAAAAAATGGCCTCTCTTACATCAATATAAGATATAACGCATGACAGTAGAATTACAGTCCAAAGAAAGCAAACTGTTGCTAACAGCGCGTTTACTCTGTGGGCGCTGCCGGAGGCTTTAATTTTGTCACCTTTCATGAGGGGAAAAAAAAAGTTATTCCAAGAATAGATATACTCCACTGAATGGAAACAAGAAATTAAAACAGGTTTAAATGCAGTATGACATATTCCTGTGTTGGGAAAAATAGTTATATTTAGAATGAAGTAGAGAGTAAATAAAATAACAGTAAAAACAAAAACGAAAACTCAAGAGGGCTGCTGGGTTAAATCTTGCTGCCTAGTAAGTCTACACCAAGATCTTTTAGTAGATCTGCATTTACTACTGTTGACTGATAATAAAAGACACAGGCTATCCAACTAAAGTTTTCAAAGTTTCTGCCAGCTGCCTAAGACGTGAGCAACATTTGGGTTTCCTGCTTCCTTATGAACTGAACTTCACTTTCAGCTCCCAGTTGCAGGTTTGACAGTTTTATAATCCTTGCCCCGAGATACAGCCAGCTTTTAGCACTCCTGGTCAGGGCTGCTGTGTTCTTGTGCTAAACCAAGGGTTAATTTCTTTTCCAAGTAACCCACTAGACAGCAATTACAGGAAACCAAATAAACAGTGGACTTGCTCCTTTCGAATCAAAACCGGATCAAGATTCTCCTCTTCACTGCACTAGAAGTAAAAGTTATTATTCAAACTGGATCTGAGGCCAAACCAGCCACTCCTAGTCTAGGTATTCACATGGAAAAAAACACAGTCAATTTGGATAAGACTCTGGTTAGATAGGGGAACTACGCAGGCAATGCATCTGTGCTTCTGAAAATTTCATATTAGAGCACTGATGCTGCAGGCAAGGAAGAGTGTCCCACACATGTATCAACAATCCAGCTTTCACTGAAATCAATTATACAGAGCCAAATTAGTATGTCATACAGAGGAACAAATCTCCAGCATCTTCTCTTCCCAAATCCATATACCACATGACCCATACATGACTGCCACTACAGGCACATCACCCACGTCTGTGGCAGACAACAATCAAAATACAGTTCTGCAACTGGAGCCGTGGAAGGAAGGAATCAGCATGAAAAAGAAGTGGCCTGAGGAAGGGCAGCGTCTTGGTGATTCATTGAGCTGACGGGAACCAGTAAGTGCCCAGTTTCAAACTAGATGCTGATTACCTTGCCATAATTAGTAACGCTGTCATATAATTAATCTCACTACAGCACAGTCAATGACTCAGGAATCCAGACTACTAGCTTGGTAGATTTCCTACTTAAGAACTCAAGAAAGAGTATTTTTAGAGGCACTGCCAGCTTTGGGAGTGGAAGATGGAGTGGGAGATGCGAGAAGTGAAAAGCAGCAGGTGCCCAAAACCCAAGACAGCTGCTGGCAACAACTTTTGCACTCATGTCAGGATCTGAAGAGTTCTGCCGCACATATTCTAACATCTTGATGACCAGACTTCATCACTGAATGAGCAAAGAGTCACTTCTCCTTAAGGCAGTAATCCAGCTCTAAACTTTTTCATGATGATAAGAATTAAAAAAAATATATATATATATAGACATTCAGTATCCACTCCAAACCCTTAAATACTTCCAGTTTAGTGGAAAATTGAAGCAGCATCAATATTAAATGTAACAAGAGTCAGAGATGCAACCAACTGACAAGGGAGAGGGAGTAGGAAGAGAGACAACTGAACAGCAATCAATTTTAAGAAAAGGCTGTGATGAAATTGCTCAACTCTAATGTATACAGAGCATACACAATTCTATAAATGTGAAGATGGGAAGTAGCAGTAAAGCCCCCTGACCTTTTACGATTCAGGGACAATTGCACTTTTAATACTTAAGGCATTGCTGAAAATAGGTTTGCAATGCTGACAGTTGATAGTTTCCATTTAAAACAAAATAAAGAGAAACCTATTTTATCAAATCCAAAAGCAAGCCATCTGCTTTCATTGCTTGCTTTAATACTTCAGCCCATTCCAACATTCTCCTTTTCCCATCACTGTTTCTATACATGCATACATACCGAGTTTTTATTTTGCAGGCTGCCAACAGACAAGGCTTTCAATGTCTATAGAAATCTTTCAGAGAGTGTAGGCTCTTCAGAGATGTATGCTCAAGATTTATTTCTGATAGCAGGTGAGTCAACAACTCACTCTACATGTTTACCTCTTTGCTTAAATTCCTACCTGCATATTAGGCACAAGCATCTCCAAGTCCCTGATCAATTTAGCCAAAAAAGAGCTCTCAAGAGGGCATCGTGGAATTCAATATTAATTATGTCTTTCCTATCCCAAAACATATTTCTGACCCTACTGAGTCAACGAGATATTTTGTCATAGAGCTAAAAATCAAAGACCATTCAACTCCTTTTGGATTATTTCTAGCTCATCATCATTAATATAGACTCCCATTATGCCAGTCTAAGGGTGGTATACGGCTTTCTAGGGATAGAACAAACGGGCAAATAAGTTATGCATGCCTACATCCCAGTCGCATTTCTGGGCGTGCATCTGGGGACATTGCTTTCCTCTTGCCAAGTTCTTGAAATGAAGATATATTAGCTTCCGAGGCAGTCAAACACGCTAGTTCAAACACAACCAACATTTTGCAAAAATCAAGATGTTATGCACAATCAATCCACATGCCTCAGGGCAGCACAAACGATGAACCCCGCACTGGCTCCCAAACACTACACGCAATTTTACCTGCTTCTGAACGCAACAGATATTTGTAAGCACCAGCCAGCGAATACAGATTTAATATAGGACAGTGAATCCAGGGCTTCTGCTACAAGATTACAAATCTAATTTCTTTTTGTTTAAAAAAAGATTTCTCAAATACTACACAGTTTTAAAGAAGCGCAGTTGACTTTGAGGCCACTTTTTAATACAGGCAAAGACAGTCTTAATTATATGCTTGAGTAAGAAAATTCTTGAAAACCTTCAACGTCATGGTCACACGTTCCCTTTGTCTGTCTCTTTATGAATCCTTCGGCAGGTGGAGACATGAGGTGCGCTTTCAAGCATCACCGTTTATATTTTTACCCACTTTGAGAGTCTTAAATTCTCTTATGTTCTCTACTCTTTCACCCTAGACATAAGCAAAACACACTTTAATCAGCATTGCATCTTTCTGGAAGCAGAAGCCTATCTACCAGCTTACAAGATATATATGGGAAAGATGCACAGTAATCGAGATTTAATATAAGTCAAGTGCATTCCAAAGCCTTACAGAATGAACCACAAAGAACCATAGAGGAAGGAAAGTTAAAATAAGTGGCATGTGCTAATATACATGCATTATCATGCTTTCAGTAAGGTGTCACATATGGAATAAAGTGGAATCAAAATATGCAGAAAGATAATAGAGCCTGCATGGAAGGAAAAAGGACTGAGAAGTGAAGGACTTCACTGCAATCGCTCTCATTTACACGATCACTAAAACAGAGACAAGCAGCCAGCACTAATTTCCCTACCACCATTTCTGAAAACGTGCCTCAATCTTGGCCTGCAGCATTCCCTACCTCCTAGGCCTCAGTCAATGTTATGAAAAGGCTACCAATTAAGTTGTGGTTTTGAGCTATAGAAAAAATGTCCACTAGAGACTGATTCTTGCTTCCAGAGTACTTGCTTCCCACTGTGTGTTTTAGGAAGAGAATACGCTGGTTCTCAGATACGTGCACTACTCACTCCCTACAAGGCTACGATCAGAGAAAACGCTGCAAGGTAGCATCTTTTAACGAAGGCCAAGTATATCATAATGAAATCATCTGCAAAAAGAGCGTAGATTCAGCAACAACGAGGATTTCAGGCTGTTGTAGAACTTCTTTATTTTTACACTGCAATCTCTAGGGCATGACTGTAACAAGAGCAGCTTGTAAGTCTCTGTCACTGCCAGCAAAACTTTGATTTCCATTTAATAGGACAATTTGCAGACAGCAGTTTTCCACGTTGTGCGAGAGCTTAACATTTGTAAGAGCCACAAGAATTCAATGCTGATTCAGTGCCCATTTACTGGGCAATGCAACACACTCTTGCATGCACCAGGAAGCGTAAGAACTCAAGGCAGGTGGCTTGGAAAAACCTGGGGGAGTGAAGACCGTTCTCTTTCTAAGAAGGAGCAGTAACTGTTAGTGTCTCATCAAGGATCACAAACCAGGGGTTTCTGCTATAGAGAGGAAGAAGCAGGAGGAGTTCAGCAGCTCTGACGAGTTTGTTTTTTTTTTTTTTTTGGAACAAAAAGAATTGTTGTTTCACTCCCAAGTCCCAGTGGAGTTCCTGAAGCTCAAACAAGCTAAGGAACCAAGGAAATATTTAGTCCTAGACCTTCTGATCAAAAGCAAAAAGCTTGAAATTTAGCTTTAAAATACTGCAAGCTTTAAACATAGCAATTGGACGACCTGACAGAGCTAAGATTCATGCTTCATGAGTTTGCAAACTGAAAGAGTCAATTCAGCTCAGAGTATCGCAGAACCCTAAAGACAGATTGCCACATTTATTATAGTAGATACTATTTACAAACATATCTCCACACTGCTTGCTCTCTAATTACAGTTGGGGCACATACAATCATTTACTTTCTGTGAGCTCCTTTTGTACACTACACCTCCAAGTCAATGACAGTAATTTTAAAGAACCTGTTGATTGATTTATTGATCAAACAAGTTGACCAGCGCAGTGGACTAGAAATAACCAGACTGCAAAGTGATTTGACAAATATTCCTGGAGACTAATCACTAAAGACAGTGAAAGGGAAGGGAAAAGAAAGCTTAAAACTTGGGTTCAGGCTTTTTTAAAGCAGTAGAATCCATACTAACAGTTGGCCCTAAAATTATACTTCATTCCCCATGCAGACCTGCTCGGTCAAGTGCACTCCCAAACCAAACGTTTGAGATTATTCTGTACAATCCAGTATTAGCTATTAAATTCAGCAGAAACAACTGGCAAAAGTTGACCTCCTCTTAGTAGGAAATGAGATGAGAAGAAAGAAAAAAGGAAGAAAAAAGAACAGTGTGTTATGCAAGAGTCTGAGACACGAAAGGCATTCTCGTATTTAACCAAGACCATGGGATGGAATAAAAAGAAGCAGAGACCATTTTCCACAGTTAGTCTACAGCGGACAATTACTCTGGACAATTTTCTAGTAATTCTGTGGTGGGACTCCACTGCAGCTTTCAAGGAGCTCCAACAGCAAGGAGTGGATTATGTCCCTGACCAGTACTGAAAACTATTAACCTCACGTATCAAATATTCACTTTGATGGTCTATTTTCCCTTGTAAATGTAATTGTGATTTAATCAGATTTTCAGTGAAATGCATTGGCAGCTTATCGTACGACTAAGCTGAACACAACTTGCACTTGTTTACGCTGCCCAGTCAGTTGTGGTGAGAACTGTCAGCCAACTCCAGCAAGCAAGAGGCAACCCTAGGACTAGGCTCTGCTGCACATGAGTGGTTTCTAGGAGATGGGGGAAGAGATAAACTAGCAGAAGGAAAAAGCTTGCATTATTACTTACAGTATTTTAGATCATCATGTATCACGGTGGTATTCAGAAGTTTACATTCAACCCCAGTGCAATGAAAGAATTAAACGTCCAGCAGTGTCAGTAACTTTTTCCACAAGCATACAATCGAATGAGCTAAAAATATTCAGGTGCAGACAAAATAAATTAGCAAGACCAAATCCACGATCTGTCATAACCCCTCAGCATTTTTGGAAATGAATGCCAGACTTGTCAAAAAACTTTAAAGTCTTATTTATTGCCTAATATCCTCCTTCCTACTTGTCATATTTTATATATATATAAAATTTTAACATATATATATATAAAAAAGCAAAATCCACTCAAAGAACCAACACTTCAGTGCTCCATTTTTCCATTCAGTGTTGGAACATACACCCACAGAGACCTTAAAACATTTTAAAGGATCAAGTTTTTTTTTCCCATTAGTACCACCATCACGTTGCTCTGAACTGTGGTCATAATAACCTTTTGCACCTCTTCACTCTATTGAATCGATCTCCCCTGGCAACTTCTGGTGTGGCACTCTGTTCCCCCCTGCCTCCGGCTCTTCTTCCCTCACTAATTCTGTGTTCAGAACTGTGAAGCACAAAATTAGACGTTTCAAATTAAGCAAGGAGAGAAAATGAGAGAACCTTATTAAATCAACATTAGCATCAGAGTGTCTTTAAAAGAGAAGCTCAGTTGCACAATATTACTTGTCTCTGTAAAGCTCTTTTACACTGATAGAGAGGAGACAGAGGCAGCAGTTAAAGCCTTCTTCCTCTGCCCCCAACTACTTCTTCGCACTGGTCACAGTGCTTGAGCAAAGAGAACAGGAGCCTTTCCAGACTACTGCCCCAAAGGAAACAGAGCTTACCTTGAGCTCACAAGCACTGGAACTGCCAGGTAAAAAGGACAAGGTCTATTAATGCAATGTTTAAAAATGAACAAATAAATAAAAAGTGTGTGTGTGTGTGTGTATCTAGCTATATCTATCAGTACACAAAAGTGCTCAGCCTTTCAGGAAAAGTCAGCCACAACACTTAAGTTAGAGTCAATTTTTTTTTCCCCTCTTACAGCAACACAAAGAGGCATTTAAAGTTTTAGCCTCCATTCTCAATCCCCAGCAACCAAGATTACTGACACTTTAGGCAGCAGCCAGCATATTTTGTTCCAAAACACCTTAACTTTCTGGATATGAATCTGCAATTCCTGGCTAGACACACTCAATCTCGCTCCTTTTCAAGGGAAGTCACTGGAGTATCATACTATTCCCTTCTGCTGGAGAATTAGTCATGCTTTTGGAACCAGAGATCCCTCTGAGGTTGCATGGCCTTTAAACATGACATTCCCTTGGCATTTTTTGACTAGAAGTTTATATTTGCATCTTGTGTCAATAGATTGAGTGTATACAACTTACACCATTATGCAACAGGCTACATACTTGTCTGCCACCTAAAACAGGCAGCATTTCAGAAATATCTTGTAGGAAGAGCTTGTAAAATGTGCTCTTGAGGAGCACTATGGAAACAAATCCTATTAAAACAAGCTAATGTTCAGAAATATTTCAGTTCATTAAAAGCTATATTTAGAGTATCCACCTAGCTAGAGACGATTATCCTGAGGGCAATCCAATTTCTGAAGACAACACTAAGTTTTCCGTGCATCTTTGGACAAAAAAGTTGCTACTCCAGCAGAAATGGAGGCTGAAGCATTTGGTTGTTCTCGACCTTTCAGGCAAGGGAAACTTATATATCAGCCAGGGACTAATAAACACTTTGCATTTCAAAGACAGATTTCTAAGCGCAGACTCCCCTTACTGATAAGGGGAGCGCTCTGAGAAGCGATAGGTGCTGGCAGTTGGACAGTTCTGATACCTCTTCAGAGCTGGAATAAAAGCAACCGCTTCTTCATATCACAGTAATGCTTCAAGGCCTAGGCCTTGACTAGGCGCTAAACAAAGTAGATCACACATTAGAGAGTTAAGAAAAAATACCACAAGAAAACAGGAAGGAGGAGAAGGAGATAAAAGTAATAGCCACAGGAAGTAGTAACTAAAAGCTGATTTGGTTGTCAAATGGCTGCCTATCCAATACCCCCCTTTTGTAAAGTAAGATGCTTCATTTTTACCTCCAAGGGCAACAATAGCAACACAAGAGCACTTGGAGCTTTCCAAAATGAAAAGGTCTGATAAAGACCAGCAATTTACCATGGAATTGTAAAGCTAAAGCATGGGGAAAACCAAAGCGCCAAAATGTATCTAATGTATCTAATGAAGCACTGACCCAGCAGTCCCAGGGCTTCAGTCCCCTCTGAGGTCAGTAAGAAGCCTTCACCAAAATGCACTTTACTGTCCAGGAGAGGACAACACTAGGTAAAAATTTAGAAAACACTTTTCCTCCTATTCTCTGCTGCAGCTACTTTTCTTACAGCCTTTCCCTAGTGATCTGAACACAGAACTAAAACTGCCCTCCTGTGGCCCTCGGGTCCAGTCCTTTGCTTTTGTAGGGGTACCAAATAACGTCTTTAATTCAGTTGGACAGTCGCTATAATAATGTCTGACCAGCACTATAATAATACTGTCTTATAAGAGTTAAGCGCTAAACATCATGATCCAGATTAATAAACTAATGTGCCTAAATTGTAATGTATTATCTCATGGGATGGGAGATAATTCTCTTGCAAGGCCCTCTCTCGCATGCACAAAACATCGAGAACAGCAAAGTGGAGTACCACCACTTCAGCCTAGAAGAACGGCTTTGGAATTTCAGAGCTTTCACCAACTAAGGGAGTCTGTTTTTCCTCCAACACCAAGTAATAACTTGCTATTTACCTGACCAACGCTTCCAGCTCTTTAGTCAACGCTTCCCTTTTGAAGATTTTTCAGACAGCAGTCAACTTTTAATTGCCACACAGAGAACTAAAAGAAAAGGGTGGAAAATGAGTTCTGCAGCTCCCACTATCTAGTTCTAGTTCATAAGTCGATTTGATAATTTGGCAGATACCTAACCTGTAAGCAAACTGTGTAATGATATGTAGGCCCTTGAAGTCACTTAAAACTGAAGGCTTGGAAAAGCTTTAAAAATAAGTTTTAAAAAACTTGAACAGCACAGAGAACTAAAGAACCAAGTGGTATTTAAAAAAAAAATTCACACACCACGCAGACATATAATATTCACCTTCAATGATCTTGAATATCAACACGTCATGGCAACACTTCTTGAGATAGATACTACTCAAAGAAAGATGCAAGATGCAATAATTTGTCCCAGTTCATGCAGAAAACACTAGACAGGACCGTGACTGAAACCTCTCCTTCTTGGATTTAACCTACTAATGCCACAGAGACCCAAAGTGCTGAAGAGATTAGTATTTTCACCATCACATCTATTTGCTCAGTTTACTGAAAGGAAGACAGTCACAACATACTGATGCTTTCCTCTTAATATCCTTCCAAGATGGCACAATCCGAAAATTATCTCAAAAGCTCCAAGTACCACGGAACAAAAAGTTACATACATTTGAGATGAAGGGAAATAGCTAGAACAGCAAAAGAGAAATCTCTAAGTCTAAAGGACTCATGAAGCAGCACTGAATGGTGAAAAGCCATCCACCAAATTCAGGTAACTAGCCCTGCTCACAGTGATTAGCTCACTCTAGGTGCCAGCCTGCCAGCTACTATTGTCAGTGGGGAAAATTCACTATGAGCACTGAGAGGATTCTGAAGAAAGGAAAAGAAACACTGAAAAAGAAGCAGCAAGACAGACAAAACAACGCAAAGAGTCAAGCAGAGTTTGCTTGCAGCAGTAACTCTTGGCTGCAGCACTTACCAACTTCTGAGACATCACTAAAATGGACCTGTCTCATCATTTGGGTGTTTTTCCCTCCAAGCAGCAAATCAGGAATTAATATTCACGGGTTCTATGAGTGACATAATTACAATTTAAAAAGGGCAATTAATCATCAGCCACACTGGCAGCTGACTTGCCAGGCTGGGATCCTTTCTTTCCACAGCTGCCAACAAGCACACACATCACATTAGCACATAAAGCCCGGAAGTGCAATTCTCCTTCTTCCCCCACTTCTCTTTTACATTCCCAGGTTTCACAACTTATGTTATATTCCCCCCCACACCCCTAACACTCCCCCCACCCCTGCAGTGGGCTACACATGTAGCCCATCTGGACCATTCACCCACCCTCTCCCCAGCTGCTCCCCTACGATGCCCAATCAATCCCTTACCACTTGGATGTAGAACGCTCTCTCTGCGTTTTATTTTCCTCATACCAGCCAAGAGAACTGAGGCAACAAGCTCCATCACCACCTCCAGTATATAGTTCTCTTCCCTGTCTCCCCATTTTCTTTTGTATCCTTGCATGAACTTTTTTTTTTTTTTTTTTTAATGACATCTCATTCCATCCCTACTTGGAAGGTATATTACAAATCTTCAAGATGAGAGTACAACTCCAAAGAAATAACTAACGTAGGCTAGTCAAGACCTCGAACCTGGTAAGTGGCTTTTGCAAGATGAATCAAAAAAATCCACTGCCAAATATGGAAGGAATTTCAACCAATAGACTATAGAGAAGTGACATCTGGAAGTTGAGCAACAGTATTTACATTTCAGGAAAGAGTTCTTAGAGACCATGTTACCGGGGGTGAGTATATAGCCTCTTGTGCAAAAATGTGCACTTCCTAACCCGACATTCTTTCATGACAGGAAAAAAGCCAAATTGACCACTATATCATGCAAGTCTACCTTATCTCAAAAGTACATAAGATAATATGGTGATAAGCGCTGCAGAAAACAAATAGAAGATTGAGGTAAAGATTTAGAGCTCAGCAAGCTGTGAGGTCTTCAAGTGATAGACTCAAGACAATGACCTTGGGCCAAAAAATTCATATACCAAACCTCTAGGCCAAAGAAAGCTTGCTTAAACAGGTGCCACTGCTCCCCGCCAAGCTCAGCGGATTCACAGAAACAGAGGACATTTGTTGCAAGACAAGCTGTATAGTCCTCCTATCCTCGTTCCTGCCAGTCAGCAACCAAAAAATTGGCTTTCACCGTAACAATAGAGGAAAATAATTCAATGTTCTTGTATATACAAGATGGTCATTTCGATCCTAAGAATTAAGTCAGGATGGAAACTGGAACACAATTATGTATTGCATGTCTTGGTCAGAGTTCCAAACAAAGGTAGTTGGCAGAAAGTCTCTGCCAGGAGATAACACCAATAAATGGTCTCTTTTTCATCTATTATAACATAATAAACAGGCTTTGCTTCCTCACACTGTCCTCATTTCTGCGAGGTCCCTCTCACAATTTGCTATTTTTTGACACACGCTCTGGGTTTCCTTCATCCACAAACCTGACCACATTGTTGCAAGTTAAATGAGATGTCTACAACCCACTTCTCTCAGCTTTGTGGAACCAGACAAGTACAATTATGAGTTCTCATCAGCTTTTTCTTCATGCAGATTCATGCAGTTCTGGGAACCTCTTGAAGAACTTCTTGTTCCCAAACAGACCTTTGCCTTCCAACAACACAAGTATCACGTTGCCCCCCTGCACTCTATTCAGAAAGGGCTGACCTTGTCTTTCACTAATAAAATTGCTCCTTAATAGACAAGGGAGTGTGGTATTAAGAAACATCAGGTATTTTAGATAAGTTTCCATCCTTTCCCAACTTAGGGGTAAATAACCTGTTACTCAGCTGCATTTCCTCACAATTAATGGCAGGATCAAAGGCTCTTACTGGATTTGGTAGCAAAGCCTGAAGGCCAGAGAAAAGAGGAAGAAGAAGAACATCCCTCAGATGCAATCAGGGCTCCCACGCTGATGCTCACAATCACAGATGCTTCGTTTCTTAGACTTCTTCATTAAAAAAATAAATAATAACACTTGTGCTTCCAAATTTTCCCAACCCTTGTAAGCTTAATGCTTCCAGTCAGCACTTGCTCACATCTTTATCTTCAAACCAGTACTACTAAGTTTTGATAAGCCCTTTCCTTCCCAATATCTCAGTCCATACTAGCAACAGCCACTAATAGAAAACTGAGACCACAATCCTTCCCTTTTTCATTGCCTATATTTAACAGGCAGCAACTGCCCAAGTACTGTGTGAGGCCCAAAGCACTGCCATGTTATTACATACTTATCTCTGCAAAACCACCCTGCACAAGTGACAACTTTCATGGAGAGGGGAGGGGGAACTGTGCAGCTTTGTGATAATTAAAGCATAGATGAGTGTCACTGCTGTGGATAATTATGCATTAGCAGTGAAATTACTTAATGGAATAAAATAAAGCCAGCCAAACATTTTGTTTTAAACGGAGGTTAGGGTCTGCAAAAGGTGCCCAATCAACACCCCAGGAGACTGAAAATGACAGCCCTCTGTCATTCACAAACGTGATGCTTACAGTACGGGCACCAGCCTGGCAGGTTTGCACCTCACACCCAGACATAGAGGGGAACAGAGCAGAAGCAAAAGAAAATTTCAGCCTCCCTCGCCATTCAGTCTCTCCTGTGATAACTGTCCACACGGGGACCAGTTACTAAACAGAGAGGAACAACTGACTGCAATAACTTCCTAAAACAAAGATACCAGCTCCGATAGAGCTAACCATCACCCCTCTAAGCAGCTATCACATGATACCATTTTTAATCAGTGCCAGTACAGACAAGATTCCATCCAACAGAAACAATGGGGTAAGTAGGTGCACTGCCCACAACAAAACCATCTCTGCTCACCAAGTCCATGAGGTTCTCCTTCCCCCCCACCACCACCCCGTCTCCTCTTGCCTTAACAATCATGCGCCTACACACACTCCTGCCACTGCTCTCATCTAGATGGCTCTCAGAGTCCTCCTGCTTGTTAAAATGAGGACTCTCAAGGTCAGTCAGAATTTATAAGGCAGCCATTTCATCTTTTGTATGTCTCTGGCTGCATTCCTTCCTGAAAGCTGCTGAACGTTGGAGATTCTGCTGGGTCTGAAAGCCCTGCCAACACCAAGGCCAATTAGGAGTTTCAGGATGATGCATATTAAAGTTATTATGGGAGGCAGTTATGCAGCCAGAATAAATCTTAACTGAACCTTTAAGTGGTTTTCATAACTCTTGTTTCTCCTTCTTGAAAACAGATGAGAAGATACAAATCTCGTCCCTAAAAATCTGCAGGGATTCAAGCCTACCACCAAATTCTCTCTCAAGAGAGAAGATTCTATGCTCAAAATAATAAGTCATTTTGACCAAGGCCAGCTAGATCATCTATATGTTTTTTAAACTCCAAATCAATCAAATCGATCAGAAATTCATATTACCAGTTGGGACCGACCTGAGGTACTTCCGGGAAAGAGCAGCATATACACCTCAAACCTGCTGAAAGAAACTCACGGTTTGCAGTACAAGACTTCTGAGACGGTCTAATGCCGACAACGAAAGGGATACAGATGTTCTAGCTTATTTTCAGAATCAAGTTGTGCAGATAGTATCTAATTAGAAGACTAGGATGTAGGTCCAAACAGTGAATCTTGAAGAGGATCTGAGGAACGGATGCAGTGACATACATCTTGATACTGAGCATGAGATGCCATTAGGACAGCATGTGCTACTCTCTTCTCCCTTCAATTCCAAAATTGAATTTGCTGTCGGCAGCAGTTACCTACCCCTAAAAACAGTGCTATTGGAATCGAACTAGAGAGCGGGAGAGCAAAGCGAAAACTGAGGCAGCTAAGAACATACCAGATCACTTCCGTGGAAACCCGCGCTGGCTTCATGACAACCTTGCTCTTCATTTGTAGCCTGAATACATGGCCACTTTGTAAGCTGCTAGATCCATGCGTTAAGCAGGAGAGCAAGCCACAGGAAGCATGGTGAGAAAAAGAGAAAAGCAGGTGGGTTCAACATCTCTCTCCAATTTGTAAGTTATGTCACCATGCAGTGGCCTCACAACTTCCAACAATGTATTTCTATGGAAACCAATGGACTGCAAACACATAGGGTAAACTCATTCAGAAAAATATTTTGGTAACTCCTGGAGAAGCTAGAGTCAGAATGAAAACATTTCAAAATATGGAGATACTTCATCGGTACGCAAGCAATTTGAGGGCTCAGCAGTTCCCAGTGCGCCCACTTTGAGGGCTCAGCAGTTCCCAGTGCGCCCACTTGGAAGTGAGCCCTCATAGGTGTTCCTTCACTGCCACCTTCTGGAAATACTGCATCCGCGAGGCTCCTCTGAACACAAGAGGGAAAAAAAAATCCCATATACCTCAATGAAGGAATCATTGCTGGAACGCAACTGAAGTGTTTATTAAAATTCTTTAATCCCAAAATAAGAGTGCTACAGCTAGAATTACATCCCAGTGAACTGCGCAGCAGAGCACAGAGTCCACAAGATAAGACAGAGAAGCCTCCAAGCTGAGCAGTGGTTTTGACCCCAAATAATTTATTCTTCTTCCGTATTCCACACGAGGCAGATAATATCCCTTTAAATTTAGGATCTGGGAAAATGTTAAGGAGGATGTGCTGTTTACAGCTTGCTTAATAGATTCCATTTGCATCATCACATTTCAAACACTCACTTGAAAAATCCAACCCAAAGAAAGCAGAAAGTTTCATAAGAGTTCATTCAGAGTCAATAAAGAACTTGGGGAAAAAAAAGAAAAGCACAGGTCAAAAAGCACAGGTCATTTATTTATATATACAGACCCACAAGATGTACCTAAAATCTAAGGACCAGTATACTGACTTACCAGTAGATGATATGACTTATCAAGCAGGAAATTTAGGTTCAAATCAATCAGCATTATAGCTCTTCAAATAGGCAAATGACTTGCTGAACCCTACAGGGAAGCCTAACCAAGCTCAACAGCAACATCTGCTGGCCAATATGAAATTAGTTCAATTATACAGAAGTTTAAGTTTATTGGTTTTGGTTTAAAAAAAGCTATGAATTTTCACTGTAGTTTAAGAATGCTCAGTAAGACATTTCTTGTCTAGAAAGCAGATCCAACTTCTAAACATCAGTGCCAGCAATCAAGGTAAAACTGTGTATTTGCATACACAAGTACAGTCAGAAAAATCCATTATATCCATTACCTACCCTTATCTATCCTCCGAGACATAGGACAGCAAAACACGAAATTAAAATAGGTTAAAATTTACAGTAGTGAGACTCTGCTGGAGGAAGTCTTCTCTGTCCAGCTGCTTCAATGCCATCTGAAGAATCCCCAAGGTACCCCTTGAACTACTTTATTTCCTATAGGAGCAGCCAGCATGTGAAAGGCCTGAGACAGCAAGGTATTTACCAGACACCTTAAGTCCCATCTACACGAAAGAGAACGGTAGCTAAGACCATTAGAGTTCCTTTCCCTCCAGGCGCCTTAACAGATTCCTTATTAACCCTGGAAAATAAGCCTGCTGCAGCAGAATGACATTATTGGAGCAGGAACACTGCTAATAGCCTCCACTTAAATTGGACGCAAACTGATGCTTCATCTAAATCAATTACAATGAAAACGCATTTTTACCTCAGATGCGTAGAATTTGGTAAACTACTTCTAAACTATCGTAAAGAAAAGAAAATACAGGTGGCTGGCAACACCACCAAGATTCAGTTTGGACTTTCATCAGTCTGGAACACAGTCACAGCGACCCAAGAGCCCAGTAGTCACACAGGCTTCTGAACAGTACTCAGATGGTAAAAGGTAAATCACAGGCAAATAGATTTTTAACAGAACTATATGATAACCTTCATTAGCACAAAGCTCAGAAAAGCTTGACTACAAAAGGCTGAACCCTGCATAGGAAATGGCACACTGGGGCAGAGAGGAAGGGAGGAAGGAGCAACTTTTTAAAGCACAAACAAAACTATAGGCTAGACTGAGGTTCATTATCTTTTAAACTTTAGTTTACTTCACAGCTTAAAGTTCCCATGCTTTTTCAAATTTTGTACTCAAAATTTTTACCCTCAAAAATCAGGGAAGAGGGTTTAAGAAACATGCAAGCCTAACTGCAACTGACATAAGTATATTTTTTTTTAAACACGTCATTCTCCCCAATCACCCCTTCCCACATTCAGCTGTTCAAATAAGAGGGCATAGCATATGAAAATACAAAAACAACCGACTGCTCAGGTTCTCAACTGGGAAGAGAACAGCTTTTGTAAGGAACTATTTGCGTAGTGGAAGTCTGGAAACCAGCAGAGGGGAGCCACAGTTTCAGCTTGACAGTGCTGACTACAGCTATAGCAAGATGAATGCCGAGGAACAAATATATTCTGCTCAGGGGCTGGGGAGAAGGAAAAAGGAGAGAGACAAAGATACAAGCCTATGTGTTTAGAAAAAGTAACCCACATTTTCCACAGCAGAAGCATTAGGCGGAAAATCCAGTGAATCGACACCGCAGGCTCGACACCATGAGCACCCGTTATTTAACAAATGCGTCCTTAGTCTAATGTACTAAGCAAGCTGGTATTACACTTGACCTTTTTTGCTTTGGACAGTAATCATACCTAGCCCCGCTCTATCCATTGATCAGTTTTCACTCTCGACTCCTACACTATCATCCTTCAAGTTTGCTGTTGTCATGAAGTCTTCCCAGGCTAAAAAGGCTCTAAGCTTTCAACGTTAAGACACACAGGAAAAAGAAAGCCAGCTAACTCTCCAATTCCTTCTCTCCTCCCATCCCAGCTTTTCAGGTGTTATATTTTCATTGCCTAAAAAACAAAGAGAAAGTCATGAGCTTATTTCCTCTCTCTAAGTACAGTCCCTTTTAAGAGGCTCCTTTCCATCATGTTTTACTCACTATTCGTAATAATATAGATAATTGCAGATAGCCATAACAAACAAGTAGAAAAAAATGTATATATACAGTACAGAGGAAACAATAAAAATTCTGAGGTGATCCAAAGGCAGAAGGGACTCCTGGCAAATAGAAGCAGTTGCATCCAGATCATGTTTTCAGTTAGCGTTAGGCAATCAGAGGGCCAAAAATAATAGAGGCACAGCCTTTAGAGAAAGCTAAGCAAGGGGGCTGGCAGCTCAGTTCCCGCTGAAGCACGCATTTCCTACCTACTCCCCACACACAGTACATATAGCTATTTCTTCCCCATAAATTTACATTAGGAAGTGGGAACGCGGCTCATGGAAAGATGGGTTTAAAACTGCTGAAGCTCCAAAATCTATAAGCAGTGTGCAATTAGGAAGAAATTATGCTGACTGTAATAAGAAACTCTGAGAGCCCACCCAGCTGCCCAAGAGTTAACATTATGCATTTCTCATCAAAACCTCTTCCAAGGAGGTTAAGCACACAATAGACTATCTAAAGCACAGCAAGAAAAGCTGCTTGAAATTCCACACATGTGCCTCAGCAATGTATTTCTATTAATGTCCAGTGTGTGTCAGCGTGAAGATAAGGTACCAACATCATGTCCAACCAGCCAGCTAGAGAATGGGATGCTGTGTAAAACATTGTCTGATACTTAGAAATCCGGAGAACAGTGGCGCCTGCAATCTCACCCTCTGCACACGCGCCTGATAACACCACCAACAAGGAGAGGCAGCATGAGGAAACAGTCCTGCAATTTGGGGGAAGTAAAGATATTGAGAGAGAGAGAGAGAGAGAGAGAGAGACTAAGAAGAATGAAAATAAACTTCACCAGTAAACACAAGCAGGATTTAGGGTTCCCAGCTTTAGCAGAGAAAACAGAACTAAACTGGGGAAAAAACTCCGTGAAATTTACTTTTCATATGAACTTGCTTTCCCCTTCCTTTAGGATGAGAACTGAAGAAATGGCGTCAGTGCTCACTCACTGTGATTTCTCCTACCATACCATGTATATTCAAATTCATCTCTAGTACGAACCAAGGAAGCTATTCCCATCTCAGATAGGGCTACCCTCTGTAGCATCCCCTCTGTTGTCACCTAGGATCACTTCAAAACATACACATTTAGGCTGCAAGGCAAGAGGGTGTGAAAGATGACAGAAGCGCCACAGCTAGTTTTCACGGCATTTAGGAAACACGAAGGAAATGACACCCAGTGACAGGTCACCTACCCCACATCCCCTGAGAGTGCAAGAGCAAACTTACTTCCTAGCTATTATATGCCATTTCAATTTATGACCTTGCTCTTTTTTTAATAACACTCTTCAGTCAGAAACATCTTAGTTTACAAGTCAAGTTTACAAGCTTATTTCCAAAGATCACTGAGTTAGGATTCAAACACCACTGTCATTTTTGAAACAGAATACAATGAATACTGGAGAGTTATAACCAAATACTAAGTTACATGTACATAGTATCTCAAACACACAAAACACAGGAAACCACAAGCCATACTACATTTGACTAGTCCTGGCTCATTGGAGAGGAAAGGAAAACCTACTGAAATACTCTGACGCATCATCAAATCTCTGTTGCTTATGCCCCCAAAATCAGCTAGAACAGAATTCTACTGCTCCACAAGTTTTGGGATTAAAAAAAAAGATGCAACACTAGCTTTGATGGACTATTCACGGCAAAGTATCGATACATTATCCTCCTATTGCTTTATCAACTGAATATGGCTATGGAGAGGGAAAGGCGGCAGCTAATCCTAACTTTCCCTTCTTAAATGACAGGATAGCTTTGCTGTAACCTTAAATGAGAACAAGTGATTCTTGAAGTTTCTGTGGAGCATGGGAACTTTGCAGACAAAAAAAAAAAATTGTGTGAAATATGGGAAAAGAAGAATTGAAGCCAAGACAGGGGAATTAGGCAGCTCCACAGACATCTTCAATTTGCTGCAGCTGTAGGATTTAAAGAGAGGCCAACCTTGTGATAAGGTCCCTTAGCCCAAGAGACTACAAAAATGAGAGGCTCACAAATGACCATCAGCTGCTGAAATCTGCAAAAACTTTCCAAACACAAATTAACCTTTGGAGTCAGGAGATAAAAGGCTAGACCTGCAGAAATTGGAAGTAGTTCAAAAAATGCTATAAATGGCTGACAAATCATAGCAACAGTAGCAGGAAGGAGTACAGATGCAGCATCTTATCCCTACCCAAATAACACCTTTGCCTTCCCTCAAGACGGGAGAGAGAAAGGAAAGAAGGAAGTTGGGGGGGGGGGGGGTACTTTTACTTTCTGGATTCATTTTAATACACTTTTTCCTAAGTTTTTTTGAGTTAAACTTAAGACCCATCTTCCCTGCTGTTCTTCAAACTTCATTAGTGCTCCAGAGATCAGAAGTTAGTAGTTTGCTGGAGACAACGGACACACAGACCCTTTATAGAACCATGCCAAGTTTAAATTTAATGCAAACCTTTCTGAAGTGCATCATTTAATACTGATGATCACTTTCTATAGGGATCTCTTAAACATTTAATGGTTTCATAAAAGGAAGCAATTCTTTCACTGCAGAAGTGCTCCCTATTCTATAGTAGAAGGCAGCAGCCAAAGGAAAAACCAAGCATGGAAGAAAAGGAGGGATGTTCTGGCCAGAGCCTGTAGAAAAAAAATAATAATAAAAAAAATCAGGCCACTAACTTTAAAGACTCCACTGATTAACACATCTTACTCAAAGGAAAGTCTAGAGAAGTAGCTCTTAACCCATACAGCAAGAGTGAGAGAGAGAAGGAACAAGTTCTGAGGCTATTCAGCCCAGCTATTGAATTCCCCTATCAGTATCTTGCAACATAGATACGTAACCCAGGCCAGACTGCTCACCAGTAGAAAGCAAGGGCATATTGGTTTTTAAGTATTATGACTCTCCTTTGTACATAGCAGGAGAAGGTCTCCATATCAGACATTAAAGATGCAGAGAAACAGAACAAATACCCTCATTAACGGTACTACTTAATAGACTTTTTCAGGTCAAAAATAATAATAATAAAAAACCTCCAAAGGACAACTTACAGAAGCGAAGGCTGTCTGCTCTTCAGATAAACCTTTGCCACTTAGTGACAACCTCTCTGCTAATTAGAAGCACTGACACCGAAGGAAGACCATAGCGCACCACATGCCTAATGGCAGACAGTTAATCAGAGACTGAACCAGCCTTTGGAAAAGGCCAAGCGATACTGCATGTTTGTTAATTGCAAAGTTCTGCCCCACAGAGAATTTTACTAAGCGACTTTAAAAAATTAGACCCATTTAAAAATTATTCTCAAGTTAAGACAACAAAGGCTAAGATCTGAATTCCCTATGATCCATTAAAACACGTCAGCTATTTAAGCATACGTTTACGACTGGTGTTTTGTATGTCATAAGCCTTGAACTAGCAGAAGTTACTATCTAACTAATGGAATCAGCTTTGGCAAGGGAGGAACCTCTTCCAGATGTGCAGGGTTTTCAACCAGCTCAGTTCAACTAGCAGCTTGCTTGCAGAGAGGAACCAACTGGGAGCAGCACAAGTCTACATGCTCTGTTTTTTAAAGTTGAATTTGCCAGTTTCCTTAATTCTCCTTAATCGACAAACTGAGTATCATCTTTATTTGCAATAAATCATTAATTAACCAAAAGCACATCTTTCCTTTTGTATCAATACATTTAAAAGACAGTGTTAGTCAATTAGTGAAAGCGATCAGAAACAACTGCATTCCAACAGCTAGCCAGAGACAACTTCATGCAAGTTAACCTAGCTCAAAGAGTTCCCTAGCTGTTCTTTGCATGACACTTATGGGGTATAAGCGTTTTACTCATGCTATGAGAATGCTCTGCAAGCAATCAAATCCCAGGGTACAACATTGATTAGGAGGTGTTGCCCCCACAACTGCCACTACCTAAGCAAACTTCATGTAAGAATTCACATTTTAGTAAATAAGTGCATCAGTAATTAAATAAATTTAAAAAAACACTGAAAAGAGTGTCATTCCTTCAATAAACACATGTAGATACTTGCTTCTAATCACTGTAACATCAGTGGGGAAAAAAAAAAAAAATCGGTCTGGAAGAAAGATAACCAAACAGGCTTGTTCCTCCTGTTGCACTATTATTTAAAGTGAGCCTTCATACTTTCTGATGTAAATCAATGTTTTATGCTTCACCCACAAAACTCTCTAGCTCAACGAAGAAACGTTCACAGAAACTAAAGAACAACCAAACACTTAAAACAAAAAAAAATTTGCATTAGCAATGTCTCCTTCCAGAAACAACCTATTTCCTACATACAGACTTACAGCTTTAGAAGGCTTTTAGCCCAGCGGACTATGTTTTAACTGCAAAATAAACAGGACCAATAAAACTGCCCAATGCGAGCAGTATCCAAACCACAACACAAAGGTCTCAGAGGCAGTATCTTTCAGTCACTTAATTTATTGGAGGACTGACGAGGGGGGACTAGTTTTGACTACAGAAGTCTCACCTCAGAAATGGCAGCCTCACATCACTTCCATCACCACGTTGTCACAGTTTCAAGAAACACCGTGCTACTCCTGAAGCTCAGTTGGTCACCGCAGCTTGTCACAATGCTAGGAGACTGTGCGCATCAAAAGCTTCTGCGTTCTAGAGTGCTGATTAGCCAGGATGAAGCTGATGCCCAGCTTAACAGAAAGTAACTGAAAGCTTTAACAAAACTCAGTTGTGTCCAGTACCATTTCTAAAACCATCTTCAGGACAAGTTCCACTGCATCTACAGTTGGTAGGTGGTCAGCATCTGGTTGACCATCTGGTCAAGCTGGTATCAGTCAACAACACCGAGGAATTTACAGCAAAACAGTAAGCAAGACTGGCTTGAAGCTTCATCAGCGACCAGAAGCCTATAGAAAACTTTCCATCCACAGGCCAATTGGATCATTCTCTCCTCCCTATGGGACCAAAAGAAAACACTACTCCATCTGATCACCTCCCTATTACCACTGAAATTCTCAACCTGTTTTTCCATTACATAAATATATGAACAGCTAATTTATGTCACTTTCACCAGTTTTACCTACCCATCATTTAAGCTGGGGAAGAAAACGTAGGGGTTAAAGTGTCAGACCAGTCTACACTCACCCAGCAACAGAAGCATTCAAAGTTTGACACGCTCAAGCCTCAAGAGTTCAGAATCCCACACTGACAAGATCACACCAATATCAAAAACCTTTACACTGATCAAAAATCATTCCCACCCAGCATTCTCATTTCGGCCCTTCTCTCCTGAATCAGCAAGAGATGAAAAGAGGCTCTGAAGAGTGAACAGGTTATTTCCGGGAAAAGAAAGTAATTTGGAAGGAATCTCACGGCCTATGACTAACTACAATCAGTTGCCCAAGCAACTAGAGATGGGACCAACTCTCACATCTTGTGGGGATTTCTTCCAGACTCATGTTCGAGGGCAGGCTAACTGCAACAGTGCAGGGCTGGAGCCACAGGAAAGCAGAGCCAGTGAGCCAGCAAGCCAGTGAGCACGGTGCAAGCACGTTGGGAATGGAAAGCTGTCCTTCATTAACAGCTACAGAAACACTTCCCCAGCAGTGCAGGAATTCTGCATCTGGTCTGTTTTGCACACAGCAACCAATGCCCTCTAGTCTTGCCTGAAAAAGCTAATTATGGTGCAAAGTTTGTCCTTCCATCACCCCATTTCTGAATCCATTCTTTGAAAGCGGAAAGGAACGGAAGACTTTTGGTCAGTAACTCTGACAAAGCCATTATCCTATGGGTATTAAGTGGGGAGATAAGAACTTTAGGGCTTTGCACAAATCATATTAGTTCAATTCTCAAATCCGGGTAATGCTTCTTTCAAAGTATTAATTTCATTTATTCTATTTGCTCTCCTTTTGTCCTGATAAAACAGGCGCACATGGCCCCTAAATGAGATTCTCCTATTTTATAGGTTATAATCCTCCCTTTCCAGAGTAGTAATGAGATGTCTTTGCTTAATCGCGTTTATTCCCCCCCCCCCGCCCTTCTGCTTTCTCCCTCCTCCATTCCACATTGATTTGTTTCAAGGTTTCAGTGAAAACCAGCAGGCTGAGAGCCACTGCCTCCAGGAGGGAGGCTCATGATGCATATGCTGTACAGCCTTAGGAGATTACAAAAGCATAAAGGAGAGAAAAGAGCAGCTTTGCTTGCAGAGTTTTTGTTGATTAAAAAAAAAAAAGACACCCCACTCCCCCCCACACACACAAACTGAGCAGTTGAAAGAAGAGATTTTGCCTAATTGGAAATGAAAGAGAAAAGATGTCTGATTTAGGAAGAGGTGAGACTATTTATAAAGCAATCAAGTAATTAAGTAACTTGATTATGACAACTCTGGAAGTTCCTCATGCTAGAATGAAAAAAAATTAGGAAAATAGCTATATTAATTCTTGGATACTTCATATGAGACACAAGGCACGCTACAAGCATTAAATATCATAGACCTTATTGCAAAGCAATATACATACAATCCTCGCTGGATCCTAAGTCCTCATGATATTAAATTATTCAGAGGGTCCAGTCAGCACCAAGATCCTACAGTGGTAAATACCGTACAAACACACAAAACACTTCCTTTCTATACAAACTGGTGAAAATTCTTCTACAGCAGCTTAACGGACGACTTCTATCTGAGCCAGTCCCGTGTGGTCACTCAAAAGCCATATTTGCTCAGAGAGAAAAGTGAATGCTGCAAAGTTCCTACTTACGGAGCCTTTTAAAGTAAAACTTCAAGAAGTTTTATTCAAAACCCAAGGTATCTAAAAGCTAAATAACTTGTTCAAAGACAAAAAAAAAAAAAAAGATCAAGACAAAAGCATAGAACAGGGCCCAGGTTCTTAATTCTAAATCCTTCTTGTAACCAATATGCCACTTTACTATTATTATTAAATCAGCCACTTTTAGATTTTACCCCACCCTATAAGCAATGAAGTAACTGTATCCAGGAGCTGACCGCAAGCCCCCTTATCAACAGTTTGTTGTAGTCCACAGTCTCATCAGGAATGTACATTACATAATAAGGCTAAAGAATCACTTCATAAAGACACTACTAATAAAAGTCAGTGGGTAAAAATCGTAAAGAACACAGATTAAATGCCAAATGACTTTCAGCACAATCAAAATGAAAGCATTTCAAAATATATCCATAATATTTGGATACACGGTCTACAAGTGCTAAGGTTAAGGGAGAACATTGCAGCATTACTGGAGACAACTGTACCAGCAAAGGCTATTAGTAACCAAACTACTGAGACACTGAGGGCACGGGGCAGTTCAAGATCTTACTGCAAGTCCAAAATAAATAAATAAAATCCTACTAAATTAAGGGCTGCTAGAGGTAAATTATTCATTTTCTTCATGGGAACTACCTCATTTTTCTCTGGCTTCCCCAATGGGTCACAACAAGAAAACCTGAAAGTTTTTTCCCTTACAATTTTAAGCAGATAATTTCCAGTTCCGTAATCCATCCACAGTTAGACCATCACTAGGTATCTAGTTCCACTACACCCTTCTATCCGAAGGGGAAGATGGATAGGGGAGAGAGATGAAAGAGAAGTTCACACATCATTTCCCTCATGCTCTAGGACTAAAAAACAGAAGTGAGTAAGAAATATTCAAGCTTTATTCCAAATAAAGGAAGGAAACAGTACTAGAAGACAAAGGACAGGTATGATTTGTGTATGGTTGAGAAAGCAGAATAAGATACCCATGCCTGAAAAGAACACATAGCTGAGATAAAGCAAGTCTGGTAGGGATTCCAATAATTTAAAAGGCTGGCAAAAATAGCTCCTGCTTAGGAGGACACCCAGAAACCAACAGACAACAGCTTTGACCTCATTTTTGGAAGGACACACTAGATTGTTCCATTTTTAAGGGTCTTAAATTTATGACTGATCAAGAGATGGTTAAAGAGCAATGAAATTTAACAGTTTCTCATTCTTGCACAACATTCAGGGCTAACACTCCGTGGTCACCGTTTATCTTTTATGAGCTACACTAAGAGAGCCTGATCAGATTTTTGCAGAACACCAAGTATGCAATATCTCGGTATGTGACACTGCAGTATTAAAAGCTAATTCAGACAATAGAACAGCCTTTGTACGTTAGAGGTCAGGTCCCAGCTCATTTTAGAGGGGCTCTCTTTATCCTTCACAAATACGCCCAACACTGCTGGTCACATTTCTCCCCTGCCTCCACACCTCACTGCCAGAGGGCAGGCCTCTATTTCTGAGCAGGGCCTCATCTTTAGATGTGAGATTAAATCCACTGGCTTCCCCCCTCCCTTTACAAAGGTCCCGTTAATTGCCTTCACAAAAAAGAATATTCTCTTTCTAGTGGGAAGAGAGTTAATAGCGTGGCTGCCAACCCAAATCTCCTACCCAGAGGAACAGCAGTCACCTGCCTCAGACATCACTATCCTTAAGTTCACTCATGCAGACTTCCCATCGTTAGTGTACTGTCAAGAAGAGATTTCCAATATCAACCCAACTACTTGCAATAAGATATCATGTAGTCAAAAGCATAAATGGATCAAAAAACGGAAATAGATAAATTCATGGAGAAAAATCCATCAAGGACTGTCAGTCACCAACGTGAAAATACAACCTCCTGTCAGAGAAGCCTCTAAGCCACAGAACGGCCTAAGCCCTGAGAGCACGCAGGTAGGAAGTGCTGCCATACATTTGCTCTGTTCTTGTACTGTTCATAAGCATCTGCTACAAACCACTGTCAGAGATGGGCTATAGCTAGAAGAACCTTCAATATGAACCATTACAGCCACCCTCACGCAAATTTTATTTACTCAGCCCTTCATATAAAAGGCTTTGCAAGCCAAGGCATGGTTCACCCAGACATATAACTATTACTATTCAACGTACAGGAAAAAAAAAAAAAAAAAAAAAACATACCCATGGAAGAATTCTGCAATTAAATCAAATGCATGCAACAGATTAGTAGGATGGATGGAAGACAATAAATACCTCATTACTCAAGTCTAGGCTCTCCCTAAACTGTCCTTTCAGCATGCATTAGAAGAGGATTAATCTTAGTCTAGTTCTCTCCATAAACAGTTTCAACATCACAGCCTAAGCAAACAGGCAGATCAATCTCACTGTGGCAAGCACAGTCCCACCTCACTGTCACACCACAACATCTCATACGGCTACAGGTCAAGACAAAGTGTCAACTTCAGTAGGACTCCTATAAGCAGTTTATAGGCTACCACTGTCATGTTAATGTTAGTAATGAACACGATACAAATGATATCACAAGAGAATTAGGCACCAATATCGTACATTTGAGGTTTCCAAAAAACTGCTTGCTCTACTCAGCTTCATCCCACTGTGTTTCTGCCTCCATCACTGCTCCTCTTGGAGCTGGTATGACAATAACCCCAGTGGGTTATCTCAGCCACACCGAGATGACTAACAGTCAAGACTGCAGCTGGAAGAAGTCCCTGAAAATAAGTCCACCTACTCAGCAAGAATTGGGTTTGAGAGTCAGGGAAGTAGAAGGGGGGTTTAAGATACTTCCTCCCGCCCCCTCCCCCCCCCCAAAAAAAAAAAAAAACTTAGGCCTCCTTCTGTTATCACCATCATGAAAGATTTAAACAACACAACCCATTAGTACCTTTGACTAATTTGGGTATTTGCATAGTTATACTCTAGATAGCTTAAATGGAGCAAAGTTTCAGGACAGATAGGATTAGCAAAATCTGATATGTACTGAAACAATCATTTCATACACTTAACAGTTTAGAAAAATTCTAGTTCAGACAGCAGCCCTGTGTGCACACACACTACACTGACCTGCACGTCATCCCTTCTGCCCCAAAGGCAAGGCTGTCCTCAGCACAGTCATCGCTTCTGCCTTTCCCTACAACCTCGGCATTAGAATTGACGCATGGCAAAGGCCGTGCCAGCTACGTTGTAAGCCAAAAGTAAGTTATGAGGTAACTCACGACACAAGTGATAATTAATTAATTCCTTCAAGTAGAAAGATTTTAAGTCTGTCCTGCGTGGAACATACTGGGGGGTTTTTTTGGTACTCACCAGCTGGGCCGCTCTCTGCCTCTCTTCATTAGTGTTGTTCCTTTCCCGCTGAAGGGCGGTATTCAAGGCCTCACTGGCTGCTTCCCTTTCTCTCTTGGCCAGCCGGAGCAACTCCTCCTGGACCAGTGCCTGTTCTCGCTCATACCTACAAGAGCGCCAAAGGCAAACGAAGAAGCGGTGATCAGCAGACTTCTGGCAACAGGGTCACGACTCAGCATGAACAATCCCTGGCCAGAGCCAAGGCACAAATGCATAATCTGTTTGGCACAAAGCCTGTTGACAGCCTCCGCATATCAGCAGGAATTCAAAAGCCCAAACTTTAAACATGACCTACAAGTTCAATAAAGTATAGTTCAGGCAACACCAGTAAACTAAATGCACACAAGCTTATACTTCAGTTACATCTGACTCTAAATACTTAAGTATGACCTGAAAACAGTCAGAATAGAAAGCAGTTAACTAGACAAATAGATGCTGCTTTGGAAAAAAGATCAAGGGACATACCACAAAAAAAGACGAGTTAGCCTATCTGACATCCCTGTTTTACTGCTCTACAAGGGAAGAAAGTCATCCAGAACACATGCAATGACAGAGCTGAGAAGCAGCTTTGTCATGTCCACTGCCCGGACACCTGAATCTCGAGGACTGCCATGAAGGAAATTTAGTCCAATTTGAGCTGTGGGAATTCTGCATGCAAGTAAAGAGATTAATATGAAGGGAATAACAGAATAGTTTAGGTTCGGAGGGACCTTCGAAGATCTTCTACAAAAGCAGGGCTAACTTCAAGGTTAGATCAGGTTGCTCAGCGCTTTGTACAATCGACTTTGGAGTATCTCCAAGCCCAGAGATTCTATATCCTCTCTGTGCAATCTGTTTCAGTGCTTCACTGCTCTCACTGTGACATTTTTTTCTCCTCCTTATACCCAGGCAGAACTTCCCTTGCTGCAAATTGTGTCAGCGATGCACACTGAAATGATAAGAAGCAATGGACAAGAGTCTGGCACCATCTCCTCCGTAGCACTGCTTCAAGTAGTTGAAGACAGCTCCCTGCTCCTCAGCCTTCTCTTCTCCAGACTAAACCAATGCTGCTCCCTCAGCTTCTCTTCTCCCATCCCTCTAGCTTGTCAAGGTCCCTCTGAGTGGCAGCACTGCCCTCCAGCACATTGACTGCTCCTCCCAATTTGGGGTCATCCCCAAACTTCCTCAGGATGCCTTTTACCTCATTCAGGCCGGGTGCCCCTTCCACAGCTCAGCTATACGCACACAAGCCACTCCTCTCTGTTCCTTGTCTTCCCTGCCTGCTTTTCCCCTGCATTTCTGTCCCCTTCCTCTCCTTTTCCCAGACCAAGTACTCTGGAGGCCATTCAGTAAGTCAATACTGAAAACCGATGGCAAATTTGATTTCACAGTTTCAATAAATAAATAAAATTGAACCAGCTTTCCAGGGACTCCTCGAGGAAAGCCAAAGATGCAACCAGGGATAGCATGACTGATGCATCAGGTTTTTACAGGTTTGGCTGGTCAACAGCAAAACTGAACAAAAGATCCCTTTTCATAGTCAGCTACACAGACTCTGTAACAGAAAAGTACAGCCACAGTAAAGAAGTCACCAGAGCAGCAAAAGAAAGAAGATGAAAAGATAGATCTTCAAAGCACTTTTAAGAACACACAGAAAGATAGGCCAGAGTTTTATAACAGTTTTATAACTCATTTTATAATTGAGTTACAGAGAAACTTAAGTTCTTACTACCCTGCAACATCCAAAACTAGGAGGAGACTCCTGAGGTTTGGCTAAAGAGAAGAGCACACTTTCTTCAACAGTTTATCTAATCCTTACCACCATCTTACAGCTATTTATATCTTAATAAATTAAGCCCCTTGAATGAAAAATGCATACCACTCTAGTACAGGCTGACAGATAGTAAGTCTAGTCTAGGAAAAGGAGCAGGGAAAGAACCAGACAGATAAGGCAGACCTGATTATTTTAGGCATAAACTGAATTAAACCCAACACTACATCCGAGATTCCAAAATCTCTAAGAAAAAGCATCAGACTTCACTTGTCCCAGAAAAGGCAACTGTACTCAAGTCCATGCTTTATGCTTTATTGGTCTTACCAAGCACAATGCACGATTTTCTGTAGCTACCAACTTTATCTTAATCCTCCCTGTCTGTTTCTCCAAACACCACTCCAATTGCTCGCATCTCCCCTGCTTGCTTCTTTTGCCTAAGGGACAGGCTTGCACTACAGAAAACGCTCCAGAACAAGGCTTCAGATGGGGTTCTGCAGGCATTAAAATATACGGTCATTGCACTCAAACTGAAGCAAACCACACACATATGGTCCAAAAGGAGCTAAGCTGCATCTCCTTCAAGGAAAACTTCACCTTACCTCCGGTATAGTTCCTGCTCTGCTGTAGAAGACTTCTGATCAGAGTTACTTGCCATTGGTGGCTGGATTCCTAGAAAAGGGAACAGGAGCATGTGACAACTGTAGAAGAAAACAGTTTCTCATCACATCATAAATTACTTGAGAAGATGTGAACACTTCAGAAGTGAGCATTATCCCACCAAGAGACAATCCAATACACCTAGAAAAGCCTCAAGAAAATTTAAATTCTATGGATGCAGTTAGAATTCAGGAAGGCAAGTGACACTGACGCCACTGTTTTCAATAAGGCACACTGAGCAAGGCATGCTGCAAAAACTTCTAGAAGTTACTAGCAGGTTAGCATCCTTCTAAAAGGATGCAAAACCCCAGAAACACTGCTTTATATAGAAACATAAGCCATAATTTTGGTCCTGCTTTCCACTTTTTCCCTCTAGTTCCACTAAGTCTTCTCCTTGACCTCTTCCTTTCCTTGTACTTACCGAGAGCTCACAAGCAGAGATGAAATTACTTGTTGGGAGTTCAGGCCATCCATAAAGCTGAATCCACTTTCAAAAAAGGCACAGGCTAACAGCAAACAAATCTCTCTTAACAGTGAAAGTCTGATTCACTAACTTCCGGTTAGCCTGGATGCCTTAAACAAATCCATATTGATAACAATGACCAACAATATATATTCGAGCACCAACAGAAATCAAATAATCCAGTATGACTTGAAAAGAAGAACAAGTTCAGAGACCAAGTTCTCACTCGCCACTTGGCATATCACAAAATAGCTGAGCTTAGTCAGCCTATCAATATTTCCCTTCCCCCTCTCTCCACATGAGGTTATTTCTGAAGCATACAGCAACATTTCACCAGTGAAAAGTACTCCCTGTATATGGAAAGGGGAGAACAAGCCAGCTTTCTAGAAATCAGAGAGAAAAAAAAAAAAATGCTCTGCCTTGCTTATTGCACATTTACCCAAAATCCTAAAGAGATCTTTACATAAACTTTCATAAAACTTTACTAATGTATCTGAGAAGGTTGGTACTAGCATTCCACAAAAGGAGGACCTAAAAAAACTAGCTGTCTTACTGAAGGTCACGCAGTGACAGAGATAGAAATAGAATTATAGGATCCCAATTGCCACATGACATTGCTGCCTTTCACAAACGCATAAAAAGGATGTCCCGGGACCACAGTGTTCAAGGCATTCAATGATACTGGTATCTACTTACATAAACATGTCAAAGGCTAATCAACAACAACAAGCTTTCATAGCAAACTGGTCTTGAAAAGATACAGGCATGCCACGTAACATCCAACTGGCAGTGCTATTGAGAATGGTGTTATAACTCTAGGCAGTAGACCTGATAGGGACTGACAGTACCTGTAGGAGATTTGGGCATCCTTTCTGCAGCTGGTGATAATGAGGCTGTGCCATTGGATGAGTGGGGTGATCTCTGGTTGTCCCTTTTAGGTTCAGGAGATTGTTTCATTCGGTTCACAACATCTTCAGAGAGCTAAAACGTAAGATTAGTTACAAAAATTAATCCAGCAAACTCTTAATTTATATCTATTTCACTATAAAATTCCCTACTTGTTAATTCTCATGCTACCGCAAAATATTGCTGGGTAAGTCATTTTAATACCAGATTCCTTTGAATCCAGGTAGCCACCACCTGTACCTTGACTTCACATAAAAAACAGCCAAACAAACAAAAAACAAACAAAAAATCCCCACGCACATATCAGTAAGCGATAAAGCCTGCAAACTGCCAACTTTAAAGGCTTCAGATGAGGAGAACAAATCTTCCACAAACTACTAACAAAGATGAAGAGCACTGTTAAACAAGCCAACCCCTTGAGCAGGGATATATTTACCAGGAGTGGAAGTACAGGAAGTAAGCAGGCTGTAGTCCATCTGTCCTTCCTGCCCTCTTCCTCTCCCCCCATGCCTGCTAATGCTGTTCTGCATAGCAGAAGTGCTGCAAACCATATGATGGAGAACAACTGCACAACCCTCCTATTCGCATAAGGCCGCAACCAGTTTTGCGACCTGAACTTTATTTCCCGCTCCCTTACTTGGGTCCCAATCCAGGAAAAGGAAGGTAAAGCTAACTCAAACTTTCCTAGAAGTTCAGTCCAAGGGGCTTTTCACAGCACTGTAAGATTGACCCCTTCTTTTGCACCACGGTCAGTGTCTCTGTGCTGCCAAAAAACTGTAAAACAAAATGAAATGAGATCGAGTTTCCTTACCTACGCCAGCCACAGTCTGACAGCACTGAGCACAAAGTGGATGTCGATGCTGCCATATCTAACAGCATTGCTAACGTCTTCACTTACCATGCCAACTTCTTGGGTCTTCTGCCCTCCCCCCTTACACTTTCGCTATATTCAAAACACACATATACATGCGTAGTACCTCTGTCAGAGGATCTGAACAAAGATAGCCCCAGACATACAATACCCACTACAAGAGAAACCATGCGGCAGTAAGGATGTCTTATCAATGACAAGGACAAAATTCACAGCTTTAGAGAAGCGCCCTTACTTCCTCTGGGGCTGACAGGCAGGTGGGGATGAACTCCAAGTGCCAACTGTCATATTTGAAGCCTGGGGGCAGTGCTTATTTATTTTAAGAGTTTAAGAGTTTAATCTAACTTTTTAAGGAAAAATCATTCTTATCAAATAATACATAACACTGCTGCTCAACTTAAACCTCAAAGGTAGTGGATATCTCAAAAATAATTCAGTTCTTTACAAACTTTATGAAAATCAGCAGCGAGCTGAAGAAAGAGTTCCATATTAACACCCCATACAAGCAACCACAGACAGGACTTAGCCTGTGGCCGTTCTGCAGTTAGCCAACACGCACATACAGGCTAACACACAGCGCTACGCGTCAGTCTGAGAACATGCTCCCTCTCACCCGGAGAGAGATGTCCAAAAGGAATATGGGAAAAAAGCATCTATGGAAACTGGCTTTTAAAACCAAAAAGCTGTAAGAAGCCAGTCTTTGTTAACTGCAGATTCAGTGGAACTACTTTTTATATACAGCCACAAAAAGCAAATAATCTCTTTGGTACTCTAAAAACAAAGAATGACTATTCTATTTCACAAAACAAAACCAAAAAAAAGAATAAAACATTTCTACTTCAGGAAGTCAGAGATCTAAGATGACGACAGCTCATTTAATCTAATCAGGTATCATGTGATACATAGTGCTCTCTTCATTTTGAGCTCCTAGAGGTCATATACAACCTATAGCAGCAAACCCACATTTTTCTCTAGTTCCATCACTATGCAACTGACAGAGAAGCTAACTAAATTAAAACAATTTGTTTTACTGCTTATATGACAGGTGGAGTTAAGCCCTGAAAGGGCCTCACCTGTACACTGCAAAGAGAAATGAGGCAAGAACGACTTTACCTGAAAGCACCTGTAAAGGGAGACTTAGCACAATTCTAGTTAACGTCTGTCAAGTGACTGATTGTGGGGGAAAAATAAGTAACCACAGCAAAACTCACTCTGCAAACTCATTTCAGAGGAATTTTAGGAAGGGGAATAAGAAGTAGATAGAAGTATAAAGAAGCAACAACACTGAGAATCATGGTAGAAATAAAGTAGAAATAGCTAAAGAGAAACAGGGAGAAAAAAAAACAGAGGGGAAAAAAAGGCACCAAAAAGAATAATACCATCACCTCTTTCTAGAGCTGGTTTTCATGACACACATAGGTAGATGTTCAAATCAAAGTTCAAGAAGCAGCTTCCCCACTGGCCCTTCTAGAAGCACCCCTACTCCTCACCAATCCCCACAACCTCTTATCACCCTGCGTGCTTCATTAAGGGTCTAGGTAATATTATTCAAGGGCAGGCAGCTCTCCTCTTGGATGCTTTCAGAGCCAGCCAGTGCTTCCACCTTTTAGCATCAAATTGCTTGCAAAGCAGAAGGTGGCAGTGAAGGGCACATTAAGCAGTAAGGAGAAGGGGAAAGAGACGAGAGCAAAATTTGGAAGAGGATAAAGGATTAGCATCTCATCTCTCAGGAAAGGCCAAACTCCAGCAGTCAGCCCTCTTCACTGCCACTACCCACTCCCTTCAGCGCTGCCTTCCACTTCTCCTCCCTCTTCCTTGCTGGTTTTCCCCACTCACTCCTTCCTGCAGCACATACTGCATCCCTAGACCTCCCCGCCCTGCTCTGCCTCAGTTCAACCAGTGCTGCCCCCAACAGCACCTCCCTCAGGCCAGCTCCCTGCCCCATGCAGCCCCCAACCAAGCCTCCCCCCAGGCCTCTGGCACCTCTCTCCCCTGCACCTGCTTCCCCCCAGTCTGTCTCCCTCCGGCCTCTGATACCCTCTGCCTCCCAGCCCTCCAACACCCCTCTCCCCTCCCAGCCCCTCTCCTCCAGCCTCTTGGCTCCCCTCTCCCCCCCCCCGCCCCTTTCCCCTAGGCCTCTGACTCCTCTCTCCCCTCCCAGCCTCCCTCCCCCAGGCCCCTCTGCCCCCCGGCCCCTCTCCCCTTCGACCTCCTCCTCCTCCACCCCCTCTCCCCTCCCAGCCCCTCTCCCCGAGGCCCCTCTACCCCCCAAACCCTCTCTCCCCTCCCAGCCCCTTTCCCCTAGGCCTCTGACATCCCTCTCCCCTCCTAGCCCCTCTCCCCGAGGCCCCTCTGTCCCCCAGACCCCCTGTCCCCTCCCAACCCCTCTCCCCCAGTCCCTCTGCCCCCCAGCGCCCCTCTCCCCTCCCAACCCCTCTGCCCCCCCAGGCTCCACAGTACTCCCAGGCCGTCTCACCCTGATGCCTTGCAGCACCCGGACTTGCTCCCGCTCATCCAGCCCGAAGGAGACCTTCCTGCTGCCGTGGCTGCTCTCGCTGCCCCCCATGCCAACGGGGAGGAGATGGGGGGGGGGGGAGTCTCCCCCCCTCTCACACCGGGACAGCCGCTGCGAGCAACACCGCTCCCCGCCCCCCTTTCCGCCGCCTGCCAACATACCCGCCCCTCATTGGTGGCTGCCTCCGGGGGCGGCCAATAGCGCGGCGCGTTGCTGGCGGCCAGCGCGGTGCAGGCTGGGGGTTGTAGTCTCGTGCGGCGGCCGCCGCCCGGGTTGGGGGCCCCGGGGGGCTCTGCCGGCGCCGTCCTTCCGCGGCGAGCCCAGGAGATGCAGCAGACAGCCGCGTTCCCAAACCTGGCCCTCCGTCGCTTGTGCCAGGCAAACCTCCCTCCCCTAAAAACTCAAACTGCTTCAGGAGGAGTTAAAAATAACAATCCTAGCACATCAGTTTGGAAAAAGCTACCCTCAGCAGTAAACAATCTGCACCAAAGCACGTTCAGGTTCAATTTCTGCCCCTCGGCTCTCCTGCAGCTTCCCCTCGGGAGTGGAGGTGCCGATCTTGCCCACTTTTTTATCATACTACCCCTTACACTTTCACTTTGATACGCCAATATAACGGGTTTCTTTACTGGGCAAAAATTAGCAGAGGAAAACAGCAAAGAAGCCCAAATTAGCACACAGTAAATGAATAAAAGTGGAAAGCATAGAGCTTATACTTTAAGATATTCCTTTAGATTCAGGAAATTGGACGAGACAGACGAGCACCCACTGCACGCGACCAAGATGCTGCCGGCTGTGGAAGATCCCCAGGGCGACAAGCCCTTACGGGGGTCCAGGCAATTTCCCCCCTCACCGTCTAGGCCCCGTGCCCCATGAGAGCCCACCTCCGGCGCCGAGCACAGGCATCCCCCTCCACCCCACCGGCGCACCCCGTGTCCCTCTCTATCCACCTTTTCTCCATAATTGTTGAGGGAATGCGTCATCACCCCAGCGCAGCTCACGTTTCTCTGATGATGAAAAACAAACATAGGCTACAGTCAATAAGAATTACAGTCAATTTTATGGCAGCTGCTTTGCAGGCAAAATTAATCATCTCCTTTAAGCCAGCAAAGACTTAACAGTTGTAACGTTCCTTGCTATGACAGGCACGTTCCCAGGTGCCATGTAGATGAGAGCATCGCACTGTGCTCCAGGTCATATAAACCCTCAGCAGGATACAGACCCTGCCTCCAAGCGCTTAGAAGCTGCAGGCTAAATGAAGGGAAAGAGAAAGAAGATAATGTAAAACACAAGCAGCCGGAGCAAGAGATAGTAGCTTTTGGAGGAGCTTTTCCTAGCAGTACAGGCTACATCATGCCCTATACAACTCTGTGCATTTGTAGCTAGACACTTACTGAAGCCTTGCTATCGACACACTGCTTTCCTACTTACTAGTTGTGTGTTAGAACAGCTTTCACTGTGCTTAATGCTTACCCTTCACTATAATTAACATGGAAACCACCGGTTTGGCTCAGCAATGGGACTCCGGCCAGGTCTAAGGAAGGATCCCCACTCCCTCCCCAAGAAATCCAGGCCTGCAGCATATTACTGAAAGGGAAGAATATTTTTCTGTTACTTGGGTTAACACCTAGCACATTGCAGACTTTGCTTATTGCTTGACCTCTCAAGACTAGAGCACTACAAAACGGTACTATCAGCTATTTGCACTGCAGCATAGAAATGCTGCGCAGGGTCAGAGAGCAGGTCTGGCTAAGCCAAAACTCTGCTTTTGAAAGGGACAACAGCTGATATCTAGGAGAAAGCATGAGTGAGGCAAGAGCATAGCAATTCCTCCCAGAATATTCTCACAGCCTCTCATTTATTTTTAATCTGCCACCCACCAATTTCATTTGATGGCTCCCAGTTCTTGTACTGAAAGAGCCCCTGAACAGTCATTGCCTGTTCACCTCCTCTGTCCTCTCAGGATTTCAGAGACCTTTACTCTTGCTCTTCCAAGCTGATGAGTTCTCAATCGTGTAATTGCTTCTCCTACAACCCGCAACTTTAATTATTCTGTCACCCTTCCTTAGGCCTTTTCCAGGAGTAATTCCAGGTACAACTCCAGCCAGGTGCCAGGCAACATCTGCAAGGATGCAAACATAGCAGGAGGGGGAGCGTGCAAAGAAACAAAAACACAATTCAGACCTACAGCTGTGCCTTTCTGTGATCTCCCAGAGCCTGAGAATACTGAGGTGGAAGCAATTGCGATGGTGGCAGAGCACCTGTACAGTAACTCAAACCCTTCCCTTATCCATGTGAAGAGGAGCAGATGATGCTGTCAAGTTAACTCCTGTGGTTAGCGTCCCTCGGGCAACCCCTACAGTTTTTTGCAGGTAGTCTGGCAGGAGCTTGGTAAGGTAAGGCTAGTAGGCTTTACTGCACAAAGACCTGACTTAACTCTCAGGCTAGAGACAAAGCTTACTCCATTTCCCCAGCCTGTATGCTCCACCAAAGAGCGGCTGACAGGTGCTGGCTACTGCCAGCTCTTAGCTGTTACATCAGGCTACTGTCCCCTGTACAGCCAGAAAAATTGGTCCAAATACTTAAGTGGAGTTCATTTCAAAGCCCAAAGGAAAAATAAAGCGTACAACAGTCAACTCATAGTTCCACACGAGCCCCTTTCCAAGCAAGAAAGACTGGCCTATAGCGGAGATCCCTGATGCCGGACATGCCAGGGAACAGCAAGATCTAGTTAACAGGAAGAGTCAGAGCTTCACTAATTATTTAGACCTGGAGACCACTCTCTGCACTGTCAGCTGCTGTCCTAGTAATAGACTTCCAAGAACCCAAAGTCTCCAGCTCTGTCATTCCATTAATATCCACCATATTTGTTCAGGGTTTTATCTTTTGCTTTTTAAAAGAAAAAATTCCAAAAATATTTTCCCCCTTAACATGCGTCACTTGAGAGAGAAAGTAGGACTATTTATGCCAAATTTAATTTTATTTCTTTATTTTACAAACAAAAAATATACATTTACTCTATATTTAGTCTCTTTGCATCTCCCTCCCCCCACAAACACATAACACACTTCTGCTCAAGGACCATTGTGAATATGGCCCAAGGCATTTATATACATAAAAATACAACAAGAGGAAGGTCAGTCCATGACCTAGTGCAGAAACTCCTCAGCAGCAGAATGTGGGACGCTCCAGAAACACTGGAGTCCTGCCAACAAAGGAGAGGATGGACATGTTGACCACCTACCAAGGCGATCCTTCAGCACTGAATTTAGCCGATAAAAAGACAAATTCATAACCTGCTCTTCACATCACCAAGGAGGGCAGGCAAGTCCTTTCAAATTCAAGGTGTTCAAGAGGCAGCAAATACTCCTTGGGATGGGAAAGCATTTGCTCCTTTATTCTTGAACTGCTTCAAGACTTCCACATCTCCTGGCCCTGTCCAAGGCCCACCAGCTCCAGGGAAGCTTTGCAGGTTTCCCCGTAGTGGCTAACAGCAGCTCACTACTGGTGTAGCTGAGCAGCATTAGGAGCAGCAGCAGGGCAATTCAGAGACCATGTCATCCATCCCTTTTACAGTAAGCAAGTAAGTGTGGCTCAGGCCGATTCACAGCAAATGATGGGAGGAGCATAGAACATTTTTCTGTGCGGCAAAAAGCTCACCTGGCCAGTTGCTTGTCCACCCTTTACACAGTCATTGCACGGAGGAGAAATGTGAAAGGCTGTTGAACCACATGGTATAACTCAGCTCAAACATATGGACAAACGGAAGCCTTTTTTCCTTAAAAGTAGATTTAAAAAAAAAAAAAATGTATTTAAAACTGAGGGGAGGTTTTTTGTTTTTAAGGTGTCAATGCTACTTGGAAGCCTGCAGGGCAAAGTCTACAGGCAGCAGAACAGAGAGGCTGCATTGCTCATTAACTAAGAAGATAAGCAAAGGGCCTGCATAGTTTTGGCAACCAATATGCACTTTGTGCTCTTATCCAAACTGTTTCTTTCCTTACAGTGGAAACACCTGGTAGCAAATGCTACTACCTAGTAGCAGTGTTTTGCATGATCCAAACTATCACTGCACTGTTCCCTCCATGAGGATTTCCTAAAAAACTCTTACCTCAATATTCTTCTTCAGGAACAGGAGAGTTGGGGAAGAGATGCACACAGTCCCCAAATGTTTCATATTCCCTCATTCTGCCATCTCCAATGGAAAGCTGCCATTAGTTATAGCAGATCTCCACCTACCTCGAGGACCCAGGTAGGAAGGAACCTCCAAAGCTAGAAGAATAAACCTCTTTATCCCTGGAGAGCTCAGTATGTCCCAGAAGCCAGTCTGATGCAGCTTTCAGCGGAACAGTCCCTGGATTGCACCACGGTGTCTTGGAACTGCGTACCAGGCAGTTCAGACAACAGTCCCTTTTCCAGAGTGGAAGAGATGAACAGGAAGTTCCAGATAGTCTTTAAATGAACCACACTCCACATGCACAGAAGTATTTTCAGTGTATCAAGCCAAAAAACCTATTCAGACCAACAGAAATCTGGACATCTAAACTGCAACATAAGAGAAGAACCTTGCCACAGAAGCAGTAGCTGAGTGTCCCTCTCCCACCTACCTCCCAACCTAGAACACCAGTCAGCTTGATTCTACTGCTCCGATGGTGTTTGAGAGCTCCCCTGCTCTGCTCTGCCTCAGGCATCTGAATTTCTCTGGAGCCTTCATCTGCAGAGTCAGCTCCCTCCTTTACAGTCCCCTCCAAGACCTTGCCAGACCCAAGAAGCAGGGTGCACATGTGAAACACATCCACCTCACATGTTTTACTCTTAGAACTCAGCCTTGACTCAGTGTCATTACTTAGATTTCACTGCGAGTTCAGCTGCACAGCAGCACAGTCTGCAGAGCCTGTTTCACAGCTGCTTCAGCTCAGCTAGTCAGCATGGCTGCCTGTCCTTCTGTCTCCCTGTCCTGTCAGGTCATGTCCATGCTGCTACCTATTAACTAGTGCACCCCAAAACAGTCCCAGGGCACACTGAACAGTTCTCTTCACACCCCTCTTCTTCCCACACACTCTTAATGCTCCTTTTATCCCCCAGAAACTGCCATTCATGATTTTCATCAGTATTAGCTGAAACTGGAGAAGAGCACAGCTGACCAGCTTCCCTCTCCAGACGCTGCTGTCATGAGGAGCCTATGCAATTGCATTATGACAAAATACACACAACCATGCTGCTCAAGAAAGCCCAGGAAGACCATCTTTGGCTCCAAGCATTAAGCACTTTCTATATATGCATAATACAGCAGTCAAATCAACACCCTCATCCTTAAGTGTCATTCCCCTAATGGACAAAGAGGAGCTTCCAGTCACTGAAAATGAAGGGGTACCAGCCAGGCCTATCTTCTGGGTCAGAGTTGCATCTGGAACATGGAGGATCAGGAAGGTTCAGTGTTTATAGATTTATGAACAAAACTGCTCCAGGTTGTTCTCGGGTAGCGACAGAAAACGTCCTTTCCAAGGGGATTTGGGCTGCCAACTGTTTCTCAATAGGTTTAGGAAGTCCTAAGGAAGAGGGAAAAAGCCATGGCAGATAGCCAAGGACTGATTTCCCATGGACATCCTAACAGTTGTGGTGTCAGGAGTTTGGAAGGAAAGGAACGAGGCATCGTGTGAAGGGGGCTGCACTGCCTTAGGCATTGATGGCTTTCCAGCGGTCACTGTCTACACTGTTGATGCTGCCCACATGATATGGCATAGAGGCTACATCATCCAGGTAGGCTGCAGTGTCAATTTGAGTGCTTGAGTAGAAACCAGAATCCACTCCTTCCTTCTTGGCAACAGCATAGGGGTGGGGTAGGTGCACGTCTACATCTTCAGGTTCATCCACTTGACACTTGTAGGAGAAAAGGATCTTCGGCTCAGACCTAGAGTCATTAAAGATTTAAAATATTTGTTTAAGCAGTGCAGTATCCCATTGCAGCCACCTATCCTTAACTGAAACTCAACAGCAGCAATAAGAAACCATATATTCAGGCCTTAGAGAAGTCTTTGCATTACTGCATGGCAGTTACTGCACCAGGTAAATCACAGGAATAAAAGCTAACGCCAGCTGCAGCTTCAGACCAGGATATCTAGGTGGAATAAAAATGGGAGAACCCTGACTCCAATGTGAGAAGCATAATCATGAGCTCATCTTTAGGATGAGGGGACAACCCAAGGGCAACAACATCCAAGCACCACTGGACTCCATGGCAGCCTGGCTACTCATTTCAACAGAAGGGGATTTTGCCTCAAGTCCCATTCACGGGCATTAGGAAAACCAAAACGCAAACATGCGAGGATCAGCGGTTTCCATCCCTACCTCCAGACACTTTTCCCTTCTGATTTCAGCAGGCCACAGAAGCACATTTGGATAACGTAGGAGTACTCTGTGTTCCTAATTATTTTAAATCCTACTGTTTCTTGCTCACAGACAATAGAAGGTAGAGCTTCAGCAACACTGAAACACTTTTTCCTATCAAGATGCATCTCCTCTGAGCGGTCACACGATGGCACCCTCGACCCAAGAATCATGCTTCTCAACATTCTCAGAACAGGCCAGAGGGTCACCGTTTAGAGGAGCCCCCAGTTAAAGGATTGATGACAGCCACTGGGTTACCTAATTCTGAGATCCTTTCTACTGAGCTGTCAAAAACCCTACCCAGGGGACTATTTAATCTTCCAGGACTCAGTCCCTCACTAACTATTTAGTTACCAATTTCAGCAGCAAAATTTTACATAGCAGAATGCAGACACTTAAGAACTGATCCTCATGAACTTTCAAGAGGAACATAGCTACCAGCTCCACTTTGCATGCAAAGGAGTCTTGGAGAGAACTGACCAGCCCTAGGTTACACAAGGAAAACAGCAAGGACATAAACAAACAATTGGTTCTCTAAGCAGCATTCTAGTCACTGCCTTTATTCTACAGATGGGGAAAACGTGGGTGCAGAACAATTAAACAATACATACTTTACAAACCCCTGCTCCTGGCTACTCACCCAAAGAAGCCTTTCAGGAAGGCCACATAGATGAGAGGTGCAAAGAAGCTGAAGTAAAGGAATGTGGTAGCATCAACACAGCTGTCAAAGGCAAAAGGGAATATGAAGGAGTTTAGCATCCATACGCAGTACAGTTGGATAACCCCAGCCACATCCACCTAAAGGAAGCGATCCCATTTCCCTCTAGAGTGTTTAAGCACAGCGGAAGAAAAGTCTTGTGCTAAATAAATTTAGACTAATGCAAAGTAATAGGCACTGCTATCAACATGTGGCTGCTCCCAGACGCTTTGGGAGGGAACCATGTCAAGTCCCAAGGCTTGATCGAGAGCACAATCTCAGCGCTCCCAATTCTGACTCACAGAAGTGACACTGGTCCCTGCAGTAACAGATTCCAGATATGACTAAGGGCATCTCCATGCTATTTCTAGGAAACTGTCCATCTCTTCCCTTATTAACCATGAAATATGAACCAATGCCGAGCTAAAGGTCAACCCTCACTCACCACCTCAAGACCAGCGCAGAGTATGCAGCTCCACAGACCTCCCCACTGTGAGTTTCCTGAGCTCTTTGAAATCTTTAGGCATAAGAAAAAACAGACCCAACAGCTTTATGCCTCCTTAGGAACACCTAACAAAGTTTGTTTTCTCAGGAGAGGCAACGCTGAAGGACACTCAGATGCTTCATGGGAAACTGGGCTGCAATCTCCTGCCCCAGCATACATACCACAGTCCTTCTATGATATCCACACAGAGGAGGGCACTGCCCAGGCCCTGCACCAGGTTCAGCAGAGCCAGAATTCCAGCATAAACATAAAAACTCTTCCTGGCTGTAAGACAGGAAGACATAAGGGTGACACTCAACTTCATCACCACCAGCCCAGCACAAATAATAGGTCCTGTTTGATAGAGATGGCAAACCCAATGGAAGCATCTCACCATCTGGGCTCCTTAGAATTCCTAAAGAGTTAGGACCGCATGTTTCTGTCCCACGCTGCCAAAACTGATATAATGGGCTAAACCATGCCCTCCTGTATGTGCATGCACACACACCAGGCACACAGATGGGTCTTAAAATGCAGCATCATGGCAACACATGCAAAGATGTTATAGGCAAACAGACATCCAGAACCACTGTCAGTCACATACTTGGACATAAAGAAACACAGCTGAACCAGAAGCAGTGCCATTCTGATCTGCAGCACTAACACAGCTGCTCAGGAGACCTGAATAGCAGGCTGGCAGGAGAGTACCCCAGAGATCAACACTGGGCAGAGGAGGCCCAGGACCACCTACTTGTAGCATGTGCCACATGTCCCCTCCCTCAAGGTACCCAGACATAGATGCCAACATTACTAGAGGGAAAAAAAAAAACAACCCACTAATGAAAGCATCTTACTAACAGAGTATTTCCCTATTCAAGAACTGTAGATAATCTGCAACAAAATAAAAAAAAGGAAGAAACATCTTAAAGTAAGCACCCAGGCAAAACTTATTAAGCAGCTCCCAACTAACCTGCGAAGCCCAGGACTTTTATTTCCCAGGTGGATGACCAGCATACATACATCATCATACATGCATTTCAAAAGAAACTACACAATTAAGTGCATTTTGTATGGCTCTCTGAAGATGTATTTACCATGACAGTCACATTATACCTGTTTCAATAACTGAGCTAAAAGTCTTGTTTTCTTAATGTGATGGCTTAACTATTGAAGTAGCAGTGTAGTCACTCCTATTCTGCCCCGGCCTCCGAAAGGCACAGAACACTATTTTTCAAGAAAACTTATCAGTCCTTTGCTATGTATCTTTACCCCAAGTTAGTGGAATGCACCTGCAGTACAGATATAGGACCCTCTTATTCCCATCTGTCCTTTATCCTAGTGCTGTCCCCATCTATATTCTGGAACACACTACAGTCACTTACAGGGCAAAGAAATCCGGTCTTTCAGAGGAGTTTTTGGAAGAATCACCACCAAGGAATAGACCTGTTGAGACAAAGAACTAACTGTTCCATGGCTGTTTGGAACTAAAATCAACTAGCTTTGCAGGGATGGTGTGTGGCATTAGGGAGTACCGAGATGCTCTGCGGGGAACATAGACCCCCAATATTGAACCTAGTTCAGATGTGAAAGCTACACAACTCATCCTCCATCAGCACACACAGGCTGGCTGGTCACTGGGAAACAAGAAGGTGAAGAACATCTTCAGCTCAGCTGGAATTCAGCTGCCAGAGCTTACATCACTCCACCACATTGTCATCTGCTTCAGCTTCCCTGCCCCATGAGAAGGATCAATACTGCAGGAGCAGGAAGGGGTTGGGGGGGGGACCTATGGCCTTACCAAAAACAAATCATTCTCCTTGTCTTAATTAGGAAATACAAAAAGGAAGACAGAGCGTGTAACACGCGCTTAGTATTCACCAGAAAGAAGAAACAAGAGCTGGCAAGCCAGAAGTGTCTCCCTCCATGGCCATAGATGTTGAAGTCTTCTGCTGAGAGGTGGGCATCAGGGTACAGGATTTCCAAAGTCCCCTAGGAGAGAAGTGGTACCATCATGATTCTGTTATGGTCAGCACCCTCACTACCGTGAGCGTCTGCACAAAGGAGACTACGCTTAAGGAAGTTCAGATAACAATTGTCTCTGCCTTCTCACTAAGGCCCAACCATTTGCCTGCTTAGGTCACGTCAAGCTCATATAGGAGAGGTGCAAGAAACTGAAGATGAAAAGTGTATATAGGGGAGAAGTGGCAGGAATCTGTCCAAGGGAAAAACAGCATCAATGACCACCTGGAAGGGAGCCTGAATGAAGGGAAGATAGTAGATGGAAGCAGCTGTCTGTCTGAGACAGAAAGTTCCACCTCCATTTTCACCTCTAAAGCAAACATTTTGTATTTGAAAATCTGAAATAAAAACCTGCACTTGTGCAAGAGTGGAGGAAAGAAATTGTCTTATCCACCTGTATACCTGAAAAACTGTATGAACAGAAACTAATATACAGGCAGTGGAAAGAGGAAAGGCACTTGCAAGCAGTTATTGAATCCAGATATATAGTTCACACACTTGATATTTAATGAGGCTCCTCCAGTGCATCATGTGCTAACAATCAGCTCGCTGCCCCTGCAAGCAAGAGCCTGAACACTGAACAATGATCTGTGTGTTATCCTGGCGCTGCCTCAGATAAAGAGGCACAGGGCCACTGACATACCAGGAATAAATCCAGACATACACTGCATTGTTTGTAGAGAGGTAGAGACACAGCTAATAAACTGAGCTAGCAAGCCAACTGTTAGTTTGAAGGGAAGCAAGAGCTCTTAGTTCTCAAAGAGACAGAGGACAAGAGGCTGAAAGGGCTCACTGCACTGCCTTTATCTGACAAGGGCACTTTGTGTCTCTCCATCTAGTTTTGGCAAAACTTGAGCTAGAGTCAAACTCATTGCTCAGATATGAAGAATTTTCACTCCTATTCCAAAACTCATGAAACAAGGCAATCTGCCTAAACCTCATCTCATTTCTTGACACTGGTCAAGCCAGTCATGCCATGAAGAGATCTAGTCTTGGTGTATACTCTGGGGATCCTCATCCATCACCACAAGCATCCTGTCATCCCCCAAAGCCTCATCTAAACAGCAAAGCTGCCATTTGTTCCACATTCCAGACAGGAATCCTACATCTAAACTGCCTAATTCCAAGCAGAGCTCTCTTTTGCAAAGACTAGCTTTTCTTCTCCAGTGTACTCACCTGAGTGACAGAATATGCCAGAGACAGCACTGTGGTGATTGCCAGAACACGTTTCACACTCGACTTGCTCTCCAGATGACCTGGAAATAAGGAATATTCACACATGATCACATCCTAATTTGCTCCCAACTCTAGTAAAAATCAACTATCTCCAAAATCAATGTAGGAAAATTCCAGAAGCCTTCAAGGGACGGTTAAAGCTCACTTAACCTCTGTAGACCGCTTTTCTGTTTGGAGAATTAAGCCTTTCACAGACAAAACGATACCTATAAAACAGTAGATTTTAACTTGCTTTCCTCCTGCCCCACTAATATACAGAAAGCAATTAAGTCTTTCCAGTGGTGCTACCATAAAAAAAAAAAAAGGAAAGGGAGGTGGGGGGGGAAGGAATCAGGAATTACTCCAGTATCATCCACATAGAACAGCTGAAGACTTTATTCTCAGGAAAAATGTTGATGGGCAATTGGGTTAGGGCAGAGAAGAAGGCTTTACACACTCTGGAGGAATCTGCACTGGAATATGGAGGAACAGGCAACCTCCAGAAGTCCCTTCCAACCCAAGTTATTTTACGAGCCCTTTAGAGAACAAAGAACCAGTGCTCAGATGTCCCATTGGCAGACCTGACAGACATACCTACCAATTTCCTGCTCCCCAACCCCTAGCCCACATCAACAAGTGCTCCACATAGCTTCTTCACTTGCACAGCTGAAGGAAGTAGAGTAACAGGCTACAGGGATGGCTAAAGGGGCTGGATGAAGCCAGCATGGAATCAAACCAAGGTGGGATAGAAGGACTGCCAAAGGAATCATCCTTCTTACATAAAATGGGGTTGAAACAAAGAAGTCAGACAGCTGATCCGTGCATAAAAGTCCTCTTCACTTAAGCTGTACAATCCTTCACTATGTGCATGCAGGGTGGGGTGGAGGGGAAGCGATGCGCATACAAACTCCGAAACTGTACAAGTCAGAAGAACTGTGAAGGTAATCGGGCTTTCAGCCATTTCTAACAAAAACTGTTGAATTTGTCCTCTATATTTATTCTAGAGATCTTTCACTTTATAGGATCAGCATTCACACAAACTTACAGACACAGTCTCTGTGAAGAGAAGGGGAACAGGAAACATTCAAAGCATTCAAAAGCTTCCTGACACGTACCAAAGGCAAGGCCTAGAATCACCACGCTCAGCTCAATGGCCAGAAGGAAGAACCTTGTGATCTCCCACAGGATCTGAGGGATAACAGAAACCAGACAGATGTGATTAGGAGTGTGGAACCAATTGGAAGTTAATACAGTGAAACTCCACTCTCTGCTCCAGGAGATAGCAGCCTCTGAACGGAGCAGGACATTTACACGGACATTCATCATGCTTCGTAGCAATGCTAATTATGTGCTTGTCTCAGAACCTGACCCAGCCTACGAAACAGAACTTATGCGTGCGAGTGAGGAAATGGCATGCTTGCTGAGAGAGGAAGTGGCCGTGGCTCACCACGCTTGAGGCTCTGTCACCTGTAATGGTTGTGTCCTTTCTGCTGTACTCCCAAACACAACCAACCCAAGAAGGTCTTAGAATTATAGCAAACAGGGCCAGTTCTTAAAGCAGCAAATTCTGCAGTAAACTTATGACTGTAAAAATTCAGTATTCTGACCTTCTCCAAAGCCACTAGTCCCAAAATCTAAAGTAGACTGTAAAGCACTGCCTCCTTCCAGCTGGTCATTTTCATTCCCATGTTTCATTTAGTAAACAAAAGTGAATAAACAGCAGGTTAAATAACTTTCAAGAAAGTCATGCAATAAACTAGTGGGGAACCTAGGCAAGAACCTAAAATCCTGGCTCAGTCCTTTTCCTCTGAACAATGCTCTCTTGAGGATACACGTTATTTTAAAAGGTGTTTGGTGAGATACTTAGGAAAATATAATTACACTTCTAACATCTCATAAAATAAATAGAAAATATAGGTGAGAGAGAATAACACAAACATAATAGAACATGTGTCTACAGGAAAAATTGACAGAAGCTGTCCTACTGTACGACTTCCCAGCAAGGAGTGCTTAATAGCAACACTAACAGAGCTGAAGAGAAGCACCTTCTCACCCACTCTCCATTACTGAAGTCCTGTACCTAGATCTATTCAACAGAGGTTAAGGAAAATGCTACAGAGATCTAGCCACCCAGAAGCAGCACAGTAAAATGCTTTCACAGGTAACATAAGAGAAAGGCAAGAGAACCACATTGATCCCACAGAATAAAGGCTAGAGAACCGCATTCTGTGGTGGCTGTTCTGCCTCCAACAGCTCAAGAATGACAGAGCTTTGTTTTAGGTGATATTCTACTACAAGTCAAACGTCTACAAAGAAACAGCACGTACAAAGCTATTTCCTGATTTCCTGTTTGCTAAAGGGTTCGCCCTGCGCTCAGGGTGGCTGCAAGGACATTCAGCTATCAGGCTCACAATGGAATTCAGTTTTATTTGCTTTCAGTAAGTGGGGAAAAAAAGAAAAAAAAATACACACACAGTATTTTTCCAAGAGTTACACAAATACAGGTAAGCATGACAAAGACCAGGTGTTGCTTATCCTTTTAAGGTATCTATCTGAATGTTTAGCTCTTGCAAAGAAGAGTCATTCCATCTTTGCAAGAGAAAGTTTTACTGCCACTATTTGCATGTCTAATTTAGGAAGTTCATTGTTTTACAGCCCTGGATGTTGTGATCACTTAGATACAATTATCAGAACAGGATTCCTTAACACACACAGCTACGACTACCGCAAATAAAACATTCTTCCTGAGTTCACATAAGAGGGAAGCAGAAACAGATTGCTGTGACAGGACTGCACAAAGCAGAGCCTCTGAAGTCAGTGTTGTACCTACCTTATCAGCAACTGTGGCAGCATCAGAGGCACTGACGGTCATGGAGACAACAGCACGGGCAATGCCAACTAAAGCCACCACAAATACCTACATAAAAAGATACCAAAAGTGAACTGATGTCAACAGGGAGATATGCAGCAGCTACCAGAAATTCCTTTGGAATATAGTTTCCAGGTGACGTGAAGTCCTCAGTACCCCTTACAAATTCAAACTAATTTGCTGGAACCAGCAAGAGGATTCTTTGGGCTTGTTAGATATAGGAGTGCTGACTTAGAGCCTAGAAGGAACAAATTCTTTCAACTGTTGGATTACACAGCTCTGAAGAAGCCTCATCCACTCCTTATAATAATGCCTTTATAGGCAAAGAGCCTTCCCACCCTTCAGTCTACTGGGTCCGGGAAGGAGAAAAATTGAAATAAAAATATATCCCTCCAAATTACAAGATAAAATGCTTGGTATGACTGAACAGACCAAATGCATCCCATTAGCAAAGCCACTTGATAGTAACTACCACACTTAGATCTGCAATAGAGGTGAAGTCCACAGTTCTTTCACTCAGCACTGACAATGCTCAGGAATGCAGAAGATAAGTCAGCTGTAGGCAAAAGCTTTAAAGCCTCTTACCCTGCAGTGCAGTGCAACACACGGATACCTGAGCCAGCTCATGTACCATTTAAGCATGACAGCATGGAACTCAGCACAGCTAATTTACCAACCCTTGTGCTGTCATAGCTATACTATGCAATTAAGAGCTCAGTTGGATATCTCTACCCTCCACTGTGCAATGAAGGCTTAGCCCCTGAAAAAGACAGATTTTTTTTGATGAAATCACTAGAGTCATGAGCTAATTTATTATAACACTCAATAAGTGACGCAGCTAGATTTATCACAAATTGGAAAGAGTCCAGGCTTACTATAGGTGCTGTTCTCAAACCACCTTAGAAGCAAAGCACCTACAGCAGAATGCTTCCCCTTTAAAGGGGGAAGGAACGAACACAGCACAAGACAAGAACGTGACATTCCCTTCTGGGGTGGGAAACTCTGGGAGAGAACATTGACAAAAAGGGAGAAGTCCCTGAATATAATGCTATTCTAGAGCAGCAACAAGTCATTGGAGAAGTAAACACACCCTTTTTGTTTCTTCTCTAAGTAGGAAGAGACTCTTAATCTATTAACTTAGCTTTAATCACCGACTGCACCAGAAAGCACTCCTCGGAGATGTGACAAACAACTGTTTGAAAGGAAATCCTCACAGAACACATTTACGTCCTCATTTCCCAAGAGCAAATGCCAGAAGATCAAACCAAGTGAAAAACACTTCCCTTTAAGGCTTTTGCATCACTTTCTGCATCTCATTCTGTTTTGAAAAAGCCAACAGCATACAATCAGTTCGCTTTTTTTCCTTTCCTTTCGTTTCTCAGGAGTTTTGCTTTCCAAAGCCTTTGGCACTAGCTTCTCACTAACTTATTACTGGAAACATAATAGAAAATTTAAATCCAGACTGGAAAAGACTTTTTGTTCTTTTTAAACTCTGAAGCATTTTATGTACCTGGTTATCCAAACCTGGTTATCCAAAACATTGGGCACAAGCCCAATGTCAATGTTCTGGACATATAAGAGCTAACAGGACTTCTCACCAGACTGGCACTGTTTTTGATATTTCTTGGGTTTTGCCATGCCAGTACCTGTACATAGCTTGAAGAAAGATACCGCTCATCTAACCCAACTCAAACATGTATTTACTTACACAATCTGTATTAATCTCACTGAGAAAGAGCAGGCACATTATGTTATATTAAGACAAGCCAGGGCCTAAAAATGCACCCATGATAAAGCTTCTGAATGACATTTCTACACAACTCTATGTAGGTCCTTAGCTTCACTTCCATTAACTGTGACTTGCCTCATGAGGCAATCAAAACGATGCTCAAAGACTACTGCAGAGACCACCTAACACGATCAGAATCTGCTTGTGCCTTTTAAACTGGGAAAAGGGAACAGACAAGAGATCTTACATGTTTGAGAACTGTGACTGTACAGCCTATATTTTCTGTTTCCATTTTAAGAAGCAATGAGAACATCCTCAGATGATCAGTATGATGGGAAAGAAGCTAACACGGTTGGGTTTCTACATGCCTGGACCAACCAGAACACTGTTTTCTACAGTAGATGAACAAGCTTCCCAACAGCTTCACACAAACCATTCCCCATTGTTTCACTTTCACTATCTCCAAAAGAAGCTGGTTTCATTTCACATATAACTTTCTCAAAGAAGGAAGGAAAACATAAGACAAAGATACAAAGATGACAAAGCAAAAACAAAGCAAACAAAAACACAAATACCACAACTACAACCACAGCAGAACAAAATCCACCCAAACCCAGAATTTAGGAAAATTAGCATTCAAAGAGTGTGTGTGTGGGGGGGGGGGGGGAACAAAAAACAAAAACCTTTAAGAACATGACTGTTTCTTGCAGTACATCCGCATCTAGAAATAGATTTTATCCCTGTAGAGCTCTGATCTAGGTTCTCTCCATTGCTTCAGTGATATTGTTAATGAGCGGTAACAAAGATCTGTCACTCCTCCAATCAGTTCAAAAGCACATAGTGGTACTCACTAGTATGTAGAATGTAGTGAAGATTGGACTGGAAGTGACACGGATTTTGGCCCTGGCAGAGGGCAGCTTCCAGAGAAGAAACATAAAGAAAAGCACATTGGGAATCAGGAGCAAAAGATCCCAGTAGCGGACTCTGCAAGAAGTAAATAAAACATAGTATTTTCCTGATCTTCAGCATCTAGAAGACAAGGTCCCAGCTCCAATTCCTCCTCATTCAAATTCTGAGAAAGAAAGCTTTCCCCTGGCCCAGGGTCAGTCTCTGGTCCCAACTTTCCCTTCTCACCTGGACTTCCCAATGTCCTCATAGAGCAACAGCAGGCACTTGTGTGGCACAGTGATGTTGGTGTCATTGATTGCCTGTGTTGTTGTTGGGGACAAAGTTGTCACGTTATCTAGCGCTGTCACCAGGGCAGTAGTGTGTGTGACGTTGTCATGCGTGGTGAACATCATCACAGACATCATGGATTGGAACATCCTGCCTTCTTTCTGGTCCGGGTCAAGCACAAAACAAGACAGCCACAGCAGAGACAAAAAAGCAACATTAATTCAGTTGTGAGTCAGAGTTTAAAACAAAAAACAAAAAAAAAAAAAAAAAAAAAAACCCACATCCCTTCCATTAGGCCCCAGCACAACTGCTTCCTGCTCATTACAGCAAAGTACCATCAACAGAAAGACTGTATTACACAGAGCAAGTGCCACCTGCCCCAGCTCTGCACACAGGCAGGACCAAAAACACTATCTTGTACCAGGATAATAAGCACCTTCAAGACAGTGTAACGTTAAGCTGGATTAGATTTCATGATTTCTTGAGTTTTAGCAGATTCATAGAAGAAACCAAGACTCTGCAACAATACCTAGCATCATTGGATGAAGACAGAAAACCTGCTGCACTACAGCATTAATTATCATTCTAGTTCCCACGATCATCAGAAATTATGGTCAACGATTTAGTTTTAACGACGGCAAAGAAAGGCCCTACCTAAAACCTCACAGTCTAAGAGTAGGGAAAGTCTGACATACTTTTATGTCACGGGACTGTACAGACTCTTTACCTTCAGAAATCAACACCGTCAAAAGCCAATATTAATCATTTTTTCTTCCAATCACCTGCAAGGCACCACAATTGTTCTGATTTTAAGCACAAAAGCAAGGCTGTGAAAAGGCAGTGCCTTTCTACAACCCTGTCAGTATAAAGTTCTCAAACTTCTTTACATGCACCGATCTTGACGGCATAGCACTTCTCAGACAGGTCAGCATCACTACCAGGAGTTTGCAAACCCAGAAATGGAAGCAGTCCAATCTAATGGCTTTCCTAAGGTCAAACTCTAGGGCACCAGAGAGCTATGGGCAGACCCCAGGAGCCACAGCCCTCAGTTCTTTTGCCTGCCCTACCTTCACTAGTCCTGCTACTTTGAAAGATGACAACATAGAACTTCTCCTTCCCTTGCTGAAACCTTTCTGAACTGCTTTTCCTGAAAGCACATTCACATCTTTTCTGCCATCTGTCTGTCGCCCAGGCCTGCACTGCTGTGTTATTAACTGTCCTTTCAGAAGTTAAAGGGAAATTTTTCTCTTCCATCCACAAACTCCATCCAGTTTATGACATTGCTGATGGCTTTGGTAAGTGCTGCACTGGCAGAAACAACTGCAGAAGTTCATTCCTCTGTTGCTTCTACAATCACCTTTGAAGCTTAACTGGATGCTGACACACAGTACTTCAGAGAACAGGATTATGCTAGAGTTTTGAACTGATTTTCCATAGTAAGCCTGCTCCTGACTCAATGCATTACCTCCTGCTAACCCTCTCCTCTCCCCACTGTAAAATGGTAACCCTCACCATTAATACACTTGACTAGCTATGAACTGAGCACAACCACAAGGCCCTATCATCTCTCCAGCCTGGCACTCCCTGAAGAAGCTGTCACAGATCACATACAAATTCAAAACACTTCTATCAACTGTCATCTTAAAGATGCACATTGCCAGGGACAGAGAGCACTTGAGCAGCCTGCGTGCTAAAGTTAATCCTGGATTAACCTCAAAAACAAACAAACAACAACAAAAAGCTCATTTGACTTTAGCCCAAGCTGGCATGGCAAAAGTGACAGCCTTAGTGAAAGGACTCAAAAAGGTAGTTTTCCTGCGAGGTACTGGATGACTTACAAGCAGGAAATAAGCAGCATAGCCCTGCGCCATCTATTGAACTTCTACAGTTCAAGAGTACCTTCCCCACAGACTGCTCAGGACTGTCAGCCACAGACTTTTCTCTCTCTTCAGAGGCTGAGACTCTTCCTAGGTCTTCTGAGGAGAGAGGGGATCATGACACTCTCAGCTAACACACCCTCCCCTTTGATCCATCCATGCTGATAGATACTCGCTGAGCAGGGATTTTCTTTTGTGGCTGCCGTATGCAGTGCTGCACAAGAGACGTCACATTAAATAACACATGTAGACCTGGAAAGATCAGCTTTGTGCTGAGGTGGCAAAATCTGTGCCAAAAATCCTAGCTCTAGTAGTGGTTCCAGCAAACAACCTTCATATTATGGACTTTTCTCTAGAAGTATCTTCTCTTCCCTCCAGTTTCTCACTTCTCTGAATTCATACCACTGATCTCCTGCTAATGACTTGGCTCCGTTCTCTTAGTCTGAAGCACTTCAGACCTCTACATCTCAGCAGCAGCAAGAAAGAATTATGGTCATACTCACCAACACAGAGGAAATTCTACCTAGTTTTTAAAGAGTTGGGAATGGGTGGAGAAAAACCTCACAGAGCACGGGTAGAATGACACGAACGACTCTGAGCCATCGCACCCTCCTAAGATGTCTTCTGGGATACGGAATTTGATCTGCCTGTCCCACTGAAGAGAGCTCAAGCATAAAGCTGCTAGGGAATGACATGGGAAAGAACAACTTTCTTATAAGAGGGCAAACAAGTACCTTTTTTTTCCCCCCTAGAAGCCACCACTATCATGAAACAGCAGCACACTGCTGATAAGAATGGGAGTTGGCCACTTGCAACCAAGCTCCAGTCGCAAGCTTTCAAAGGACAAAGTAGAATCAAGCTTACCTCAGCTAGGCTGCTTGTTTATGGCCTTGTGCTAGTGTCTATTTCTCCCTCCCAAGATGAAGCGTATACAAAGACAGAGCAGCAGAACATGCAACATGAGAAAAAAAGGCAGCCCAAGCCATCAGCCAGACAGGTTAATCTTCATACTTCTCTAATAGTTAAAGCCTATAGGAAGGATGCGGGGAACTGTTCTGCTTCTATCAAAATCACAGCAAAAATTCCAGGGCAACGGGACCTGGAACCAATGGCAAAGATCCGGTTAGGTTTCATCATCCCCATCATCCACACGGCTCCCTACAGCACGTTCTCCGAACCCTTGCCCTGTCCAGTCTGAAACAAATCCAGTCAGCTGAGCATATCCAAGAGATCAGTCACCACACCCTCCCTTCACAGGCAGTCCAGGCCTATTCATTTCCCTGCACAAAGCGGGTGAAATCACCCTGTAGCCACGTAAAAGGAAATCAGTGCCACAGTCCTGGTTTTCTTGTGACAGGTAGTTCTATTTGCCATACACTTGGGGGGTGGGGGATACGAAGACAAAACAAAAAAGAATGTCTTTCTACACGGCAACCGAAGGCAAGACTGATTTGATTGAGGCCTATTTCTCTGTCCAAGCACTGGACTCACAAGAAACATTTAGAAGAAGAACATCTCTAGGACTTGTAAGCTCTCCAGGTAAAGTGCTGGGGAAAGCTCAGCTGCTTCTTCGATGAAAAGGACTGCTCTTCTTTGCCTCTCACCAGCAGCTTTTTTTTTTTTTTTTTGATTCACGAGGCTCTAATTGTATCAGTGTCCAATGAAATTCAGGGCTGAAATCATTGGGCAATTCTCTGTGCTCTCAACGCCCAAACACAAAGCTGAACTACACACCTACCACAGTTTCAGCTTTAAAAAAGAAATGATAGTTTTCTTTCTTTTGGAAAAAGGCATTAGAAATCTTGCATATGTATTATCATCCTAGGGTTAGCACTGCTCCCTATATAAACACAACAAAACAGAAAACACCCCAAGTTGGGTTTTGCTCAACAGGTCAGCAGGGCTGACCTGACCCCTGCTACCTCAATGACATAAAGGTTAAAACAAAAATAAGGGGAGGGGGGGTTTCCTCCTTTCTTTTATTCCTCCTTTTTAACATAGCTTTTCAAATCTCATACTCCTTGGTCAAACCAGTTGCTTTTCCTCATTTCTTCCTAAAATCAAACTCACAAGACAGGTATTTTCCACCAATGACAGCAGACTAATTTCCCTCTTCTTTCCAAGTTTCATTATCACATCTGGTACCGGACTACCTTTAAAAGAAAGGAACCGCAATACCAAAAACAACCAAGGAAAAAGAGCAAAAGCAGAAGCCTCAGCAGTAACCCAAAACCAACAGAGAAAGAGAATCCACATTTGGGAATGAACTCTGGGGGAAAAAAAAAAAAACACATATAATTGTTTTTTTGTTTTTCCCAGGAGATAGGTGTACAGGCAGCAGGTAAGAAGGGAGCAAGCGAAGCAAAATAACACTACTCGGTCACTATATTCTACACCGGCCAGGCAGAATTGCCTATTTTAAAGGCAGCTAAGGGAATCAAGAGAAGCGACGGAAGAAGCCTGAAGCGGCCTTCTACCTTTGGGCAAACGCAAAGGCGCCTTTGCCACGCTCTGGGCACCTTCGCTGCCACCAGAGGGTTGCCCCGCTGCAAAAGGGGGCACACGGCTGCCTTTCAGGGACGAGCCGAGGGGCCGGGGAAGGGCCGGGCTCCGGGGCACAGCCCCGGGGCAACCGCAGAGCGCGGCGAGGACCGCGGCCGAGGCGGCCTCCGAGCCGGCAAGGCTTCTCGCCGAACCGCTGCGACGCCCGGCCCCGACCGGCCCCCGATAAACGAACGGACCAACAAATAAGCAGGTTAGGTAGAAAGGAAACAAAAAAGGGGCGCTCGGCTGGCCCCCTCCGGCGTGGGGAAGGGTGTTTCGCGACGGGCTGAGGACAGACAGACCCTAAAGACCTGGGGAGCTGCCAGGGGCCAGAGCAGGCGCCGGCCCCGGCGCTCCCCGCCCGCCCCGGCCCCAGCGCGGCCCCTCCGCCGAGCCCGGTCTCGGGGGGACCCCGGCACCCAGCTCCGGGGCTCCCTCCCGCCGCCGCCGCCCTCGCGGCCCCGCTCCTACCCGCCGCGTAGCCCACCCCGGTGTCCCCCGGCGACGCCGCTCAGTCGCGGGGGCCCAGCCCCGCCATGCCAGGCCCCGGCCCCGGCCGAGCCGCTCCCCTCAGGCAGGGAGCGTCGCGGAAGAGCGGCCCCAGGAGAGAGCCGCCCCGCCAAGCGGGTAAGCGGATGGGCGGTGAGGGCAGAGGCGGAGCGACGCCTTTTCGGCCGTGCCCGGCGTCGCTCTTGAGAAAGAGTCCCCGAGAGGGGTGTCGCTTCGGCCAATCAAAGGCGTCTCTGGAGAGAGGGTCTGTCAAAGAGGCCAAAACAAACAGCCGCGCCGGCCAATGGGAAGGGGCAGGAGGCGGGACTTGAGAGGCAGGCTTGCCGGGTTTTAAAGGTGCCTTGTCCCCGCGCGTCCCACGGCGAGCAGAGCGGCCCGACACCGCAGAGACCCGCGGCCTCCGCCGCCTTCGTGTTGCCTGTCGCCATCGCTGCGCGGCTCCGCGATTAGCCCCGGCGGGCTCCGGGCCGCCCTTCCTCTGCTTTAAAGTGGGTGTGAGGAAGAAAACATCCCCGCGCACCTCCAGTCAAGGAAACTGACCCCAGGCTTCCCGGAGGCCTTGGGCGGGGGGAGCCACCCCGGGGTAGACGTGGCCTCCGGCGGCGCCGACCTCGGCCCCGGCGCCATCTTGGCCTGGCTGCAGGCCGTTAATGGCTATATTGGCCTGTAACGCGTAGGCTCTGCTTTATAACCTCACCGGTAGAGCTCCCGGGCGAGCCCGTGCACCTGCACCCCTCTCAGGGGAACGCGGACACCACAGCAGGCGCGCGCCTGATCCAGGCAGCTGTGTCGGCGTGCGCTCCCACGTCCAAGAGAATACGGATTTTAGGCTGCTCCGGTGGAGGAATTATTTATTATGAGGCGGGGGAGTTAATAATTGTCTTCCAGAGCCCGGATCCTGCAGTCGACCCACTGCAGGGACAATGATTAACGAGCCGGAGAGCTGGACTTTTAAGGAAAGTTTAACGCTGACAGAACTAACTCGGCGCAGCTTGGACAAATAGCAGCCGAAGGAAAATGTGGCACCTAATTAGGAGGATTTGGAGGCACAAATATCAGGCAGAGAGAAGAGGTGTTTAGGATGGTAAACAGGGGTATAATTGAGACAAATGAGGCAAGATTAATAAAGGAAATAGCTGGCTAAATATCATCAGGCCACTCTTGGCGGGAAGAGCTATTTGACTGGGAACACAGTTTCAACGGAGATGCTAGTTGTCTGAGTCATTTCAAAGACTTCTGGCGTGGTTTTCTACCTGTAGTTCACCTGAGGCTCTAGGGATTGCTTCTACAGAAAAGCAAGGCTTTTGCTGAGCTGAAATTTGCTATACAAGCTGCACACCTTTCTAGAAGATGCCCATATTGAACAAGTTTGCCTGCCCTGCTCTGAGATACAGTCAGCGTGAGGTATTTTGGGACCCTCCCCTCCACACATGTCATTCCCAACTTAAGTCTGTATGATCCTCTTCTCAGGTTTAGCTTTCCAGCTTCACTTCAGTAAGACTCACAAAGAGGAGCTACTGTGCTGCCAGCCTCAGCCTCGTTCCATTGCATTTTCTACTGAGTTGAACCAGGTTTTTATGCTGGTGTCATGCCATTGGAATGACATCTGGAGAATCCGGTCCTTAGTTTGTCTCTCCTCTCATCGTCATTCTAGTTAATCATACGTTGCATGATTTTGGCACGTTCTGTTTATGGTTGCAAGCTCAAAGGGTAGGCAGGTGTCAACATCTCTGAGTTACAGAAAGGACACTTCTGTTTAAAGAGAGGTGGAGCGTCTGCCTAAAAGCATATGGTGTCTCAGTAGCAGAGCCAGGAGTAAAATCCATGTCTTCTCACTTCTAGCCTCAGGCTCTAACTAGTTCAACATGCTACCTCCCACATAACTGTGTCAGAAGGAATGATCTTGCCTTCCAATCCACCTGCGCTTTCCATCTGATTCAATCTGAGGCTAGAGCCCAGTGTTTAGGACATCAGGGCCCAAAACAGCCTCTCTCAAACAGAAGACTTGTTGAGTGCCACCACAAGGACCGTGACGCTTTGGATCCTGCCTTCCTCACTGCTCCCTTATAATACAGAGATGATGGGGAATCCATACTCGTGTTTCCCCTGTATTAACAAGCCCTGTCCCTCAGCCCAAACACGGTGTGTGCAAATATGGCTCTGCTGTTCCCAGCTGAAGAGATTGCCCCATCTCTTTGACTGCGTGCATCCTCCAACTTCAGCTTAGAACCACTGTGCTCTGTACCCTCTCCCACATCCAGTGTTTATCGGAGGCAAGGCTCACTCAGTTTGTCCTTGCCGTGTCACTCACAGTGTTGCCAGACTGGTGGTATTTAGCAGCCTTAGTATAACCTTGAGGACTTCAAGGAAAGCTGGCACTTGATGCTTTACCTGCTCCAGTCTGCTATCCCGTGGCAATCTCACCTGGCTTGCACTCCTCAGAGGCAGTAGGTGCAGTCATGGTTTCTAAGATAGTATCATGTTCTAATATCGTCACCAAATTCCACTCTTCTAGGATATCTTCTCTCTCTAAAACACTCTTCCCGTTTGTGTTGGATCAGGCTACTGGACAGGATATTACTTCCTGGCCTGTACTGATTTGCTGTGCAGGTGCTGAGCAACTGGAGAGACAGATGTGGCTGTGTTGTTTCTACTTAGCTACTGATTTCTATTTTCAGACATAAATTTGTTCCACAGGATACAACATGGGCTGTATTGATGTGTCTCTGCCCTTCTGTGCACTGGGAATTCAGTCCTCAATGTTCCTCCTGTCCTCTCTTGCTGTTGGGACTTGCAGCAGTACACTGGTGGTTTGCAAAATCCTAGAGGTGTGTTTTGGTACAGTCAGGAGTTTGATATTCAACTGAGTTCACCCCAACAAGCTCACACAGGACACTAGACAGCCACCTGGGAATAACAGCAGAGTTTATCCACGTCCTGACCAACAGCCTCAGTGCAGACAGGCCCTCTCCATACCTCAGCCCTCACATGCCCCACTGCATAGTCTCTAGCACAGCAGAAGGAGACCTTCCGCACGCATGACAACCGCCTGGTTTTAGTGATGGCTTTAGCTGCCCAAACTCAGTTCTTCTCAAAGAGGCTGAGCATCCCACCTGAAGCACAAGTCAGCTCAAAGCCAGTACCCAGAGAGAACAGGGAGAACAGGGACACAAGGTCCTCCAGAAAGGAGACTGGAAAAGAGAGGGGACAGAAAAGCTGTCCATCCAGCCATCCTGTGCCTGGAGAGACAGTGGCACCCCGTGGCGAGACCAGTTCATCGCAGTCTCACCACTTGGGCCTTGTCAAACAGCACCCACCTTACCACAGGTCCAGTGCTACCTTCTTATAAGCTATGGTGGTGCCTAAAAGCCTACAGGTAGGGGCATTTCTAGGGGATCGGGAGCCTCCGGTCCAGCCTCAGCACCAGCCAGCACACGGCATGCTCCTGCATCATGTGTTGCAGAGATGAGGCTGAGCTGCTCTCCTATTTATATCGTGATGCTTCTGCTTTGCTATATTAGTACCAGGCTGAATCATCCATCTGGGCTCCTGGAAGAGGCATTTCAGGTCTATGATTGTCAGCTGCCTCCTTAGTCACTTTTGCTTCTTGTGCCTCCTGTTTCAGTGTTACTGTCCCACATTTAAGTGCTGCCAAATATACAGACACCCTGATATTAAAAGGTTGTCAGATACCCTTCAGAGAAGACAGATCTCCAAAGTCCAAACCATCTGCAGTTATGCTAGAGCCTGTGGCTAGAGTGCAAGAGTTTTCCAGCTCGTGCCCTTGCCAAGCAGCAGCCCATTAGTATGTTCTCTGTCTCGAAATTCCTCTTCTAGTTTCTATGGGACAGGTGCGCGTCTTCACTTCCTGTCCTAAATGGCATCACTCACTGCGCAGGTGTTGAACAACGTTGAGCAGCTGTGGAGACAGATGTGGCTGTCTTTCAGAACCGCCTTGATTAGCTGCTTCTTATTATTATTACATACAGACTCATATCAGAAAAATAACACCAGAACCATATTCCCGCGTCTTGTACTTTCCGTCTTGTACTTTCAGTGTGAACCTATATGGAATAAAGATGATTCAAATGGATTTCACAGGAGCCAGTGCAAACCTGGTCAAGGCAGATTGATTTTGAAATAAAAGGGGCAGCCGTTAGAATATCTACACATGAATTCACTTCAGGATCTGTCCCATGACTCAAATTCCTGGCACGAGGAAGTCCAGCATGACAGCCTGGCAGGCGCAGCCAGACGGCGTTACGCTAGATGTGACAGCACGCAGAACGTGGGAATGACTGCGGGCTGCCAGGCCCCTCGTCCCCAGAGCCTGTGGATGCGACGGGGGAAGCAGGGAGCGTGCCAGCAGCCACTGGGGATGTGACATCTCGCCACGACAGGCCTGGGGAGGCCAGGCCGGAGAGTAGTGGGGTTCAGCGCTACCCCTCAGCGGTGCGGAGGCCCCAACGTCCCCAGTCACTGGCTCCCCATCGGGCACCTGAGGCGTGAGCAGCCACCTTGGCTGGGTGTCCCTAGGGATGGGGCGTCTCGCCCCCGCGCACCCCTCCCGACCCACCACCCTCTCCTGCCCGCACGCCCCACCCCGCCTCCCGCCAGCAGCCTGCTCCCGCCACGGCGCGTCATGCATATTCACGAGGGGGGCGTGACCTACCAGCACCCTTTCTATTATTCATGAGGTTTCGCGCGCTTTTGCCGACCACGTGGGACTTTTTCGCGCGGAATCCGGCTAGGGCAGGAAGAAGCGGCGGTGATGGCGGTGAGCGGCCGGGCCGGGCGGGGGCAGCGGAGCTGTGCGGCTCCAGGCGCGATCCCCGCGGGGTGCAGACCCCGCTTCCTTCTCGCCGCGGGCGTCTTTGCACCGTTGCGCGGAGTTCAGGGGGAATTTCGGGGGGGGGGGCGGTCGGGGTTCTCCAACCGGGAACACGCTAAGTGCCGTGGAAAGTCTTCCCGGTGCCCTGCACCGGAGAAGGGAGCCGGCGATGGGAGGGACCGGAGCCTTTCCCTTCCCCTGTGGCTGCTTTGGGTTCTGAGGATTAATCCCCCCTCCCTGCATCTCCGTTGTCATTTGCAAGGAGGGCAAATCTGGGAGCGCTGAACGCCTTCCCCCCTCTCCCTCCCCCCGCCCGGTGCCGGGCAGGAGGGTGCCCCGGCCCCGCCACCGGCCCCCGCCGCCCTCACCCGCTCCCTCCTTGCAGGACTCCTCCGAGTCGCAGGCCGCGGCCACCAGCCCCGTGCGCAGCTCGCGCCGGGGCGATGCCTTCACGTCCAGCCCCGGGCGGGACCTGCCCCCCTTCGAGGATGAGTCCGAAGGGCTCCTGGGGACCGAGGGGCTCCCCGAAGAGGAGGAAGAAGGGGAAGAGCTCATCGGGGAAGGCATGGAAAGGTAAGGAAACCCGTGGAGCCAGCTTCCCCAGGGGTTGTGTCTGGGGAACGGGGGTTTGCTAAGGGGGACCTGGATGCAGCCAGCGGCCCAGGGGCCTTTAGCCGTGGTGGGACACCTCTAGCGTACTGGTACTTGTGGTGAGGGGTCTGGGCAGCGTATCAATCAAGTCCTGGAAGAACAAAGCAAATTGCTGATTGGGAGCAAAATGCCGTTTCAGCCAGTGTGGATAAACCTGGATCTTCCCGGGAGGGCCTGTGTGATGCACATCCAGCCCAACTCCTTACTCTTGCAGGCATAAATTTTGCTGTTTTGTTACTTAGCCAGGTCTGCTGGCAAGATAGTAAACTTTACAACACAAAGGCTTGAATGCTGGCATTCATTATTATGGTGCTGGAGCCCTTTGTACTGCCGGGCATCTTTCTCTGTAAAACGTCCTCCTGCTCAACATGTTCGATCTTGCTGCAAAATAGCTGCCCTGACACCAATCCGGCAGTAGCCAGAGATGAGCTGGAGATCCGGAGCGTGGCCTGATACAGTGCTATCTGTGCGTACTAGGGACTACCGCCCCATCCCAGAGCTGGATGTCTATGAAGCAGAGGGCCTGGCCTTGGATGATGAAGACGTGGAGGAACTGACCGCCAGCCAGCGGGAAGCCGCAGAGCGAGCAATGAGGCAGCGAGACCGCGAGCTGGAGCAGGGCTTGGGCCGCATGAGGAGGGGGTTGCTTTACGGTAGGTGTCGATGAGCTTTTACAGGTAGGCTGCTGATTTTGTATGGTTGACTGTAATGTGGCCTTTGTGGGGGAGCTAGCCTCTCTTACCATAAGAAAGGCAAGGAGGTCTGTGGAGCTCCAGTGGCTCAGGGTACATTTGGGTTCCTAGAGAAGTTTCTGGCAGTGGGCTTGATTGGACTCCCCAGCAGAGAATCCCTTTGATGTGGGCTTCTGGTTGCTGCTGAAACAAAGTCAGGATCCCAGGCCTGTATCAAGGGTATGGGATTGATTGTACCTAGCGTACGCTGGGGAGTGTGCTGGGGTTGGTGTTCCTACAGAGACTTTTGTGGGATGGCTGCGGGGGCCTTTATTGCGCTTGGAAGTCCATGCCTTGGCCTTCCTCCTTTAGCATATTAATGACCATGTGTGGGTGCTGCTGAATAAGAATATTCTTGTTTTGCCCCCGATAAGGTCTGTAGCTACATTGTGAAAGATGTAGGAGCCAGGCTAGAATTGAGCTTGAGGGTGGCTGAGCCTAAGATGGCCCCGTGTTTGTATCCCAGGCTTTGACCTCTTTGCTTCCAAAGCCTGTTCAATGCAACTGTGACTAGTCCGAGGAGTGGGAATGGGAATCTCAACTCTGACCAGCTTCTGCTCCCCATCTTTAGATAGTGACGATGAAGATGAAGATCGCCCTTCGCGGAAGAGGCGGCTGGCAGAACGGGCTGCTGATGGCATGGAAGAGGAGGATGAAGATATGATCGAGAGCATCGAGAATCTGGAAGACATGAAGGGGCACTCAGTGAGGGAATGGGTTTCCATGGCAGCTCCCCGACTTGAGATCTACCACCGTTTCAAGAACTTCCTGAAGACCCATGTGGATGACCATGGACACAATGTTTTCAAGGAGAGGATCAGCGACATGTGCAAAGGTAGGGCTTGGTGATTGCAGGCTCTCTCCTCTTTATGTGGTTTCCAGTACTTTCCAGTGCACCAGTCCATAAGCGGATTTTGCCTGCCTGCCCTGTTTGTGCCAGACATTGAGTCAGCACTCTAAAGAACTCCGATACTGATGGAGATAAATGAATAATGGAAGCATTTCTACTATCTTCTTTGATTCTGGATTACTAATTGGAAGGCCCTTGGCCTCTGCTACTCATTAATATTCATACCATAGAAATGCTGGCAAAAAAATATGTGGGGCAGCAGACTGTGGTCTGCAAGCTCACGAGCTGAAAGAGACAACAATTACTTGCTGTCTGTGCCAGTTACTTTCGCACACTGGAAACTGGATTATCCAGTGAGGGGACACAAATAGACCTTGTGACTTGGAAACGATGTTAGTGTTACAGCCACCTGTTCTGACTAGGAGCTGACAGAAGCAGCAGTCTTTAAGGCTGTCATTGATAAATTTTAAGAGCAGAAATTGTCACATCTAAGAACAGCTCAGGTAACTGTAGTTGCTTGTATTTCTTCTTTATATTGAGGCAAATGCTCCAGAAGCCTGAGTACGGGATCAGGATCAGTGTTGTACAGCAAGAAAATAAAAGTTATGTTCCTGGGAAGGAACAAGACAAATAAGACACAGAAGGTTTTTGCCAGCCATCCAGCACAGTTGTTTCTCATGTTAATTTATGTTTCTTGGAGGTCTGTGGTGGAGTTACGTGTTGGAGTGAGGCTTCTGAATTTCAGGAACACTGAGCCTGGGAAATATCTGTGCTGAACTGGTGAGGAACAATCAAAAGTTTGGTACTGGTAAAGAATTTGGCAGAAATATGATTGTAAAACAGTTTTCCAACCATTTTCAACTTCTTGACCGCTGAATATTTTTTCATGGGAGGTATAGACATCAGCAAAACCTGCAGAAAACAGGCATGTCTCTTCTGGTCTCTTCTAGTCTTTTGCAGGCTTTTCAAGGGGTGAGCAGGTTGAAAATAAAATTCACCTCCTCGTTTTCTCCAGAAAACAGAGAGAGCTTGGTGGTGAACTATGAAGATCTGGCTGCTCAGGAACATGTCCTTGCCTACTTTCTGCCTGAGGCCCCAGCAGAAATGCTGAAGATCTTTGATGAAGCAGCCAAGGAAGTGGTGTTGGCCATGTATCCCAAGTATGATCGTATTGCTCAGGAGATCCATGTCCGTATCTCCCACCTCCCTCTGGTGGAAGAGCTGCGGTCACTCAGGTAAGCAGCAGAATTACCAGCTCAGGAGAGCTAGACTGCTTGCTAAAGCTCTGGATAGGTCCAACAGGGTGACTGAGCCTAAGACAGGAAAGATTTCAGTTTAAGGATTAACTTCCAGTGTTCCCAAAGGTAAAACACAAACCTCAGGAGAAAACGCTTACTGATGACTGTTTCCTATTAAACCTTTACCAGTTGTGCCTTGTAGCGAGAGTGCCTTCTCGGTCTTCTGCTTTCTCTACGCCCTGCAAGCATCCAGCATCACTCTGTCTTTCCCTAGGCAACTGCACTTAAACCAGTTGATCCGAACCAGCGGGGTAGTGACAAGTTGCACAGGGGTCCTACCTCAGCTCAGCATGGTCAAATACAACTGCAGCAAGTGCAGCTTCATCCTAGGACCCTTCTTCCAATCTCAGAACCAGGAGGTGAAACCTGGTTCCTGTCCAGAGTGTCAGTCTCTTGGTCCCTTCGAAATCAACATGGAAGAGGTAAGAGATGTGGGCACCTGGGAATCTCTTATCTGGACATGGTTGTCTGCTTGTCCTGCCCAGGCTGCTGCATTGCCTGTTCTCCCCACCTGATCTTGGCTCCCTCCCTTTGAACAAGCTTGATGCTGTGAGAGGGCAGTAATGCTATATGTAGAACACAGATCTTGTTCTACATAGGTATTTGAGTTAATGACCTGAATCTGCCTCATTTGGCACCCAAAAGTCCTTTACTGTCTCTTTGTTAGTGTTTGAGCTGAATCTTTTGCCGCCTTCTTCTCTGTGGTACGTAGTTACCTATCAGTATTGTAAAAATGCAAATGCAAAGCATCCAGCTCTCCTCCTTCCCAAGTTAGGTCAGTATTTCCTGATCTGCCAGTTAAGGAAACTAGAGGACAGTAGCAAAATCATTGATGTGGAGAATTCTGGCTTTCCTTCTGTGCTCTGACATCTTTGACCATTACAAGCATGGTGTCCTGCAGGAACCAGTCCAAGATTTGGGTGGATCTTGGAGGCTGAAATGCAGAGGCTAGGTGCGGCAAAGAACTTTGCTGTCCCCATGGTTGTCCATCACACCCTAGAATTGCTCCTAACAACCTGCATCCCTTCATGCCCTTAGTTACTACTCAAAGTCTAGTAAATCTTCAAATGGACTTTTTCCAGTGAGGTGCCTTTGAAAACCACCAGCACTGCTAATACCAGCAAGACTTGCTGGGTAACTTTTATGTTGTTGCTGCAGACAGTCTATCAGAACTATCAGCGCATCAAAATTCAGGAGAGCCCTGGGAAGGTAGCTGCTGGCAGGCTGCCCCGCTCCAAGGATGCCATTCTCCTCGCCGATCTGGTTGACAGCTGCAAGCCAGGGGATGAGATTGTGAGTAAATTGTTTAAGTCGTCATGCACAGGGTGAGCACAGCATTTTTAAACTCACTGACAATAAGATCAAAGGGACCTGGATAGTTATATGCGGAAGAGATGTGGGGAGGGGTTATCCTCAGACACATTTGGACAGCTACTTTCAATATTGGTATCTTAAAATGGAAAGAGGGGGCCGTTCTATACTGTGTGGGAACTGATACAACCTCTCCTGGTTTCCAGGAGCTAACAGGGATCTACCACAACAACTACGACGGCTCCTTGAACACTGCCAATGGGTTCCCAGTGTTCGCGACCGTGATCCTGGCCAACCACATTGCCAAGAAGGACAACAAGCTGGCCATCGGCGAGCTGACTGATGAGGATGTGAAAGTGATTGTGGGTCTGTCCAAAGACGAGCAAATTGGAGAGAAGGTGAGTCAGCCTCAAAACAGGCCTCCTCTTCCTGCTGACAGCTGACCATCACCTTGCAGTTGGATCAGAGAATGATGGAAGTTATCAGCTGGCAAAACAGTGGTCAGAGGAACTTTTAGAAATCCCACTCCTGCCTGAAAACATCTGGTCTTCTGTAGCTCTCAGACAGCTGTTGACGAGATGAGTTACAGGAAGGAGGTCCATAGGGCACTCTCTCCTTGTACTTTTTGGGATTAGATACTCTGTTTCTCCCCTCCCTTCTCTGAGCCTTCCACATCACAAAAGGGTGAAAGACAGTCAGACGCTATTTAAATATATGATGATAATTCTCTCTCCCCATATCCTGAAAGAAAGGTGAGAGGAAGTGTTCTGAGGAGCCGATGCTTGTGTTTCCGATCCTGTTAAAAGGGATGTTATTAGCTTAAGCTGTGGAAGTCTTAGCTTTGCTTCTCTCTGCATGGAAAGACCTGAATGCAGTACTCAGAGGGACAAAGCACTTGGAACACGTGAGTGCGCATGGAACCTCACTTGGGATGGGTTTAGGCTCTCTAGTGTGGGGACTTCATTCTGTTACCTTGGTCACACAGTTTAGTATTCACTGTGCAGTTCCCAGTGGGTGGAGCAGCTTCTTTTGAGCCAGGGCTGGTTTGAAATCAGTAGTTTCCAGCATCAGGATATTATCAGAATACCCTTGAGAAAGTACATCAGTTGTTTATAATAACGAATGCTTGACCACGATGGCAAATTGTGTGCAGCACAGCGCATCCAGCTACTCTCACGTGCAGTCAGCAAGTCTCAAATTGAATCAAGGTCTCCAGCCTAACAATACCTGATAACAGGCACAGCCCCTCCAGTGTGCTCTGTGCACAACAGCAGTGCGGAGGCAGTGTCAGGAGTTTCCAGCACCGGACTCCAGCATCTCCCATGGTCCGACAGCACCATTTTTGTGCAGCAACTTTAGGGGACGCTGGGCGGATAGTTAAATTTGAAATATTCAGCCACCTCTCAGTGGTTAAAGGACCCTTTGGAAAAAGCAGTATTCTCAGAGGAACTGTAGGTACTGTGCCTTAGTATTTTTCATGCCAAATTCTGCCCAGACTGAGCAATGGTATTCTCTGGACAACTTATCCGATTTTCCTTTCAGATTTTTGCCAGCATTGCCCCATCTATTTATGGGCATGAAGATATCAAGAGAGGCTTGGCTTTAGCTCTGTTTGGTGGGGAGCCCAAAAACCCAGGTGGGTGTCACTTGTATTTGGTGTCACATGCTGCTGCTTCACTCAGCTGAAAGCAAATGGATCTGGGTTCGTCTGCACTGTTGCAATGAGAGTGGTTAGAGTTGTCTGTGTTTCTTGGTGACAGACGAGGTAACAGACTAAGGGATATCTGTGGTGGAAGTGACTGTTTTTATCACACTACACATTTGGTGTAGGAGTTGAAATGCTAAGACTGAAAGCAGCTCCTGCTGCAAACCTGGGCATATTTTTATCTCTCCTCCTCTAGAAGGTCAGGTTTGATGTCCTGCAGAGGTTTGACCTCTTGGCATCCTGACTTCTTAGAAGGAAGTATTCAGTGAGGTTAGAAATGTTGCTTTTCTCACCTGCATTTTAAAAAGCTGCAGTTGCAGTGGGAAGTGAGAAGTTCTGCTGTGGATTCTGCCTGCTCATGCTCTGCTGCCACTAACTTTTGTCCTTCGTTACTTTGGTGTTTCCGGGTGCTCTAAACTGTAACAAAATGTGTCAGCATCCAAAGCTGATTTTCCCTCAAGTTCTCTGTAACGTGTTTCCCCTGCCTGCTCTTTGCCTTCCCTTCAGCTCTGTGGCCTACAGGGCAGGGTTGCTATCCAAGTGCACACAGAGGACTCACCTGCCTCTCTCCCATTTCTGTTGTAGGCGGCAAACACAAAGTCCGTGGTGACATCAATGTGCTTCTGTGTGGCGACCCTGGTACTGCGAAATCTCAGTTTCTTAAGTACATAGAGAAGGCGTCTAGCAGAGCCATCTTCACCACTGGCCAGGGCGCCTCTGCTGTAGGCCTCACAGCCTATGTCCAGAGGCACCCGGTCAGCAAGGAGTGGACTTTGGAGGCAGGAGCCCTCGTGCTGGCTGACAGAGGTGTTTGCCTGATTGACGAATTCGACAAGGTGAGTCCCAGCTTCATCGTCTCTGTGGGAAGGCTGAGCTGTGGATGGACTGGCGATGAGGAGGCACTGTAACTCGGGCTACCATCCCCCAGCCAACTGGAGTTCCTGCAGTTTGGTTAGGCCCTTTTCTAGTCCATAACGTAGTATGCTACCTTTTCAGAGCTTCCCACACAAGCTAATTCCCCTTGGTGCATTGGGCAACGGGTATAGACGTAGATTCAGTTCAGGTCATCCTTGCTTTCTCATAGATGAATGACCAGGATAGGACCAGCATCCACGAAGCCATGGAACAGCAAAGCATTTCCATTTCCAAAGCAGGCATTGTCACATCCTTGCAAGCCCGTTGCACAGTTATTGCTGCTGCCAATCCTATAGGTAAGTGCTGGGGAACCACAGGACCATCTCTGGTCTCCAACATCAGTCTGTTGTCACAAACACTGCAGCATCGCTTCCCCTGCCTCTGCTTGGTTTCTCCAGTCTGGAGCAGAGAACAAGCAATGAAGGCTTCCTGTGCAGATCTGTGTTTGCTTCAATGCTTCACCCTTGGAGTCTGTGTTTGACCTTGAGGTTTGTCTCTGTGATGCAGGTGGGCGATATGACCCATCATTGACTTTCTCGGAGAACGTAGACCTGACAGAGCCCATCATCTCTCGATTCGACATCCTGTGTGTGGTGAGAGACACAGTGGACCCTGTGCAGGTATAGGCTGTGCTATGAATCTGAGTTTGTGCTGGGTTTGTGGTGTTGCTGTTGGGATGCTCAGCTGCAGATGCCCACTGTGTTTTACTGTCCACTGAGTGACTTCTGTTCCTGTTACTCCACTGCTCACTTGTAGGATGAAATGCTTGCCCGGTTCGTTGTTGGCAGCCATGTCAAGCACCACCCAGGTAGTAAGGAGGCAGTGAATGGCGATGCCAATGAGGTGATTCTTCCCAACACCTATGGGGTCGAACCCATTCCTCAGGAGATCCTGAGGAAATACATCATCTATGCCAAAGAGAAGGTCCACCCCAAACTCAACCAGATGGACCAGGACAAGGTGGCCCGGATGTACAGTGACCTCAGGAAAGAATCTATGGTGAGGATACTGAGAAAAAAGGGAAGAAGTACATACCCAGACTACAATCAGCCACTGACTGCTCCAGCGTCGTTTGACACGTTCTAGCTATTCACATAACAAGAGCCTGTGCCGCTTTTTTATGAGAGACAGGCAGATCCAGCAGTGTCTGCTGAACAGATGATTCTTAATCTAATGCGAGTCTTGCCTGTTGATAATCAATGGACTGGAAACGTGTACAAGTGCCTGCCATTGCGAGGTCCTCTTGTGGCTGAGTCTGGCAGGCCTGTGGGAGATACCTGTATTAGTTCAGCCCCGCATGCTCCTGGTGCACTACATGGAACTGTTTTGCATAGGAATACCCTTCTCTTTTGTCTATGGGATCTCTTGGGCTCATTTTATCCTCTTCCTCCTCCCTTATTCCAAGAAGAGGAAGTTGCTAAGGTCAGAGGGAAGTTTTGGGAGCTTGGGCAGACTACGTTTTTATTGTCTTTAGCCCCCTAGTAGGTGACAGGGGATTGCTGTTCCTGGCAAGACACTAAACAATGGCAAAGAGAGACCCAGAGTAGCATCCCCTCATACCTTGGTGAATTAAAATGTTGAATAGGAGAGGCTTTGCTGCTCTGTGCAGATGTGCCAGCAGGTGGCAGAGCCTCCTTAGCCTGGAAAGGTCCTCAAAGGCCTGAGAGCAGTTCTCTATGGTAGCAAGTAGGTTCTGAAGCAGAGCAGCTGCCTTTCTAGCCCCATGCCTTTTATTTTGCAGTAAAATCTTCTCCCTCCTCAGGCAACCGGCAGCATCCCCATCACGGTGCGTCACATCGAGTCCATGATCCGGATGGCAGAGGCTCACGCCCGCATGCACCTGCGGGATTATGTGGTGGAAGATGACGTCAACATGGCCATCCGGGTGATGCTGGAGAGCTTTATTGACACGCAGAAGTTCAGCGTCATGCGGAGCATGCGCAAGGTGGGTGCGCACCTGCCGAGGGTAGTAGCTGCACCCCAGGGCCCGTGGGTTCGACTGCAGCCTCTCTGGCTGCTCTGGCCATGGGAAGGGACGCGCCCAGGCTCAGCATGGTCCTGTCCTGCAGGGCAAGGTGGCAAGCCTGTGTAAATGGAGCATTGAGAGTCTGAAGGCACTGCTACGTGGCTGTCCTCAGTCTGTGGTGGGGCACGTAAGCTCTCTTAGGAGCTGTGCTTTGTTGAGGCTGAGAGATGTGAGGCAGGAAGTGTGTCCTGAGTCTCTGTATCCAAAGCACTGCAGAATCTCTCCTCTTTTGACCCCTTCACTCCTGTTTTGGCACAGGACTCCCACTACTGCTGCTGCCAGGTAATGGTGATGGAGTCAAACAGGCAGTTAGTTTCTTCACTGTTTTTCTGTGTGCAGCTCTAGGGCTCCTCTGGGGGCAGTTAACCACAGTGTGGCCCTCGCTGTGGTTTAGCGTGCAAGAGTCTGCCCTTCTCTCCGAGTGGCAGGACCTGGCTCTGAACAGCTCTTGGCTGGCTGCAGCCTGGCATTTATCCACTCCGAGAGCCTGCCCTCAGTCTGGGCGACTCGTGGCCTCTCTCTTTGACTGCGAAGAGCCAGCCAAATATGAGTGTCTGCTGAGGAAGGCACAGGGCAGTCTGGGCAAAGGGAAGCTACTCCTTGTCTTTCCCTTCCCCCAAGGGCAGCCCTGCGCAGTGGTGTGCAGTCAGCCTCTGGGAAGCTCCAGGGCTGGTTGCGTGGCCCTTGCAGAGATTGCAGTCAGCAGCAGGTTTGAGAGCAGCCAGCAGAGAACTGTCTTGGCTGTTACGGGGCCGTTGTGTAAGTGCATGTGCAGGTGGCAGCCTGGCAAGGCCCGAGTCCCTTAGGAGATGCTACGGGTGCAGGTGACAGTGGTGTCATTTGGCTCCCCTTGTGCTTTGTGGGAGGAGGGGGTTGGTTGGTGTCGGGCATGGAAGACCTGCAGTGCGTCACTCGGTTCCTAACTCTTTTGGCTCCTCTCATCTTCCCTCCCAGACGTTCTCCCGCTATCTTTCATTCAAGCGAGACAACAATGAGCTGCTGCTGTTCATCCTGAAGCAGCTGGTCGCAGAGCAGGTGATGTACCAGAGAAACCGCTATGGGACCCAGCAAGACACCATAGAAGTCCCAGAAAAGGACCTAGTGGATAAGGTATGGGCTTATTGTAACAAGCCTTCTCAGGGGCTGGCAGCTGCTCTCCGTCTGCAGTCTCACAACCACGGGGGTGCTCTCAAACTTGTAACTTCACTTTCTGCGTTATGGCATCAGAGAAGCCTTGTGTTAATCAATAAAACCCCCAGAAATGGGACTGCTTCATCTGTCTCTGCCCTTGTCTTGTTAGGGAGTGCCATCTTCTTCCCCCTCAGTTCTCATGTAGCCCCACAGAGCTTTGGGTTTGGAACGATAAATCCTGCAGTATGACTGTTGCTTTGCAGGTAAATGAAGACATGAGTTCCCTGGCACTTGCGTTTAAAGAAAAAATAAGCAGAAAAATCTCCGCTTGTGTGAACTTTCCCAGTTCCCAGCTCACCCTTCTCCTCCCTAATGTGCTCTCATCCCTGTGCAGGGGATGCATTCCTGGCTTCATGCCATTCCCAGCAGTGTATTTACCTTACTTGGCATTGAAGCGGTATTTGCTTCCCTGGTTCCTGCTTTTCTGCTCCTCGCATTGAGGGTACAGAGTAACTATTCCCTCCATAGCTACCAGCCTGGTGCTTGCCTGTTTGACTACCCCCAGTTAGAGGTGACCTGCAAAACTGACTCCTACTGGGAGAGGTCTTGTAGGCTCTTGAATAATAGCTGTATTTTAGCTCTAGTGGAAGTAAAAGGACAAGCTGAGAGCAGGCAGATGCTGAGCCAGCATCCTCTTTGCTCAGCTCAGCTCTGCCAATGCTCCTTCATCCTGACCTACAGTCTCCCCTGCTACTGCAGTTGTGGTTCATGCTGAGCAGAGATTGCTGACTGTCAAATTGTGTGAAGCGTCTGCTATGGAAAACCACATGGTTCCTATTTTTTTAATACACTTTTGTTCTCCCCTTCCTCCTCCCAGGCTCGGCAGATCAACATCCACAACCTCTCTGCCTTCTACGACAGCGAAGTGTTCAAGATGAACAGGTTCAGCCGAGACGTGAAGCGGAAGCTGATTGTCCAGCAGTTCTGAGGCTGGCAGTGGAGTCTGCCACGTGCTGCTGTGAGATGAAGCCTCGGTGTTGCCACCCACCCGGGAATGCTACAAAGATCATGATCCAGAGGGACTAAGCTGCACATTCTCTTGCTTGTTTTGTGCCTTATGGATTAAGGGAGTGCTGAGCTGTTGAAGACTTTGTAAATAGAACAGAGTTAAGTAGTTAAGTGCCCGGCTAAGTCTGTTTAGCAACTTCAGTCACTGTTTTGCCTTGTAGCTGAGCCCAGCGGGGAGAAAATTGCTGGCCACATAGATGGCGTGTTTGCTCTTTGCTAGTTGTTATGGGCTCATCTACAGGAGGGGCAGAGAGGGAGCATTAGAAAAGCATTTGTCTGCCTTATCCATGCCCTTTGGATTGCAAGCACCCTCAGGGATTCTCTTTTCCCATCTCTGGCGACTGTGCAGCCTGCTGGTTGATAATTGAGACTGCTTTCAACTCTCCATGAACCAGCCAGCCTCTCAGCTCCAGGCCTTTGTGCCTGACGCTTGACATTTCCCCAGGTGCCCACATGGGTTGACCTTGTGCTTGGTTTCTGCAGGGGAAGGGAGGGGACGGGGAGAAATGAGAACTTAAATAAAACATAACTGTTTCTAATGTTAGTGGTGATCGGTATGGGCAGTGAAAGCTCCTTCAGTGCATCCTGGGGCAGTGTCCAGCAACATTAGAGGAAGGGCTTCCCCTCCCTTATTGGGTGCCAGCTCTGTGCTGCTCTGTGAGCAGATGTGAATTTACAGCTGAATCCAAATGCTGACACCTGAACTGAACAGCATCTCCTTTTCCCCTGTGCTAAGGATGAAGTACTCCAGTGGTATTTTTTTGAGAGTGGTAGTGGAGGAGACCTGAGCTGGAGGTGTTCATGGAGGTCACGGTGGGCTGTGCTGGCACGCAGTTCCCTTGTGTGCATTTTGAATCCATTTGTTTCTCAATACCCTTGTGTTTCCTTGGGAAAAGAAGTTCTTTTGGGAACTTCGGCAGCCACGGGGAGGAAAGAAGCGTGTTACTGAGCAACCTGGACGCTGCAGCAGCTGCCCAGCAGTTTGCTGATACAGGGGCGGTTTTTTGTCCTGGGCTTCCCATCCTATGTTTGCTCTTGATATTAGCAGGAACTTTCTGTGGGAGTGGAGGAGGATAAATCCTGCTTAGGTAGGTCTCTCAACTATTGCACATCTTCACTGTGGAGGGATACCAAAGGATAGTTGCCCGTAGGACAGTGTGATGAACACTGCTGTTCCCACCTAGGACCTGCAGTGGATCCTTTTCCCTCCTAACTGCTTATCGGAGCAATGATCCCTCTGTGGGACTCTGTCCCATGAATGGTAGTATCACCTTGAGACCATCGCATCACAGTATATATCTCCTACCTCCCTTCCTTTCCCAGTCTTTGTTTAGAGAGCCTTGATCTCGTGTCTTGGCTGCCATTTGGATTCCAGTCTAGGAGAAGCAGTAAACCCTCTCCACGATGCAGCTGCCATTGGTAGTGAACGTGCTTTGCCTGGCTTGCCTTGAGGGACTGTAAGGCATCTCCAGCCTCCTCCTACCTTTGCTTGAGTGAATTTGTAAACTGGATGCTCCAATTTTGGGCTGGCCGAGCAGTCTGTGTCCCTAGCTGTTGAACTGTGGAGTTTGTCACGCTGATGTGTGTGTGTGTGTGTGTGTGCGTGCGTCCCCTCAGCTCAGTTGTAACTCGAGGAGCTAGCAGTGCTTGAACCCTGCTGGGGGCTTAGCACATGACTCTCAGCCTGGAACTGGCTCTGCGTGTTGCCTTTTCTGTCTGCCAGCTCCCTCCTGTGTATTTGTTTAACTGTTTTGGCTGTTTTTTCCCTTCCCACTGGGTCTCTGTCTACCAGGGCTTTCTGCAGGCAGCCTGCAGAGGCACTTTCCAGGCATGCCCTCCGTGGCTGAGCTAGCCCTTTGCTGCCTGCGTGTGTATTCAGGTCAGCTGTGTGTGTGCTGGGGATGGCAGAGCTGCTGCATGCCTGTAACCACATGGTGAGGCTGTGCTTAAAGCTGGTATGGTCCCTAAGGGCCAGGGCACAGAGCTGTTAGCACCTCGCCTCCTAATGCCAGAGGCTGTGGGCAGAGGCAGGCCCTGGGCAGAGCAACCGTGAGTACTTGCAAGCTGTATCCAGCTCTGTGGGAACGCGCGTGCTTTGCTGGCGCAAGCGCTGGCCCTAAGATGATAAGGCCAGCAGTAATGGAGCTTGTGTGTTTTGGGAATGAATGTTGGATGTGGAGGGAGAAAGGGGCTCTGTGTTGTGCTAGAGAAATACAAAGTGCTTCCTGAACACTTGAAATTTTGTGAAGCCCCTGCTTGGCCTTTGGTGACCCAGGCAGAAACTTACCTACCTAGCCAAGCATATCACTGCAAACCGTAAGAGAATACCCAATGTGAGGAATAAGTGGGACTCCCGGTTTTCCCAGCTCCTGGCCCTGTTGCTGGACGCAGCTGTTGACTTTCACCCTTCAGTTTTGTCCTACAAGCTGCCTCCTTTGCTGTAGTCCCCCCCCCCCCGACTTGGCACTGGGTGAGCAGTAGTGATAGAGAGATGCTGTTGTTGGAGTCACTGGTTTGTCACTCTACTCATCCTGCCTCCCCTTGAACCTCCCTACGGAGGTAGTTAGGCCTTCCCACCTTGTTGTGCTGCCAGCATCCAGCAGAGCAATGAATTCTTGCAGCTGCGCCCTTGCTAATGTTGGCATCAGTAGCTCAGTGGAGTGTTAATGCCAGTCTGAAGGCATGTTCCTCCTCTCACGGCCACTGAGCTTTTCAGGTTCCCTGGAGCAAGTTTTGGCTGTTGACAGCATCAGGTGTCTGGTTGGGACAGGGGTGCAGAGAGGGGTGAACACAGATGCTGTTTTGAACAGGGATCGTCTTGCCAGGGGGCTTGTTCCAGCTGAACATAGCAAGGATTTTACTGCAGCGCTCCGGAGGGGAGCAAGCCAGAAGCCGAGCTCTAATGAAACAGGGAGTTGCTCCCCTGACAACCCTGGGGTTAGCCAAGCTTGAGCACTTGGCTCCTCACTGCTGTGATTCAGACAGTGCACAGTGCCTCTGGCAACCGGGGGCAAACACGAGGGTCTTTGGGAAGTGAGGTTTGTCCACGACAGGCAGTGCCTGGGCTTCCGTGCGAAGATGATCGGGGTGTTCCCGTAAAACAGACAAGCAGTGTCCCTGCTAGCGGCCATACCCTCCTTGGGATTGTGGTTGTTGGTGACTGCTGAGTCAGGCTGGCTTGGAAGAGCATCCTGACTTTGAAAAGGGCACGATGGGCCGGATCCTGATCCAGTTTAATTTGAACGTGCTGCGTGCAAACTCCTGAGAGGACAGTGTTGCTCTCCGAGTCTCATAAAAGCCTGTCTGACCTTAGCTCAGCATGGAGTCTTCTGGATAAATGGAGCACAAGCCTGAACACAACACGCACACATGCACACACTGCATGCTTGCTTGGGGTATGTGAGCAGGTGCCTGCAGATAACCAGCTAAAACATGTGAGGGCATGTGATGTGGCTAAAAATGAGGCAGAGACCTCCTCCCCTGCCAGCAAGCCCTTTCCTATATATTGAAAGGGTTTTGAGTCTTGTTGGCTTCTGCTTTTATCGTGAGCATAAACCACCATGTTACACAGTCTGCAGCTCCTGGGTTGTATGCAGTGTGCTAAGGGCTGGTTCTGAGCCTGCTTGCCAAATGGCAGCTGCCCTCTGAGTGGGGAATGTTCTACCTTCACTAGTATAAGTGTTTTGGTTTTGTTTTTTTTGTTAATTAACACAAAAGCAACTTGGGAAAATCAGCATATGCAGCATTTTTGGCCCAAAAGTATTTCACGTCCTCCTCTGCCAGACTTTGGCTGGAACCTAGTCTGTCCATCTCCTGTGTGTTTGCTAAAGGGCTGGCTGGGAACTGGTTGACAAGGTCTTTCCCAGTGCAGCTGTGCTCAAGGTGTCAGCGGTTGTATTGGCAGTGGAGGAGCCAGCCAGCTGCCATTGAGGCAGGAGGGCCATTTCAGGTGCTTATGGCTCTGTCTTTGTTGACCTCAGCTGATGTGAATACCTGAACTCCAACACGCGACTGCTATTCCATAAAAACAGTATGAGGATATGTTTGTGGAGCATGTATAGCCGCAACACAGGTGAGTGACTGTCGACAGCTACCCCTCGTGCCATGCTAAAGTGAGGATGCACTCTGAACTTCCTAGTATTTTTCCATCTCCTGAGATGCTTTTCCACTTAACAACGCAGAGCCAAAATTGGATCAGGCTTCTGCTGTATTTTGCACTTATTATGCAGCTGTTGCTGCCATGACTCTGATTTAATGTCCCCATTATCATGGAGCACTGGTTTGCCAATGACTCCAGCCATCCAGTACACTCCTCAGCCAAAAGTAAACGTCTGTGGGGAACCTCGGGGGGCTGCTGCGTGCAACATCTTTCAAGCAAATGCTCCTTGGAAGGTGGTTATGCTCCTTTCTTCTCATCTTGTGAGCCACTTCCCTCTAAAGGTGCAGTGAGGCTGTGGTGGGAACCTGGGAGCAGGTGCCCCGTTACTCCTCCGGGATTATTTGGCACTAGGGACATCTGAAAGTAACTGTTCTGTGTAAACGATGCTGAGGAGTTTTGGTCCCATCAAACCACATGGAAACACAGCTGCAGGAGTGGCAGTGGTCCAAGTGAGCCAGTACATGCTCTCCTCAGAGTGAATATACCCAGCCCCCTTCAGCTACAGGCTGCTCCCTTTGCCCTTGAGATTCTTGCATCCCAGCTTAGCCAGCCATCAAGGAACCAAGACTTTTTCAGAGGACAGTGTCAGGCTTTTCAATTTAGCAAGGAAAGATGTAGTGAGGGAAGGAAACTCCCCTCTGGATGACCTCTCAGGTCACTATGCAAAGAGGAAGACTTATGTTGTCAGAGCCCTGAGGGCACTCACCAATAAACCTTAATTGCCCTGACTAGTCTCACCTGGGGCCTCCACCCACACCCCCACCCATAGCTCCAGGAGCCCCATTTAAATTCAGGCTTGGGCAGCTGGTCTTTGAGTTATGCTGTATGAGTACTAGCTTCTAGCTCAGCTGCAGATGTGCTCCTGCCTGGCCATGAGGCCCTACTGATCTGGACCCCAACCTGCAGACTGACCTTTTTGGCTTGACCTCAGACCTGCCTTGTCCCTGTGGATCTGCCCAGTATTTGTTGGACTGTGTGTGTGACCCTGGCTACCTGGGCTGATTTCCCAGCTTTGCCTTGGACCTGCCTCAAACTTGCCTGATGATCTGGACTCCTGGTTGAACCTGGCTACCATCTCTGGGTCTGCTCTACTTGCCTTTCCAAGAAGACCCTTGTCCTACCAGTTGTGCTATCATGCTCAGTTCCCCCACCTGTGAGGAGCAGCCACCCCTTGCTGTTCTCTATGTGCTCCTCAAACTCTGCATAGCAAGGGCTTGGCAGTTGCTTGCTTGGGGCTTAGGTCACTGCTCTGAGAGAGGCAGAGCAGAGACCAAATGTCCCATACCTTGCTACTAACCTCCTGAGTCTGTCCGCCTTCATGACGTTTGTTTACTCTTTTGTATTTCTGCAGATTTTCTTTCCCTCGGTAGCCACTCCCAGATAGGCATTTGGTCTCTGCTTAGCATCTGAGTTGCTGAACTCAACACAAAGAGAAAGGGTTTCTCCAAGCTGTGCTGAACAGAAGCCCAATTTAAATGATGTATACAAGCCCCAAGAGCTTAAATTCTTTCCCCTTCCTGGTGGGGAGCTCAGCAGCCACCCCTCATGTGAGCGGCAGGCAGTGACTGTCCGTCTGTGAGCTAACGCCAATAGAACAACGTAACTGAGTTGCTGTTCCTCCAGTGCAGAGTCCCATCCCTTGGACTATGAGAAAACCTGCTTTGGCTTTCAGCAGCAGAGCTATTTGCTTCCTTGCCCCAGGTGGCTGTTAGATGGTTATTCTGACCCCTTAATCAAATCCATTATAGCTTTGTTTTCCTCTGCCCTCTAGGAGTCCATTGGGCTTTGCTGTCAGGGCCTCCTGCAGGAGAATGGCGTGGCTGTTAATGCAGCGATCAGCTCTGCTTTAGTGCAGAGAAAGGTAAAGCTTCATGGATGGAAAGCAGCAGAGGCACGTGAAAGCTGGGAGAAGAAGTGAAGAACAACTTGTGCTTGCTCTTCTACTACGCCTTAGGGAAGGGGATGGGAAACAAGCAGGACCAGTAACAGCACTATGGCCCAGATAAGCAGCATGCCTTCCCCTAAGGGAAGGAAGCTGATGCAGGAAGATGAAGAAAGGCTAGAAATGATACAGAAAATCTCGCTTCCACTTCTGGGCTCTAAACAGAGCAGATCCTTTTCCCCTCTAGTTACAGCATTAATTGCTCCAGATCCCTCATCCTGAAGTGTTTATTATGTCTCCCCGCTTGCGCTCTTTGGATGAGTGTAGAAGATTTGCACTGGGCCCAGAGAACAGCTGTGTCCCTCGCACCCCAAGCTCTGCAGGAACAGGATGGGTGCCTGCCCCTGCTTGGTACAGTCAAAATGTTTCAGTGTCCCAGCATTAAAAAGGCTAAGTCAACAAATAAGGTTATAAAACGCTTGTCGGAGACTCTGAAGTAAATTCATGTATACAGCAACAATGGGGAGGTTAATTCTCTCTTGCTTAAGAAAGGAGGGGTTGGGCCAGGCCTGGCAGGGGAAGTCTTGAGCCTGCCCAGGAAGGGGGACTAGATGCCAAAAGGCTGCCCAGCTTTGCAGGAGATGGGGTTAAAGCGTTTGGCATGCCGCAAGCCTGCTGTGCCAGTGAGGCTCTGCCCCAAAGAGGCAAAAAGTTAAGGGAGCTGGACAGTTTAAAACGTCTTTTTCCTTCTTCCTAAGAATGGACATGGATAATTTTTTTTCCATTGCATGCACAAATGTTAGTGCGCAAAGAAAAAGGAAGGGTTAAACCTTTTTCCTGATACTAGTAACATCTTGCATTTCTAACACTGCAAGAACCTAACATCTGAGCGCTTATTTGTTTTGCTTATTGTTTACTTTCTTGCTCTGCTGAGCAATGGTAATAGATTAATTTCACCTTTGTAGGTAAATTAAATTTTGCTGTAGTTGGTAGACTAAAACATCTTAACAGCATATTTCAAATTAATGTGTTCCTTTTGCTGTTTAACCTGGAATTTCAAAACAAGTTAGACTTCTATTGAGAATAGACTTTGCATTTAATTTCTTCTTAATTAACAAGTTCAAGGCACTGAATTATTTTCCTCAGCTATCACCTCATTCCTCAGTAATATTTGTTTGCTAGTATCTTGGAACAAAACATGACCTTTAAATGGAAATCAGAAAGCTGGCTGAAATTCCTGAAGGCAAAAGCTGTTTTGGTAACTTACAGAGGGAGACGGCAGAAGGATTCTCAGTTTTGCCAGCCTAAAATACACAACTTGCTTTCTGATTCTGTATCATAGACATAACTGTGAATTGAACCATTTGGGGGAAGAACAAAAAAGCACAGACAAAGGCAATATCGAGGAAAAAAGTATCTCCTGCTATTACTTTTCAGAACAGTTTTGGAGCATCTGTAAAAAGCATTTAGTGCCATTGCAAAGACATTTTTACCAGTGCACTAAACATTGTTTGAGATTATACACCAAGTAGGGAAGCTGGAGAAGATCAAATGAGGAACGACAAGCCTTTGCCTATAAAGCTGTCGATATCTCAGAACGGAGCCCAGCTAGCCATACCCGATCAAGGTAGCATAAAACGAGAAGACGCAGGGGCTGGGTTTAAGCTCATGCTCTCTGGAAAGATGACTGGTATTGCTCATCTTTGGCTGTTTCCTGCTATGCTGGCAGTGCTGACCTGGCTGATCGATGTTGCCACTAATTTTTATTTCATTTTCTTGCCTAAGATGCATCTTCTCCTTTTATACTGCCCCTCTGTGCTGCTCAGTCTGCAACCAATGTACAGTGTCAAAATAAATCCAAGCAGCACGCAGGAGCACCACGAGCCTCAAAGGAAGTATGCATAGGGCCATGCCCGTGTGGTTTCTATCCCCCTGATCTGAGGGCATGTAATACATGAGGGCATTTTTGCACTTTCTTTAATGTGATTAGGATGCTGTGGACTCTGGATCCAACTTCTAAGATTTGGGGGTTGATTGTACCAGGGTCAGGATATCTGAATGGCTTTCAGTTACCCACTTGTAGTAAGCCACCTGCATGCTAACAGAGCCAAATTACCAGCAGAAAAGTGAAAAATGACAAGAGTATTCATTGAATACTGTGCCCGGACTAGGATCTGAATGCATTAAAGTGTTTGTATCTCATCTAACGGCTAAACTACAGCTCAGTATTTCCAGCTGCATTTCCTGCTCCGTGGGGCTAGTGGCTTCATTGATTGTGGGATAAAAAGGATTTTCAGAGCACTGGAAGGACTCTTCCTGAAAGAAGGCAGAAGCGATTGCTTTGTTTCATGGCAAGGCAAGACGAACCAGGGCATCCAGTCGGTTACCTGCCCTTGCTGTGCTCTGGGTAGTTGATGTGTTGGGGGGATGGATGGAAAAAGCCTGTAAGAAAGGCAGGTGCTGCACAAAGGGGTGACCTGTCCCAGTGCTTGGCTGGCAGGAGTGATGAAGGTCGGTATCAGTAATTCAGAGGCGCCTTGGTTGGTTGGTTGATTCACTGGGGGGTTCGGCATGTTTTGGCCCACGCAGGGCAGTGGCCCGCAGACATCCTTGGCTGGGTGTTTGGTGTGGAGAAGGCTCAAAACCAGAAAGCTCATGCTAGAAAATTATACCACCAATACTTTCAGAAGATTCATAAAACTAACTCTTTTAACAAAAGAGGTTCAACTCTTACTGGCGGGTAAGGGGGTGGGGAGAGTCTGTTGTGAAATATTTTAAATGAACACTTATTTTGGCATTTAAAATCCTGACCCCCTTTAGACATATGTCCCGTGTCCTTGGCCCCACATCAGTATCGTCAGACTGGAGCGCGAGGCCTGTGGAGCCAGGTGAGCTGCTGACTCGCTGGCGCTGTTGTGGTGTCCTTGTGTCACCTTCCCTGAGCACAAACCAGGCCATGGTCAGTGAGATGGCGCCTCACGCTCCTTAAGCGCTCTTTGACGGGCGTTTAGCTTACTGCGGAGAAGAGTGCATGGAGGGTGACTCGCCAATTCATGCTTGCCCCAAAATCTTCATGATTTAAGAATAGGCAAACGCTGCATGCAGGAAAGGACCTGGTGAGGCCATGACAGGGCTGCCGTCTCTTCACGAGAGCCTGGGGGATTTTTGGTTTTTAGCCTTTCCTGGCTGGGGCTGGGGCGCTCGTGGTGGCAAAGCTCCTCGGAGAGGTGGTGGTGGGTGCCGAAGGAGGACCGCCAGGGCGGGAGGGCAAAGGCAGGAAAGCGGGAGGGTGATGGCTTAGCTGGTCAACGAAAGGGGTGAAGCAGAGGGAGCGAGCGGATGTGAGGATGGGAAGGTTATAGAAGCAAGCCAGAGGTAAAGTTGGGAAAACGAAGTTGCCTTTGTGAGAAGTTTCCACGTTAGAAAGTTGAGGTGACCCCAGAGAGGGGGAGAGGGCCCGGGAGGACAGCAAATGAGAAAAGGCTGGGAGAGAGATGTGCGGAGGGTCTTTCCTCCACGAGGTTCAAAATGGCCTCGGTCGGGGCGACCGTCCCTGTCAGGCTCTCCAGGTCCTCTCTCTCTCTTTAGGCTGAGGAGGGAACCGCGTGCCCTCACCCATCTCACAGAAACCCCCACTGCGGTTAATTTTCTGACTGAAAGACACCGGCGCTGCCCGCCAGCAGCTACCCCAGCCCGGCCGGCTGCGGGGCGGGCAGGCGCCCGTCCTTCCCCCTCACACCGAGCGGAGAGGGCCGGCGGGGCGCCGCGGCCTCCCGCCCTCGCGGGGCTTCATCACCCGCCGGCGCATGCGGCCGGGGGTGGGGGGGAACGGCGCAGCCCGTCATGAGGCGAGGCCCGGCCGGCCCGGCGTGCGGGAGCTGCCCCCGCCCCGCTTCCCCGCCCCCGGGCGGGCGGAGGCGGCGCCGGGCGGCGGCGGCGGCGGGATGCAGTGCGGGGCCGGGCGGGCGCGGTGGCAGTGAGGGGCAGAGCCCGGCGGGCGGCGGGGCGGCCCCGCTCCCCGTGAAGGAGGCGGCGCGGCAGGGTCAGCGGCCGCCACCGCCATGCAGCCGTTGCACCGGGCCCTGGCGCTGCTGCTGCTGCTGGCCGCTGGTGAGTAGGAGCCCCGCGCCGGGCACCGGGACCCTCCTCTGGGTACCGGGAGGGGCTGGGCGGAGATGGGCCCCGGCGGGGTTGGGTCCCCCACGGTCCCTCGTGGGTGTCAGACCCTCCCCACCTCAGTCACCATGACCCCCCGGCGGGGTTGGGTCCCCCACGGCCCCCGGTGGTGGGTGTCAGCCCCCCCCCCCGGGCACCAGGACCCCGCAGGGGTGTGTGGGGGTGTTGGGGTGCGAGGATCGCTCCTTGGGAGACGAGGCACCCCAGCGGGGCCGGAGCCCGCGGCGAGCGCGGGCGATGCTGGCGGAGCGGCGAGGTCGGACATCGCTCTGGACGAGGTGCCCCGGCGCTGCCCTAGAAGCGCCTTTCTCGTGTTTATGGCTTCTTCGGGGCCGGGGCAATCTAACTCACTGCTGCGAAACCCTCGCCAAGGAAGGGGGGCAAGCTCAGACCTCTCAGGGTTTCCCCCAAGAGCCTTGTCTCGAAACGTGGAGGAGAGGCAGGGTGCCAGTAGAAGGCAGTTAAGGGCAGGAGTATCGATGCTGGAACAGTCATGAGGGCTGTTTGGGGAAATTCCCCAACAAAGGGACCCCCCACAAAGACGGATGAGGCTGAGATTGCCCTCTCCCTCCCTACCACCATCGCTTTTGTCCAAAGATCTGGTTGAAGTGAGGCTGCGAACAGGAGCTTTGAACGGGGATGTTTAAAAGTGTGGGGGAGTCTTTGTCTTGAGTCATTCTGGTTGGGAGGGAGAGCTGCTTTCCCAATGAGTCGCTGTCTTCCAGCATGGCTGAGCCGTGATACAGTCACAGCAGCCCCTCTGGCATGTCTGTCTTATCACCCCCATCTCCCGAAAGCGTTCCTGGGGGGATGTGTTGGCTCTGCGGGGCCAGGGCTGTGCCGCCCATGAGTCGTGTATACAGTGCCCAGCCCTGGTGGTCTGGGGCTCTCAGCCTTCCCTAAAGAGAAGGGGTAAAGCCTTTGGGTTTGTAAACAATAGGGAGCTTACAGAGCAAAATGGATCAAGAAAAATCCTCTTGGGGTCTTGTGCCAATGCTCTGTAGCACAGAAGCACTAAGTCTTTCCTGAGCTGAGCCGGGTGCCAATTCTGTGGCATCCTCGAGACAGATCGACAATGTTGGGGGAAAAACCACAGGCACAGCTGGCAAAGGTCCTTTAGCCGCATCTCAGCAGGAAACCTGCGCCACCAATTCTGCCAGACTGGCGCCTCCTCCACGGCAGGGGACAGCATGCCTGGGGAGGAATCGTCATATTCCCACCCGGCCCTTCTGCCAGCACAGGTTGGTGCTGCCCCTGTTGCTTGAAAGCACCGTGTGCTCTGGGGAGGAAGGAGAGGGATCTCATGGTTGTTTTAAAATCTGGCGACCAAGATGACTACAGCTGATGCTACTTTGCTGAGGGGAGGGTGTGTTTCCTTTTCTGCAGAGGCTGCTAGAAACTTTCTAGAGCTGCTGTCCAGCTGGTGATGACACAGAGGAACTGCGTCCTTGGATTTCCCTGTGGTCCTCTCTCCTGCTCTAGCAGGGCAAGATATAGGGGTGGGAGGGGAGCGGCAGCTCTGAGGGTCAGCTCAATTCTTAATCTAGTGAAACTGATAATCTTAGCGGGTTATGGTGGCTCTGGGGACAGGAGGGTGGGCTCGGTTGGCCGGGCACCTCCAGAGACCTGAATTCCTACCTCGACTGGAGGACAGAATTGAGGACAAAGACTTCTGGGAATTTTACAAAGGGAGCCCTGTTTTGGTTAGCAGCCCTGAGCTTTGCTCGGCAGGTCAGGAACTGTTCCAGTCTGGAATAATTTGGTGCACTCTGGCCTTGCTCCTCCAGTCCCGCAGATCGGGAGCGGTTAAAACCTGAGAGCTGCCACAAATGAGCGCGATTGCCCTGTGCCAGTGGGAGGGTATGTGTCCCACGACGTGCTGCCCGGGATTGGGAGCCTCACAGACCTGTGGGATAGGCTGCAGAGCGTGGAAACGTTTCTCCAGACTCCAGGTTATGTGAGCCCCTTTGCTTTTGCAAGTAGGTAAATGATGTGGTTAGAGGCAGGGGGAGAAGGGAGGGAACTGGGTCTTCCCTCTTGTTGTCTCCCCAGGTGCTTGTCTGCATGTGGGCTGCTAAGTAAGTTTTCTCCCTTCTGTCTGCTTAGAAGATTCCTCGTTAGCACTGTATAAACGAGCCTGAGCCGAGGGAGTATAAATCAGGATGGATGAAAATTCCCTGCAGTCAATTTTGCCTTGGCCTCTTCAGTGCCATAAGGAAATGTTCACTTAATTATAGGTATCAAGGGTAGAAATAACTACATTAAGCCCTCAAGGGGAAGCTGCAGGCGACAAGCTGCAGATCAGAGCGCACAAAAGTTTTCCCCTCTGCTCGGCGTGGGAAGAAGCTCCGGCATTTTGTGGGTAAATAAGTGAGCTGTAGTAACAAAGCCAGCCCTGCTGCAGGGCTGCGGCGAGAGGGGCTGTGGGGAAGGTGCATCGCGGCCCACGGCTGGCAGCCGGGTAAATTTACGTCCAGTTCTCGCTGGCTTTTGAAACACGTAATCCCAAAAGAATGGAGAGAGGCTATTTGTCAGCCGCACGAGTGCAGCCCAGACAGAGTCGCGCAGAGGCAAAGCAAACACGTGCGTTGGTTTGTTTAGAGGGCCAGGGATGCTGGCAAGGAAGATATGTGCTGCCGGGGTTCATATCAGACCTGAGCTGTCCGCATGCCTGCTTAAGCCCTGTTGTGGTTACCAGGATTCAGATGTAAGTTACTGTCTTGGGGATTATTTTTTATAGTCTGGAAGCCAGATTTGCAGCCCTCCCTCTATATGACAACTGCAACCGCGTTCAGTTCTTCCTCTTCTGTGCCGTGTGTTGTCGAGGTAGTCGGGACCTGTAGTTGGGCCCATGAACTACTGAAGCGTTGCACGAGGCCAGTGCTTTTTGCCTAACTAGGGTGCGTGAAAGCGTGTGGAAAGCGGAGGCTTTGGGGGAGAGCCCGCTCCGCGGCACATCAGAGCGTGCGGTGTGCGACGGTATGGTTGTCGCTGTGCTCAGGTGCAGGGGCTGCAGCAGAGCGTAACCATTTTGTACTCAGTGCTGTGCATGGTGGGTTTTAAAGCCCTTTTGGCTGAGCCGGGCAGAAAGGACTTTGGTTGTGTTTTGTCGCATGGCCGTGTCTCGAGGAAGGTCCCTCCTGCGTTCTGTGGGAGCGCTGGCTCTGCCCGAGCAGGGATGCTGTGAAGGTGAAGCAGCGATGGGTCTCTGTTCGGTGCGCTGGAGATGGCACAGAGCTCTGGGGCTACGTAGTCCAGGTTGGGACAGAGGGAGAAGTGGAAACAGAGGCTCAGCGAGGTGATTTTTTTCAGCTGACAGTTGAAATGCTCAGGACCTGTGAGAGGGTAAAGGAATCTGTGGTTTTGGTTTTTTTCCCCCTAGATCAGTGGCTTTCGTCCTGTGGCCTGTTAACCCCCAAGTGCCAGTGGGCTTCTGTGAAAAGTGACTGAGAAAAGCAAATTCACTTCTGCCATATACAACTGTCTGCTCTGATGCTGTTTCGCAGGGGGGCTGCGTCTCCCCCGAGCTGGGAGCTGCCACTCTACATGATGCTCTCTGCACGGAGGAGAGCAGACCTTGCAACAGCAGAGGAAGGGGGTGTGAAGGCTACGAGACGATCTGGGGAGAGCATGGAGGGGAGAGAGCGAAAGGAAACAGTCTGGGAGACCGAATCCGAGCAGAGCTGAGACTCCTGGCATGACTGGCTGAGGGAAGGGGGAAGATGTGGCTGTCTGAGCTGCTGCGACCTGCTTACGTGGGGTCCTTTCTCTGGCGGTGGGAAGTCGTGCTTAGAGTAGCGCTGATGCTGCCGTTCATAAAGACAGGAGACCTGACTTTTCTCAGGGCTGGGCATTTTCATTGCCAGTGGGGCAACCAGGACAAGCTAGTTACGGCTGAGGATGCCCTGTGCCTCTGGGGGTCAGAGCCCAGTGCACGTGGAGTGCTGATGAAGGGCATGTCTGCAATTATCTGCAAAAGGAGGTACATCATCTGGCAGCGCCTGGCCACCTCCCATTGTTACCCCTAGACCTGCATCCTGCAGGCATTCCCCACTGAAATGATGGGGGAGCATCTGTTTGCAGTCCTTTGCTAATGGCAATGTAATGCCTGCTCAGCACATAGAGATGCACGCCCTGTACGCCCCTGTATTGGAGTGCTCTCATCGTGATAGCTGTAAAGATCTATAAAGGCTTGAAAGATGCTGGCACTACTATTGTGTGCTCTAGGATTTCTCTCGAAAGAGCTGTCCCAATGCAAGGCCCTCTTCAGTCACATGTTGCCTCCCTTTCTCCAGTTAGGGCAGGTTGTTAAATATATGTGCTCCCCATAGACCTAAGTACTTTACCCATTGCTTCTCAGTTGTACAAGGGCCGAGGGAAGATTGGAGGCTTTGGAGGGACACTTGGTGAAAGACCTGCTTGCTAACTGTACCGGAGGAGGAAAGCAATCTGACTGTGCTCTTTGAAGCCCTGGTTAGAAATGATCCCTGAAATGGGGGGCCTGGCTGAGTTCATAAGTGGTAGTGGGATGCAAGAGAGAGCAAGACCATGTGGCAGCTGGACTGGGAGAGGAGAGGTGTCCTAGCTGGAGCGTTCCTGCATAGGGATGGTCCATAACTCTGGATTAGCCCCCAAGATGACTTGGCCTGCTACATGGTCATCCTGTGTGCTTCCCCCTGCAAGCCATTGAGCGTCTAGGGGGCAGAGGCTCCAAGTGAGAGATGGGAAGGGAGCTGGGACATCCCTCAGCTGAGCAACATTAAGTTTCTTCTTTTCCTCCAGTGTCTGTGGCAGGGATCCTTTTTATTATTTAAATTAGCTCTGTGTTTTGTTATGTTCTGCAAGGGATTTGTGCCTGTTGAGTGTGCTGCCCCTGGGCCTCTCTCCTCCCTGCCCTTGGGCCTTGCTCCCCAGCCTCTCCAGGCACAGTGGCCTGGGGGAGGGAATATCCCTGGCAGATGCTTCCCTCATCTGGTCATTGTGTTTCTGTCCTAAGTGATTATCGGTAAATGACCCATTCCTGACCCAGCTCTCCTAGGAAATAAGTGTTGGACAACTCCTGGGTTTGGGGTAGGCTTGAAAGGAAGGCCAACGGTAGCAGGGCCAGATGGACGTTATTGCAGCTGCTGCGTTGGCAATACCGGCGCGCTCTGACCATACCCGTTGCACACCCGCTTGGGTGGTATTTTACAGGCTCTGCTAGTTGGTGGAGAGAGGCTTAGCGAGGGGAGAAAGCCAGGGCCCGTGCTCCAGGCAAATGCTCTTCCTGTCAGGCAGGGCTGATCCTGCCTTTGTGGCAGTGGTGTTGTAGGCACAGCATCCAGGAGGAGAAGTTTGCAGGGAGAGGTGATGTCCTCTGCTAAACCAGCTGATGCAGCTGGGGAGACAGGCAAACCAAAGGGCACACCAGCCCCTCTGTAGGTCAAGGCAGTACATTGATATCTTAAGGGATGCTTATATATTTCCTTGGAGAGAAAACTGAGGTTTGCTTGTTTTTAATTAAAGAGCAAGAAATTTTTAAAAGCCGTTTGACACTTTCACAGTCAGGTTCCATTTCATCTCCCCAAATCCCTACTCAGTTCAGCTGGATACAGAAATGACTTATTTCCTCTTTCACTTCTAGTCCATAGGCCAGTTGGGAGCTTTTAAACAGCTGCCCCAACCCGTGGAGAGGTGGCTTGCCTTGTGCCAAAAGATAAAGTGGTTCTCAGTTGGTTAATGTGGAAAATACTTTCAGATTCTTTCAGTATTGCTTAGCAATGTGAAATAGTTCTTATTCACTGCAATCTGGGAGATGGCAGATCTTCTCTCCTTAGACTCTTGGGTCATTTCCTGCTGTTGAGCAAAGCTCCTGCATCTGCCTTGTCCAGGGCTGTTGCATCGATTCCTCTGCTGAGGTGAACAGCTTTGAGTTGGAGCTGTTTTCTGAGGGGCCACTGGGGTCAGCGACTAACAAATTCATTTCATGTGTTTGCCAGCCTCCAGCCTGGCTCTTTTTCCAGTGGTCTCGGAAGGGTAACACTGCAGTGTTAGTCCCTGTTGTTAAAATCATCTCATTTTGCTTGTCATGGAGGTGAAGGTCTTTCACAAGGTCTGCGTTACCTCCTCGTGTCACCTTTTGGGATGCTGGCAGCTGGAGAGCTCAGGAGTTCACAGCCAACGCAGCAGCTTCCAGCACTGATTTTGGTGCTCTCCCTCTGCCTTTGTTCCCTCTCCCCCCTCCACTTACCTCTCCCACTTTCTCTCCTTTCTCTCCCCTCCTCTCTCTGAACAGGGACTGGTTTCGCCTCCCCTGCTCGTGGCCCTGCTGTTTCCCCAAAGGCTGGCTGCCCTCTTTAGCATGCACAGCCTCAACTCCTCCAGGTTACGCAGAGGTGCTGCAAAAATAGAAACGAGAGACAAACGCCCCATTGAAGCAGCTGGCGAGCCCTGGCTCTGTTCCCTGCTCCCTGCCATTTACATTTGCAAGGTTTTATTCGCTTGTGTTTCTTTTTCCCTATCGCTTGATCTGACTTTTAGAATACCAGATCAGGAGACCGATGGCAAATGGAAGTTGTCTGATCCCTGTCCCCATCCTAGGAGGAAACTGGTTAGCCGCAGATTTCTCGGGCGTCGGATTTCCTCTCTCGGCTGTGCCCCCCTGCCTCCCAGCTGAGCTTCTGCTTTGATTCTTTCTTTGCCTCGGCATTGACAGCTGCACTGAGCTCCTTTATAAGATGCTTGGAGAGAGTGGGAATGTGGCAAAGCTTAGATCTGCTGTTCAGCTCCCCAGGCCTTTGGGTTGTCACTGCTGCGGGTGCAAAAGGTATAGCGTTGCCAGAATGCTGTCAGGAGAGGTACCATTTTGTACACTGGTCCAGTGATTCAGCTAACCGCCTGGCATTCAGGCTCATGCTGGAACAGAGGGTTCCCCCAGGCCAACCTTGGCTTCCCGTGCCTGTGGATCAGGCCCTGAGGTGTCATCCTACCCCTTGCCTGCAGCGGAGAAACCTGGCTTACTCAGGCTGTGTCTATTAATGACTCGTTCTTTGGGCTGCGATGGTGTAGTTTTATCTTGGGCTGAGGAGAGTAAAGCATCCCAGTAAACACGATAATGCAGCTTAGGGGTTTTAAACCGGGTAAACACTTCAGAGTTAAATGAGGGTAAACAAACTCTGAGGACCTGAGCATGGGTGGGATTAAGCTTTCCGGGTGCCCAGGTTCGTCTGCTGCAGTGTGTCAGTTGTAGAGGTGGCAGGATGGGGGCTGTGGCTGAGGTTTGAGGACAGCCCCAATGGCGTGCAGCAGAAGGAAACCAGAAGCTTAACCCAGCTTTGGAGTTGGGGCAAGGTGATATTTCACGCTTTGCGCCTTTGCCTAGCTGGGTAGGAGACTTGGGTGTGGATTGTAACATCGACCAAGTCTTTCCTAGCGGAAGTCAGAGGAAGCTGAGGCATGTGAGGGGGATGAAGAGCTAAAGTAGGATCCAGGCAGTCAGTTGAAGTCCCACATCTTCCACGTGGCCTGTGATGGTCTTTCTCCATCGTTCTGCTCCCCTTTCTGCATAACTGGGAGAATAACACTTCCTTTCTCCTGCCTGCTGCTCTCGGACATGTTTGCTGGAACTGTGAACTTCTCTGAGCTTCTCCAGACAGGCGCTCTTTCTGATGGGGCTGGACGGGCCTGGGCGATGCTCTCTGCTAGTGGTGCAGACACTGCCAGCTGTGTTGTGTCAGGCTGGGGAAGCCCAGTCTGGGTGCTGTTGCTTCAGAGCCTGGCGAGCACATGAGCAGCGCTGAACAGGCAGGCAGGCAGGCGCTGGAGCCGCCCTGGCCAGGGCTCTCTGGACCTGTGCTCCGGCACAAGAAGCATGCAAAGTCTCTTTCTAGCTGTGGACCCTGCAATGGCTGTACAGCACATTGGGAGTTGGCCTGTTCCTGGGGATGCCCAGAGGTGCTTCGGTTGGCCCTGTGATGCTGCAGCATCTTCCTTCCTGTAGCATCCTCCCTCTCTCACCATTCCTTTTTTGTTGCTGCGCTGGCCTTGGCCAATCTCACCTTGGCTCAATAGAACAAACTTACAAGACTGAGAAGTGCTGAAGCCTGGCTCAAACGTATGTGGGAAAGAGTAGCCGGTATTTTTTTTTTGCTCAGTTTGAAGAATAGCAGGGGAAGGTGGGGAAGGTCAGAGTAGGTAGAAGGCCTGAGAAATGCATTTCTGGGCCTCCAGCATTCCCAGGACAGGTTTGGTATCCAGCCTGGTGAGTGAGCAGCCATTCCCAGACTTTTTGCGCTGACAAGCCAGTGTTCTCAGTGAAAGCATGAGGTCCAGCCCATCTGCCGTTTCCCCGTAGTTCATCTCTGCACCTGCCCTGGTTTGAATCCGTCCTTCTGGGATGTGGAGTCGTAGACTTCCCTCCTTCCTCAGGAGGTCTCTTAGTCTGTGCCCTTGCCTGAAGGCAGATTCAGCTCTGTCGAAACCATTTCAGACCACGTGTACCAAATCTGCATGCAATATCCAGGTGAGGTTTCAGCAGTGCTTTGTAAAAGGCATTAATACCTTGCTTTTTCTAGTACTTTCGGATTGTGCATGCTTTTTCACATCTGCATTCCAGCGATAGCTCAGAGCCATTTCTAATACAGGAATTTCTCCTCTTAAGATACCTCTAATGGATAGTTTCTTATCTTATAGCAGAAATGTTTATTGTTAATTCCCAAGGTGATGACTTACCACTTTGTGTTATTTCTTTTCATAATGTTTCTGTTCCTCCCATCCTCAAGATCACCTTCCTCTACCTACAGTCTTTCTATAAAGCAAAGCTGTTTCCTAGCTTTGTGTCTCTGGCTAATTTCATTATCATGCTCCTAATTTTCATGCCAAGGTCACTTAGGAAAATACTAAAGATGACGAGTTCCAAGGACAGACCTTGAGGAATTCCACTAATAGCCTCCCTCCAGCACAAGCCTCTGTCATTTTTCCTGTAGCCAATGCCTTACAGTTTTTTTTTTTTTCTATTCATCACTGTCTTTTCTTGTTTCTCTTGTAAATCTCCATGTGGCGCTATATCAAATATTTTACTGAAGTCCAGATAGATTAGATCTACTGCACTTCTCTTGTCTAGAAAATTAGTTATCAAAGAAAGTTACCAAATTAGTCTTCATTTCAGCTTATTCAATTAGTTCAGTTCAGTGACTAGTTCATTAAAAACTGAGAAACTGCCTATGAGCTGAGAAAGGAGGAAAGCTTGTCCTTCCCCCCCACCCCAAACTGTGAATAAAAATCAGCTGTGAGAGGATGAGATCTTCTTGTTCTTAGATGCTGAAGACCAGAGGGCTAGGAAACAACTGGTTTGGTTCACTAACTGCAGTTGGTTACTTCACTTGCTTACTAAAATTATTTAAAATGTAAAATGTGTTTTGGTAAATGTATTTTATTCCTTATCTCTCCATATTTATGATAGTATTTATCAACTGAATGAAGCCAAGTTTCATATGCTGTTTTCTTGCATTTTAATTTAATTTCAAAATGCATGTGAAGGTACCTGGACACAAATCACAATTAAAATCTCATCGAGGAAACAAGAAATGTCGACCGAACTTTCTAATATAAAAAAATGGAAATACCAAGTTTATAATTGTTTAAATGAGTCTGTAAAGTATTATCTGACTCCTTGCTTAGCTTTAGGTAGATGTGTTTGCTCTTAGTGTGTTTAAATTCTTACCTGTAACCGTTAGCCCTTGCGTATGAAAACAAAAAATGTGAATGCAAGATGAAGTTCACTATCAATGACTTAAAAAATAGATTTCTAGCTTGCTGATTTAAAACATGATTAAAATTGGCGATTTAGATAATTTTGATATAAACTGATCTCCTGCATGTGATGTAGGTGCCGATCAGGAACACTAGGGTGAAATCTTGGCAGTGTGATGGTCAAATTGAAAGTGTCATTGACTTCACAGAGCCAGAATTTCATGCCTTAAATGTAAAACGTGCCACCTCCCCTTCAGGATGGGGTGATTAACAAGGCACCCCCTCCTTTCAGAGAGGTAAAAGCCTCAGAAAGGGCAAACAATGGTTGCCTTGTTGAACAGAGGTGCCCAAGGCTGGATGGCTGCTTTGTACTGACTGCTTCCCGATGAGAGTGCTCCTCTGTGTAGTGGTGGATGTTTCCTGAGATAATGGATGAGGGGGGAAAAAAAAATCAAGTTAAGAGTGCAGCCCGTCTGAGGGGCAGGTTACCCCAAAAGCTGGTAGGCGGGTCGGGTTGGCAGGAGAAGACGGGCCGCTGGGTGTCAATCCTGTCTCTGATATGGGTTTGCTGTCGCTGTACAGGGACCTTGTGCTTCTGCCTTGCCTCCTCGGAGGAGCCGACTGCTGATGGCCTCACTTCAACTTCCCTGCTGGAGTTTGCCATGATGTCCCATCTGGAGGCCCTGAATTCCCATGAGCAAACCAGCCCCGAGGCCCCAGAGGCTGAACTTGCCCCCAGCTCTCTGCATGCCGCTCCAGGATCAGGCTTTGCCAGCGAGGAGAATGAGGAATCCAAGATCTTACAGCCCCCGCAGTACTTTTGGGAAGATGGGGGAGAACTCAACGACTCCAGCTTGGACTTGGGACCAGCAACAGGTAGGTTATTTTTACCCCATTCTTCCTCTCCTCTCTGCTGGGGCTCTGGGGAGGCATAGGGATGCAGGGATCTGTTTTCCTGCTTTGACACAACTCTTGCTAAGAGGGTCTGAGATTAAACGTCAGCTCTATTTTATCACCTCAGTGCCTGATGTGTCCCCAGTGAACTCTGAGCGAGCACAGGCTTTAGAAAACAAGTTACAGCTGAACCTTTATTCCTGAGCTGCTACGAAGTTCCGAGTTGGGAGAAGTTTCACTTCCACCTCCTAGTCTGTTGTTTGCCTCCTCCCCTTCTTTCTCTCTCCTTCCCCCTTTTATTCTCTCTTCCCCCTCCCTTCTTATTGTCACTGTCAATGAAGGTCTCAAGACCCCAGCTCGGAGATCAAGGCCATCTTGGGATTTGAGTCCCAGCTAAAATCCCAAGGCCAAATCCTGGATTCCTCGGGCCAAGTCCCTGCTGCAGTCATGGCATGAGTGAAGACAGCAGGTTTTCTCCATTTGGCACTTGCCCAGCTGCTTGATTCTGTTCACTACTTGGGGAGCCTGGGCCAAAATGAACTTCATGAGGTGTTTGAGCTTGTTTTCCTCCATGGAACAGTTTTGGGTGCTGGTCCCCTTGGTGCTCTTCTCCTGAGCCTCTCGATGGTTTAGAGATGCCCTCAGGGAGAGGGATGGGAGGAAAAAGGAGGAGTGTTTACAGGGTTTCTAGTAGCTTAGGGGATTACTCTGCATGCTCCTGTGCTGTGTGTCATGCGGGGCATGTATTAAGTGTTACCAGGGGCCAGGCTTTCAGCCTTATCCCTCATCCGATATCGCTGCCTCCCTCTCAGCAGGTCCGATTGAGGTCTGGAATTAGAAAGCACAAGTCTTGTTTCAGTCTTATCTTCATACTCATTTTTGTGACCTTAAAAAGGCCTGTGCGCGTGCAGGGCTGAGGGCTGCTGTGGCATGCTAATTGGCAGCGCTGTGACTCAGGCTGCCCACTGGGGCATGGTGTGTGCTCTGCAAGGCCATGGGGCAAGGGCCATCCTAGTTTAGGTCTCTGAAGCTCTTTGCTCACTAATATTGCTGTTAAATTTGCCCAGCCACTGCTGCTGCCCCACTGCTTGTGTGGCCCCCGGGGCACTTGCAGGCCTGGCTGTGGGGAAGCTCCGCAGTGATCTCGTGGCGGATGGCAGTTGTTCCCACCATTACACCCTTAGGATAGGCTCAGACTTAGCTGCTCTTATGTGCTAGCAGTGTGCTCAGCGGCGCTTTTATTTGTTTGCCAGCAGGCACCTGCATGCACTCACAGATCTGGACGTGACTTGGAGAACAGCATGTGCTTGTGCATTGAGAGCGAGATGCACTGGGTACCAAACCAGCCTCGCCTCTTGCACGTGCCTCACTCAATTTTGTATGCAGAACACGCTTGTCTCTCCTTCCGCTCTCGCCTGCAGTGCTTTTCAGCACGAACAGATGTGTGCTTTCAGCTGTCCTTTACATGTACCCAGCCCTATCTGCTGCCCACCTAACCACTTAAGCGCTTCCAAGCCCCGGCTTTCCTCTGACCGTTGCTTTGTCCAGGGCTCACTGCTCAGTGGCATTTCAGAACCTTGGTTAATAGAACAGTTTGAATTATTCAACAGCTGGGAGCGCATTTCTACTTAAAATTTAATTAGAAACCTGCTGTGTGTCATTTTACAATAAAAGATATTGTAATGGCATCCCTAAATTAGGCAGTCTTCTCCTGTCATGGAGAGCCTGTGCATGAGAGAGATGCACTTGACCAATGGATCTTACTTGCTGCATGTGTGACGGATGCCATGTGATACCTTGTGGAACCATGTAATGACATCTGTTAGGTTATTTTCAAAGTATAAATCCATTAAACAGTTTCAAACAGCTGTTACTTAAAAAAAAAAAAAAGGAGGAGGGGATTAAGGTGTAAGTTCTCCTTAATGTAGGCTTTCTCGCCGAATGACAGTGGAGTATAGGCTGGCCTAGCTGATAGCTCTGCCCCAGGTGCAGCTCTGAGACCCTGTATCAATCAAGGCACAAAACAGGATTGTTATACTCCTATAGAGAGAAAATTCCCTGCTTTGAAGAGAGATGTATAATACTGGGCTTCTTTCTCTGTTTGGTTTAAAGATATTGGGCTTGGGATTGATAGTCTGGTTGCAGATAGGCCAGATCTCCTGAGATTTCAAAGCTATATTAGTCATCTCTCCTTTTTCCTGTCCCTCTGAAGGCTGTGTGGGGAGCCTACTCTGCCTTTGTGTGACTTTGCAGGCTGTGGGAGATAAAAAGTAATAACACTCTGCAGCTGCTCCTGCACTTTAAGTGCACACAAACATCCTTTAAAAATATTTCTGGAAAACATGTGGCATCTAGGGCCACCTGTTAGTCCATTAGAAAGTGAGAATGAAATCCCACTGGCTGGATACAGCTCAGCCTAGGGCTCTGGTTCTCTTGAATAATATGCTTTTGCTGTTTTATGCTGTAGAACCAGTAGATCTATATTGACATCAGTGAGTGCCAGCCTGTGGAAGGACCCTGGGATTTATCTTGTTCTGTCTATGAATGTACCCAGAGGTGCACGCTTGTGTGTATGCTAACCCATTGTTATGCCCTGGCTTTGCTGTTCATGCACAGCTGCTACCCTGTGGACCTGCATCTAGAATAGATGGATCTGGTTTGGTGGGTGTGTGGATGCTATATCCTTAGGGAAAGAAGCAGCAGGTGACTGCCACCTTGGGCAAGAGAGGTCAGTGGAACTATGAACCTGCTACATCTGTGTCCCGCTCCCCTAGGACTTCCAGGGAATCCAGAAACTGCTCAGGTTGTAGTTTAGTTTTGGCTGCTTTGTCTCACCTTTTGTATCAAATTGGCCTGAGCCAGGGTCAGCCCTAGGAAGAGAAGAGGACCTACAGGGACTTGTATCTGGCCTTTCTTGCCCTCCTTTCCCTTCTTTCCATCTTGCTCATCTTGTTTTGCCTGGAGGCTTTCATCCCCCCTCATTTTTTACTAGCCTGGTGCTGCTCCTGGGCCAGAGACATGACATCTTTTCTAGCTTTAGGGGTAGAAGAGAGGAGTGATCAGGGCTGCAGGTCCCTGTCAGGTGCAACTTCCCTGTCTCTCTCGTCCCTGATATTAGTAAAGGAGGTACTGTGGTGCATCCAGCCTGATGTACTCCCTGGTTTGCACATCTGTCTTCCCCATAGGCTCAGTCGGAACCCAGTGCCCCTTGTGTTCCTCCTCCAACTAAGACTCTGGGTTGAGACAGCCTAATCATTAGTGGAAAGTGGAGTCTCCCAAAAACTTGGGAGCAAAGACTTGGGAGGGACTGGTGAGGGAAGGCATATGTCTGTCTCTTCCCTTGCCCAAGGTACTGGAGTGCCTCATCACATCTTCCAATGAGGTGGTGGGCTGGTATGAAGCTCACTTCCTTACTGCTCTATGAGCTCCAAGGTTGTGCCTTTGAAGACCAAGGCATAACTGTGCTGGGAGCTATTAAATCTGGATTCATGAGTTGGTAACTCACTAGCGTGGCATGTGGCACTCTGGAAAAAAAAAATTGTAATCTTTTAATTATTCATGGTAATTAGTAGAAGGGATTCCCAGGAGAGTTAGGATGTGGGATAGCAGGTCAGAGAAGCTGAAGCACTGCATTCAAAGAAAAGTAAGCTTTCCAACTAGCTAGTGGGATAAAATCTCTTTCGCTCTCCGCTCTTCTTTGGCAGAGAGATTCCCTTCCTTCCTTGTTCAGAGAGATCCCGGTCTCCCTACAGCCCTACTGAAATCTGCTGCTCTTCATCCAGACTGACAGCAGATCTGCAGTTCTTAATACCATCTTCAACCCAGGCATTAATGAAATGAAGCACCTGGTAAAGAATGTCTACATAAGAAGCTTAGTACTGAGCAGTCCTCTGCCAGAGCTCAGCTCCCGGGATGCCTCTTGTTTACACTCCGATTTAACGTACACTGACGCATTAGGTGATCCGTCTTGGGACAAGCCATTGCTGGCAAAGGCTGACCTGTGACAAACAGGGTTTCTCTGGGCATGGTGTTATTCTGACATAGCTATTGCTGACTGACTGTGTGTGGGTGGGGGTGACTCAATCTTGCCTCTTGCACGTTACACTGAGCAGGAAAAAGGTATTGGGGCTATTTGGGAAGAGCCATAGCCCTTCAAATTAGCGCCCAGTCGCCATCTGAGGCAACTGCCAGACGTAGATGACACCTAACACTTTATTTCCTGGGAGTTTCTCTTTTAACTATGACCTCTTTTCTTGTATGTGGGTGGACATGTCTTGAAATCCCAGACAGTAGGTTCTCCTATCTCTTCTGAAAGATCGGGGTATTAACCCAAACTGGCTTAGTGCCAGTATTGGTAATTGCATTTCACCTCTTTGAAATCCCATTGCAATTTCAATCAAGTGTAGTATTCCATTTTGCAGTAAGCCTCATTGCTTGCTCTTTTGCAATGTGGAGCAGATACCACCCCAGAACAGGCTGCACTTGAAGCAGCAGTGGTAAAATGGGCCTTGCACTTCATGAATATGGCAGTGTAGTATAATGGTACTAGCAAGCTGTGTTGTTGTTATGGTGGGAGCCCTGGGATGGGCATGTCTTTATTACAGTTCCGTGTAGTTATCAGTAATTCAATCACTGGTTAACATGATCTACTTTAATCCAATAAAGACCTTATGGTCATGTTATGTGTACTAAAAATGATGAGGGTCACCCTTTATTTTGAGCTGTCACAGTCACTTTAAACAGGTAATAGAGGCAAATACAGGCTAGGGAACCTTGCAGGACAATGACTGAGACTAGCTCTTCTGAATGAAAGAGAAATAGAAGTATAATGAATTAAATGTCTGGCTGGGGAATTGTGCTTTGGCAAAGTGCCAAGTCTCGGCCCATCTGGTGTCAGGGAAGTTTTGGTATTGATTTCAGAGAGAGCGGGATACAGCCTAAAGGGCAGCTCTTGCAGAGCGTTCTAGCTCATGTTCACCTCTCCCATGGCAGCTCATCCCCCCAGCTAAGGGAAATGAATCCGTGCGACCCAGACCTAGGTCTGCTGGGAGATATAAAAGGCAGGATTTGAGTGGCGGGACTGCTGTGTGAGATGGTTTCTATGGAGAACAGTGCCTGAGGGTCTTAGCGAGAGAGCTTGGAAGGGAAAAGCCAGTGGGGGGCTGAAGGCAGCTGGATGCTGCAGTGTGAGTAATATTGCTACAAGTAGAAAGCATTAAGGGGATGTAGCTAAGGATGCGGTGGCAAAGAGATGAGGTTGAGGTGTGGAATTTCATATTGGCGAACCAGTCTCCCAGGGGCATGATGTGACTATGAAGCTCTGGGAGAGAATAGGGTGTGGAGGTGGTGGCTGCCTGCTGAACTAGTCAGGTGCATCCCTGCCGGACTGCTTTGGCCAGGTGTTGAGACAGTTGCTTGGCTCCAGAGGGCAGCTCTCTTGAGCCATCTGCCTGTCAGGGAAGGAACTGGTGATATGTGCCGTTACTACCTGCTCCCTTCTCAGGCACCCTTCTGTCTGGCAACTCTGCTCCCTCACTGAAATTTGATGGGTTGATAAACCAGGCTGACGAATCTGGCATTACAGCCAGCTCTGTAATACCCATCTCCTTTACTGTAAAACCCTGCCCCACTTCTGCAGCAGGAGCATGGGTCACCTGAGTCAATCTGACCTCCCTGTTCCATGCTTGCTTTTCCTCATTAACCTCCACAAAAAGTGGTGGGGATGGGACTGGATAGTGCTGGTATAGGATGGTGGGGAAGGTCCGTGCATTCACTTCTGCATGTCAAGGGCATAGGAGCCAGTCATAGAGGGTCTGCTGAAGGAGGAGGACAGCCAGGTGGGCGTGTGGGTTGCAAGGTCTGATAGAGCCCTCACTGAAGGAGAACTGCTAGCTAAATGTTGGAAGGGGTCACTAAAAATGGGAAATGTTCTTTGCGTTCCCCTAGGGCTGGGGGGAAAGGGAATTAAGGGAAATGTTGAGAAGACTTTCCCAAAGAGGAAGCTTTTAGTTCTGGATTGCCCACAGATGAGTGACAGAAACCAACTTGTCTGGAAGGATCTTTGGGAAGAAGTTGTGCAGAGAGGTCCTTGTTTTAAGGAGGACAAAGCAGCACAACTGTGACCAAAACATCTCGAGTTTCAGCATTCTCCAGGCCAATCTCTGAGTTTTACATCTTGCCCCATCTGCAAGGTGAACAGCTGAATAACAGTCCTTGCAAGATTTGAGGGAAATTGAGGTTATAATCGCTGGGGTCTTACTGAGCCAGACAGGAGGAAGGTGTTCCCGGATTAGCACGCAGGACAGTGGGGAGACTGGTGGCAAGTGGGAATGTTAAATCAATTAGCAGTGAGTGTGAGGGTTCCTGTGTCTGCTTCCAGCTCACTAACTTACTGCCCTAAAGAGGCAGCTCAGGTTTCTGTCTTCAGCTGCCTTGTAAGACAGAAGCCTACTGGGGGAGAGTGGGATTGGTTCTTCCTGAGCTTTGGTCACCACTGGGGAAGATGGTGGAGGCAGCAGTCCCTCGGACTTCCTTAGATCTTTTTCATGGAAGGTGGCATGGCTGAACCACGCGGGGCTTTCCCCCTCGGGAACTAGCTAATCTGTGACAGAGCACCTTAAGGAAAGGTCAACTACATGACTTCGAAGGAGAGCTGACAGGCCAGGAGCATTTCTTTCTCCCCTGGGGCAAACCTCTTGCTTCTTTTTGCCCAGTCTATTTTTCTGCTGCGCCCAGCTGCCAATTCTTGCTATCCTCCTGCTGGGAAGAAGTGTGGGGGAGAGAGGCGGTACGGAGGAGCTGAGAAAAGCTGAGCGTGCCTCTAGGCACAGGAGATGGCAGATTGGATCACTAGTCCTTTAAAATAATGTCCCATCTGACAGGGAGAAATCAGTATCTCCCTCTCTCCTCGCCCGCAGAGCAGCAGTGCAGGCAGGGCTCCTGGTGTTCCTGCTGAGGCCAGTGTGTTCAGTGGAAACGCTGAGCATTCCAGCGGCAGGAGGAGCAGAAGAAACCAGGGAGAGGCATTAAACCTTCACCATCTGTTGGAAGAGGGTCCCGACCTCATGTCCTCAATCCCGTGATCTGTGGCCATTCCTGCTGTTAACTAGCATCTGTCTAGCAAGGCAGCTACTTCTCTGCAGCTACCTGGACATGTAGCTGTTGGTGAAGGCCTTTGGGAAGACCAGCGCCAGGCAGCAGAGGGGAGATGGTCTTCCTCTGCCTGTGTGGTAGTCGATTGCTCTTATTGCCTCAGTGACCACCAACCGAGCCTCACCAGGGAGGCTGCTGGGTAGCAATAATCTCCTTTAATCCTCAGAATCCTTGGGCTGAGATGAGTCTCAGTCAGGTTGGGTGCTCTCTAGTAAAACACAGCAGCAAAGCAAACATATGCTAGAGAGGGGATCTGCCTGCAGTGGTCAGTAGATCTCAGTGGCCTGTTTGCAGCCCAAACTGGGAAAAAGTTACTGCGTGATGGCCCTGCAGGTCAGCAGCTGTGTCAGGGGCATATAAAGCTCATCTCTGGGCAGTGCACGGAGGGAGCTGCTGACAGTGTAAAAGGAGCGAGGTGGTGGATTAGGGAGAAGTCACCTGCTGGGGAATAGGAGCATCTTTGTGCCTCTGCTAGGGGCGGAGGGAGCAGCGTGGTTCTCTGCTCTGGAAGGACAAGGAGGGGAGGAAAGGGGCTGTGTTGCCGGAGCAGCACGGGCAGTCCTGGTTGCCAGGGAATATCCAAGGCAATGGGAGTGTTTGTCTACACGGCCCTTCCCGCCTGGAGCTTGGCACCCAATCTGGCAGCAGCAAGCAATGATTTGGGGCAGGGGGGTGCGGAGACGCCTCACACGGATCTCTGTAAGGCATCCAGACGGCTGCTGCCCACTGTGCTCAGTGAAGCATCTGTTTTGGCAGACAAGCGAAGGGACGGAGGCGTTGGGGATTTTAGACAGTTGCTTATTAATAACCAAAACCTGGGGAGGGTGCTCATTTCTGGCTGCGGAGAGACCCTCTCCCCTCCATTTCTTGATCAGAATATGTGCTGTGCTCATCTTTTGGAGAAAAGGAATTATTTGGGATGCAAACCCCTGAAACGTGCTGCTCAGATATAGGCAGTTTCTTGAGAAAGATAAAGACTGATTTATGCCTGCTGGAATGCTGCTGACTTCCAGCTTAATGTATTTGATCTTAGGGATGCTCTCCTTACCCTGGGACTGTTCCTCACTGCAGTCTCAGAAGAAACCACTGCCTGCTCTGACCTTTGTGAGGTGCATTTTCTCCTTCAGCACCTGCGTTTCCCTAGCCAAGACACACGGCAAGCAATGGTTGGAGCCACAGAACAACCAGGAGCTGAAGCTGGGGGCAGGAGGGTCAAATTCAGCTCTTTTCCCTGGCCTGTTTCCCTGCAGCAAAACTGTTCCTTAATATCATGGGAATCTCATAATTCAGACATCTGAGATGACTTTTCTGCTGTGAAGTGCTGCACAAACCAAAGTCCTGCCTTTCAAAGATGCCCAAGTTGATTCAGGTTTTGATACTCCTTGGGCATGCCAGGGAGCAGGATCTGGTTTGCTATGCTGCTATTTTAATTCCCTAGCCTCTCCCACTTTGCTGGTGGCTGACTGCGGTTACAACCCAGTTTCTAAGCCCTTTGTGAAACGAATCCCTGGGTCTCAGCTTGATTTGTAATGCTCATAACCTCATCTCAGATGCCAAGTATCAAAAGTGGTGTTTGCAGCTCTCCTGGCTAGCAGGTTTGTGGAAAAAACCTTCAGCACAGAGAGGAGTGGAGAGGGTCAACATGCGAATTATCCTTGAGGAAAATGGGTTCCCTGGGAATAAGGTAGGGAGCTTGGGGGGCCATGGGAAGTTGCACTGCGCTTACCAGCTGGAATTGTTTCTCTTCTTGGTGGCAGGCTACCCACTCTCAGAGGGCCTCTGCCATTGGACCCCCTCCTCAGTGGCTAGCCATATATAATGAGGCATCTCCTAGTCTTTCGGAGTTCATGGGTGCTTGGGATGTGACGCAAAGTCTCTTGGATCTCTTTTTAGACTACAGCTTTCCTGTTGCCTCTCAGAAGGCCCTGCACAAAGGGAACAGGACGCAGGTGAAAGACACCTGGGAAACAGCCACCCTCCAGCCGCCAGCAGAGTCAGCTGAGCTGGACTCGCATGCACCTTTCTCTAGCGCACTGGAGGAAGAAGAGGGGCTGCTCCCTATAGACCACTCGAAAGGAGGACCGGAGATCCTCCAGACCTCCAGGCCAAAGGACACATCATCCGAACCAGTGGGCCAAGAGGACTCCTTGTTCACCATCCTATTTTCCACAGCCTCTGCTAGGCCAGGCGTTGTGACCGAGGCAGCTATAGGAATGCAGGAGGAGGACTCTGTTCCTCCAGGCTTAGACCTTGGGAGCAGCATGGGGCCAGGCTTTCTGCCTGTGTCCTCTGTTTTTTCTACTACCGCTGTGAGGTCCCCCGGTGTTTCAGAAGAGCCCTTTGAGGTGACAGCTGGGGACACATGGGCTGTCAGGGGAGCAGATTTGGAGCCGACTGTGACTACCCCGAGAGCAGAGCTCGCAGATCCTGCAGTGGAGGCTGGCAGGGAAGAGCATTTGGCCAAAGAGGAGTTCCCAGAGACCACGGTGGGGTGGGAGATGCTGGAGCCCACGGTGCTAACTGAAACGGAGCAGACAGTGGAAATGCCTGTGGGGACGCCTTCTCCCAGCAGCAGCTCCCCAGACACCCATACTTTTTCTGGTGGCAAGCAGCATCCCACTTCCTCTGCAGCTCCATGGGACAGGTCTGACAAGCCAGCCTTGGATCTTGCCTGGAACGACACAGAGTTGGCCACAGAGACTGTGGCAGCAGAGAGGAGCTTTTCACCGCAGGCTGGGGATGCCCGCATAGCCGTGCTGCCAACAGAAATGCCCTGGAATTCACCACAGGTAGTTCTGGGAGCGAAGAGTGGTTGGGGGGTTGCAATATTGAGAGATATTTGGATACTCCTCTCTCAGGGGATGTTTTACCCTTTAATCTCCCCTAGGTCCAACAAGTTGAAATAGCATTTTCTGCTCACACCCCAGCCAGCAAATTTTGGAGGAAGTTTTTCGTTCTTTCACAGTACTTCTTAAGGGTATCCATAATCCTTGGTGGACCTGTCCGCCTCCCATCTTCTCCCGTAAACTGCTGCACAAAAATCCTGCTTCTAATAAAAGCTTGCTGTTTGGGGAACAGAGAGCACCAAAAGCTCCTTGTTTCCTCAGCCTGCATTGTTGGAAGTGTCAGGACATAAATGGCCCCAAGGACCTCTAGAAAGGGAGTGAGAAGCAAGAGCTATTTTTGCTGCTGCTGTTAGCTGCAAGGGCTAGATGAAGAGCAGGTGGAGCGGGATACAGCGATCCTGGGAGGATGTTAGTTTAGGAGAACTGGTGGGTGGGGAGGTGCATGGTGAATGAATCTAGCAAACTGGCAGGTAAGGGAAGATAGGTAGGAGGAGCTGGTGGGTAAGAAATTACCAGGAGAGGTTTTTTTGCTTTGCTTCCTGCCCCAAAGTACTCGGGACCCTGAGGAAGTGACTTAGTCCCTCTGTGCTTCTGATCTTGCCTTCAGAATACTGCCCTGTCTGACCAGTTTGTGTAAGGATCACAGAGGTTCCTGTTTAGGTTTTCTCCTTATTAAATAAGGCTCTTAAATAAGGCTGCAGGCTAGCGAGAGCTTTCCAATGAGTACCTGTGTTCTTTTAGATGTAGGCGGAAGGTAAGCTAGGCTGTGGCATGCTGTCACAGTAACCTTGTCCCTGCCCTGTGTGCTAGCACTGAAATGAAGAGAAGAGAACTTGTCTCAGCTTACAGATGGAAAGGTGAATCCCCCTGAGTGCAAAGAGTTAGAGGACAGTTACTTCCTTTGGGAAGCACCTCCCGAGGGTACAGTGCAACCCCTTTTCTTGCTCCCCTCCCTTGCATATCCTGTGCTTTCAGCAGGAGAGCTGCATTTGCTGCCCAAACTCAGCTGTCTTTGTCTTCTCTTTCCAGGTAATCTGCAAAGACTGGAGCAACCTTGCGGGGAAAAACTACATCATCCTGAATATGTCGGATAACATTGACTGTGTAAGTCAGTCCAAAGAGATTTGATGGCATGAGAGGAATAGCACTTAGAGAGGCTGAGGCAGGCATGGCTCTTGCTGTGTGCTTTCACTAAAAACAAATTTTAGAAGCACTCATTCTCAAAGTCCCTATAGAGGTCGTGGAGAGAAGGGGGGTAGGACAGAAATAGTCTCATTTCCCAAATAGGGAAAGAGTGAGAGGAGAGGGGATTTTGTTCAGTCTAGCACGTGCCAGTCCCGATTGGATTTTGTCACGCCTGCCCATCTGTACCAGTGTTTACCTGGAAAGGTAAAGGAACATTTAACACTGCACCTCTTACTCTTAGGGAACGTGACAGGACTGAGGTGGGACCTTTGATCCCTCTTCCTTTCTCTTCTCCTTCCTCTCCTTTTAGGTTATAGTCACTTTCCTTTGATGGCTCAGGGGAATAAGGATGCCCCATTTGCAGTGTGAATGGTTCAGTGTCAAGCAGCTGTCACTAAATCTTCCTTAAGTGCCTCTTCTCCCCATCCTGTTATCTTCTATGTTATCTGGGTCTGTTAACCAGGCATGCTCTGCTGATCCAATGTGTGTCTGTCCATCCCCGCAAAGCTGCAGTTAATTCATGAGCCCAGAGGCCCTTGCGTATCTCTGATAGAAGGGCTCATTCACCTCTGCTGGGCCTTTTACCAGGTACTTTAAAACCAGTTGTGAAAGGCATAGGGTTGAGGTGCCTTTCATATTTCTTCGAAATGATTATGAGCCTGGCAGTCTGCGACTGAAATGTTGTAGCAGGGTACTGTCCTCATGTGTTTGCTCTCTTGCTTGCTATGGCTCCTGCACCAGGGTGAGCAGGCTGATTTTGTTACTGCAGGGTGGCTCTTCAACACTGACCTATTTCCACTAGTGGTGTTTTTTTTTTTTTAAGGCAATTTTTTGGGGGCAGGAAAGGCAGGGAAATTACTATACACAATAAAATGTGCTCACCACCTTAAAGAGAGATGAAAAAGTCAGTCTCTTTCCATTAGCCCCCTGACTTTAAGCAGACCAGTTTGCCCTTTGGGGAGTTTTAAGTATCTCTGTTGCAATTTACAGCTGCAACTCAGAAAATCAGTCCTTGAAAACCAGAATCCTGCTGCACGGTTTCCTCTGTGTCCTATTCGCTATCGTCCTTTCTCCCATCTCTGCAGTTTAAACGCTTGTTAATTTTATAGTACGTAGTAGCTCTCTTCCTGTGGTCGTTTGCACTTGCTGTGTTTTAAACCACTGGAACGGCGAGAGCTGAAAAGCAGAAATGCAGATATCTGTTGACAAAATTGTGTCTTTGCTGTTGAATCCTCAATTTTGCCTTGCTGAAAGAAGACAGTGCCCTGGGATAGGCAGGACTGCACTGTTTTTCTACTTGATTTCATGTTTCAAAACATATTTCCAAACGAGTGATTTGTGCTGTCCTCCCCTTTATTCAAAGGGACACTTGTCAGCATGCATATTTAACATGAACATTGCTTCCATTCCCTGTCTCCCATTATCACTTTGCATGACTGTGGCTGAAATCAAGCTCTTTTCCTTTCCATCCCTGTTGATGTAGTTTGTTTCCTGCCCATGGTAATTTGCTCCATTTGGGCAGCTCAGCTACCCTCTGCCTGCCCCTTTTGCTCTCTGGTTTAGGTATCCTGGGCCTTTGTTACTTGGATTTCCAGGGCCGCAAGGGAGCGTCTGCATTGCCAACACTGTAGTATAAGTTAGGCTGAATGGGGATTCCTCAAATGTTTCCTATGTTCTGAAGCTCTGACCTGATGCAGTACTGAGTCCCCTTGAAAAGCCAAGGGACGATGAGGGTGCTGAGTCCCTTGCAGAGAGGTGCACCCTGAGCTTCGGTGTTCTTCACAGCATCCAGCTTTTACCCGCAGGGGTGATGTCTGTGTTGCTGGGTTAAGCTGGCAACCCGTTTATCTTCCTAACGGGCTCTGGCCAAGGCGGTCATTTCAGTCTGTCTCTGGGCAAATCTCCCACTCGCTTTACCTGGGAATTTTGTCCAAGTGAGGACTGCAGGGTCTGACCTGAAAGCGGTGCCCAGCCTCACGTTGAGAGGTGACCTCCACCTTGGCGCGCTCATGTTTTCAGATGCTGTCACAGCTCCCTCTTTTCCCCCAAGGAGAATTCATCAGTGCTCTGCAACCTCTGCTTCCTCCATCACTAGAGGCAGCTCCTGCTGCTCGTGGGCTAAGCTGCTCCCCCTTCGTTTGCCTCCCCCAAAAGGAGCTGGAGGCTGGCGGCGGGGCCCCAGCATGCTGGGAGGCGAGCTGTGAGCAAGAGCCGCAGGTGCGCAGCAGCGTGCCGTGTCCTGGCGCGGCTCCTCCTGCCTCCCCGCGTACTCCCCCGCTGCCAAAACCCGCAACCTGATGAGACGAGGCACTGGCAGACCCTGGTGATTCAGGCCCCAGTCATCACTGTCTTTTCCAATTAGGCCGTTTTCGGCTCAGGCCTGTGCCTGCCCTGAGCGCTTCAAATTGCCATGGCAACAAGAGCTCTCCATTTTTATTAATCATCTGTGTGGCCTTCAGGTTGGCATGGTAACCAGAGATAAGAATAGAAACGCAGGAGTGGGAAAGCAGCAAAGGAGCCTGCCAGGGGATGGCTGGAGCATGTCAGGCGGAGTTGGGCCTGCTGACCCAGCACCGGGAGAAGCCAGCCTGGGCTGGGAAAAACCTGGCCACTTCTTCCTTCTTGCCTTGCAAAACAGCATTGCTTCAGGATGCCTGTGTGCCAGGGGCTGGGCTCAGGGCAGCGTGGGGTGTATGGCCGCAGGCATGCAGAAGGAGGGTTGGTGTGTCAGGAGAGCTGTGTGGGTTCGGCGCAGGGGGCTGGGGATACACAGGGGAGCGTTGCACAGGGTTTGGGCATGCCTGAAAGCAGGCAATGCTGGTTTGCGGGTCTTGGTTATGCAGTCATGCCAGCGCCTACCATGTGCTCACTGCGGTCCCTTTCCTGTGGCAGGAGGAGTTTCGGCTGGAGAGGGGTCCCCAGCTGCTGGCACTGGTGGAGGATGCCTTCTCCAGACAGACAGAAGGACTTCAGGACCGCTGGCTGATCTCTCTGAGCAAACCCAATGAGAACGACAAGCACTTGCTAATGACACTGGCAGGGGAACAGGGTAGGTGCTGGGAGAAGTTTTCTAGTGATGCGGGGGGACGGGCTGTCTTTAGGGGTCTTGCAGAGGAGATGCTCAGCCCTGTTGGAAAGAGCTTTCACTCTCTGATCTGCTTCAGTGTTGCCAGTGTTAACTGGACTCGAGGGATGGAAGGCTACTGAGGACATAATCTCTTTGTTCTCCTCTCCCTCCTGGCTTGCCCCTCACACTTTACACCAAGCTCCAACTTCTCTGCTCTGCCTCCTGCTTTGCTCCCTCTCTGGGTAGCCTTGACACAAGCATCTCTCAGTTTTCTCCTCGTGCTTGTGTGCTCTCTGTGGACAGGCCCTTGCTGCAGCAGGACGTTAAAGCCTGCTCATAGTTCACTCCTTAACTTACCACCTCTTAACTCTCTTCCAAACTGGACCAGTCCTAATGGTGCCTCCTCTACATCCCCAAAGAAACAAAAGCTGCTAATGAAAGGTGGGCCAGAGAGGAATATTTTACCATCTCTTTATCCCATTCTGGTACAAAGGGTGCTTTTTCTATACTGCTTCTGCTGCCTGCTTAGTGCTGAAAGCCTCTTATGTTCACGTTGTGGCCTGTATGGAAAAAAAAAACAACGGTATTCTGAAGTGGTCTGCAGGGGTAGGAAAGCAGAGCTAATGTTTGAGTGGTATTTGCTGCATCCATGCTGTAAATCCTATCACTCCCAAACCCATGGGCCAGACCACATGCCAATGAAAAGGCTTTTTTGAGCATTTGGATTTCAATTGTAAAACCTACATGCCACAAGAGGGGACATCCTCCCTTCTTGGAGAAGAAAGACAGGTCTGAACTCCAGCAGCACAGCTAGGCTGGGAGATTTCCCTGAGTTCAGAAACCTCAGGAACTGAAGTGTCTTCTGCTCTGAAGAGTCATGCTTTTGTTCAGTTCTTCTTTTTATTGCTGGGCTAAGTGAAGGGAAGGATAAATGGGCTTCAGCTCTTAAATCCTCCCTGCCTAGTCACACTTTCCTGGCTTAGAGAGCATCCTGGGAGCTGTTAGGGAACGAGGGTCCCGAGAGGGGTGCTCAGTGTGGGCTGGTGACTTCCTGGCTGCAGCGCTGTCCTGCTGGGAGTGGAGCTGTCACAGCACACCTCCTGCAGCCTCTGCTGATGTGCTGGGTACACCGCCGTGCCAGGGTTGCCAGCAGAGCGAAACCTACCTGCTAAAGGATGTGACAGGTGAGCCTGGAGCTGTGGGAGTATCCCGAGTGCTGCAACTCGGGATCAAAATGCACTGAGCAGGGCAGGGAGGATGGATCATGCAGCAACAGCACCTGCCTCCATGACTTTTTGGCTGTTGCTGCTCCTAGAGCAGATACAGATCCTGAAAGCTCCCATGACTGTGGGAATAGTGCCTGGGTGCCCCCAGCATCAATTCACACCTGTTTTTTTCCTTTGCCAAGAATATTTGGAGGTACCCTCAGTTACGGTTCTTGCATTCTTTCAGCCTCATCACATAACATACCAAGTTACAAAAATCCAAGGGTATTCCCCTGCCTCTGTCCTGCTGTGAATCTCAGAGATGAGTGTGTCTAAGCAAGCTAGCCCAAGCTGAGAGAGCAGCACTGATCTCTCCCTTTTCTTCTCTCCAGGTGTCATCCCCACAAAAGATGTTCTCATGGCACTGGGGGATGTTAAGAGGAGCTTAGCTGAGGTAAGAGCCTTTGCCTGCATCCATCCTTTCAGGCTGGCTATGCAATTAAAATAAGCACCTGGAAAACTGGGACCATATCTCAGTGTAACTGAATGCTGAACCCACAGCAGGTGAACAGATGAGTCAGACATTTGGCAAACTCCCTTCTCCCCTCTTTGGTAACTGCAGAATCATCAAATGTCAGCTCCTATTAAGAGGACAACTGTGTGATATTCCCTCCCTCCTTTTCTGGCTTGGTTTTGAAGCTGCATTTCACATGTTCGTTTTGTTGGGATCCTTGGTCTCTTCCCTTCTACACCATTGCCTGTGGCCATGTCAGTGCTGCAGAGCTTCAGATTCAGCCTTGCTCACCCTACAGCTGACTTAAACACGCTGGCAGGCTGCTTCCAGTCACTCAGCCTTTGCTGAATTGGCTGAGAGAGATGCCTGTAGTAGACAGGACACATTCATGCATCTTCCCCCTGCAACCCCAGGTTTTACTCCTTTAGAGTGCCCTCCACGAGGTCAGGCCGAAAAGCAGAAGCAACCAATGCCAGATTCTACTACTGACTGCCTCTAGTCCTCCCATGTAACCCTGGGCAGCTTGGAAGGGAGCAGAGACAAGGGCAAATTAGTATTGTGGTCTCTGAGCTTTTCTCTTAGGCCTGCTGGATGTGGAGACACTGAGGGCCTGATTCTGCTCTTGCTTACACTGCTGAAGTAATTCTGCTGTCTTTAGCAGTGTGGATAGCAGCTGAATTGGGCCACTGCCTTTCTATCTCTTTGCTCTCAGGTTTTCTCCTGACTTAAACTGGTGCAGTTAGACAAAGCAAATTAAGCGCTCAGTGCGGTATTGATTGGCTTACACCAGAGAAAGCACTAAGAGCCAACCGTGTAGAAAATTGCGTGACTGAAGTATCAGCAACTAGAACTGTCCAGAGAGAAGGATTCATGTTGGTGCAAGGTTTGACTTCTGTGTGCGACAATGACCCTACATTAACACGCATCCTACTACAGGAACCTTGCCACCTGCCCCCAACTCTCCAGTCCTATCAATAATGAAACACAGCTCATTGCATTGACCTTGTGCTAGCACAAGCTCAGGAGGAGGAGGGAGGATATTCTCTTACACCCGTCATACTTATTATCGAATTGATACATAACCTATCGAATTGATACATAACCAATCTCAGTGTCACTGAGAGCAATGCTTGGCTTTGTTTGCTGACACCCACGAGGGACCCATTTCTAGGGCAGCCGCTCCCTGGCTTTTGGATCAGCAGACCGCTGTCCGCTCTGAAGGCCTCAGATGGACCATTGTGCCCTCTTAGGACCAGAGTTTTATTGAAAACCTATTTATTATGCTTTCATTCTCTGTCTCGGAGTCATCAAAGCCTCAGCACCCATCAGTGGTCTGTAGTTTGGTTTGGGAGCTCTTAATCTTGGTCATTTTCTCCCACGAAAGCATCTCTGCCTTGCGCATTGGTGTGATCCTTGTGCAAGCAATCAAGGTGAGATTGTGCCCACTGTCATTTGGTGATATGTCAGGTCACGTGCCTTCTAGTCATGTAAGACAGTGTACATTCTGCCACCCTAGTCACAGTTTTTAGTTCCTCTGCCCATGGTGAGGAACCTGTGCTTGGACCCTGGGAAGTCTGAACAAGATCCCATCTCATTAGTGACTGCAAGCCAGTGGTTTTATTGTACCCCTTTCTTCCTTCCAGATTGGCATCCAGAACTACTCAACTACCACAAGCTGCCAGTCACACCCCAACCAGACACGCAGTGATTACGGGAAACTCTTTGTGGTACTGGTGATCATCGGCTCCATCTGTGCCATCATCATTGTTATGGGGCTCATATACAACTGCTGGCAGAGACGCCTGCCCAAGATGAAGAACATGGTGAGCTGAGGGTGGGCGGGGAAGGCAGCTGGACTCTGGCCTTTGGGATAGAGGGGACTGCAAAGTTAAGAGGGAGATCATTTTTCCTTGTCCACCTTCTGAACATTGCTGGATACATTGCTGGATACATTGCTGGAGCAGCAAGGCAGCCCTTGAGACATAAGGGAGATGCAACCCTGTGGTTCTTGTTGTGCTCAGGACAGCTTGTTTCCACCATGAGGGCTGGACCAGGAGCAAATTTTCCTTTTCCCACTGACTCTGCAAAATCCCCTTTGACCCTCATAGCCTGGTCTGACTGTACTTCTCAGCTGCCTGTCCTGCTTTGCTTCCATTTGTGTTCCTCTCCTTCCTTTGCAGTCGCATGGCGAGGAGCTGCGCTTTGTTGAGAACGGCTGCCATGACAACCCCACCTTGGACGTGGCCAGCGACAGCCAGTCGGAAATGCAGGAGAAGAAGCCAAGCGTGAACGGTGGAAATACCATCAATGGCCCTGACAGCTGGGACGTCCTGATCAATAAGCAGGCGAGCGAGGATGTGGATGTGTTTGAGGAAGACACACACCTTTAAAAAAAGCAGAGACAGCCACCCCTTTAAATACATTTGTGTCTCTACTATTCTGGCTGGTGGACCACAGGATCAGGGTGGCTGCTCAGGAACTTCTTAAAGACTTGGGACAGGTCAAGTCTTGGGCATGTTTTCCTGCTGGAAGTCCTGAGCCCACATGAGAGGCTTGGAGCCCGGAGGATCACTGAAGAGGGAAGCGGGAGGGGTGGGTGTGTAGGTCTCTGTGTGTGTGTTCCTATCAGTAGCACCAATGCTTTCATCACCTTTAAATGCACTTACTGTAGCTCTCTGGTAGTGGCTGGGCTCGAGAAACAAGGTGGTGAGGCTGTATGCCACCAGGAGTCCAGCTTTGGGGAGTAAATTCACTTTGAGAGTCCAGCTGGGGTTACGGCAGCCAGACCCTGACCTTGTTGGCATCTGGGTTTATAGCTGTAGAGCGAAGATCATGATCTATCCCTGCAGGTGCGGTAAAACCTGTCTCATTCGGGATACGGGGAGCCAAGACTCACCTGATGTCCTGGGTAGAGCGTTTGCATTCCGCGTGTGCAGAGAGGTTTTGTAGTGCTCTAGCATTCGCTGCTAACTGGATGGGCTGATGTTTACATCTGGGGAAAACATCCCCATATGATCTCTTTTTCTCCTCTTACCCCCAACAGCCCCAACCTCTTTTCCAGTTCTACAGCTCCAAGTTGCGCTTGCAGAGTTTGAGCACTTTAACCTTTCTTGGGCTGCTTGACTGCAGAGAATTTGGTGCCATGGTGCAGCATCTTAGCTGGAAATCTGCTTTAGGCTGGAGAGTTGCTCAAAAAAAGACTTTAATCTGCCTCTTTCACCTAACAGCCTGTGAAATCAGCAGCAAAGTATCCCTTGCCTATGTCTTAGTCTTAGATTCGCAGGCCTTTTCCACTCCTTTTCCATTTTCCAGGGTAGTTTGGCTTCAGTTAATCTTTTGAGGTGAACGTACAGCCTATGTGAGACTTTTAAACAGGAAAAAAGTAAAAATTCAGAAACAGATAGTTTTCTGGTCCTTGTTTTTTCCTTTTCAGGAACCTGCCTTAGGCGAAAGTGTTTAATGTCACACTGGTGTAAATCAGGGGTAACATCTTTAAAATTGCTGCATTAAAACAAGTATAAAAGCCGGTTTAGGTGAGATCAGCATCAGATCTAAGAGTTCCCCAATGACTTTCTCAGGCACGCCTCAGGCAGCTTTGAGGCCCCAGCTCCCTGAAGATGTGTGATAAAAGGCACGTGAATATGCATAATTGTTCTCTGAGCCCTGCCTAAGTTGAGACTCGGAACTACTTGTGAGCCTGAAATCCCAGAACGTTTGTTTCTTCTGTCACCGAGGGATCGAGAGACTCGCTTTGGTCAAAGGCAATAGTATTTGCTTCCATTTATGATTAGCTGCTTGCTTGCTTTGTGCAAGATGCAGCTTCATGTTTGGTCTTTAAGGGAATCATTGTACAGAAGGACCCCAGGTATGTGGCCTGATGTTTGGCCTGTAAATCTATCCCTGTATGTACAGATATTTTTAGCATGTTCATCCCTGATGTGAGTGCCTAAAGTCAAGATACAGAAGAGTCTGTAGTTTCATTTTGCATAGCACTTTGCATACAGACTGAATCGCAGATTACTTCAATGTAGGACCATGTGGATATCAGTCTCTTATGGATTCAAGAAAGCTGATAACCTTTGGTTTTCTATCCAGATTCCAATTTTGAGTGTTTCTGTCCTGCCTCCGTACCTTTCCCTGCGTTATATAGGAGACGGTGTCTCTTGGCTCCTTTTTTATCTTGTCAGTAGAGTTGCAGAGCTGCCCGGAGGAGTTCCCTCTCCCGCCTCAGCAGTTGACGGTGGGTGGCTGGTGAGGGGAGACGCTCCACAGACATGAGCAGGCCACATGCAGCCCTGCTCTGACAGCCCTTCACTGACAGCCTCTGCCCAGTTCGGTGGGTCTGTGCAGTGAACCTGCACAAGTTCAGGGACTGTGTTGATGGCGCTTTGGGGCTCACAGGGTTAAACGTAAGTTGTTGTTATGACATGGTAAGTGATTTAAAGCATGGAGTTAAATTTTGAGTTTGTATAGCACTTAGCATAACAAGGCCTGGCATAGCTGTGGCCTTTAGGCAGTTTCACCGTATAAATGTTTATAAGTCCAATAATCCTCATTAAACACACTTTTAATACTCGGTGGCTATTAAAAAGATAAAGCCACCAATCGAATGTGAACTAGTTCACCCACAAAACGCTTCCTTGGTGCACTTCATTGCTAAGAGCTGCTTTGCTGCCCTATTTTCTCTCCACTTTACTAATGCAGAGAAACAACAAGGTGTGCTGATAAAGTAATGCTTCTTGTGTCACAATTGGGCTCGGCACCTCCTGATCTGGTCTAAAGTCTTCAAACTTTAAATAGGCCAAGGAGGCCATCCAGGCTCATTAAAAAGCAATGCTGACTCTTGAGGCTGTCAGCTAGCAAGCTCTCCTGATCTGCTGCTCCGGCTTATTTGGGCCTGATCGTATTCCAGAGACTGTAGTGCTCTCTTCTGAAGCTGGAGTGCTCCAGGGTGTCTTGAGAGCGTCCAAGGGTGACTGTCAGCAAGCTGAGAACAATGTTCTGATGTCTCTGACGTGATGCGCTTGCCTGTGTGATCTCAGTTTAGCTCCAGAAATCTACTGGTTAGGAGCATTTCATTTTAATACGGAGATACTTTTTATACCTTTTCCATTTGTTCTTCTTTGTATTATTTTTTGCACTAGGCTGATCTTGTTAAGTCAATTGCACTGTTGTCCCTATCCCGCAAACCTTGCGGACGGGTCATCTCTCGGTACCTGCGGGCTGGGAAGTGCTGCAGAGTGAGGCTATTGGTAGCCTGTTTCGCTCTGGTTCTGTTGTTCAGGGCTTGGGTTACCAGCTCTGCACGGGGAGGCTTTAAGGAGGAGGAGAAACCTTATATTGTCATTTGTAACAGGAAGCTTTTCTATCACCTTAATGTAGTTAAACTTGTTTTTAACAAACGCTGTCAAAGCTGGACTTCTCAGAGGGGTGTGCCAGGCAACAGAGCAGAGAAGACAATAATTCCTGGAAATCTATTTCTCACTACTAGGACTTCACTGTAGTCCCGTCTGTTTGATCACACTGACACCTGGTGGCTGCTGGGAGTTAAAGAATAAAAAAGGACTTTTTTCTCCCCTCTTAACTATGGATATTTATTTTCAAGTCACCTGTTTTATTCACACGGGGGGCTGCTGGAAGCACTTATGAGCAGAGGGGCTCGTGCGAGGGATGGCTCGTGTGAGTGTGTCCCTGCCTGCAAAGCGATGAGATGGGCTGCTCCCGGGAGTCCCCAGTGCAGAGACCCTGGACAGCAATACGGGGCTGCAGCCCTGTTCCTGCTTTCTCCTCCACTTTTCCCCTCCAGGAGCATGGCCAGAAATCAAGAGACTGGGAATTGAAGGTGGCTCTCCAGAGAGGAGCTCTGCACCCCGGGGAGCACCAGTGCTTGGCCGGAGGCTCAGCTGCAGTCAGCAGGGTGGCTGTCCCCAGCGGGGACGCGCCCCTCCACGAGGCGGCAGCAGATACGAGCTGGCCTGACCAAGCTGCAGTTGCCCCCAGCTGTTGCCCTGATGCCTAGAGCAGGGTCTGTAACGTAGGGTGGTAGCCCAATGCGTGCTAGGCAGGCAGGCTGCCCTGTGACCCACAGAAAGTAGGGGGACGCTGTGGAGTGACCCGCACTCTGCAACGTGCATGTCGGGTCGAGAACATGGTTCAAGATCCCACCTCGAGGAGCCCTCTAGGCAAAGGGTGCCAGTCCGTCTTCGCCAGCCGGCAAGCAAACGTCTCCCTGCAGGGGGGACACGGCACCTGGTGCTCCATCAAGAGAGACACCACGCACATCGGCCCCCCCTTGACCCACGGCAGCCCCTGTGGGCTCATCTCGCCTACAAATGGGGCTCCCAGCCGTCAGCTCAGGCTGGGTGCGCGGTCTCGACGCCCTGGTCGCTGCGGGGCTCGGTGGCTGATTTTGAGGGTTGCTGCTGGAGAACATCGAAAACGCTTGTGTCCGCCCTGGAAGCCACGGGGTCGTGGCTTGGTTTTCTTTGCAATAAAATGCACCTCCCGGGTGTGTGAACACTGACTCAGGCGCGAGTCCTTTGCTGGAACTCACAGCCGCTGTGTCCTTGGGGTTGTCCCACCCTTGCTGTGGGTTATCCTAGCTGCCATGGGGCCGGCGTGTTCCAGAACGGACCTTCCCCCGTGCGTTGCGCAGCAGAACCCCTCCTGTGTGCGTTGCAGAGCAGGAACCCCCCCCCCCCATGCTTTCCAGAGGAGGACCACCCCTCCCGCTGAGCTCCAGAACAGTCTGCCCCTCTAGGTGTGCTCTGGAGCAGCCCCCCCACAATGCATCCATGCATGTTCCAGAGTAGCCCCCCACCAGGTGCACTCCAGAACCCCCCCGCCCGTTCTGCAGCAGGCCCCCCCCCCCCGCATGCTCCAGAGCAGTCCCCCATAGGTGTACTCCAGAACCCCCCCAGCCTGTTCCAGAGCAGCCCCCACCTGTGCGCTCCAGAAACCCCTTCCCGCGTTCCAGAGCAGCCCCCAACCAGACACGTTCCAGAACATCCCCCCCTCCCCCCCCGAGCACCTGCCCCCCGGCGCGCTCCAGAACCCGCCCCCCCCCCCCCCCACCGCGTTCCAGAGCCGCCCCGGCCCAGCCCGCTCCTCCGGGCCGCAGGGGGCGCTGCGCGGCGCGGCGGCAGGCGCGAGGGGCCGCTCCCGCCCGCCCCGCCCACCGCCGTGTTTACATCCGCCGCCGCTTCCGTCCCGCCGCCGCGGCCCCCTCCCGGCCCCGTCCGCTGGCTCCTTCCCCCCCCCACCCCCCGGCCCGGCCCGGCCCGGCAGTGTCAATGCGGCGCCGCCGCCCCGCGGCCTACCCCGGCCATGGACACCAGCGACCTGTTCACCAGCTGCAAGAAGGGAGACGTGAGCCGTGTGCGGTGAGCGGGGCCGGAGCCGGGGCCGGTGGCCGGGGCCGACCGCTGCCGCCGGGCCGGGCCGGGCCGCGGCGGTTTCGCCGCGTAACGTGGCGGGTTGCTGCCCGCCGCGCTGCCCCCGCCGCCGCTGGTGGCGGTGGGTGTCTCCCGCGGGGTCGCCGCGGCCACGGCGAGCTGGGACGTGGGGAGGAGAAACTGCTCTTTTTAAAATAAATGAACGCCTTTTTCCCCCGAAAGGGTGTGGGGGATGCTCTGTTGCGTCCTTCCTCTCGTTCTTAGGTTTGGTTTGTTTGTTTGTTTTTTACCCGCTTTCTTAAAACGCGGGTCCCTGGGTGTCAGGTGCTGCGGTTCGCTTCCTTCACGCGCGCGCTGGCGGCGGCGAGCGTCCTGCCGAGGGTCCGCTGTCTTCCCTTGCTCCTTCGCTGCTGTCGGACGTGAGGTTTGCAGTGGTAGGGAACGAGATCGCTGGAACGCGGTCGTCGTGGAAGCGTTTGAACGCCGTGCCCTGGAGGCTGTGGCGCTCTCTCTGAGAAACAGCGGGCCGCTAAATTTTGGCTCAAGTTCTCTTGCTACTATTGAAGCAATGTGCTTTAGCTGAAGCGATTTCAGATCGGGAGTCACAGGGCCGTCTCGTCTGCATTGGTGAAGGAACGTTGCAACCCGAAGGCCGAGAGCGCGTGAGGTGTTCTTTGCTGCATCTCTGGGTTTGAGTCCAAGACTGCTTTTCACTTTTCAGCTCTGCTCAGTTGTTCTTGCTCCTGACATGTGGATCTCTCCAGATAAACAGAAGGTGATCTGTGTTTCAAGGTGCTTGCTAGTTAAGGATAAATAGGCAGATGGAAGAGGTCTGGAGAATGTTTATATCCAGTGCTTTTTGAGCACTGCAAGCAGTAAATTGTATCTTTTCCCTAGATGGGGAGGCCCTGCAGGTGGCCTTGCAGAGGTTGTAAGATGACAGCGTAGAACAGAGGGTAGGGAAATGATCAGTTTGGGAATGCTGTCAAAGCAGAGGGGGCAAGATGACAACGTGGAGCTGAGCAGAGAGGGCTGAGTAGAGAGGAGAGGAATCGCTTTAGATTTTGAATATAGTTAGAAGAAGGTGAAGTTTAAGACAAGAAAAGATGGAGAGAGGAGAAGAGGGGAATGATGTGATGGAAGAGGAAAATGACTTGAGAATCTTTGTGAAGGCTCAGGGGGACCTTTACTCATGGTCAGGAGAAATTGTGTTGCAATAATTGAGGGCACTCTATAACAAGAGCCAGCTTGCGTAGGAGGCAAGGCAAAGGCCAACTTCTAGAGTTGCCAAAGAGGAGGAGTTGGCAGCGTTTGATATAGCCCAAATGTGCAGGGCAAGAAAGCGACAGGAATTAAGGACAGCCTGGAGAGACACTGATGATGTTACTTGTGGCAGCAAAGCCACAGGCAGGATGGGAGTCCAGCTTTGGCCTTGTAAATTTGGCCTCTTATTTGTAAGTGTCGAGACTGTGAGCGTTGTAGGAGAACATGAAGGTATTATTGGAGTGCTCAGGCTTCGTTCATAATTGCTGTGTCATTAGGGGTCAGCAGGAAGGGAGCTGTCGAGCCGTGTGGCAGAACGTTGCTTTTCAGGTCGTGTGTTCGACTGATGCCCCTTCAGCCATTGCTTCCCCTGGCCTCATGCAAGTTTTCGTCCTGCCTTCGGAATTTACTATGCAAAACAGGTCGCCTCTTTTTAGAGGGGAAACGTGGCTGACTGAGCAACTGCATGAAGTTATGACTTTGCTCTCCCTTCTCTTCCAGATACCTTCTTGAGCAGCGAGATGTGGAAATCAACGTCCGCGATAAATGGGACAGTACCCCTCTGTGAGTCCTGCAGCCTCAGAGGCTGGGTGGGAGGCTAGGGCTTTTGGAGCTCCTTTGTCCTCTCTCCATCAGCACCTAGCAGCACTGTTACAAAATATCTCTGGTTCTGCTTTGTGGGAGTTTTGGCCAGGAGTTTTTGCCTCTCTCCTCTGCGGGTACTGTGCTAGATGCGTCCTTCTCCTCCCATCTGAAGGAGATTTGCTGTAGAAGCGCTGAGAAGCATGGTTAATTTTGTAACCAAATTACCTGGATTAAGCAGTCTGTTCTTGGCCCAATTAGGCTGTTTTTTCTCAAACTCTGTGGCATTTTAGCCTTTCAGGTAAAGGCTCTGCTTGGTGAAATGTAGTGCTATTGTGGGATTACTGTCTGTCTAGTGGGGTTGGGGACCTGCAGTAGATAGTGGAGAATCACCATGCTGGTAGTGAGAAGGATAGTATGGGCTTTGTACCTCCTCGCATGCTAATTTCAAAGTGTGTTTAGACATCCACAATATATTTAGCATATGAAGTATCTCTGCAGAGCAAAAGTGGACTAACATTTGCCTGCTGCAGTGCAGGTTGCAAGGCTAGTTTGAGGTCCTCATTTGAAAGAGAGTCATAAAAGGCTTAGGTTGTGGGAAGAGAAAAACAAATCCATCTTAAGCAGAACTTTTGAGAGGTGCATTTGCTGTACCTCTGCTTTGAGTGCTGTTCCCTCATTATCCTAGGGCAGCAGCAGACTGACAGTAAAAGGAGCAGAGAGTGTTTCTGAGAATGCGGTGGAATTGCTGAGTGTTGCACTGTGAAATGAACTCACAGTGCAACAAAAGATGCTGAACCAAGACTGGGACCTTGAGATCTCCTTGCAGGACAGCAGGGCCTAGCATTGCTCAGGACAGATCCTGCTCAGTGTTGCAGGGATCAGACTTCTGTGCTATTTGGGAGCAATTTCACACTCTGTGAGGAATCATCTTCTAAGCTTGTCAGTGATAGCTCAGTGCTGAGGTCTGCATGCTGCGATGTACCCCAGCACTGAAATTTTCTTCATGTTATATCTCTAATTTTCTTTCTCTTGTTATTTCCAGATATTATGCTTGCCTGTGTGGACACGAAGAGCTCGTACGCTATCTTCTAGCCAATGGTGAGCAAAAGTGTCCTGCTTATGAGTGCCATGTTTTTCTCTATACCAGTCTGTTGGGACTGTACACCTTCTAGCTGTCTCTTGTGAAACCTTCTTCTATTAAAACCAAGCATCTGATCAGTGATCTCAGGCTTCAGAGGGACCCCACGGTCATCCAGGACCCATTTCTGTGGTCCTTCCTGCAGATTACTTGCTGCTTGAATTTGCTACAAGGAAGCTGTCTCTGATGACTCATTAGACAATGTGACTTTCTGAAATCACAGCTCATGTTTCGCAAGGATGTGTTACTATTGGGAATGTGTTGCTGCAAGAATTGTACCACCTCTGGAGAACTGTCTGTATAAAACTTCTACTGTTCTGATAGAGTCTTGCTTCATACGTAGGACTTTACTAAAAGCCTTTGCATTTCACCTTTATTTCAAACAAGGCAAAGCAAACTCTCAGGCAAAATGACTGACCATTTAGTTCCCAGCACCCAAATTCCCCAAGACTGTAATGCTGTTGTGCCTTGTGGCAAAGGAAATGGTGGGCAGAGTCAGATCTCGGAGGATTTGTCTCTTCTACTGCATTCAGTGCACCTAATCAACCACTTGTATAGTTCTAAAATAAGAAAAGGAAGTACCCTCCAAAGATCTAGCAAAATCTAGCTTTAAAAGGCATCCCAGTCCAGTTAGTGATCTTACTCTTTGTACGGTTGAGAGTCTTCTTCCTTGGGCCCTGTTGGAATCGTGCTAGGAGGCTTATTACCAAAGTCAACTTAAATGAGTCCTGACTCCTTCAGGAAGAGATTTTGCTGTGGGAGAACAGCTTTAGGTTAGGCACATGTAGGGGGAGGGAGTTAAACTTTGGTGATTATGCTCCGTAGGGATCCCAGTGAAGCACGTCACCAGCCAAAAGTCATACCGCTTTAGCGACCATCCAAGGACACGTGAGGAAGATTAACTGCCTGTTGGACTTATAACTGATGTCATTTTGCAGGAGCAAAATGTGAGGCAAACACTTTTGATGGTGAACGTTGTTTGTACGGAGCTTTGAGTGATGCCATCCGACGCCTGCTGAAAGAGTACAAGCAGATCACAGCAAAGTGCATGAAGAGAGACTATTACGATGTCTTCCTACAGCGGTAAGGAGATGGGGCAGCACCCCATATGTAACACATATGTTACTCTTTCTTAGCTGCTACCTTGGATATTCAAGCTCTGTTAAGGGCGGGTTAATTGGAGCCCTGTGCATGCAGGGCTTCCTGTTTGCCCTAAGGGATGACTTTCAGATAGGTATGTATTTAAAAGATAGCCTCCACTGACTTATGTGCAGACCCCTGAGCCAATGGAAAACTGTTTTTTCTAAGGAAGAAGCGTTAGGCTGTTGTCCTTGACAGCCAAACCAAAATCAGATTACCAGAAATGCATCAGCGATTTAGGAATATGTCAACTGAAATTAAGTTGCAGGCCTGAAGTGCTGTAGCCTGCAAGCCAAGGTTTCCAACAGTGATAATAGGTGTCTCATTTCCAAGATAATCAATTTGGGTCTGCTTAAAGAGCTCTTATGGGGAAAGTGCGTAGTTCGTTCTTTTTATTAAAATTTCATTAAAGTTGTTTCATCTCAAGATGTTTCTGAAAGTAGCTTGTTGCATCTTGGAGTCTTAGCCTAGAGCTTAAAAACAAATCTAACTTATTCTAGCGTTAGAGGAATAGTGGTACTCTTTCCCTCTTGTTTCTCTGTCTGGGTAATTCTGATGTTATTAGTTAGACCCCCTTCCCCCCCCCCCTTTTTTTTTTCCTTCCCTTGGACTGATTTTTTTTAAAAACAAAAAACAAGGTTTCGGCATCTGTATCCTCAAAGTATGAGAGCAAACAAGATCTGAAAATCTTCCCAGGAGTACAAAGTTCTAATTTTGAAAGTTGTGGGGGTGGGGGGGTGGGGAAAGAATAGAGGAAGAAAACTCATTTGTCTGAGTAAAACCAGATTCTGCTTTTCAGGGAAGTAGAATTGTGCAGTGTGATTTTTATCACTCCCCTGCTGAGTTTGTGACTCAGTTGATGCAAGGCTGAGCTCACATGAAAACCAAAATGTGCTGTTGTCTACTCTTTCTAAACAGACCTCTCATTAAAACTGAAACAAAGGGCATCAGTGGGAGCTAAAATAAACACCTAACTGCTTTTATTTCATTTTGGGCAAGATATTAGTAGGAAGAATGTTCTGGTCGCAGGAGCTTGAGACCAGCATTCAAGACCCTGCTGTGACACCAACTAGTTGTGTGATCCCGCATTTTTCTGTGCATCGATTCTGTTTTCTAAAGGTGGATGAAGCCTGACTTCCCTGCCTCACTTGACATTTTGGGTATGGTTGTGAGGATAAATACACAAAAAGTAATAGGTACTATGAGATATTAGTGATGGATGCCCTAAAAGCTTTAAAAGTATATTCTTTTAAAGCATGAGGGGACAGGCACGCAAGCAAACAGGACTTCATCTCTTATGTGGTAGTTGCGTGTGTTTCATGCCTGTAACATCCTCAGTTCTGCTGAAGGTGGGTGACCTCAAGTCCTCTTCTGTTTGCCGCATGGTTAAAGCGTCCCCTCTGACGGTGGCCAAAGAGCAGGAAAATTGCCTTATCTTGCAGTGGGGTAATTTTTTTGTGAAGCGTGTGAACTTCTTTGTGGCTTTGAATGTTTTTTGTCATCTGACAATTTAAAAGCAAGATTAATCTTTGGAAAGTGTGTTTGTGGGCATAACATATTTGATGATGGGCCAAGATGATGGGGTCCCCTCATCACCTGTCAATTAGTCCCTCTTTAAAACTTCTGTTCCCTGTGTTCAGGGGTTCATCTGGGGCAGGAAATGTTATTTCTCCAGCATACCTCTTGCACTAGCAAAGCTTCTCCAGCCCTCTTGGGAAAGGGAGAGGAGCCAGTCTGTTATGTGCAGTACCAGCCCCTTCACTGGCCTTTGCATTTGGGCAGGGAGAGACTGCAATGTCCAGAGATATGTGTGGAGGAGTAGGGTGGTGTGTGGGAGGACTTGATCTTCCAGGACAGTGAAAGTACCCTGTGTTTGTCTGTCTTTTCTGGACTTGTCTTTAAGAGCAGTTGAGCCAGAAGGTGAAACCAGGACAAGTCTGTCTGTCTTGTTTTTTCCCTCTGCAAAGTAAAAGGTGAAGTTCTGAATCACAAGATTATAAATGAGGTTATGGGTCATGCAGAATGTGCTGCTTTACTGTGCTTAACAACAAGATTCCTTGCTAGCTCCTCCGGTGTCTTTTTCTTTGGATCCTTAAGGCTTGTCCTGATGGCTGTGCCTGAGCGTGGGACAGCTCACAGGCTTGTCTTCTGGCCCTTCCCTCCAGATTTGGACTCTATCCCTTCCTCTCCCTTTGCGGTCTGTGCTCCCCTGCTTCCATTTGATTCGGATGTGGTGTTACTGGTTTGACTGGTCAAGGGTTACTCTTGATAGTCCCAGAGTCCCTTGGAGTCTCACCTCTTCCTCCTGGACCGCATGAATACAGCTATGCTGTAGCATTGATAATCACCCAGAGTCTGTTTGGGTGCAGATTAAGTATTCAGGCTAGTACTGAGTGATTTTGCTAGTCAAAGCACTCCTTGGGATGGAGACTTCCCCCTTCTCATCTTGCTTTCTAAGGACAGCATAATACAAATGTTAATGTTCTTAGTGTTACTTGGTTTCACACTGCATGTGCTAGGTATTAATTGTACACCAGTTAAATAAGCTCATGACTTTTGCAAGTTGCTGATACTGTTATAAACATCAGGCTTGATAAAAGGTATCTTGGCAAAAAGTCTTTTGACCTCTTCTTCCCCTGTACTCTGTGACCTGTCTGTTTAGAGCCTAATTGCACCGTGTCCCTGCTAGCACTTTTCCATTCTCTCCTTTTTCAGTGTGCAGCAAGTTTCCGCTGTCTTTGTTCCTTACAGGTTGCTGGAACAGGGTTACCAAAGCGACATTGTTTTCATCGTCCATGGCAAATCTTTCTGTGCCCATCGCTGCATCCTCAGCGCTCGCAGCGCCTACTTTGCGGAAATGTTCGAGACCAAGTGGAAGGGGAAGAACATGATAGTGTTGAAGCACCCGCTGGTGAGCAAGGCTGTGCTTCCAGCTCTTTATTTTCTTTTCCCGTTTCAACTGGGTGAGAAAAGTGAGTGGGAAGGTTGATTTGAGGCTTAACGTTGACAGTGAATAGGTTCTGGAGCTCAGATTGACCCTACTGAAGTAGAAGGGCTTGTGGAGGCACTTTATGCACTGAAACAGCCTCTTACTCTGATAAGAAAAGGCTGTAGTCTGCACACTTCCCCTTTGTTCCCTCTTTTATGGGCTCAAGCACAGCTTAATTAACTGTGGTAGCAGGTAGCTGTTACCATCTGCCAGCTGCATCGCAGCTCCTCTGTGGGGTGAGTTGAGTCTGTCTGATTCCTGGTGGACAGGTGGTCTGCAGTGAAGACATCACCTCAACAATTGGCACTAATTGAGTCTCTTTTCTTGCCTTTATGGCAAGAACTAAATAGGCCGTAAGTGCATTCCATCCATTAGTCACCAGCACTCTGGCATACGTTTCTGTAGTTTGATTGTGTCTGTGCAAAGCCTCACGGGCCTCTCTTGTGGCAAATGCGCTTCCGGTTTCTAGGACATTACTTAAGGTCTCTCCTTCTTTCTCTTTGTACAACATAGTTTCCCCCCTCACATTAAGAGGAGGGGTGGAAATGCTTGGGACCAGGGAAAGACTGGACTTTGCAGCGCCTGTATGGTAACTGTCTCTTTAGATATAACCTATAGCATCTCCATTAGTCAGGTCCCCTAGGCGCTTGTGTTAGTATTAGTTAATACATTTAAAGAGCTGTATAAACCAGGGAGAGTGACAGTATTAGTTATGTAGGGAGCAAGGAAATTGTCTGGGTGATGAGGCTGCTGTGTCTGAGTTGTCATGGGACAGCTATTGCCATTTAGGTGGTATTTTTCAACTTGTTCAGTATCGTGTTTGCATCCAGGCAAGTTTTAAGCTTGTTATGTAAGTTCCTGGGAGTTCTAAAGGTAACTTTTTCATGTTTTATTTCAGATCAATCCAGCAGCCTTTGGCTCCCTTCTGCAGTATCTATACACAGGTAAGCTACTGCTTTCTAGTGTATCTGTATGTGGTTGGTGGGTTGTCTGTGCCTCTGCTGTGGCACTGTTTGAGTGGCACAGGTTTGCAGACGGGTGTGTTTGGGCGTATGCGTTGCTAACGCGTTCTCTCAGCTGGCAGAAGGGGAGAGTATGAGCAAACCCCTGCTCTTCCAAGTTGTTTGTACCTTTTTGCCAGTTGTTGTCCTGCCGATAACTACAGAGTCGATTAAAAATATCCGCTTTGGTTGATTGAGTAGGTGGATGTGGAAAATATATTTTATTTGCCGTCTGGGCTAATGATCCCCGAAGTTGATGAAAAGCCAGGTTCACTCATAGGACCTGTTCAGTCTGGTGGACCTGAGCTCCGAGTGCTAAATGACTTGACTACGTGCTAATATTTTTCCTGAACAGAAGTTGTTCCTAAACCTTCAACCAAAATATCAGATGTGTTGTATTGTAGACATGGAAGTGCTGAACTATTTCAGCCCAGAAGGTGGTGCCAGAAAATAACTTTATCTTCATGGCTTTCATTCTTCAGTCCAGCGTTTTCAACAGTGTTTCTCTTCACATCCTCAGCAATAGTAAAGGATTCTGAGATTACAGCTCGTGAGCCTTAAGTCTTTTCTCGCCCTAAACCAGATACCCCATGGTGGCAGTTATGCCACTTCTATTGTGCTGCTCTTTCACCTTTTCTGAGGGAGAGAATTGGAGGTTTTCTGCCTAAGTCTATTTGGCCTCTTGGATAAAGGTGTTGTGGTGGAAACTAGGGGGTGTGAAAGTGAGCCAGATGCCAAGCTGAGATCCACCAAAGTGGTGGATGGTGGGGTGGCAAGTCTTAGCTTCTTGGACTGAGTTGGAACTGGAGGCTGAAAGATGAAGCAATGTATCTGATTACTGAGTTTCTGTGCCATCAAGTCTTCATTCCATGGATCTTCTGTTTTTAACCTAAGTGGTATTGGGGTTTTAAGAGCTGGCTGCATTTCTTCTTATCAGGTCGTCTTGATATCGACGTAGAATACGTAAATGATTGCAAGAGGCTAGCCAAGCAGTGTCGGCTGCAGGACCTCATAGATGATTTGGAGACCAAGTGTAAAAAAGTCTATGAATTTGGTAAGCATTTTTACCTGCTGTTCTCTCTTCTGAGCTCTCTGAGGAGTGTGTGCTGGTGGATGTTTCATCAGTGGTGCCCTCGGCACTTCCGGAAAATGAGTCTGTTGCGGAGTTCCTCTATTTGCGTGATAGTTTTCAGTCCCAGGCTCTCTGCAGGGCAGCTGTAGTGGTTTCTGACACGTACATGTTCATCGTTTGTATTGATCATTTTTATTGTAGTAGAACGCTCATGGCAGCAGGACTTTACTGTGGCTGCCAGACATTCAGTGAAGCGCCATAGGGTATATTGGAAAGTACCTTTTGGCAGAGAGCTTGTTTAAATCCCTGGGGAGATAAATACGTACAACCAGAGGTCCTTTTCTGCATTTAGATGACTACTAATCAAAGCAAAACATCTGATAATTGGCTCAAAATGGATGCTCGATGCGTAGAGAGGGATATAACACCTTTTTAAAGCACAGAAATATTTCTGAAACTGTGTATATTTATAAAACGTGTTTGTGTGCTAGACCTTAGTGATGCAATCCTGTAAGGGCTTTCTGTTACCCAGACAACTTGTGGTCTAAACATGACATTAGCTTATTGCACAAAAACCAACAGGTGAAGTGTTTCATTCATCTCCTTAGTTCAAGCTAAAGGACATGTGAAAAGGAGTCAAAACAGTGCAAGCAGGGCAAAGCAGTGTTAGTCATTAAGTGACAAAGAATTATTTGAAAGCATCTGATTCTCGTTTCATGCTCTTGGTTAACACCTTCACTTCAGTCAAGTTTGGTTTGAGAGGAGAATCTAGTCCATAACATTTGAGTCAATAGCATCCTTTTCCTTTATCTGAGAGGTAAGGGCGTAGGTCTTCAGGCTTTCCTTTTTGAATTGTGAGTTCTGATTATTCAGCCTCCTAAAGTTGCATGGCTTAACAGATATAGACAGTACTTCTGGTTCCAGAAGTTCTTCAGCTGCAAATCACGTGGAAGATACTGTTGTGTATGTTCTTCCCCTTAGGCACGCACAATTGTTTGTTGTTGAGAGGATACTAGGTTACCACAGTGCAGCTGTTCTCATGCAGACCAGGGTTCAAGTCCTTATATAATGGAAGCTGTATCATAAGTCTTGCCTCAGCTGTGTAAACACTTCTGAAGAGATGCGAAATGCATTTCTTGGTTCCATGTTACAAATAAGTGCAAGATATTATTATTTAATAATCTCTATATTAAATACATGGTGGAAAAGGGAAGGGGTGGTGAATACCATACCTAGAAAATAAAAATTACTGAGACAATTGTGCAACAGAACTATCGCGTGTCATCTTTGATATCAGAGTAACCCAGTGATATGCTAGACATCTGGGTGGGTGGGTTGGTTGTTTTTTTCAGGGTCTAGCTGAGGTATGTTGTGGCCGTTCCACATTAATACATTAAGATAAATGTCAGATGGTGGGGGAAAAAGAGGTGGATGGTTTGCTAGCTGCTGCCTGAAGCCACTGCGTAGTGTGTCATTGGCACCTTACGATCAGGAAGTCCAATGGCTAAATTACTGAACCAGAAACACTGAATTCTTTGGGTGCTCACAACTGGAATATGGTGAAGTAACATTTCAGGGTGATTGGAAGTTTCAGATATATGCTTCACTTGCAAATGTGATACAGGCTTCTTGGGTGGCATAGGACGTTATTTCGTTATTCTCGTTATTTCTAAAGCCTAACAGAAGGTGTAATCAATGGGTGCAAAGCTCTGATGGAAGATTTTATTTATGACAAGTTGAGTTCAAGTGAATAGACAGAGCTGCTGATAGATCTATTAAATGTTTGTGTCTCAAATCGGATCTCACGCTGGGAGCTAGGAAAACTGTCGTTGAACCCTCAGGATGTAATACGTATGAGAGTCATAGAAGTTAAAAAATGGGAAGGACCTTAGAAGTCATGTCTGGTGCGTGACATTACTATCCCCTCTAGTGCACTAGGAATCTCTCCTTGTTCAAAGTGCTTTTTGTGGCATAGGCTTCTGGTTGAGGTATGCAGAGCCAGGGTCATGTGTTGTATCTCTATTATAAAGTTGAAACATGCTTAATAAAAGAATATGAGCTTAAGCCTATGCAACCCCAGTGGATAACCGCGGTCTCTGCAATCTCATTGTGTAGAGTTAATCAGCATTTCAAAAGCGTTTAGTGTCTTGGCATGCACAGACAGTAGTTTAGGAAAACCCTGCAGAGGATGACCCAATGCCTTCTGTTGCACCTAAGACAGCCTTCAGCGTAACTGCTTGCACAATTTAACCCACCTGTATATTGTGACTATAACAATGAAAAACTCTTGCAGTGTTCGGAAAAGCTCAGACAGGGTTTGCCCAGATTAAGCCGTACTCCTCCTTCTAAACATGGAAGTATCGGAAAATAAATGTTCCAATGCTATTTGTACATGTAGGGCAAAAGAGTTTAGAGCAAGGTTCGTGGTGCTTACCTTCATAGCAGAGGCCCTGGATGTGTAGAAGCAGCGGTTCTAACCAGTCATGGTGTTGCAAAGAGGATGTGTAATGCAGGTGCATTGGCTCAGCTGAAACAAAAGACTACAAAGACATGTTGAACAGTGAAAACAAAGGCAGTTAATGAATCGGTGGATGACGTTCAGTGCTTTACAGCTGGGCTAGAACGGGAAGAAAAACAAAACACTCCATTCTCAACTGTAGCTGGGTTGTTCCCTCCAGCTCACTGCATTGTTTATGTTGCTCTTTCCAGAAAACCCTTCATTCCCACATTTTCTAAGAAGGCGATGGTCCGTGCTGCTTGCTTGCAGCCAACAGCTTTTTCCTCTTCTGTTACTTAGATTTTTGTTGGGGTAGAGTTGTTTGTGATAGCAAATGCTGTGCTCTTGGATTTGAGAAATGCAGTGTCTGAAATGTCTTGTGAGATACGTGCTTCTCAGACATATTACTGTTCTTTCATGTTGCTATGAACGTGCACAGATGCTTTGTAGATCCCATGAGAAGTCATCTTTCCCTTGACTAGTGTTTAAAACTTGCTGGCTCCATTAGTGCTTAGAGACCCCGACTGATTTGGAAACTCTGTTATAATAGGCACTACAGAAATATAGATGACACCCTGCCATAAAGAATTTCTAATTGCACAGTGTGAAATTTCCTTCTCTCGTGCTGGTCTGTAAGTGGGCTCTTTGAGAAAGCACAGTCAGTCCTGTTTGTGTTGGTGCCAGGTCTCCTCTGGGTTTATTTGCTCCAGAAGTTGTCTGTCTGAAGTTAGTTCTGTTAGAGCAGCCTGTCTCCTCGCTGGTGCAGGTGTATAGAAATAATAGTACCCAAATTGTCTTCTGTTGGTAGATTATCCTGCCCGTTCTCATGTCTTTCTGGGATATTCAGCCTATGTGAGGTACAGTGGTGGCATATCTGAAAGGTACTGCGGTAATGTGGAGGAGGGGGTGGAGAACTTGTTTTGTGGCACATCACGGTCTTGTTTCGCCCACGGCCCAATGGAGTCATCTGATGGAGCTCATGTAACGCTGCGCAAAATGTCATGGAAAATGAGGTCTCGAGGTGGTGTGATTCACCTGTGAGGGGTTTTAATGCAGTGAATCATACCTGTCAGAAATCCTTCTGAATGCTTCAGCGTGGGGCTGCTTAACTCTTTTGTCCTTGAGAGTTAACTTTACTTTTCTGTGGCTACCAACAGCATCTCAAGCCTTCCGCACCACAACTTTCATTTCCAAGCGGTGCTCCATGTTTTTCACGTGCCACCCTATGTGCTAGGGACTCTTGAATGTCTTACGCGCTCCAGTCCTCAGCTCAAGCATGCTGAACTGAAAACAGACCCGAGGTAGTGGATGAAGGAGGGAGGTGGCCAGAACGAGGAAAGACTGGGCTGGGAGCAGTAGGATTATAACACAATACTCGGACATGCTTTGGGAGCACCACTAGTTTGAAATAAGAGCGTTTCCTCTGTGCTATTCACAAAGCTAAAAGCCCCAAAAGCAGGAAGACTTTCTCAAGGTAGGAATTTTACAAGCATCGCTCGGTTATGTCGGAATACTTGCTTGTATTGCCTTTCCCAGAGGAAAAAGGGATTACAAGTGCTACAGCAAGCTGCTGCTTCTGAATGGGGCAGGGCAAGCAAAGGGGAGGGATGACAGGCTTAAATCTCATGTCTCTCATGAGATGGCAGATGGTTTTGTTCCCAGTTGTTTCTGGAGGGACTCCAGCCTTTTCTATTTAATGGGTGAAATGCCAACATTGGAGCGAATTGAGGACCTGTGCTTTAGCCTCAAGAGGAGCAACCTGTTCTGTGTGGTCCTGTCAGCAGCCTGATGGACTATACCCATGAAGCAGAGCTGAATTAGAAATAGGGAGGTAGAGGTAGTCTGCTTCAGTGAGCTTTTCAGCAACTTTGGTCATAGCAAGACCCCAAAACTAGGCACGTGTATTTGGCTTCCCTTTTACCAGCCTGTTTAATTGGGTACCCTCCTAGGGCAAGACAGGAAGACGCATTTGACTGGAAAAGGAAAATGAGTTTGCCGTCTCTGTAAGGTTTATTTGGTCTCTTTGGTGGTAATAGCGATGGTTATTTAATGTTTGCAAACAACAGAGGCACAGTCAGGAGTCCAGGTGTTTTGGGGGCCTTTGTGCTGTGGGATCTGCAAGTACAGAGTAGAGGGCAGATCCTGATGCAGAGCTACACGAGTATAAACCGCTTTGTACCCTGGAACGAAGTTAGGATGGCACCACTGAAACGAGACAGGTTGGGGTGGAGCCAGACTTTATTTTTACTAAATACTCCCTGCCATGGACTCCACTTTCTGTCGTACTGTCAATGGTAGGGGTGGTTGGTTGGGGGAGGCAGTATAGGGTCACTCTGCGGCTCCTGCAGGGATCAGGGGTAGCCTGTATAGGACAACCCTTGACTCTAAATGATGACAAGGGTTGCACAGGGCAAATTAGCTTGAAATGTGCTTGGAGCAGCTCTTTGTTTGCTACGTGTAATCCCTTGGCACAGGGAATAAGCTGAAGTTTGAGGGGAGACAGTGAAACTTGTGTCCCCTTCGACCCCTGCCCGTCAGCTGTAGTGAGGAGCGCTATATGCATGTTTGCACAGAGGAATCGCTTGTGTTTTGCAGTAAAAGCTAAACGGCAAAAATACTGATGTTCCCTGGCGCTTGTTTCCACTCTCTAAACGGGAGAGAATCTTTGCAGAGGAACTTAGGCATCTCTGCTCTTTCTTTTGTTTTGTTTTTTGCTTCTTCCAGTCTCTTCCAAGCCAGGGACCTGTGTGAAAGTGCTGACGATTGAGCCCACAGGTAACTGCCGGCTGCAGGAAGATCTGGCTCTTCTAGCAGACTGCGCCCTGCCAGCCGAACTGCGGGTAGGGAGCATTTATACTTCTTACAGTCTCTGTGGGGCTGCGATACGTGTTGCCATGTGTTCGTTCTTACTCTCTCCATTTGGGTTTGGTGGTTACTTATTTGCTGGTATTAATGCTCCAAGCTGATTTTGTAAATACTGAAGCCTTTTATTGCCTAGAAGGGCTATAAAATTGTTTAATGAGGCTGTCTGCGCTGGTCCTTTCACTTCAATTTTTTCCCCCAGCAGGGATCTGAGCAAACCAAACCCTTGCCATGCAGTTGATGGGAGTTTCCGCGTTGACTGCAACAGGACAAGAGTTGGCCTCCAGCTCTTTTTCCCCTCTCCCTGCTGCCCTAACTGAGTATCAGAAATATCTTGTCAGCAAGCGTTGTTGCCTGAAGGGACATGTAGATGGAAGAAGGCTTGCCAGGCTTACTTGCTAGCAACTGACGCCCTGCAGTGCTTTCAAACCCTGAAAATATTTTCAGTGGAAATGTGAGTCCTTCTGAAGTGAAATTAACTTGATTGACAGTAGCTTTAACTTGACTGACAGTAGATTTGCTTTTTGTAGTTACTCTCATGGACCCTTAGAAGTAGCCCGCAGACCACCACAGACTGACGATCGCTATGTTAAAATACCATCAGGATTATCAGTTAGTTTCAGATATGTAGATCTTCACTTCCAGTTGCAGGGGAACAGGGTAAATATTAGTGGCCTTTGTTCCCTCTGCGTTTGTTGTTCTGTGTAATATCAGCAGATTCACTTTGCTTTTGTGAGTCTTCCCTTTTTTTTTTTTCTCTCCCATACCAAGCACTGAATTTAATAACGTAAACTAATTTTAGGTGACTGTTGTGCCTGGAGGTTGTATGACTGAGTGATGTAGCAAAGTTTATTGCTTCCCCCCACCGTTGCCCAAGATCAACCTGCCTGCTGGAGAGGTCAGGAAACATGCTGAAGTAGAGAGGATCCTTCGCTCTGTGTGTGTTTTTGTGTGTGTGCACACACGTGTGAGCTACGGGATGACCTTTCATAGCTAGGCTTTCATAGCATGGCTTTTGGCAGACCTATTTCTCCGAATGCCTTATACAGGGAATTTCCTTCACTGAGTTTCCTTCTACGAGTACAGAAATCTTTTCTACATACCCTCACCCTCCTTCCCCCAACACATAGCTGTACATTTATTTGTGGCTCTCGGTGTGCTTTTTTTGGACGTTTACAGACCTTAAAGGGAGGTGGTACTATAAGTAAGCCTTAGTATTGCCTTCTCAAGAATTAAAAACAAAATGGATTGTAGGCCCCAAAACAGTGAGATTTACTTAAAATTTAAGTACATCCACAAATAAAAAGGAATGCTTTCTGCTTGTGCGTTGTTTCCAGATCTTGGTGGCGCATCCATGTCAGTGTTAAGTTTTTCTTCTTGAGGGCTAGAAACACTTTGCACTAGATTCTTGAGTGCAGAATCAGAGCTGGGAGGAAAATACAAAATTCAGAATAATGTAATCAGCTGACAGCACTGTGAATTCCTCTGAGTTGTGGTTTCCTTGCTAGATTCATAGACCAGAGAGAAGGCAGTTACAGCAGCATTAGACTTGTTACGGCTATAAAATTGAAGAAGGCATAGACGTGCACTTATTCGCGGGAGAATTTATGCCATACGTGAATGTGGGTGCTTTGTTTGAGCCTGATTAAGTCTAAAAGGTTCCCCTGTTTTTCTTCTTTCTTGTGCTTTTTTTTTTGATTAACTTGCAAAGACTGTATGAACAAAGATCATCATCCTATTCATATCTATTCTCAAAATTTACAAGCCGCTAAATTCTGTGAACTAGTCATATTCGTCTTGGATATTTTCATTCTTATGGGTTTTGATACTATACCATGCAAGGAATAGTATACAAACTATTTAACCTAAAATGTCAGGGACAGCTGAATAGTCATGTACAAACATCCACATTCCTGAGAGAAACATTCACATGTTTTGCAGCCTATGCAAAGGAAAATTAGTACTCAGTTTCTGGATAAATGCCAGCGTTTCCTGAAGGCATTTCAGGTAATGACAAGAACTTGACAAGAGACGTTCTGAACTGCTGCATGTCACGTAAGGCTGTATTAAATGCAATAGGGATGTATACCGCTTTCTGTATCACTCTAAACAAGTAATTTACATGTAATGTCTTTGATGGTAGAGTGATGCGGGAAGCTGTATATATCTCAATTTCACAGTTCAGTAATGAACTATGTGATTAAAACAATGATTAACATTTCATGCCTTTGATATTCAATCACAGTTCATTATTAGCTTTTAAAGAGAGAACTGTTTATTCTTTGAACTCTTAAACATGTTTATAATCTTCCTATCTAGTTTTTCATTCCTGTTTATACTTGGAAGTCTTTTCTTTTTCCTTGTGTTTTTTTAAAAGCATGGTTGTTGTCTCTCTTTTGTTTCAAACTAGAAATGGCCAGAATCTTTCTGACCACAGCAGCTTCTTCATCAGTAAAGCTCCATCAGAAGCCAGGCAATGTCAAAAAACACGTGGTTTCCCACTGTTTGCTGGGTGACCTCCGAGTTAGAGACTCGATGGCTTCTAGTACATGGGACTGCAGGCCCATTGCCTCCTTGAAGCTGGCTTTTCATTCCCTTTTAATTGAAATCTTATTTTCCAAACCAAAGTGAAGTAAGACATAGAAGGATCAGTGTCTTCCATGAAATAAATACTATTCTTCCCTCCTGTGTTGACATTTAGCGGTGCTGCAAAAAAAGTGACCGTTTGTCACCTTTGGAATAAAGCTAAATTCTGTAATGCGTAGAAGGAGTTTGGAAGAAAGTTGATGGGTACCATCTTGTCAATCTCTGCATTAGTGCAAGGTGGTTGTCCTTGACAGTTACTCCTGTGCTTTGCTTTGCCTGTTTGGCACAGGCACATTAATTGAACTATGTGCAATTCCCAGGATTTTATCTGATCCAGTTGCATCTGATTATGGACTGGTAATCTCCTCCTGGGTCACTAACCCCTGTATTTGGTATTGTATTTTATTTGCAAGTAAATCTTCTTGCTGAGATAATCACTGTGTCAGGGTGCAAATTGTTGCCGCTAATCTGTTTTGCGTGTTGTTGCCTCCAACAACACTTCTGTTTAAGCATTAACGGCAAATTCTTAGCAGCAAATACTTGGTGCTCCACATGTGATGGCTGGAAGATCCTGTGCATGTTCAAGCTGTCTGATTCTATAGAAAGTGTTAGGAACATTTCTGTGTGATGAATATGTTCTTGTGAATGTGTTTGCACTTGTAGACTAGTTTTGTGCTTTTTTGAGCGATATACGTATCTTTGGCAGCTGTGCTTTGCCTAGACAGGGGTGTGCTAAAGAGGTTGCCTGACTGGGGGATGGAAAACAGCAAAATTTTCTGCAGGGAGACCCTGAAAGGGAGAGGAAATTTCTCAACTGTTACAAGGGAGGAGAGCAGAAAAAGTAGAGTTATAAAAAGAAAAATTCTACACAGCAACTTCATGCTGAATAGGTGAGACAAAGGCATGAACCTGCTTTTGTAGTAGGAACTGGAAATGACCTTGTAACCCTCGGCATCAGAGTAGGGCCAGCCAAAGCTAGAAGCAGGGAACTGAGCCAGTAGTATTTTGTAATTCAGGAGACAAACTGTGAGACAAAAAAAACTCCATGTCCATCCAAGAGGTATGGTTCAAGATCTACATTTGGGGGATGAAAGGGGAGCAAAGAAGGGAAGGGTGCACAACTTGGGGAGATTGTGTGTCAATTTAAATTTCTTGCCCAGTGAAGAGTGGCACCCAATGCAAAGCCTTTTTCTGGGTATATTCTTCTGTAATATGCCTGTGAAGTTGTAGCCCTGAAGGTTGTGCTAGGATTTCTGGGAGAGGATGTGGACGCTGCGGGTGCAGAGTGGGAGTAGCAGCAGGGTAAAGAGAGCAGGCAGTTGGGTCACGGCTGCTAGCTTTTGTAAAGGGATGCCACAGAGAATGTGCCTGCAGGTCCCAAACTGGAGTTTCTTCATTGCCTTGAAATATGAGACAGATTATAGCAAAATAGCAGCCTTGGGGATCTGCAAACGGGCAGCCGGATCTCATCTTTGATGCTGGAGGGGCCTTTCGTGCTACAGCTATATGAAAAGCAGTCATAATAGATCAGGTTGGGATCAGGAGCTGGGGAACAAAGAGACGGGGAGGGTTCCCTGAATTGCTGTGTCCTCCAGGAGAGGAGTTTCCCCGATGGGGATGTAACGAAGGACCCGTAGGGCAGAGGCGCTATGGGGATTTGGCATTAGCAGGGCAGTCATGTGCACAATTTGAATGTCACTGGGCTTAGCCCTCCTATAATTAGGACCCAGAAGCTGCCAAATGTTGCTGTGGACACACAAGGAGACTGGCAAATGGGGCCAGGTTGCCATGTTCGGAGGTGTTGTGAGCCTTTGCCAGCTCGGTGCCTTGCCACATCCTAGAGCGTGTTGTGTGAGAGAAACTTTGCTGCATATGGGCTGATCTTGGCTGAGAGCATCCGTGCAGCGTGTCCCAGGCCAGGTCATTGTTTAGTTTCGGGTAAACCTGAAAGTGAATTTCCTCAGGATGGAGGCAGGTGTTTTGGAAATGGTGCTTAGGTAGTCTGTGATTGGGAGACAGATTTTAATGGTTGGTCAAGGGTTTTCCCTGGTGCAGACTTGGGACGTAACCTTCCTGGATGAGAGGCAGTAGTAATAAGCTCCTCATCCCAGGCGATTTAGGGGCATGCATCTGGAAAACATGAACCAGGGGAAACTTCTGTTTCCAGAGATTAATTGTGTTGGTTATATAAACATTTTTCTTACAGCTGAATTACCTTGCATGTAGAATAAGGTGAAAGTGAAAACATTTAGATGTGTCACTTTAAAATAACAGAAGGCCAACAGATTTTTTTTTTTTTTGGTGCTGTCTTTGTTGGCATGTGGGACTGGGAGGAGGTGTGTTGATGTTAAAATAATCCACTACAGTATTAATACCGCAACAACGCTTTGGCTGCAAATCAAATGAGAAATTTAAAATGTGCTTTGGAAACATTGGGTTATTTGAGTAAGGCAGAAATTATAGCCAAACCATCTCAAGCTGGTGTATACATCTATGTAATCTATACATTACCCCATCCACCTGTACAGCTACACAGTAGCATGCTGTAACATGCTGGTCCTCAGCTGCGATCTGCTTATGATGCCCACAACATGAAGTAAACTTCACCTCTACTCAGTTATCTGCCTTCCTAGAAGGCACAGAAATGCTTTCCAGAGGTGTCCATGGAAACTTCCTGACCCTTCCGTACAAGGGAAACGGCTGAATCGTATCAGCAATACCTCTGTCAGGAGTGTTAGGAATCCAGTCCCTGACATCGAAACCTGTGTTCAGAGCATCTCTGGTGCTCTGTGCTGTGCTGAGGGAACAGGTGGGTGGTTGTGTCTGGGAAGACTGAGAAGTTCAAACTGAGAAGTCCAAACTGAGGGTACTTAAACTATGGTTGTTAAAGGCGAGGTTTTCTGATTTCTCTTTCCAGGTTGGTTTTGGGGAGTTGCCATTTGACAGCACTGACAACTTTAACAGTTGTCCTGATGTGTGTTTCCGGGTGGCAGATTACAACTTCTTGTGCCATAAGGTACGTGCTTGTGCTACACTTCATTCTTCCCCCCTCTTTGCCCTGAGTCTGGCTGCGTCTCCTACTCATCCAGTGCTGGATACAGCCTGCAGGAGCAGCATTGCCTCATTAGCTGGAAAACCAACAGTCTGACTGAAGCTGGAGGCTATATCTGAAGCACTTAACAAAACAGCCAACCCTGCCTTTCTTGCAGAGGTGAGGAGATAGATTAATGAATTGAATAACAGCATTTGCAGCTGCAAAATCTCCTACTGTTGGCTTGTGAGGGCAGTTTTTGGAGAGTGGAATGTTTGATTTGCAAGTCAACAGCAATAAGAATGGATTTTGAGAGCTCCCTCTCAGCTTTCTGCCCTACTGCGATGCTACTTTTGAGTCCTTTAAGCTTACAAATGCAGGGTAGGTATGCTTAAAAGTAAGGCATGAGGGGGGGAAGAGAAGAGGAAAGCTTTCTCAAAGGTTGGAGATGTAGCTTCAGAACATAGAGAGAGTCAGAGTTATGTAGTCTGAACTTCAGAAATATCTTTGAGCTGCTCCAACAGCTGGTTGGTTAGTTCTGTCTGGCTTGGGGTAGAGGGAAGAGGTGCTAGTATTTTCACTTTTCTTCCTCTGCAGGCATTTTTCTGTGGTCGCAGTGATTATTTCAAAGCCCTCCTTGAAGACCATTTTTCTGAGAGTGAGGAGTTGCAGACGCAGCCCAGCATCCCTGTGGTGACTCTCCACAACATCACAGAAGATATTTTCATCCGGGTCCTCTACTACATCTATAGTGATGACACAGAGGTGAGACCAGCCATGGAGCCTTTCCTCCTTTGCTATTTTATTCTGGAGGTACTCATAGCAGTGTCGTCTTGCAGCACCCTGGGGATGGTTTCTTAAATCCCACTGCGCTATTTGGGATACTCAGTTACCTCAGGAACTCATATACTGGGACTTTCTGTTAGCCAGCAGGGATCTAGTTTGTATGTGTGACATTCAAGAAGCAAACTCCCAGTCTGTCATCCCATGACAGAAACTTGGAAATTGGCTTGCCTGTTATATGCTAGCCCAATACAACGCCAGGCTTTGCAGCCTTCCCCCTGTTTGGGCTCTCTGGAAGGATGAGGTGAGCAGCTGCCACTAGATGGCACCTTGAACACATTTGGAGATGCAGAAACGTTAAGAGATTCCTACATATTTACTCTTGGCATCACAACCCTCTTTTCCATTTGTAGCAAGTCATTATTGCCACTGTTGTTTATTGCTGGGGTGGGCAGAGGTTCCACTGGGAGACCAAAGCCTTGCTGTGCTCAGTATCGCAAGCAGCAACACAATGACCTCAACCCACCCAGTTTGCAGCCTAATGGAAGGTGCAGCAAATCTTGGTGTTTAAGCAGCTTCCTGCTTTGATTTTGGGGCAGATGTTTTCCACAAGTCTAGCTACAAGGTGCAAGGACACGTTCTGGCATTGGGGCAGTGAGCAGGGACGCTTCTGCACCAATGCCAGCGTCACTTCTTCCGAGCAGCATTAGTGCTCTGGGTTAAGCGCTGCATACAGAGAGCACACACAGCTGTGACCTTGTTTCTGCTGACCTGTTCCACCCCAGGCAGCAGCAGGGAATGCACACTAGGAAGATGGATTCAGCAGGCAACAAGGGCAGGATTGCTGTTTGTATTCCAGAGAGCAAATGCTTCGCCTGTCTGCGCTCTCCCCTCAGCCAACCTCTGAAAGGGCAGGCAGAGAGGGAGGGAAGCACGTTGGGGTTGTGAGGACCCTCCAGACCCTTGTGACAGCACTACAGCATAACGCCCTTCCCCTGCAGCTTTCCAGTCTGCCTGCCTGTCTCGTGATGGCTCACAGGAGGGGTGTTACCTAAGCAGCCATCCCTTTCCAAAGGGTGCCTAAGCTGTCCTTATTTGGCAGTTGGGAGCTCAGCTTGGAGAGGGAGGATGGACCAACAACAATGTGCAGAAATGGAGAACGTCTTGCTCGCGTGTTTCCTATGCAGAATGGTACCATCACAGAAACTAGCTGGGATATCAAACTGAGCAACAGACATAAACTTATATGGAGAGTTCATCTGTCTTGAAAAGCTGCCTGGAAAAATGGTGAAGAAAACAGGAGTATAGTTCCCATTCCACACGTCTGTGTGGAGTGTTTTTTCTCCCCCTTGGGTTTAGCCAGCCAAGTGTCAGCACTCCCAGTTCCACTTGCTTTCTCGCAAAAGATTTCAGTTCTTCTCGCTGCCTTGTAGCAGTAACAGTGCTTGCAGCCGGAACGAAGAGCGTGTGCAGAGGACAGGAGGGGTTCCAGGCAGAAAGAGAATTTGCTGATCAGAACATTTGTGTGGGCTCAAGGGGAGCTTTCAGAGGAACGTTTGCCAGGTCTGTCCTTTATCAAAACAGTTGGAAGCTGCTGCCATCAACACCACTGACTCAAACGCCTCCAACTTGTGAGGTTCCTGGAGCCTTATGAAAGGACAAAGCAGCGCTTGATTAATAACCCCAAGAGCTTTGTTATACCACTGTGGCACTACAGCGTTTGTGGCTTGCCTCTAATACATCTTGCGTCCTCTGCGCAGCTGTTGCAGGGTGTTACACTGCTGCGACATTTGCTCCGAGTAGTCTCGGCAAACACCGGTGTGGACAGCTGTAGGGGAAGAAATAATTGGCCTTGTGCAGTTGTCGGAATGAGCAACCACATGTGTAGATGTGGACAGCAGTGTTTTTGCTGCTGAATGGTTATCAGGGTGATGGGCCATGCAGCACCACAATTACAGCTCCTCAGTCTAGACCTGTGTGGCTCAGTCTCTAGGTACAAGTCATCTGGCCTCCTCCAAAGCTGGGGTGAGCTGCTAGATTCACTGTTGAAATGCAAGTGGGTAACTGCGCTCTTCGCGCTTCACGTTAGCAGGAACAGAGCTGTGCAGAAAGAGGCTCCGGTTCCAGGTTAGTGACGCAGATGGCTGACTGAAATAGGATTTGCCCAGCCAGGAGGAAGAGACTGAGTGAAGCTGGCGATGGTGTCTCCAGTATTACCTACAGCGTTTCTTATCAGATCACTTGCAAGGAACAAAAGTACCCAAGAGAGAAATGGGAGGATGGTTATCCAGCTCAAGAGTCTGAAAGTGTTAAATGCCATGCCTAACAGTGTAAACTTGAACAACAGGTGCCTAAGTTTAGCCTGGTTTGAATGCCTATCAAAGCCCCCCAAAGTTTTTTTGGAGTGCAGTCTTCTATCCTTGGCTGTATCCCTGCACTGCTGGGTTTGTTCCCTCTGTGTGCTCCATCGAGCTCTGATACAGATGTCAAAAATATTCATGGGCTTGAAAGCCCTGCGTGCATCAAGGCTAGATTTGACCTTCTCCTTTAGATTCTGAGATGTTTTCCAGGAGTCTTGGTCCTGACTGTAACTGCTTGAGATTATTGCTAACTCTTTGTGAGCTGTGTTTGAAGCAGAAAAGGGGTTGCTGTCCTTTCCCTACAGGTTTCTTGATCTCAGATCTCTGCAGTGCTTGTCCTTGCAAGAAGGGCTGTGGTTTTGTGTGTACAAGCCTGCCCAGTGAGTTTTTGTTGATGGATATTTGCTACCCTGGTGGTCTTTTGCTGTGATTCAGAGTTTCTTTGCCAGTTGAGAGTTCCCCTCATCAGATGAGCTGGGACACAGGTTAGCGCTTTTCATACTCCTCTTCATGGGCTGGTTTAGGCCTGCCAGGTCTCTCATTTGGTAATATCTGGAGTTCCCGAAGGAGATGAAAATGGCAGTGGGGGCAGGAGGATGGCTTGGCTGACCTTAAGAGAATCGTGTGTTGTGTGTGTGTGGGAGGGGGGCTTGGGGGGGTTGTGTGTGGCTTTCTTTTTTTTTTTCTCCAAAAATGTGAGTCCAGCAGTACAAAATGGGAGGTAAAAATCTAGTGGAGGCAAAGGTGCTCTTCTCTGTCAGACGGTTCCTTTTCCCTCTCTAGAAAAGACTTTAAGTTCCTCTGGCAAAAGCCACCTCTTTCTATTACCACATTGGACGTTTCTTAACAGTCAGCCTGCAGCTGCACTTCTGTGTTTCAGTATTGCTGCATGCTTGGCTAGAGGGGATAGCTACAGGCAGGCAAACTTCTTGTTTTGTGGGGAGCAAACTGCAGCATTCTTAAACTTCCGCCTAACCCTTGCAGTGACCGAGTGGAAGACCTAGCCCTGAAAGGTTGAGCTCCTGATACAGGGCTGTGATTAGCAGTTGCCCTCTAATGGGCCAGACGCCAGTTCAGGAAATCTCTGCTAATACACAAGAGAAGGTAGTTTGCCAGTGGCGAGTGGAGTGGGTAGGACCAGACAGTAATTCCTCTCTTTCTATTGCCAGCTGTCGCCAGAGAATGCCTACGATGTGCTGTGTGTGGCAGACATGTACCTGCTGCCTGGACTCAAGCGTCTGTGTGGCAGGACCTTGGCTCAGATCCTCGACGAGGACAACATTGTCAACATCTGGAGAATCGCAAAGCTGTTCCAGCTGACCCGGCTAGAGGACCAGTGCACAGAGTACATGGCAAAGATCATCGAGAAGGTAGCAGAAACACTCCCCACTGCACCTGCCATATGTGCCCATAAATCTAGCTGCCTAATGAGCCATAGATATAATCAGGTTTTATGGCTGCACTTTGGTCCTTAATAAATAGTTGCCATCTCTGGTTTGATGTGCTTCCTGAAGAAGAGCTACAAGAATAGCAAAGCACATGTCAGGTTAGGACTGAGGACAAGGAGTGTGGTGGTACCTGACATCACTGCGGTAAGTTGGATGTTGGTGGCTGTGTAGCATGGCCGCATGGACTGTGGGCTGCAAAACCTGCCCAAAAGGTACTGTAGGTGCTCTGGGCAGGTGGCTATGTTGAGCTTTCAGCCACCGTGGCTGGAGCAACTGCAGTGTTGCTCAGATACACCAGCTGCAGCCTGGAGAGCCCCATGGGGTGTTCAGGGGAGCTCTGTGTAGGAAGCATGTCAGTGTTTGCCCCCAGTAGGCTGTGGGTCTTCCTAGCAGAATCCTGTAGAAAGGAGTAACCGAGGTGCTCTCTACCCTCCTCCAGGATGACAAAACTAGCAGTAGAGGATTCCACAGGGGAAACTTGGTTGTTGAACAGCCAGAAGTAACGAATCTAACACTGAAGTTCCGTTTATGAGGCTCCATTTAAGTGTTATCCTGAGTCTGATTGTAGCTTGGAGTTTCAAGTCTCATGGGGAAAGTCACCATAGAGAAGGGCAATCTATACCATGGGGTATTTTTATGCCTAGACAAGTCTCTTATAAATGGCTCGTACAGCTCATATGAGAAAGTAATGCTTTTTACCTGCAACTTGAAAAGTATGCAGTTCTTTCTGGCTTGTGAAAACAGCAAAGGAAATAATTTGAGGACTGTTCTTTTGCTCAGCGTAGAGTTGGGAGATGAGAGACACATCAGCATGGACCCAGATCTGGCCCCTAAAAAAGGGGGTTTGGTTCGAAAGCTGAATGAATATTGTAGGCAGCAATTGGGCAAACTAGGGCTTTGCTTAAATGTTCCCCTTGCATTCTCCTTCTCTAGCCTGAATGGGAGTCCTTGGGCCTAGCACTGTAAGTGTGTCTTCCTGAGGGTGTTGGCACCAACGGAGCCAACCCAGCTGTTAAAGTACCAACAGCTGCAGTGTCTTGTGGAGATGCACTGCTGCTGGCAACAAGGGAAAGGTTTTGGCAGAGCATGTAGTATAGACTGGGAGTCAGCAACCTGCCATGCCCAGACATGGTTTGATAGCGCAGACGGAAGGAAGCTGCCTCTCACCCTTCAGCATGCCACATGTTCCTGGGGAACTCGATGCAAAATCATTTACGGATGACTTGATTTTTGTCAGGTTGGGCACAGAACAGAGCAGCTGCCTTGCTGTGATCTCCTGATTGGCTCTTGGTCTTGGGGTGAGAGCCATGGTGGGGAGAGAAGCATCTGTGGTTCCTGGTCCTCAGCTGGGCACAAGCACCCTCTGCCTTGCTTGTGGCAAGATGCTGCCAAAGGTGTCTAGCAGCATCTGCTGGCTCCTACTGCTGGCTCTTGCTGGGGAGCCTTTCTTGAGGGAATATTGTGTGTATTTATATATGTGATATCCCAGTACCAGAGCTATGGATGCTTGGTTGATGCTTATTAGAGTGCACTGTGTGGAGTGCAGGTTCTTCATAGTCATGGCCATTTATTGTTGGAGTTTTATTGTCTCCTTCAGATGAATGGTAGGACTCGTGTGCGTCTGCCCTCAGTGGCATGTCTGTATCTACAGACATGTCTCCAAGTGGTACCTGTAAGATGCGCAGGAAGATTTGGGTCTCCACATAGCCTTAGCGTTCTCCTCTCCTCCTGCTGGATCCCTCAACAGTGGCTGAACCCATTTTTCCGACCCCATTACATCCCTTTATCTGCCTTCTGGTCTTCCTAATGTTTACCTTGTCTACCCCATCCAGCTGGTGGAGTTGGAAGAGTTTGTGGCCGCTGTGAAGGAGAATGCAGAGGCTGTGGAGGAACGGCAGGAGACTGACTCCATTCCCCTGGTCGATGACATCCGCTTCCATATCACCAGCAATGTGCAGACTTACAGTGCCATCGAGGAAGCCAACCAGAAACTTGAAGCTCTGGAAAACCTCCTGGCTAGTATAGGGCTCGAGTGCTGATGTGTGCAAACCCCGCCTGTCACTATGCAGCCTGCGTACCCCCCTACAGTGACTTGGCTCGGAGTGCAGGAGTGCAGGAACATCTGAGTCTCTGAATGTCCCTTTTCCCCTGCCTTGTCCTCCTTCCCATCCCCTTCTAGGCATGGTTTCTTTTTAATTTATTTATGTCTAGACATTTGCATGTCTGGTTTGTGTTTGGTTTTATTTTGTTTTTGTTTCTCCTTTCAGAAATAGCTCCCAAACCACAGCCCAGTTCAGTAGCTGCTGCTTGTACAATACAGTGCGGATAGGAGAATGCAGGCTGTTAGGGGTAAGGGAGCTGCTGCGGGGAACTTGCTACTGCCTTGCATAAGGACCCATCCTGTTCTGTTGTCCAACCACGCACTTCTGAAACTGGTTCACACCAGGGTATTTGTTGTGTTGCCACCAGCAGAGGAAGAAAACTGGATTAAACTCTCCAAATAAGTACATTAGAAAGGAGCTGGCTTTTCGTTCCCTGTCAGCGTTATAAGATTGGCAAAGGTGGGCAGTGCTCCCCTAACAGGGACACAGGAGCACTTGGCTGTTTGGGAGGAACTGTCTTCACCTGCTATTCTGGTTCTTAGATGAAAAACGCCAAAATGATTTCCAGGTCTTCCCTAGGTTTTTGTTGCCTTGAAGTGTTGGCATTTAGATTTGCATGCTCAGGGCAGTGGCAAAACTCAGATTTTAAAATATCTGAGTTCCAGCAGATGGACAATTATTTTCAATCAAGAGCATAGCAAAGATAGGATGTTTTCCTTGCGCTGTGTGTGATGCACAACTTCAAAAATTAAAAGCTTTGCTTTCTGAACACAGGTCTTTGGGAATACAGCAGAGATCAGAGACCTTCCGTTCCTAGAAGGCGGTAGCTTTCGATGCATTAAAAAGGGAAAGCGCCCCTTTTCTTCCTAGCAGGAGAAGGAAACACCTTCTTGGAATCGGTACTTTTCCTTTCTCTCGGTCCATTGCTGGAGAGCAAAACTCACTTGTGCTGGTGGGTCAGGGAAGAGGGGTCATGGGAAGCCTCCTTTTAAAAAAAGGAAAAGGGGCCTTTTGGGTCTGTTGCAGGGCAGCTTTCCCACTCTTTGACCTTCTGGCTTTGCTCAGCCTTCAGCCTTGTAGCTTTATTGTTCTCCAGGAAATTCGCTGTTTGTGCTAATGAATGTTTTTGAATCTGTGTTCTGCAGTAGGTCGTGTTATCGCTTCGTCTCCCTGGACTCCTAATGAGGGTAATGATGTTCTTTCTCCTCAGCACCAGTCAGCAGGCAATCTCCCTGCACAAAGCCTGCCTCGCTGCCCTCGGAGCTGTTCGTCTCCAGAACAGCGAGTTACGAGAGCCTCGGGTCTCCAAGGCTCAGGGAGGGCACGCTTGGCCGCGCTGTGAGTTGGGAGGGAGAAAAGGGGTTGAGTGAAGCACAAGGGGCATCTTACACAAAGAGTGGGCTGCCATTACTGATGGGTGTCGATTGTCACTTTGGTCACTTTATGAGGCAAGAGCTTAAAATAACCTGTGTCAAATGGGAGTGGATCCCCTGCAGCTCCAGGGGGGCGTTTCCAGGGATAAGGGAGAGATCTGGAGATCCTGTGTTTGGCAGAGACTTGCTACAGGTGTGGAGGTGCAAGGAGGATGGGATGCCCTGTCCTGCTAATCCCATCGCGTGAAAAACACGTGCTCCCCCACCATGTGAGAGCACACTGCCCTGCTCAGATTGTCTGCCTGTACCTGGCACGTGTTTGAAGGTGCCTGCTTTTACGTGGGCAGGCTGGGTTAGGCTGCAAAGAAGCTGCACTGCGGTGTTTGGGTAGTGTACTCTAGAAAAGCTGGACTTCAGCAAAATTGCGTGTCAGGATTAAGCTGCACTGGCAGGGAGCCAGGGCACAGATCTGGCAGGGTAGGAATGAGGTGCGTTGACAGAACTGGACCCCAGATGCTTGTGCACTTTGTCATCTGTGTTTAACTGATTTCTCTTGCAGAACAAGTCTTCAGGGTAGGGGAGGAAGGCCGCATGGCTTTTCAAGCAGTGTCTGCCTCACTTCTGTTTCAAAATGCTCGTGTGGAAGTATAAAGAGTCCTTGTGGTTTGCTTTCTGCAGCCATTTTAGGGTGGGTAAGAGGAAGTGTCCATGCAGGTGTGTATTCCTGTACTGGAGCGGGGGGGGGTGGTGACCTGTAAAGGAGCTATGTGTTTGTCATGCAATTTGGGGAATATACAAATCTCTTTGCCTGCATGTCTGTCTGTAAGCTCAGAGTGGCTCTGACAGGACAACCAGAGAGCCCAGCACAACTTGAACTGATAAAAGCATCTCAATAGACTTGAGGAGGGGAGGGGCTATTTAAAAAGCACTAATGTAAAGTTCCATATATTTTAGGGGAAGAAGGGTAGAAGAGCAGAACTGCCTGTTTTCTGTGAAGTGTCAGGCTCGTGAAAGTGTGCTACAGAAACGACTGATAGCTTGACCCAGCTGGTACAGTTCCCCGGTGTTTCTCTTGCCTTTGTTGCTGAAGATGACAGTGAACGTAAGCAGGATGTTTAGTTTATCACATCCCCTCTGCTCTTCCTGCATAAATGCCCCGTCTGACATCTTGGTAGTCGGCTTTCCACAGCAACGGTTGTGAAGGCCCCGTACAAGTCTGTGGCGGAGCCACCAGAGAACTGAATGAGGCCTTTGCCTTCTGTTTGTACTGAATGGGATGCGGAAATGGGATCACTGAGGAACGTGCTGATGTTTTTCTCTGCAGATACCTCACCTCCTAAAGCAAAATGGACACTGATAGTAGGCAAAGCAGGAAGGAGGCAGAGCAGAGGCAGCGATTTTGAGAAGCATTTTCTCCATGTGGCTGCTCTTAAATAATTCCATTCCCGCATCCTTAAGCGTAGAGCAAGCGAGGCTGCAGTTGTACACATGAGATGAAAGGGCAATGTGGCCTTTTGGTTTGCCCCTACCCAGCAGCACAATTGCTCGTGGACTGCCATGCAAACGCCTCATCCGTCTGCGTGCACTTAGTGGTCACATCTGTGAACACCACCAGATTGCCCAATTACTCGGGGCCCTTTAACTCCCCCTCCTTCTGGCAAAATAGGGCTATGAAGAAGCATGCATAAGCAGATGGTCAGCATGCAGGCAGGCTCCCTAATTAAGATGAGCCAGGTCATAACATAGATTTGAATTTACTTTATTCTTGTTGCAAATAATTTTATTACAAAATAAAAAACTAAAGATTTTTTCTTCTGTTGCCAGTGTCCTCCTTGTGTTCTGTTGCCTCTGTCCTTTTTATTTACTACTAGCCACCTGTTGAATTAAGGAGATTGTAAAGTTTATCAGAGCAACAATATATTTAAAAAGAAATGTGTAAGCATGTGTGCAGCAATAAAAAGCTATATATTTCACTATATCTATTTCTGCTGTGGCCTGTTTATTAGCAACTGACGTCAGCGTGGCTTTATTTCTGGAAGGACTTAGCGGGTTCCTTCAGCTTGTTTTCCCGCACCCAAGCAGATGGCTGGCTCTGCGTCGTCCTGCTTCAAGCAGTGAGGAAAACGTGACTGCTCTGCTCCCTTGGTGGCCCGTTTGTGAGTAAAGTACTGCATTGTTTTTGTTTTTGGTTTTTGGTTTTTTTTTGAATCCTTTCTCTCAGGAATGTTTGGTTTCATTAGCAGCATTGTGGCACAGCCTTGATCAATATGGTGATGGTATGTCAGGGAGATGATTTTTATCTTGGAAAAATTTGCTCGAGGCAGTCTCCAGCAGGTGAGTTGTCCATCCTTCTCCCCATGCCAGGATTATCTGTCCCTCTGTCATACTGGACTAGTTTGTTCTGTTCGTTAATTCTAAGGGTTGGAGATTGCTTAGCCTCCGTGGAAAGCACTTCCTATGCTTACCTGTGCATTCATGGAGCCGCTGAAGCATGTGTTTCCACCAAAAACTCAAGTCCACTGAAGAGCCCAGGCAAACCTTTGTCTCCTCTCTGAAAACATGGAAGCTTATTCTGTCTTCCACCCTCTCGTGTGTCTGGGTGGCTGCAATAGTTTCCGTGGCAAACAGCGAGCTGCCCACGTGCAGCCCCTGCTGACTCTGGAGCGTGGCTGTGGCTCAGGGAGTGAGGAGCCAAGTGCATCCTTGTAGCTCTGGGCAGGAGTCTCCAGTATTTCTGGGGGAGAAGCAATAGCATCTGCATTACTAATGCTGTTGAAGGGAGGGACTTGGCTTGGAAAAGTTCAAGCAATGATCAGGCTTTTGGAACTCCGGCAAACAGCGCTTACAAGGAGTATCGTGCTGGAAGAGCCTGGAGTAAAAGGTGAGTTTCTTCAGGATACTTGGGCTGTTCATGTTGGTATGATCATGGTCACACCAACTGTGGAGATGACACCTTCCCACGTAAGAGCTTGCAGTCAGCGTGCATTGGCAGACTGTTGTGCTCTGGGTGACACGGAGTTTCCCTCTTTAGCTACAGGTAATCCTGCAAGGCCTGTTGCAGTTTGGGGAACTGGGTTTTGTCTGTTTGTACTCATTTGTTAGGGATGAACAAGTCTAGCTAGCGCTGCTGATGTAAAGCAAAAGCAGAGCTGTAGCTTTGGTTCTCTGCTTGCAGGAGGGTTACATGTGCTGGAAGAACAGGTTTTTTTGTCTTGTCTTCTGAGCTAAGCAGATTCGACGTGACAAATTTATTAAGATAATAGAGACCACAGGGGCAAACTGTTTTTCATAGTAGGGCCCTGTTTTGCATAAGGAGCTGTCTTGCTGCCAGTGTTGTTGCCCGCCTTGAAGACACACTAAGCGAGCAGGGAACTGAACTCCATTTCCAGGGTTAAATGGCTCCTTCCATGGAGATGTCTCCTGCTGTGTCCTGCAGCTGCGCCAGCACCTAGCTCAGCTGGTGGCCCATGTGTTGCCTGGAGCACGAGCTGCTGGGAGAGCTGCGGGTTCCTGCAGGTTGCACTGCTTTTGCTGATCCTTGTGAACCGGTGTAGGCTAGAGAGCAAATGTAGCTCAAAACAAGCTATTTGTTCGTGGCTCAGTACTGCAGCCACCATGGGGAGGCTGCACCTGGCTATCTCACAGAGATAAAAGGGGCATGTGTTTCAGGGTGGGTGGGTGGTCCTTTCTGAAGCAGTTGCAAGAAAAATTCAGTTTGGAAATCACAGGTGGTTATGGACAATAACAAAAGCAGGTTCTGCAGGGAGGGAGAGTATTTAAGTCTTAGAGGACAGCAGCCACATGAGGGTGCAGATATGGGCATGCAGACCCTTAAGCCAAGCTGCAAACTTGAAGTTAAGTGAGACCGGCATTTGGGGAAGGGAGGAGATGTTCACCGGCCTTCCTCTTCGTGGTGGTGAACTTTGTAAGCCCATGAGTTCAGGGCAAAGTTAGAAGGCCGTTTCAGGAGACTCTAGAAAGCTTTGGAAGAAAATCGGTACCAGGCAAAGAGCTAGCCCAGGTCCTGAGAGTCTGGCTGCTCGGTTCCCAAAATAAGCTCTGAGAAAACAGTGTGAGAGCTTCCCTCTCCCCTTCTGGTACTGGCAGAGCAGGCGTAAGGGAAAAGAGCGGCACTGGGAAGCAAGACCCCGCTCCAGGCTCGCTCCTTCCAGACTGCAGCTCTCGTGTTGGTTTTCTCATATCTTGTCCCCAAAGGCTTGTTTTGCTCCCTGCTCCAGTGGCTGGTGTGGCAAAGCGTGAGGCCCCAGGGCACAGCGTGTCCCGAAAGAGGGAAAGGGGGGCACTGAGGCCAGGGAGTCTGGGGGGGCAGCCCCCGAGAAGCTCGTGCTGGGGGAGAGGCTGCGAGGCTGGACGTGGCCGTTCATGGGATTTGGGGGAAGCAGAAGGGTGTCCTTTTAAAGAAAACTAAATTAACTTCCCGTAGCTTTCCTGTGGACAAAACTGAGCTGCTCTGTGTTGCATTGAGATGTCATTAAAATCCCTGTAAGAAACAAGCTCTCCCTCTTTTATTGCCTTACCCTACCACTTCTTTGCCGGTCAGGGTCATCCCGATACCATTCGTACAAGGATGTGACAGTGATAAATTGCGTGAGCAAGGTGGTGCCGTGACCTGCTCTGGTGGGAAGGCGAGGAAACGTGTCTGAGTTCCCACTCCTTGAGATACGTGTCAGAAGGTGAAGGCTGATCTCTCATAGCAAGGCTAAGATGACATTATCTCTCCCTTCTGCTCACGAGGTTTTATTCCAACGCATTCTTGGCGCAGCACAGCAGAACCGCCAATATTTCTATGAATTTTATTAAGCTCTCTAAATGTGCTCGCTAAAAGTCCTTCTCTCTCCTGCCCCAGGATGTGAAACTGAACTGTTATCCAGGAGTTTTAAAGCAACTTTGTTGGTGGCAAGTTCAGTCCCTTTCCCGTGTGGATAAGGAGCTGGAGTTGCCTGTAGCTGCATGGGGCTCTCCTGCTGTGAAGTTTCAGGGTTAACTTTGCCGGCCTTAGGAAAGCTTTTTTGGGGGATTAAAACCATTGCATGTTTTTCATCTAAATAAAGACATGACCGTGGAATGAAGGCTTGCTGTCCTTGGAAAGCTGGAGAGCCCTGGCTTTTCCTGGGGCTCTGGCTCATGGCAGGATTCACTGTAGCCCGGGAGAGGTTTGCTCCCGGTGTTCACGGCCCCTTCTTTCATCGGGGGCAGCAAATATCTTACTCCTCCCTCTTGCACCTGAGCTGTCGTCGCTTTGTCACTGCTGTTCTGGTCTTTTCTTGAGGGATGACACAAGTATTTTCCATGCTGGACATCTTGCCCTCTCCTCTGCTCTCCCCCAGGCCAAGTGGATTTCCATGCCAAGTTTCCTTTAATTAGACATTATCATGCATATCATATGATCCATGCAAACTCTTAATAAATCTCTTAGGAATTTTTTTCCATTTGAATGCTTGGAATATTTCCAGACTCTGAAGAACTTCCCCTGTGTGCCTGGGTCCTGTGGAGGGCGAGGGCACTAAGGCAGCGTCCCTGCCACCCACAGAGGACAGGGGCAGCTCTGCGCCGTGCCACGGGAGCAGGGAGCTGGGATCGTGCTGGGAGGGCCCTGTGGGGTTAGCGGTGTTTGCTCAGGGACATGGCTGTTTAGTTTAATAATGCTGTTGTGAGGAAGCTAGCAGGAAGGTAAACAGCAGCTCGGCATAAGCAGCTTCCTTGTCAGATGGAGAAAATGGGCTGGGGCATTAGGCGAGAGCATCCCTGACTGATAAGCTTGGAGAACATTACTGTTTCTGAGCAAAAGGGAGACTGCTGGTGCTTAGAGAAGAAAAGAACAAATAGCTGCTGGAAAACAAAACAAAAGCCAGGGACCGTGGCTGCTGGCCCAGCACGTGGTGCCTGTGGGCTCTCGCTGACTGGTGGCAGCACCACATGGACCTTCTGCTCCCCTTGGCTCTGGCCGAGCCCTGGCTCCTCAGCCGGTTCGAGCTGTTGGTTGGGACCTAGAGCAGCTCCCTAATGTGGTTACGGGGTCCTGGTGGCCAGCACAGCCGTGCCGGCATGCAGTGACCTTGGGAAGCTTCGCCAGTGCTAGCAGAGCAGCTGCCTCTGTGTGCTTTCGTATCGGTGAGCACTGCCCCCCTTTCCCTGCGCTGGAGACCAGCCAGGAGCATCCCTGCCGAGCCCGGTGCCCCGACCGCGTCGCGGACCCCAAGGCCGGGCAGGGGAGGCCATTCCTCGCTGGCTCCGCAGCTGCTGGAGGGCTGCGATCCCAGTGCATCCGTGCCAACGCGCCGGCAGCTCTGCTGTGAATTACAGCCTGCTTGTTCCTCCACCTCCTCCCATGGCCTATAAATCCCACACGTAACTGTTTGCCAGCAGAGAAGAGCTGCTGGTTTATATGCAGAGCGGGTCTTCTGGGTCACAATTTGCTCTGGTTCCTGCTTTACCATCAGCTGCTCCACGCCTTGCGGTACCCCGGAGAGACCAAGCCAGCTCTGGAGACCATCCAGCAAAGAGAGGGAGGGAAAAACAGGCAAAAGGCAGCAGGAGCCCAGCAGCCTCGCAGGAGCAGACTCGAAGTGCAGGCTAAAACCAGAAAGGCCACCTGCAGCCGTGACAGATCGCCCGGCCCCAGGTGGTGGCGGCTGCACGGGAACCTGCCGAGGAAGCAGCACGGCCGAAAAATGGGCTCTGGTGCCATCGCTGCCCCCGGCCCCGGCGTCGCTCCAGGAGGGGCGGGAGGTTCGCGGGGGGAAGAGCCGGCGGCTGGGAGCAGGTCTGAGCTCCTGGGGACGCGCCGGGGCCGCAGCTGGCTTCACCCCGAGCCTCCCGGCCGCGCGTGGTCCCCGGGCGAGCCGGTGGCTCGACGCCTCTTTGCAGTTCGCAGGAAAACGCACGCGCGCTGCCCCGACTCGGCGTCCGCCCGCCGGCGGCCCTGCGACGCCCTGAGGCGCTTAACGAGCCGCGGAAACGGCAGGCTCCGCTCGGGCAGAAGAGCCGAGGACTTGCCTGTTGTGAAGCGAGTCTCGTCCCTGGTGACGCTCGTTAGCGTCGCGGGGCGGCTGGCGGCCCAGCAGACGTCTGGGCTCCGTCGTCCTTGCCGGCGCACATCGAAGCCGTCGGAGAGCCGCTGACCCTGTGAGCTCGAGTCTAATCCGATGTGCAGCCCGCGAGGGGTCGCAGAAAGAGAATATTACTCTCTTGATCTAGCGAGTCGAGGAAGATGAAACGAGTTGCCGGAGGTTTCGGGTCAGGTCCGACATCGCTAATGCCTCCAGCTGGAGGGCCGGCACGCGGCCGCGCCGGCTCTTGTTCCCCTCCTCCGGCGGCAGCAGCAGCAATCGCCCTCCTCAAGGCGCGAGCAGCCGGGGAGCCGTCAGAAATGGCAGGACTCGGCTCAAGGAGCTCCTCTAGCACCAGGCGGTGAGGGCGCGGGGCCGGCGGCTGCGGTCTTTGCGGGCTCCCGGGGCGGCTGGCAGGCCGCAGCGAGGCGCCTGCGGCTGCCATGTGTCAGGACTCCGCGTCCGAGCAGCTCTTTCGGCGCGGGAGGGGTATTCTGGGCCCTCCAGAAGCACCAAACCCTGGCCTCTGGCTACCCGAGGGCTGTTACCGTCGGCCCCCGGCGCCTGGGACTCGCTCTGCGCGCTACGAGAGGAGCCGAGCCGGCCGCGCTGCCCAGCCCGCCGTGGAGCCGCAGCGGCGGGCAAAGGTGGCCTTTAAACGGCCGTGCTCCCGGGCACGTTGCAGATGCCTCCAGTTTGAACTGGGCACGTTTTGGGACCAAAGTAATATTTTAATGGGCTTGTAAAATTGTGGGAAGCAGGTCTCGAAGCGGGCTGAGCTGGCGTGTTACTGCAAGCTCCTCCATCAGCTCCAGCTGTCGCTCTGTCTGGGGTCGGGGGAGCGCTTGGGGCAGGGCACTAGTTACCTTAACCACCCCAGCTGCCACCTAGAAAAGGTTAGAGCTGGTTTTCCTTCACGTTACTCAGACAGCTCTCCTAGGCCAAACTTTAATATAGAGATTACCTTACACCCTGCGCGCGCAGCATCTCCCAAGCTCTCCCAGCACGTGGACTATAGCAGAACCGAGCGTCTCTGTCCGGAGGTGAGCTCCTCGGCCTCTCTGCACGTGACCTACAGCAGTATTTGCTGCAGTGCCCCAAGCTAATTCGTCCTGTGGTACAGGAAATGGGGGAGCGAGGCCATGGGTTTCGGAGCCCTTTGGAAAGCCGACTTTCAAGCAGAAAGGGAATCGCAGGCCTCCGTGAGACACAGCTGCCCCGGGCAGCGCGGGCCGGCCGCGCGCCTGCGGTTCGGCAGCGCCGGGGGGCTGCAGATCCCTCCTCCGCAAGCTGAACAGCAATTTAATGTCTCGCCGCCTCGCCCTGCTCGCGCTCCACGGAGGCGGCAGTTGTGAACGATGCCCTCAAACACGTTCTGTTCAGAAAACATAACTTTTATTATTAGTTGCAATATACATTGTATTCCTTTAAGAATCCTAAACTTGTACATGGTTTTTCCCACTGAAAATACATGTGTATGTATATATGTTTTTTATATATATATATATATGTATGTATTTTATTGAACTGGAACACAGTGGAACAAAGAGAGACAAGCTCAGAAATTACTTGGAAAAATAAGTGTGATCTCAACGGGTTTGTGCTGGCAGTGTGCTAGGGTCAGTGGTATAAAAAGAACAGGCTAAATAGAAAATGTCATGGCTAGCCTTGGGGGAATGGTCTCGCGGTGCTACAGGTGGTGCTATATACAGTAGTTACACGTTACTATTGCTCAGTCGTGAACACCACCTAGTCCCCAAGGCAGACCAGCCTCTGGGGTGTCTCGACCCAGCAACATTCACAAGGTCAGCTGCGCGCTTCCCTACAAATGGTACCTGCCATTTGAAAATAAGAGTTTAATTACATTTCCCTTGGCAGCAGCTCTGCTCATTGCTAATCTGGTCAATAAAGGAAGCGTTCCTCCAGGGCATGGTTCAACCTAACTGGGTCAATATAAAGTGGCTTACGTGCAGCGTAAGGGCTCAGCAACAGCAGCGAGAGCTGGAGGGACCGTGCCGGCTGAGAACTGCAGCTGCTGGAAATCAGCAGTCTCAAGGGGCCCAGGGTGATTTGCTCTTGGCTCCCTGCTTTTCCACACTGATTTTCACCACCTGGAAGTCTGGGAGTGTGCATGGGCAGAGGCAGACAGCAGGTAGCCTAGCAGAAAGCCCCAGGGCTTTTTTTCAGGTGGGTTTTCCCTGTGTTAATTTCCTCAAAAGACAGCGTCAGAAACTTGGCTGAGGGTGGCAGTAACCTCTGCCGTAACAGGGTTTTGGGGGCGTTTTTTTTTTTTTCTAAACTGAGCCACGTTCTTGTTTGTTAATCTGATTTTCAAATGCAGCTTCCCCAGGCCGCATACCATTGCTGAGCTGAGCTGGACAGAGGGACAAGCCTTCCTTAGATCAACGTAATTGGTTTCTTTCTATTTCTTCTGAGCTGCAGATGCTCCTTGGTGAAAGGACATGCTTTAGCAAAGGCACTGATTGCAGACCTTCTTCCTCTGCCCGAAGCCAGGTTGGAGGGAGCAGACAGGCCCCGACCTTCCTTCTGGAGGGTCGCTTCCCTTTCCCCCACAAAGTGCTTGTCAGTTTAGGAAGGGATTTAAAGGACATGGGCACTGATCCGCTCCTACTGACGTCCTCAGAAAAAGTGCTTTTGAAAAAACTTTCATCCTTAAGTCATTATCTTGTTACCACCTCATGACATCTGGCACCATGCCTGCTTGATTCCTATTTCAGCTGAAGAAGCAGGTGAGGTTTATCACCACTGAAATCGTGCCACATTTGCTGTCTTTCCCCAGCAGTATCTGGCAAGAGGGAACCTTGCTCAATGAAAAGAAGTTAGAGCAAGCCAGCCTGTGGTTAAGATACAGAGCAGGCAACCTGTGCATCTCCTCGTTCCCCTAGCAAGTGTCACTGCAGGTTCAGCAAGGGTTGGTGAGAGTTATTGATTGCACTGGAATAACAATTTAACCAAAAGCTCACATTGCTAGAGTTACAGCTGGTTCCTCTCTTCAGAGGCAGGAAAATACAAGTGTGGAAACGCCTGCACCAACCTGTACAAAAGAGCTTTCCTGACTAGGTCCCCAAGGCAGTTGTGAGGAGAAAGGCATCACGTGCATCCACGCGTCGTGGGAACATCCACACTGATGGGCCTGCACGGGGACTGACCTCATTCTGACTGTTATTGCACGGAGGTCCCTTTCCTGAATTGTGCTAGAACTGCTACCACTACTTCCACTGCTGCCCGATGCTCCAGTTTCTCTTATGAAGCATTTATGAGCTTCCTCTTCTTGCAAAATCGGAGGGAGAGGAGCAAGTTAACCCCTTCCCTTTGGCTAATGCCAAGACACATATTAATAATTATGGCCATCTTTTGGGTAAATTTAACAGCACAGCTGTGCTGTGATCACTACATTGCTTTTGCTGTAGTGATACAATGCCTTTGCTCCAAAACAGGGTCTTTGGTCTCTCCTTTAGCCCCACTGCCATCGGAGACCCAGTCAGCTCTAGAGTTTGGCTAGCCTGCGCCACTGGATCAGCTCACAAGATGCTCCGATGCAACTTGCACACCAGTGCCCCTGAATACCCCCAGGGCAGCAAGACTCACGTTGGACAGGTGATTGTACCCTACACCCTGCCTTTAGCGCCCCACCTCGCATATAGGGGGGAGCTCAACTCTGTGCCGATCCTGCCAGAGGTGGCTGTGCTGCTTAGGAGGAGAACGGGGAGCGCTTGGAAGGGATTTCTATTCATGCTTTGGGTCTCCTACTAAACCGGTGGACCATGAGGACACCCACTGCTACTCCCCAACCACCAGCTGCTCTGTGCTTCTCTGCAGCATTTTTTTCAGGACATTTTCCAACTGATGAAGGAAAACAACAGATTATGACTGTAAAGTTATGGTGAGAGAACTGGATCCTGGTAGGACAACATTATCCCCTGCCAAGGGAAGAAACAATTAACCCTTTCTTTAGACTCTCCTCCCATTTCTTCCCCAGCTCCCAGCCACCTCTCTATATATCATATATTATATTACGATATTCTCTTAAAACTCTGACTTTGCTCTTTAGTTTCAGTAGCACAAGTAATTAATCCAATAATGAGGAAAAAAAAGAAAGAAAGAAAGAAAGCAGCCCCTAGGAATATTTACAGAGCAGTTCATCTCGCAGAGGAGATGGGGGGGGTTCGCACTGGGAATAGCATGGATTTTGAATGTGCTAAGTGGGTTTGATTCTACATTCATCCTTTTCCCCTCTGGGATTCTGTTCTGATGATGAAAATTAAAAAGCTGTTCAACATGCTTTCCCAGAGCGCAAACTCACAGAGGAGTTGGGGTGGGGGGGGAGAAAATACACACTGTTTATTCTCTCCCCTTGGGTCTGGCCTGCTAATAAAGGTAGCATCCAAAGGAGTCTGACCTTGAAAACCAGCCTTTCACTTTCAAGCGTGAGTCTGTTCCCACCCCCCATCAGCTCTGCCTTTCAGCCTCTCTTCATTACCCAGCAAGCATTCTCCTCTCAAGGGCCAGGACTTTAAAGGTACTGGATAGTGGGAAGAGGGATGGGACTGTACATACCTGGAATTAAAACCATAAAATGGAAGATATGGACTTGTTTAACATACTAAAAGTTATTGCAGTATAAATACACTCCTGGCACCTCAGCAAAACAGAGGAGGGGAAGCGATGGAGGAGGCTTAGTGGGTAAGGGACTGTTTAATAAAACTACCCAATCTGGAAAGCTTTAATGGCTGCTCCCACAGCTATAAATTCTTTCTGAGATTAGGGCTCATTTTTGCGAGCAAAAAGTGCTCCATCCTGTGCCTTTCCCCCCACCCTCCCTCATGCTGTGCATGGTAAAACATCCCAAGAGTCCCTCTGTGTTAGATCTTTTTCAGAGAGACTTCTATTAAGAACAGCATCTATCCCCAGAAAACCTCAGTAAGAGTTGCAAAAATAATTGCTCTTAAGTATGGCTGGTTTCCCCAGCTGCTGAGACCTTCTGGCCAACCCATGTCAGTATTTCCGTGAAGACAGAGGTAGTGACCTCGGGCAGCTCTTTGTGGAGGGCATGATAGGCTTCCTCATACACCTGCAACCAGGAAGAGAGTAAAGATTAGTGCAGAAAAAAAAATCCCAATGAACAAGGCAACCTTCAGCCACCTCTTGTCAGAACCTGCAGGCCCAACACATCCTGCCCACACCTTGTCAGGTTTTTTCCTAGACATGATAGGTTATGAAACCAAAGAGATTCCATGCGCTCTGGACGGCCCCACTTCATGAAGGGGTCCCACCATGGACTCCCAGGTTCTGTGCTGATAGAGCCCGTTCCAGATTGTGCTGGAGGCAGATGTTGTTTTTCTTTAAGATGCTTTTCTAGAGGTGGAAAACAAGCATAAAGGGCGTAGAGAGAAAGGACAAGACATCATACGTCTCTACGCTTCCTGTTTTTTGTGGGGGTTCCTGAGCTGAGGCCTTTTGCTCAGAGGTGCTGCACCCCAGGGAGGGGACTTGCTTCAGTGGAGCCATGAGCTCGCAGCAGCTCAAGCAACCAGATCCCATGTGTCCCAGCTGAGCACCTCAAACTGGTCACTTGGGCAAGCTGCCTTGTAGAGCATGGCCTTTACAGGTCACAGAGGGGAAATGGAAACAGTTCTTTCCCCTGCTTCTGATCCCCTTTCTGCAGTGAGGTCCTCATGGCAAATCTTCCAGGGTTTGATCCCTTCTCGGTGTTACATCCCTGACATCTGCCAAACTTCCAGCTCCCTCCCATTTTTTTCCTGTCTACTGCTCCTTCTTCTTTGCTGCACTTGGCATTCATGATGCTGGAATTCTGCATTCAAGAAGGCATTGGCATTGGAGCTTGACACTTGTGCGTGACCCAAGCACTCTGCTGCGCTTTAGCAAGATTTCCTGCTTCTTATCCCAATAAGAAGCAACATATATTTATCACGCCCTTGGAGTTTAAAGGACAATGGGGGATGTTCCCATCATGCCTTGTGTAATTTTACTTCTTTTATTCCCAGCCTATCCAGTTATTTTTCTGATGACAAAAGCTTTCCCTTGGTCTCCCTGTGTCTCTTTCAGGCTCATTCATGTGCTAACAATTGGTTAATCAGCTGTGGCTCTCTTGAAATGAGCAGATGTGAAGTGGCTTTTGTTGAGCTGTGCTTTGGAAAGGCCTCCCTGCACCTTCACGCGCTGGGGCTTGAGGTAAGGGTGGTGCTGACACAGTTGGCATTGTTCAGAAGAGCTGTTGGGGTCAGCACTTTACCTGGTTATGAGCCTCGCTCTGCTGACATGCCAAGTTGCTTCATGTAACAGAGATCCCTAGGTACGCAGCTACCCACAGGATCAGGTATTCAGATCACCCATGACCCCCTGCTCCAAAGGCAGTTCACCTGAATCCTTACCTCTGATGTCCTTGTCAAGCCTAAAAAGCAAGAAGCGAGCTTAGCCCTGTTACTTGTTACAGCATGGATATCAGCTAAGATTCCTTGAGAGAAGGTTTGGGCCTGTGCTTAACTACTGTGTTGACATATCATTACAGTTCAGCTTGATATGGCCCTGCTTTCCCTCAGAACTGCTTGTATCTCTGAAGGGAGCTAAGCAGACGCCCCGCCCCTCAGAGTGAAGGGCGCTCAGGCCAATGCTATCAGTACAATTCCACGAAAATCAAGAAAGTAAGATAACCTTGAGTGTTTTGTCTTGACTCTGCACTGTATCCATCAGTAAATAGGACCCTCTGATATCACAGAGCTTGTCAGAAGAGCCGTGTAGCACCAGGATGGGCAGAGTCAGCTTGGGCAGAGCTCGCTCAATTCTGGCAATGGCATTCATCAGCTGGATGACAAAGGAGACCTTCATGCCACCGTGGTAGACCAAGGGATCTGCTGTGTACGATTCCATCTGGCAGGGAGAAAGAGGTCATTTAAGGTTAGCAATATTTCATGCAGAAAAAACAAAGCAGATCACCTTGGCTGTGAGGAGTTTCTTCCCTTTGCTTGCATAGCCATTTCCTACCCTGTCAGGACATCCTGCCATCAGAGTCAAAGTTGACATCTTTATTGCAGCTTCCCAGAACCTCTCACAGGACCTGGCTTGCTCCAAGCTGCATGTTTTTCTTTTACGTCACTGAAAAAATATTTGAGCCAAAGATCCTTCTGCAGGCAAACAGTGTCAGCCAATGACTGTTCCCATGGGGACACCTGCCTACATTTATTTCTACCCTGCCATGTCCTTCTGTCACTCAAAGGTGACAGTTTCTTCTGCACTCACGTTCTTCAGTCTGCATTATTTCAAAGTTGATATTGTCTGAGTCCTTATCCTGTTTTGGTGAGGTCCCAGATGTTCCTCTCTCCCTGGGGATAAAGATAGTGATCTAAATCTACAGACAACTAGCATATCTGATTGCAAAGCACTCTTACACTGAGGGGTTCTCTCTCAGTGCGAAGCTTGCAGCTAGAGACAAGGGTCAGCAAAGACAAGAGCACCCTCTGAGCCCTCTCCTCAAGTTGAACTACTCCATGCTGGAGCCTGCAGGCCCTGCAGGGCGAGGCCTCCAGCGGAAGGTGGCTTCAGTGTGCCTGCTTTGTGCAAAGCTGTAGGCTCATGGCCAACAACATTTAGGGGGCCCAATGGCTCAGTACAGTTCTTCATTCAAATGATGCCATTAGGTGGTAGGCAATTAAAAAAAAAAAGAAAGCAAAAAAAAAAAATCAACAACTTGCTCAGCCAGACTGTGAGAGGATAAAAATGTACAAGAGCTGGTGCAGAAAGTTGCTAGGAACGAGTAGTTACTGCAGCAGGCAAATCTACAGTAAATATTTGTATACTGTACATGGAGACGGCCCACACAGCCACTGTCATCTCAATATTTGCCAGAACGTTTTGATTATGGGTTGGTCCCTGGCACAGCCTCCAGTTCAACCCAACCCTGACAGATGTTTATAGAAATGATGATTATTTATAGGCTAGCTGAAGACGGCCTCCTCCTCTCCTTGCAGGCAGTGAGGACTGTTCACATTCTTCCTCCCTTTACAGAAAGGTAAGCCCTCTCCTGCTGCTGTACATGCCTGCCCTGAGGAGACCTAGGGTGGGAGGTGACCCATGATGCCACCCCAGGGACACCTAGTTACATGGAAGTTTGGGCCCAGATACGCACCTTAGCAAGAGCAAAATGGCCTTTCTGGACCTGAGCTGCCCCACTGAGAAGCCAGAAAGCCTCCAGGTTGGATTTTACGTTCATTTCCCTGTGAGATGAGATTATCAGGGTGGCAGGAGGACACTGTGCGAGGGGGGGGTGCTTTTCCAGCTGGAAGGTTGAATTTGCCAAAGTCTGTAGAGCCAGTTTCCCTCCCCATAGCCTCAAACGTGTTGGGGCACAAGACAGTAGAAACATAGCTGGTAGCAAGGCATGCTAGTGCACAGAAGTCTTTCCCCATCACCTTCTTGCTTCCAGTCACCACCTCCTCCTGCTGGTCCTGTTCCTAGGAACCTCTAGCTTCTAATCCTGAGTGCCACCCAGGGAAAGGAGCGTGTGGCAGTCTGGGTATATTGGGAGCTGGCACCCTTCAGGCACAGCCCTTGCTTCGGCCCTGACAAGAGCTCTGCACAGTGCTAAGCATGACTGAGGGGGGCCGATACCCTTAGAGCCACTCTAATTTGTGCTGGAGTTGGGCCAAAAAGATTCAAGGTGCTGAGGCACCTACTCATTGAGCCTTGGACACAGCAGAAGTTTCTAGCATTTGATTAAGGCCAATGCCATAGTTTGACATATGGAGGAGGTGGCAGGAGAGCGCAAGGAGATGAAGTTCATTCTTAATGAAAACCTCTGCTGTGCAAGGGATTGCTGGAGATGTAGCCAAGGACAGACGCTTCAAGCTGAGCTTTGAAGCTCACCAAAACTGAGCCCTATGTGAAACTGAGGTTATAGGCATGCCAGAATTCAGGGCTTGATGTACTGGTAGAGAGCAAGGGAGAGTCCAAGGGTCCATAGCAATGTACAGCTTCTGTTTTGGCCTCTATGCAAAAACATGGCTGCATCCAGCCCTTGCACTAAACTCAGAAAAGAGGGGTAGATTTTGGCAGGGAGACGCACACAGATTTCTCTCACCCCCACAGCTCAGGAAAAAGGGATCTTAACTTTGATATCTCCATTTCAAAGGAGTATTTGCATGCTCCACCCTCGTACAATGCCATAAATGCCAAGGGATGACCTAATGGGTTTCTTTCTTTTCTTTTCTTTTTTAAAGAACGGGAACTTTTTAGCTACTGAGCAGCCAACCAATATTTTTGAATAGATGGTGGGAGTTGAAAAAATAAAAACCCAATCCCAACCAGGATCGATCAGCACTGCAGGAAGCAGGATCCTATTCCTTGTGAATGAACAACAGTCAGAAAGTTACTGTTCAGTGCATGAAGTGAGTGCAGAGCATGAGGATGCCTGGGAAAAACAGGGAATGGGCTTTATCTTCTGATGGGGAGGGGCAGCAAGAAAAAAGCCTCGTGCAGTGGAGCAGCTTGGGATGGAAATAAGAGGTTTAAAGAACCTGCATCTGCATCATTTCCTGTGGTAAAGTTCAGCTGTAGAAAAGGTTCAGAGAACACAGGGCTGATCTTCAGCATCCAGCAGGACTTCCCACCTGCTCTTGTTCCTTGTTATGCTTCTTCCCACCCTGCCTTTCTCACTACCTGTGCATTCTGGCTTGCCTGTGCGGATGCTAGGAAATCATGGCTGACCTCCCACTCCTGCTTCTTACGTGCTGGTCTCAGAGCATGTTCCCACACTGCAGAGCTAGCATGGCACACTCACCTGAGGGATGGAGACTGGGCATGTACATGCCCCAGTCCCCAGTCCTGAGAGGTAAAATGTTTTTACTAAAACTGCCACAGAAGGATTAATTTAAATCACTTCATCCACGGCTTTAAGCTTACCAATAAATAAATAAATAAATAAATAAGAACATTTAGGAGTTTGCTGTTGAGATGAGGGTGACCTACTCTTCCTGTTTTGTTTTGTTAGTGCATATATAGGGTCAGCTAGGATGATGCTAACTCTAGATCTTGCAAACCTGCTCTGTGTGGCAGGGAGAGCTCCCGTTGCAGCACTGAGCGAAGGGTGCATGCACTGGGCAGCAGGTGCATGCACTTGAGGGTATCTCCAGGGGCCAGGGATAGCCCTGTGATTTCTTCCAGCTGTGGCCCAGTGCAGGCTCTTCAGAGTTCATCACAACACTCTTTTTTTTCCCTTTTTCTTATTTTTTTTTCTTTTTTCTTATTTTTTAATTCTAAGGCAGATGCAACTATCAGGGCTCCTGCTGCATTAGGCTGCCCTGCTTAGAGGTGTGCATCTTTCTTTTGCATTTTGCACAGCAATAAACTCATCATAGGGCAACTACAACCTCACCTTATGTGGACTGTAAGGGAACAATACTAAAGTCATTGGGACTATTCCACTGAATTCAATGGGAGCTAACAAAGATTAATGGGGTAAGAGAGTGTCCCTGTGACCTTATTCACCGGCAATGGGTTTTTACGATTCCTTCTTGCTCCCTTCTGTGTCTCTTGCACTTGATAGCACTTGATATAACAAATAGACTAAACATCTCCATACCATGCTGTGTTCCAGTCCCTACACCCTGAGGCCAGCCTGCTGGGAACAAAAACTCATCAAGAAATTCTTGGATGATGTCCCAAAAATATTTCTAGAGAATAGAAAGTTGGTCTGGCAGAAGAATACATTTAACATATAAATAATGGATGTTTCCAGCACAGTGTGTGCTTTGAAGCTGCATGTCTTGAGTCCAAAAGGAGGATGGGGGGGGGGGTGTCAGTGGCAGCCAGAGTCCTGAGATGATGTGTTGCTTTCAGTAAGTGCCTGGAGCCTCGGATGCTGGTATGTGAAGAAGGTCAGGAAAGCATGTTACGTTGCAGCCGACAGCTGGCTAGGGCAGTTTTGTGCTTATTTGCAGGCATGCGGGCAGCAGAGCAAGGAGAGGTTTGTCTCGTTCTGAAGACTATTCCATTATAAGTAGATGCTAATGAAGCAGACCTACATTTTTAACACGTTAAGAGGCTTGCATAGAAGGAGCCAGAGGCAAGTCCCAGACAAGAGTTATCACATGAGATTGGACAATATGGCTAAAGGCTGCTTCATGGCAAGGGAAATGGCAGTGGAAAACAACAGCACTCACAGAAAGCTCTTGAAACTTGGAGCATAATAGAGCAGTGGGAGCAGCAGCAAGTAATTGGGTAGAAAGAAAATATAACAGCTTTGAAAATAAACTGTGTCCAGTGGTTGCTGTGGTGATTCCTAAAATCATCCCAGCAGCCTACACGGAAGTATCCACACAATACTGTGCACCGAGCTAAGGGAGCTCATTGACACTTTTCTGAGTGCATTATGATTTGAGATACCCTCACATCAGCACTTGTGTCCTGTAATGCTATTTGGTGCACCACTAGCACTCCCCAGCAGAGGTTCCAGGTGTTGGGGGCAAGTATGTTGTGCTAATTGTCATGTAGAGGGTAACATTCTCAAATTCCTCTCCTCCTCCAGAACACTGGTTGCTTTTATCCTCTAAATGCAAATGCAGGAGTGAAAATTTTCCTCCATGTGTTTTTACTGAATTAGTTCTCTAAGTTAAACTTATTCCCTGAATTATATGCAATGAATTATGGCAGGTGAATGTAATTAAGAAAAGGTTTCTATAGCTTAGCCTTCTTCCCCAGTGTATTTTTTGCGCAATCTTGTACTGTACTTAAGAACATATGCCATGCCGTGCGTCAATATACATGGATGTACGCTAACACACTCCATGACATTTCTACATCATCCTTCTCCAAGCTTCTTGAATCTTTTTGCTTTCAATCCAGTGAAATATTATACCCTCTTCATTGATAAGGAAATCAAAGTCATTTCACCAAAAAATTCTTTGGCGGGGCCAAGAAATAACCCTAAAGCCTTGTGGCTATTCTACAAGACTCTTTTGTCTTCCAGTTTACTAAATGGGCAAGTCCACAGTTCGACCATCCAGAGTTTGCATAAGTTTGTAAAAAAAACGTATTGTAAAAAAAAATTCAAATCATACAACTGCTAACATGGTCTTTGCGCCTGATCCTTTCAGCCTCCATTCTAATGCCGGTATGGCTGCCCTCCTAGAGGAAGGCAATTTATTAGCTTCTACTTAAGATATAAATCATTTCATGAACAGCACGAAAAATGATAGCCTCATTCAGTGAGATGCAAGCTGATGTGGGAGCACCTGACCACAGGAACAACTGACCGCTACTTCCTCTCTCCAGACAAAGCAATTCCATTCATTTATAGTTTGTGCTTCCCTCCTTTCTCTCTTCCCACAACAGTGAGAAGGAAAAAACCTCAGTATGTGTTGTTGGAGCAGTTGCTAAGACATCTGGTTTTGCCAGTGATCGCATGAACAGGCTGCAACAGTTATTACTGGGAGTGTGCATGAATGGGAGAAGAGTCTCAAGCTACGGTCACACTGACAAAAAAGTTCACCCTGAAACAGCTCCATTCATGGTCGCAGTGGTGGAAGCTGGAATTAGCTTGTTCAGTTGCAGCTCATTGAAGTATTATTCTGAGGCACAGAAAGAATACATCATTTGTTCAGAAAGGCTGTAGTAGAGCCAGCATGTAATCCAGGTGACCTTGTGGCAAGGTATTTGAGGCAAGCATGCTCTTTTCTGGTATTTGAATGCATCCAGCACAATGCAGTCCTGGTGTGTAAGCACAACTCCTCCATAGCACAACTAATACAGAAAGTTGCAATACAATCACAGTAATACAAATCGCTGGGATTGTAGCGATTTGCACTGTAGCACTGCAAAGAGCAGGCTGGAAAATGTGACTTTAGCAGTGCTCACAACCTGAATGTAGCACAGCTATCTGCTACGTCTTGTGCCCAGAACGGCCAAAGGTGCAAGGTGAAGGGATGAACTGTCGATTTCCAGTGGTGAGCCAAGTTCTCTGTTACGTGGAAAGAGATAGGGCTCCCTTGACCTCAGAGATGTTTCACCTTTTTACATAAGCAAAGGTCTTGTCCTAGTGACTTAGCAAAACACCTTTCTTTTTAAAAGCAAAATGACGAGACTGGGATTGCATACTAACTCAGCAATGACTTCAAATGGCATTAAGGTTCTCACCTCCTTCTTGTTCCGGGAAATTGCATTTGGGTCTATTGATCCCAGGGACAGGTTTGGGAGAACAAAGTTGAGCACTTTAGCTGCAAAAACCTGTGAGAGAGGAAAGCAAGTAGTTAGAGGGCTAGTTAGAGCAAGAGAGAGAAAACATAGAGGGCCAAATTCTCAGCTGACGGGAATCAGCACTGAAGTTACATAGTAAAGAAATATCAACTGACACTGCAGAAGGACCTGTCCTATATTTAAAACATTTATCATAAAGGGAAAGGATTTACACTGCTTCTGGAATCAGGCACTGGACGTGTTAGTTTGAAATGCTTTCAACTGTCCACTCGCAGCATCACAGCTTCATTGTACTTTGCCTTTTTCTCATGCTGAAGTTAATTTCAAAAAAGGCCTCAGTTAAGCACTTCATTAGAAAAAAGCTGTTTCCATTCCTCTGTGGGGCTGGTTTTTGTTGTGGTTACTGCCCTTTCCTTGCTGTCACAGGTCTGATTTCAAGCTGCAGTGCATAAGTGATATTCTGTGCAATTTGCAGTAGTTGCCTAGGCTGCACTCTTTTTGATAAGCATATTCTCAGGGGAGCCTGCAAATAAACAACAGCAAAATGTGCATGCACTGGCTAAGAAAATCTATTGCTCACTTGTCTCCTGGGAATGAAACACAAAAGCATTCAGCAGCCCAAGCTTGAAACCTCTGGCAGAAGAAAGAGTAACATCTTTAATTTCAATAGCAATCTACAAGATCTTTGAAACCAGGATTCTGCTCTGATCTTTGATAGCTGTCTTTAATTAAGTGATCACCATTTAAGTCAGAAAACATGCAATTAGTGTTTGTTGGTCTATTTTATGGCCCTTTGTGTCCGCAGCTAGTACTTGAAAGGTGTACTGTCACCTGGTCTCTGTTTCTGCTGAAGTGCAACACTTCTAAAGCACTCTCTGACATTTCTGATCTCAGAGGATACGTGACAGAGTAATTACGACATTTGCAAGGTTGAAAACAAAGTTGTCCAGGACTCAAAAGCAGTAAAGACCCATAGCAGATTTGAGGACACCAGTGTGCTTTGGGGTGGATATGACAAGGAAATTGTGTCACTGTCCGTGAGTATATCAAGCCCTTCACCGATCATGACGTTGTGCAGGCAAAATTAAGTTCTGCTGAGGTCCCTGGATTTGGACCAGTAAAAAACGTATCCACACAGGTGCAAGTGTGAGCTTACAGTGCTAATGAGCAGGAATGGGGTTTTCTTTAGTTTGTGTTAATTCCAGGTGGTGATGATTTGGGGAATGCATTTTTATGAATTCTAGGCAAGGCTATGGACTATGTGACTTGTGGTATGTTAAAGGATGAAAAGTCAGCTATGCGCTGACAAGGCTGTAACACCTTTGTCTCTCTCAAGCCATTTACAGTGACCCGGATATATGCCAAGTAACTTTAGATATGTAGCTGAGGTATATAATTTAGAAATGTAATTGTCCTAGGCTCTCTTTAGAGAGTGTGGAGAGTGAGAGAAACAACCTCCAGAGCACCTGTAAAATCTGAATAATGGTTTGGAAGTGCCTGTCTCCAAAGATTATCATGGCAACCTAAGGTAATTAGGCTGCCCTAAAGTTGGAGCCTGAGTCATGCTTTGGGGTGAATTCTTATGGCTACTGACTGCTTATTCAACAGGAAATATCTTGGCATAAGAGGTTAGTTGATGATCTCTCCAGTTTTGTTTAGATTATTGGCCAAGAGATCAATATATTGGTATCAAGACCACAGATATTGAGGTCAAGACTGCACATAAGAGACAGTAAAAGATGGCATGCTTTTTGGATGGGGTCTTTGTTTACTTGCAGATTCAGCTGAAGAAGGAAGCTATTTGGCATACTCTAAAATTCCAGGAGAAGCCAAAAGTCTGGTGAGGATTCTGCTCTGTGTCTGCTTGGTACATGTGAATATTTATATCCCCAGAAATCTGCAGTAGGGATTTTGCAGAAGAAGCATAAATATGAAGCTTTCCCTCACGCGAGCAAGACTACACTAGCCTACCAATATAATGAAGGTGAGGAAGGTGTGACAGGGAAAGGAGAACTCAATATATGCCTTATTCTCAGACTCTCCCTTGTTGGAGACAAGCTAGACAGCCTTTTGTCAGATTCACTATGGCCACTTTTCTATTCTAATGATATATGCTTATCATCACAATTCCACAGGCTAATAATGACCTTGACCCTGTGACATGCTTTGGAAATATCCCTGAGGTTTTTGCGCTTTTCTGGAGTTTTGCCAAATGGAGTAACTAGCAAAAAACTGCTGAAGAGAAGAAATGGCTGATTCTCACCCCAAGCACAGCAGTATATACTGGCCTGGACTGGTGATATTAGTGAAATCATTTCTGGTGTTTGGCTGTACAAGAGAAGAACCAGCCCCATACATGGATGTGTCAGTTGCACCTACACACACATATATTCCCTGTATGCTTAAAAATAATGATTACTTATGCACAGACAGAACTCATCTTGGCCAAAAGAACTGATTGTGAAAGGACTCTGCCACCCTTCTTCTAAGGGCTTTCAGGTATGCAAGAAATGCTGCATTCCCTGTAATGTTTAGTACGGCCTCCAAATTCAGATGTAATTTTGATGATTCTTGGAGTCAAGGTCATGGCTAGCGGAAAAATAAAGTTTCATGTTTTAACTAGGAGGCCAAAAGGTTTCCCTGAGCCTTTGTTGGTTTTGTGAGCACTGTGGTATCGTTTATGACATGCTGGACTTTTAATTAAAAGCTGTGTTGTTCAACTGCTGGCTATATGTGATATCTGAAGAGTTTATCTCCCCGTTGGTTCAAAGTGGAAGTGTCAGTTCTTGAGAAAATAGCTCCCAAATGGTCAAGAAAAGTTAACACAGTAATGGCATTATTACTGGTTGGGCTGAGGATGATTGAGTAATGGTTATTAGAGCTGTTCCAGGCCAACAGAAGTGTGTCAGACACTTAACACTGTTCAAATTCAACCTTTTGCTCTCTATGACAAAAGTCCCAGAGAAAGATAGAACTAGATAGCTGAACGTTACCTCTTGACTGGAAGTGTAATTTAAAGCTGATTTCATGGTTTTTGCACTAGTTCAGCTATAGGGGTGCTCTACAGTGTAGACCCTTCTGCATAGAGTAATCCCTGTTCCCCCCACACCTCTGCGTGCTTATTTCTCTCTCCCATGACCTCTGCTCGCTAAACCGCTTGTGTGAATGCTTTTAAGTTCATTGCCATTACAAATGAGCTGGAGTAACAAAGATGTGATGTCTGAACTGTTTAAACTAGCTAGCCTCATTTTGACTGAGCCAAAAATCTCTGGAAGAGATACTTGATGAGCTACAGAGATTAGCTTGAGAGCAGCTTGAACAGTCCTAACAGGGAGGACATACCTCCATACCTGGAGTACCTGTACCAAGCTACCCTAACTATATGTGTCACGACTAACATGTTTCTGCAAAACTGGAAAGACCAGAGAAAAAACAAAATAAGAATTTGTTATTTAGTACTTTCTTCCAGCTTGACTTTATAACAGTCCTCTGCATTATTACTGTGTGCAAATTCAGCCTGAATGACTGGTGCACTAGTCTAAGAGACCCTCACATACTGGAACAACCTGACGTCCATTTGGGTTGGAAAGCAATAGATAGGTAAAAGGCCAAATGGAAAAAAACAAAAAGCACACAGGCAATATTGTGCGCTGAGTTTTTAAGGCATAGGCTTGAAGCTAGTATAGGTTTAATCATTAAGAATATTTCCTAGGTTAATTTAGTTAACGCTATTTTAAAGTGTTTAATGACAGAAATTCAGCAGGTGATACACTTCTACCTTTATTCTACTGTTTCTACTGTTATTCTACATGTAATTCGTTTCTTTTTGCATCCTTCCAAATGTTGAAGATTCAGAGCCAAGTCTTGTCCAGCTTAGCTGAGAAGAAAAAGGGGAAGGCAGCAAGGTCCCTCAGGCTTCAGTTAATTTGGAATGAGTAGGTAGGTGCTTCTGCTGGGACACAGAATTTATAAGGTACTGATGAAATTGTGTTTCCGAAAAGAGCAGAACTTGCTTCTCCTGCATGCACTCTGTAAAGGCACATCCCTTCTGCTATGGCCAGGACTTCAGCAGTGACCGAAGGTATTTCTAACACTAACTGAAAGACCCAGGATGGAATCCGGCCCGCTATTATTGTTGCCTTGAGCCCTCGTTTGTTTAGGCCAAGGTAAATTCTTGCTCAGCTGGAAACTTCCCCAGACAGGGGATGAATGCACAGCCCTTAGGAAATGGCTTAGGGCCTAGAAGTCATACCAGTTCCAGGGGAAAAACCAAAGCCTTTGTGTCTCAAAGGCACAAACACCAATGAAGCGTCTTCTAGATCTCAAATGAAAAAAGCAGAAAAGTGTTTTCAGCTCAGCTTTCTGGGAAAGCGTGGCTTACACAGGAATACCCTGCCTGTTTTCATTCCTTCCTCTTGCAAATACCTTTTCAGCCCCATGACTGACTTCAGCTAAATTTGACAGAGCAAATACTTCAGCAATAATTAGTTTTTATCGGTTTTGAGAGGCAATAATAGATATGAAAGAGAGAAAAAAATCCACTGTGAACTTGTGCTATTGTAGATGGGAGACTCTCTAGGAAAGAGACCCTATAAACATTCCCAAAATACTTCAGTTAGTTAAGAGATTAGAACTTCTTACTCTGAATATAAGCAACTATCTGATACTAATCGGCAGGAAACCAAACTACAGCAATACTAGTTACCACAGACCTTGCTAGCTTTTATTTCTGTAAGGGTTTAGTATCTAACAAAGCAAAACATACAGCTTCAGAAGAAAAACTTTTTCCTGTTCTCCTTGATTCCACTAGAAAGAGAAATCAACCACTAGAAATCCACACCTAGAAATCAACACCTCTCAAATTCAGACCCTACTCGATTTTTTTTTTAATTAATCATTTAGTCTTTATTCCTTTCCTAAGTAAGAAAACCAGCAGCACTGGTGCTCATGGGACCTTTTTGCAGATTCAGGCACAGCCTCACCTGTGAAGAATCAGCTACCAGCCTCATAAAAGCACCCTTCAGTACTTTTAATCTTGCTTTGTAGGCTCAGTAGATAGCTTAGGCTAGAGGAGGTAGTGCTATGGATTACACTGAAAGCCTATACAATCTGTTTCCTTTCTCTCAGAACAGTAAAGCAGGAGAAATAGTTTAGAAGTGCACTAAAATAAGAAGCTAGACCTAGGAGAAGAGTCTAGGGATAAAGGTTAAAGGAATGAGTACTGTGGGAATGAGATGTTCTGGTCTTGGCTTAACTGGCCCTTCCCTTTGCTTCCTGTTTCTTTTAGGACTGTTGTTTATTCTTTTAGAAAATCAGAAGGAGGGGAGAAAAAGGAGAGATGACGCTCAGTTGCCTAGCAGAGTTTCCCTAGGGAAGGGCAGACTGGGCAGTGCAAATTTTCATCAGAAATAACTCAGGAAGAGAGATGTGAATGGGAGGAGGTAAAGCCTAGCTGTACACTGAAGATGGTGTTTCTCTCTCTGGGTAAGAGCCAGCTATGGTACCAAGCCAAATGGGATGCTGCTAGGGCAGTAATGCTTTAGCTGGAAGCCTTCTTTGAGAGTGGTGAAGGATTCCTGGGACTGAAAAGCCCTAGTTTTGTTTAGAAACTGGTCATCCCCCAAATGCCAAAAATAACCCTAGCCTGACTTAGCCAAAGCCTGTGTTGCAACTATACCAGACTCTGTATGAGTCAGGAAGAAAACTGTAGGAGAAGGGAAAGGGCAGCACTGTGTGGGCTGCGAAAGGGTGTGGTGAAGAAAGCACAGTCTGCTACCACCTCCTCAGGTGGCATCGTTCTCTGACTCTTATTTAAATAAGTTTTCCTGAACTGGAGTTCAAAACTCACCTCCCCTCTGAAAAGTAGGTGGGAGCGTGGGGGAGGCACTTGGAAGAAAAGTATTGACTGGCATTCAGGTAGTGCAGATCTAATTAGGGTTTTGCATTGTAAGGATAGAGGTCTTAAAGCACTTCCTTCAATGGAAGAGAGAGGTGACCAAGTGTAATGCAGGTTTGCTCTTACCTTGATGGGTGTGGCGACTTCTGGGCTGGCTGCCACTAAAGGAGAGATTAACAGCATGCCTGAAAACTCACTGGGTCTCTCACTAGCTGTCAGAATGGAGATGGCTCCCCCCTGTAATGCAAAAGGAACAGCCCACATCTTAATACAGATGCCAACATCTCATTTATGCAGTAATCCTGCTACTGGAAGGGTTTTAGACCAAACGACCAAATAGTTCCTTCCCCAGAGAGACTGCAACATGGTAAGAAAGGAAGGCTAGAGGATTAGGGTCACTAAAAGTGAAGTGACTGAACTAGGCTGATTTTTGTGGAGGAGAAGAGATCTCGTTTCTGCTCCCATGCTGTAAACCCATTGCATCACACTGAAAAAAAACGGTGTGCAACATCAGTGAACTCTCTAGGATGCTTGTCATCCTCCTTGGTTAAGAGGGCTAAAAAGAAACAGTCTAAATGGGTAGTTTGGGTGGGACTTGAAAAATAAGTTGAGACTCTGAACGGGACAGACTGGTGCTGCATCGAGAAAAAGAGGACGTGCAAAGAAGTGAAGCAGGGCTTGCTCTGTGCCTGCGGCACTGGTAACGCTGAGTGACAGGAACACTCTCACCTGGCATGCCAAAATAATAGCTAATTGCTCAAAGTTAAATATTCTGCTCTTCAGTGCTCCCATGCTCTTCAGCCCTCCAGTGCTGTGTGCAAGGCTGGACAGTTAAAATCAGACATGCTTGCACGTCACTGAGATAAACGCTGGTCAGGCTGGGTCCTGCTGTGTGAGCCCAGTAGCTGATCAGTAGTGGGGGGTGGGGAAGAGCAGAGGAGGGAGACTTGGCTGGCTTGCTCAGGAAAGTTCGCAGAGGATTAGTTGCCAAGGGAAATGTTTGGTGAACTTCCATGCTGCTGAAGAACCATGGGCTTGTTAAATGGAGCGGCAGCTAGAAGAATCTCAAAGACCTCACTGGGAAATTAGCTCCTTGTTACAGAGGCTTTGGAGCACAGTGAGCACTTAAGAACATGCCATGCGTTCTTATGTAAGAACACTTGTTTATCTGAGCATGGGCTGAATCCCAAAGTACTTATTCATTTTTCTCTCCTCCGGGAAGGCAGGGAGAGAGAAGATCAATGACATCAATGGGAATACTGCTGGCTTGAATAAAAGGATTTAGCCCGTGCTGTCAGAATCAGACTTTAGAGCTGTTCACCAGCTCACTGCCTTTGTTTTTGCAGCCCTAATCCTTGGTAAATTTTCCTGTAAGGTTATTTAACAGAATGAGGCTACAGGGAATTTTTGTACTTCATCCTCGATCCACTCGCAAAGCTTTGGAGGGCTTAGCCTCCTGCTTACTGGTTAAAAGGAAAGGAGAAATCCAATGTTGCAGGGAGGTGGTGGGATTTGGTTAGATACCCACTGTGATTGGATGGTCCTACTAAAAAATAGTCTAATTGTTGCAAATGGCACTAATTATGGTCATGATCCAGGTAGAAAAGTTAAGGACTGACTGTATTCTCACAGGGTAAGGCATGCTGGCAAATCAGACAGTGTATGAAGTGGGTGAGAGGCTCGCTTGTAGTTTTGTTTTTCCTTCTGTGGGCTGAGTTACTCGCTGTTGTCCAGAACAGTACTACTGTGCTGCAGCACATATCCTAGATGGTGCTTGGAAGTGTAGGGGAAAGGGTGCTTACCATGGAGTGCCCCAGAATGAGAATGGGGAGGCCAGGATGCTCTTTCTTCATGAGATCAACGTGCTGCAAGCTGTCCCTGATGAAGACGTGGAAATCTGACACAACCATACGATCACCCTCGCTCTGCCCATGGCCAACTGTAGGGGAAAAGGAAAGCATGCATCTAAGTCATTCAAAGCAACGATCGCATTCGAGAAAGGCTTTATCAGAAACATGCCTGTTGGGCTTTTATTGTCTTAACTTGACCTTCTCCTGCAGTCAGCTCTCAATAGAAAGAGCACTGCAGAAATGCAAAGGACGCTGCACAGAAACAGCAGAGGGGCTGTCTGCCTTGCTGTAGAGGTAGAAGGTCACTGCATACTGGCAAATGGATTTTTGCCCGAGAGATCATAGTTACTGGGGTCCGAAGGCTCACCACACAGTAAGAATTGTAGTGCAGAGTCTTGGCAAGAAATGGAAAATTCTGAAAACTGGATATGATCACTGAAAACTTAACAGTCCTTAGATATAGCCTTTTCCAATACCTGGGTGTGCATGAGCTTTGCAACATCCTGCCTTTTCTCACTGCTACTCTAGAGCACTGGGTGAGCTGGAAATCTTCCCTGCTAGCAGCTCAAGAGCTCTTAGCTGAGGATCCTAAATGAAAGTCGTTGCAACAATCTCTAATGGGAAAATATCAGGTGGCATGCTCCTCCTAAACAAGTGTTAATGCAAACTGCACTGCACCGGGATGCTGTTAGCGTATTCTGTATCTGGGAATTATCTTGTCTGATCAAAGGGAAGGGAGAGACTAACCCTGGAGATGATGAGTTGCTATGGAAACAGTAGTATCCCTGTTAGAGGCGGAGTCAGCAATATCCATGAACACAGTCCCAGGCAATTTTGAACCTGCAAAGGCTTGAAATGAAAACCACCTTTGGGAAGCAGTTTGTATGATTAGCTGACCACATACACATACTATTATCTATCAAGAACAGAATTCTTCCTTAAAAGGAGTCTCCTTGCTTGTTTCCGTTCCACGCAGGATGTCAAGAAAACTGCAAAGGGGAAAACACTAAGCAAACCATATGAGTATGGGATAGGGTATAGGATGTCTCATACAACATCTCCTTGCTACGCTTTCTTCCTAGGCCTTCTCCTAGTGGGATTAGTTGCAGGCAGAAGATATTTGAACTTGTCAAAGGGTGCTAAGTGCCTAATAATTGTTTACGTGGTGGACAGTAACTCCCCCCCCCCCCTCCAGTGATATGCAAGGAAAAGCACTGCCTATCCAGCCCTACAGGTGACGGCTTTCAAGTTAGATCTGTTTGCAATATTCATACCAGAAGAAATCAGTATGTCTAAGCTACATTTTTTTGCAAACCATCAAAAAAATACAGCCACCTCCCAAATTAGACACAGCTTCTAATAAAGACCTGGACTAAATATGCCCCGTCTAAGAAAAACTGAACATACAACTTGCTCTTATTGTGTCTTGGCAGGTGGTCTTTAGAGCTGGCTGCCATGGCGGTGAACACTGCAATCAACCACAATGTCTGTGAGATAAACCCATAGGTGTCATGATGGTCAATTTTAAATACATATTACTGGTTCTGCTTTCCATGCACCCTCTCCAATTCCAAAATATTATATACTAAGCATCTTCCAGAAATAAATTGAAAAGCCAATTAAAATGAGAGTTGCAATAATCTTTGGAAGTGAAGCTCTCTGTGGGGCTACTGGAACTATTTACTTTAAGCGGATTTTTATCATAGAAAGAAGATGGAAGGTGAGTTTTTCCTGACTTTTATACACGTTCACTCCACCTACTTTGCGGAGCTCAAACGTTTTCTCTGCCTGATATTTAAACTTCAAATTTAGCAGATTAATATGGGTGTAACAGTCCAGTGAGAGGAACCTTTTCTCTCAGTAGAGCTCTCCACTTCTTTTTTTTTCTAGTAGTACTTGCACTTGCTTCTAGAATCCCTTTTTCTACAAACATCTGTATAAGATTACTGATCAAGCAGAAATAGCAAACCCCCATGGCCCAGGTCTGGCCATGACTCCCATGTTGTGGGGCTGTGAGGCTTTGCTCTATTTTTGGATGATACAGAGGCAGATCTGGAAGGCCTCCCAGGTCCTCAGCATGGAGAAAATTCCCTGGTCCTGCCACGAAATAATAATACTGCTGATTAACAGTGAGAGGTGTGACTGTGGGAAGCCAAGAAATACCTGTGCAGTAGCTGTGACAAGCAAGTCACTGGATTTCTCCAGGGCTTGGGTTTTTTTAATTAATTACTTTCCTGATGCACCTGCCTTTTGACCTTGCCTTTAACTATCAAAATACTATTCCCCATGCAGGTGGCACAGAATAATGCTTTGGGGAGCAGTCTGCCTGCACGCACGACAGAGGAAGGCCATTTAAGTTTGTATTCTTAGTCTTTGTACGGATGCTGTCCCTGTTGCTTGTCCAACACCAGCTGGATTGCATTTCTAGGTTGTGTTCTTTTATTTTACTACTTTTCTCTCTTCCCTCCAAGAAACCAAACGTACTCCAAAAGACAATGAGTTTACTGAAAGTTTGAATCTCCCAGCTGAAAAAGCTTCAGGGCAAGTAACTGAGACCTCTTCTGTTAAATGAAAGCCATCTGCACAACCAAATATTGATACAGTTAAGAATATCGACGTGTTTTTCTCTGATCTTTTGCCTTTAGAGCTATTAAGAATGAAAGATCAGGTGCATCCTGGATGTAAGACTATTTGCTTTAGGTTTTTACTGAGAATGAATCTGCCTTAGTGGTTCCATAGTGCCGGTTTCAAGAAAGTTGGTGTAGGAGGAGGGGAACTAAAGGCAACTCTCCGTGAGATCCAGGAAATGGAACTAACCAGAGGCTGCTCAAAACAGAAGTGAGACAAGGGCAGGTCAGAGAAGTGTCATGAGTATCAGAGCCCCAGGAGTTCCCTGTATCAGCTCTCCTCCCGGAACGCCCAGTTTAAAGAAAGCAATGTCTTAACAGTGAGGCTTTTGAGATGCTCATCTATAAAGGTCTGTGATCACCAAAGCACATCTGCATGGTACACTTGATTTTCAAAACACACTGCCTGGCTTCCTATCTAACTTTGGTGGTTCATTGCTAATCATTGTGTATCTGTAGTGGCTCAGTGATTGAGCCACTCAGGCTCAGGTTGCATGTACTGAGATAATTGTGGGCACCTTTTCCTATACGTAAGCCTTTAAAAAGGAGAAGCTACAACATGTTTTTTTTTTTTAATTGCAAGTCTAGAATTAGGAGAGCTAAGCCTCCCTGTCCAGCCAAACACACCACTGGAAAATAACATATTTTGCTCAAACAAGGTCTGAATAAAGTCTGCAGGGATCTGTCCCAGTACGTAATACTTATTATGTTGTTCTGCCCTCTGCATTTTCTGCATGAACTTTTCAGTCTGCAGCTCTATCACTGTAGAGACAAGAACAGTAACTCCCAATCAGTTTTGTCTAAAAGTATGACTTAAGAGCATGATTTCCTCTGTGATTATAGATCTTCCAAAGCTACACACCTCTCTTGATGTTTCAGAGCTATTTCAGAGATGAAACATTTGAGGTGTGAGGGATCTGGGGATTGCATTATTACCATGTAGGTACCCCTCTGCCTGCATAAAGGATCCCTTTGACCCTGCAAATGCATACTTTTACAAGTCCCTCCATTCCTCAAGTCCCATCTCCTCTTTTGCTGTAGGGTCTTGCTCTTGAAAGCCACTGCAAAGCAGCTGGACCCTACAGCTGACATCTGTTCACATTCCTCAAAGGGTTTTACATACTGGTCAGATTGGAGATACGCTAAAAAAATGTAAATAAAAAGCACCGTGCAATTGGACACTCCCTTCCCTTCAGTATAGGCCAAATGGGATCTGACTCAAGAAATGAGTGCACTCCAGCTCTGAACTTACTGGACAAATTCATTCACACAAGGGGAGCCATGCTGTGTGCTTCACCTGCCACTCTGCTGTTGGCTGCTTGCTGATGATTAATTTCCGGCATGATGCCTTTTTGCTGAGGCCACGGAGCAATAGCATAGCTAAAGAAGTCTGTTCTTAAATGCACTAAATCAGATCAACAGAGCATTAGCCAAAGGGGAGAGCCTGGAAGCGCCCATCTCCACACACCCTACGGCCTCTGTCGCGTTAGCACTCAGTCCTCAGAGACATTAAGGGGCTGGATAAGCACAGCAGCGTTGTTTGTCTTAAAGAGTTCAACCCTCATATGGGGTGAAAGGAAGGGAGAAGCTGCTGAACAGCTCCTTTCCTGAGCAAAGACATAGGTGATTTTCTTTTTTGCAAAATCAGGTGGAAGAACAAATGAGACGGTGCTTTGACAACTTTTGTCTCTTCTCAGCATCACATTGCATTCCCTCTGGAGGGGGAGGAAGGTTCAAATCCTTGCCAAATAACACAAATTAGTGATGGAAAAGTCCCTCTGGGCTATATCCCACCTGAGCGGAGGCTTGTCTTCCAAAGACAGCATCTTTGCTTCTCCTTAGGTTTCAAATGTTCTCTGCTCTAAAGCTTCCATTCCTTTCTTTCACAGCTCAGCAAGTTCTGTTATCTTAATTTCATCTTGTTCTTCTCTGCTTTCTTTTCCTAGGCCTTGTCCACCCTCAGATATCTGCAGAATTTTTGTTCTAACACCCAACTTTTATATAAGCTGTAAGCTATATGTATTCATTTCTCTCTCCTAAACGCCAAACCCTCCATGACAAAGACATGTCTAACCCTGCATTGCTCAGGTGAGGAATGAATTGCTTTTCAAAGCTCCAGCTGGAATGTTTTGCTGTAGAAGATGAGGTGACAGATGAAATGCAGAGTCAAATGTTGACTTCAGCTATGCTGCTGTAAATTTACTGGTTTTAGCAGTGTTTCTTAAAGCTTACAGTCATGGGAGAGAAGAAAGTATAGGCCATATTGTTTTTTCAGCCTTTGCTTCCTCGTTAGTATGGAAAAGCCATAAAGTGGAGAGAGGACATAAAAAATCTGTCTGGGGAGCAATAATTTTCTAGGCAGAATCTGGGTCTTGACTTTCCTCATCTTTAGAGGTTTGCAGCTTTGGGGGAAAGGGAACGGTTTGGATCCGTTTTTACTGTAGTGTGAACACCATCATAGAAGTCTATGAGGTCTGAAATGTTGTCTCTAACCAACTGATGGCAGAAAGAGTCAGGAAGAATACAGAGCTTGACTGCTCTTTCACACTGTATATTTGTTTTCCTCTCTAGATACATAACTCCAAGAATTTAAAGTGGGAGAACCACTAATAGGGAGGGTTAGGAAAAGTTCAAGCAGTCTAGGCTTACTACTCTCTCTGAGCATAAATACATTTTAAATTGCAAGGGCACTAACAAAAAAGCTTGGATCCAGGAATTTCTAGAAGTAATTAAAGGTGAGAACTATCACCCCTGCAAAGTCAATTATTAACCAGCCACAGCCAAAGAGACACTCTGGTACCACAGAACCGTGTATCTAAGGGACACTTCTTAATTATGTCAGAGGGGACCATCAGCAAGGCTCGCTGCAGTAGTGACTTATTAAATAAGTCAGAGCGTGGATGCAGTTCAGTTCCCAAAGGAGCCATTGGAGGCTAGGAAATGTGATTTTACGGCTTCAGCACTGGCTCTGCAGTAGCAGCAGGTAGCAGTACATTATAGTACTCCTGTTGCCATGCTGAGCAGTGCTGTACAAAGGAAGACCTTTTGTTACAGCCCACACTAAGCTCAAGCTGCAGACCCTCTTATTTCACTGCCTGCTTGATCAATAAGCTTATTGGAGAGATTTTTCTGACAAGCCCATCTGAAACAATCCCTAAATGCCTTTTAGGAGGTACTTACACAAGTATTATGTATATATGTATGTATTTACTTATTAGCTCTTTGAATGACTTGCTTTATCCCTGAAGACCTCAGTTTTCTGCCCCAAATCTGAGAGGGCAGTGGCTCCTAGCTGATGCATGTGATCCTTGGACACAGCAAGGTGGGCCCATTTAGCCCTCACCCTTCTTGTTCCTCAGCCCTCTGAGCAGGCAATGCTGTTGCAGAGAGATGTGACAAAAACATGTCCTTCCCTGCTGCTAAACAATCTGAGTTAGGAAAAAATGATAATTAAAGGATCTCACAGACGGTTTTAATCTGCAGGTGGCCCAACCGGAGTAGCAATGCTGGACCTCAAGCCTGTGGGAGGGTGATGCTGATGACAGAAATTTGGATGGCTCTTCCAGTGCACAAGGTGCATATGTGCCAACCTAATCCCTCTCCCGTGACCTTTATAAGTAATAGCATGTAGCAAGCTTGCGTGGGTGGGGGCCTGTGCTGTGATGGTATCTGACAGACTCACAAAAAGGCTTGCAATCCTGCTACTGTGGGAAGGGACTACCTCAGTAGCTCACACTGACATCCAGCCCCCATGGACTGGGAGATGGTGCCCCTCGTTAGACCCTACCTTCCTCTCTGCCACATAACAAAATGCATTCAGATTTACAGGCAAAATCAGTCACGTCAGGTGTACACCAGTACCACTGTAATGCCCCAGACCTGCTAAGATGTTCGTCTAAACCTTCAACCTACACCCCCGAATTTCTCTTTGCATCTTCTTGCTGCCCTCTGGTCCACTTCTGTGCAATGCTGAACATCAATCAGCCCACGGAGATGTTAAGACATGAAAGTGTTTAAACTGGCATTGAAAAGAATGGTTAGGATACAGTGTAACGCTTCAGCTAGTGGTTATATTTAAAAGCAGAAGAGGAATCAGATACAGTTTTCAAGGGTGTTTTAGGCTTGGAAGGCAGCGTAGCAGTGTTAATTAAGTAGTGTCAGAAGGCATTACGGCACTACTGGATAATAGCTGATATCTGTATTTAGGATATCTATTTAAACTCCGCTGAGCAAGGACTGCACTTCGTTACACCTGTACAGCATCCAGCACAGTAGGGCGTCATCACAGAGCTCGGTCCTAGGTACTACAAGAACTAAAAGTAATAATTAACTCTAATCCCAGATTGTAAGGCAACACATTTGTACAGAGGAGGAGCTAGGAGAAAGCAGATACATGGAGGATGTGGGTGAGATAATACACAAGACGGCACTAATAATGGGTGTACATAGCAAATGTTGTGCAAAGCCTTGATTTTCTGGTTGGGTGTTTTTTTAAGGTTTAATAAAAAAAAAAAGAACTAGTAAACACTTGAAATTGTCAAAACAGTTAACTACTGAACAAACTATACTTGCTTTATAAAGAATCGAGTACATATTCTTTTCATCAAGTGAGCAAAGCTCATTAATTAAACATACTGGATTTCAAAGCTCCTGATGTTTAAATATTTGTTTAACAAGCAATACATCTAATCTACTGTTCAGACACACAAACAACTAAAGCAACAGGAAGAAGCTTCAAAGCAGGACAATCAACATCTGGAAAAGTCAACAGACTGTGCCTTTGCCATCAGTAACCTGTAAAGCAAATGTTCCACTCGCAGAACAAATACACAAAGGAAGCACCTCAGATTTCATTGTAGAGATTCCTACTCAAAAAAGTGGTTTCCTTGCACCGAGAACACTCTTATAACAAACCGCAAGTGAAAAGGGAGCTTGTCTGTTTTTTCTTCTCCTGTCTGTCTTCTCCTGTTCCCTAACCAAAGCAAGGCTGGTCCATGGAATGCATTCAGTAGGGTCTACTGTCCTTACTCAGATACTCTTCCCACCCTGTTATCATGATAGCACCTTTCAAACTTTAGTGTCTCCCTCCTTATAACACTACCATGAGGTAAGGAATACTGTTCTCCCCATTTTGCATACAGATGGAGAACAAAGGCAGTAGAGAGACATCTAAGCTAGCTGAGAAGCAGTGTAAGTTGACCCAGGATATGCCATGCTACCATGACTCTGCTCCTGCAGCTGCCTAGCTTAGCTGATCAGAGGCTATACTGCAGTGTATTGTGCAGATATACCTTGGAAGTGAGCTTTTCCAAGGAGGCACTCAAACAAGGTCTGTCTCACCTAGCCTTAGCCATATACCATCTCTCTCATCCTTTCCCACAGCTCTGGTTTCCACAAGAAGAAAAACCAGTGCTTACGCTGAAAAGGAGAGTCGTGGAGTGCTCCAGTTGCACCCATGATCTGGACCAGTAAGAGCAGGGACCACAGAGTAAACCTGCTCTGCAGCATAGACAGGCTTTAGACTCCAAATGTTTGATAGAAGCCTACTGTTTAAGGTGTTTGCAAGAGGACTACTTCCCCAGTCAGACGGGAAGCACTGGGGACTGAAGGGAGAGGGTTTACCCTAACCACCAATTCCATCCTTCTTTTTCTCAAGGCTCTGAAATATATTTCAACACATGCTTATCCTCAGTAACTCTTGCCCACTTTTCTCTATCTGCACAGTCCTCGGCATCCCTTCTTTCATACCAGCTGTGCACATACAGTGAGGACACTGTGTTGCACATGACAATGGGCACATAAGACCATTAGATATAGTACCCAACAGAAGTCTCTCTCCACCTTTAGTGTTTTATGCACTGACCACGTGCGTAAGAATTGCAGATGCAGTCTGTCCGTCTCCTGTCAAAAACAGGTCTTGTCTTGAACACGCAAGTCCATCATTTTCCCTTTTCTTTATCAAGATTAGGAAAATCATTTTTCTGTCAGTATTTACTGGACAGGTTTTCTTCTCTTGCCTCACACAAAGAGTGCAGCAAACTGAAAGCCTTCTCCTCCCACACCAGAGACACATTTGCAGAGCCAAGTTATTTTTAGAATAGGGCACACACAGAGTTATATTGTTTGTTGTCTTGGTTAAGGAAAAAAAAAAGAAACAGGCAAAATTCTATACCAAAATTATTTGCGCCTTATTGCTGGCATACAGAGAACTGATGTCTTGCTGAAGCCAGTTAAAATCTTTTCTGTACTCTAGAGATGACAAACAAAATGACCTGGTACATATCAGAACAGTCATTAATTTTGTCTGACAAGGCAAACTGTTTCTGTCAATGTTAAGAGCCAATTCATCTCTAATGGATACAAGCGTGGTTCTTTTGGCTTTAGAAGACTTGCCCACTTCTTATGCTGTTGCTGGATTTGGCTCTGAATTGCACTTTCTTAAAAGTCTTCCTGGAACATCATGCTGCTCATGAAAACATGCTGAAAAAAAACCATCTGAGTGTTGTGTTGCAAAATAATGAGTTCTTCACATGCTGCATTTACAAACAGCGGTCCCTTTGGCCAAAACAGAAACATTGTAACTATCTCCTGGGATATCCTGTAACAAAAGGGAGGCAAGACACTATGAAAACCTGCAGTACCACAGTCACTACCTGGGTGGTCCGTATTAGTGTAGTTTTCTCACACTTCTACTGCAAAAATCAGTATTTAGCTTTGGAGGGGCTCATGAAAGAGAGGAGCATGGAATCCATTTCCTCTTCCACAAAGCTCATATGTAACAATGTTCCACTTTCTTCCTCCACTCCTTTTGCATTGGCACCTCTCAAGCCAGCCCTGTGTACTGTCCACAAGAATATCACAGCAAAAGACAGCTGAAGGGGATGTCCTTCTCTGCCAGGCTACTGGGATCAATGATTTGAAAATGCTGCACAAAGATGACGTAGCTAGTTGAGCAGCTGTTGAGTTTCACTGCAGAAGAGTTTCTTTCTGGTGACGGATGAAGCAATCCTATCTAATCTCTTTTCCAATGAGATGAAAACCACAGTAAAAATGTAAGATATATAATCAGTGATGCAAACTGCATGGTGCCTCTAAGTAGTTTTGTAGCCAGGCAGTAAGTGGTTTTATTTAAGGCTCTGTATTAATTTTCAACTGTTATTCTTGCAATGTTGCACTGAGATGTCTCTCTCTTTCCTGAGGAGCCTATCATCGCTTGAAGCATAGGAAGGGTGACTTTGTCTAACATCGGAGCTGGTCTTCAAAGACTTACTCTGGGAAATTTGGGGTGACATAAAACCAGTATCAGCTCTCAGTTACTGCAGAATAATTCCATGGGCTTTGCTGAAGTTACTTCAGGTTCTCACTGGTTCATTTGACTTACATACTGCTGATCTCTTAAGAGCAGGGTAGGGCCTCTGTTGTGCTCTCTATATATCATTTAAGATATAACTAATGGTAGTGAGCGAGTTTCACACTCACCGGGAGTGGAGAGAACACCTTTGTAGCAGCCAAGGAAAATCTCTCTATGATTTTAACTTACCTTTTAAAAAGTAAGTATGTATAAAGGATACTTCTTCTCTTGCTTTAGCACCACAAAAATACAAAAAAGGGTGCAAACTTGTTTTTCCCATATGACAACAAGGATGAAAGACCACTTGCTTTAACTTTCTGATCCAAGGTCCAGCTTTAACATGCTTTAAAACAGCTGGGGCACCAATTCAAAATGTCAAGATTTTCAGTGAAAAAGACAGAGCTGCAGTGGAACAGCACACTCCCCTTCCCCTTTGCTGCCCATTTATTCCAAAGCATTGCTGGCATGTGGGTTGGCTCTCCAACACGCACATGCTATTAAGTCCTAAATGACAGCTTGTTTAGCTAGAAAACATTTCCATTTTTCCTTAACAAAGGCCATTCATTTCTTGCTCTTCTGTTTGGTTAAAGACGGTTTCATTTGCCCTGCTTGAAAGTTTGCACAACCCGCCTGATTGTTCCCTTCCAAACAGCACTGCAAGTTAATGACCCACCTCTTGATCTCTGAGCAGGGAGCCTTGCCCAGCACACTGCAAGATCATCAGCAGGCTAGTTACACTGCAGAACCCATACATGGGCCTTGAATATTTTTATGCTTGACAAAACAATTGAATCGACTAATCTCAGGAAAGACAGCCCTAATTCTTCCCTGCTAACACCAGATTAAGCATCAAGGAAAAAAAAAAAAAAGAGAGAGAGATGAAAGCTGGAACATGCAGTAACTCCTTCCATGCTGTTGACTGATGTCCTGGGGGACAGGCACAACTTCCTTTCAAGCTATCTTCAAAAGGTTCCCTTCCACGTAGATGCTCCAATGGGAACTCATATCAGTAACAAAAATAATTTAAAAGATCCATTCCTCACACTATTTATTTATATGTTAAAATAAACACATGCTCCCATATAGAGCAAGGGCTCGCAGTGGGTTCTGTTTAGTCTGTGAGATTCTTGGCACTAGAATACAGCATTTCTCTATTTCAAAGCAATCTTGGCACTGTTTTTTGGTTATATAATTTTTAAGCAACTGGCAAACAAACAATAGTGATGCTTCTTAAAAGTGGGAATCGGGTCCTAAGACATTGGCAAGGTATTTCCAAATTAATCTGCCATAAGGTAATTTGCAAACCAGAGCTCCCAGGATCAATTCTCCCCACAGGTTGCACTTTGAGTTCTCAATTGGCCTGTTTGAAAGAAGCTTGGAAGAATATCTTTCCCATGGAATTAAGGAGGTTTTTGCTTTTTGCTTCACTCATTTGCACTGCCACATGGCAGTGGTCTTGTGACCAGGTAGTGCCACCCTCATCAGACTGGATTTGTCCCCATTCCTGACAAGGCATGAAGGAAATACCATTCTTCTAGTGCTGACAGCCTTTTATATCCACTTTATACAAGCTTGCTGAATATGCCATCTAAGCAGCAGGTGGATTATTTGAAATAAGGGGAGGTTTTCTTTGTTTTTGCTTTTTTTCCAGAGTACATGTCTTTCCCCAGACCCTACCAGACCTGACTGGGATCTGCTTTTCCCATCAATGCAATCAAAAAAAAAAAAATCTCCTGATTAAGCAGATCTGACAAGGAGTGTCCCTGGGTGGGATAAAACTGCCTAGTGTGCCAGAACAGCGTCCAATGACTGCCAGCTGGCTCACGACTGGGTGGTATTTACACGGTGCAAGTCACGGGGAAGTAGCATGGCAGAAAATAGCTGTACTAAATTCGTCTTGCAGTGAAACTGTTGTCCTTTCTTGGTACAGATAGATTGATTTCAGTGCTATTGTTTCAGCTGCTTTTTAGTATTTGATATCCTTTTCTCTGTAACACTCCTCTCAGCAACTCTGAAATCCTCACAGTGTATTTATTTACCAACTAAGTCAGGCTCAAACAGGCAGGTTACTGCTTTCTGTGCTCTATTGCTCATTCAAAACTACAGCTGCTTGGCAATAGACGAGTATTTCCTGGCGGGCCTGCACTTCAGGAGACAACCCACAGGTACAACTGTTGAGCTGTTGAAGATTAGGGACCTGTACGTTGCTTTGGGGCTACACAAGCTAGTTTGCAATCAGTCATTCAGGGCATATTTGCAGCTCACAAAAAGCTTTCTTCAAAACCACTGGCAGGACGGGCACAAGGTTCAGGAAAAGGCACGGCACTGTAGTCAAAATAACAAGATAGTATCAGACAGTATCAGTTCAGAAAAGCCTTGAGCCTTCTCTCCCTCCCCCCCAGCCCTCTGCTGAGCCGAGCATAAACTTGGCACCACTAAAGATCAGGCTGCATACTCCTCAGCATTAGACAAATTGCCAGGATCTCCCAGCACTCTTTGTCTTTGATAGATTCAGAACCAGAAAATAAATGCAGTATGGAGAATGCCAGTTTTAAGGGAATCTGGGTTGAGAGCATTAGTCTTTGTATCATCTACAATTCAGCACATTTTTTTTCAAGCTGAAAAAGGATTTCCAAATTGGAGAGTACTGCCAAGCCCTGAATAAATCTCAGCATTCGAGATGCTGTTGGTATAACAGCTTTCCCCATGAACTGCATCTGCAGACAGTATCTTTGGAGAAATTAACTCCTGAGCGTCACAGGATAGACTCTGTAACATCAGTTTTGATGCCCTAAGAAATCTCACCTGACATTTAAAACTGGTTATTCCCCCTCACAGGGCAGTAATACTAATGGAGGGTGGAGTAAAGCACAGACTTAGTTGGTACAGAGTGACTTTTCTGCCTTGTTTGTGAAGTGGTCAAGTTTCCAGGTGCAATCCTGAATACAAATTCAGTCAGTGGGCATGCAACTACTGAACTAGTCTACCAGCACATGTAATTATCTGACATGAGATTGTTTGTTTTCCACCTACAGCTGCATGCCTAAGCAGTTCCGAAATCAAATGCTTAGCCTTTCGACATTTCAAAATGCTCTACAGATGTAATTTAACTTTTGTTATTTTTCTGCCTCATACCTTTAAATATTTGCAAGGTATTTTACTGTAGACTGTGGACTGCTCTCCTCGCTGGCTGAATCTTCCTCTTAGCCTGTGAAAAGCCATTCACAGTAACAATTTTGCATTCTTACAGCTAAGGGATTTTCATCTGCAAGCTGTCTGGAGGTGGGTTGGTATCACCTTCTGATTTCACAATGAGTAACCTGAGAAGCAGTGAGGTGAAGTGTTTTTTCCTGAGAGATACACGTTGAATCTGTGACAGAGCTGAGGAAAGAGTGTGGGTTTCCAAATATCTTCTTGCGTATTTTAGTATTGTAATAAATAATGAGCTTTATCCTGGTTTGAATCATATCGGATAGTTTATACGATTAAAGGGAAGGTCCACCTGCAAGAGAAATCTGTGGCTTCTAAAATTGCTGTCTTACTGAAATGTACAGATTATTGGACAGATCTAAAGCTATGTGAAGACAATGGAAGTCTTTGGAATACCAGGCAAAAAAGCTTTTCTGCTTTGGGTCACTAGAATGCATTTGGCCAAGGCTGGCACCGACCAAGATATGTTACCTTCTGAGGACTGGCTGTTGCTTACAGAAACGAGTTGAGGAGTTCTCACTCCATGACTTAGTGAATAGATTGTTGCATTACAAAACCAAACTACCTCCACTGTAATTGGCTCTCTGGCTGCTGGACTGCACAGAAGACTTACACAGCCCTTCAGATGAGGCTCTTTCCAGTCTTTTTGTGAGACCTTTTGCAATTCTCATTTTGTTTTTACAAAGCAGGAAGGTGCTCAAGGCCGAAAGAAACGTTGTTGTGATGCTGAAAAATCTCATCTGGATTGGAAAGTGAACCAGATGCTAACCAGATGTTCTGCTTTACTTCACTGATGGACTCAGAAATGAAGAGGATCACACTGCCAGAGGCTTTCAATTATGAAGATTACTGTTTTTTAATTCTGAAATTGTTCTCCCGAATCGTCGTGTTTCTCACAGTTCCCTGTGCATCCCTTTATCAGCTCAAATGAGGTTTTCTTCTCCAAAATAATAATCCAAGACATGCTAGGTTCTTACTAAAACAGCAAAAAGAACCTTAAAACCCAAAAGTCAAATCCTGGCCTCAGTGAATTTGGTGACATGCAGCTACTGCCTTCAGTGGGTACAAGCTTGTATTGTGTGTGTAGAGACACAGAGCTTAGGCAACTAAAAAATAAACCCCCAAACCACGTAAGAATCACATTATAAATGCGATTTTAAATTACAGACCTTCTGAAATTAGAGAGAAGCTGCAGTGCTGAGCTGGGAGTGCATGCACTGGCATCACCCCGAAGGAGCAAGAGGCAAGACTGAGGGTGTCCGGCATATGAAAGGTCTGCCTAGTGCCTCAAAGGGGAAGAGGAAAAGCAGAACCAGGAGGAGTCCAGGGGTTAAGTAATATATAAGCTAGAGAGATCCCTGTTAATGTTAATGCTCTGCCAGACTCCTTTGACAAGATGTGAGACCAAAAGAGAAACGCTCTTCACGAACATATTGTGGGTAATCACCAGATAGAGAAGAGAGAAAAATACTGTCACGAAAAAACAGCCATAAAGTAGGCAGAAATACACTGAGATAAAAAGTGAGAAGTAAGTTTCTAGCCATCAGAGGAGCAAGAGCCTGGAACAGCCTGCTCAGCTGGAACACTGCAAACAACCAAACTTGGGTAAAAGCAGAGCTTTGTCCGTTTGTGACAAAGACTTAGGGATGCTATTTGCAGGAACAGAAGACTAGACGACCCAGGGAGTCTCTTCCAGGCTGTGTTCCTCATAAGAGTATGTTTTAATAAACAAAGAAATGTCCTCTCCGTTTCACATTCAAAATGAATGTGCAATGAGAAGAACCTGATTAACCGAAAATACCAGACAGTGTAACAAAGTATGTTTCTTTGCAACACTCAGGCTGATAAAAAAGGGAAGAATCTGAATAGCATGAATTTTCCCTTAGTTCATTATCTATTTTGCTTCTGGGACTTGTTGTTGCAATGTACAATGCCTTGTTTGCAGTGACTGCTAGAGAACATCCGTGGTTTAAAATAAGTTTCTGCTTCTTTTTAAACAAGAAAAATTAATTGGAGGACTTGTAAGAATAGTCTCTTAAAAGTGCTCATGGTATCTAACAAATAGACCTACTCCCAGGAAAATCAAGAAGGCTAGTCATGGCGGAAATCCACCGATTTGAATTAGGCATGTGAGCTCCATAACAACCTGCCATATTTCATGCATGAGCAAACAAACCATAAAAGAACACTTGAACTACAAAGACACTGCAGGATACGGTGCTTCTGTGTCTTTATTTTGGCAACTCATCAGCCTGATCTCAGAGCCCGGACCATCAAAGGATCTGAAGCCTCACTTGCAAGGAACCTGTTGCTGGTTTAGACCCTGCATCAGCTAATAGCATTTCCCAACGCACTAATAAATATAGTGCAGTGTATTTGCTGGGGGCAGGCCCAGGGAATCTGCTAACAGCAATAATTTGGTGGAAAATGGAGTTGAACTGGCACATTTTTTTTATCAAGGCACACAAATGCACGTGGCTTTAGTGAGACTTCCCATGATTTCAGATCTCTGTTACCTATGGTCTAAGGCAGGCCAATCCTTTCATTCAAAGTTTTGAAAAGTTCTGCTTTCTTTAAGTGAATCATTTACCCCAATACACTAGCTATTCAGTTCAGAAAAGCAGTTATATTCTTTAGCTTGTAGGGAGATACAGAGTGCATTAAAAATTAAGATGAAACAGCAGCTACAGGCCATTTATTGATGGGGGATAAGTTTTACTTCTCTTCACAAAGCAGCCTGTCCTCTGCCTTTGTTCTCTGCAAATAAGAGCCTTCTTTGAATCCAACATTTAATAACCCTTTTCCTCCAGTTTAGCACTGAACTACAGAATAACCTGAGGTGGACTGTGTTCTCACAACTCCTGTTATTTCAGAAGGGATTGTAGGGAATTCAGGAATGTCTTTTAACTCCAACAGGAGTTATACACACAAATATCTTCTCCTCTGTTCTTTTCAAATGATGCTCAGTAACTTAGAACAGCCATTTGTATCTCAATAGGATGACAAACTCCACATCTGTATGAAGATACATTTATAGGTGAAGAATCATAAGTAATTACCTTCTGAAACAACTTCTTCCAAATCAGACACCTCTGACAAACAAACAATAGGAAAGCTAGTCACATTAATGACATGCTGTTGCCATGGAAAAATTCTCTGTAAAGATGAAAATAAACTTATGCTTCCTCTTTTTATCTTAACTAGAACAACTCCCCACTTAAAGTGTTCTCCCATTCAGTCAGGTTGTTCAGGGCCAGGCCAAGTCCAGCTGAGCGTTAAATATCTCCAAGGATAGAGATTCCCCCACCTCTCTCGGCCCCGCTCCAACAGTTGACTGCCCTCATGGTATAAACATTTTTCTTTATGTCTAATCGGAATTTCCCATGTTGCAACTTGTGTAGGTTCCCTCTCATCCTTACACCGTGCACCTCCAGGAAGAGTCTGGCTCCTCTGTCTCTACACTTCCCAATAGGTACTTGCAGACAGCAGTAAGATCCCCTTTTAGCCTTCTCTTCTAAGGCTAAATAAACCCAGTTTTATCAGTCTCTCCTTGTACAGTGTGTTCCCCAGCACCCTAATAGTTTTGATAGCCCTCCTCTAGCCTCGCTCCAATATGTCAAACTTTTTCTTGTACTGGGGAGCAAACTGGACCTAGTATTCCAGATGGGTTCTCACAAATGCTGAAGAGAATAATCATTTCCCTTGAGCTGCTGGCTATATTCTTTCCAATACAGACCAGTATTTGGTTTTCTTCACCACAGGGTCACACTGTTGACTCAAGTTCAACTTGCTGTGTGCCAGGATCTCCAGCTCCTTTTCTGCAAAGCTATTTTCTATCCATTCAGTGCCCAGCTTTTACTGTTGCATGGGGTAGTCCACTCCAGATGCAGGACTTAACAAGTGTCTTTGTTGAAACTTCATGAGGTTCCTGTTAATCCGTTTCTCCAGCCTGTTGAGATCCCTCCGAATAGCAGCCTTCCAGGCTATTGCCCACTTTCCATAACTTGTTATCCCTCTAAACTTGCTGAAAGTACACTGCATCCCATCATTCACACCGTTAATGAAAATGTTCCACTGATGGTATATGCAACACCTTTTCCTCTTTTCCTCCAAGGATACAGGTTCCTCTGAATAGTTTCTTGGAGTCAAAATCTTTGCTGATATAAAAAAAATCAGTAAAGGAAATGACCCATGGAGCAATGTTTCAAGCAAGTTTGATGTCTGTCCAGTAGCCAGAGGCAGCAGATGTAGCTACTAACATATGATGATCTGTTCTCTCAGCCTTAGCTCTCTAACAGTCGTCTGGTCCTCGTCCTTGCACCCTCAACCATCTTGCATGCAGACCTATTCCTACAGCTAGCAAAGCTGGTTGCTAGAAGGCAGATGAGCTGCTGAAAACATTACAAGAGGTTGTCAACTGTCCTTCACTAATAGGAAACAGAGTTATAAGTTACATGCCTGAACCTGCTTTGTAACATGGTAGCAGAATTATTTGGGGTTTACCTGAGCAGATGTGAAAGCAGAATTTGACCCTTGATGTGAGGATTGATTTACATATGTAAAGGCTGAGTACAGATAACAACTGCAAAGATCATTGCGATAATGTAAGCAAAACAACAGCTTGTAAAATGAAAGGAGCCTAGTTTGGTCAAGGCTGTTTCCTCTTCATTTTTCCTTATCTTACAAAAGTGAAGCATTTGGCTGAATAATGGATGTTTTATTCCTGATTTTCAGGACCACGCCTCCAAAATTCCTATCACTTAGCCCCAGCACTATCTGCACTCCACACAAATTTAATGGTCCCCTCCTCTTTATCATGGAGAGTATTCCTCATCTCAGAGGCAGAATCATGGAGGGGAAGCCAGAAAGACTTAACCCTCACAGGAAGAAGGAGGCCTTTTAAGTTTCCTGCATGAATGACATGTCATTCCTCTGTCATGCAGTGCATCTGTTAACAGTTAACAGTGACAGGTTAATGAGCATGGTCTGGAAGGTGGCCAGTGCCAACAGCTCCATCCTCAAAGTTGTTCTGTTAAAAAGGGAGCATTCTGTTCCTTCTGTTGCTGTTTCCCCCTCTCACTAGGGCCCGTTGTTACCGCCTCACGCCTCCTTGTGTGAAGGCCAACAGCGAGGCTTTGTTCAAGGAGCAGCTGCTGAGAAGATGTACTCTCTCATGGAATGACCCACTGACATTTCTCCCTCTGCTCATTAGTAAGCAGTGAATAATTAGGAGAACTAGGGCACATTGCGCAGCCCATTTCTTTCAGAGTAAAAAGGTTGCTCCTCAGATCCCAGTGTGCCCTAAAAGGGATTCCCTCACACAGCGGGCTTGGTGCAAAGCCAGGGGAGCTAGCTCTGTATCACCTTCTTCACACCACCTTGTAGGGTCAAGAAAGAGGAAAGCTCGTGCCAAAGTTGGATGGGGCAAGGCTGGAATAAGGGGTGTTCCAGCCCAGCTTTGCTCTGAAGGGGCTTGGAGCTCATATCCACATTTTTCCCCTGCTCACCTCAGCTGCATCAAGAGTCAACTCAGGGCAGCCAGGAAATGAGCCAAAGATCCTGTTAACTGGATAATATGGGGGTTTTTTTGTGTGTGGGGGGTTTTTTTTGTTGGTTTTAATACCCTATTCTTACAGAGTGGGAAAGGGAATGGCTGAGCAGTTGGAAGGAGCAGATTGGGGGACTGAAGGAAAACATAATCATTCTTCCTCAATCTTTAATCCTGTCCAACATCATCAACTAGTGAAGTGCACGTACTGGGGCAGCGATGAAGAAGCAATCCAAACAATGCCTGCATCCAGCTCTGGGTTATAGCACGGAACTTCTCCGCCTGTTTTATGGTCACTGATTACACCAAAATTAAATCTGACTTTAAAAAAATTGGTTAACTAAACAAATAGATTACTATAAGCAGCATAGGTTGGTCTGGGCATGTTTTCATAGCACACATTAGATGTCTAATTTCTAATGCCTAATTTCAGGTGCTCAGCTCTCTTACTTGCATGTGTCTTTGTGCTAAAGGTGTATGTGGTCCTCACAATATCCCAACTCTTTTGACTAAGAGATGGGTGCAGGACCCTGTTTTTCTCACTTTTACATCAGCATGGCTCTGGTATTATACTCAGCAAGTTCGTGAAACAAAGAAAGTCTTTTTCCCTTTTAAGTGAAAGCAGAATCCAGCCTTGGGTGTCCAACAGCAGAAACAGAGATCAAGCAATGAGCGTACACTCTTCCCCCTGGACAGAGTGGAGGAAACACCTGCTGAGTATCCCATGCCCCTTTGCTAGCCCTGGTTTTAAGCTAACATTCCTCCGCAGCTTGTATGTGTACTCGAATGCATCACTTTATTTTTAGTTTGCTGTGGTCTAGCTGCTTCCTGGCTTGACAGTGTTGTTTCATCTGCCTTCACAACTCAAACAAAACAAAAGCCACACTTGCATTTCCAAGTGCCAGCCTGTGGTCTTCTCTAGAGCGTGAGACACTGTAGGTATTTGCTTTCGTGATTCACCTAGTGTTTTCTTGCAGTTGTGTAGTTGTTCTCCTCAAATGGAAACACTGCTTACTATCCTGAAAGATGCCATGTGGTGCCAGCAGAGATACAGGCCTATATGATCCCAGCATGAATGAAGAGCTAGTGCTAAAGTGACAAAATCACTACTGAGACAACTTCACCTGAGCAAGAGTGGGCTGTAGGAGTTTAGCCTGTAGTCAGGTTTCTTATAGAGAGTGCTACAAGCTACGTCCAGGTGTTCGAGTAACCATTACACAACTCCAGATACTATTTTAAAAGATATTATGGATGGCTGTAAGGTTCAAGTCAGGCTCCAGTTCGCCAGTAATGGTGAGGTGCTATGTAGATTGGCTGGAGCATTACCACAGTTAGCAACAGTGCTTTTAGCAGTATTACACTGATTCACCTGCAGAAGACCTTATTTCTGGTTACAATAAAATGTGATGGCAAAAGTCTTCCATAGACTTGAACAGGAACTGGATTAGTCCTACGAAGGGGCCAAAGGGTTAAATAAAATGGTCCCCAAAGAGGAAAGCACAAATGAATACTTGCTTTCTAATTCTAAGTTCGTGGTTTCAAATACTCCACAGAACAGAGGAGTGAGGATTTAAATTAGCTTATTTGACTGGAGCTGTAGTTTTAGTTATAGTAAAGGCTAATGGGCCAAATCAGAGCTTCTAAAAAATAACAATAACAAATAAGAATAAAAATTATGTGCAAATTCCTGTTCAATAAAATGGATCTCAAAGTACTTACAACTGCGTATTTAGTCACAGAATACTCCCCGGCAGTTGGGCTACAGTGTATTCTGATGCAACTATAGGCCTAATTCAACTACATTGTATTTTAATAAGAGTTGTATCCAGGCCACTTCTTTCTACACAAGGTGTGTGGCCCCTCTAGGATGTGCTATCTCACAACCACCAACAGAGCACAACTCCATGCAGCAATCTGGGAGAAAGCAAGAGAAAATATAATATCCAATGGAAAAAGCATGTTCAAGAGCTTGTCCAACTCATGGGCAAATTTGCATCTTTTAGCAGTATGAATCATATTTGTTTTCCTTAGCAAAATGTCACTTTGGCTTTGAGATCCAGTGCTACAAGACCAGTCTCCGCCTGCCAGAATAGCTGGAGTTGAAAAATGATTAGTTTCAATTTGACTGGAGCTCATCAGTTGCAGGCAGACTGGTCTCTCAGTGTAACTTGAGTTAATCTTGCTTTTTGTTTTTCAACATCATAATTCATATCTGTGCTGGGAGAAGTGCCCATTGTAACTCCCTCTACGGGTCAGTTCTCGACTGCTTGAGAATCTCCATAGCTGAAAGCTTTTTGTTTTATAGGAGGACCTTTGCTCTAGGTACTTTCAGACTTTTCTCACTTCCTAAGGAATTATATTGTGTACTGTAATATCTGAAATCTCATCTGATAATTATGCACTGTGGTTTCACCTTCTGCATGCTCTGTATATGTTAAACATCCCTCATTGCTGCCCTTGAAGGCAGATAAGTCTATCTGCTACCTTCATTCAACAGATGGAGAAGGAAAGGCTTGAGAGAGAGAGAGACTGGCTTAGGACCACTCTGAATCAGAAGTCAAAACAGGGATAAAACTGTAGAAGAACACAAGCAGTGCTCTGCCAGACAGACCAAACAACCATCTCCTCTGAGATCCCACTGCTAACAGAGGCTGTAGAGGATGCTTAAAGAGAGAATATAAGAAGTGGGGCAGATGAGCATGACTCTTCCCTGGTATATCCTCTCAGCTTCTGTCTCTACCCACATGCTATGTAGCAGACATCACTGCCTGCTTTGCACATAGCAGCAGTGTTTATGACTCAATCTTTCCCTCAGTTAAAAGAGGAGAAAAGATGAGGCACAGTGCTGAATTCCAGAAAGGGCTCCATGGCTCTCATATGACAGCTAACATGGATCAAGGGTCAAAGAATCATCCATCTAAGAGTTCCCTTATAATCCTATTATTTTTGCTATGTCACAAGTTTTTTATGGCAGTTTTTGGAGCTATGTGTACAAAGATTTATGTCTATACATCTGTATCATGGCAGGACAGTTTAATGACCCCTTAGCAGCTCTCTGTGCAATACAAATGAGTGATCATAAAAGACTGAAGGTCAGACAAGTAGAGGTAATTGGAAGGGCTAATTTCCCTGTAGGGGCTGTACTTGAAAAGTTTAATCTCAAGCTCTGAAGAATTTTATTCTTACTTCTTTACTTGGCAATTGTAGCGATCTATTAGCAGAAAATGCCCCAGCAGCAGACCTTATCCAACAAACAGGAATGGTCTAGGCTTCTTCAGAATGGAACCATTAGTAAAAATATTAAAAGAGGGCTTGTAATAGCATCTTTCACCCTCCCCCACCCCCAACACTCGAGTAGGGGATGGAAAATACACAGGTTTTGCATGACTGCCGATCTCATTGCCAACCACCCATACTACTCTACTAGAAGAGCTCTGCCCACAGTGTGCAGTAGGTCCAGGACCCCTCCGCATTTATGCATGGGGCTGGGCAGCACCTTATGGAAGTTCTCCCAGTAGAACAACCTTCACGACTTGGTGAAAGCCCTAAAGAGGATGCACTGATACACGTCAACAGCTAGTGCTATAGTCCCTTTCCTAGCAAAAGAGAACATCTGCCCTAGGATGAGCACATCAGTAGCAATCTAACGGCTCAAAACTTGTCTGCTGATATAGTTAAAGTTGTACAAGTTTCTAGTGCAAGTAAATCTCAGTTCTGTGTAAGGTCCTTCCTGCTGTGATGGACAGGAATGAGAGCAGAATTCAGGTGGAGAACAGTCATTTTGTACTCCTGAAAATACTGATGTTTCCACACCCAGGGCTATTTCTAGTACTTAGTATGGAAGATTTTATTTCCCAGAAAGGTTCAAGTATCATGCTGAAGGCCAGGAGCCCTTCTCCTCAAAAAAAGGTCCACAACCCCATTGTAAGCCTCTCGCCAAAGGAAATGCAAACAATGTACGCTATTCTCTTCTGGGTCTCTGCAGAAAAGCAGTTTAAACTTTTCCTGCTCTAGTGAAGTAGGATCTTTGAATCAGAGGAAGCAGGAAGGGAACAGATTGCTGAGGGTAACTGGGCCCACACCCAGTCTTGGTAATAGTCACCAAGGAAGAGTTCTGTTATGTGCTGTGTGCAAACCTTCTCCGAATAACGCTTGCCAGGACTTTCCTTACCCTCTCTCTGGAGACCACCCTAAAGCCCGCCTGATTGCATCATCAGAGAGTACACTGCTACCCAGGAACGTTCCCTTGCTCTGTTTTGCCTAAGCTGTTATTTCTCACTTGCAGTGCTATCCTAATTTTTTGCTTTTATTAATGCTGACATATTTCTTAGTCATTTTCTTCCCTCCCAGGTCGTCCATGTTTAGTCCTTTTTAACCTTTCTGTGTAGATCAGTGCTTCCCAGTACTATGAATAAATAAAAGCCTTCTGTTCTCATCAACAAAATGGTCTTTTAACAGTTGCAAGAACAACATAGCAATCACTTCAAAAGAAAAAAACCCCAACTAATATTTGATGAATTTTAAAATCTCCAGCTATTCTTCTACTTTTTAAAAATAAGTGCTTTGTTAAATAGAGAAACCAGTGAGAAAATTAACGGGGAGCACAAGCAGCAGTAGGTGTCTGAGAGGGACCTGCTAACCCATCACAAATGCTCACCATAAACAAAGTAGCAGTGGGTCTAAAAAAGAAAGCGGAACTTCAGTTAGAAACATCTAAGGAATACGAATAAGCTGTTAGAGCTGCAACCTTTCCCTTTACTTTGATCTGACATTACACATAACCTAAGACTCAGAAATCCACCAGCTTCAAAGAGGGTTAAAGAGTAGGAGGTCTCCATGCACCAGGACAGGTAGAGGTTTTATTCGGCCTGGAGAGAGAGGGTATTTTGAGGTGCTGCCATCAAGCAAATCTAAAGGCTAGAAACTGCTGCATGGTTAGAGCTAAAAATTTCACCTTTCTTCCTCATCTTTTTATAAGACAGCCACATCACCCATAAGAAGCACAAGCAAGTCCAAGTGAAAAAGAGGGATTGTGCTACTATTATTGAAAAGCATAAGAGATAAATAAATACATTTTTGTAACGCTTGCATCTTGGAAATGCTTTTGTAATTGCTATTAGTTGACAGCTGCTTTTGAAGGTGAAACTGTGGTTGTTCTGTGTTCTGGCCATGTAACACTACCGAAGGGAACAAGAGCTCAGCAAATGAAATGTTACAGGACCTGAGATGAGGATAGTTGGAACATCTTGTGCTTTAACAACCAAAAATGCGTTGGTTCTCATACAAGAAAGCAAAGCCACACTCACTATCCTTTACTTTTATTTTCTTTGGCTTTTAGCTTTACAGATCCCTAAAAATACTGCATTATAACTAAAGCTAGTTTCCCAGGCTGCAATCTGTCTACAACTTACTGATGAATTATAATATCGCTTCAGTTTCATGAATCTCCCAAGGGAATTCCTTCTAAGAGGGCTTTCATAAAGTGATTGCCAATAACCTAATAAATCGTTTTCTGTCTCTTTTTCTATCAGAATTTTGAAAAAACTTTAATTTCCACTTATGAGTTCTGCTAGAGATAGACAATACAGAAAACTTATCAATATTACACCATTTCCATCTGAAATAGGCTGCAGGATGATGTCAGGAATCAGTGATGTGAAGGAAAGTTCATAGATAATAGAGAAAGGAAACTGAAAAGCGAGATCTCATTTCAAAGTAGCTAAACACACAGAAATGCATAGCCAAGTCATCCCAGCAACCTTAACTCTGCCTTCATGAAGCTGCGCTCCAAGTAAACTCTGAAACCACAGGAAACTGTTACCTGCCTATAACATACAATATTACACAAGAAACCACAAAAATTTAAGATATAATGGAACAAAACACTACGTTACAAAGAAACAGCACTTTCCTCTTTCCTGGAATAGATATAAAACAAAGCAATTTAATAACATCATGTGTAAGAGACGGTTAAGAGGTCTCCTGGAATCAAGTTTTCATCACCACTGTGGGAAGTTTCAGGGTACAGCAGTCTTGGGATTACTCGGGCTTACTATGAAGTATCCAAAAGAGTGAATGCGCAAATATCATATCCTGGGATATTAAGAGAACTGAGCTAGTGCTACCTTTTCACTGTCAAAAGTAAGACTCCAATTTGGGTGAATACTGTCACTCTATAAATAAAGTGCCAACCCTTTTGCTGTAGCCTTGCATAACAGGAAATCGGGGTGTGGAGCAGCCTTCAGCGAGATAGAGAAACAGTGCATAAACATTTACAGAATTAGTATAAATGGAAATTATTTTTCCTCCTTTTGACTTAAGAATAGATACAATATAACCCAGTCAAGTCACACATACTACAGCGTTAGTAGCTTCCTGACTCATTTGGGAAACCATGCTAGCCACGCTGTAGAAGGGCATCAATAACCGCAAGGATAATGTGACTATATTAGGAATTTTAGTCACGAGTATTCCAAATCAGAATAAATGTCCAGATCAGATAATCTACACCAAGATCATAAGACTAAGAATCACTGTAAGAGATGGGGAACAGAAAGCAATTACTTTGCTAATGCAATCAAATAATTAATGTTACACAAAGATATCTAAAGAACGATATACAAAGAGGGAATATACTGGTGAAGTGATTTGGAATGGACAAAATGGTGGAGAAAAGCTATAAACTGCCCAGTCTGATCTGAGCAGTTTCACAGTGGGGATGCATCTGTCCTTCTGCTCATGCTGGCATCCAGCTAGGGCTGTAACCTCTTTCCACCAGAGAAGGTTTATCCTCCCTGCTCACTTATTTAGGTGCAAAGATTATTTTACAGAGCCTAAGATACGTTAATTGTCTTTCTAACTTATCCTGTGTCTAATCACAGTTAATTTAGCTTCTTTGTGTAGTATAATTGTGTTTCCATTGTTCTGCTTTCAGGTTCCTCTTTTTCCTCTCCTTACTGCTGATAAAGAGAACCAAACTAAATTTATAGAAAAATATTGTGGGCTTGACAAGGAGAATGGAGTTGTTAACTGGCATGAACAACCAGAATTGTATTAATTGCAGTAAAGCAATTAATCCAGCAACATTAGTCTACAGAAAAAAATACAGAATATTTATGCTTCTCTAACCAAAAAGACATTCAAGGAAAAAGAGAACAAATAAATGTCTCCTTATGCAGCACAATAATGCCTGACAAGAACCTTCACTTTGAAAGCTATTTTTCCATTTACAGATGAGGCATTTTCCCTGTCAGATCCTTGACATAAAATACAATGTGTTATTGCTTCTTCTAGGTTTGCTCCTTCAAATGTTGTTATTATAATTCCACTACTTAAAACATGTATTAAGTTTTAAGGGAACAAGGTACTAAAGCAGGCATGATAAGCATGCACAGCAAGCAACCACAGTCCCATGTAGGCCCAGAGTACTGGGTTCTGGCATTTGAACAAATTGCTTGTGTGCCCTGTGTTCAGGAAGTTTTTGCATAGCTTCCCTGTGGTCTAGTAACATAAATCTAGGTGGCAACAGCAGCAATAGAGTAGATAGCATGTGGTCTACCCTACAGTTTTTCTCATGAACTTTACACTGCATAGATAAACAAAGAGGAACGGAGACACTTTCCACTAGGATTAGTGCACACATGAAACCTGATGAGCCTCCTATTAGCCTAGGTCTAAATTAGAAAGAAGTATATTGAAATGAACAAACCAACACTTACAAAAATTGTGCCTAAATGAGGAGAAACAGACTCATGTAATAAGCAAAGTTGCTTTTGACTGGGTCAACTACCATTGTAAAGCCAGCGCTGTATATAACAGATGATCAACTGTCCAGAAAACCACACAGTTTTTAATTATTTTCATTGAAAGCTGTTCTGAGGACCAGCTACTTTTTTTTTCCAAGGAAAACAGAGCCTTAATTTCAGCTCATCAGCGGCAGCGCTGTGAGTGAAAGGGAGTCACAGGAGCAAATGTGGTTGGATTCAGTGAGGTTTTGCCTTTGCTCTTAGCAACTAAATAGCATAACATCTCAAATGCTCTGATTTCTAGAGCATGCAGAGGAGAGGAATGCTTCAATCTTAGAATCTTAAATTCAGAGATCCTGTCTTTGAGATCTAGGGGTAGGCTTCAGTCTCAGTTTCAGCCAAGTAAATTGCATTATACTTTCCAATGTCAGTGGAGGATCTGTTAGAAGGAAATTAGACTTACACTAATGGAGATTCATCCCACTTCACCTGTCAGCTCAGGTTTTGACTTTACCTTTTGTCCACTCTCACCCTTAATCAACTGTTTCATTTTGTTAATTTCTAGAGCGACTCTTGCAGAAAGACAGCAAGCTGCAAGGATAAAAACAAAACAAGACTTCCAGGCACATGGAAGGCATCAAGTTGCAAGAGTCAGGTGTGAGAAGAGGCTACCAAAGAACCAGAACAGATGGTTCAAATACATTACCAGGATGTCCCAGCTCATGTGCTTCAGGAGATCTGGTAATATCCAGTATATCTACACCACTGAATGGAGCACAGTGCAGAGCAACTCACGCTAGCAGATGTTGGGCCAGTGAGTCTACATGGCACAGCACCGCCCAGACTTACTGGCCGGGGCTGAAATAGCGTTGCTGTGTTAGCACAGCCTTCCACAAACTCAAGCATGCTACTTTCTCATCAGAATTGATGTGTATACAGCCAGCTCTGGTGTCTCTACTGGACTGCGGAGATGTGTCCAAAGGTCAGTGTCTTCTCCATGTCTGTCCACATCCCAAGGGCGGAGCTGTCTAGTTGCATGTGTATATGCAAGCTATGCTGTCATTTCAGCCTCCCATCTGGGATCATTTAGGACAACAGTGAACACGGCTCCAGCAGAAATAGCTCCTAGTCCCACTCCAGCAGTGAACATCCCTCACCCCACCCTGCCAGTGACAAGGCAGAAGAGAAGTAGTCCCACGAGGAGAGGTTAAAATAGCCTCAGCAATAATGTCAATGACAAGGCTGAGGAAAACTCAGGGAACTGAGGTGGCTATGTTACAGATTCAGTATGCAGATCTTCACAAATTATCAAAAGAACCTTTCTCTCTTCTGCTGTGGTATAAATATTTTATTGACTCTTCTCTCACTGCTGGGTAGCTTTAATGACATTTGCCTCCCTGAAGTCCTGAGCTGCTGTAAATCAAGTGCTGTTTTAGACTACTCACCGTGGTCATGGGCAAATACAAACAAGTTAAGTTCTGTCAGCCTCTGGGCCAAGTCATCATAACGGCCGCAGTGTTCCCCAGCACCATGAACGATAAACACGAGGGCCCTAAATGGAGCATGAAGGTATAAATTGTTAACTTGGCAATCATCCCACAAAGGCTTCAGAGTTGCAAGGAAAAACAGCATATTACACTTAGCAATAGCGTTTCAGAAATCAACAAATACAAGGCAAATAAATAATGACTGAGGTGGGCTTTAACAGGGGAGAAAAGATTGTCATCCTGATCTACCATCAATCTGCTTCACCTGGCTTGCTGGTAGTAGGATTGATAGAAGACAGATGCATACAGGACAGACGTATTACTCTTTCCCATTTGTCTGTCACCATGGTCTTCTACAAGTTGAAGATGCAGGCAGGTATCAGCAACAATCCTTGACCTGGCTAACTACATACTGGGCTGGAGGCTTCTACTGCTGCTCCTACAGTAGAATGTTGCCACTGATTTCAACTGGGATTCATATTTCTCTGTGCTTTCAAACACAAATGTTGTACTTAACTTTTTAGCTTGTAACACTGATGCCACAGAGTCCTGCTAAAGATGAAATTTCAGCTAAAGAATAGCTCTCAAATAGAATGCAGAACTTTGGTTGGAGTTCAGAATTGTATCTTTTGACCCAAATTCTGGGTCAATTTTACCATTCCAGTTTCTACTGCAAAACAATTGTTTCACTTTGGAGATTAAAGTGACTCTTACATAATTACAGCACAACTAGAGTCAGGGATTATAAAATACACAATCTAATGGACGCTTCTTTTTGAAAGGCACTATGAAAATACTTATCTTCAAAGATTCCAGTTTTACCAATGGTGTTCAACTTTCACTGGAACATCATCAAATGAGAGTGATTAAAGTTAAATGAAACTTCTCACTGTTTTTACCAGGTAAAATTTGTAAAGAACTATTATAGCAAAAGTAGCAAGGACATTATGTAAGTTTTGCTGAATTCGACAAGCGACTTTTTGAAATCCAGCTCTAGCAACGTAAACCTAACTTGTTCATTTAAAAGTACCATCTGTCATCAGAACATCAGCAAACACAAAACTGACTGAAGGCTACGAGTTAGGGATTTTCAGTACCTTAACGATTAAACTTTAAATGAGCTGACAATATAGAAGAACAACACCAGTTTACAGCGAGTGAATTCCTCAACTTTATTTTGATCAAGGTTTTGAATACATTTATAGACAATGTATTCACTGGAATAAACTGCTTTGATCTTAATATATTTAAACTTAAAAAAGATGTTGGATGATGCAGAAACTACCGCTCTAGCTCTTTCATTAGTACCTGCTTCAAAGTATTTGCTAATGCTAGATAACTTGAAAGAGCATCCATCCAAATCGGAAGGATTTTACAGAGCAAAGAGCAAAAGCTAAAGCAGTAATGCAAAGATGCTCTAGTTTCTGTCTAATACTAATTAGCAATGGTGAGGTTAGGTTATGTTCCATATTTAACTTACTGTGCCTAACAAATGCTTTTTAATGTCACTAAAGGTTTCAACATGATCGATGTGGAGCACGCTTTTCCTCCCTTGTCATCTTCCCTTGTCAATACATTTGTGAAATTATCAATGCACTTGCCAGACTGTCTGGTTTTCAGGATGTCGGTCAGACGTCCAAGCTAGAGTGCAACACATATTATTAGAAGTACAAATACTGAAGAAATCTGAAGACACTGCTTATGCCACAATAGAGACTATAAACTTTCTGCAGCTGGGACATCATTGCTCTGTGCATCCTACCTCTCCCAGAGACATGCAGAAAGATTCCTAGACTGCTTGCCTAGGACTCCGATGCAGAATTAAGTAAGGAAATGTGAGAGAAAATTCCTGTATACTCATCGCCCTGGTATCCAGCAGAATCAGTTAGGCTATGTCTCCCTGCCTACGCCTCCAATTAGCCGGCTTTTGACAGCTTCCCCGCTTAGTGCCTTGCTTAAGCCCCTCTGCTACTCTTTAGAGACCCTGTGTTTTTTCTGCTGACTAGGCACAGAGATTAAGGTGCAACTTGGCTGACTGAATACAGCCCTTGATTTCTCAGAGAAATATTATTTGGATTTATGAACTGAAACGCATCAAGTGAATGAAACCTAATGGGAAGCTGGTAAAGAGAGCTCTGCCAGGCAATACTTGCTGTTATTTCATCCCCTCTGACAGCAAAGGCCTAATTTTGCTTTCATTCACACTGATGCAGCACCATGATTTTGCCTGACAGCATCCTGCAAGATGCTCAGCCCCCTCATCTTCTGTGAAACCACTGAGAAGAGAAAAAACTCTATGCTCCAGAGACACAAGGTGATCCTGCAAATGTTCCTCAGGACTAGTTCTCATTCTAGGAAGACAATTGTCCAGCATAGTGGAACTGAGACTTTGGACACCACAGGAAAGAGACCTGGCTTACTATTTGCCTGCAGAACACTGAATAAAATTCCTGAGAACGTTTGTGCCTTAAAAGCCCTAATGCCAGTGACTGTCAAGAGGACTTAGATATTTTTTGAAGTTTTGTCCTATGAATATGTTATGTCAGAAATAAGGAGTAAAATTTCCATGTTGCTATGTCCAAATAGAAGTAGCTCTTCTTTGCTGTTGTTCAAAAAAAGTGTGAGTGGCTTTATTCACTAAAAATTAGGTCAGCTCTACACAGGTCTCTAGGTCCAGCTTTAAGGTGTAAGCATAGGGTCCATACATTAAACATACAGCCTTGAAAAGCTGAAATCAGTATAAGCATCATCCGAGCAAGGACTGAAGGATTCAGCTCTTTCATCTGAGTGCAGTGTAACAAATATATGGTGTACAAATTTTCACTAGCAAGGTGGCATGAAAATGCAGCTAGTGATTAAATTCACTGACAGCATTTCTTTACTGTATGTAAACATTTTTGCAGCTACCCCTTCTCCTGAATCACGGTGTGCTCTTTCCTATCACAATGGCTGAAAAGGAAGAAATACCATAACAGAATATCAGAGACTGTTTTCAATAGAGGGGTTTCTGTAAGTCATTCCAATTAATACAGAAACCCTGCAGGCTTTAAGATGTTGTAGGACCACAGCACCTCTGTGCATGATCTCAATGGAAGTTTTGCATAGTTGGCCTTGTATGAAATCGATACTGGGAAGAAATTTCTTCATCTCCCACTTTTGTAATGCTGCTGGTGAAATCTTTGGAAAATGGCATGTCTCAGGTAGAAAATATTGTGTGAAGGCTGATCTATGCCTGAACCCCTGGTAACTTCATGCGGGCTGTAACCTTAGGAAGGGGAACCTTCATGTATCTTTGGATGCTTCAGCTGGCTTTGGCTGCTGGAACTGTTATTGCTAAACATCTCCATACAGCATTGTTTTGGCATCTGTTCAAGAAGGCACCTAGCTTGCACTTAATTATACAACAGCACAATTCTCTGGAATCTTTAGGTGTGCCTGCACAAAGCCAACATGCGAGCTGCAGCATGAGTAGGCACCCATGTGCTAGTTCTCACCTAGCTGATGCAAGTAACAATCATGGCTATTAAAGGAAACCAATGTATTAACTGCTGTTTGCAAAAACAATAATTTTCAAAGATCCCTGCCCTTCCCATAGCCTCTTCCTCCTGCCTCTCCACTGCAGGTTTCTATCTCCTGGTACTGCACAGCCTGGCAAACAGATGGGGTTACTTAGTACGCTGAGGGGGCAGAACAATATTTGTTTCTTCCTGTTCAAATCAAGTACTGTTGTGCTTACTTATCTTCCATAGGAGGTGACGGCATATACCAGTGGCCAATCCCTGCTTCCACATCTCCACTGTGTTGGTCACACATGACTCGTAGCGATTCCTCTTCCTGTGTTGCAATCACACCTTGCTAAGTAAGCACTACACAGACATCCTGCACGTGCACTTGGTATCGGGCACGTACTTTCCTGAATAAGGGCAGCTAGGAGTGGCAGAAGTCAGACTATGTCGTGATGCAATCAAAGGTGGTGTGCATGAAAGCATATGAATGCATTGTCTCTCTGTCCTGCTTCTCTGAGAAGTCACCAGTCAGTCGAAGCTTAAGCTATTTTCAACCCTTGTATATTGATCACTATAACTACAAATAATTAATATATTACTTCTGTATATGTAGAGGTTTAAGCAAAATTCATCAGACATTAGTGCCCAGGCCAGCAGGGAGCAGCTCTTGCAGGGCAGGAATTCAGGAACAGGTGCAATAGCAGACCTAGTTCTCGAGATTCCCACCTTCCTTATTACTGGCCACATGTTGCCACCTCCGCATCACCGTTAACTTCCTCCTCTGCTGTGCTAGTACAATTCTTTACAGGTTATTTCATCCGTTCAGTTTATAATGCAATTCCCCAATCACTTGCAACAGAAAAACTAAGGGGAAATGAACAGTAGCATAGAGCTCACGCAAACAAACAAGAGCAGAGCCCTTTTAAATCAGGCCTCTGTTATTAGAAAAAACATACCTTGAAACTACATAAAAAAGCTGACATGCTATGAAATCTGGCAGACCAGAAACAAAATTTAGGACTTGGATCCTTCCAGGGCATAAGACACATATTCTTGCTTTATTTTATTAATTGGGACAGGGCCACAAAAAACATGTTGGAACTGAACTAGACAAGGGAAGTTGTGAGTGGGATGATATGATTTTACTTCTTGAGTCTTCCAGGGCCAGAGGCACTTCTGTAGGACCTTGTGCATGGTCTTCTATCATCAGAAAAAAAACTGAAGCACTGGGCTTAGAACAAAGAACTGAAGAAAAGCTTTCTAGGACCACATACACAAAAAATTCAATCTCTTCCACTCCGTTCAAAAGCATCCCTCTTCAGAACAATATTTAAGTATTTGCTTAATATCAAGAAACACCCTTAAATCATGACATTCACTAGGACTTATGAAATATGAGATTAAATTTAAAAAAGGGTATATAAATGCTGTCCTGAATAAGGGCTGATTTAATCACATGCAAAACTCCTTTCCTGAATCAGACCCTTGCAACTTAAACTAATGCCATGTTATTCTACGCCAGACAATTTTATTGTGTTTTCATTTCGTTTAGTATGCAAAATCAGATCAACTCTAACAAATAACACCTGACGTTTGCAGTTTTGAATACTTGACACTGAATTCCTGAAGTAATTTTTAACAATTAACTAATAGAAAAGTTCTGAGTTAGCTAGACTGGTTTACTGAAATTAGGCATTATATTACATTTTGTTGTTCTAGCTGATTTGTTAGTTCCCTTGTAGCTGTCATGAGCCTGACTCTTAGAACTGGAATGAACAATGAACCCTCATTTATCAAAAACATGTCAGTGTTGGCATTTTTGGACAGACAAATGGACAGCTGGCAGCAGAGTCTTTTAACTTGCTAAAAAAAATGTAATGTCATATCTAACTATTTTGCTCCCACAGTATCTTATCATGGAAAATCCATGTATACGTTCTCTTATTAGGTGAGTTAGTGATCCTCACTGATGATGAGGATTAGTTACCTTTCCTATAACAAGATGATGCACTCAGCAGCTTGTAACTTTGTTAAGCTTTAACCACAATTCCAATTTTTTACCGTTGGTATTTGGTTAAAGATTAGCTTTTTTTGGAAAGCTCCAGCCAATCATTTCCAAGAACATGCAGTGAAAAATATATTGTTCTGTTCACTGTAACAGATGTTAGTGACCTTTTCTCTGGTGTGCTCCAGAATTTCTTGCTTTGGTCACAAGACCTGAGGTTTGGTGGGCGGACGCCTCTGCATCTGCTTTTTGAGTTAGCTGTCACACTTTTTGTTCTGAGGTGGTCTGCAGCCCAAAGTGACCCTGAGAGAACTTGATTACCTGAAGGGATTGCTAAAAGCTATGGCAGTTTCTGTGGCGTTGTGTGTGCTTGTGACTTAAGCAGTGAGCCAAGAATTCAGCCTGGTGACTCCAGTTAGACAAGGAAATTTATGATGGAGCCAGGTGTGTCCCTTGATGCAGTCCTTCTGTCTCTAAGGAATACACATAGTTATGTTCACCTGAAGGCACTGAGAATCACAAGAGGCAATGACTTTGCTCCTAATTTCAAGCCCTGTTTCAAGGAGCCATTAAGCCCAAAAGCTTTGCTTGTTCTCTTATTCAGGTTTGTTGGGAAATGTATTCCCAGCCTCCGCTATACTGGCCCATCTATGCTCAGCTTTGCCATGTAGGTCCATAATCGGGGGTAGCCCCCTCTTTTTTTGGCTATCATTAGAGTTTAATGATGTGACCACACTGAGCAGTTCTAAGGCTGGTTTTCACAACTCAGGAGAAAGAGCAAGTCAGAATAGGAAGAGTGACGCCTGGTAGAGTCTCCGTTGACCCTCTCCCAAAACGGCACATTGTGTAGCATCAGGATGGATATCTCACAGAGCTCCATATTTGGGGAAACTCAGCTCTTCCAAGTAGACAGATTGAGGTAAGAATCCCTCCTGTGGTAGCTCAACATGTGAAAAACCTTTGAGCACAACAGGACATACTGAAGGACTGCGCACTACGTTCACACTACAAAAATTCCCCTTGAGTTAACAGGGCTTATGGGGATTAAGATTCTGCTGGTCTGCGAGTTTTAAGATTCTGCTAGCTGTAGTAGAATCAGTAGTTTCAAACCTAGCAAGTACCTAAACTGACAATTAGAAAATAAATCCTTCCAGCAAACTCCGTCTCCACTCAGGCCTGGGAGTGGAAGTTCCCATTCAAGCCAGCCCCAAAGGGGCTGCTCTTAGTTTGGACAGCATCCCTCTGACTAGCATAACAGAGACTTAGGGCTCAGTCTTAAAATCTGTGCATCTTGATTTCATGAGTAACTCTGCTGACTTCAGTAACTCCACACATATATGACTGCAAGTCTAGTCTCACAATAAATTTTACGGTTGCAACAATCCCTCATCTGCACAGTGTTAGGAGGAGATCGTAGCACTGACATGACCTCCAGAAGGAGTAACATGGGTAGGTTATTCAGCAACACCTGGAAGAGTAGACATTTTAAATCAGTGGAGCAGAGACAGAACTGCATAGTACAGACAGATTTCAGTGCAAAAGGCTCCACAGGATCCGGCTAGAGCCAGCATGAAACAATGTAGAGAAACAGCTTATGCTGATTTATTAGAGCTCTTGGAAAAGCAAGCCCTCGCTGAGAATAACTCATGAGTGGTCTACTATCAGGGAAAGAGATGATGGAAACTTCAGGTGGGGGTGGGAGGGAAGGAATTATTTGAACCTGCAACTGCATGGCTCCAGACAAATCTCTGCAAAGTTAACATTTGAGACCAGCTGTATTTTGTTTAAAGGAAGCTTTGAAGTTGTATTTCAGGGGACACAAGGCTGAGATCGGAGGTGAAATGCATGGTGCGTAATTTAAAATTCATGGGTAGGATCTTTCCACCCCTTTCTTGGACAAAACTGAAGAGAAGAGATTCTAGGATTACATGAACTGCCTCAGGGAGACACTCCCCCACTTTGACAACAGAGATGAGATTTTCTCTGGCAGAACTTGCTGCAGAGCCTGCTGTCCCACCTTTATAAGACAGACAAGCACTCTGGAGATGCAGGCAGCTCAGGTCCTGGAGCTGCATCTTCCTCATGCTGCTGCCATTGTACAGAGTGCGCTGGTTTAATCCCTGTTTTCACTGGAATCTTTGAGAGGAGAATTAGGACTTCTGTTTCCAAACAGCCAAGTGCAGGCACTGCGCACACACACCAGACTGAGGAATGGATTACAGTGGGTGAGCCAGGGCAGTTCAGCTGAACTGCCTCCTCTTCGAGCTGGGAGTAAGACTGGAATTAGACATGCTCATTCTGTACTCTGCTCTGCTGCAGACCTTCCGTGTTACAAGGGCAACCCGGTTCATCTCCTTGTGCACAAGAGAGATAAAATGGAGGTCATATCTCCCAAGGGGAGCTACAAGGATGAATGCACAAAGCATTCAGTGTCTTTCTCAGAAGACTGTGCAAAGCATTATTTAAAGAGAAGACATCAGCTGCAAAATTCAAGCCAATCTGAAATCGCACCCAAATTTTGTAGATTAGTTGTAAGGTGTAGAGGGGAAATATTCAAAGAAGCAAAGGAATTTGTGACATAAATCCCCCTGGAAATCAGGAAAATAAGAGGCTTCCTGGCCATTTTATTCAAAATTCATGTTTACTTGTAAGCAAAGTCACTGCAGATGGAAGACGGCTGTGGGACCATGAGGCTTAAAGGAGAACCAACAAACAGAGGGTAAAAGCAAAGAGTAGTTTTGCAGACCTCCCCCTTCTCTTATAACAGGCTTGTACTGAACCTCTAAAGATTCCCAAAGGGACAAAAATTACAGTTTAGCCAGTCTTGCAGCGGTTTCTTCTTGAAATCAAAATGCAGGCACTGCCTGGTGAGGCAAAGCTTTGGAAAAAGAAAAGCTCCTGTAATTAAAGGGACTGCGCTTTTAGAGCGTGAGCAAGCTACATTTAAAGGGCCAGAAGCTTTATTCTGGGCAGTCACTATCACTTAAACTCAGTGCTACTAACCAGTTCAGGACTAAACCTGTACTGAACAACTAAAATGCTTTTTTATATAAAAGTATGACTCTCTTCCAAAGTAACTGTGTAAAAACGGTCCTTCTTACTCAGTTCACCTGCAGTCTAGGTATCCTCAGAGCACTGCTACCAGCTCCAGTGACAATGCAGGTCTAATACTTACTGCTCCTAAAAGCTATAGCTTGACAAATCCAACAAAATCCTAAAAGAGCAAGCTAGCTTTCTGGCCGGGAACAACAAGTGCTTGATTAAGAGATTGGCTTAGTCCATGCAAGATTGCTCCCTATATTACATTCTAGCCCCGGTGAGACCATTTTGACCATCTAATCTCACCTTCTTACACAGAAAATTGAATGAGACTGCAGTATTCCTGTATCAATTCCAGGACTTCTAGTTGAGCATCTGAAGGTTTCGAATGACAGAAATTACTTACTAAAGCCATTCCTCTGGGTCAGGCCACACAAACGTTTCGTGACTTTTAAGTGCTAGTAACATGTTTGCTTGCTTGGTTATTCTCAAACGTTTGCTAAGGAGCGCTTCTTCTCTGAGACAAATCATAAAGTGGCGTAGAGGACACTACCTCTCCTTAATGTTAAGTATTGTTTCTTAAAGTCCTCTAAAATATGTCTGCAGACTTATGCTGGCTTTGCACATTTTTCACAAGCTATTTTTCATGCAGGAACTGGATATCACTACCAGTCTGAATATGGGCTCATCTGAGCAAGGGCTTCTTCATAGACAGTCTCCCCAAAAATCAATTGTTCTATAAAATGGGTTTGTCCACATTTTAGACTCAAGCCATGGCTCTAATCATCTCCAGGCTGAGGCTGTTATCTCACTGAGTGGATGGTACTAACAACACATGACACACAATATTGAAAAAGGTATTAAAGGAACCATTCAGATCATTACCCTAGTACCTGTATATGAAAGAAACTGAAAAGCACACGTCTGGCACAAGAGGTCAGAGTGTTTCCAAGCCATTCCTTGCAACAAAAACTACACAACCGAAGGGCTAGGGTCAGACTTTCTGGGTTTATCTGGGCAAGTCTTCCACTGGCTTGGAAGAAAGCTGTGAATAAGTAAGGAACAACTAAGGACATGACACATTATTTGCCCTGTGAACTTGAGATAGTATGATATTATTATTTTTAATAAAGCACTGACTGTACACAATTCCCACCTACGGCAGTGGTTTGAAGCAGAACATAAAAGCTCAATTCTCTGAAATACTTAGACCTGATAGTATGGTTTGTAACTAGGCAATTCCACCATAACGGGCTAAGGAACTCTTGATTACTTCCTGCCCAGAGGCAATTACCCTTCCTCACATTTACCTTTCTCGTCCAGTTTTGTCTGTGGTCCTCTCTGTTGACAGAAATCTTAATTGGTTACCTTTAACAAACTGACTAACTTGTAAAAAAAAGTCCAGTTCCGTCAAAGCGATGTCACAGATGACCCGAGTCTCCAAATAGCCAATCTTTTTCTGAGTGATTTTCCAAAAGCCAGTGTGGAATTATCCCATAAACTTAGAGGCAGAAACTCAAGGATTGATTTCTTAATCATAAGGCAGTAATGTATATTTTAGCATGCTTTGAGATTAAGCACATTAATTTCCAATGAATAATCCTCTCTCGGCATATCTCAGCGCTGCACTTCAACACTGGCCAGCTATGAACAGAATCTTTGCAGAGCGAGGTTTTGCAGGCTGTGTCAAAGTCAATATTAGGAACTATTCCTCTGGGAAATTAGTAATGTCGCAGGCAAAGGGTTCGCCAAGGCTTTGAGCATGTTCCAATTAATTTAGTATTCCATGTTTGCCACAGACCTGAGGTAGGAGAGTAAGTGGAATGTAAACAGCTAAATGTGACATACAGTAATCCTGTTAAGGCAGGGATGACTGGAACATATACTTTAAAGGCTGAAACATTTATTCATGCTTTGAATCAATGTAAATTTGAAACACCGTTGGGGTGCGGTGGTTTACCTACAGACGATTTACACATTAACAAATGCGTAGAGACTTCTATCTACCATTGCCAGATCCAAGTCTGTGTTATTTCTTGGTCGCACTGAGCTAATTGACCTGTCCAAAGACCTTAGCTACAGCAGGCTTGTTTCCTAAAATGTTCTTTCATTTCTAACACCAAGGCAGCTCCACCTGTGGCAGTAAGGGCTGCCAAACTAATGCAAATAAGGAACTACTTGCCATTAGTTTTAAACACCATCCTGTTGATTCACTCTCAGAAAGAGCCAGATGTAAGAGCTTTACACACCAGAAGTTGAATGAGGCCTTGACCAGCTTGGGGTGCAACTGCTAGAATGGGAATGAGTAATAAAAATAAAATAAAAGAGAAGGAGTATTTAGATAGATATACCCTTGGCTGTAATCACTTTAGGTACAGTCAAAGAAAGCTAAAGGCATGTGGGATGCCTCTTCTGCAGTAAAGCTTAAAATAGAAAAGGAAATCAATACTCATTTACAGTATCTGGCAGTCACTGAACCAAAACATACATGTACACCTACAGCAAGGCAGAAATAACAACATTTATTTAAACCACAAGCTGTTATTCTGCTGCGGGAACGCTGTGTTTTATGTGGATTGCTTCACCAGAAACTGAGAAATACCACTTATTTGTGACCATTTTAAAAAAGCCTTGACAATATCAAGAGCAAATACTTTCAATATTACAAGTATTAACCCCGTCACTGCTAGTCCTGGCTCTGCCAGAACAATGTCAGAGCTGATGTATGAGATATCAGCAGGGAAGAGGTTTTGTCTTTCCTCTTCAGTTTCTCTTCTGCCAACTTATAGGACACATTTGTGGGATCACATGTGAGGCGTGCATCTGTTATATCAAGGAACAGGAAGGGAAGAGCATTTCATCACCTGCATCGCTCTAGAGTGATACCAGGGCCTCTCATAGCTTCAGAGGCAGAGGTCTCAGATGAGGGTTGATCCACTGCACTTGCTATGTGGGTCGTGGGGAGGAAGAGAGACCTGAGTTCTGTAACCGTGCGAACGAGAGGAGGGGATCAGGAGGAAAGAAGCAACTACGTGAGTTCCCTGCGTGACGCTTGAGAGCTGGCAGGTGTGTATCAAGCAAGAGGGAGGTTTGCTAGCTACCTGCAAAGCCGTGGAATGGCTTGATGCAATAACTGGCAAGAGAGGCATGTCTGAAAATGCTTTGCATTTAGCAAAATATAAATAAGCTTTGATGCGGCGTTTATCTGTGCTGAGTGATATGACCATCTTCCATACAGTAACAGGAAAACTCACACGCAAAGAAGCAAACCTCTGATAGTCAGAAACCTTAAATTAAGCTTCAAAAGAGAAATGTAAACCTATGCCTAAAAATGATATAATGTTTCTACTTAATATGTAAAACTACTGATTTTAGGGCACAGAGTAGCGTTTAACAAATTAACATTCCACAAACATCGAAAGTGAAACTGAATATAAACAAAATGAATCTGATGATTGATTTTTTTCAATTCCCTAGCTTGGAGAAATGTGACTAGTAAATAAATAGCATAAATAATAACAACAGCTGGATTTTGTACAACACTTCTCATTCACAAAAATCAAAATGCTTTACGAAGTGGGCAACTACTGCTATTGTAGAATCACTGGACACAGAAATGAATGGGGCCTCAAAAGGTCCCTCTAATCCATTCCCCATCCCAAGGAAGGACCAGCCCTTCCTCCTACTGCCACGTAAACTAAAGTACAAGAGGTAAAACGCCTTGTCCCTGGCAACACACATGCCAGTGCCAGGGATGGAAATGCAGCGTGCGGTAAATCCTGACCCTACAGAATCAGTGAGAGGTTTAATCAGTGGAGCCAAAATGTCACCACAGGTTCTCTTGAGTACCAGTCCTGTGCTACAAGCACTGGGCTACAGTGAAACTGGAAAGGAAAAGTAAATTTTTTAAAAGCTTTCTGTCCTAATGAACCTGTGTGCAGCTAGTAATATCAGAAAGACAATACATTCATTTTCAGAACAACATGTTTTTAGATACTTCGTGCTTCTTGTGGAGGGCGAGATGATGACCGAACGCTGATCGCTTGAATAGCCTTTTAATGAAATTAGAGAATGAATACTGCTCAGAATATAGTTTTTAATATTCCAAATATTGTAGACTAGCTTTCACACAAGACTGAAAAAAGGAAGAAAAAGCTTAACCATTAAGTCAGCTAGATGTTATCTCTAAAGCAGTTTAATTACTGCTTCCTCATCACTCCTCACTACTTCAGCCTGGCAAATTAAGCCATTGCAGATTTCTGGAGTTTGACAGGCGAATTTGAAACATCACTGAGGTAGTTTTGAAATAATAAAGGTAAAAAATATGTTGAAAATAAGAACAATAAGCTTATCATTCTAGCTAGTGAGCTAGCCAACCTACTGATACTTACAGCACATCAAATCATCCTTCCATTCTAAAAAAGGCCAAGGATTTAAGGTTTTTCTCCCCACTCTGCAAGCTTCAAGTTTGATCAAGGAAAACAGAAAGCATATAGAACAAGCCCTTTTTAACACAGGTCAGGTAGATGCCTGAAAAAAGATCAGTAATCTTTTTTGTCTATCAACTCCACAGTAGTTTGTGCATTTTCTCCTTACCCACCCATATTCAATACTGGAACAAAAGATTACTACACTATTACCTCCGAATGTTTGGCTCTAGCTCAGCTGTCAATATTTTGCTTTCTTTTTTTTGTTCTCTTTTCTTTATTCTAACAGATTGCTGCTGGGACAATTTACTTACAGCCGAAAAGCAGGTAACAACTAATGCATCACTAGGCAGATTTTAAAAATCTCTCTTTAAACAATGAGCACTCTTCAAACACCAACCACTGGTTTCCTTCAGGAAACCTCAAAGAATACCTTACTTTCTCTAGCAACTTTCACTCAGGGACTTCAGGCCCCTCTGCAACGAACCCATTTCATCACTTGCCTGGATGATTATACCAATTTCTAGATGACACCAAAGAACAGAGAAATTAAGGGTGTGATTCTGTAAATCACTGGTCATTGTGTCACTGGCTAATGATTTTGCCTGTTCTCCTCACTGACTTCTTTATTCTGTTACCTGACACTAAGTTTTTTAGGTCTAGCAATCTGCCTTTGCCATCACTTTGATAGGATGGAAGGATTCAAAAGCTCCCATCATCATGTGAGCACCTGCCAAAACACAAATGAAAATAGATCCTGGCTGAAGAGTAAATGTCTGTCACACAGAAGGGAAGTCCCTTTTATTCCAATGGAAGTAATCATGAAGTATGGTATTACTGAATGTCTTGGGACATTGAAAACAGCTACATTTCTAGAAAATCTACCGTGGTGACTTCTACAAGCAAAAACAATAATGAATCCTTTCGGCCATAAACATACTGCATCTGACTAGAAGAAACAAATATATTCACACACAGAGCACTCGCCAAGACCCATCCACATTCCTGCTATTAGCTATCTTGTGGATAGCCTGCAGAAGTAGCCTTGGAGGCAGGCAAATCTGACTGGAGTGCACTTTAACCATTAAGACTGGTTTCCCCTGGGTGCTCCCTGCCTGTTCCCAAGGCCGTACCTGTGGTACTACCGTCTGTCTGGACAGTGAGTCTGGTCAACTCTGAGAGGCCTTCCTGACACCACTACCCAGTGACTCCACCAGGACTGGTTGCTTTAGAAGGTGTTTATGGTCGGGATAAGCCTATGGTTGGTACTTGGCATTATTGCACCAGTACCAGTATTTCTCTTCCAGTTAACATGAGTGATATTTTATTGGTCTGCAAGAACAAACTCTAGGATGGATATAGTGTGAGTGATGTCAAAAAACTTTACCGTGGTAGTGCTAATTTACTTCCTATAGAGCAAAAAGCCATATTGCTAAGGTGTAAGAACGTCCATACTGGTCAAGCAGGGGTAGGGATGTATCAATAAGGGTATAACTTTGGGGTGCAGAATAGATGGGATGAGGGAGGGGACTTCCCCAAGTATAACTTATGGAATCTGATGGGTAGGATACAATAGTCCCTCCGTGGTTACTTCAGGGTATGAAGAGTCAGCCATTTGCTGTCAGGGTTGTGCCACATCTCTTGGATGAGGGACAACAGAAGGCTGTTAAACACTGATGGCTTCCATTCAAGTGGAAGCACATTAGGACAATGGCATTACTGAACCTCGGGAAGCCAGTTCAGCCAAATGTGTCTGCAGGGACGGGTCTTAGAACAATGGAATTTCCCCAGAAGAATAAAGAGATCAGATGTTCGTGCTGGCCAAAGCCATAGCAACTTTAAGGGAACTCGCAAGGAAACATAGGCTGACTCCTCTGCAACAGGCAGAAAACAGGTGGAAAATTGCCCTCTTCTAGCCAACACAACTATACCAGCCAAGTCTTGAGATGGACATACTTATGGTGACCTAAAAGAGCTGCTGGTTGGTCCCAAGGGAAGATCAAGAGTGAGGGAGTTCCAACTGAGGCAAGAATCTGTGAGCAACTGTTTTCATTATTTTGTCTAAACCCATACCTTTCTTGAGGTAGTGAAGTAAAGAGCTCTTGCATCTGGAACCCTGGTAACACCACTGTGTTCAGCAGCTTCAACTATTGTGTCGCTCTGAAGAAATAACTTAATAGAGTGCTCCCAAGTTTGGTGATCTTAAGAAAATGTATGCAACAGAGTCTGAGAGGAAAGCCAGTGCAGGGCTTGCTCAGGCTAAAAAAAGCTGAAGGGAGTAGGCAGGCGGGGAAGGTAGGGCTCTAACTGTTGAGTGTCCAGCTAGGGAATTCCATCAGGGTCATGATACAAAGCCAGTACTGATCACCATGCTTGTAATCTCCTTAGGAAATGAACTATTTGCATGAGAGAAGCAAGGTGTATGTAGCCTTCAGTCTCTGGCAGAACCAGGAGGAGAAACTGAGTCTTGCAACACAGTCTCAAGAACATTTGTCTTCTTTTCTCATGTTTCTACCACTACCTCTGATATTCACCAGGCACAGTTCCCAAGAATTCATCTAGTTAGTGGCACTAACTAAGAATGATTCTGCTTCCTTTTCTATTGTCTCAGGGCCAGGATGAAATTTTACCACTTCGAAATTCACCAGAGGGAACTGCTGAAGGCACCTTTTTCTCACACACCAATGTCCACAAAGCTGCACTGTCTTCACAAGAGAGTTGCACGCTTGTGTTCAGACGCTGACCTGAACAGTGCAGGTATCTGAGCAAAAGGGGCAGTTTAATAACCATTGTTATTCATGAAGCAGCTTATTTGCTATTTTCTTGGGTTCCCTGGCAAAACAAAGGCAGATTTGTTTCTGTGGAACATTGTCGTGGGGACTGAAAAAAATTATCCTGCTAATGAAAGCTGTTGGAAACATCTACATCAAGAATCGAAGCTGCTCTCCTGTCTGTCAAAGAGTCTCTCTTATGTGAAGCCTGTTTGTTAATTTGCCCACCCCCTGGAAATGAAGAAGAAATGCCAAAAGGATGCCCCATTCACAATGAATAAAGCAGTCACAGGGAGCAAAGAGAACATGAGCATTAAAGGAGCACATACACAGCTGATGAATAGGAGAAGAGAGGCTTCAGAGACACAGGCAAAAGCAATATAGCAAGTATAGCCTGGAATGTTGATTTGACAATGATAATTGCTAAGCAAAAATCTGTTATTTCCCCTGTGCACTGTGTATGATGTGATCAGACACAGAGGGAACTGAATTCATCCTAGGACTAACAATGCTGATATAAGTCACTTGGCACCAGATAAATTTGGCCCTTGTACATTTCTTTGAAGTTGACCTCATTAGTACAAACAAAAGTGTTGTTCCCGAGTGACACTGAATCAGAAATTCCTTTAAGGAGGCTACCTTGTTTGGCCACCTCTTGCAGCCAGGCTACCACCCACTTAAAGAAGCCAAACGGAACACAAATTTATTTAATGCACCAGACCGCTATTTTTTTTTTAATTTCTAGGGACTAACCCTGCATAGTATAATTAAAGCCATTATAATTAGTGATTTAGTTCCTTTTGCTTTGATTTTGCTTCAGTTTATTTATTTATTTATTCATTCATTTTGGAAGGGTCTGAAAGTCATATTCAACTTTGTCATCTGCTCATGCTGGGAGCTGTGCTGTTTTTCTGGAAATGTCATAGAAATGTTGGCAACGAGGTGCCAAAATCAGCAAGCAATATTCAACAATTTAAGGGCTGGTTCAAGTATAAAGGCAGTTTGTATTTCTGCACCACAGGCAATTCTGCAAAGTCCTTGGGGAAGAGAGAAATATGTTTTCTTCTTAGTGATTGGTCTTTCAGAGCTAACAAGTTAGAATGAATGGGAAGCATTTTTCAAAGAGTAAAATCCAAATAAAAGGTAAACAGAAAAGCAGGTGGTTTTTGTTTGTTTCGTTTTGTATTTTTAATCACACTTTTCAGATGTAGAACTGAAAGAATTCCTACAAGGACAAGGTATACTCAAACAATTGCAACTGGGTTCACAATGTCTAAAGTTTAGCCAACCCCTTTTACTTCACATTAACAATCAACCAGGAACACGTACGTGGCCTGCTTGTGTGTCTCATCTTCAGGTAGCCTCTTCAGGCAGACCACTTCAGTTGCTAGCAACCATATAAGTGTATCTAGAGATCACTATGTGGAGAGACATACAAGTATCAGGCTAGCTAGCCAGATTATTATTTCTGCTTGATGAGGAAGCTAACATTCAAAGATGCTGAGATCCACTTTTTCAAAAGCATCCTCTCACTGCAAGCGTTCCAAGCTTCAAGTGTCCGACGTAAAGTAACCGATTTACACGTATTTACAGAGGGCACAGTGAACATAACTTTCTCCATCTGAAGTCAATGGTGGCTGCAGGTTATTAGCACCTTTAAAAAACTGAGCTGGGTCGATAAATCTCAAAGGGTTTATCTGAGGTCACACAGAGGGGCTGAAAGTGCCCCAGATCAAATTGTTTGCACTTCATCTAAGCAGTGACAGTAACAACTGAAGCATCCAGAAAAGGCTAAGGGGATACAGAAAACAGAGAGGAAAAGAAGGTCATCTCTGAACTTCTCCAGGCCCTTTAGGGGCCTCAAAGGAAATGTCTTGACTTCTCCTGCTTCCCTTCCTCTTCCTCGTCCCACCTCTATTCTTAGCAGCTTTGTCTGAGAGCTGGGAACAGAACAAGGTCTCTTAGTTCCTCACCTCCTATTACCTCATATTTTGACTCCGACCACTTAGAGCGGTGACAGAGATTTTATCCTTGCATGGAGCTGTTGTTTTTGTTTATACTTTGAAGACTACTCTTTCCCATTGAGATAGGATTTCCTCAGCTACTTAGACATGCTATAGGCATGAGATCAATCTCTTTTGGTATCAGTGATTTAATTCCTCCAAACAACGCTAAAATGCACTGGACTTGCTCTGCCTCGCCCAGATCTTAAGCTTTGTACTTGCTAGAGAGCACTCAGTGCCAAAGAGTTACCTACGTCATGCTCCATAAATCCTGCTGTTGGCATGATACAAGAAAATGACACCAGAATATGCAGGTCTTTTCTCTATACTGCATCAACAAGACCACTTAATTACATCTTATGATGAAACTGGCTCAACAAGTTGGGCAGCTTGCAAAGCTGCTTGCTGGGGAAATTGCACCTGCCTTGCTGTGAGCAGGCAGCAATAGAAGACACCCAATGCCCAGCTCTCCTGTTGGGAGTGACCTCCTGCCCCAAAAAGAAGTAAGTGGAAAACACTGCCATCCTCCCTCCTTAGCCCCATTAATATCTACTCTATCTACCCCATCTAATCACTATGACATCTGAGTGCCTTTGTGTGTCAGCTTCCTGCGAAGTAATCACCTAAATCCCTCTTCCAAACAAAACAGACCCTGTGAGGAACTCACAATAGGTGCCTTTCACTTGCATGACAACCTTGGCCTCAGTGGCACTCATAACAAAGCTTCCATATGTGCACCAGGATGGGCTGATCAGTCAGATCAACACCACACAGGATCAGAGTCTGGATATGCGAGCACTAAGCAAAAGACCTTTGCAAAATTTCCTATCCTCCTGACAAATCGTTTTAAAAAAAAATGCTACAGCACAGTAGTCCACCACAGCCCTTATCCACCTCTGCGGGCCTGTTTGAGGAGATAAAAGAAAAGCACTAGTTCTGAAGGGCAATGTCTGTCAGTTGGCCCTATTCTCAGAGAGTATCTACCCATTGTTTGCTGTTCAACCCCAGGCCAGTGCTACTTTTTAATTCTTCCATTGGCAGATATCCTGTTTTTTCTCCCTAGGGTAGGGATCAAGGATGATAAGTTCTATTTTAATAGAAGCTAAGTCAACGATAACCTTTGGACATCTGCAGTGAAAAGGTATTTCTATAGCCCTAGCTGGGATTAGATACATAATGGATCAATGAAAGATCCCGCCGTTTGGCTATTATAGCATCACTCATTAATGTTAAGATTTCAACTGAATCAACAATTGAGTTAGAAGATCGGAAGAGTTGCCTTCAGTATTAGAAACAGAATAAATTGGTAATGGGTCGGTAAAAGTCCCCTGAGGTGTCTCTCTCTGTCCCTATATATGTATGTGTGCCATTTTTGCTGAACATTTAAAATTAGATGAGAGTTGCTGAGCTTCTACATATGAAGCAGAAAAAGCTGAGCTACTTATGAAAAGTGAGAGGGAAAAAATGTATTTTTGGTTTGCCTTTCTATCAAAGCACTTCAAGAGCGTTCCTGAATGTAGAATCCAGGCCCTAACTTGTTATTCAGTCACTTACAATCTCTCTCATCCATAACAATGCAAAAAGAGCTAATAATAAACAGTACACCCCCGCCTTAGATACAAACATGCACACACAAACGCACACACTTAGGAACCAGTTGTAAATGAGCAACACTGATCCCATCTACTTTGTTGTCACAAAACTAGGGCAAGCTCTCTTTCAGTTAACTGCTTGCTGCACAGAACCTTGAAAAAAATTAACTACCCGGAGGACTTAGACACCAAGTTTTAACTTTCAGTTCTTTATCGTCTTTTCATTTCTTGATCAAAGACATATCTACTCACTACTCATTTGCTCAGAAATTAAACATGAAAAGAGAGAGTAATTCAATAACTCAGTGAAGAACATTGTGGGCAGTTAATGATTAATTAGCATTATAATACGAGACAGGCTGGTTTCACAGTAGAAGCTTGTTTTGATAGCAGTTTTTTTTTCTGTAGAGGAAATATCTAGGCTGGTGCAAGGACTATGCAAAATATCAGCGCCAAAAAGTTTCTTCTCTGTTTCTGAAAGACAGTAATTAGAAGTAACTAATAAACGCTCTGTGGACCAGGTGACTTTAAACTAAGACAGAGTCTTAGTTCTAGAGTCCAATCAACGCAAGTGACTTACAGCGGGCACTGTCCTCCTCCTTGGGGACAGGGTAGCAGTGGATATTGCTTAGGTGCTTGCCCACCTTGCATATCACTTCCACAATGTATGTCACTCACAAGGCCCTGTAGATTGGTTGGCAAAAAACCTGAAGTCAGGTAACTTGGACACATATCCATCTCTCAGCACACTTACAGGCTGATTTGGACATAGAAGGATGTCTCACCTATTGGATAGTCAAAGAAAAAGTTTAACTCCCAACTACTCCTTCAATAACTTTTTCCTAAAATGTTTCTTAGCTGTGCAAAATCATCATAGCTTATCCTGTTGGCTTACAGAAAAAGAAAACAATAAAACAACCACCAGATTTTTATAAAGTAGCTACTTATGCAACTAGTGGTGGCAGGAACACATGTCAAGCCAGGGTCTTAAAACAGATACCGGCAGAAAGAAAAAAGATCATAAAAAACTAAGGGAACACTGAGATAGCTGTCTATAGCAGATAATCAGCACATAATCAGCATAGAAATCCATTATAGTAAAGGGATTATTTAAATTATGAAAAGGGCATTATTTAAATGTCTCTGATTCTTTGTGTATATTTCTGACTTCAGTTTCGAAATAGCATAAATCCTTCACAGTTTCCAATGAAGGAGCTCCCTAAATCATTTGCTAACTACAAATTTTAAAACATCCCAAAAAAACAACGCAGTCAAACCCGATCCTGCCTGTTGCCCAGAGATTTCTGCGATTACTGTTCAAACTGAATTTGGACACTGCTGTTTAAAGTGTTGACACTAAGAAAATGAAAAGGAGTAGACATCGCTAAGCCTGTATTTCATCCCTTTCTGATTGTCTGTGGTAATAGTTTGAAGATACTTATTATTGCTGATAGGCATCAGACACCCGTGTACACCACTCTGTAGCACTGCCACCCTGTCCAACTGTGCATAAAATGAAAGTAACTCTGTGTTTCACATCTGTAAGGCCTACTTGAGTGAGTAAAGGTTTGGAGAATATAGTCTTTACAGTAGGAGCTTTCTCAGATGAAGGAAATATCTCCTTAGCAGTTCTGTAAAGCTGTATGCACACACCCCTACAATGCCAGTCATGCCTTAAATAATAATTACATGAATAGAGTCTTATTTACTGATAGTAGAAAAGAGTATTGCTTGCAAGTGCTCACCTGGGAGTTCCTGCTGGCTTCCAATACCTGCAGAAGAGATATTGCCCATCAGCATTGATGATATGGGGCAGGTCCTTATACGGGATGTTTAGAGGACTCCGCTTTGGTGAACTTTCCTCTGGCATTCTGGAAGAATGTCCTGCAAAGCGATGGAAGAAACAAGACATACTTTAAAAGAGACGAAGGCACGATAGTGGGTGAGGGGCTCAGTAGCCACAGACATTCAAGAAAGTCAATCAGTAAGGCAAACACCACTGATGGAAGTCTCTCCCCTACATCCCAGCCAAAGAGCCAAAAAAGTCTTTACTGCTCTAAAATCGAAGCCTCGCATTTTGTGATCAGAAAAGGCTCACATTTTGGGGGAGGGCATTGGAGGGGGGAAGGAGGGAAGAGAAATCCACCATCGCTACTTCATTACAGCTTTCTCTCCCCCACTTCTCCCATCTGTGTTTATTTTTCATCATTTTGTGAAACGGATCTTAAAAAGAATATTTTAGCTGCAATCAAGTGCAGATTGTGCAACAACCGCTACAGATATGAAAAGACAGCTGCATAAAAGATTTATCTCTGCCTTAACATCTCCAAAGAACAGCGACGGGTACGCAGCAGAGGTATCTGCCACTGTGTCATTATTATGATCTTCTCTGACATCTCAGACAGGAAGGTGATGATGGTGAGGAATGAAACATTTCCAGGAGAATCTGTAACAAACCTGTTTTCATCCTGTGCAAGGGTTTGCATTCTAGTGAGAAGCCGGCATCACAAGTCAAATGCAAGCAGATAAGGTTTTTTGCATCTTGCTGCAGAGATACATTACGCTCCACCAACCATACAGCCCCCACAGGTCCCTGCTCAGTCGCCGGATGGTCCCTCCTGGCCAGCTCCGGTGCGCTGTGCGGGCTGCGCGGGGCTCCTCTTCCCAGGCTTGCTCGCTTTTTAAGGAAAGTCGCTTGGGTAATTCACCACTTCTTGTTCATTTCATCACTTTTTCTCAAACAAATTGCATGTGTGGGCTGAAGAAGTGGCGGTGGTGGGAGGGGAGGCTGGGAGGGTGGGGGAGAGGGAGGGCTGATGAGTGGGAAAGCTGCAGTCCACTTTCCAGAAGCTGCTGCACACATCAAAGGCACCTTGAACACATGCAGCTGTAGCAGCCCAGAAAGTTACTGCTGCTGCAGGTTGTTTGCAACTTTACTTCCTTCCTGTCACTTACTGTTTCAAGGCCACGGCGAAGGGGGGGAAGTGGGGAGATCTTTTCTCAAAGCGATCTCTGCTGCAAAGCCATCTCGAGTGCAAACACAACTTCACCAGCCTCTAGCTGCGAGACGGGGGAGCGGGAGGGAGGGGAGGAGGAGAGATTCAAACACCAACGCGATCCCAGGTTGCAGGCAAGAGGGTGGTGATGCAAACCCCGCACACGCATCCTCCTGCCTCTGCAAGGCGGAAAGCCTCCCTGCTTCCCCGAGGAGAGCCGGTGCCGCGGCTCCGCGCTGCTCCCAGGGGAGCCGCCGGGAGCGGCGAAAGGGAAGTTACCGGTGGCCGGGCGGTGCCGGGACGCGGTCGATGCCCCCCGCTCGGCTCGGCTCGGCTCGGCTCGGCTCGGCTTCGCTCGCTGCCTCCCGCCGCGGCTCAGCGCTTCATCCCGCTGCCCGAGCAGCCCGAGCGGCTGTGCCCGGCAGAGCCCCGGCTGGCAGCAGCCTAGCAAGGCAGGCGCGCTGGGGCCAGCGGCGGCGGGAGGGTGGAGCAGCAGGGCAGGGAGGGGAGCGGCGCTCCGGCCGGTCCACGCTTCCCCTTGCGAGGCTGGAGGCCGGGCACAGCCGGCCCCCCCCCCCCCCCGCCCCCCGGAGGCTCCTGCGGTAACCGCCCCTCCCCGGGCGCGGGGCTGAAAGCGCCGGGGCGCCCCGAGGCGGAGGCGGCAGGCGCCGGGCTGCGGGCAGCGCTGCACATGGCTGGCAGGCTGCGGGCAGCGGCTGCCGCCGGGCTCGCCCCGGGCGGAGGGGGCAGCGCCGCGGGGCTGGAGGGGCCCCTTTGTGCAGCGGGCTCGCCGGCGGGCAGCGCTCGGGGGCCGCTCGGCCCCGCCGCCCTCGGTGGCCGACGCCGCGGCCGCGCAGCCAGCGCGGGGGCTGCCGGCCGCTCCTCGCCTCGTGCCCCCTGCGCTAGCACCGCGCGGCGGACCCAAACCACCGGCCTTCGGGGCGGCCGCTCAGCTGAGCGGCAGCGGGTTTCGACGGCCCAGACAGACAGCCGATGGCCTGGGAGCCTGAAAGGCGTTTCCACGCTGTCGAGCGAGCGGCTTGCCCCGTCTGAACCTCCCTTTGTGGTCCCGATTCACAACTTCACTGTGTGGACTGAGATGTGCAGTTCTTACGACTTTGAAGCCACACCAGAAGGATGGAGTCTTTCACCTCCTAGGCTGAAGGAGCACCCAGATACCTTGTTTTGCACTCTCATTCATCGTATAAAAAGGCAATTTATAAATATGGCATACAACTTATATACAACCTAATAGTGTGCATCATCATGATTATATACAATACTTACATTGTAACTGTATAATTTTGAATATATTTTATGGTATATGTTATTTGCTTAGGAAAACTGTCGCAGCAAGGTTCCCCTGAAGTCAAAATACCTTCCCAGCTTTAAAAGAATCCAGATACTCGACTTTGTCTTTTAATTCTGGTAAATGGTTAGCATTTATTGAGTACTTGAAAATACTGCCTATACTAAGAGCACAGAGTCAGGCCTTTTATGTTTCATCATAATAATAGCATAAACTTTACTTTGTAGATGCCTACATATGCACTAAGATCTCAAGCTTTTTAAGGAAAGGCACCTATTAACAGTATTTTTAAAAACTAGGCAAGTCCCGGCCTGGGAACAAAGGCTGAGGAAAGGAAAGACATTTGTGATAATAACAATAACAATAAATGCAAAACTTCTGCGATGACCCATATAAAAAAGGAAATCAAAAGCAGATTTTTCCCCCCTTTTAGAGTCATTTATATTAAATGCCTTAGAGGGTTTTTAGTAATAAACTACAAAAGCAAAATTACATATTCCCATAACTGCTATTGTTCAAAAAAAGAAGAAAAAGAAAAAAGAAACACACATTTATGGCTGTTAAGCCTAAGTAAGATTTAGGTCAGATGGGGTCTTAAACAGAGCCCTGGGAGCTGCTCTTGGAGGTGTATGATTTGCTGGGCCAGCTACTGTCTAAGCAGTGACGGGTGGTATTACAGAGCTATCAGCTCCAGAGCTTGGAGAAGTAAAGGCATGTACATTTATTGAAAGGATACAGATCAGATAATAACTGGATTAAAAAGAATGAAAGAGAGAAAGAACTGCCCTTCCCCTGCTCATACAATTTATCTGCTGGGAACACTACTACTTCTCTACAGTGGTCTATGAAACTGCCAGGAGCAGTCTCCTTTCCTGCTATGGGGCTGGGAATAGCTGAGTTCCCACTAGAGGAGGGAGAGACGAGGAAACTTCTCCTTCTAAAATCCAGGATAAAAATAGCTGCTCAGAGAAAGTGACCTTTGTTGGGATATGAGGGCAAGATCCTGTCTTGAGAGACTGCCCTAGTCAGTCTGGACATATGATTCCCTTGAGACCCGTCCACCTCGGTGTAGTCAACATTTGAGTCAACAGCTCTGCGGTCCAACCTGCACGCGGTGCCAGGCCCAGAGTCCCACTAGTACACAGGAGCTCGGCGTGCAGTTGTGGGGATCAGCCACTCCCTCCTTCCCTGCTCCCCAGCTCTCCCAGAGCCCCCAGGAATTTTGGACATTTCTTCTCATAGGACCCCCCGCCCCCACCTCGAACATACACTTCTTGTAACTATTATTTCTTACTGAAAAGAATGAAAATCAAGTGACTCGTTACCTGGTATTTTTTATGGAGCTCAAGTCCTGAGACAACTGTGTGGATTGGGACTGAAAGGTTCACCTAGCTGATCTCAAAAGAGCATACAGTTTCAGCACAGCAATTATTGCATGCTAGTCTCTCAGTGAGAAATCAAAGGGATGTCTGAGCATGCAGTATTTATGAGACTGTAACATCTTCTCTTTTCTCTGCGGAGTGAAGTACCATTTTGGAAATACAGTTTAAGCTAAATCAACTTCTTAATAAAGGACAGAAATACACTTGGTGAATCTTTACACTAACTCAGTAGTTGCTTAAGCCTTGTTGGGAAAGGTATTTGTTTATTAAAGACTAAGCCTTGCTTAGTTGAAGCATCTCTACTGACTCCTAAGGTTCCCATAGGAGTACAGAGAAAAGGATTTAGCCCTCAGATAAGGCAAATTTTAGGAAAAGAATCAATTTCTCAGATGACAAAGAAAACACACTTAAGGAAAAGTTGTTATCACAGCAAGGGGAGAAAGAGAACAGGCTAGAGGTAAGAGATGCAAAAGAATAGGAGGGATGGAAGAGAGCATGGTGGGCTGGAGAGTAATTCCGATGGCGGGGTAAGGGAACGAGACAGGATTTTCTGTCATTAGAGCTTCATTCACAAAATGTATTTTTAATGGATTATATTCTGTTGGCATGCAGAGGTAAATAGACTTTATGAGATCCTTCTGCTCCAGTTGACAGTATCATGGCCCTAAATTGCAAAAGAGTATTTCAGTTGAGAAGTGGATTTGATGGGGTGTGTGCCAAACCATTTGTGATTCTTCTCTCTAGGACCATGAAAAGAACTTTTTGTGATGACGAGGAGCAAGTAATAATAGAGAAGGTGGAAGCACTAAGAAATACCTAAGAAGTATGTGATTATAAAAGAACCAGCTCCAGCAGAAACACACTTTAAGTTACAGTAGGCAGGGAGCAGCTGGAGAGAAAACAGACAGTGTAAGGCAATAGAGCACATGGGAAACAATGAGAAATGAAGCATGAAGAATTAAAATCAAGTGGAAAGCAAAGAAGCCAAAGTCACTACTGCAGTCAATTTAGAGTCATTATTTCGGTTTTGCTCTTCTCTTTGGCTATTTTTGTATTCATCCCCAGCCACAGTCCAGTCACTCAGCTTTACTATTTTGTGTAACCTGCCTTTGCTTGCCTGTTGGTACTACCGAATAAGACATATATAGGGAGGAGACAGGAGCGGGGGCTGGGATAAACTGCTTTTGTTTCCCCATAAAATATCTATTTTAATGCCTTCCAGACAAAAAAATAAACATGGTGTCAGGCAAACTGGATTGAGGAAGAAAATGCTAAAGGACAGTGTTTTACTGATGAAGTTAAGCTAACAATATGAGGAGAAATTATAACTAGCTTGGCACTGCTTTTGCAGTTCTGCGGTCTCATGCACCTCTTCACAAATTGGTGCCAAGTGGAATGGAGAAAGGTTGAACGGTTAGAGCAGGGATCTCAGTATTACAGAAACTGTTTGCAGGCTTCCATTGATTTGCTGCCTTGCTGCCCGTCAGTAATTATTTTTTCTATTTTTGCTCTCCCTAATCACAGTGGGAATAGAATTACTAGATTAACATGCAAGTGCTTTAATACCTCTAGATGCAAACTACAGTCAAGCAACAAAGTATTTTAATTTTGTAAATGAAAATAATTAGTGTTAAAAATACTCCTGATTTTTTTTTGCAGGCAATACATTTTCTGCAAATCCTGCTGTCATTAGAAGTCACTTATAGAGCTATGACTACAACAGTAGCTATATGAGTGGAGTGACTAGTATCTTGTCTGTGCTCCCTATTTAACAGGACCAAAAATACATACTTAAAAGTATGCTGTTTGAATAGAGGTTTCAATCCTTTAAACTGATCCATAAAAGATAGCCCATCCTACATAATTGCTAATTTGAGAGCTGGTTGTTTTTAATTATGGAAGAAACAGACATTTTGTCTGGGGGTTTGTTTGGGCTCTTTTATTCATAAAAAACCTGGACCATTGACACCACATTCTGAGGCATTCTTAGCGCAAAAAATATAAAAGATATCCTCCAAAGGTAGGAAATTCAAAACTAAAGGCTGAAATTCTGTTCTAAAGTTTTGTCTACATGGGGGAAGTTGATATAGTTTTTTCTGACAACACTCTGTTTCAGAATGAATATGAGGTCTTTCAAATTCTGGAATCACGTAACCTTAACAGTGTCCCACAGAGGGAGATGACCCACACTAGGTACTACAGAAAATAGCTCTCTGGTCAATTTTTTCAGGTGCACAAGTCTGATTTTTAGGAATTGCAGTAGGTATTGCAATTCTCAGGCACTAGAGGGCACAGCAATAGCTTCTCTGTGCCCCTGGCGTAGGTGGACACGATAACCTACCAAATTCCCCTTCCTCATGACTTTTTTTTTAAATTATTTTTATCAAATTCCCCTTTATCAGGAGAAGGTTTTCTTTATATGTACATGCCTTTTTATCTCTGTGGCCAGTACTAGTTTCTAAACAGAAGTTTCCTGTGATTGTATATAATTAGTCCATTTCCCACTGGATTCACTTACATCATGAGGATAAACTTCAGGGTTTTACATCCTAGACAAGCACACTGCTGTAACACTTGAAGGGAAATCTCGTCCCTGTCCTTATGAGGATAGACAGATTAACGAGTCTGTTATGGGATGGCATTTCCTATTTACTGTGATGTGACTGCATGTCGCCATATTTGACAAAATCTAGCCACCTCTGTAGAAACAGCATTTTTACGGGAGAAAATGTAACTAGAAGATGCCTTAAAGAAAAAGGTTCTAAACTCTGATTTGAAAAATGTTTAAAAATCAGGAATTAGATAACATTGGCAATTTCTTCTCCACGGAATTATAGTCTCAATTTTGAGACGTACCTGAGCATTCCTTTTCTCATTTTTGTTACTGAGGATAACTGCATTATCTATTTTACAAACCGGGCATAATTGTGTCAGGACTAAATATTACAGCAAAGAGATACAGCTATTCTGTGGCGGGTAAAGTGATGCTTTACTTGCTTTACTTCGGTAGCCAAACTGGAAGCACCGACTAGAGAAGAGTTATTATTGTGCTGCCTGGTTTTCTTGCTGCTTTGCAATTGACAAAGCATCATTTATCATGCTTTGCATTCCAATTTTTCTTTGCATGCTTTCCAGCTCATCATAACATAATTATGTTTCTGTTTCTTCCAGCCAGGGGCCGATACTTTCTTTTACTAAGACAACAGCTGCACTGCACAACCTTGATGAATCCCCATAAGGGTAAAATGTGTCTGTGGTGCTTGTTTCTGCCTTGGCAACCCAAATGTTCAAGATCTTTTTTTTTTTGACAAATGCTGTTCTAAAATGCACCCAACCCTGATGCTTCCACGGCATTTCGCAAAACGAGGTTTTATATTGTGATTTAGACTTGAAATATTAACATCCTGGCTGGTTTGTAATTTTTAAGGCTTCTTTTGTAACATCTCTTTTTATAAGGTTTATAGGTTCATAAATACGGAGATGGAATTTTAAGAGGACAATAATTATTAATATGGGATTTATTTCTTTGAATGAAATTGATTTTATGTGTGAAGATCAGGACAATCTCGAGTTATGCTTTATATTCCTAAAAGGCATCTTAAGGGAGCTTTAGTGGGACAGGTGAATTATTTCTTTACTTGGTCTCAGTTTCTCCAGCCACACTGTAATGTAAAGGTAATTGCACCAACCTGTTCTATGAAGTGCTTTAACAGCTACTGATGGAAAGTGTGGTAAAAGACACCTGGCATTTTTATTATTATTTATTGAAATATTTTATTTAACTCTAATTGACCCTCAGATTTCGAAGTATTTTAGAAAGGAAGGATAATATTTTTATTTTACAGGGGAGAAACCAGGGCAGAGAAAAGTAGGGCTCAATACTGGAGGCAAGCTGAGGGCAAAATTCATTCTTAATGGCTCCTGATTTTATTTACCCAATTATACAATTACTAATTCCTATCTCATCTCAAAATCTATCCATCAGATACTCCAGCAGTAACTCTTGCAGTCATTAGAGAGTGAGTCCCCAGCACTTTTGCAAGTACAGCAAGCATTGTGTCCTGGACAAAAACACAGCTTGGCTAATCGCATTCTGCAAGGCAAAAGATATCCTACGGTTTTGCTTTCCATGCTAATCTGTTTGGTGTTATTACTGCTGCCACCATCATTTTAAGATTGGTTATGTTTCAGGGGTAAAAATTACAATAACTCTGTACATAGAGGCAAGAGTTTTAACTCGCATGATTAGTCTCATTTACATCTATGTGTGCAGTGATCTAAGGATACTTTGGGATCCATGAGCACGAAAGCGTATGTAGCAATATTTTAATTCCTATCCATCATATGGATTACTGATGTAACCGGTTGAAAGGCTCTTTGACGTTGATGGAAACTGTACCTGCTTAAACAGGGTTAAATTTATCTTCCACCCATGAATTGCAATAAAGTTACTAGCAATTCTGCTGTTGCTAGAAAAAGTAGCAGGCTTGTTACTTTGGATATTCAATGAATGTATGGATCACTAGAAGAGCCACATATCTGGCTTTGTGCTGTTTCTTTCTTATAGCCCTATGGAAAATTCTGGCTATTGCAAATCTGCTCAGATAACTTTTAGCTTTTTATCATTTATCTCTGGTTTCTTTACTCAGTCCACTCACACATGTTCAATGTATGGCTACGTAAGATATGCATTTTCTTTCTGATTCATGTACTGTAATTACTTCCTAACATCTGCATAACAGATTTTGTAAGAAAAGTAACTCTGCAAATATTTAAAAAAATTAATGTATGAAATCTTTGAAATCTCTATTACTGGGTTTTGTTATCCACAGCTGACTGGATCCATTCCCAGCCAGGAAGCTGGTTCAGCAAAACAGCTGCATTAGTTATTTAACTGGAGGCCTGATCCTACTCTTGCTCACGCTGATGTAAATCAGGAGATGTTCTAGAGAAAATAAAGAGGATCCATAGTGTGAAATGCATACTGGAGGAAAAGTAAGCATCATGGTATAGATCAACTAGAAGAATTCTAGTAGATACTTTGTGATGCTCATGTAAGATACTGCATTAGGTCAATCTTACAAAAACCTACTTCCAAGCACACTGCTTACTCCTCAGAGTATTCTCTAATATATATACTGTGGTAGCACCAAGTGGCCAACACAATCAGGGCCCAGTTGTGCTCAGCCTTGTATCCTAATACCATAAATTCACATTTGACTTATTCTGTAGTAAACACTACATTCAGTACTGTTTACATTTGGTTCATACTTGTTTCTTCTTATTTATTTAATTTTTCTTGTATTTATGATATACTATTTGTTACAATTGATAAGCTTCTAATGCACAAAAACACACTCACTGGTTTTCCTCCTATGATGAATTAATGCATGTGATAATGAACCCAGATATACACTTGGAGAAAGGGGATGATAAATGAGGAACATTACAGAGAAAAAGAGGACAGAGCATCCACAGAAGCCTGAAGTCTTTCATATATAAGATGACAATACTCTAGCTTAAGACAACAAAGGATTGTTACCAGAGCCTCACGTGCTTTAGAGAGGGACATTTTCAGACCTCAAGGCCTTTAACGCTCTTCTTATTTGACCTTACTTGTGAATTAGCAGCATGTGCTGGTAATAACATCAAAAGTTGCAGTATCTAAGAGAACAACCCCCCACTCTCAGCCTGTTTTCCCCACCAGGAGATATCTATTATATCTTGGCTATAGTCTTTGATTCTCTTGTAGCAAAGGTGTCTGTGGTTTTGTTTATGCTTTGGAGTCACAAGTATCTGCAGTTGCTGAGGGATGATATGTGACAGTTCAGATTCCTGCTACAGACCTACAGGTAGGGATCCTTGAACTCCTAAACACAGGAATCTTCAAATTCATGGTAGTATGCTTTGATATCAGCATCTGTGTTCATTATTTTTACTTGCTGACTTTTCCTAGTGCATTGCTGGATCTTCTCTGGAGTTGCAACAGCTTTTTATTATGGAAGTCTAAGGTCTGGAGACACTACCCTGTTAGGCAGAAGAGTTCCTTGTACGTGGATACAGAGTAGCTGCATGATACTCCATCATTCCTAGACCTTACAGAGGTTTTCAAGAAGAAGACTGCAGAGGGAAGGCTGCAACTTTTAACCCCTGAGCCTACAAGAAGAAAGCACAGAGCAGTTCTATCCCTCTGGTTTTATGCAATGTGCATGAGACACGCTGAGCAATGCATGCGTGGCTCAGTCTCAACTGGAGACCTGCGCCTACAGTCTCAGTTCCTGAGCAGAATCTATGCTGTAGTAAAAACAAGGATAAGCGTCTAGCTTTTGATGTTGTGGGGCTAAGTCTGAAATGAGACAGGAATGAAACCAATCCAGCACTATCTGCCTGAGTTCAAAACCTCCTCTTGCAGCCTAGTTCAGGCATGTACCCAGTTGAGGCATGTGCAGCACCCCGACAGTCTAGGTTTCGGCCATGGCTCAGCTGCTACCACCTCTGCCCCCAGTTTCTCAGGTTCTTCAGTGATATGTGCTGCAACAAACACTGAATGAATTCAGGGTCAACTTCAGTAATTTCAGAAAGGCAGGTTTCTGCTGATTTGAAATCTGTGAGCATGAATGATTCATTCAGCACAGTACCCCTTGGCCATTCATATCTATATGATGATCAAATATATTTTTAATTATCAGTCTGAGGTAATTTTTTTTTACTAGACAATATCCAACTGCATTGTAAGAGCTTTTGGGAGAGAGCCAGAGAATTTGGCAGCAAGATACGGAACATTTGGGCTTTTGACACTCAGGAACATATGGAAAGAGGTTTGGAATGCTGCCATATAGGGGAGTAACTTAGGAGATGCTACATTTCTTCATCCCTTTTTTGTGGACACAAGTAGAAGAGATTTTACTTGTTGAAGGGTCCTAATTCCTGCTCATTTTCCATGATATGTTGCTGCTCTGAAATAAACCACTACGCTCAGTAGAAAGATTTGAGCAAAAATAAGCTGGATGTTTATGGGGACCTACAGATGGGCAATTAAAATGGTGGCAGTGTTGCAAATCTTTCCGGATTTTTACCTCCTAATTCGTAACATCCGTCTCAGGTGAACTCATAAAGATACAGTCCAGCGACTCAGATCACGGGATGAAAGAGGTTGCATGGTGCCTGGCCTGAGCCAGGATGTGTGCCACTTACAGAGGTCCTTGAGCATAGGGTCCTACTAGGTGGTACATCCTTCTTGTTCCCCCTGTGACCACCTGCCTCTCCATCACCTAGACACATATGGATGGATGGACAGCCCAGGCCAACTGGCTGTCTCTGGCACATAGTTTCACCATGTGGGTTGAAGCTCCAGCACTATGCTACAAATGCCAGTCACGGTTGGAGCAGCAGGGGAATGTGAGAGAGGAACCATCTCCAGCCGAATGCTCAGTACTGGACACGCATGACACTGGCATCATCTTCATGCCATTTTAGGGATAGTGCCTCATGCCTGTGATATGGGAAGTTCACACCTCTCAGTGATATTGCATCTGTTTTTCAGAAAAGTGATGCATAGTTTGGTTCATATTTGCTAATTCCTACACCCTAACTGATGCTTGGGAAAGGGCTATTTATGCATTTTTTGTGGCACAGTTGAGCAGCAGGTTGGGGGGCTGTGGCAAATGCAGAGTTTATTGGAGTGCACAAACCTGTATGCTCTGCTTAATTTGCATCCCTGACATATGGATCGTGCAGCTTAGGGAATGCTAACTAATCTCTCAGACTGCTAGGAAAGCATCATCATCCTCTTTTAGTGATGACTGACAAAGGCCAGGAGAGGTGAAGAGGCTTGCACTGAGTCACAGATAAAGCCAGAGCAGCCAGAACTATGGTATTCTTTGGTGTCTGGAATAGTATCTAGAATAAACCACCAAAGTATGCTAAGAGTACATCCAGACAGTAGGATGGAGGCACTTCAGGGCTTGCCCCTCAATCCCTGTCCCTAACAGCTCAGATCAAGGTGTGCTGCAGCTCTTTTCCCACCTGAGTGCTCAGGTTTTCTTTCCATGAGAAGGCATCAGGGGGGTGAGAAGGTGGCGTACCCCCAGATCTCACTTCAACATGGAGCTGGAAAGCAGCCAAGGTATGCAATCAGTTCTGAGAATTGGGAAGCACTCCCAGAGCCTGTGTTTCTTGTCCACAGATTCACTGTGGCTTTTTTACTTGAATTTGCATGTGACAGTTTGTTTCAACACAAGCAACCAAATAATGACTGAACTGGGGCGAGCTCTTGTTATTCCTTTGCTGACAACATACCGGGGTCGCTAGGGTAGCTCTAGTTTACAAAAGGGATATGAGAAAGCTAAGAAGATGATATCCAGGAACAGTGATTGTGAGTGTGGAGGAATTCGTGACCAAAACGGAGAAAAGAGCACCTCCTTCAAAGGAATGCAAAGGCCTGTGGCAATAGCTCTTGAGAATTAACCGTGTAAGTCAGGAGAATGAAAAGGACAGGTAAACCCCAAATAGTTTGAATGGGATCTACTTTGGAATGAAACTTCTACTTTTCTGAATAAAATCTGGGAAAGATTTGTTGGGTTTGGAGCACTTTTTGCATCCTGTGACTGCAACATTTTTAAGCCAGCTAAAATCTGATTTAGAATGTTTTTAATATTTTGCCTCTTCTCATTCACCACACTTTTAGAAACACTACAGTCATTTCTTTTCTGTGCAGCCATAACTGCCTCAAGTTCTGCTATTCTGCTATGCATTCCCCTTCCTGAGTTTCAGTTTTGGTCTGCATCCGGAAATCTTCTTTTTGACCCTAACATAGTTATAACTATAATTTTCTTAGAGACATTAAAAGCACTGAAACTAATGTACAGAACAGTATTCCCACAAAACCCATCCAGTCACATGTTTCTTTGCATTTACCTTCCCATATCTACTGATCTAAAAGAAGAAAATTTTCTCTCCTATCTCATCAGCCCCTTCCTGCTGCCTGATTAACTTGCTGTTATCACAGGTCCTCCTTTGCACTATTACAGTTCCATTTCAAAAGAAAGAAACCTGCTGCTAAGCTCCTCGATAGCGGCATCACTGCAAGAATCAGGATTCTGTTTACACCAAAGGGTCTGCAGTACCCTTCTTACAGGCTGTATGTTCACTGAAAATCAGCAGATATTTTGCCTAAAAGCAGCAAGCAGTGCAGTATAAATCAGTAATAACTGCTTATCAGAGGGCATCAGGAAGGAAACCCCAGAAGAAAGACTGTAGATGACAGACGCACAAGTGCATAGTCAGTTTAGGGGGCTTCTTTTTGCATTTTTTTTTAAAGTTCACTTGGATTTGATAGAGGCTCTTTCTTTAAAAGATAGACACCTACAAATTAAGCAACATCTAGCTCCTAATGTGTGAAACTGCAATTTGCATACATCATGGCAGCTGCTGAGTCGGTCCTTATTAACTCCACCAGAGTGTTAATTTAGCCACAACTTTCTCATTTATTTAAATGAAAAAGCAGCTGGTGGCTGGCATGCCACATTATCTGTGAGGCAACCTGGGAATCAGGTTGACAGAGCTGGAGTGAGATTTCAATTAAGGGGGACTGCAGGGGTGTTGCTCCCTGGACCAGTGGACACAGGCAAGTTCAAGATTGCTCTTGGTCTGCTCTAAAGGTCAACATTTATTGGGGGGGGGGGGCGGGAATCAATGTTGTATTTGGACCAGAATGAGGAAATAGATAATAGGACTAAGCTGGATTCTCTGGTCAAGTAAATGTGTCTCTGTTCTTGCTCCCTATACCTACAAACTGGCATTGTATACATGGATATGATAACCAAAATATCATTACTGGTTCTAATGTAATACAAATAGAATAATCTCTATTTGAAGAGCATCTAGCATAATGTAGTCCAAAAACATGATCAGGACCTGAATGCACTGCAGTTCTCCACACAACCAGGTGGATGCCAAAGCCTCCCCAGTGTGTGGGAGCAGCTGTGTCACTAAGCAGCTCCATTGTCACCCCTGCTGCAGCCAGCCTGAAGGCACTTAAACACCTGACTAACACTAAGTGGATGAAATGACATCAGTAGAATTACTCACGTGCTTAGAGTAAAGCAAACGTAAGATAGTAGTCCCCAAATCAGTCTTGCTCTCTGGGGGAAGAGGAATAGCCCCCATATCTGAAGGGATAGGATTAAATCCTACAAACAAGGAAATGCTTGGTCATTCTGGGCCAATTCCAGGAATAAATAGAGGGAGAGTAATGGGGTAACACAGACCTCCTTGCATCCTCTCCAGGGTCTATGCTGCCTCAGTGCAGATGTTTTCTCCTTTGTTTTTGTACTAACCCATCCCAGTATAACTCCCATGTGATTCCACAGTTCAGGAGCCCCAAGGAATTTCTGAGCTAGGATGATTAAAAAGAAGTGGACATGTTAGGGAGTCATTCTTGGGCATGAGGTCAACAGGAGACACTGCTGTTCTAAACTACAACTTCATGCCACCACTTAATGAAGCATCTGTACAAAATTATGTATTTGTCAGTGGAGAATGAGCCAGAACAAAATCACAGAACAATGACAAGAGTGATAGTGGAGAGAAGTTTAGTTTAGTGTGTTGTTTTCAATAAATCAGCGGCAGCAAAGAAAAACTGCATCCTCATAGCCATTCCATACTATCCAAAATTTAGCTAAGCTAATGTAAGTCTTTTCTAAAGTTCAGTTATAATGGTTGTGGCTTGTGTGTCAATTTATTGCAAATCATGATGTAGAGAGACTTTTTGTCTATGGACAATTTCCATGTGTACCACATCATGGCCTGCCAAAACATGTTTTCATTTTTTGGAGGAACTGTATATGTCATATCTGTCTCCAAACTCTTTACTCATAAAAACACTCTTGGACACTGGTGGGACTTCTGCTTAAAAAGAATGTATTTCTCCAATATGCTAATCACTAGAAGTTAAGGTTTAGGAGGGGATTTCTTTTTTCATGCCATGTCAAAATGTACTGTATGAATGGTGCCATGCAAAAATTGTACTAAAACGTAAATTCAATACACTTCCCTAACACTGATATATTTGCATCTAATGTGTCCTTTTTGTCTGACAACTACTTCTTATCATTGTTTTAAAATACTGTGTTAAAAGATCATGTTTGTTATTACCACAGATTTTTTTTCCCCTTTGACATTAATTTACTGAAGTTCGGCAAAAACTTTTGTCTTCGCCCACTTTGCAGCCAGTCATTTTATAATTAAAATCACCATGACAACCGATAATGATATCAGAATGAAAGGCTTATGACTTAATTGCATGAAGAAGGTGAAAACGGGCTCGGCTTACAGCAGCAAAAGCTTTAACTCTAGCAGAAATATCCCGGGCCTGATCCGCTGTTGTGTTACTCCATTTGTGACACCGTGAAACGCTACTGACAGCAGCGCGGCAGCTCCCCTGCTGTAAGATGGAGTGCCACAGCGCTGACTCAGAGCTCCTGAATAATTTCAGTGAAGTGCAAGAGAAACATTCGGAGTTCCCCGAATGGTAACAAGGAATTTGTTTTTAAAAGCGCTAGTTAACGTTTTTGTGAAACAGGCTCATTATACAAATTAGCTGAAGAAACACACCCACAAAAGAAACGTGATTATTATGATGGCAGCAGAGTGGTTTCATATAAGTAAAATTTATTCCACAAGCACTCCGTGTTAACCATCGTGATACTATAAATTGTTCTACCTAACTGGAGAACAAGGCAATTTAGGGGATATGGTTCATTTTTATCATAGCTGTGGCATTTCGTCAGTTGACTATTCTGTCTTGGGTTCTATGAAAACTATAGCATCAGATTGGATATTTTTATTTCTAAGATAAAGTTGAACTCTTAATGAGAACAATATGGGAGTTTAGACAATATATATCTTTGTAATCTGATCTATGAAAATTTCTGACAGGAGTGAACTTTAATCACTTTGATTTTTTTTTTCCTAGCTTCATTCATAAATTAGATGAAATATGCTTTTTAAAATGATGTACATCTATATTTTTCCCCTTAAAAACAACATGTTATTAATAGTTGAACATTCCTGAATACTCCCTCCACTGTTTTTCAAAAAAAAATAAATAAAACCAGTAGAATAAAAATCTAGATAAGGAAAAGCATTTCATTTTCAACTTTTTCAGAAGCTATTATGATCAATCAACCAATTAGTACAGCGAATAAATACATTAATGCCATTTTAAAAAGAACATTCTGAAAACCCCTTAATATCTTTCTCAGCTGAAAGTATAGGCTCAACATTAATCAATTTTATAGCCCTAATTTTTGCTTAATTTTTTTTCCATCTTTGCTTAAACATATGGAGATATAAACAGTACATTATAGCCCTCTCTATTCCCCTTTAATATACAGTGTACAACATTATCGGAACAGGTCTGCAGCTGATGTAAATCAGTGCAGCTCCATTATTCCGGACCAATTTAGTGGATCTGTTTCTGATTTACTTCAACATAAACAAGAAGATAATCAGACCTTATGTCTGATTAAAAATATAAAGATAACATTTATATTCCGTCAAGAAGCCTTTCTCCAAGATCTGGCCGGCCTTTGTACAAAGGACCACTTATTTCCCTTAAAAACTGTCTTTTTCTGAACAACTTCAGCTGCTAGCAGTCCAGCAGAGCAGAAGAAAGAGTTGGGGGAAACTCTTAGATCTTCTGTACCTGAAGAGACAGTGGCCTTGATTCTGTGTGCAACTTCAGTAGGGTGGATTAGCAATGGCATGCCCTCCTGTTTGGTACCCCAAGTCAGTGGTAAATGCCAATCAGTCTGGTCATTGCCTACATTGGAACTGCTTCGACTGCCAGAAACCACTGTAACATGGAGATGTGCTTGGTTGTGTGCCCCTGGCAAGGTCTCTGTGGGTGTGGGACAAAACTCTTTGGGAACCAAGCACTGATCCCACTTACAGTGATGAATTCCCATGGGGATGGACACAGCATCAAGAAGCAAGAAGGACTGGGGGACAAGAGAAATGTCTGCAATATCAGAAAGACAAAGGGAGATGCTTCTTTTCCCAGCCTGTGCTAACTGAACACAGAGCCAAATCTTCAGTGGATGAATCACATCCAAGGGGGAAATTTAAGCTTTTGTTATTATTGGTGAAAATGCCCTAGATCCAAATAAATCCTTGTGGCTCAGGCTTATTCCTAGACTTGGGTTTGAGGGAAATCCTACCCTCTCTTGTAAAGGCAAAGCCTCAGTCTCTGTGTTTTCCCATAAGGGAAGTGGATCCTTGTGGAGCCACATCCACTGTCTTGTCTTCTACGTTAACCTCTGCCAACGACATAAAACAGCGGATGTGCCGTCCCACAAGGATCCCACTGTTTTAAGGGTTTAATCTGGCAGGTGGCAAGTCAGACAGTGTACGGGCAGGGGGGAAGGAGAGCAACATCAGTGCCAATCCCAAGGCTCCTAGCTGAGTCCTAACGTGCCCCTGTGCATGACATTAAAACAGATCCTTGTCACAGCTAGGAGCCCAGCTAGGTCTATTTATAGCCCCTGGCACCCTCGCCGTTCAGCAGAAGCTCTGTGCTGCTACATGAGATTTCTGTTTCCCTCCCTTTCAAACCCTCTCTCTCCCACACAGTCTCACAGACACCTGCCGTTCCAAGCGCCAGAAAGGTACATATTAAATCTTTTCCCCGCTCAGAGCAGGAAAGAGAAGGGAGTTTGGTGCCGAGACAGATGGGCAGTGTGGAAACATCAGGGCCAGGCTGCTTTGGATTGCTGGGTATATGTGAAATTTATGGGAAGGGCACAGGTCCCTGAATATGTGTCTTGGGGAACTGTTAAGGATGCCAGAGAGGGGGGCCTATATACAGCTACCTGGTGGGGAGGCCATCAGGTCCACTGTTTACTATCTGTCGATGCTGAAACGGGAGCCCTGTCAGTTCGTTTTAGCACCTGGCATCCATTTTAAAGAGGAAATGTAAGAGATTCTTTGCTAACAAAGTTAGAATGGGAACCCCCCAACTGAATCAAACCTGGGGTCTGTTTGCAGCTATACGGGGTTTGTCAGCAGTGTGGAAATAGGATCTGCCTGCAGATGCAGAAATTTCAGTATGTGAGCTCTGTGTGCAGGGGGAACTTTGCACCCTCCACGAGGCTGCCAACATCTAGACCTGCTTCCACCAAGGAAGCTCTGAGAAACTCTTGCTGTTCCCATTACAGTATCTGCATGTGCTTGAGACCGATCCTGACCATTAAGAAGCTGAAAATTTTTAACATGAGGGTTGAGAGGGGCTTGCAGATTGAATACCTATTGAATATGTGTGTTAGTGCAGGGGCCATTTTGGATCTGCTGCTGTGCTGCAACGGGTTTGCTATGAATTTTCTTTTCCATAGGTACGGACATAGCCAGGTATTTGCCTGGTAGTGAATGAAACTGAAACTAGAGAAATTTATGGGGAAGGCTGGATTTAAACAGTAACTAATGGAATGCTGATGTCAAGTTACAGTCTGCAACATGCAATTTATTCTCATTTCACTGCTGAGTGACAGGGATATTAAAGCCTTCACATACCAGCATGTGCTAACCAAATGGCTACATACTGTATCGTTTTACATAAATATTGGCAATTAGAGTTCACAATTTTTCTGATGTAAAAAAAGCAAACTGAACTTTGCACCAAATTTTTAAATTATCTTTCTTTTAATTGTGATACACTCCAATCTATAAAAACACAGTATGATCTAATAGTTCCAGAATGCCAGCCTTTCATATACTCTCCAGTATATCAAGCATGTTTAGATGCACGCAAAAAGAGAAACCCCTAAGACCTTTGCCGGGTTGCTTAAAGAGCTAATGAAATAAATTTTAGAAACATAGTTTCTTTCTGCTGGCATCTATCATTGGATATGTAAAATACTTCTGCGTGCTCCTTCTGTGTACGAGCACTTTGCCATTTAAATTGGTTTTGATATGTAAGAAAATGATCTGCATGTCGGAGCTGTGGAAGAAGTGGGTTCTGTATGTATATATTTAGCTTCTATTCTTCTTGTGCAATTAATGTACATAGCCTGCTTGGACTAGGATTTGTTTATAGGAATTTGTTTTTGCACAAAGCCACATCCATTTTCTACTGAAGTCAAAGGGATCCTTTTGACTAACTTCACTGAGCTTTGAATCAGACCAAGACTAAGGTCAGGTGAAGGCATATTTGAAAACATGGCCCACAAGGTCTTTCATTTTCAGCTTTTTTGACTTTATTTTTTATGAATCTATAACAGTTTAAAGAAAAAAAACATGCCTGGTATTTGCTGAGATAGGATCAATATTAAACCAATCCCACATCAAGGCCTCTGTCTTGGCAGTAAACAGAGCTCAAACTGTCAAATCTTTCCAGAATCATAAACTACAAAAACACTTTGAAAACTGATCAAAGCATCTTCAGGTCTCCAATGGTCAAACGTGCTCCCCTACAGTATTTCTGAAGCACTGCAGGCTGCTTAAAATCCCATTGTTAGGTGTCAAGTTTCTCCTAGCACTAAGACCAAAGTGCTTTGTCAAGTTCCATTTTATTTTTACTTTAAGCTAAGAGCAACAAAATCAGAAAGAAAAAATAAGTAACTGCAGAAAGGAGAGGCTGTGTCATATGTAACAATCTGAATGCAAATGTCTTCCAGCCTCTGCTGACAATGCAAGGCTTACAGCCATAGAGGTGCAGCGACACACAAATGGACTCTCAACAGTCAGCTGTCTACACGGCAACAGAGCGTGGGGTTATCTTTGCTGCTTGTAGGTTGGCAGCCTGTCTTTCTGCACTGAAAGCTTCCATTTACACCACTTGTTCACTGTAACCCACTAAGGAAACTCTCATGAGCAAGCCTAGCAACAAGCTTTTCAGCAGAAGCTGGTCCATGGGTGGATATCATGAGACCTCAGATTGCTTTGACTCAGGCTCCTCTGTGTCAGATAGCATGTGAAAATAAAGAGGTGCCACTGGGTTTGAAGGAGAAAAATAGTTCAGATCACTCACATAAGTATTTCCACCCTCTATCTTATATATGCCAATGACAGAATTTGATTTGCAATGTTCACACTTTCAAAGCCTTATATCCTCCTTCCCTTCCTGCAATAAATCAATTCAAATAATCTAAAACACACTAGCCATAGGGCTGATCCTGGGTCCACTTAAATCAATAGAGAGTTCTTTTTCTGTCTTTAATGGGAAGGAGATCACGTCACCTGGCGAACTGTTCAAAACTGCCTAACCAATACAAAAGCGATGCAGACACCTCAGTTCCTAAATTGTATGGTGAGCTTAAACAGGACTTGCTTTTTTAACTTACTTAGATGCCTTTGAAAATCTGAAAATCCTAAATCTCTAAGTAAATAGCAAATAGTAGAATACCAAAAACTTCCTGGCTGATAGTAATCATGGAGATAAATGGGATAAAAATAGTAAACGGATGATTGTCAGAGTGAACCATTTATTAAAGACACTTACCTATATACCCTCTCACACCACGCAGAAACAAATTTTCTAAGAAAAAGTGGATGTTCTCCCACTTAAATGGTCTGCGGCAAGTTTGTTATTTCAGCTGGCCAGAATGGTTGAAATTCATTCAAGAAATAATATCTAAGTCAAAGGAAGATAGTAAGTGTTCCCTGAAACTGTGAGTGACCTTTTCAGTATAGATCTCTAGACACAGACTAGAAATGCTTCCCAATTTGACAACTGATAATTGTTCTCCGAATGTGTTTTTTCAGCCAGTTGGGCATCCGACTTAAATTGATTTAGTCAGTTGATTCAATCACAGTTTGTTTCTAATGACATCATGTGGGACTATATCAGTAACTTCACTCAAGACAAAGTATCTAATTTCTCCTCTATTAACCCTGAAAAAATGAAGAACATCAGATTGGATTGACACAATTTCTTCTTGATAAATAGGTGCTCTAGCTGCTTTTATCACCTTATTGCCTCTAAATTCTTGTAATTTGGTTGTGTAATAATTTCTTCCAGCATCTCTGCAGGCATCAGAATTAGGTGAGCTGGTCTATAATTCCCTGGAACCTCCCTTTCTGTATCTTATCCTTAGAACCTCTTTTTTCCTATATCAAGATTAGTATTATTATTTGCCTTTCTTAAGTACTGCAGGATCTTTTTCACAGTTTAAAATCTTGATCTTAAATCCCAGTAGAGCCTTCATAATTAAACACTCAGATTATAACATTATCATCATCTGGATTCTGATTTCTGCCTCACTGTGGCTGTCAGCCAAATGTCATAATGCATACAATTACCAGATCTGCTTCTTAGCTTACTGCTAACAAAGGAAGCACAAATAATTCATAGGTAGAAGCACCAGTTCTTTGATGTGACTGAACTATGATCCATTCAGCACCTGAAGGGAGGCAGGCTGAAGATCAGGTAGCCTCATTAAGGGGAAAAAGAAAGAAGAGGAGGAAGAGGAGGATGCAGGAGACGTATCCTCTGCGCCAGAGTCCACGGCAGCAGCCCTGCTGCCCCATGCTGGGTCGTGTGACCTCATCTGAGCCAGGTCCCTCAGCTCCCACCCTCCCGCCATGGTGCTACGAAAGAGCAGATTCCTTGCATTGCAGCTGGAAAGATGAGAGAAAATTCAGATAAAATAATGTCTCTAATTACAAGTTAGCATTTTTTAAGAGGTTAAGGGAAATTCCTGGTGAGATAGTTCCATCTGGTTTACAGTCCCTTTGTGCTGGGGCAGTTCAAAGAGGTTATAGTGTAAATGAGAACTGAGGATAGCATTTATTTATAGTTTGATAGCCTCATAAAAGCTGTAGAGCTGAGCTCACAGCAGTGTACTTGTTTGTTTTAAACTGCTCATGCAGCACCCTACTGCCTTGCAGGATGTATGCTGTAGCTCCTGCATAAAATTATGTATGATTCTTTATAAGGTTCATGACACAAGGCAAAAAATGTGAAACTACACTAACAAAACAGATAGTATAAAATAAAAGTAGCAGCCAGAACTGCAGAAAAATAAACGGCACGCCTCTGAAATAAAGTAACATCAAGAAGATTTGCACCTGAATCCATTTTTCACAATAGAAGAAAAAAAATATCCCAAAACTCTGAATAAGCAATAACTCTGATTTCAGCTCCTGGTGACGTTACAAAGGAGCCAAGCCTCGCACTGAAGGTTTTATAATGACAACCCAGCCTCTGGCACAATCTCGGTATAGTGTCCCACTGCAAATTATATTTGTATCACATTTATCCTTTCTTTTAATATCAATGTACCATCTTCTTCCTCTGTAACCCAGAGGGAAAGCAAAGCAGCGCTGTTTCATTATTAGCCTTTAATAGTCTTTCCAGTGATATAAGGGAGAATATTAATATCCTTCCAATGACCTCACCTAAACACTGCTAAAAGCCAGGAAGGGAGTGACAAGTTTGTAGCTAATGTATGGGGATGAAATCCTGAAGTTAATGAAAGGATTTCTCCCCTAGGTTTCAATCCTGGTTTCTTTTTAACCTTTTAGCTCCAGTTTCCTCAGCTGCAGAATGGGGAAAGTAGACTTACATAAAAGTTGACAGCATGATTTTATTGAGTAGAGCTCAGTAAGGAGCCTGGAGTGCTTTCAAAGTAAGGAGACTAAGGAGGTGCATTCTTATGAGGAAAGGCAAATACTGTCTTCTTAAAAGCTTAAGGTAATCAAGCTCTGCCTATAGCTGTGGCCCTATATTTATTGACTGTGGAAGCAGTGTTGCTCTGCAAAACTAAATAAGGTGGGTAAAGAAGAGGTTGAAGGGGTACAGAATGGAGACTCGCTGCACTGCTAAGCCCAGGGCTGAGGTGAGGGTTGGGTATAGACCAGGTCCAGGAAAAAGGAGGCCACTGTCTTTCATTTGCAGGCCACATGTTACTCTTGATGCTCCTGGGGAGGAGGCCTGGAGCAATGCTCCTTTGCAGCAGTCCTGCACTGGCTGTGTGGGCAGTAGGGGAGGAGATCACGCCACACTAAGTGCAGATGGACGCTGCCCTCCACCATCCAAATGATGGGTGTAGGATTTGCCCCTGTGGCTTTTAATGACTTCACAAGATGATTGGTGCCTAAAACAGTATATAAACAGTGTAAGTTACGTTGTGCCTTAAGATTCTTACTGTTAATGTCTTACTGAAGAAATCAAGCAGAATATGACTACGAGCATATTGTGCCAAATATCCTAATATCGTTAAATGAACACACAGAATTCACAAATCTGCCAAGCAGTGTAATCAAAGTGTTGCTTTGGAGAAAGCTAAATTAACAGTGAAAGGGCGCTTAAAGGTGACCAGCAAAGGAAGTGAAATGGTAACTCCGTTCTACATGCTGCTTCTTCCTGGTATGTATAGAAGTCTGGAAAGGACGACGATGATTAATCATCTCACTTGTTTTTCACATTAGAAATGCATATTTTGTCCATCATGGAAAAGATGGAGGATGTGTGAAATTATGACATCATAAAAAAGAAAGGGAAGAAGTTGATCGGTTCGGAGGCAGAAGTATGTTTAATCAGATTGTCTTAGATGATTTTGGTCTTGTTTGTATTTATTAACATTGACACCAAGTTGGAGAACGAACAACCTGATAAAACCCTACAGCTTGTCTGCTCGAGATATGTGTGCTTATAAGCTTATAATGTACTACCCTTGAAATATAATGTAGTTCCTTCATCAAAATGCAGGGAAGATGAAACATTACAAGGTAATAAAAAAGCAGGAGGCAAAAAAAATAAACTGTCCACCTAGTTATCATAAAGAATTTGAAAAATACAGAAAAGGACAATTTATGTTTCAAAAAAGGCTTCTGCTGACTATAAGCACTGATTGGCAGTTGATGCAGGATTAAGACCTAAGTCTTCTCAAATGCAGCACTTCATTCCAGTGTAGCTAGCAAAAAACTGTTCTGCATTTTGGAAATACCATCACTTTATTTTTGTACTGAACTTACTGCCTTTGATTGATTTTAAAAAGTACCATAAGAAGAGTTCAGAGTTTGGCCCACATTCAGACTATGAAGTTAATGTTTTGTCTTCCAAATCCATTTTTACACTCGGTAATAACCCAGATTCATTTCTCAGATGTGTTGCTTCTAGTTCCTGATTTGGAATGTGGAAAGAAATGATAAAATCAAGGAAATGCTAGTCTTTAAGCATGCCTAGCTTTTAATTTAGCTCTCAAAGTGAAGAATCCATGTGATTTACTAAAACAGAATGATGACTACTTCCAAAAACAACTGAACCGCTAAAAGAGTAGGTCTGAGATTGGTGCTATAGCGGTAGAATTCCTTTTCACCTGGGAGATAACCATTAATATTTTAAAATTTTCAGTCTATTCAGATCTGTAGAGAGATCTGGACTGTTTGTGAAAACGCCCTTAGGTAGATTTCAAAGAATAGCATATGCTCTTTTTTTTTTTATGTTGATGCGTATTTCTTTAATGAAACCAAGGCTGCTCTTTGCGGTTTCAAGTCTGGAGAAAAACAGTTCAGTTTGTCATACAAGACCCTGATCCTGCAAGTATTTAAGCTGGTGAGGAGTGTTACTCATTTGAATAGTCCCTTTAAGCAACTATATCACGTTTAAAAGGTGGTGGTGGGGAGGTGGGAGGGAAGCAAATGGCAAAATAAAATTCAAATTCTGGACAATGTATCTTTTCCTGTGATTTTTCTCACATCTTAAAAAAGCCAAGGCAGGCAAAAGTCTGTAATAATGGATTAATGCTGCACTGAGCCTGCACATACTATTTCTATCAGATCACAGAATTTGTAACCCAAACCTGAGTCTGAAAACTAGCCTACGCCAACTGTAAGCAAAATGGAATACTTCCCAATACCTACACTGAAATACTTGCAAAAGGTCAACAGGCAACACAAATGCTGAAAAACCAATGATACCTATACAATTATTTCAGCTCTAGTACTCTGAAGTGATCTATTAGTAATAAATAAAATACACAGATGATTTTTTTAACCCATCAACATAGAACAAAACTGGACAGATTGATGAGTGAGCCCACTTAAAGAATTACCTTTCAATGAGACAGGAACACACACTCTGATTTTTTAGAAGGGTAGAAAATGCACACGTGACATAAACAGAGTTTAGCTGAGTAAGGCCTGAAGATATGTCCTAACTGGGATTTATTTTTAATAAGATATTCACTAAATAATTCCATTGAAATTTTGAACTATACATTGCAATCTAAGAACTTGGCTGCATATTCAAGAAGATTTAAAAAAAAACAAAACCCCTCATACTTGCAATCAGAATATTGAAATACGTATCAATTCCAGATTCAAAATGAGAACTATCCTTTATTTGTTTAAGTACCAAAGCTGGAGTGAAAAAACACATACGGTTTCTAAAGTTGGAAGCAAGCTAAGTTGGAGAAGGAAATGGTTACATGTGGTATGCTATTACTGATTTATATATCAACCTATAGAATGACTATCTTCAGATACTAACAGCAAAATTAATGTGCTCAAGAATTTGTTCTTATTAGACAATGTTATGCTTCTTCTTCTAGAAACATTCATGGAGACCTTATCATTTGAAAGTAACGTAACATGCAAACAGTCCTTCAAAAAGTTAGATGCATTCTGAGGAGATTTTAAAATAGAAAGTTTGGAAATCAGTCATGGATCGTAAGACTGAGGAGAAAAGAAAGCAGCACCATAGCTTGACTTTACTGGAACAAGTAAAAAGAATGAAAGAATCAGCAGAGATAATTGATGTTGTTCTAGTTGCAGAAGGTGAGAAATTCCCTTGCCATAAAGTGGTACTGGCTGCCTTCAGTCCGTATTTCAAAGCCATGTTTACCTGTGGCTTGGTTGAATGCACCCAAAGAGAAGTAATGTTGTATGACATCTCTGCAGAGAGTGTGTCTGTAATACTCAATTACATGTACAGTGCAGATTTGCACCTCACTAATCAGAATGTGCAGACTGTTGCTGTTGCTGCATATTTCATGCAGATGGAAGATGTCTTCAATATATGTCAGAAGTACATGATGGACCATATGGATGCTTCCAATTGTGTGGGGATTTACTACTTTGCAAAGCACATTGGAGCAGAAGATTTATCTGATCAAGCAGGGAAATACTTATATCAGCATTTTACTGAGGTGAGCTTACAGGAAGAAATATTAGAGATTGAAGTCCAGCAGCTGTTGACTCTTATAAAATCAGATGATCTGAATGTTTCCAGGGAGGAGAGCATTCTGGACCTCGTCATTAGATGGGTTAATCACAGCAGAAAGTCGCGTGTGGTGCACCTTATTGAGCTCCTGAAGCAAGTGAGACTGGTACTTGTGAGCCCTTCTTTTTTAGTGGAAGCCCGGAAAAGGAACACAATGATCCTGTGCAATTCAGAATGCAATGACATGTTTGAGGAGGCATTAGAAACCATCAAGATATCCAGACACCCTTCTCTCAGTCTGCGATACGGCATGGAGACTACCGATCTTTTACTCTGCATCGGCAACAATTCTCTGGGCATTAGATCAAGACATGGCAGCTATGCAGATGCCAGTTTCTGTTATGCTCCTGCAACACAGAAGACTTACTTCATTTCCTCTCCAAAGTATGGAGAGGGTTTAGGTTGTGTTTGCACTGGTGTTGTCACTGAGAATAACGATATTATTGTGGCAGGAGAGGCAAGTGCTGTCAAAATGTCTAGACAAAAGACCAGGAACATCGAAATTTATAGGTGCGTACCTTCTGTCAGAAAATCCCTAATTGTTTATAAATTTTTAGCCCGCATAATGTTTCTGGGGACAAGAAAAGACCATTAGACAAAGCATGCTTTCCCTAAAAGTATGCGTAGGGATTTCAATTACTCAAATCAGTTTGTCACACCTTATCTTCACTGCACAATGAATTACATGCCTACAACCAAATCTTGATGCCTTTTCTCATGAAAGAGTATTTACTGTGATGACATCCCTGTGTAAATAAGCTTGATTAGATACTAGATCATCATATGTAGCCTTTGTATTCTCTTAACTTAAATCTCAACATTTTGCTAGGGTGTTCTTTTCTAGGTCATTAGCGGGGGAAGGAGTCAAGGGGATCATCTGAGAAGCCTAGTAAGACAAGGATAACACTCTTGTATAAAATTGAAATGTTGATTGCCATGTTGCCTCAGAGATAAAAAGAAAATGACCGATAATTTAAAACCTTCATTCTGTTTTTATTCATGTCTTTTTCAGATGAACCCATTTTAAAGAAATGTGAGCTTTTATGGATTTAAGACTAAGTAAAAAAGAGAAGACAGCATTTTCAAATACAGGTGCCTAAATTTAATGAAGTAAATCCATATTGAGACAGATGAAGTGGCCTTATTTTCAGCAGTGCTGAGCTCTTCCACTAACTTCAGTGGAAACCGGGAATGAACAGCACATGCAGAAATAAGGGAGCCCTATGTTAATTAGGGTCCAATATCTTCCAAAGGGTGCCAGAAGCTAGGCTCCTTAATTCTAAAAATGCTTGATCTTGGAAACATTGGAAACAATTTTATAACTTCTCTGTGAGGAAGAAAGCTCCTCTTGCCATTGTATCATTGTCTGAATAAACAATGAAGATGAAGGGGGTAACGCTTGAAAACAAGTTGATATGATGTCAGTGAATCAGGTCATTCACAGCTTTGGATTTTCCTACAGATACCACCAGCAAGGAAACCAGTGTTGGCACAGCCTGTGCACCGCTCAGTTCCGTGAACTCTATGCACTGGGCACTATCCATAATGATCTCTATGTAATAGGAGGGCAAATGAAAATGAAAAATCAGTATCTGGTCACAAACTGTGTGGAGAAGTATTCCATGGAGCAAGATACCTGGAGAAGCATGGCACCTCTTCCATTACCATTAGCCTGCCACGTGGTGGTAACAGTGAAGAATAAGCTCTACGTGATGGGTGGCTGGACACCACAGGTTAATAAAAGTGCTAGTTGTTTTGCTTTGTTTGTTTACAAGCAATCAGCTATGCTTGGTTTATATGACGCATAATGTTATGGTGCTTCTTGCATAGGAAAAGTACATCTGTGACAAGAGAAGAATAAATTGCTCTCATTCCTCTGACATCCTTCATAGGAAAACCAAATAGGGTAAAGGGGAATAAAATCTGTATTATACCATCTTCACTGTAAAAGCCAAATTCTAGAAGGGCAATTCTTTCATAGAGACTTTCACTGTAAGTAAGAATCTAAAATGTATTTCTCGTGTCAATATGAGTTCCATTTTAAACAGCTACTGGGTTAAATACGGACAACCCGATTTTTGCAAAAACCTGAATTGAAATAATTGGGGTGATATTTGGTACTTATTTGGCACTTTTGTGTCATCATAGGCTGGGAAATTGGATTAACTTCAGCCTTTCCTCAAATGTTGTCCTCTTAATTTTTCTAGGTATCAGTAAATAATGGTCTTTAAATCACATACAGACCTTTAACAGAGCCTCGTATTCGAAAAGTATGCACAGAGGTGAATTTCAGGACCAGAATCGTATCTGACATTCGAAGTTCATCTCAATCTCTCAGGCAACCTTTTTGGTTATCTAATGTTCTTTTATTTGATTTCTATTGTGCTTTATTTTTAATGACAAGTCAAAGCATTATTTGGAGAACATATACTCCATTAATCCATGTATTTGTTTCAGTTGCATTGCTTGGCCATGTAAAGTATTGATGGAAATTTTCAGCAGGGCCACAAATACCATTTTCAATAGTACAAACAATATACAGAATAATGCTACAAGATAGATGAATATTAGAAACAGTGCTTGCCCTCTTTAGTATGTCCCAATGTGAAAGATCTTTTTAAGAGTGTAGCCCACTTTATTTACTGCCTGGTGCAGTTTAATTTTGGTCATTCAAGTTAGGGCCCCACATCTAGCTGACAAAGATGTAGGGCAAGCAAGATTTCTACATCTTTGGATATTTTGAGCACAGAAGTCCCCAAAAGGAATCAACAGAAAGATCAGAGAGTACTTCTGATACTAAAACAACTGAGCAAAGATACCTCTCTATTTTAGGAATTAAAATATGAGAACATCCTTAATGTAGAAACAGTCTGTCTGTAAAAAGCTTGAGCTGAAAGATTTGTTATATAACAAAGACGGATTTTAAGTTAGAGAACTAGCTTTGTCTTGCTTAATAGTTCTGCAGAACAGATTGTAAGGGGGGAAAGTGGCTTGGAAACACTAGTGGAGACTATTGAGCCAGGAATCGTTTAAAAAAAATACAGGCACCTGGAAAACACATAAAGCTGAAACCTGCCCATCAGTACTACCTGTAACAATACATGAGAGTCTGGGTTTATATATAAAATGCCTTGAGATGAGCAGATCAATACTAATTGACTAAAAACTATAGCTCTGTAACATTAGGGCATACCTGAACATATCAGAACAAATTAGCTAAATCACTCAAAAAAAGCACTTTAAGACCAACACTGCAGAGGGTGCTGGATTCTGCTAGTATCACATATCTCCTCGCATTCACCTTTTAGATGCTGCAGTTGTATTTGTGCGACTGCCACAGCTGCACTATGAAAGCATATTGGTTTGTCAGGTCAGGAGTTGTCTTTATATTCAAGCAGCACTGAATGTTCTGTCAATCCTTAACAAATACTAATGATGCAGCATTGAGAGAGTGCTGTAAATGTATGTGTCCATTCACAGGACACAGATAAATACATGTTCCCTTCCCACTCAGACTTTGCAATTGAAATAAGACAAGACAAAGTCAAGCCAGGACATAAAATGACAGCTTAGGAGGGCAAGGACTTGACTCACTGCAGCGCTGCTCCAGTTCTGCATTGGTCTATCTTCACTGATGCCAGTAGAGTTAAAAACCCTATCAAATCAAGGCCTGGTAACTAGGGGCTCTTAAAATGGAAGGAAGCATTTGGGGAGGGCTGAAAGGAAGGTTTCAGATCCCTGAGACAGACAGAAGGGACACCGTTATTTTTTCCATATATAAAGAACACAGTGTGCACTCTGAGTTGGTTCACGTTAAAGTTACCACAAAAATGAGGTAGGATGTGAATTTACAGCATGTCAAATGGTGTCTGCTCATAAGCATACGCTTACCCTGTGGTAAAAATGACACAGCTTACCCCTTTTCAGTGAATACTGAATTTCAGTGTCACACTTGCAGAGAAAGGGCATGCCCATGGGCACTTACAGGGGAGTAACCAAGGGACTATGTATTTACTTTTTAGTTTTCCTCCTACTATCTTGTCCATCACATCAGTGTTGGAAAGGTTTTTTGGGGAAGGAAAATAACAAGCAGAGCAAGAACACATACTGCAACTTCACAAGTAAGCGAAGTAGTTCTTTTCACTATCTCTGCATGAAATCGTTCATCTTGAGATATTTCAGAGCCCTCCCCCACAGGTTACTGCTTACATTCAAAGTTACCATACCCAGAAAACACAATCTTAGTTCCCTGTGCTATGCCAGAGAGGGAGAAAAAGGGGAAGAAGATTACAAAGAACAGGAGGAGTAGGAGTGAGTATAAAAAGTATATTATGGTAGCAACGATACAGCACGGGGTTAGGAGTTTATCATTAAAACTATCAAAGGATAAGATACAGCAGTTGAACAACTTTACAGTTTAGGTTGACTAAATAAACGTGCGTGCTAGGTGAGAGTAAGTTACGTATATAAACAGGCCAGCTAAAGTACTTCACTGAGACTCGTGGTACAGTCTGAATAACAACACAAATAGGATTTTAACCTTCAGCAGGAAAAAAAATATCTTACAGAACAATTTTCCTTTCATTATCAGGACTTCACAGAGGCTTTGCAAAAGAGGTATATTCTGTCAGAGCTGGGCCCATGAATGTTTTGTTATTACCCAAATCCTCAGCTTTATTGCTACGGAATATAATGCCCTGTTACTCATTTGCCTTCTACAATGCGCTTCCAGCCACAAGTCATGGGTGCTGTTAAACTGTAGCGAGTATGAATCACTTCACAGCTAGAATTGATGTGTTGATGTTATTTATCTGCTCAGCTGTCTCCTGTGATTAATTGCATGCAGGCGTGTGCAGAGGGCTCCAAACGTTGCATTATTATGTGGCTGTCATATTTCATACAGATGGATCTGCCTGACGATGAGCCGGATCGATTAAGTAACAGAATGTTTCGGTATGACCCGGGCCAAGACAAATGGACAGAGCGCGCACCAATGAAGTACTCCAAATACCGCTTCAGCGCAGCTGTAGTCAACAGTGAGATTTATGTCTTGGGTAAGAGGAAACAGATTTTTAACCGATAGCACAATGACTTTTTCTTTTTTCCAGCAATTTGCTTCAGTGAAGTGAAATATCTCACCCTTTGCTATGTATTGTAGGACAAAGTACGTTGGACTAAACGTATAGTATTTTTCTGGAGCTATTTTTTTCCCCACATAATTTCTTCCTTCCCTAATTCATGTAGATTATATTAGTGCAAGTTTAGTGCTCTGGATGAATGTAACAAAGATACTTTGCTTTTTAAGCCACTTTTCTCTGGAGTACCAGTGTGCTCTATAACGAATAATGAATTCAAAAAGATGGGTAGAGAAGCCTTGTTAGCATCATTTTACAGATGAGCAATGGGAGGCTGAAGCAACATGCCCAGCATCATAAAGGAATGGCACAGAGAAAAAGAGAATTTGGATGTCCCAGTCAAAACCAAAATTATTTGTGTATTCTGATAAAATTTAACAAATCATTCTCTTCTACCCACCTCAATGCAGATATATTTTTTTGGAAAGTCTAAATCTTTCCTTTTGTCATTTTTAAAATGACAGAAATAATGACAGAATTAACATTTGCACCAACTCTGTTCCCAAAGACCATTCCAACTTCTGTCCAAGCCAACAGAAAGAACATCACTTGTTTCAGAATAGTAGCAAATATCTCAGAAAACCAAGAAAAGCATGGGATTTTTATAAAGTGAAAATGATTATGTAAGGCAGGAAAGGGCGAATGGAGAAGAAAGGCTTTGCAAGCGTTGGGAATTATATAGGGAAAACATTTAAAGAGGCATCCTGGAAGAATAGGAACCAGAAAGGTAACTAAGAGAATAAGAGAGTTATAGCTAGGAGCATGACTGGAAGGTGCTTGAAGAAGTGGGAGAGAAGTTTGTATGGCCAGTTAATCCACAGGTGGGCTGTCGGTCACTCAAACTTTTCCATGCTCCAGGGTCCTGAGGGCAGCATAGGGCATGAAGAAGGTAGCAATTACATCAGTACCTTTTAATCCCTGCTGCTTCAAATTACTCCTGCTTTCAAGCTTATTAAAGTGAACAAAATCAATATGGTCTTACCACATTAATACACTTCTTGTAGTAGGGGTCTTTTTGTTTTGTCTGGATTGTTATTTACCACCAATAATGGAGAGTGGGTTCCTGACATGTAACACTGCAGGAATTTTGCAGAAGGCTTCCTGGAGAGATGTATCTAAGAAAGGTGTCTCTGGAGTAGTAGAAGGAGAAAACGGCTTTAACCTCACATTTGTCTTCTTTTAGAGACACTTCTTTCTCTAAAGTGGCTGGAGCCAGACCCATAGGCACAACCAGGGGAACAGGTGAAAGAGGCACACACGCAAAAGAAAGTTTCACAAACAGAAAATCAATATTGCCAATGGTTACTAACAGGTGAACTTCAGTATGCTGTTAAACAAAGCAAGTGTTGGCTATTTAGATTCAAAGGTGCTTTGAAAATGTGGAGTTTTAATCCTCTTGAAAAGGTTAAATATATATCTATTTATTTATACTGATAATGATGCTGTAACGGGGAAGCTGAACCAGCAGAAGCAGTTGGGAAGAGAAAGGGTCTGTTCATGCGTTTCAGTAACAAGCATTCTGAGATCAAGACCAAGAATTCTGTGTTGACACAAGAGAGTCAGGGAGAAAAAAAAGGAGCTGTCTTGGGATGCATGTGATAAAACAGACTGACAGTCTCCTTCACAGTAATCCTGATACTGAAACATGGAAAAGCAGTGGCTAATAAGGAAAACCGCATCCATTTTCTTCCTTCAAAATCTCACAAAGCAAGAGGCATACCTAATGAATATAAGAGTGAAGTGTACAGATTGTATACAAAGCATAGTTTTAGTCTGAAAAGTGATTGTTAAAATGGCATTAAGGACTTCCAAGTTTATAATCCCTTACTCCCCTCATGAGTTTCGCTAACATAAAAAATAAAAAGCATCCTTTTACTATGTATAGCTGCCAGTGCTGCTCTTTTCAGGAAGCTGAATATTGACTTGAATTCTTTCTTACATGCCAGTCAGTACCAATAACAATTTTTTGGTGGGAAGATCTTTGTTAATAACTTTATTGGCGGGTAGGCCGGAGCAGAATCTAATTCTGTTTCCTATCACCCTGTTGGTTCGCACACCTTTCCATGAGCAATCCTTATTCGAATTTTGTGATTAACAGTCTGCTGCACTGGACCCTTTACTCCTGTCACTAAATGTGACTAAGCATATGCAAGAGCAGTATCTGATCTCAGCTATAACAGTGTAAATTTGGGGTAATTCTACTGTAATGAATAGACTTGCTTGTAATTTATACCAAAGATAACTAAGCTCACAAGCTGCTCAAGGGAGCAGATTTTTGAGAAAGACTGTGCTATTTTTATGATGGCATTTCTGAATATGCCTCTGTTCTAATGCTATGTCCACTGCAAGGTGTAGCTGCAGCATATGTAGACATGACTGAGTTAACTTCAAATAGCATGAATATCAACTGTGGGGAAGACATTTTACATACGCTACAACACTGGGCTGTTTTCACAAACTCCTGATTGTCTATTTTCACAAAACTTGTGAGGATTTTAATATCCATAAACCTGTAAAATTTGGTTTAAAGTGGATAATAGACTCAAAAGCTGTTAGAGGATAGACAAAATAATGCAAACACAGATACAGACCACATGTGTACCAAGTGTAATTGTGCAAGTCTTGTTTCCTTAGGGAATCAAATAAAATTAGAGCTAATTTTTTAATCAAAAACCAAACCTGATACAGAGCCAGAAGCGATTTGTCAACAAATTCTACCTTTGAATATGCGGTTCTAAATCCACCCTTAACTGTATGGGAGGAACAGAAGATTTAAATATTAAAATTGAGAAGACAACTTGGCTGGTAAATTTTAACCAGCATGGACGGAAAATTCTGTAGAGGAGACCCTAAAGCACTTTCAAATACCTCTCATAACGACGAAGCAATTTTCAAAAGAATTCTGTTTGGAAATAGCTTTATAGTCACTGATACTGGTATCTTATTCTTCTGGTATCACACACGGTCTCATCTCCAGCTGTAAACTCACACATGCCACATGTAATTAAAAATCTTACATGGAAAAGATACGTTCCATGCTTTATTCATGGTGACAAGTTCTTGTTACCTTGTGAATTCTCAGACTGTTGAGTTGCAAAATGGGTACAGTTTTCCTTTGGAAACAATTGTGACGGTATTCCAGGCTAGGTGGACAGACAGTTCATGACATTGAAAGGAACACATTGAAAGCGCTCTTAATCTGGCTGATGTACTACTTCATCATGCAGATGACATTCATGAGAGAATGAGAATGGAAAGAACTGAAGTTGATATTGACAGACCAAAGAATAGCAACTGTCATGAGAATAGTATAACCACTGCAGACTGTTCAAAGCTATGGATCCTTGGGACTTTACACTGTTTCACAGGGAGTGTCGAGCACTGTGGGAGTCTAGAAAGATGCTGTCAAGGCCGATTTGTTCAAAAAGACACATTCTGAAGAGGATCAAAGCTCGTAGGTTGTCCTCACATAGTGATCTTAGAGGTGTCTACACTCAGGCAAAATGGCTACACTTTTTTGCTATAGATGAGAGAGAGACTTTTAAGGACTTTCTACCATTGCCCTTTATGCCCCCTCTCACTCCAAACGGGTTTTCCATATAGATGGGCTGCGTGTATTTAGAACTTGAATATATACCAGGCTTCCATACAGTCTCAGTCATGGGATAGTGAGTGAAGTGGCAATTCAGAAGCATGGCAATGCTTGGATGCCCACAAGAATCACACTCTTTTCAGATCATGCTTGCTCCTTGTGTAGAACAACATCTCCATGGGTTTCCTGTAGTCTACACTGATCTAAGAAGGTCCACTGGGAGTTTCTGGGGGCAGATGAAGGAGAGGAAGGGAGGAAGGATGGAAGCAGGGAAATGAAGGACATCATCTGCATTCCACAAGGACCAAATCCTGCTTCCCAGAAGTAAAAAAATAAGTACATAGCTCTAGCTGAGTACATAAAGTAGCACTGCAGAGAGACAGTACTTCTTTCGAACAACTCCTGAAAACTCACACGTATCTTTAAAAAAAGTAAGTTTGTCAGCTCTTTCTGGTACTTTCTCTGCATACAGTTTGTACAGTTCTCAGCACATGCCGGATTAGGCAGGACTCCAGAGCACAAATGAAAAATCACTACACTAACCACTGATCCTCTCCTCTTGGTCTCTAACATGTGAATCTAAGTTCTGTCACAAATATGAAGCAAAAAGCCTACGTGGATCACTAGCTTTGAATAAGATACCATAGCAGATTCTTTGATATACAAATCTAATTTTTACTCTCATCCATATAGGTGTAAATGTGCTGCAAGTCTGTTAATTTCAATTGTGTTGTGCCAGACTCATTTTGTTCTAAGCCAGGTCAGAATCTGACACTTAGCCTTTGAAGTGTGAATTTTTGAAGAGTCCTGTTGGCGCAGAACATAGAGTACATAGTCACTGTCCAAAAACCCTTCCCAGTCTAATTGCCACCTCCAGCCTGTAAAACTCTAATGACCTAAATGGAATTATTCTAGAGACTCACTGATGGAAGGAAAATGAGAAATAGATTAGAGTTTTTTGTCTGACTAATAGCATTGTTCAGGAACCTGTACCACATGGGTCTTTAATCAGCAATCCTGCAATATAATTGTCTGTTTGTTGTGTAATGTTCCTAGAAAACCTTTTGCTATTTATACGGTGTACATAATCCTCCTAAGTAAACGAATAGTATTTCCTGAGGCTCAAAATCCTTTCTCCTATTCATCCCATTTGACTGGTCTTAGCTCTTTCTCTCCATATTTTCCCAGGGACATAACTATATTTGTTAGAAAGCCCAAGAAAGAGCAGTATTGTGTTCTTAATGACAGAGGCAATTGAGATAGTTTTGGAAGAAAACCAGATGGGAGGGCTCTATTTAAGGTCATGCATTTTAATCTCTTGCTTATAAAAAAAAAAAATCCTTTGCAGCTGAGTCTCTGAAAACTCATTACAGCTGATGGATAAATTAGGAAAAGACCTGCCAAATGAATTAGCTTATATTTAAAAACATCCAATAGAACTACTGGCTCTGAAATATAGGTCACTAGTAAAAATATTGTATCACCATGACAGCTTTAACCATGTGTTGCTTTTATGTTATATAATACCTGTTTTATAAATAAGAACATACAGAAGGACTTAAAAGAGAAATCCTATTAGTAAAGATTTAGGAATCAAAGAATTTTTGTTTATCCTCCTTAGTCTGGCATCCCCCCTCATTAAAACCTGTTTTTTCCCTGAGTTCTTGCTGAGAGCTTCTTTTAAAAGTTTTCAGCAGTTAAATGACTTTTAATTAAATACTGAATGTCTCCATCATAAAATACTTACTTGACTTACTTTGGGGTTTCTCTGGAGTGGAAAGCTTGTGTAGGAGGGACTGGAAGGAGATATTTTAGCTTTCATGCTTCAGTATTAACTGTGTGTTTGAATAACATCCTTCTTCTAAAATATACATGTGTATAAATATGGTTTGGACTTCCAACAAGCGGCAGGTAATGGGTCTGATTCTGCTCTGTTATACCTGTGCAACAGTCTCTGTTGTGCTGGTGTGCAGGGAGGAACCAAAGGCAAAATTCAGTCTGATACATGAGACGAGAAATGCTCCCTACTTATTTAAGGATTATCAAAGGAAAGGAGAACAAGGCATTACAGAAGAAAAGAAGGAGCTGGAACTGAAGTGTTGACTGTATTTAGGAAGACCATCATTTGGTTTTCTCAGCTCTGTTTCTAATCAATCTTTTGCTCTCATGACTTCCTACAAGCTACATTACATCATCTGCTTTGCTCTGTGATAGTAAAGAATGACAGTGCTTCTCATTTTCATTTTCCTAAGTGCCTGCCAGGGCTAGCTTTATTGCTCCCTTATTTCTCCATGAAACCAGTTATACAGCCCTGCTTTAAAGACAGTGAGAGAGTAATGTAAGTGCTGAGACTCTCAGCTTGAGTGCTGTTAAAGAGTAATGAAGGGAAATGTTACATAAGAGATTAGCGCTATTAAATCCATTGTGCATTCCAGAGATCAATTTAATAGTGAATTATTTTATGGGAGGAGAAGGAGAGCAGGCACTTAGATTTCACTTGCTTATGGGAGAACTACTGCTTTTTTCACCCATCTTCAGTTTCCTTTAATAAAAATTCAAACTGGCACTAGTAAGAATATATGCTGCTCAGTACTGTGATCTGAGGGCTTAATCACATGACAAAGAATTACAGTGTCAGGGCCCCGAGTGCACTGATAGGCCTTAATTACCCTGACCAGCCTTACCTGGGGCCTCCACCCACAACCTCTGCCCATGGGACCAGGAGTGCCCATTTAAGCTAAGGCCTGGGTCTTCAGTCTCTATTTTGTTTTCTTGCCCTTGCCTGATGACTGCTGGACTGCTGATAGGACCTATGGCCATTGCCATGCTGCTCTGCTCGCCTGGTGCTGTGGATCCGTGCCCTGATGGTGAGGTCATTGTACAGCTCACCTTCCCTTAGGGAACAGCCCTGCTAGCCCTGCTCTTGCTACTTCCTGACATATTGCCCCAGCTGAGAGACTGTAGGTTAGCTCTAATTTTAGCTCTTTGTTTGTGGGGGAATCAAACTAAAATGTATAAAGTCTGATATTCAGAGGTCCCAATCACCATTTCCCCTCTAAATGAAGTATGTAGGCTCTTTTCAGTTCTATCTGGGCTATGAACAACCTCGTAGGTATCATTTTGGTAAGCTATCCTGTTAATGCACTGCGCTGAGCAATCCAGATTTGGATCTAGATAGCTAACCTGAAAACCGAATTGTCCAGGTTGGACTCAGTTGCCTGGCAAATCTTGCTATGTTAGTGCCCAATTCCTATGGATTGGTGTAGCTGTTTTGCACTAGCGTCCACTTTCACAAGCGTCAGCTCCAGCGATGCAAGTGAAGTCACTGGGCAAGTGCAGGTAGGAATATTCTCTACCTCTTGAAACCTAGCAATATGTTAGTCCCCTCCCATAGATACATATACGCATACATACGGTACCTTTAAGGCACTTATCTTCTTTCCTTCAGCTGAACTAATTATTACTAGGGGCTTTATTTACCACTTCACAGACATTCCCACTCTTCTGCTGAAAGGGTGTTCTGTTATTAGAACCGATGTGATTCAAATTGCATTTAGTCTCCCCAAATAAGAATGGGAGGAGAAGGAGGCAGCTGACCTAAGGCAAAACAGCATGTTTTGCCTTCAGCCATTTATGAACAGTGTGTGTGTACAGCAAGGCAGAGTATCTCATTGAAATTCTGAAGATGTAGTAATCACATCACCTACTTTGCTTTGCCTTCTCGCATCAAAGGCTTGTCTTCCTTATCCTGATTTCTTAATAAAGATCATATATTGTATTTATATATTTATTTTACTAATGGAGCTTCATGTTAAATTGAAAGCCCATTAGAACCACCGCTTACGGAGTGCCCTTGAAAGTACGTTTGATTGTGGAATCATCCAAGCGTGATATGGAAAGCTCTCAAGCATTAATGGGTTTGGGAACACAAAGGTGGCTTCACTGGCTTATTTTAGTCTTTCAGTGGCATCTGAAATATCTCCCAGGGAAAGCAAATAATGCAAAAAGCCTAACATGTTGAAAGGGTGTTTTTGTAAAGGGGACACTGAGTTCTGAGAGTAAAACCTCTTGTGTGATAAATGTGAAAATGACAGAAATGTCCAAAACTCCCAGTGAGATATCCATCTCTCCCTGCACAAAGGCCTTATAATTGGCCTTTATGCAGAGAATTAAACCAGGTGGTATTGAATTCACCTACTCTGTTCATGACAAGAGAGGTGAGCGGGGGTTAATAATGCGAGACCTTCCACAGTGTCCACTCCAGTTCTTAGGCATGGAATAGCAATTGCTGCCCTTCTGAACACCTTTTGGGACTTCTGGGAGGTTGGGACCACAGCATATGTATTTTAATGACCCCATGTACAGCTCTCGGTGGTTTAAGACACAATCACAAGTGCAAAATTCCAAATACACAGAAATTACCCCTCCTATCCATGTACTTTTGGCAGATCACTTGGCACAAGAGTCTCCCTCAAATGACCTACAACCCTCTGCCCTTTTTACTGCTTTCTTCCTTGGCCCCTTCAAGGTCACCTCCGTTTCATGCAGAGGCCCCTGTAGGAACAAAGCATAAACTCCCGTGTTCAACTGCTCTACTCGGAGAAGATGAAATAAAATAAAGAGAATCTTCACGGTCTTAACTGGAATTCCACATGTCTACACTTGTATTCCTAATGGTTTCATAATGTATAAAGAAGATAGTAAGATAGGATGATCTGGACCTTTGAGTGACTGAGTACAAAGGAGGGTGAATTGCCTGACACATCAAATTGCCTTTTTTTTTTTTTTTCCCTGACAATTTGAAGTCTTTCACGGTAGACACATTGTAGATATGATGGATAGTCCGGTTAATGTGAGATGCCTCCACTCAGTTGCAGATGAGGGTTAATTCAAGGTTTCAAGGAAATTTTTCTTGCTGATTTGTGTATTCTGTTCTTTGGGAAAAGGCCCAAGACATCAGTCTCTACAGAGGGGGCAAAAAAGCGTATTGCCTCACAGGAGAAATTCTGAACTACCGCATCTGGAAATATGGGAAAGCAGTAGATTAGACTGCATTAGCATTAGATTGCTGGCAGAATCTAATATCCTCAAATTCCTTTGTTGACAATATTTCAATGTTAGCATTGCTTTAAAAGAGGAGACTGAAATTCTTCTGTGAGTTTGATTTCTTATTGTTTGGAATGCTATTTTTTAAGCTTGAAAATTAAACTTTACTCCCATCTGATTTTCTTCTCATTTTCTATTTGCCAAGAACTTAGTTTTGTGTTTGTTGTAAAATTAACCTTAAATGGATTTACCTCAAATAGCTGAGGGTATAAAGAAAATGGAGATATTTTGTACATTCAGGACCGTCCCTGTCTGAGTATAATAGGTTTACAGGAGTTAAACTATTCAATGAAGGTTCTGTAAATGTTTGAAAACATATGGTAGCTCTTACGCTGTTGTAAAAAAGCTCCAATAGGTCACAAAAGATTTTTTCTCTAATAATTATACACAGAAAATGTTTGAAGGCTGCTCCCCTTGGTTGCCAGCTGAATGTCTTCACTAACTGGTGATGGTTAGGATTTTTTGCAGAAGCCACTAATTGCGCTGTATCAGTTCTGTACCTGATTGCCTGATTATTTCTATTCTTTCCTAAGTTACTATGCCCCACAATTACTGAACTTTGAAAATGTTAATAAAAATGCACTAAGAAATAAATAAAAATCAATTACGCTCCTAGAAAAGGTCTGGGGCACTTTGGTCACTGGCACCCATGAAATGATAAGGCAATTAGAAAAGCTGTTTACTTGACTCTGATATGCTGTATGCGTCCCCTAGTTGGTACCATTTTTCATCTAATTGGATAATATGCTCTTTCATTCTTCAGATGAAGACTCTGTCTACAGGTGAGTGGATATTCTTCAGTGTAGTATAGTAATATCTGAGGTAACTTTAAAACAGCTAGCTTGATAACCAGCAGCAGTCTCTCTTTGGCACTATGGAGCTACCTTTTGAGGAGAATAAATTAATCTGTGGAGAGCTTTTAATATCATTGGTTCCCATTTAAAACTGACTTGGGTATCTCTCTCTAGGCTCCACTGCACCCTGTAGTCTGTACATACCCCTGTTAGCAAATTATCTTGCATGCTGTAGCCTACTATTCAGATTCTACCAAAGGATACTATAGAATCAAAAAGACTTTATGATAAGCAATCAGTTATAGTCTTATCACTGAAGAATTTGTCCGATTAGTTCCTAAAACTTTTCTTGACAACGCTGTCCACCAAATGCCGAGCTGCAGATAAATACTGGATAGGTATCTCGAAAGTCCCAGCTGGGTTAAAAATGAGTCTTTAGGGTGCCAGGGCTCTCAACTCATTAGATTTTAGGTGACAGCCTTCTTTGAGTGATAGTTAAACAAAGCTATCACCTACCAAATGGAGATGCTGACACTGGATGTCAAAGTAAGCACTATACGCACATATGAATTCAAAATTCAAATTTTAAACTGGATCAAACACCACTAAGTTCAGCTGAAGGAAGGCTTCCCACTGATGATAACGGACACTGAATTTGGTTCTAATTTGGCTGTGCTGATGCAGGGATAAGTGCTTTACTCATCTCAAAAATACAGGTCTAGAAAACAGTGAAGGCAAATTCTGAGCATTATGGTCCCTACTTACATAGCCTCTTGCAAATACCTTCGGAGAGTGCACAAAGGATTAAAAAAGAACGCAGTCCAAATTAAGAGGTAGATGGAAAACCATATGTGAGTAGAACGTCACGCACTAGAAGTTCATCTATCTATCTGACAGATCATCTTAACAGCACTGCGCTGAAGCAATGTATTTTAAAAGCACCCTCACCGACTTTGCACAGGTTATATTTGCAGTCATTCTCTTTTCTATATGCAAAGGTACAATTACATGCAGTGCCATCCATTTTGGATTTGTACAATCGAGCGGTGCTACAAGTGTATCTGGAAAGCTAGCCCTTCATGTAGAAATTGCATACATATTGCTGTCATTTTATATTTAAAAGAACTGCTTTAGCATGCCATCAGTGCTCATTATAGGGTATTGTATCCATTGGCACAGATGGAAAACCTGCTAGGGTATGTCAGCATATTAATTCTGGAGAACTAAAGGCTGTGAATTCAAAACCTGGATTTGATCACTGGAAAGAATTTGGAAATGCAGTGTTTATGCTATGCTTTCAGTGTACAGCATTTGCAGTATGCACTGAGATTGCAGGTGTTTCTGCAGCCTGTTGCAGTATGTCCCAGCAAATGAAAACTGGGATCTGTTTCAATCCTGCAGACCGACTCCAGGCATCCTAATTAACCCTTCCACTGTGGGATTCATCACAAATGACTCAATCAGCACTTCTGCAAATTAGTCAAATTTGTTTCTTGAAGCCGACTTCCCTTGAGAAAAGGGTGAAATCTTTATCTTGTGTCGAAAAAGACGCAAGCAAATCCAAATGATCATTGGTTAACAAGTCTGAGGGTCAAATACACTAACAACACTAACTGGAAAAAATTTTAATACGCTACAACTTAATGCTAGTGATTTGTCCAGCACACAGAATCAGTAATTATGAGAATTTCTACTTCATATTCAGAAAACAAGACAAAATACCTTTACTTTTTGAAGACGTGCTCCTTGTCCTTCTCTTCATACCAAGCTTCAGAAAGGCACTTGCTTGAATGTCTGTAGATAATGTGCAGTGGCTTCTGCTTTGAGTTTACTTTCCAGTAAGCTTTTGGAGCTGAAAAAGGGAAAAGAAAAGGAGTGCAATGAGGATATGTAAACAAAAAATGATGCAACCAACAATGTATTTTTCAGTGGGAGCCTGTGGCTGCTATATTTGATCTAGATATCTTCTTTTGCAGGAGGAATTGGGTGCCTTGGTTGTGACAGGGGGCAGACACGGAAATGTCTTGATGCAGTGGAGATTTATAACCCTGATGGAGACTTTTGGAGGGATGGGCCTCCTATGCCTTCTCCTCTCCTCTCCTTACGAACAAACTCTACGAGCGCAGGCTCCGTGGAAGGGAAGCTGTACCTCTGTGGAGGATTTCGTGGAGCAGGTACTGAAATGAGTCTGAAATTCCTTATACAGTTCAAACCAGTTTCACTATACACAGACTGAATTCATGACTTAATAACCCTGGCATCAGGTGGTGCAGGCAGGCCCTGGAACCACAGAGCTGATTCAGCCCTTTGGACTGCTGACTCCTAGTGTCAATATGAATTGTTTTCCAGATTGCCCTCTGTTGATTTTTTTTTTTTTCCCTCCAGCAACAACATTTCAGGATGTTTGTGATCTGCACTATACCTGTCCAAATATATGGCCTCAATAGAATTCTTCTAGATCTACATCCAGAGCTACTGAGATCAGAATCTTAGTCTATGTTACAACACTAAAGAACCGTGTTGAAAGAGCTCATGTATTTAGTGAGTTCTCTGGGTAGGGAACTGAGGTACAAAGAGACTAAAATTCCAGATCCAATGATTTCAAATAATCCTAGCCCTACGATCACCCTTCTCCTTTTAAGTCTTCCAACTCTCAACTGTGCTTGATTCTGCTCTTCGTATTGCAGCTAACTGTACTTGTATAGGTTTGTGTGGATAGCATTTACTCTCTAAATCTCCAGGACTGCTAACCATTATTGTTTTCACTACAAATGCAAAGACTCTCTCAGAACTAACGCACTTAAGCTCTCCTGCTACAGCACCTGCTACCCCAATTTCCTTTCTGGGAGAAAGCAGTAATGCAGATATATTGCCACTGCTAATACGCTGTCGTCAGACCCGCTGGCACCCAGAACGTCCACATGCTATCGCTGGGTAACATATCCTTCACGTTACGCTGATAACAGTTTCACTGACTTTTACTTCTTCAACAAATTCTAAACTTAGAGCTGTTGTACACTAGAACAATGACTGCTTTCCTGTTGGTTCACAACTCACCTTCCCCTCTCTTCATTTGTTGTTCTTTGAAGAAGTCGCTTCCTGAAAACAACTGTATGGCTGCTAAAAGGTATGTTCTTGTGTCGTCTGATAGGAATTCTGTGACCGCAGAACGCTTACAGATATGACACAGCATTGTGTTTCTATAGCAAACATTGTGCCATCATATTTTTCTTCTTCTCAGGAATATTTTGGGGAAAAGTCTGAAGTTAGTGGGTATAAGTCACAAAAGGTTGATCACTTGCACTGGCAAGTGAAGTGATTTCATTTAGGATGACTAACAGATTAGTAGGGAATCTTCTGAATAAGGTAACTTCAAAGCCATAAAAACATTCTCTATATAATACCAACATGTTCTGTCACTGAGTCATGTATAAAGAGTGGTAGTAATGGGAGGGGTTGAAAGTCCCCCTGTGGATTTCAAGATGGCCATCTTTTGTATGTTTGTATAATGCCAGCACAATAGGGTCCTGACTGCACTATTGCAAGCTATATAATTATGTGCAGTACTCCCCTGCACTAAGAGAGTGTTGTTTAGATTGCAAATCAAAAAGTCAGAGTTAGAAAATGCCAGTTCTGCAGTTACCTGTGCAACCTATTCTGACCCCCTATGTGCGCTTCTGTATACTGGTTAAGAAATAGCATGTGATTGCACTGTTAGACATTGCTATTATGTCTATTAACAGGGGAGCCAAAATAAGATTCTCACTGACAACTATAAATCAGATATATCCAAACATTTAAGCAGCTGACAGGAAGCTGTGCCTTAAAGATAGGGTTCTTAATATGACTTTCAAGTTATTAAAGTAAAAGGGATTTTAAAATCTTCTTCAGAACAATCACAACTTCCATTTACCATCATCAAGAAGGCTTGCACCCTAGGTCACCTGCACCGGACAAAACATTTGCTGTTCCCATTACAGAACTAACGTCCATTACTTACAGCAGGTGATAATTAGCAAGCTAGAAGCAAAGGTGGGTGAAGGTCAGTATGTCGAGCTTAAAGAGATCTAGCCTGTCTTTCTCCCTGGCCCCTGTATTCCTTGTATGTTGGAAAGAGTGAAGGATGTGGGTGAAGGATGCACTGAGGAAGAGAGGGTTATTGGCATCATATGAAAACTCGGAGAGGATGGCTCTTTCACAGTTACAGTTGTTCAGCAACTTCAAGATATTCAGAGAATAGCATGTGCTGCTCCTGCTTTAGCAGCAGACAGAGTTAGGTAGCAGGATTAGTTTAGAATGTACTTGTTGCTTGCTTTTTAGTTTTTCGGGTTTCTTGGCATGCCATCGAAGTTTTTGTTAAGTTTTGTGTGAAAGGCCTTAAGCTTGAATGGAAAGACAAGTACTACTGTCCTCTCAGCTGCCATCACTTCTGAGTGTCCCATATAATCCCGCTTGAAGTTTTGTGATGGCAGGTTTCCCATATAGGCCTCTCATAAATCTTTAAGTCTGTTTGAAGGAGAGCGGGAGTAGTATTAATAGCATCCCCAGGAAGAAAGGAAGAGAAGCTGCAGCTACTCAGTCTGCTAAAGGGAAGCTACCTGGCCACCTCGGAGTAGCATGTGAGTAAAGTTAAGCACAGCCTCTCTAAAGGATGAGTGCGTCCTGAAGTGTTCCCAAGCTTCATCAATGGAAAGCTTCCTCTGAATCACAAGGAATGGCGTTCAACATTAAGCTGCGTTGATGGACACAGCTTGTGAGAATTCCCCTGCTGAGGCTTCAAGTTAGAACTTTGTTCAAGGCCTGGCCGTGAAAGTAGAGGGGGATTCATTCAGCTGAAGTTAGACATTTATGATGTGCCTACACTAGGAACTTGGTCATACTATCCCTGCAGCATATAGAGAAGCACAGATACTTCCGGAGAGATATTCAGGTCTTAATACTCTAAACCTGCTCTGAAAGACCAGAAGGCAATTCAGAACACTGACGGTCTGACTCGTCTCTTGTTTGTCCATGTTTCTGTAAGAATATGAGGGATCCTAAGTTGTCTTAGCTAAAACAAACATGCTAGGAGCTTGGTGGCTATGGTTAGATGATAAAAACCACTGTGCTGTATCATTAGCCAACAAATGATGCATCTGTTACGATCATGATGGGTACCCAAAAAATCACTTCTGTTTGCTTTAAACGCCAGTTTTCTGCTTTAACACGACTTGCAAAATTTCACCTTTTAGCCAGTAGTTTATACAAATTATTTTTTCTACTAAAACTATTATTAAGGCAAATTAATCTGCTTTTTTCTGATACTTGGCTCCAGCGCATGTAGCCCAATGTCACAAATGTTGTCTGTCATTTGTCGGCTGTACTACAGCACTCAGCAAAACATTCGGAAACATTTAAAATGGTTATTTTTGTCTATGAGTTTATAGTTTTGCACAGAGCACAAATGCTAATCACTGCTTAAATATTCAGAATGATAGAAGAAGCAATAGCCAGATAGTTTTCTACTGATTGTTAAAAAACGTTGCTGCTTGCTGCGTTTACTGTCGTAGCTACGGGTTGTAAAACAGCCTTTGCAGACTGACTGCATAATGTTCTTCTTGACACGTTTTCCTTTGCCTTTACATAGAACTAAAGCCTGACACCTGCACAGGTTGACAGCTATTAATGCTAGTCTGCGTACAGCAGAAGCAGTCTCGTTAGTATGCTTCACTGAAGGAGGTAGTAAGCAACTGTTAAGGTATGCAGTATTACACATTTATAAAATGCCTGCCAGACTGGGCTCCCTTTTTCTTTGACTGTTTCTTTGAATTATAAATATTTTGCTGGTTAAAATAACGAAGGCAAGGTGGTGTGTCTGTGTTTGCTGGGACTGTTTTATTTGCTTTCATTGTTAGCTTGGTGGAGGCACAGGTTTGTTGACTTTGCATTGTTGCACCACAAATCTGGATTTCACAGGCTGTTTCTGGGGACTGGATGTATGGGAGCAATCACTGGGAGTCTGACTTTTTTTTTTTTGATTTTAGTTTTAGTTTTAATTACAGATGTTGGGCCAACTGCCTGGCTCATAGATTTGAATCAATAAATCCAAATCCAAAGTTAATTTTTGACTTAAGGATTTAAATTAAAATTATCTTTAGCATACCCCATGTGACATCAACTGATGTGCAAAGTAAGGGGACAGTTACCTCAGGTCAAATAATAAAATACTTAACAGGTCTCTCTTAGTGACGCTTATCACTTAAAAGGCCTTATGATTTCATCAGCTAACTGTGCTTGATGTGGAACTGTCTCTCTCTGAACTTGCAATTACGCCACTTCCATCTCAAATATAGTTTATAGCAGAGAAGATGTATTTATAATTTCCCTACTACATATTGAAGATTTCCATAATGATGTGTTTAGCATCACCATCTATTCATATGTAGGACTAGAGCCACCCAACTCAGTTCTGTTATTTTATTATCACTAATGTGAAGTAGAAAATCATCCTTCACTCAGGTGGTGGTACAGGCAGTTAGAGAGTCAGAGAAAGGAAAAAGGGGAGAAATGTGTCTGAATTTTGAACACAAGAATCTGCCTTGTCTTTGCAACTGTTAGTCAAGATAGGTGATACAGTGATACTGAGACTCACACTACTAGCTGTGTGTTGTGATTCTACCAAAAAAAAAAAAAAAAAAGAAAGATATCTAACTACCTCAGACGCATTTGCTGGCTTCTTCTTTATTTACATAAATTGCAGTCCATACATTGGAATAGAAGCTAGCTTGCGGCTGTGCAGAACCATGTAGTAATTACTATATTCCAGCTGAGCTAATGAGTCTGTTATCTCTACACCGTCCTCTCCTGACAGTGGACTAGCTTAATAGTTATTTATTTTGACTAATCTGCCATAAAGGTTGCTCCCCTCAGTCTCATCCATTATGTGATTTAGATGGAGAATCATTGTTATCTTTGTTTTTTTTATTATAGGGGTTATGGTACATTACTGGAATCAAATTAAATTTAGACATATTACGGAGCTTGGCACAGTAAATACTGCACTTGTGAAATATGAGGGATGAGGGATTGGAACAAAAACTGTTTCTCAAGCACCTTGCTATGTTCCTTGTTAAATAAAGCAGAAGGGCAGCTCTTGGCCGCCTATTTGCAGCACTGCTTCTCTCAGAATTTACAGGGCAGAGATGAATAATTCAAGTTCTCCTGCCCACAGTTGTTACTGTTTGAATAAATACTCCCATCAATGAAAGGGATTCAGGTTCCTGTGTTTTGCTCAGCACAGAAATCTGCTGCTGGCTGCCTGATGTGCCCCAGGCACTGCCCTGTGTCTCCAGCCTGTGCACTGAATCTACCCGGAAAGCTGCTGGCCAATCTTTCGCCTTCTCCTCTCCGTGTGAGCTGGGAGCCTCCTCTTGGAAACCGGAGTGCCAGAGAGACCTCTCTAGCTCGCCTGCTTCCCAGGGAGGGCTGCCCATTTACTTGGCCCTCATTAGCTAGAAACTCACTACAGTAAATAAGGCCAATATAGGTCAGGGTGAGCAGCACCTGCTCGCTTCAGATCTAAATTTGACTCAATATCTGACAGTGCAATATTAGTAATTCAGTCATGCTTCTTACTAAGGCTCATTTATAGTTTATAAAGGGTTAATAAATGATTAATAGATATTTTAATGCATTTTAATTAATTGCTGGAGAGGTCAATAGGTTGTTTAGAAACATGGCTTACAGCCATGTATGACATCTTCTATTGTGTTCATAACTGCCTGTCATGCATACTGTCTAAACATGCTTTATATAATCCATTAATAATGTATTAACCCATTGTAAAGCATTTAGAAACAGCATCTTTGGATGGCCTGAAACCAGTAATTCTTGTTTCGGTCTTGTAATCTTTACTCATATGAATGGTGCATTGACTTCAAGAGCACTGATCTTGCTGCTGTTGAAATCTGATTCTGCCATCACCTTCAGTGGAAGCAGGACTGGCCTCGAAGATTGTCTGAGCGAGGCGTAGCCTATGAACTGTAGATAACTGGAAAGATTTTAAAAGCTGCAAGAAAAATAGCTGAAGTAACTGAATTAGAAGTTCCTTCCTACAGACCATCACATTCTCCTTTATCATTTTTTTTTTAATTTTAATATATATTGTTCTGTGAGTGAAGGGACTGACCATGAAACTATGGTCCTGAAGAATTACACAATAGAGCAAGCAGATAAAGGTCTTGTCTATGAGAGTGAGTATCTTACCTTACTCCATGTAGGTGCTCTGAAAATAGTAAACTGGCACAGTTGTAAATTCAAGTCCCAGCCTGTCTTCTAGCTTTCTCTGTGTCTGGTGGGATACGTCGGCTTGATACTTAACACCATGAAGGCTGGCCAGCATGTTAAATAGTCAAGCCAAGTTCCCTCTCTTGTGTATTCTCTGTGTGTTTCTGCCCACAGGCATAGATGATGGACGTACTTGACCCATCTAGGGGTGTTCTCTGTGCTACGCTAGCAAGACTGGTAGAGTTAGGGGGTAGCTCACACATACAAATGGAATTGAAGGGCAGAGACTTGATGAACTTATTCTTTTTCCTACTGCAAATCAGGAACCAGTACATCTGGGGCTAATGATCTAAATGCACTTCTATCCCATTGCAACACAAACATGAATTCCTAAGTCACCTAACTTTACATCACATAATAGCAGCTGTTAGTGGCAACGAAGATAAGTAGCAGAGGCTTATCCCATCTGCTTGGTATTGTTGTCTGTTCTGTGGTACAGATAATGGCATGTGAAAACAGGTACAAGCTAGCACTGGAGGCTAAGCTGCTTCAAGGCAGCTCTAGTGTGGCTGTTAGGTGACAAGGACTGGAGAAGTTAGAGAAAGAAAACCCTGAGTGAACATTATCTTGACCATTTGGGGACCGGAAAGCATCTAGAGATGTCTAAGTACTTCCGCAGTGGAAAGAGGAGACCAGGCAGTTAATAATTTAACCATTAGAGCTTTAGTTTTTTTTTTTTTTTAATTGATTTACAGCCGAAGAAGATAAGGCACAGATAAGGAACTGTGGAAGCTAAAAAGGAAAAGGTGCTGTGACAACCTGAGAAAAATGCCAGGCCTGGTATCAGCAGGAGCTTGGGAAAACAGTCTGTGTGAGAATGTCCCAGGGCACAGAGTTCATGGACAGGGATAGATGTGACACCGAGACTATGCCAGTATTACACAATTGGATTCCACGCTGAGGTACCTGGCCCTGCTCTAAATAAAATTAGTTATGTACCGGCAGCTATATAACAATATGTCAATGTGGCTCTGCTGCACCTAGTAGCCAGGTGAACTTGTTCAAAACTACTTTGGATACTTCTCCCTACACTGATGTATGCAGCGGCATCCGGACTTGTGACTTGGCACAAGTATCACCATAACTATTTCCTCATTCACAAAATGGAGGAAACTATACTAGCTCACATCAATTGGCTGCTATAAGAAATCATTAGATATCAACCATATTTCAGCAAACTTGCCACAAATTTAACTCCAATGAACTGAAATTCTGCATGAGTTCTTTTTTCCCTGGACACTAAACAGGCTATAGTAGCATGAATTTCTTGGTATTGACTTACCAGTATAATAGCTGTATAGTTAATGGTCATAGATGGACTACAGTTTTTCTGCTTAATTCTTTTACGTCTGCCTCCCTTAAAAAATTAAAATAAAAAAAAAATCCAACAACAAGAAAAGCCTCAATACCATTAATTGTATTGCAATGTTCAGTTACAAACAGGAAAGAGAAAACCAAACCAATAGAGACCAAAAGTCATAATACATACTATATTCACAAGGGAAAATTGTTCCTTCTCCCCAATTATGTATGGAATGCAGTTTAAAAAGAAGAAAGAAAAGAAAAAGCAGATCAAATATTTATAATGTTGCCTGCAGGCATACTGTGGGTCTTTCCATGTACGGTCCACCCTGATTTATGGTTCATCCTAATCCAAATAGCACGAGAAAACATACAACATAAAGTAACATCTGGCCATATTTGGAGAGGGAAGGAAATTTGAAAATAAACCTTTAAAAAGAAAACATAATTGTGTATAAGGAGTGCAGGCAATCACTTTACTGAAAATGGATTATCTGCACATTCAAAGAAAAACTTCGTAAGAAAAATTGTGGGAAAGAGAGTTTTGTTTACAGAGAGTGTAAATGAGAATTTAAAGATTGGGCTCATTTTGCTTTCCAGCTACTTGTACATTTGAAATTATGTACATATGAATGTACATAATTGTACATATGAAATATGATTCCAATGTTTATAAATCAAACCTAATTTCAGGTATAGCTCAAGTTCTTCATTTCTGGTAAAAGACAGGTTTGTAGGTTCGCTATTAGTCTTCGGTCTCTACTTGTATTTTATAGAGGTATAACTGTACTGATACAGCTGAGAGTTTCTCTTAAAAATACCACAGCTTCTAGGGTGCACAGATTCATGCTGGAATACTTATTCCTTATGCTGGTTTAGCTTTTTCGTTTCCTGAAGAGGAACAAGCCACACTGCTATAAACACTATTATACTGTTTTAAAAGGGTCTCATTACATCTAGGTTTATATTTTACTACCTGAATGAATCTATTACAGCTGAAGTGGTTTAACTCTTATGCAGAAAAATGCAGTGAAAAGATAAAGTTTTAGAATTTGTTTTTATGACTAAACAAGAACCTGTAGAAGAACACTACCTCATTATGTAGAAAACATGAAAACATTTGGAAGTGAAATCCTTTCATTCGGTAAGGTGGTTGACTGGTAAGTGATACAGAATAATGCTATGTACAACAGAGAATTCTATGGGGTGGCTTTTTAAAAGGATAATCTGTATAATAAAGTCAATTTCTATTTCTAGATGTCACCTTACTCTCCTTAAAGCAAAACTGGCTGCTAGGATGCTGCCTTTTTAAAAAGGAAATTTCAATTATAATAAGACAAACCAATGAGGCAGAACCTAAAATTATTTGCCATTTTTTGAAATATTACTGTATTGTGAGCAGTGCTTTTCCTCACATGAACTTTCAGATCCAAAGGGAGCTGTTTCCTTTTAAATTAAACAAGATAAGACTAGATAAATGATCGTTTCCCTTATTCCAACAACATATACTCTTTTTATCTCCCAAGGGTTAAGAGTTAACTACCACTCCATGTGCTGAAAAACAGAATTTGTGGAGAACAGAACAAAACCAGTTACAACATCCCACAGAAAAAGGAAACAAAAGACCCTGAAGGTTATGAGTCATCGGGGTCAGGAAAAGACACAACAAGGCTTGTAAGGAAGGGTTGCTGAACCTGCCTTTGATGTTTTAATTCTGATTTTTTCTGAAGTGTTGTAATCACCCACAGAATGTTTTAGACAGTTCCAGGGTTTGATTTGTTCCTCTGAGTATCTCATTTTTGTTGTGATCTATGCCAAAGAAAATTCAGGCATAATAATTTATTGCATAAAGGAGATGATCTAATAATAAATACAGGGACTGGAGCCTCCCATGGTCACATCTTAGGTCTGTTTGCGTCTTTGTATTTGCCATTTAGAAAAAAAAAAATTCACTCTTGCAGGGTCATATAAAAAATAAGGTCTTTGCTGATACTTGTGCACCATTTGTTTCCAGTCTATCAGTTGTGCTTTCTCTCTCCATATGTAACTGAGTATTTTAGCAGTTTGCTGTCTTCTTCCACGAATGGATGCTGTTTTCCTACCTATTATTCTCCTTTATTTAATGAACTACCCAAGTCTGATAAGCAAAACATCACAATTATTGTTTCACTTTCTGTGAACAGAAGAAAGAAATGGAACAAGCACTATTCAGAGGAGGCCAAATTCTGAAATCTTACTCAAATTTTACTCAAGGAAGCTCCCAGAGACTGATGTAAGTCACAGAGGTCAGGACTTGGACCAACAAAAATCATGGGCTATTTGCATTCACATTTATTTTTGTGCTCTGTGTTTCCAATACAAGAAAGAAAATATACGCCTGGCTGCTGTTCTGTATTTCAGTCCTTTCCCCTTTGTTCTTCTGCTGTTAGATCCACTGAAGGGCAGTGTCCAAACAATGAGATGCAGTCACTAGAAGCGAAGGATGGTTTTTGAGGTAATATATATATTAAAAAAAAGCATTCCAGAAGGAAGAGCTGAACAGGAACGCCAGTCTGGACTCTACAGTTCAGCCCGTCACCAGCCTTTCAAGTCTCAATACACTGTTGAGTATTTAATGCTTCTTAGTGTGACGGTGGTTTTCCTGTGGGCTGTGAAACGTCTGTGCTTGACAATCTTTGAGACGTAGCTTCTAATAAAGCTATCCAGAGATTCATTGGAAGGAAGGCAAGGAGACTGACAGCAAAACACATGCATGTCCTCTTTTCAAAGTAAGAGAAGTTTAGATTAAGGTTACTTGCTGTGAGAAAGCAACTTTGAAATGAAAGGAAAAGTGAGGCAAAATGAAAGACACTTTTCATTTTTAGGAAAGAACTTGGCTTTGAGTAACAGAACTGCTGGAGAGTTCAGACTTCTGTTAGCAAAGAAAGAGTTTTCCTTTTTTCAAGAAGTTTAATACAGCACTGCTGGCTGACATCACAGTTCTCCCCTGCATGCTGATTCTTTTGTTACGTTTTGTTAGTTTCAGTAAAAAGCTTCTTTTCTTAAGATTGCCTGTGAATTAATAGCATTGTTCTAACTTGACTGTTCATGACATCTTCCTCAGCTCTTCAGAACAGCTAAAGTATGTTTAAGACCCTGAAGATTTATTTCTACTCTGTTCCTCTCCCAAATCAGAGGATGTCCAGAGTTTGCACCCAAGAAAAGCCATAATAATAGCGTGCTTCCAGGAGCCTGAGAGCTGCATTTTAGTCAGGGGCAAAGAAAAGACCTGCACGTAGGCATACTCATCTTCATTAACAACAGGCAATGCTCCAGCTCAATAAGAGCATTTGACAATTGATCACACAATGAAATGCCACCTGCATACTTGTACCAGGACAGAGCACTTCATGTTTTCGTCTCTGCAGCTGCACCTGCAGTTGAGTGTGAGGTCTGAATACACTAGATCTCCATCTGCACTATTTAGTCTGCTATACATTGACAAACTCGCATGTTCCTTGAGCAGCCTAACTGCTAATATCACAAAAAGTACCTCTTCACTGCTACTTTACAGAAAGGTAGTAACCGTAACTTTGCAAACTTTGATCCTGTTCGGCTTCGCTTCTGATTTCTGCTGTTGTTGCTACTATTTTTCAGCTCGTCATGAAGTTATTACCAAAGAGATCCTGGAGCTGGATACATGGGAGAACCAGTGGAACGTGGTGGCCATCAATGTCCTCATGCATGACAGCTATGATGTTTGCCTTGTTGCTAAGCTGAACCCACGAGACCTTATTCCTCCTCCACCGGATTTAGTGGATCAATAGAAGTGCAGTGACTCCCAGCACTTCCAGATTCTGCAGAAACTGAAGAATTTGGAAAAAACACCTGTTGAACTGACCCAGGATGACAGCTGAGTCCCATGGAGACAAGCCTGCAACATGTGCTTAAGGACAGAATTGCCTTTGAACTGCTCTTCTCGGACGATGCTTAATTTACTAGTACAGGTACTCCAGATTTCTGTACTTGAAAAGCCGAGGTTCCCCAGCCTTTGTGTTTGGCCAAGGTGCACTGTCTCTTATAACCTTCTATTCTGCTATGCAAGCTCTAGTGTTTGGTGCAGCTTGGGCTTCTGGGAACCTTTGCCTCACAGACACTGTGGCAGCCCAGAGCTCATTCCTCAGTGCAACAGCACAGATGAAAGCAAGCTCCAGTCAGAGAAATCCTTCCTTTGCTGTACATCCCACTGAGTTCTACTAAGCTATCGAGGGGGCTAAGAAGTACCTGAATTCAACTGACGAAAACTGGTCCATTTGTCCCAGAAGGATATACTGTAGTTGGCTGATGTAGGGGGGCTTTGCCTTTTTTTTAAATTATTTTTTAAACAGTCCTGTTCAGCAGCCAAGCACACCAGCTACTGCAAGCAGTATCTAACTCATGGATAGGACAGTCAAAGATCCTTTCTCTGTCAGCGGAGCTGAGCCTGTACTGTTAGAAAACATACGGAGTCTTCTGGGAGGCTTGGTAGACCCTCTGTACCAACGAAAAGAAGAATTCTAAGTACTTGCATAAATCCTATCATGAGATTTGGTCTGACCAGAACCTTAAAGTTCAGTTGGAAAATCCTCTCCCTTTGAAAGAGAGATGGAGAAGGGGACAAAACTAAAAAGTAATAATGAAACCAGTGTTATCAGCATACCAGCTCTGCAACGGCAGAGAGAGAATAAATGTGCTAAACAGGTCATGTTTATATAAAAGTAGCTGTTTTTATAGAAGTAGCTTTAATGAAGTAACATAAAGTAAACTACCAACAATTTGGCTAAAATCACAGGGAAGAGGAGTGGTTCAAATAATGTTTCTTAAGGCTGTGTTAAGTTTATAGGGCTTGATGAGAGCGAGTTAGAGAGAAACTTAAGTGTCACTAGTACCTGCTATCCCATTTTAATTACTCATAACTATTTATCGTCTTTCTGGTGCCTACCTTATCGTATATCTGTGTTTCGCTGCCTGGGCCCTGCAAGCAAGAGAGCTGGAAATCTCAGTTGTGTTCTTGCATCAAAACTGCAAATAATAGTATGCTGCAATAGACAGAGAATGAAAGTCAGAGGCAAACACTAAAAGAGTAAGCTATAATTTAGCACAAGAACCATCAGTAATTCACTCTGAGCAAGAAGTTGCTTTTTATGGTTACAAAGCAGAAACAAAAATGGAAGGAAATAATCAGCAAAGAAAAAGGGGAATCTGTCAGGCAGTTTGTGCATAGTAACTTGCAGTAGTTGCACTTTGGAGCATCTCCATCTTCTTTTTAAATCACGTATTTGGCTGCAAAAATATCAGCAATTTTTTTTTTTTTTGCCTGCAACGCTTAGCGCTGAGAGAGATGGAGGGGATGACCCAAAAGCCCTTTCCCATCTCTGACTTCTTTGATTCATGAACTAGTCTCTGCAATAGCCAGTGGGAATACTAAACTGTCTTATAAAAACAATTAGCAGGAAGGTCACTAAAGTTTGCCTGATAACTATAGTACCACACTGAGGCTTGCTCAGATAACTGGGAATTTGTGGAGGGAACTAAGGAAAATATGTAGAAAAGAAGTAGGTCTGTGAGCCTTATAACTAACCTCATCTCCCTTTATGTTCCACAGGCAGAATGAGCATCACAGTCTAAGCACATGTATCTGCACCATTTCTGTATTGTGCAGTCATTCTTTTTTCTTTTCTTTGTTGATATGTAGGTCATCAACTCTTTAGGAGAGAAGTGTGACAAGCATGAACTTCAGTGGTACTAATCAGCAACCCGTTCTTAAAATCTTAACCGCTCTGGTGACTAAACACTGTCTTAGGTTTAAGATCAAGACGGCAAAAAAATTCTGCTTTAATAAGTTTTTTTTTTAAATTAGTATAGAGTTCTTCCAACTAATCATGCAAAACTGGAAATGCCTCTGTAAGTGTAGTTGGTACTGGAAAGTAAAGGCAACCTTGTAATTTCTCTATAGAGCTCTCAAGTCAGCAGGAAGCAATGCTCTTCAGTGGCTACTCTCTCAGCCAAATAGCTAAGCGTTTCCTTGGGATTACTCCAAACTCTGCAACAGTATCTACTGATTTTGCTTCTTTCATCTTTTCTCTTTTAAGGAAGAATGTTTTAAAGGTTTTTTTAGCTTGGGTCTTTGCATTACGGGCTATTCCTGACCTCTTCACTTTAAAATCTGAGTTAATCTACTGGATTTTGCCTTGTGAATGCCAGTCTACTTGGAATATTTCAAGGGGAAAATGGAAATTTTTGCAGGCCTGATTTAGTCAAATAATGGTGCCATTATCTGAATACATACGTGGAACATAGCTGAGACTCCTCTATTATTTATTCCAGTAGCGAGCTGGCCACTTCTTTCCTACTTTGTATGTTTTGGTTTTTAGGCTGACACTTCGTGAGTTAGATGAAAACTATGTACTCTGTGAAGGTCTGTCTTGATAACCGAAGGAGAACAATTGCTTATGTTTTATACACTGACTCTGCAACCTGCTAGACTGAGCAGCAGTGGACAGTAAATATGTTTTGTTTTTTTCATGAGCTACCGGAATGCCATTTGCCCTAGCATGCACTGACCACTGCTTTGTGCTCTGCCCACAAAGTCTAACAATTAGCAGTCTCTTTCTCAGTTTCTTCCCATGTCCGAATGTCTAGCATTATATATCAGGGAGTTGTTTTATTTTGGATCAATTATCTAGAATGGGGGCACAGGCAGAGTAATTTAGGCCCTAACATCTTAATTTTATGGGGGGGCCCATTTAGTTCATTGTCGGCCCTTGGGGCCACCACAATTTATAAACTATACTTAGAAATGAATGCTTGACTAAGGAAGGAAGGAAAAAGAAGAAAGTATGCTTATTGAGAAGTACAGATCCGAGCCAAAATCCTTCCTAGAGTATGTCAATTTTGCATGTCCACTAATACGTTCATGGGTAATCTCACATTGCTGGGAAAGTCCTTATGAGTCTTCATTTTTGCTATTAGAAATCCTGATGCAAAAGAACGCTATAGAATATGAATTCTCCAAGCATGCGACTTTCACTGAAATAATAGTTTGCTTCAGCCACTTTCTATCTGAGGAATAGTCAGCTGAGCTTTTAATCAAAGCTGTGCTGACATCATCCATAATTCTGAAATGCACACAAAGCAGCACTGCCAAGCTACAGAACTATTCAAATGAATGGGGGGGTTGTTAGGCAAAAGCATTCGTTTCAGTTTCACTTGAAATACTAAAGTACATCACTAGTTGCCAAATGTGAAGAAAAATGTTGGAGAGGTAACTGCTGATGTTGCACATGGAATAAAAAGAAAAATGAAATGCTATAAAAGGCTAATGGAGGTTTTCCACTTTTATCCTCAACTAATGTTTTATTTTGAAACTGTATGTGCATAACAGATTTCATAAGGATCCCTGTTGACCTCTAATCTCAGTTTTTGTACATGTGGTCATAGTAACTGCCCATGCGTGTGATTCATCAGGCATCTGACTGCTCATTCTAACATATCACTACTGTGATTGCTTATAGCTCACAGTCACTGCCCACACCAAGTAAACACACACATACCTTTCGCACATGGACAATATTGAAAGTTTACGGGCCAGATTCTGTATTGTGTTCCAGCTGCACTGGGCCACTCAGGAAGCCTTCATTTGCCAGCAGAGAATTGCCTTGGTGCATATAAAGCTGTCAAGAGATAGCTCGCGCACCAGCATTCCCAAACATGCTCTAAGCAAGAGACAAAGGGAGCAGCAAAAACTGCAACACCAGCCACATAAATAAGAATGTTCTGACACGCAGAGGAGCCAAGGTGGGGTGCAACGATCTTCCCCTTCTCTTCCTAGGAAGAGTTCAGATATAAAAGGGCCCTAGATCTTTACCTTGTATCTTTCCTCTACTCTACTTGCAATATATACTGAGATTCTTGATCACCTGAAGAGCAGTGAAAAGAAATGCTACAAAAAAAAAAAAAAGTATTTTTAAAATGTTAAAATTTATTCATTAAGATCTATATTTTATTGCTTTTTCTGCTGATCTGGAAGACAATAACATTCTTTTAATAAGCTGTTTACCTAGTGATTGCTATCTTAGCTATAGTGATGGCCTCTTTCACAGGCTCTTCTCCTAATGGAATATTGTAGCTCCTCTGAAAATTTGTTTCATGAATCACAGTGCTTTGAATCACCAGGTCAGAATTTCAGCTACTCTTCCGCAAATTTCTGTGTCTCTCCCTACAGCTTTTCAAGTGGACTCTAGCTGCAGCTTCAAAGAAAAGCTATTTCACCTCCAGTCCTGCTCAGCTGGAACTAGTACATTTGCAATTTACTATCATTTGACAGGTTGGATTTGAAAGCAAAGGATGTATTGGAAATTGGCTGAAAGATACAAAAAACGTACTCAGCAGTACACTTTCTTTTTCTTGGCAAACGTCTTCTCTGTGTGCTTAGTGCCCTGTCTGGTGTCTGATGGAATGATTTAATAATAACCCATGATTTCAGCCACAGTGAAGGCTGCACTGGGGGCTATGTGTTTATGCTGCCAGAGCAGAGAGAATCAGCACGGGAGAGAGCTGTGGCTCTGTAAAGACTGGCCTGGCTTGCTCTAAGAAATTACCTTCAAACTAAAATGCATTTAAGTTTTCTAGGCTGTATATTCATATGTTTTATATACATATGTATAACATTATTTTTAGAAGTTTTTTCCTACTGAGAGTAGTAGGGTCCTTTTTTTAACACATACCTGGCAACTCTGCCTTCTGCAGAGCTCATCAAAGTACTTTTAAAAAGTGCTGGTCTTAAAATAGACGGAACTATTCCAATCTTCAAGTCAAATAGAAGCTTAAATTCCTTGCTGGACTAAGGAACAAATGGGGAAACCTTTCAGTCCTTGCCTATGTCTCCTTCCTTCTCCAAATCTTAACTCTTCAAAGCTTTGTACACGTCTGCCCTGTATCTCTTTGCCTGGCC